>NC_072895.1:22500000-23750000 GCF_027943255.1 Anastrepha obliqua
GGGTTATATGCACTTGTAGGGCTGAAAAATCACGTTACGTTTTTTTGAGAATTTTTTCAAAGAACGATTTATTAAACAAATACAATTTATAAATATTCAAATAATGTCTACTTTAAAGTTCATTATAGCACATAAAGTAAAGTGAAAATATTGAAGTGCACGGCTCCTGCAGATGATCTCCCAAGCAACCTCAAAAAAAAAGCGTTCGACGGTGGACAAATTATCCGGTTTGGATTATGTGAAAACGAAAACCAATCAGATTCTTTTTATGGATAGATAAGGCTAAGTATTAATCGAAGGAATAGTCAAAATATTAAATTTTGATAAAATGCCGGCTATAGGAAAAAAAATCAAATTTTCTACACAAATTTTCGCGAAAAATTCCCAAAAAAGATAGAAAAAATCATCAGAATTCTTATTCCTTCGATTAATACTTGGAAAATATATCTGAGAAGGTTGTGTTAAAATTTCAAGACGATCGGTTCAGCCGTTTTTGAGAAATCGTATCCACCGACTTCGAAAACACGGTTTTGATGTGTTTAAAGTTTGAAAAGAACTTTAGATAGGGTAAAATTCTCTGAAACGCATTTTCAAATTTACGTGTAACTTCGAAAATATTGACCGGAACGAAATTAAATTTTCTGCGTATATAAATAAATATAATATATGTACATTAAGAAAATAAAATAAAAACAAAATCGATTTTTTGAAAATTCTAACTGTATATACCCCTTTTTGCTTTTTATTCGAGCTTTTCTATCCCCTTCTCACACGGAGTAAGGAGAATAAAAATGCAGATTGTAGGTCGCGTTGTGCTTTACTCTACAATGATCTTAAGATTCAAATTACCATATTAGCTTAAAACTAAATCGCAGCTTAACGTAGTGAGAGAAATAACATAGTTAGAGGGAAATAAAAAAGCTTTAGAGTAACAGAATGTGACGCAGGCGCTACCATAGATCTGGCGTAGAACATATAGGGTGGGCCATGCAAAATTTGCTTTTTGAATCGGCTATAAAAAAAAAACGAATCAATATTTTTTTAAACTTTTTTTTTTATTTTGAAGATTGAACATTGTCATTTATGAATGAAAAATAATATTGTTCAAATGACTGCCACGACTGGCTTTACAGTAGGGCCATTCGATCAACCCAATTTTTAAGCACATTTTCGATTGCTTGTGCTCCAATTTCATGAATGGCAACTTCGCTTTCGTGTTTTAAAGCATCAATCGTCTCTGGATGGTTCGCATAGCATTTTTCCTTAACGGTTGTCCACAAAAAATAGTCCAACAGGCTTAAATTGATATCGGAATTCAAAAACGATAGCCAAAAGTTCGAGTGTAACTTTGGCAGTATGACAAGTTGCACCGTCCTGTTGAAACCAAATGTCGTCCATGTTATCCTCTTTAATATTTGGAAACAACTCGTTGAGCATGTCACGGTAACGCTCGCCATTTACTGTAACCGCGGCTCCTCGCTCATTTTTGAAAAAAATGGCCTGATGATGCCGTCAGACCAAAAACCGCACCAAATAGTGACTCGTTGTAGATGCATTTGCTTCTCTACAGTAACGTGTGGATTTTCTGAGCACCAAATCCGGCAATTTTGCTTATTGACGTAGCCACCGATGTGAAAATGAGCTTAATCAGAAAAGAAGAAGAGGAAGACTCACCACTTTGGAAATAGGTTTTCAATATTTCCCAATTTCGTTCAAGCATATCGCGTCCCATTTCGTAAATGTCAAACCTTTAAGTAAATTATGAACTCATTTGACATGTCATTTGCGTTACCATTCTCAAAAAAATAGGTGGTTCCAAAAGCAAACGCTATATGGCCCACCCGTTATAAGCCGACAGCGAGATCATTGGGCATATATATATTCATGTAGCTAAATCGCACCAATACATCGGACTTAAGAGCTTTTAGCAAAAAGGTGTTGAAAATCTAAGGTTCTCGTAGAGCATAAAGTTCAGAACATTTCTTCAGTTCTTTTTTGGTCGAACCAATTTTGTATTTGTTCTATATCTCAAAATCTCAAATGCTACTAAGTATCTTTACTAGATTCCTATCTCAGCCATAGCTTAGATTTTGAATTGAAGCAAAAAAATAAAAAATAAAAAAACTGCCCCTTATTATATGGCTCTTTCTTTTCCTTACAAATATAAATAAAAAAACATCTGTAATTCTATTCCCGTCAATTTGTATTAACTGTTGAATGAACTTTACAATTTAGCTTAATATATTCTCTGGAGTTGCATTGCATTCAACCCGCTCTAGTACTTAAACGTACATGCACTGCCATGCATTCGACATACATACACACAAAGACAAGTACAACCAGGTGATGTTGTGGCGGCAAAGAAAAGGAAGTAAAAACATTCATTATCATTAACGCCAGTAGCAGGAACAGCAGCAGAATCCTTTGCACAATGACCAAACCAAGATTTACAACAACAGTCAGTTGACTTTAAAATCCAATAACAAACTCTATCATTCAGGTCGTTGTTGTTAAGATGATGCTTGTGAAAATTGTCGTTGTTGACTCACCGACGCGTCACCATCGTCAGTGGCTACATTCACAGCAATTATGCAACTCATTCATTTATGCCTCTGCACTCCTCACACACCTGTACACACTTTTGCCTCTGCTTAGCACTGCTTGTCCATTTACGCGCGGTTGCTTCACTTTGGCGCCTTGGGCCATCACTTACCTTGCGCCACTTGACCTCCGCGCTTGACGGGCTGGTTGGTTAGCCGGAGGAACAAAATGTCCGCACAGTCTACTAACCAACTGGTTTGACTACATGAAATCCATCGTTTTGTTGTTATTCACTTTGCTACACGAGCGCTAAGACAACTGGCAACAAGCGCACAAAAACACCAGAGAAAAAAAACGAGGTAATTTTTCTTAGTTCGCACTTTGTTCCCACAACTGAGTGCTGGCCGCAACTGAGTGTGTCACTGCCTTTACTAGTGCGCTAGCTTAACTGCTGCTGTAGTTGTTGGTGAGGGTATCGGTGCTTGCAATAACAACAACTCACAGCAACAATAATATTTAAGCAAAGAAGGCGGAAGTTAAATTATTGTGTTTAAGAAGTGAGTGAACCTGTGATGTCGTTCAGTTTATTGGTGTTGTAAATGTTGTTTGTAATTACGCTGACAATAACAGTGACGTTAACAGCAGCAGCAACAACGACAACAACAACAATAATAAAAAGCAACAGTAGTGCTAGTAACATCGGCACTAGCACGCACTCATCTCCATATTTTAATGTTGATGCTGCAACAACAGCGTACAGTGGGCGAAGTGGGCTCCCGTCTTAGGCGAAACTCTTAATTAATTTCATATGCTTTTAAAAAATAAGGAAGTTAACTTTTCGATATTCCTTTTTAGGAGTGATCTTTTTTTAAACAAATTTTTTTTTTATTATTTTTTATTTTCTATTACTATTAAATTATAAATTGTTATAGCAATTTAAAGTTCGTAAGTACGGTGCATGGTGATTGATCCTCTACTCACCATCCTAAATGTTGTTACAGTCTACACAGAAGCATATGCGGACGACGTTGCCTGTTTGTTAACGGGCCCTTCGCTTATGAACATCTGAAGAACAGTTCAGAAAACTCTGGATATGATAGACACATGGTGCTGTGCTAATGGGTTATCGGCAAACCCCACCACAAACGGGTATTGTCCTCTTTACCAGAAGGAGGAAGCTTGATGGACTCGTTCTGCCTAAGTTAAAAGCACGGCTATGATAAGACCTATTATCACCAATGAATCAGTGGTCTGGTTGAGTGTATTTTAATTTTTATTTTTTTTTAAATATTTTTGGTGTATTTTTTGTAATTTTCAAGGGTTTAAGACACTGTATGTTTTTGATTAAATTAAAATTATTTTTTTAAATTGAATTTAAATTTTTTTTCTTTAATTATCTTCAAATCGTTTTTGAAGATTTTAATTTTTGTAGGCACCGCGTGTTTTTTTTGATTTCGAAGTGAAACTTCTTAGGCGTCGATGAACCAGCGAGAATGGAGAGGCCCTACAACGTTTTGGGCATTTTCGTTGCACGAGAGAGAAAAAAGATATAACGTAGAGGAAAAGGAGAGAGAGCTATACCTTATATATGTGTTAGATACACTTTAAGCTATTTTTCTTGAGTTTTTTCTTGTGGTTGCTAAGGGGGGATTCCCATTCCCCGGCTTAAAAAAATCGATTTTTGTTTTTTTACCGATTCTTGTTTATTATACTTTCAAAGAACTCTGTGCAAAATTTCATGACAAAATTCGTTAAATTGACGAAGTTATGCGTGATCAATGAACTCGGCGCGCTCCATAATACTGAGAAAGCGCGCGAGCACTAGCCGAGCCTTAATGCAACGAAAGAAGCTTGAATTTTACATCGGGGTCAGCAAATGGTACAAAATCAATTTTTTGAAGAGAAAGAGGGAGTACTATATGGTCCTGGAATAACTGAGTAACACGAAAATGCTGTGAGTCCTCAATATATACCTTTTTCACATAAATATTTGATTGCGTTTTTCCCAAAACAGCATTTTTCTATACGGCCGCCATGATATCTCGAGAACTATTCGGTCGATTGCAGTCAAATTTGACACGAATCTCGAAAAAATATCTGTCTCTATCATAAACTACGGAAAATAAGATACATGCATGCCTTTTTTTTATAAATAAAAATCCGAGGAAAAAATGTGCGAAAAAATAAACTTTGTCTTTCAACCATCGCAGTTATATTAATTTTCGAAAAATTTTTTTTTCAATAGCTCATACTGAAACTATATTTGTAAGGAGTAAAATGCCATTTGAATTTTTCCTTTCACACAACCTGGATCTAAGTTATCGTGGCGGCCAGCGTCCAGGAATATTCATAGAAATTTCACCTCGAGCGTTGTCAAAGCCACAATTTTCCAGAAAATCGACCCAAAATTGAAGTTGAGTGTTCAAGTTATTCTTTATTTTATTTTTCTTTATTTTATTTTTCAATAATTTTTTAAGTTTTCAACTTTGGACTTCACGTCCAAAAAATAGTTATTCCGATCTCGTCTGCAGACATGAAAAACATTCGCATCTCAAAGAAAACTTTTACTTTTTATGTTTAATTTTGAAAGCTGATAGGCTGCCTTTAGATAAAGAGTAATAGTTCATAATTAATGGATTATTTCCTTAAACTAGCCTTTTGGCCCACTGTACCATGCAGCATCCTGCAGTGCAGCAGTCTCGGTTTTCGTCATTTATTGTTGTTGTTGTTTAGTTTTATTTAATATAATTTTGTGTACACTTTTATACAAATATTTCAACACCACTTTTGTTGTTGCTTTCACTCCGTTATAAAACTACTGGCACAACTTTTAAGAAGAGTATCAGCAACGTGACGCGTGGCACGGCTTCCACTTGCTTGCTGTGGCACGCTGGTGTTCCTGTCGACCCCTTTTAGTTGCTTTTAGTTGCTCTGGAAAATTAAACTTAATTGTTTTGCGCACATTTTATTAGTCACGCGTTTCATGCGCAAAAGTGCTCTTGCGTTGTGATGTCTACAAATTATTCCACATTTTAATTTAATGAGAGTACCATTAATAATAAATTTAGTTTCATATTTAAAAATGATATGAGAAATGGGGGAACGAATTTTTTCGAAATTATGAAACTTTGTCTTTTTGTTAGTGTGTTGATCTAGCTGGGCCCGCAAGTACACTACTTTATTATAATCGGGCTGATTTTATGATATTACACCGTGATACAAAACTCAATTATGTGTTATCCAGTAAAAATTTCGCATGCACGTCAAACTACAAATTTTGTGTGGCAATGCTGCATGCTCAGATTTCCATTTTTCTAACAATTTAATTTTTTATAGGACTTAAAACTTTCATAGAAGAAGTGTAAACTAAGGTTTCCATGGCGTATACTTAACTTCGCAGAAGGGAAGTTCAAGCATTTTTTACGTGTTTATAAAATAGAGAGAGGAACGGAGAGTTGATGTATGTATTACTACATATATAACATTTAAGCATACATTTTCTTCAAAATATTTCATTAAGAAATTTCAGGAATATTTAAGCAAACATTTTCAAAGGACATTATTGTACTAGACTTGGCGAATAGTAAACAAAAAATGTTTGGTGGTATCTGGTATTTTTAATGGTTTCAATGGTATCTGGATAAATCATCTTTCGCTTGGCGTCCATCAGTTGTTTGTTAGTTGATTAAATGACAGTCCAGAGTATTGTTTACAAGCGGGCGGGAGCATACTAACATCCATCGTCAGCTCGACTAGAGCTCTTGCAGCAGTAAGTGAAATAAGTAAGTAAACTATTAAAATAAATAAGAAATGTTTCACAGAAAAAACAAATTCATTTACAAATTCATTTTACTCATAAAAACGCAAAAGTGTTTGGCACTTTGTTTAGCTCACTCCAATTCGCTTGCACCACACAGGTAGGCGAAGCGATAACAAATCAATAAAAACGCGATAAGGCACGGCATTCGAATGTTCGAACAACGTCAGTGTCAAAGTCATTATTGATTATGCATTGCCTTGAAACGATTTGCTGTGCAGGTGGAATACAAATCTGTTACATGAGAACTATTCATTTTTTTCGAAGTAAAATGCTTTTTTTATTACAATGTCGAATAAAAAAAAATATTTACGAAACTGTGTGCAATTCTGCTGAGCGATTGTGTAGCACTGGGTGTAAAAAGGATTTTGAAAAATTGAAAAAAAATAATTTCTGCTATATAAATATATTTTGTGTAAAATGCTAAATTTTTGGTAGGTTCAAATATGCTAATATTGAAGATTTAAGGAATATAAAGTGCGCATAGGAGATAACAAAGTGACTATAGAGTCCAGCCAAGTGTTCGGGACAATTAATCAGCGAAATACAGCTCTGGCGATACGCTGGCATGCTTAGGCGTGTATTTCGCCCATTTGCAAGTCGATTGAAGCGTTGCACTGTTTATTTGTAAGCAATTTTTCAGAGGCACGCTGTTCCTGTCTGAATATAACTCGAAACGTTATGTGAATCTCAATATGAAATTTTTAGAAATCACTGAGGACAGTCTCAGCTATAAATGCAAAAAAAAGAAAATAAAAAGAAATGTATCTAAGAGTGAGTGGTGTTCAAAAATGGCAAACAAAAAAATTCCAAAAATATTGAACAAAAAAAATTTTTATTTCTAAAATGCTTTTATAAAATTTTTTAGAAAAAATGACAAACAAAAATTCCAAAAATAGTGAACAAAAAAAATTGTTTTTTCCAAAATGCTTTTCTAAAATATTTTGGAACAAATGGCGAAAAAAATTCTAAAAATATTGAACAAAAAAAATTTTTATTTCTAAAATGCTTTTATAAAATTTTTTAGAAAAAATGACAAAAAAAAATTCAAAAATATTAAAACAAAAAAAAAATGTTTTTTCTTAAATGCTTCTCTAAAAATTTTTAGAAAAAATGACAAAAAAAATTCCAAAAAATAGTGAACAAAAAAACTTGTTTTTTCCAAAATGCTTTTCTAAAATATTTTAGAAAAAATGACAAAAATAAAAATTCCGAAAATATTGAACAAAAATATCTTTATTTCTAAAACGCTTTTCTAAATTTTTGTAGAAAAAAAACGAAAAAAAAATTCCAAAAATATTGAACAAAAAAATTTTAATTTCTAAAATGCTTTTCTAAAATATTTTAGAAAAAAGGCGAAAAAAAGTCCAAAAATTTTGAACAAAAAAATTTTTATTCTAAATTACTTTCAAAAAAAATTTTTTCTTTCTAAAATGCTTTACTAAAAGTTTTTAGAAAAAAATTCTGAAAATATTGAACAACAATTTTTATTTCTAAATTGCTTTTCTGAAATTAAAAAAAAAAATGACGAAAAAAAAATTCCGAAACTATTGAACAACAATTTTTATTTCTAAAATGCTTTTCTAACATTTTTTAGAAAAAATGACAAACAAAATTCCAAAAAAAATTGAACAAAAAAATTTTTTAGAAAAATGCCAAAAAAAAAAAATTCAAAAGTATTGAACAAAAAATATTTTCTTTGTAAAACGCTTTTCTAAATTGTTTTAGAAAAAATTACAAAAAAAAATTTGCAAAAATATTGAACAAAAAAAAATTTTTATTTCTAAAATGCTTTTCTAATTTTTTTTTAGAAAAAATGACGAAAAAAAATTCCAAAAATATTGAACAAAAAAAATTGTTTTTTCAAAAATTTTTTTTCTATTTGTTTTATTTTAATGAAACAATTTTATTCTAAAATTTCTAAATTTTTTTTCTCAAATTTTTTTTTGAAAAGTTATATTATACTATATTTTAAGTATATTTTATATTATTATAAAAAATAAAAAATTATAATTTTCGATATTTTCGGATGGAAGATATTTCATTTTAAAAACTCTATTACAAACTTTTCAATATTAAACAAATATGAAAATTATTAAATGTTTTCCAAAATATTTTCAGTTTACATCATATTATACTCAAGCCTACAAATAAACCATTTCAGAAAAATTTACGACGGCGTCAAATACTTGGATCGCTTAACGTCATCATCATCATCCTAAACTCCTAGCGTTCCAGTGGGAAACATAGGTCTTAACATAGGTAAACATAGATTCATACGGTATTTTAATACGAGAGCGCTCTACGAAAGCTTTCTCTATTTGCACTTTAATATCCTAGCTACTTAGTAGCGAAATATTATTCAGCAAGGACAGTCATTGTAAAGATATATTGGATTATTGGCTACTAGGCTTTGTTAGACGGAATGCCTCACGATTTTCAGGTCCATATACATTGAAATGGATTTGTAATTAATTTATTCGATTGCATCTCGAATATGCAGTTTTACCTGAATATCTTAATCCTTATCTTCTTCTTCTACTCCTTAATTAGCGCGATATACGCTTACGTTACTTTCTTATACTAACCGGCGCCAGTTGGACACGCCAAGTGAAGCTAAGTTCTTCTCCACCTGATCTTTTCAACGCAGAGGAGATCTTCCTCTCCCTCTGCTACCACCAGCTGGTACCGCATCGAATACTTTCAGAGCCCTAGCGTTTGTAGCCATTCGGACGACATGACCCAGCCAACGTAGCCGCTGGATCTTTATTCGTTGCGATATGTCTCTGTCGTCGTAAAGCTCACACAGCTCGGTGAGATGGCCTGCGTTATTCGCCGTCGCCAACGTGCAATGGTCCAAAAATCTTACGCGGAATCTTTCTCTCAAACACTCCAAGCGACGCTACATCGGATGTTGTCATCGTCCACGCTTCTGAGCCATATTGGCATGATGATAGCCTTGCAGAGTGCTAGTCTTGTTCGTCGAGAAAGGACTTTACTACTCAGTTGCCTACTTAGTCCAAAGTAGCACAAATAGAATTGAGCGTGTGCAATTTTTTTTTTTTCAAATTCGCTGCTCGTTTCTAATACAAGGACTGCAAAAATAATAAGTATCAGAAAAGTGCTTTAAAGCTAACCGGGCATAGAAATCCAGCCTGAAGCAACAGGCGCTCAAATACTCAAAACTTCGTAAATTGTGCTCGATTTGAAAATCTAACAAATAATAAAATGTTTTACTTATAATCTCATTAACGGATTCACAGCTTTTCATTACCTGTTGGAACCGATTCGATTTAATGCTTCACAACTATTTGTTTGCCAGAAGTTTTTGGAGAATTAGGGAAAACCAACCGCCAAAGACGAATTATCCTTCACTAAAGCCACGCGAGCTCCCACGGATCGGCTCACACATTGATAGATCATCTGCTTTACAGCCCTGATTTGGCACTTAATGATATCTTTTTGCTCACGAACATTAAAAATAAAATGAAAAGGCAACGTTTTTCAACGCTTGACGAATGTGTTGAAGCCTGAATCGCTTGCATTCGCATATGCCCTGATTGCTTTCGTTTATTGGGAGAGAAAGATGACGACAATGGGTGGAGAATGATGAGAGGTTTCAATACATTTCATAAGTATGATCCGCTTTTTTGATACTTATAATCATTTTCTTTGGGGTCATAGGATTTGCTATAGACTTTATTTCCATCACTGCTCAAAATGCAATCAGATTAGAGGTCCTTGGCATTTGGACGCAATCTCTCAAGGGACCTGGTAGTATTTTTTGATATTTAAAACCGTATTCGAACTGAGCTTCGTACAAGAGTTTCCCTATCTGGAGTTTGAGGGTCATACTTGGGCAATCATACCAAGTAGGCAGTGTTGGAACGAGGGGAAATCTGCACGGAGGCTGTACTTCTGTACCTCTGTCTTCAATGACGACTTCACTATGGAATCGGGAGTCAAAGCAGGGGTTTTATCTATACCAGCCAGTCAATTGATCTATTTACTTAAAATTGCCGAATATTGCTAGAGTTTTTAAGGCAGAAGTCTTTGCGAACCTGCAGACATGCAAAACGTTTAGGGATCGCGGAAGCGAGGAAGATATCAACATTTTTTCCGATAGTCAAGCCGCGATTAAGGCTCTGACGACACCATGGTGCAGTTCTAAATTGGTCAACTCCTGTAAAGAGGAGATCAAATCACTTGAGTGTGCAGGTAGGATTTCTCTGATCTGAGTTCCAGGACATAAGAGCATAGAAGAAAATGAACTTGCTGATGAGCTCGCCAGGAAGGAGACGACTGAATTGGTGTCAGAAGTCTCCCACCCGGTCATTGGTATCGCCCTGACTGTTGTTAAAGTGGAATTGCAAAACTTATTTCTCATGAAAGCACAGATCAGATGGAGCTGCACTTCTTTGTATGGTATTTCGAAAACCCTGTGGCTGCCGTATAATAGACGGAGGGCACAAAAAGTCCTGTGGACTAGACGCAATTCAGTATAAAAGCGTGTAGTTGTGCTTAGCGGCCATTGGGCAATCGGCACTCACGGAAAAAAGCTGGGTATACAACTTAATCCCCATTGCAAAAGCTGGGGGCACCTTTCAGAGAAGACAACTATTTGTTTTCATTTTATGGGAATATTTCCGCCTTTGGTAGCTAGACGATTAGGGTAACTGGGGGCTCCTTTCTTCGACAAACCAGGACAGTTCGCCAATCTAAGTGCAATCAACATGCCCCATTACATCAACAGCTCTGTTTGGCTGTAGATTTCTGCCTGTTGAAGTACTCAAAATGGTATCAGAATGGCGTTTTAGTACTACTTGGGGAGTGACAGACTGGTACTTCAACTATGTATTTCACCTACCTACCTACCTACCTATGACTTCAGGAATGCGGCTACCAGTGACCTCGTCTCATATACAGTATTAGGAAATCACTCTCCACAGTTGAATCTGGGACATGAAATCGTTTCTAAATCCAAATCTGATGGTATCGCAGATTACTTACCCCTTTCTAGTTATCCGTGCGTAGATTTTCTTCACTGTGCAATATATTATTTTAAATAATTTATTAAACACAATCCAATGACATGCAATAAATGCTACGTCACAGCTGTATGCTTCAACTGCCAATTTTCTCAAATGTTGGTCTAACTATTTTCATGTGTGATTGAGTTGCTTTGTGGCGCTTGCGGCTTGCGGGGCTTAATAATTGCTGAAAAAAAAACATCAAAGAATGCAGAAAAATGTAGAGGAAGAGAAAATAAACAGATATTTTATTAATAAAAGAAGACGCGCACGCTATTGTTGGCCGCAAGACACCAGTTAAACCATTGAAGTGCCAGAACCACAATAAATTTCTAACCCGTCGAATGGCTGCAATCACAGTCAGTTTGCCTGTCACGCACATCAGTGTTGACTTTTAGCTGATTGTTTTTTTTTTGTTTTTTTTTTTCAGATACGCGCATTCGGACTTTATTGATTTTTAAATCTCTGGTGTGAATTTACTTCGCTGTTTAAGCATTAAAAATTTAAGTGGTCGCAGAGTGTTTGCGGCATTGCGGTTTGTGTGGTTCTTGTGGTGGTGGGGTCATATGGCAGTGTGGGAAAATGCTTGCGGCAAGTCCGTTTATTTATTATAAATGGAGATGTATATTTTTATGCGGCATTCTACGCAAGTTTTCGAATTGTTTACTCGATTATTTTGTAGAAGAATTTATTTGGCAATTAGTCCCCGGCATTTCCATACTCAAATAAACATTTTTAATCTAAATAAGTCACAAATGATTTTTCATGCATACGCGTGTGTGTACTTGCATATATTTATATACATATATTGATTCCATTTGTGCATGTATTTCTTCAATATACTGTTAGTTCGGCCACATTCATGGAGAAGGAAGCGAATGTCTCATTCATTTATTGTTTATTTTACGTTTCTATGTCGACACAATTTAAAAGTCATTAACAAAAACGCAGCCATAAAAGCTGTATTTTGTGTGTATTACCCACACACGCGCATTTCCTTTCCTCTGGGAAAGCGAGTTCATGAGAGCGGATGTGCACTAACTTAGACTGGGTTATGTTTATAGAAAACTTTTTTCTTTTCAATTCTCTTAATTGCAAATACTTTTATAATGGACATTCGTAAGATTGTATAAAAGTTGAAGCTAAAATGATGAACAGCTTATAACACTAGGAAAAATATTTAACTAATTAAATCGCTTGGCAAAGTGTAACGCCGCTTAGTTTTATCGGAATAATTAAAAACCAAACGACAATATTTCAGCCTAAAATAAATATTTGCTTATCTGAAAACGATGATATATTCCAAACATACCAGGAAATCTTAGAAAGTGGCGACAAGGTACAAGGAAATCTGAAATGAAACCAACAATGGTTAAAATACTGGACGATATTAGAATTAGTTTTGGCGACGGAGACTTGACTCTACTTTGTTTACTTGACTTTTCTAAAGCATTTGACTCAGTGGATCACAAATTGTTATGTTTGAAGCTTAAGCACTATTTCGGCTTCAAAGACAGTGCGGTGAAGCTCATGGCCAGCTACCTTGGTGGCAGAACGCAGAAGGTCAAGACCAGTAAATTAACATCCGCAATTTTTTCGATGCCATGGGCGCTACGTCCTCCAGGTTCGCCTCTGGTGGTATCTTACTGCTTCATACGGCCTAGAAGCTCTACACAAATGTTCTCTATGAACGAATATGCGTAAAGAATAATTGAAGACTACCAATGCGGATTTCGTAGAGGCAAGTCTACAATGGATCCATGTTTTGTTCTTAGCCAAATGTTTGAAAAACACTATGAATACGGGCTAGATGTTCACTGGTGGTTCGTTGATTACAAACAAGCCTTCGACAGTACTAAAAGAGATAAGATCCAGCAAGATAAGATCTTGTAATACTTGCCAAACTAATAAATCTCGTTAGAGCAACGCTCACAAATACACAAGCACAAGTGATCATTCAAGGGAAGCTCACTGAGTCGTTCTCTATTGAATCAGGTGTAAAACAAAGTGATGCCTTATCAAAAGTCATATTCAATTTGATGCTGGCAGAATCGCACAGATGGTTGAAGACTTCCCTAAATTTGGTATGTCTGCGCTATTACTGCGGTGTTTGTTTTTGCTTGCTTTAGGAGCCATAATCCAAGTATTGCGCTGACTTTTTTGTGCGGTAATAAGGATTGGAAGGATAAGGTTTTTGGGGTTGAGAATGATTTTTTTGTAGAAACTAGAAACAGAGAAAGTAGGTAAATTTGGAAAAGTGTAAGGACCGTGCTGTACGTGAGACTCGAACCCACAACCTCTGGGATGGCAGGCTAGTGCATTTACGCTAGACTACCGAGGCCGCATGTAGTGGTGATTCAACTTCCGCAGTCAGGGATCGCATCAACGCCGCCAACAAAGCGTATTACGCCCACCTCAACTTGTTCAAGTCCCGACTTTTGTTTAAAGCTACAAAGTTAACTATGTACACGACCTTTATTCGACCAATTCCAACGCAAGATTCTGAGGTATGGACTCTTAAGGTTGATGACTGCGCGCAGATGGCCAGCATGGAAAGAAACATTTTAAGGAAGATCTGTGGCCCAATAAGATTGGATTGCAACGATTGAACTCTGAATTGAAGGATCTAACTCAGAACCAGACAGCTGTACGTTTTATTAAAGCGCAGCGCATAAGATGGCTAAGCCATGTGATCCGTATGCCTGCTGACTGTACCGTGAACAAAGCCTCGACAGGAAAGCTAATGGGTTTGAAGGCCAAAAACAGACGGAGGAATCTTTAGATAGACGCAGTGGAACACGATCTTAAGAAGTTGGAAATACGTAACTACGAAGTAGCAGCTCAAGATAGACCGCTTTGGAAGGGCATTTTGAAGGAAGCTTTGACGCACTCCGCGTTGTAACGCTATGAAAGAAGAATAATTAAATAGCTACATTTATTAAAACTTTGATCGCTTTTATTATAGTTTGTGCAAATAAAGCTTGCTAAATATCAAAGTAATAAAAATATTTGTGAAATGGCTTATGCTTGTAAGTCCTCTGCAGCATACGAAAAAATAGTGCTTAACCACCTTACTACTAATTTGCTTTGCAGTTCTTCTTATATTTGTTTGTCTACGAAATGTAAATTTGTTTTTTTCTTGTACATTCCTCTCGGGAGCATAGGGTACCGAGTAGACTCTTCCATTGTACACGATTCTGGGCTGTTGTTTTTACTCCGTCCCATGTGAAGTCGGCAGCTGTGAGCTCGCGCAACGCCGACTTTCGCCAAGTATTCTTTGGCCGACTGCGACCTCTGCTCCTTTGCTGATTAAAGTCCAGTGCCATTTTCGTGATGCTGTCTTGTGGTTTTCTAAGCGTGCGACCTATCCATCGCCACTTTTTGCGTTTGATTTGCTATAAGATGGGCTTTGAGGACAATCGTTGTTCTCCACAGCACGTAGTTGCTGATGGTGTTCGGACAGATATTCTACAGATTGGTGATGGTGTTGGAGATCAGCAACATTTCGCTTCGATACAACAATACCGACTTCACACTTGAGTTGAATATTCGCAGTTTAGTGCACCTGGAGATTTGCGAACTCGCCAATGCTGTATGCATTCGCCCGAACGTCGCCCTTGCTTTGCTTAGCCAGCACTTGACTTCTTCATCTACTGCGCCGTCTGCCGTGATAGTACAGCCGAGATAGCAGACGCTTTCGACAAAATCGACCGGTCAATCGTCAACCATTATATGTCTTGCGTTATTGTGCTTACCCTTCGTCATGGCGATGTTAACCTCCGGTCCGACAGTGCATGCCAGTGTGACTAGCCTGTCCGCCTTCGCTTGCATGTCAGTGCGTTTGTGAGTGTGGAAGCAGATGTCATCGGCAAAGTCCACGTCTTCAAGATGTTTGGTGAAACTCTATTCGTTGCTTATAACGTGCTGAGTCAATTGTGTCATGACCTCATCTAGGGCGATGGCGAAGATAAGGAGCGATAGGGGGCGACCCTGCCTTACCTCCCTTACGCCTCCGTTAATATGATAATTACACAGAAACCCTTTTATTCCAACTTGCATTATGAGCTCCTTAAATTATCTGAAACCTTCAATGGCGATCGTAACCGACTTCGGCTAATGGGTTTGAATCGAATCCTAAAGAAAAGCGCCCGAAATGGGGCGGTAGACATGACAAATTGATTTTGCTGCATGACATTGCCAGGCCACACGTTGGTAAATTGGTTCAGAAATATTTAGAGGAACTGAATTGGGAAATCTTGCCCCACCCGCCGTATATCCCAGACTTTTCACTTTCGGATTACCAACTGTTCCGACAGCATTTATTGGAAAGCGGTTCACTTTTTACGAGAACATCGCAAACTGGTTCAATAAATGGATCAAGTCCAATTAACTCGAATATTTCGTCGGAGGAACAACATCAAGACGCACACCACAAATAGGAGGAGGAGCTCGGCCAAACACCCAAAAGGGCGCCAATTATATATATTTCGTCGGAGGAATCCGTATGCTGTCTGAAAGGTGGAGTAAAGTTCTAGCTTCCAATGGCACATACTTCCCATTAATTTAATTGTTTAAATAATTCGTATCTTTGGCTAAGAAAGGACGAAGATTATTAAATAGCCATAGTATAGCGGATAGCATATCCGCACACATTAAACAAAACTCGTTTTTTTACCGTCCTTTTAAACTCCCGACCGTCGAACGCCGTCATCAGAGCTCAACCACCACCCCTTATAGTCGAATAGCTTCACCTGCCTTGTGAGGCTCGCGTAACTTAGGCTCCATTACGTTCTAACAAAAACTAAATTGTGTTGATCGTATACGAAAAAATCAATACAGCCACTTCCTATGTCACTTCGTTGCCGTATGAAGAACGACTGATTAGAAGAGCTTAATGGTGCTCACACTCACCAACCTAAACGTACGCCTGTACGCCCGTATCAACTGACACGATGAAACAACCATCTACGATACTACGCAACGGAACGGTGGTGAGAATTCATTTACATGGGGCTCTCATTAGCTTAATCGTGTCAGCTGATACGGGCGTACGTTTACGTCGGTGAGTGTGAGCATCATAAGAATACATGCGGAATGAGTTGTGCTGTCAGCTCCCCTATGACGTAGCAGTCAGAAATAGTCTCACAATTTAGCTACAGATGGCTAAATCCTCAATTAAATCATTCTTGCTTATGGTCTGCTTTTTAAATAGGTGGAACTTGACTTAGTTTAGCGAAGACTGGGTGTGAGTTGCGCAGTGCCATGGAGATAATAAGGCCGCTACTCTTCTTAGGGTCGATGCCTTAACCGGGCACTGTCCGATATGAATCCATTTTGGGGAGCTCGCCATAAATGCGAGACTATTTTGCAAGAACAACATAGAGAACCATGAAGTTGATTTACCTCAGTATCTACACCTAAGCCACCAGCGGAACTCTTTTATCAGTACTCAATTTATACGATTTTTGAATATTTTGTGCAGTTTGTGCGTGTGCCCAAATTATAATAGTATCAGTGTTCAACTTTACAAGTTTCACTGTTTTTCAATGTTTTCAGTCTAACTGTATAAACATCACGAATGAAAATGTAAATTAATGCAAACAATTTGTTTGCAAGTCGACCCAAAATAGTAACTAACGCCACCACTTGCAAGCAACCTCAGCAGAAACTATAGCGACGGAAGTGGGTGAAGTGGTGAGTTGAAGGTCCCAGACGAGAATGACGACCATATCTTTGAAATTATCGCAAAACATACTAAATAAAGCGATTTAGTTAGAAAAATGAAGTGTAGCGCGGAGAAGGAGTAAAGGATGGATTACACAGACTGAGATGAGTAGGGTGAATATCTGATTAGTTATAGGGGGGGACCAGGGTTCGTGTGCAACTGTGTGTACTTACAACTAAACGTGGGCTAGATTATGTGGCGAGTATTTTCATCCTTTTTATGTGCTGTTAAGCAGATAAATTAGTTGAATAAATTATTTATGCATTTATGCAGCAGTAAAAGGCGTTGAATCGAAAAGTTAATCTAAGGAGAAAAACACATTGCACACACTGAATATGCGCCGTACATATTTACAAGCAGAAACTACAGTAATATTTAGTTGACTAGCAAAATGAACGAATGTTACAAATAAGAGCAATTCTTAAATTACAAGTATATCAAACAGCCATTCCCAATTAAATGTAACAGACTTCGACTACAGGCCATGGCTTTCGATTTCGCTTAGATTTTGCACATTGGCTGAATTCATGCGCCAACTGACGGAAATGGCTTGTACACTCTTTTTGGGTGTTTGGCCGAACTCCTTCTGTTAATTCTGGTGTGCGTCTTGATGTTGTTCCACAAATGGAGGGACCTACACTTTCAAGCCGATTCCGAACGGCAGATATTTTTTTTTTATGAGGAGCTTTTTCATGGCAGAAATACACCCGGTGGTTTGCCGTTGCCTGCCGAGGGGCGACCGCTATTAGAAACAACTTTTTCTTCATTTTGGTCTGTCCCCGAGATTTGAACCTAAGTTCTCTCTGAGTCCCCAATGGTAATCACGCACCAACCCATTCGGCGACGGTGGCAAAATAGGTGCCATTAATCAAATAAGTTCCTTAGAAGAGGCACTCAAATTTTATAGATATACCAAAAGTCAACATTTTCTGTTTCGATTTGCGTAAATCAAATATCGTTGTAGAGATTAGAAGTTAGACAATATTTTAGTTTGATGATCTATGTACATCATTTTTTCGACGAAATATTTTCTTACAAGGCGCTACATTTAATTTTCAAAATTTTGTTGCATATTGCCAAAACTTTTTCAGGCAACCCATAATTATTAAAAAATACTGAAAAATTACCTTAAAAATAAGATACTTTCCAAGATGTAGTCTGAAAGGCTTCAATTAGGAGTATTAACAGATAAGATGAAATGTAAAAAAAAAAAATTTAATTTTGGGGCCGTCGACTAGTAGAGGATACGAAAAATTTAGCTATGCAGCTGTAGGGAAGCATAAAGAAGACATATTTCCTATTTTACAGCTCCGTTAATCGGTTTATTTGGGCAATTAAGAACTTGCGTAATACAAGGAGACATTTTAACATAAACATATTTTTCCAGAGAAAGACAACATTGTTTTACTCCAATTCATATGGAATGACTGCATAGTGAAATTAAGTATCTTGGCCTTGTGCTGTAAGCCAAGCTTAGCTGGAAGAGGCATGCTGACGCAATCTTGTCCAAAGCAACAAAGGCTTTCATGATCTGCAAAGGACTAGCTGGAAAATCCTGGGGCTGTAGCCCAAGAATCCTCAGATGGATGTGCATCAGTGTAATAAGATCAATGAAAATATATGCAGCGGTCGCTTGGGCATCGAGAGCCACTCGCTCGACGGTGTGGACAGCTCTCACTTCAGTGCTTCGGATGCGCGTATATCACGTGGGCGATGCGGACCTGCCCTACAACCACGATGGAAGTGAGGCCACTTCATGTAGTTATTCAGCAATAAGCCAAGCGTACCCTGTTGAATATTACCAGAGGAGGCTTCGGGCGAGGAAAACAGATGTCATCTGAAAACATGGAATTGCTGAGGCTGCAACTCCCACGCAAGGACCCTCGCCCTTCCTTTGATATAGGGCAACACATCATCAAGGAGAAGTGAAGAGCTAAGGCTAAGGAAGGTTTGCATTTTCACGGATAGTTCAAGCACCGAGAACGCCTCCGACGTTAGGGTCTACTTGGAATCCAGCGGGACAAAACTGCATTTTGCTCTTGGAATGTATGCATCTGTGTTTCAAGCGGAGGTGTATGCAGTTCAAAAAGCGATGAAGTTTGTTGTGGAAAACAGATAGAGAGACAGATCTACATATACAGGGTTTGATTGAAAAGTACTGAGCCTTATTTTTTTTAAGCAGTTTTATTAAACCTTTTGGCTTATATAACTAATATTCTTCAAAATAGGACCCTTGAGCGTCAATACATCGCTGATAGCGGTCCTTCCACTGCAGGAAACATTTTTTAAACTCATCCGCCGGAATCGCGTTCAATTCGGCTGTCACAGTTTTTTGGATCGCCTCGATGGAGTCGAAACGCCTCCCCTTCAGCTTTATTTTCAGGCGCGGGAACAAGAAGAAGTTCGGAGAGAACAGGTCTGGGCTGTAAGGAGGGTGGGGAAGCACCGGAACCCCCATCTTGGCCAATGCAGAGGTGCAGAGGAAGGTGGTCTGCGCCGGCGCATTGTGGTGATGAAGGATTCAATTGTTGACGGGGTCGGGCCGAACCCGGGCGACGCGGCTTTTCAGACGAAGGAGCACTTCTGTGAAAAATGCCGCGTTTACAGTGCTTCCTGAAGGTACAAACTCCTTGCCTCGACGATGCCTCGAGAGTCGAAAAGATGATCAGCATGGTTTTGACCTTGGATTTCTACATGCGCCTCCCGGCCTTCCTTGAACGACTTGTGCCACCGTTTTACCTGGGAACTGGACAGAGATTGGTCCCCGTAAGCCTCCTTGAGTAGCCCAATGGTTTCGGTACTCGTTTTGTTTAGCTTTGCGCAAAATTTGATCGAGTAACGTTGCTCCAACGATCGCTGCATTTTCGCCACGCGCGGATCGATGTTGACTGCACCGCTGTTGCCAGAGAACTGGGACTGGTTTCTACTGGAAGGCGAAGATCCAACGATCATTTTCCCCCACCAGCCGATTCGGTTGATCGCTTGGCAGACGCTCCGCGCGAGAATGCTCATTACTTTTCAATCAAACCCGGTACATATGTATCTGCAGCGACAACTAGGCTCCGCTCATGGCCTTAGACACCCCCGCAACCACTTCAAGAGTACTCGAGTCCCGTAAACATATTGGAAGGGTTCAACCAAAAAAACCCAAAACTATAAGACTGAGAATGCTCACGGGCATTCTCACATTCCACTGCAGACCGCGAAATAATCTGCACATGAACGGGATGTGGTCTACTGATTCTTGTCGTTTCTGCGATCAATCCTAGGAGACTCCGTTTCCTTGAACGCAGCGCTATAGTGCGCATAAAGTTGACATCTCAGCCAACTGCAGCGAGAAAAACGGCGTATACGCTCAATCAAACTCAGCGCTGTGTTGAATTTAATAGGGGAGCTGGGTCTGGATGAGGGACTATGATGAATAGAGGACACAAAAGAACGAGGTCGAAGTGCAAACCTCGAACTAATCTATCTATCTGTACGTAGTGAATAGTAGGAGAATATGCTTTGGAAACTTTCATTGCACAGAGACTTGACTTTAGAGACATGACATGAGCGGTTTAACAGCAAGGCTCGTCTTCTGATTATGGTTCAAGGTGGATCAAGGTTTGTAACCGATTTTGTAGTAATAACAACAGAAGTGGATTCCCAGAGAATTATCCCAGTGATAACATTAGATTGGTGCACAGGCATATCAAAAACTATGTGAAAACTAACGACATTTGTATAGAAAATCAATAAAAATTAAAAGTATCAAAAATAAGTAGTCAAAAGTGGTCAAATTGTTGTGGTGCCATAGTTTTTTCCGTTTTTCGTATTTTGAATATAAAACTCCAGATTTTCCTCACTGCCTATACTTGAAGATTTATATTCACATTGTCTGCCTAAACTGCCATTTTGCTGCATTCAAACATCATATTCCACCATGTCATGGCGCACCATGGCGTATGAGCGACTTTTCGCCTATGCAGTTGCCATCATAATTCAATTTGTATACCACAAAAATTGGCATAATTTCGCACAAACTCGATTTCACATGCATAAATGTATTTACGCTTTGAGTTTTTGTTATACGTACTTTTTTATTCAAAAGAAAACGAAATTCTTCTACGCTCTACGCTCTCCGCTTTCCATTTTCTTCTCTTCTCTTCTATTCATTTATTAAATTAGTTGTATTTATTGCTTTTGAAGTGAGTTGTGTTCGTTAAGTGCATTGGTGTTGCATTCACGCAAGCAGTACTGCACTCTTTTTGACTATCACTCTTTTGATGCTTGAATTTCTTAAAGAAAAAGGCAATGCTAAAGGCATCTGTCAATAGCAAATTTAGTGTGTAATATTTCTATGTAAAGTGTCTGCGAATATACGCGCCTAGATGTTGTTTTAAAACAAAACATGCAAACATTTTGAGTCTTTCAAGTTTCACTACTTTTATTCAAAATATGGGTCCTAGGAATTATTTATATGGGACATGACATGACATCGTTTAAATGGCCGCCAAGAACACGTCTAAATTTGCAGGATGTAGTGGAGGATAGAAAAGGTATCTCAGCTGGAGTATTTCTCCTTTGGGGATGGGCACGCTAAAGAATCTCAAGCACCTAGCAGCCAGAGCTGGACATTTACAGAGAAAGAGGCTGTTGAGCACTTTCTCTGAGTCGGTCATTTCTCTCCAAGATCCCCACAGCTTCTGCGCAATAGGTGTTGTACGGAATTCCAAGCTTCTCCGTATGAGTACCGATCACCTAGTGACCAGTGAACACCACAATGAGTTTGGAAATTGAATGGCAGCGAATTCCCATCACCTTAAGCGTCCTGTTCTTGTCGTATTGAGTCCATAGTGGTTTTGAAATATCACACGATGAGACAGACCTCCATCTGTCTGGTGCTTTTTTTGAGAAAGAAATTGTGCAGTTTCCCTTTAACAATAGTCAAGGGGACCACGATGTCTGAGTTGGGGACAACTGCAACCGTTTCTGTCGACGCATTCCTGGCAAGCTCATCGGCAATTTCCTTTCCCTCTATATTCCTGTATCCCGGAACCCAGATATGGGAAATGTTTCCTGCACGTTCGAGACGCTTGAGTTCCTCCTTACAGGAGTAAACCAGAATCGATTTGCAATACGGCGATGACAGGGCCGTGATCGTAGGTTGACTATCGAAAAAAATATGAATGTCTCCCTCCCAACAGCGATCCCTAAGCATTTTGCATGCTTGCAAGATCGCGAAGACCTCTGCTTGAAAAACGTTGCTCGTTTCCGTCAGCTTAAAGGAGACTGAACTGATTTAGAGAAAACCCCGCTTTCACTCCAGATTCCATCTTGGATCTGTCAGTGAAAACATGGTATCCGTGCCGACTATCCCCTCCTTCCAATCATGCCTTGTCGGAAAGATAGCCCGAGCACAACCCGCAAAACCCAGTTTGCAGATGAAGAGATCTATACGAAGTACAGAGAAGGAAGAGGAGATCTGCTTCAAGATGCTACCATGTCCTACAGGTAGTTGCCTCCAGAGGTCAATCTCCCTCAACCTAATAACGCTTTGGGCAGCAATGGATTTCACTTGAAGATCCACGGCAGTAAGTGCATAATGACGTTGAGGGCAGTGCTGGGACTTGTCCCAGTGATGTCCATGCATACAGTTCTTTGCACTCTCTCTAATTGCCAATAGCTACTAGCGATAAGAGAGGTGCGAGGACGCCGCCCTGTGGTGTCCCCCTACGTACGAACCTAGTGATTCTCACCGCTCCTACCCCAGCATTTATTTTTCCCTACAACCAAGTAAGGACGAGATCTAGAGGTAGAAAGGTCTTTCTACACCTAGCAGTGACAATTGACTTAGCCGTAATATTGTTAAAGACGCCCTCTATATCTATAAAGGCCTCCAAAGTGAATTATTTTCCCTTCAGAGATTTCTCTACAGTCCCTACTACCTCATGTAAGGCTACCTCGGTAGATTTCCTTTTCAGGTAAGCGCGTTGAGCTGGGTATAATCTGGTTCCAAAGTGCTCTTGAAGGTGATAGTCGATCACTCTCTCGAACAACTTCAGAATAAAGGAGGTAAGACTTGTGGGTCTAAAGTCCGTGACCAAGGCATGGCCCCTCCTTCCTGGTTTGGGAAAAAAGACCACCTTGGCTTTCTTCCCTGCTAGCAGGAACGTGGTTCAACGAGATACACGCCAAAAAGATCTTATGAAGGACGATAATCACCAAGGTTTTAGTCTTTTGAAGCATCAGTGGTATGATACCATCGATACCTGGAGATTTGAAAGGGGAGAAGCTATCGATTGCCTAGCTTATTCTGTTGACGGTTCGCGCCTTCGTTACAGGCTGGAGCAATAGAATATTCCGGGTAATGGGCATCAACAAGTATTTTTAAAGGTTCACCTGCAGATTCAGCCCACTCCCCATTCTCTCATTTGACAAGAGTTTTACATGAGTGTCCCTTGGAGAGGATCTTGCTAAGTCTGGCCGAGTCTTTTACGGATTCAATGGATTCGCAGTACTCTTTCCAAGAGTTCCGCTTCGTATCTCTAATGGCTTTCTTATACTCTTTCAAAATTACGCGGTAATCTTGAAAGTTTTTTATTTGATAGCATTTATTGAAGACCCTCCCAACCTTCTCTTTCAAGTCGTTTAGCGTCTTACTCTGTAAACAAAACTAACTCGAGAAAGTAGGCACGTTAAAGAAAAAACTTTATGTAAATCTAAAAATACGCAAATGCCACAATGCGTGAATCGAAGTCAAGAAATTAGGATGCGTCATTTGGAAACGCTTGGATGTGGAATTTGTTGTTCGTAACACTATCTCTTCACATTTTCAGACATTGATTGACATACCCTCGTCTAGCTAATGACATTTCCCTAAAAGCGTGCGCCAGTTTGCCAAAGGTCGGTTACGTCCGAACTAACATTTCCTGACTCCGATTTATAGAAAATTGAGTTTGAACATTTACATCTAGCAATTCAAGGAACTTGCATACAATTTTTCATACATAACTGGATAACTGTGTAAGCAGTGTTCTAGAATAAATGACTAATTTTATGCACACACACTTATATGTATGTATATACACTCATACATATACAAGTATAGCAGACGTACATAATTTATCTACATCTCATTAACAATTTGGTTTGAGAATAAATCAACTGAATTTCTGTCTTAATTAATTTTTCTACAACAGCATTTTCATATCAACACACACACGCACACTTGCATGCACGAAAGTATCTGCAACTAAACACACCCCACACAGTGTGCGCTACCTTTAGTATTACCTGTATGCGGAAAAGGAGGATACCTGGAAGGGGCTGTGTGGGCTGAGCTGCTGAAACTTATTCACTACTGCAAATCCGAAAGCAACATTTTTAACCAATTCATTGCACGCGATGCCGGCAATGCAAAGAATTTATCAGAATAATTTTATGTACATATGTGAGTAGGGAACCATGTGGGAATGCGTGCAGTCCCTGTAGTAAATCAATCACATTTGTTAAAAATTTAGCAACTTTACACTGTCCAATATTTTGCTTAACTCTTTCGAGTTTGAACGTGAATTTTACATATTTCCATATTTCCATTACAGCTAACGACTTGAGCTTCGAGGTAGCTTCTTTAATTCTCCCTCCTTAATTTTCTATCGTTTCATTGATATAACCTTTTCAAAAGGATCCTCGTACAGGGCGGAAAAAATGATTTAAAAAGTTAGACCATCGATTGGGCACCTCGGGTTTGGCTGGATCCCTATAAAAATGTACGCAAATATAATGCATTTTGACTATTCCACCTGCTTTTTTCTACTTTTTCATGGTAAATCTACAACGTGAAGTCCAAACTAAACAAGACTGAGCTGAAATAGAAAAAAACATGAGCTTTGTTCTGATAACTTTTGTTTTGAATAACTTTGTGTGATCTAAACGCTTTTCGAAAGAATGTTTCAGGTCATTGATAGGAATGTCCTCCAGGATATCGGTACAAGCCTTTGGGATGGTCTCTACGGACGCAAAACGTTTTCCTTTCATGGCCAAACGCAATTTTCCGAATAGGTAGAAGTCACAGGGAGCCATATCAGGCAAATACGGTGAGTGATTGATGGTTAAAATGCGATTTCTAGTCAAAAAATCAGTCACAAGAGTGGATCGATGAGATGGTGAATTATCATGCAATAAGCGCCAGCTTTCTCCTTCGCGGTATTCAGGGCGAGTTCGACGAATGCGATGCAACAAACGCTTCAAAACGACAAGATAGAAAATTGCGTTGACGGTTTGGCCCATTGGCACGAACTCCTTATGGACAATTGCCTTGGAATCGTAAAACCAAATAAGCATCGACTGGATTTTTGACTTCTCCAAATTTTTATGTGGTGGCTCGTCTGGGGCCTTCCATTCGGCGCTTCGACGCTTAGTTTCAGGTTCATGTTGGCAGAACCACGTTTTATCACCAGTTACAATGTTGTAAAGGAAGTTCTCGTCCTTTCTCGACTCTTTAATGACGTCTTTCGAATGTTGAATTCTAAGCAATTTTTGATCCTCAGTAAACTTTTGCGGAATGAAACGTGCACGGACCTTTCGTGAAATCAAATGATCAGTTAAAATGCGATAAATCGATGTTTTGGAGATATTCAACTCCGACTCCATGAATTTCAACTATGATTTGGGTTTGCTTTTGATAAATTTACCAACAATTTCCATGGAGTTTTCGGTGATTAGTGATTTTGGGTGGTCCGGCCCCTATCTTGATTGTCATTTATGTCCTCACAGCCATCTCTGAAACGTGTAAACCACTCATGAACTCTGGCACGAGATAGACAATCATCGCCGCCATACACTTTTTTCATCAATTCAAATGTTTCGGTAAATGTTTTACCGATTTTAAAACAAAATTTGATATTGGCTCTTTGTTCGAAACTTTTTTTTGCACCGATGACACAAATATATTGACACTTTAGACGCAATAACTTCGCTTGATTGATGCCGCTATATATTTCGAAAGTTCGAACAGATTTTATTTGTCTTTTTTTGCCAAATTACGAGAGTACGTCGCTGCTCCTAAAATCATATGTCATCGCAATGCACTTCTTCTACTCCACTTCTACTGCTTGAAGTATTGAAAGCTTAAGCCTTAACAAGCCCTCTAATCTTTTGAACTGTTTTTGAATAAGCAACGGGATCAGTGGAATGAGTACGTTTGAATCTAGACAGCAAAATTATAGTCATAGCAGTAGTACTATGCGGTACTTAACTTGGCTAATAGTCTTCCTACTTTAGCTCCGTTTTCCATGTAATGTAAAACTACTACGATTTTCAAACAAAAATTCTTGAAAGAAAATCAAGTAAATACATTAATCGGGTACTTGATACCCGCCTGAGTACTTGCATAAATGGCCGATAGCAAAAAGGGCTCAGTACCTAAAGCATTTTGAGACATCCAGAGCTGTTGATGTAATGGAGTAGATGGATGGCATTTAGGTTGGAGTACTGCCCCAGTCTGTCAAAGAAAGGACCACCCAGTGGCCTTAATCGGCTATCTGCTCATAGTTAATCGTATCGGAAAAACAATAGAGTTGACTACTTTCCTTTCAACATATTTTTGTGGTCATCTCCAAACCAAGTAGATCGTATTTGGTTAGCACTCGCGCATTTCTAAAACTGCATTTATGTGCGATTCATTTCCTGCTGGGGACTGGCAAACCCTGTTTATGTGCTTATATGCGCTCAGCTCATTGGCAATGCTACAAGACACTGACCGACTTACTTTGCTCAATATGCTTTGCCAAGTAGTGCCCCTTTCTTTCCCGCATGGGGATGCCACAACTTTAGTTAGCTGAATATAGCCTACCTTCCACATCATCGCACCTTACGAACTTGATGTGAGAGAAGCTGCCACCGCTGTAAATGGGGAAAATATTTTCTTAAAAAATACTTACGCACGACTGCACATATATATGTGTATGTGCATACGGACACACTTCCGTCTGCATGGTCACACGCAACTTCTCATGCTCTATTGACTGTCTGCGCTGACATGTTAATGCACCGTTATTACGTATCTTAATGACTTCTGGCAGTGGCAACATCTCTTTACCGCTAAAACCAACGGCACTTGCCTACTTATCGGTATCAATATCACCTAGCAAATGCTTCGAATAGCAGCATAGAAGGAGTCACTGCCTGCGGGTAGATATACTTTTTTAGAGAAACACTTAAGACTGTCAAGCAGTGTAGTCAAGTGCGCCGGGAAATGTCTGCGGCAACAACAAATAATTGAACATCAAACTTTTTATAACATTTCAGTACAACGACTATTTTTCTTCCTCTTCCTTTTCTTCTGTTCGTCAATTTGAGCAACAACAATTCACCGCTGATGTACGCATGGATTCTGAATATTTTAATAGGTTTGAAAGCGACGAACCTGTCAATTTAGTGGTCATATATGGCATCACTCCAATTTCTCTAGCAAACAATTAGTATACCATGGCAGGTTTTCTAGACATAGAAGACGCATTTAATAACGTTAGCACTGATGTTATTCGGGCGTTAATAGGCTTAGGGGTGGAAAAATGTATCAGCAATTGGATCATCTCTATGCTAGAAACCCGGATTATCAGAGCAAATATGGGTAATATCAACACAACTAAGCGGGTACACAGGGGGGAGTATTATCTCCACTTCTCTGGTGCGATGTGCGATTAGCAAAATCTTAATAAAACTTAACGTAGGTGAGGTAAACGTGGTTGCGTAAGCTGATGATATGGTGCTAATGGCGTCAGAACTGGATCTCAATGCGATCAGTGGGAGCATTCAAAGGGCGCTAGGTGAGCTTAAGTCTTGGGCCACAGGCTGTGGCCTAAGTTTAAATGTCCGTGAAGCAAAACTTTTGCTTTTCACCACCAGATATAAGGTACCAATCTTTACCCTACCAAATATTAACGGACAAACCCTCTCACTTTCACCCAGTGCAAAGTACTTAGGGGTAATTTAGGACTCCAAACTTAACTGGAAATTAAAACGTCGAAGAACGGGTAAGAAAAGCTGAAACCGCTTTATATGCCTGTAAATGTATGCTAGAACGAAGATGGGATCTTCATACGTTATACGATCAATTTTATGTTGTTGTTGTTGTAGCAGTAATTTTGCCCTGTCAGTGTGGTGTAATCACCGGTCGTCTTCGTCTAGTTCATCAACGGTAGGCCCAGGGTGTTAGATGTGTCGGTTTGATGGGGCTTGCGAAAAGGTGGTTAGTGTCGTGCGGGCAGCCTTCCCATGCCGGACGAATATTGAGTATGTCGGCGTCGGTTCTGGATAGGTAGGAGTTTAACCTGCTAGAGTATCTAGAACGTAATTGTGCCAGTGTTACACGTGTATCACGGGGAAGCTGGAGCTCTTCATCTGCTGTAGGTGGTGGTGGGACTTCGATGCTACATTCGGGGGTCGGGAGCTTAAGAAGGTCGTAAAAGTCTCCCGATGAATGTCGTTAATTGCCTATCTGTCCGATTCAGTAATTATCGGTCTGTTTTATCCTGGATCTCGTCCGCGTAATTAAGGAGGTGCCTTCTGACATGCCTGGGAGGTGGCTCAGGCTCAAGCCGGTGTCTGCATGGGTGAAATCTGCGGTAATACCCTAGCAGGAACTGCTTGCTGAGCAGTTTATTATGCTCCTTTACAGGGAGAATTTGGGCCTCGTCATGTAAGTGTTGTATTGAGGGCATCAGTAGACATCCTGTCGCAGTCCTTACGACAGTGTTTTGGCAATTCTTAAGCTTCGTCCACTGCGAATCACTGGTTCCAGGCGACCGGAGTGTCGCGGCATAGTTAGACCGGCCTTAAATGTCGATAGCAACATTTCTTTATATTTGCCCCAATTGCTGCCGGGAAGCGATTTGAGAACTTTGTTGCGATTCTGGACTTTAGTGGCAATAGCGGTTGTATGCGCTGAGAAGGAGAGCAAACATTCGAAGGTAACTCCCAAGATTTTGGGGTTGTTAACAGTCGGGACTGGTGTGTCATCGGCCGTACCCCACGACCAATTTTATCGTATGGCTCGGTGGAAAACTCTAGAGAGAAAATACAATATCAAATTACTTGGCAGAATACAAAGATCAGCCTGTGCAATAACCGTCGGTGCAATCAGATCATGTCCTGGGAGGCTCTTAACGCACTGACACACCTTATTCCGGTATACAGGTATCTACATATCAAGAAGATGGCAACCAGGAGTGCATTTAGGTTAAATGAAGTGGGTCGCTGGAACGAAAAAACTTATGGCTATGCCAATCTATTACTGCGACAAACCCAGTATACCTCGGAGATGATTGAGAACTTCGCTAAAGTTTTGAATGACTCGCTGGAGAATTTCTGTCAGTATCTCGTGAATAACTTTAGTAATGTTGACTTCCAAAGCCTTAATCGAAGCTGGTTTATCCATAAAGCATTTATATTTTTCGTACTCCCACAAATAAAAATACAAAGGTGTGGTATCATACGATCTTAGCGGTCAATCCACTGGTCCGATACGAGAGATGAATTGCTCACCGAAACGACGACGCAGTAAATCCATTGTTTCACGGGCTGTATGGCAAGTAACGCCGTCCGCCAGTTTGTTGAAACGACGGGAGGGGATGTTGTGGAGATCAAGGGTTCTAATTCCCGGCATCCGGCATCAAGAAGTCGTTTATCACGGTGCGTTAGCTTTTGTCAATATGGCCCGATGATTCCTCCAGCCCTTAGACCGCACCAAACGTTTGTTTTCAATGGATGTAATGGCTATTCTTGAATGGCTTCGTGCTGATCTTCAACCCAAATACGGCAATTGTGCTTATTGACGTAGCCATTAAGCCAAAAATGTGGCTCATCGGTGAAAAAAATGTAAGCCATAAGTTAGCCTGGGCGCACGATGAACACTTTTCATAGAGGCAGATTTGTTCTAGGTGGTCTGAAGAAAAGTCAATGAATAATGAAAAAAATGTAAAAATAATGTATTTAGTTTGACAGCAGTCACGCGTGATCTGTGAAAAAACCCCTACTGTAGAAAGTACCTCCAATTTGATCACCCTATGAAATCAACTGACAATTTAGAAATGTGATTTTTGGCAAAAAGTTGTTAATTTCCATTTGTGCTACCAGCAACCATTGTTTATATGGACTTAAATCAAATTATGGCATTCAAATTTTGTATCTCACAATAAAATAATGACGACAAATTTTCTTTCTGGAAGGAAAAGTACATCTTAAATTGAATGAAACGACTTAAATTTATTTAAAAAAATGCATACTTGATTCCTAAAAAGCCTTAAGTATTTATATACAGATGTGATTGAGTGCATCGACTACTTTGGCTTAAAACAGTTTTGCTTTAATGCAATTTTTCTCCTTTCTTCCTTAGAGTTGTATGAGATTGCCTTATTCTCTAAAAATCTTTATTTGAAAAAACACTCAGACAGCCAATGAACTAAATATCCAGCTAACGTTCATTTGATTAAAATAATGCGCATTCAAAGTCAAAATGGGATAATTTGACAACTTCATAAATATCTCGAAACCAAAGTTTTCTGCACCAATTTTCACACTCTGCCACTCGACTGCCATGAAAGAATGCCAACAATTTCCACTAGAATGCGTTTGTATGGGTAAGCCAAGAATGGACGACTAAGTGCCATTTACTCTACCCAAAATATTTACTACAAACAGTAGGCATAAACACACACACACACGTACACAGCCAGCAAGTCAATGGGACCAAGAAGCTCAGCAAAAGCGGCAATGGGATATGATTTTGCACCGACAGCTGGAATGTGTTGATGTTGTTAAATGCTTAGTAAATTATTTACTTAACTCACTATGAGGTTCAAATATTCAACACTTGAGCTCCTGCCCAAGCGTTTTTTTTCTGTTTTCTTTGAGCTAAAAACATCTAACTTAGACGGCTGGTATTTTGCGCTACGTGCCTAGCATAGAAATACCGGAAGAGAAACGAAGTAAAAGTATTTAGTAAAGCGAAGACATAAAAGGTTGTTTTCCGGTAATTACTGCTGTCGATGTCTGCGATCCGGTGAAGGAGAGCCACATCTAAACGCTTACATATACCATACATACATATACCATACAATACCAGCATCCAATTGAATGCCATTTCGCTAAAGGAGGCAAGATTTACATACATCCACACTGGCAGTGTATTTCCTCTCATAAACATGACGACATATTGACGCAAAAATGCGGCTTTTGTTCTCCGTATGAGGCTGCATAAGTTTGTAAGTGCCGCCCTTTTAGATATTTCAGTGGTGTTATCACTTCATTAGAGCCAAACAAGAAAGCCATTTATAGCTAAAATATCCGATTCACTGACTAATTTAAGGCCTTAACGACTAGCTGATTGCTTGGCAAGCAATTAATGCGCGGGAGCAAGAAGTATTCGCTAGGCAAAGCACACCAACTTAACGGTTTAAGCTCTACTCTTAGTTTATTGATGTGTCTATTCTATGCCCAGAAATCTGCTTCTTTCTACACTCATGAAATTCAAACACTCTTTTTTATATCTATTTAAATTAAAAGAAGTTCAAAACCAAAACCAAGATGAAAATGTGACTTGTGATTCAGCAAAAAATGTAGATATTTCATATTCTGTGATTTTAAACTTTAATTGCAGGTCTCTGATTACAATTACAACAAGCATAGCCATTACATCAATTGCAAATAAGGGCTGGAGAAATTATCGACCCATATTTCCTCAAAGACGAGGCTGGCGCCAATGTAACAGTGAATAGCGAACTCTATCGTGCCATGATAAACGACTTTTTGATGCCGGAAATTGAGTTCGTTTGGTTCCAACAAGACGACGGCGCTACTTGCCATACAGCCCGTGAAACAATGGACTTACTGCGTCGTCGTTTCGGTGAGTAATTTATCTCTCGTCTCGAACCGGTGGAGTGGCCACCAAGATCGTGTGATATCTCACCTTTGCACTTTTATTTGTGGGAGTACGTAAAGTATTAATGTTTTATGGATAAACCAGCTTCTAGCTTATGGATAAAGGTGATAGCATATGACGATGACTTGGTCCTAATGGTTTCAGGGCCCTTCTCATCAGTAATGGCTGAAATTTTGGAAGGTGCATTGGCTGCACTCAGTAGTTGGGCTGCCAGTTGCAGTCTCAGAGACAACTCTGACAAAACGGAGTTAATGCTATTCACCAGGAAATACAAGCCTCCACCTTTTAAGCTTCCAAGACTAAGCGACCAGTGTTTTACACTCTCATCGGAAGTCAAGTATTTTGGTGTAATACTTGACCCCAAGCTCCACTAGAAGCCGCACATAGAAAATCGAGTTAAGAAGGCCAGTATAACCTTCTACGCCTGTAAATCTATGTTCGGCAAAAATAAGGTCTCAAGCCACGTTGTACTCTGGATGCACAACTTAGTGGTTCTGCGAATTTTGACATATGGTTGCCTAGTTTGGTGGGTAGCTCTTCAAAAGGGCTACAACACCACTAAATTAGAGAGAGTGCAGAGAGATACAAGATGGAATCTGGAGTGGGAGCGGGAGCGGGGGTTTTCTCTAAATCAGCCAATATTTCAGTCTCCTTTAAACTGCCGGCAACGAGCAGCGTTTCTCACGCAGAGGTCTTCGCAATCCTGCAAGCATGCAAAATGCTTAGAGATCGCTGTTGGGAGGGAGGCGTTCATATTTTTTCGATAGTCAAGCTGCGATCAAGGCCCTGTCGTCGCTGTATTGCACCTCTCTTCTGGTTTAATTCTGTAAAGAGGAACTCAAACGTTTCGAACGTGCAGGAAACATTTCCCTTATCTGGGTTCCTGGATACAGGAATATAGGCCTGCCTCATCGTGTGCTATTTTAAAAACACTATGGACACAATACAACAGGAGCAGGACGCTTAAGGTGATGGGAATTCTCCGCCATTCAATTTCCAAACTCATTGTGTGGTTCACTGGTCACTGGGTGATCGGACCCCATGCGGATAAGCTTGGACTTCAGTACAACCCATATTGCAGAAGCTGTGAGGATACTGCAGAGAAAGAGGCTGTTGAGCACTTTTTCTTCAAATGTCCAGCTCTGGCGGCTAGGCGCTTGAGATTCCTTAGCGCCCTCTTTGGGGATGACCTGAGGAAATTCTCTAGCCTAGATACGTTTACTCTCCTCTCCTCCCCTACATAAACAGCACTGAATGGCTGGCGATGGTTTTCGCTTCCCTAAATTTTTTTCGCAGGTAGTGGTCCACATTATGGTATCAAAAGGGCACATAAATGCTACTTGAAGTGTACCTGCCAGTGTATCTTGCCATCTAATCTATTTACCTACCTTTGTTTGCCTTGCAACGCCCGCACTTTTGCCTTGCAAGGCAGCTACAGCGCTCTACCCCTGCAAAAGAACAGTGGTTTAAAGTGGGCTCTATACTCCAAGATAGTTCATTCATAGGCTTAATACCCCTATTGTAAGACCAATCATGACCTACGGATTTCTGGTCTGGTAGTCAATTCTTGAGAAGAAAACTTCGATCATGCAGCAAGACCGCATTGAAAGAGCAGCTAGCCTTTGTATTAGCGAGGCTCTGAGCATAACACCAACATCAACGTTAAAGATCATTGCTCATTGACCTGTTTTGTAAACAATCAGCCGCTAAAGTGACTCTAAGATTGCGAGAATCATCAATGCTTAAAACGAATAATAATGGGCATTCGCGTCTTCTCAGGCTGTTTTGTTTTGCATTCCGGTTACCGGTGATTTTTATAACTCCTTGACAGGCCTTAGACTATCAAATTTGCATTTACAGAGTACTGAGAAAATGGTTTAGTATTTTAATAGGACTATGAATAAGTTCGTGCGGTTTTTTTTCGAAATTTGAAACTTTATTGACGTAAAATGGTTACAAATTTAATATTCAAAGTATTGTCCATCGCTTGCTACTACTTTTTCCCATCTGGCAATTCACGGATTCCCTTTGTGAAAAATTCGGTCGGTTTTGCCGCAATCCACGAATCGATCCATTTTTTGACTTCATCGTAATTACGGAAGTGCTGGTCAGCCAGGCCATGTTGCATCGATCGGAAGAGATAGTAATCGGATGGCGCAAGGTCTGGACTATACGGCGGGGGGGGGTAGGACATCCCATTTGAGCGTTTCTAAGTATGTTTTGACCACTTGTGCAACATGTGGCCGAGCATTGTCATGTTGCAAAATAACTTTGTCGTGTCTATCGGCGTATTGCGGCCGTTTTTCTCGCAGTGCTCGGCTCAAACGCATCAATTGTCGTCGGTAGACATCCCCCGTAATCGTTTCATTCGGTTTCAGTAGCTCATAATACACAACACCCAGCTGGTCCCACCAGATACACAGCATAACCTTCAGGCCATGAATATTCTGCGCCGACGTCGATGTTGAAGCATGGCCAGGGTATCCATACGTTGCCCGACGTTTTGGATTGTCGTAATGGACCCACTTTTCATCGCCAGTCACAATTCGATGCAAAAAACCCTTTCTTTTGTGCCGTTGAAGCAGTTGTTCGCATGCCATAAAACGGCGTTCAACGTCTCTTGGCTTCAATTCATACGGCACCCAATGGCCTACCTTTCGGATCATTCCCATGGCTTTTAAACGTTTGGAAATGGTTGATTGATCAACTCCCAAAGTTTTTGCAACCTTTTCTTGCGTTTGAGCCGGATCTTGATCGAGCAATTCCTCCAATTCGGTATCCATGAACTTTGGCGGCGCACCCTCGCGTTCTTCGTCTTCCAAGCCAAAATCACCACTTTTAAAGCGTGCAAACCACTTCTGGCACGTTCGCTCAGCTAGAGCATGCTCACCATAAACTTCCACCAAGATACGATGACTTTCGGCTGCTTTTTTCTTCATATTAAAAAATTCCCCGCAAAAACACATTATTTGGCACGAAATTCGACATTTTCAAGTGTGGTAAAAATATTGTTGTTTACGCTTCAAATAAAAAACTTATACTGACGTTTGTGCCTTACGACAGTAGCTCTCCAATGAATGTTTGGAAATGTGGATCGATGGAATAATAATCAAGTTACGCCATCTGTTGTAAAACCGCAAGGAACTTATTCATAGTCCATTATGAAAATGGAATCAATACTCGTATGTATACCGGCGGTTCTAAACTCAACGATCAAGTGGGAGGTGGTGTCTATTCAGTGTATTCCAAGCTGAAGTTTTGGCGATTAAAGAATGCCTTTTAGCGTTAAATAAAGACGCAATTACAGTTAGAAATAACTACATATATTTCCGATTCTTAGGCAGCACTGAAATTGGCAATTCTCGGGCAACTTTGGAAACGCTCGTCTAAGGTAGTAAAAGAGTTTTACAAATTATTAAAAATACTCGCATAGTCTATCTCTATGACTCTACTCTGGGTGTCGGGCCACAGTAACATTGAGGGATGTGAGTTAGCAAGACTGGGCATTACGCTGCAAATTACTCAAGACAAAGTTCATATATCTATGCTCTTATAAATATGTAAACTGCAAGTAGATAGATACGCCTAAGTATTGCCAACAATCGCTGGAGATACCTACATTTCTGTAGCATTAGTAGGAATACATAGCCAGAATGGAATATGGGTCGTACTAACAGCTTAATTAAATCTTAGACTTCAGGGGACCCGGTGGTCTAGAAATTTCAAAAACTCGATGTTTTGTTTTTTCGATATTTCGAATGTGTGGGATCTTAAGAATATATTGTGAGATTTTCATGCGGAAGTTCCCAATACTGTAGCTTCTACAGCCCATTAACTAAGTAGAGAGCGGTCCACGTGCTCCTGCACCTCAAACTTTAACCTCATTTATCTCGAAACGACTTTTTTCGGTCTGGTGTTGTCAAAAATAAAAAAAACTATTCAACCGAATCATCTGAAATTTTAATATGTCGTTCACAACATCCCTGGCTAATACTCGTACTAGAAAAATTTTATTATTACAATTATTTCGTATTTTTTTGATTAAAAAACTGAAAAACCCCGGTTTTTAGAGTGTCAAATTCAAAACCGCGTCATTTTGTCAATTTTGTTGAAACAAAATGAAACAAAAAAGGATGCATGACAGTTTTTATGAAATTTTTAATGACAAAACAAATTATGAAATTCTTTTGTGAAATTTTTTTAATATGTAAATTTGTTACCAATTTTTCGGGAGGGTCAACTTCAGCGCCATTTTTTAAATTATTAATATCAAAAAAAAAATTAAAAAAAGTAAAAAAAAAAAATTAAAAAAAAAAGTAAGATTTTTTTTTTTTAATTTTTATACATAAAAGAAGTTAAATAAAAAGCCTAAAAATTTAAATATCGTTTATCACCTTTTTACTTAAAAAAAAAAATTACTGAAAAATACCCCAAATTTTCGAGCTCTAGACCACCAGGACCCCTTAAGAATACGAGTATGAGTCCTATCTGGGTACTGTCTTATGGGAAGGCATGCCAGTGGAATTGGGGCCCCATATTTTAACTTTTGCCGAGGTTGGCAGGATGCAGAAGAGGAAGAGACAGTTGAACACCTTCTATGCGGGCTGTTTAGAACTTTGAAGAAGTTTGAATTAGTCCGGGATCAATTTTCGGAACAGCATCTCGGATATTGCAGATATAACTGGGCTAACTAAATTTATAAAGTCCGCAAGATGGTTTAAAAAGGATCAAGGGGAGTAAAGATGGGATGGTTCCGGTGGTACCGCAAGGGACCTTTATTTGGCCTAGATGCACCGTAAGACAGCCACTTAGCAAACCTAATCTAACCTAACCAAACTTAACGACCGCAGTTCGTCTACAATCAATGTACTTATAGTTTCCAAGGTGTGCCACAAGGAGGTTTTTTTTTAATTTTTATATTTTTTAACTTTTTTTATTTTTATGTTTTTAACTTTTTTTAAATTTTTATTAATTTTTGTTAAATTTCATTATTATTTTTTTAATTTTTATATTTTTTTAATATTGTTTTTTAATAATTATATTTCTAACTTTTTTCCTTTAATTTTGATTAATTTTTGTTAAATTTTATTTTTATTTTTATAAATTTGCTTTTAATCAAATATTTTTTTTAAATTGAAAACTTTTTGTTCCTTTTCAATTAAAAAACAAAAATAGTTTTTTTCTTTTCTTGATATGTTTATAGAAATTTTATGTGTTGTCCTCTATCCGATATAGATACCTTATTAAAGGTCGTCTGCCACGTTGGATCCGTCATTTTGAACTTCAGATTCGAGGTCCAGCTTATAGTCCGAGTCTCTTTATCTGTTTGCGGTACACGGCGTGGGGTTGGATCTGTCATTTTGCAATTAGAAAAACGAACTTCAGGCTCTAGGTCCAGCTTGTAGCCCGAGCCTCTCTATCTCTTTGCCTCACGCGAGGTGGCAGTTTTGCCTGTGATAGCTGTGGGTACCATTTTCAGTATTGCATTAAGCTCTAGAATGAGAGTAGTTCAAGCGCCCCACTTCTTATAATGGGAGCTACCTTTTAGACTCCAACCGGCATCTTAACCAACAGCGTCATTTCCAGCGATTTCCACCCGGCAAGGACTCCATACAAGAAAATTGTATTTATTCTAGTCGCTCCTCCTATTTGTAGCGTGCGTCTTGATGTTGTTCCACAAATGGAAGGATATATAGAGCCGAATCTGAACGGCAGTTGTTTTTTATGTGGATCTTTTTCACGTCAAAAATACACGCGGAGGTTTGTCATTGCCTGCTGAGGGGCGGCCGCTACTGGAAACAACTTTTTCTATTCTAGTTTTATATATCCCAAATATAACTCTAGGCGAGAATTCGCATCCTTTGCAAATGGCGCCCCTGCATCCATACAAAGTGACACCTGTCTTCATCTCGTTGTTGGGACTACACATTGGCTGGTTGTCTGATTAGAATGTTTGGGAGTTCCCTTCTCTTTTTCTTATTCACAGCCGAAGTAAATGCGTTGGTTAAATGACATTTTTAAGAAGAACTAAAGAACTACTACAAAAAGAAAACATCGCTCACACATTTTATCGCGCCTAGTCGGAGAATAGGTCGGAAAGAAAGGCTCTCTAATGATTTCTATCAGCCACTACGGTGGTAGAACTTTTATTTAGGATTGTGTGCATTCAAGTTCGCCGTGGACGGCCTCTGCATCGGCCTCCTTGTGGGTTCCATTGAAAAGTCATTTGATCGTCTTCCCCATGGAGAGTATATCCAATCCAATTCCAATTTCGTTTTCGTCTTCTAAGCATGATCGTGTTAACCGCCTCATATTACTGACGAAATTCATCAGGTGTTTCATATCTGAGTCTGCTACATCGGCAAGCGTAGCAAAGAAGAAGGCAACGAGATGCCTACATTATCATATCGATAATGTCCGGTAAGAGCACCCAAAAAATTTGAGAGCTGCGGTTTTGTCCGATTGTGGATCCACCGGCCCTTACGTGGCCAGAAGAATCTCGCATGCTGCTGAACTTGCGAAGCACTCAATGAGTTGATGTAAAGTCCACGTTCACAGGGGCACTTCAGAGATATTTCAGGGGTTCTCAATCAGGATTCGCGGCTAATTACCCTATACGCCACCTGTCATGCTAGCTCATCCATCTAGCAGTTTCTCGCAATGTCCCTGTGAGTAGGTACTCAAACGAGCCAGATTTCAAAGAATTTGAATGCGGATTACTGCTTGGATGGCGAAGTGGAGGGAATTATAGTATATAATACTGTGTCCAAAAAATAAGGTGACATTGTATTTATTTTGAAAATTCTTTATTTATTCTTCTAAATCAATTTCATCCCCTTCAAAGTAATCCCCTCCCGACACAATGCACTTATGCCAACGTTTTTTCCAATTTTCGAAACACTGGTTGTAGTCACTTTCCGGGATGGCCTTCAGTTCCGTCTACGTTGCGGCTTGAATCTCCTCTATCGTGTCAAAACGGTGTCCCCGGAGCGGTCTTTTGAGCCTGCTGAACAGCCAGAAGTCGCACGGTGCCAGATCAGGTGAATACGGTGGTTGCGGAACGATATGGGTTGAGTTTTTGATGAAATGATCACGAATTACGAGTCCAAAAAATTCAATGTTTTCGGTACCAGTAGAGATTTGACGCGCTTGAGGCCCAAAACATCCTTCAGAATGGTATTGACTGAGCCTTTCGATATGCCAACATCATCAGCAAGGTCTCTAATCGTTAATCGACGGTTTTTCAACACCAAATCTTTGATTTGTTGGACGTGAGCTTCGTCAGTTGAGGTTGATGGTCGCCCAGGACGCTCTTCGTCTTCGACACGTTCACGACCGGCTTGGAACTCACTATACCACTTGTAAACATTTTTTTTAGACATAGCCTCATCACCAAAGGCTTTCTGCACCATCCTCAACGTATCCGAAAATTGATTCCGCAAACAAAATTTAATGCAAATTCTTTGCTCAACAAATTTCGACATTGCAAAAAACGAGAAACTCACTTTTAGCAGCTCACAAAACGACGCGTATCTCAAACAGTAAATGAATATTTCACATGAAATTTGACATAGATGTCACTCACAGTACTACCAACCTAAAAAAAAAAAGAATTCTCCTAATCCTTCAAAGCGCGCAGTTTAAAATCAAATGTCACCTTATTTTTTGGACACAGTAGTATATGTATGTATATATTAGGAGAACTACGCTTAAGACTTTGCTGGATCTCATGACACAGTAGTTACTGCAATTCGTTCCTGGTGAGTTGTGAATCTTTTTGGCCGTTCATAGAATATTTTTTAGCATCCAGTTATTTACCACGATTTATATACTCTACATTATCTACCACTATTTACATGGTGAAAATATTTTTAGAGGTATGCCCTTTAGCAGATCGTTATTCGGGTCTGAACGAATTTGACAGAATCGGCTGATGGGCTGACATCACTTGGGATGTGTTTACACAAAAGCTGAGATTGTGTTGGTGATATACAAAAAAAATCAACCAATGAGGCTTTGTTGAAGTCTGAACAATGACTGATTGGACGAGTGTGCAGAATTCGGATGAGTCTCCTAAGTCAGGTGGCAGTGGAAGTTCCCCTCAAAATTTTCTTTGTCACCTTAGTTAAAAAGCAAACCTGGTAAATCTATCATTCTTGCACGATTTAGTATCTACTAAAAAACTATTTAAAGAAACTGATAAAAGTGGGAGCATGCCCCGCTACAGCCCCTCCTCTGCCTATGCTGCTGGTTATATCGCACACCTCGAAAAATTTGGCATACGTGCGCGTACGCTTTACTCATTTTCGTCATCATAAAACTTTTCACATTAAGTAGAAGCCACGTTTCCACGCATACATTTAGTGCATATGCATATGTGTGTATGTATGTATGTATGTATGTATGTATGTATGTATGTATGTATGTATGCATGTGTGTATGCTTATGTGTACGACAACGTTTGCTTAAAAATTGATGAGAATACTTACGCGCCACATTATCGGAGTCAGTTATGAAATACTGAGTGGTTATTTTATGTGTTTGAACAGACTCGTATACTTACGTGCGAGCGCGCGCGAGGTGTGTGAAACGGCTTTAATTACGTCATTATCGCAACTCATAATTCTGTAATGAAATAGCAGGAAGGAATATGAATCACATAAGTTAAAGTGTTTTCAAGGTAATGATACGAAGAAGGTTATGAGACACCTTTTCTAAACTTCGCAGGTTCATTTGCATAAAAATCTTACAAATCTTCCGACAAGCGTTACATCAAATTTCACAAGGGGGCATTGGTGTGCGCTTTTTGAATGGCTTGAGAAAGATGTGTAAGGAAACTGGCAAGTGATACGAGACTAAGAAATTCTTACAAAAAGGCATACAAATAGTTGGTTGTACCTGAAAGTGATGAGATCCAAAATGTTCTGGATTTAATTCATTGCGGAAATAAATCTTAGATTTCTTACAAGTGAAGTTAGCACGACGTTAGAGAATAGATATTTTTTTTTTCTATTTTCAAATCCTCGCAGGCCATTTTATATAATAAAAATTAATTTTCCCATAAATACTTTAGTCATATTTGAAGATCTAAGTGAAGTATGTTTGCGCAATTAAGAACCCAGCTGGAGTGTATTTGGTTCGAGATTATAACTAGGTAGTTTTTACTGCGGAGCTTTTCGCATCTGATGTCCTCGTAAAAGCAACATTTCTCACACTACCAGTATTGGCCATAGAATTGCATCTTAAGTTGAAATTAAAAACGAAATTTGAAAAAGGCGCGCCAAGAAACACCGATAAATTCGTAACTCCTAAACCACCCAGGCCAAAAAGCCGATTGTACTCAAAGCTCCGGAAAGTAAAAGGTTAGATAGTCAAGCAGGAAAGGGGAGAAGCGACAGAGTGAACGAGATAGGATAGAATAGAGACAGGGATAGAAACAGAGATAGCTAGTTCGGTGTGAATTTTCCAGATGCGTTGGGAAAATTGAAAAAATTTACATTTGAATAGGTCGAGCCAAGAAGCACCATGAGATTTGGTGGCTCCTAAACAGGCTAAAACGCCCATTGTATTTAGAGCTCTGGAAAGAGGGTAGATAGTCAAGGAGGAAAGGAGAAAAGTATCAGAGAAAGAGATGGAAAAGAATAAAGACAGATACAAAGGTAGTTAGTCCTGTAAGAACTTTCCAGATTCTTTGGCAAATCTGTAGAAATCCTCCAGTTTAGAGTTTTACTCATTCTCATGACATCGGAACCCAAAACTCGTAGCCTTGCTCTAGCAAAGGCATAACACTCACAGAGAAAATGCTCTGTGCTATCCACCTCCTCTAAGCAAGACAGGCAAATCGGGTTCTCAATGATTCTAAGGATGGTCATAAGCTGAACCCATGGGTTGTGTCCTGTAAGAATACCGATCATCAATCGAACGTTTTTTCTTCCAACTTTTAGAAGAAAGTTCGACAGTTTTCTGTTCGGACTTGTCACAAAACACTTTACAGTTCTACAGCGTTGTAGACCGTACCATCGCTCTTTATGTAAATTGTACAAGTTATCACTGATCCATTCCATGATTGCTGTACAACTGATTCCGATTATTGGCTCTGGTCCCTGTTGGTTAACCACTGATCCGCAGTTGGCAAATTCATTTGCCATTTCAATTCCTTGAACACCGCGCTGTTCTAGAATCCATATAAGTACAAGCATATCTCGTCTTGCAACATAGTTATGCTTCTTCTTATATTCTTAAACAATATTGAGGTTTGCTTCACGTTCTACAGAGCCTGACCGTAACTAAAGACTTCAATCTGTTTCACGCTTGATCTCCTCTCAATTATCAAACCTGCTACTTTCAGAATTGCAAAAATTTCCGTTTGGAAAACAGTTGCCGTTCCTCCCAACGGGGAGGAATTATTACTATCGTCGGAAGTGTTTCGCGAGAATTAGTTACTTGAGTGGAGGACTAAAGACGATCTCGAGACGTGACTGTCTTCGCCTCAGTCGGAAATTCACTAGAGCCAGATAAGCGTAGAAAAAGGCAGATAAGCGTAGAAAAAGGCAGATAAGGTTCGTTATTGCAAGAAGCAAGAAAGAAAAATAGGACTACCCTGTGAACTTGGGTACAATATTGTGATGCAGAAACTTGGAACCAGGATAGCTACACCGGAACTAAACTCAAACGCGATAAATTACATCTGAAAAAAACTAATAAACGTGACAAAATCGCTTCCACTATTCACCAGTGACGAGCTCCTGTCAGCTGCGAACAAACTCAAAAATAACAAGACACCAGTATCGGATGTAGTATCCGCAGAAGTCCTCAAAGAGATCGAAAAATAGCGACCAGAAGTCTTAATAGACATGTACAATGCCTGCCTAAGAGATGGAATTTTCCCAGAAATCTTGAAGAAGCAGCAGCCCGGCCTAATAAGTAATGGAAAAGGCAAGCCGAATCTACCATTAGCATATCGGCCATTATGTAGGCTCGACACAGCAGACAAGCTCGTTGAAAGAGGCTGAGCATGCCACGACTGGCCGTAGTTATACATAACGCCGGAGGACTATCAGCAAGACAGCGCGGCTTTAGACGTCGGAAGTTTACAATAGGGATCATAGAAACTGCTATAAACAGAGCAGGAGCAGCACAACAGGGTAGTATTCAATACAGAAGAAGGGAGGAAGAAGGAGGGCTTCCTTGCCATCTTATTGTCACAAGGATAAATTCTCGGTCCCGACTTGGGGAACATTAGTTATGATGAGATATTCAATATAGAAATGCTCGGTAGTAGCTTTCTAATCGGATATCGGAATCGGACGCTATCACCGCAGTCTTCACAGCATGAAACCTTTAAGAAGCCCGTAGAAAACTTAAGCCCGTAGAAGCTTTCTAATCGGATACGCAGAAGCTATCAGTGTAGCCTTCACAGCATGAAACCTTGAAGGAGCCTGTAGAAAACTTGACCAATCTGACGACGAATATCAGGCTGGAGCAAAGCCAATGATTCAGCCTTGACATGTATACTTAGACGTTACCTGTGGCACACGTGAGCCATTCGCCACGTCCGTAACGAGTAGCATACCACGATCGCGAAGAGATCGAGGTTTTTCACATAGTATGGAACATTGCTGTGCAACACTTTCTTTTGGAAAAGTTGGACAATAGTAATACAAGATTCGCAAGAGCATCCATATGTTCAGATCGGTTTAAGAATTTATGTAGTTATATAGCCGTAGTTTGTTGTAAGTTGACAGACACCCTAGCAAGTAAAATAAAGAAGGTTTTCTAATTTTCAGTCCAGCTCTTCACGCTTTTTCTTGTCAAGCGCATTCGAGCGCAGTTTAGCATCAAGGGTTATTCCAAGATATTTCGCCTCATTGGCGTATGAGACCATTGATGCTGTAGCCTCGATTAATACTTCAACTGCCAAGATAGCCATGCCATCTGCAAGGGTCACGGTAAAGTGTTGCTCATGGACCGGTACAACGTGCGCATAAAAGAGGTATACGAAGGGACCGAGGGTTGTACGAGTTAGGCTAAGGCCTTTATGCACTGCGACCAAATTGATTTATTGTGCGCCCCTAATTACTTAATTATAATTATTTGGTATACCGAGGAATCGAACCAGCTCCTTAGGAGGGAACATTTGTAGGACTCCCTCCTCTAGAAGGTTCGAGCGCAGTATATTCTGTGTCTCGTGTGACCTTGCCACACGGTTGGTGATTACGTGTTCCACAGACTCCTCTTCATCACAGCAGAACCTGCATGATCTTGTACTAGATAGCCCTATTATATTAAAGTGTTTATTACGGCTAAAGTGACCTAACTGCTCCACAGAGTAATCTGAGGCCCTTTTTATCTAGGGTTAAAGCAGATTTGGCTCTATTGGCATTGAAGTTCAAAAACTTTTTGGAGTGATTAAGGCCGTTTGAACAGTTCCAGTGCTCCCTGATTTTAGTTTGGATCCATGTTTTGGTTTCCTGTTTTATATTATTTTTGTTAAAGCATAAAAGGCATACAAGTCTTGCTTCTCGTTTCTTTCGTGTTCCTTATGCTTTGAGGAATGATTGACTGTATTAAAGTATTTTAATTTTTACTTTCTCAAACCCAAGGGCCTTTTCTATATCGCGAACAATTGTGTGTAACTGTGGATTTCCCTTTTTGATATGCAAATTGCAGTTAATGGAGTGGGGTTATCGAGATAACCTCATCTCTTAGGTAGCAGTCCAGTAGATATTCGATGGTTTTCAACATGAAAGACGTAGGACTGACTGGCCTATAGGATTTGGGAGATTCAGGAAGCTTATTGCCTCTCTTTAGTAAAAAGAATACCTTGACCTCCCACCAAATCTTAGGGACATAACCCTCTCTAAAAGATTTGACTTGAATATTTGTACCAGAATTTGTATTCTGCATCGACTTGTATCTCAGTGCCCTTGGAGAGCATGGCTGGAAAAATACCATCTAGTCCGGATAATTTGCAGGGTTTGAACGAGTTGATTGCACACTCTACCCTTTCGAAGTTGACTATTCTGTAGATAGTAGGATTTTTTGCCAACGAGTTCCTTTATTCCACTTAGCTTTCATGCATAGATGAGCGCCAACTGGGCACTGTTCTGGCGTCCTCATTGCCTAAAATCTCGCTTTTATTAATTTTTTATCGAAAGCTGACGAATGTCATGGATTCTTATAAAATTTTTTGTTTAAAAATGATGTACTTCAGCAACAAATTTTTTAAATAATATTTTTTAATAAATTATTATGTCATTACGCATAGATTTTTGAGTCAGCGCAATCGGCCCTGAAACAATCATGGGAGTCACTTGGGAATTACAGCAATCCAACTTAAAATGAATGCCATTAAATCTAATGCAGAAGCCATTATAAAAGCATATCCCCTAGTTTTTAATATTGGACAATTTTTCAAACAAGGGCACAGTCGGAAGGTGGCATGCTGTTAACAATGAAGCAATGAAAGAAAATTGCATAGGTGGCCAGCAGGTGGATAGGCAAAGAGCGAATATTTATTCCCGCAATTTAGAATTTATTTACATGAACGGCTGTGTGTGAATGCAGCATATGTAAGCCTCTAAAGAATGTCTGAACTGGTCAAAAAACCAATCTGGTTCGGAACTAGTGCGATTTCATCAATTGCGGACCACTTCCCATCTCACTCTGTAGTAGAAAAGTGAACGCGCACCTTGTTGAGGCGCTAAGGCTTTTGAGGCAATAACTTTTTGGCTCGGGCCGGGCAAGAGGACGATGTGTTTGTTACTGTTTTCAAATGCAAAAAATGTTAGTAATTTATTACTTTTTATTATTATTCATTTATTTTTATTTATTAATTTGTTTTTATTTATTAGTTTATTAAAATTCTAATCAAATACAGGCTAATAAATTGAATAAAGGTGTGAAGACCCCAGTAGCCAGTGTGCTAATTAAGTTAAGGTTATATTGTATATATCCCCTATAAGTATTAATAATAAATTGAATAAATTGAAGAAAATTTTATTTATTTTCATTTCCATATTTTATTAATTTTCCAATAATTCCGATATGTAATGCAAATCGGTGGATGTATTTCTGATCGCCTATAAGTTAGCAAAATCGTATAACTTAGGGCCATAAAAGATTTATGTTTACCAACTTAAGTTTGTGGCTGAAACTAGTAACCACCTCATCCGAAAATCAGGCGTTCAAAAACAAATCACTTTATTTAAGTGCATATTAAATAAAAGGGGTTTCCTTTTGTTATGAACAATTTTTTAAAAATATTACTAGGAAATAAGTCAATAGTTTGGCTGCAATTTTGTCGGCATTTTCAATCACTTTCATCAATTTTTGTATATTTCGTAATATTATTTTTAAATAATAATTAGAGAAATAAAAATATTACATTGACAAGTGGGATCGCAACCCTATTGAAGATTATTTTTTAATTAAACTAATATCAAACACTACTCATTTGATACTTATATTAAGGCATCTTTTAAGTTTCTAAGTTTTTCAAAAAGTGGTAACCCTATACCTACACCCTCAGTGATAGTACCAATCGAGTCTTTTTAGGTTGATTTCTTTGTTACCTACCATCTTTTATACAGGTGGCGCAAAAGTAACCTAGCGATGTTTTTTGGCTGTAATTTAAAAAAAAAAATGAAAAACTTTGATTCTTCTTGTGGATTATTTTTATTTGGACTTTTAATTTTTTTTACATCAAGTCGTGAATATGATGTCATGTAAATGGCCGCCGCCACAGTTGATTGCCATTTGAGCCTTTCTTATGGCATTTTCCATCACTTTGGCCAAAACTTCCGGCGATAGGTCCTCATATTCTTGACGGATATTGTCTTTAAGAGCTGCAAGAGTCTGAGGCTTTTTGACATGAACCCCCGACTTCAAAAAGCCCAACAAAAAGAAGTCTGGAGCGGTCAAATCAGGCGATCTTGCTGGCCAGTGCAAATCGCCAAAACGGGAGACTAGGCGCCCGGGAAATGCATCCTTCAGCATATCGGTTGTGGCACGTACAGTGTGTGCCATTGCACCGTCCTGTTGGAACCACATGTTTTCCAATCCCAATTCATCAAGTTGCGGCAAAAAGAACTCGTTGATCATTGCTCTGTAGCGCTCACCATTCACAGTAACCGTTTGGCCCGCGACGTCTTCGAAGAAAAAAGGTCCGATGATTCCTCCAGCGAAAACAGCACACCATACAGTGACTTTGAGCGGGTCTAATGGCTCTTCGTGGGTTACACGCGGATTTTCAGTGCCCCAGAAACGTAAATTTTGCTTATTTACGTACCCGCTAAGATGGAAATGGGCCTCATTACTCATGATTATTTTTGATGAAAAATCATCTTCCTCTTGGTGGTGATTAAGGATGGCTTCAGCGTATGTTAGACGCGATTGGCGGTCAGCAGCTAACTGCTGATGCACCGTCTGGACTTTGTACGGAAACATCTTCAAATCTTGTACCAAAATTCGCTGTAAAGACCGTCGACTGATACCCATTTGCGTGGCACGTCGTCTGTTCGATGTCGACGGCGCTTCCATGACATCCTCGGCTACAGCAGCAATATTCTCTGCAGAACGGCTACTCCGGGGTCTGCCACGCCTGGCAGCATCTCGTGTTGTGCCAGTCTCTTTGAGGCGAGCGGCTAAACGTCGCAGTGTTTCACCAGTAGACGGCGAGGAAATCTGCGACGAAATTCACGTTGTGCCAAAGTCACCGACCGATTATTGGCAAATAAATAGTCAGCAATATTCCGCGTTATGGAGCAGTCTAGGGTAACATTGTTTATTAACGTGTATTTCGCATGTGTTTACTGCACAAATGTCAAAACAGAACTGACATTAGGGGCCAAGAAAAATTAATAGTAAATTTAAATAATTAATAATTTAAGAAAAAAACACTTAAAAAAAATATATAAGAAAAAAAGCAAAATTAAGTAAAAGATATGAAAAAAATGTAAAAGAAAATGTAAGAAAGAGAAATAGTAAAAAATAAAAGAAAAATATAAGAAAATACATAAAAATTCAAATAAAAATGAAATATGAATACGAAAGAATATAATTGGAAAATACAAGAAAAAATGAAAAATAAGAAAAGAATAAACGAAAAACGTATACAAAAATTAGCTTTATTTTTTCTAACATTTTTATTTTCCTAATAACTAGAAAAAAATACATTAAAAAGTTAAGTGACAATCTTATTCAATATTTCAGAATTAAAATTGCATGGACTGTGTTTCATTTAATACCCATTTTATGATATTTTTAAGATTTTAAATAATTAATAATTAAAAAAAAAGTGGTAACCTTATGTGAATATCTATCAAATAAATAAAACTTTTACTTCGAAAGATAGATAAGAAACATTTGCAAAAATACTTCTTAATTAAAGCTATCAAAAATATGATTGATTAATTATCAATAAATTTATAATTTATTTCATTAATTTATATTTTATTAATTCTTATTAATTTATATATTATACATTTTTTTTTTAAACTCAGTGAAGCTCGCAATTTATACGAATAATCTCGGGGGTAATTCCTATTAAAATAAAGCTTTTTTGAAAACTTTCATTTGGTATCCACATTTGTGTGTATTTTTTACTTCTAAGATAACAGACTTTGCATGGAAAATTATGTGGCAACTCTGTTACAAAATAATTCGGAATTAAAGCTGTTGAAAATACATATAACTTAATACTCACTTTGGGATGTTTTAGTTAATTTTCCAAAAATCTCAAAAAAATTGACAGTATTATAGGAATAATTTCAGGTAGAATAAAATTAGAAAGCAAAATATTACATAAATACAATATTTTAACCACATCGCCTGTCAATTAGCACACAAAAAATGCATTTCACTAGATCCCAACTGTCTACTTCCGTACTAGTTCCGAACTAGCACTAACTGACACTACCTAGGCCATCTCCGCATATATTCACTAGTTGCTTAAATGCCACAGAGAATGAATGCCAACTAGTCACACACCCCACCTCAGTACTGGTGCATTTTACTGCCGAGAAAGTGTTTAAATATGCAAATGTAAGCGATCGACTGTCATTTCATCCTATTAAAGACAACACTGCTGCCAATGTCTATAATGGGAAAATGACCAAAAGTGACGTATACGCATTGTAGTCCCAATGCAGCTGACTATCGTACGCAGCCGACTATTAATCCGTACAGCTCCACGCTGCCACTCACAGCTCTGTAGGAAGGTATTTGCATTTTTAATGCTAACAAATCGACTTGCTACTACAAAGCTAATATACCATGCAAATATCAATTTCCGAATGGACAAACACAATTCAGCAATGGTGTCGGAAAATGAGGGTAGAGCTCCTGCTAGATATGTTTGTGTATAAAATTTGAGCGACGGAAAGAGGTCCCAGGCGCACTTGCAGGCCATTGGTTGCAGATAATAGCGATTTATAAAGATTGACTAATTTATTTTAAATGCAGTGCAATTTTATTATTATTTTGCAATATTTACGAATGCCCACCAATGAAGGGCACACAAAGGCGCAAGGTCCTCAGGGCGCTGATACCCGTTGATTGTCAATTACTTGAGACCTGTTGCGTAGAATTTAATGAAAATTAATTAGGAATTCATATGAACTCGTTCTATACTTAGAAGCTTTCCTTTCAGCCAGATATGTAGATTTCCACGTGCACTGAAGTAAGAACAGGCTGCGTGTAGCTACTGTCAAATCCATACTAAACAATCTTAAGAAAATATTAAACAAAAATGTTAGTGTAAAATTTAGTGCCTTATGAGGGAGTATTACTCTCTTTGAAAACGGAGATATTACAAGAAACCTAATGGGTGAGACGTGGAATCATTTGTACTCATCGTATGCACACTAAAGGTTCCGAGTATGAATAAATTAGAGGCGTTTGAGTTGTGGTGCTATCGGCGGATGATGAAAATATCGTGGACAGGCAAAGTTAGTAACAGAGAAGTTTCAACGAAACTTAGAAGGGATAGAGATAAAGCGCCGCAAAACCGCATACTTTGGCCATGTTATAAGGGGTCCTAATTGTGAGTAGTTGCAACTGATTGTGGAAGGTAAAATCGAAGGCAAACGAGGAACTGGAAGGAAGCAAATGTTTTGGCTACGCAACATTAGAGAGTGGACAGTATTAAGGATTATTGGGCAGTTGGTTGAAGCAAGATTAAGCAGGCACAATTACCGTAATATTAAATCTAATATTTTGTAGCAGTTTTGTAGTTTTTGTAGAAGAGAAGGAAGAATTTTTTTCGTATTTATTTGTATTAAAATAAATAAACAATTTATTACTCTGATCGCTTACATTCTGTATTAAGAATTTGCAAATAAAGAAGAAGTAAATTTCTAATCACCATCCATCTTCAAGACCTCGACTTCGTCGATGACATCTGTCTCCTCTGTCACAAACTCTCTGGCATGCCAGCGAAGGTTGACAGACTAGTCGCGCTAGCTCGCACTGTCGGACTGGAGGTCAACATGGGCAAGACCAAGGCTATGAGAGTTAACCACATTAACGGAAGGCAGGTATTGGTTGACGGATGCCCGATGGAATTTGTCGGAGGCTTCTGCTACCTTGGCTGCATCATCACGGCAGATGGTGGAGTAGATGAAGATGTCAGGATAAACAAAGCAAGGGCGGCATTCGGGCGAATGCATACAGTATGGGGAGTTCGCAAATCTCCAAGCGCACTAAACTACGAATATAAGGCGTATTGTTCTTCGGAAGCGAAGCATGGCTGGTCTCTAACACGATCACACAGAGGCTATAATACCCCAGTAGAAAAAAGAAGGAGTGAAAGGCGATTACAGAAGCTCTTCTTTGGAATCGGGAGGGCCTTACCATCTCCATGATTTCCTTAATTATTTTTTATATGAAATGAGCCAAAACGCAAGGCATTGCATTTTCGCTTGCGACGGAACATCTTATAGAAGGTGTTATTGTTAAGTCATTATGCCACCGCTTGTACGAGAATGCTTTTGAGAAGGAGCTGTCTTCAAGCGCTTCACAAACGCCTGGCAGTATGCCCTTCTTGCTCGCTTACTTTGTAAGGGCTGCAGGAAGCCGTCTTTGTCATGTGATGTTATCTTACTTCCAAACAGGAACGATAATTTCAAAAAATTATTTTAATTTTAATAATTATAAGTATTTTAATAGATGATTTATTTATTTATTTATTTTTTATAAATATGAATTTTAAACAAAAAAGATAAATAAATGTAATTAAATTATTATATATGAACTTAATGATAATAACCGAGTGGATAACATTTTCTTTCTGTCGGTGGTGATTGAAACATCTATTTTCCCATTAAATAGAATGTGCAACATCTTTTTCATAACGCCTAAGTCCAACAAGTGCATGGGCTCGAACGGAAATTGTGTGATCAGTTTTATGCCAATTGTTTGTAGACTGCTTTGATTATTTTTAAACATCTCTTTGTGAAAATCAGGTTGTTTTCTTTCATTAAAGTCATTGTCGGTTCTTAATAGCGATGATTTAGTTTTGAAAGTTGTACAATAACATTTTTAATTTTTTTCCCTCTCTGGTAACATTTAACGCAGCCTGCTAAAGCGTTATGACCCATAGTATCACACATGAAGGAACGTGCTGGTGTATCACATATAAAAGTTCTGATTTCGAATTTAAATTCCCGGCTATTCAGCACAAGGCCATTTAATTAATTTAATTTACACTCACTCTTTTTATTATAAATTTTACTTAAGTTATTTCTAACTTTCCGAAGCACGTATTTTCGTCACAAAAATACACTTTTAATAAATTTACAGAAATGAACGCGTCACTTTTTTTTGTTTGTACCGCCTACTGTAAATTTCGACAATTGTGTATAGGTACAAACGTTAGCTCGACAGTTTATTTTGTAACACCTTGCCTACTCACTTCTCGAGAAGGAGCACTGGAAGTGCTCTGTGAGCAGTGCTGTTGACATAAGCATTTCACTTGCTTAGAAGCTGTTCTGTAGTAGCTTATGAAGGCAAGATATTGCACCATTTCCTTCTGGGACTTTATCAACAAATGCCTCAAACCATCTGCAGAGTATTCTGGCCAAACATCATCAATAACGACGCGCTGTGGAGATTAATGAACGAAGAACCCATCCTTAGGCAAATCAAATGCAGAAAGTGGCGATGGATAGGTCAAACATTAAGAAAACCATCAGATAGCATCACGAAAATGGCACTGGACTGGAACCCACAAGGGAGGACTAGTCGTGGTCAACTAAAAAACATTTGGAGAAAGTCGATGTTGCGCGAACTAGCAGATGCCAATAGGGACGGTGCAAAAACTACTGGACAACCGTGGACAATGGAAGAGACTTGTCGAGGCCCTATGCTCCTGAGAGTAGTAAATAAGAAAAAAATTTCTAATCGGATCTTTCATGGGGGATTTCCAAGACCTGACGTATTGTGAATATCTGAGTGATGGTAGATTTTTCAGGTCTAAATGCACACTGGTAAGGTCCAATCAGTTGGTTGGTGGTGGGTTTAAGCCCTTCACACAAAGGCTTTATGCGCGATTAGAAGGTTAATCCCGCGGTAATTGACACGGATTGAAGTATTACCCCTCTTATAGGTTTGGCAGAGCACACTTAAGTTCCAATCGACAGGCATGCTTTACATCCGCGACCATATTTTGAATAGGAGCTGATGTATGCACCTTACCAGCTTCCCGTCGCCATGTTTTAATACCTCAGCTGGCAGTCCGTCGGCTTCCACGGCTTTATTGTTCTTTAGTCGCCTTATCGCTGTTCTCACCTCGTCGCGGTGGGGTAGCGGATCGACAGTCCCCTCGTCAATGATTGGGGTATTGGGATCTTCACATTCTCTGTGACATGTGCAGCTATCACTATTTCACAGGTTCGAGAAGTGTTCCTTCTATAATTTAAGTACGTTCTGGATGTCAGTCATCAGATCGCCGTCTTTGTTCTTACAGAAAAACGCCCCGGTCTTAAAACCTTCTCTAAGCCGCCGAACTTTCTGGAAGAATTTTCGGGCGTTGTTTCTATTAGCCAGCATCACACTTTCCTCGCACTTACGTATTTCGGCCTCTCGTTTTTTCATTCTGATGGTACGTCTCTCCTCCTTTTTGAGCTCCCGGTAGCGATCCTACATAGCTCCCATTGTACACGATTACAGTTTGGCTCTATAAGCAGCATCCTTTCTTTACGTGGCAGCATGAAACTTCTCGTCATACCAATTGTTTTTTCGGTCTCGCCGGAATCCGATTTCTTCTTCGGTGGCGGTACGTAGAGGCTCCATTGCTCGTGTATGTAGGATTGTTGGGCAGTACTCTCTGAGAGGAGGAGTGAGAGTCGAGTGGCGAATCTTTTGTCTGTCTGTTGTGCTTACAGCTTTCCGATGTCGAGCATTCTTTGCGTAGTTAGATGTACGTTTTTTGCTACACAGAGGCGTGTGCGCAGTTTGGCTGCAACAAGGTAATGATCTGAGCCGATGTTGGGTCCTCGGATCGTACGTACATCTAATACACCAGAAGCATCTATCAACATAAGATCGATCCGGTTTCGCGTTTTTCGATCAGGTGACAGCCACGTATCAGGGTGCACCTTCTTGTCCTGGAATCTGGTGTTGCCGACTACCCTGTTTCGAGCCTCGGCGAAGTCGATTAGCCTCTGTCCGTTACCAGATGTTTCGATAAGTAGATTGAATTTTGCGACTGTTAGACCGAAAATTTTCTCCTTGGCCACCTTGGTGCTGAAGTCTCCAAGCACGATTTTTATGTTGTGGCGGGGGTAGTGCTTATGGGAACGTTCCAGGCGCTCATAAAAGGAGTCTTTAGTCACATCGTCCTTATGGACATCGGGATATGGAAACATCTTGCTTTGATGCGGGTTATTGCGAGACGCTGGTCACAATTTTTCTTCTTTTTTAACTTTTTTTTTAACTTAAAGCTGATAAAATTGCGCATAACGCCACCGTTTTTGTTTTTTGAAAAAAAAAAAATTTTAAATAATTTAATTAATGTTCAAATTGAAAAAAAATTTTTTTCCACTTTATACAAGTATATTTTCTTGTAAAATAATATTATTGTCTTACGGAAGCTTAAAATATTTAAAACAATTATTCACAAATAAATTTTGATATTGGTTGCATTGTTAAAAAATTTATTACATTTGTTATAAACAAATAAGTGGACAAAAGCTGTCTTGCTCGAATTATGAATATTTAATTATTGAATTCAGTTGGATTTTCTATTTTTTTAGTCTAACAGTGATTATGAATGAAACTAATTATTATAAACAAATAAATGTAATGTTATTAACAATTTTTATAAACATTATATTTGTCGAAGTTTTTTATCGCACAAAATTCCTAAAATTGTATCAACCATACACATAGTTATAGCTCAAGATTGATTATATTTATTTTATTTAATAAATTTTTATGCATAGCATTGTTTAAACAAACCTTAATTAACAAATGCTTAGTATTGTTGCTTTTAGTCGCATTAACTTTGTTTTTTTTTTAATTTTTGCTTATTTGTAAAATATTTTTTTAATCATTTATATAATTTGTCAACTAATAACATTTAGTATTGTTATTAACAATTTAATAAACAATTTTTAAGCATAAACAACTGACCTTTACTTGATCCAGAAGAAGAATCAAGTTAATTTACATAAGAACCAAAATTGGGATTACAAACACTGTTGTAGTCGTTTACCAACATCCCATATACATGTACATCACGTCTACATCTCCATCTGCATCTACATCTACATCAACAAAATCAACAACATTATCAACTGATGATACTTTATATCCCAATTTTGGTTCTTATGTAAATTAACTTCATTTTTCTTCCGCATCAATATTCATTCGCAAAATATTCATAATTCGAGCAAAACAGCTTTTGTTCACTTATTTGTTTATAACAAATGTAATAAATTTTTTAACAATGCAACCAATATCAAAATTTATTTGTGAATAATTGTTTTAAATATTTTAAGCTTCCGTAAGACAATAATATTATTTTACAAGAAAATATACTTGTATAAAGTGGAAAAAAATTTTTTTTCAATTTGAACATTAATTAAATTATTTAAAATTTTTTTTTTTCAAAAAACAAAAACGGTGGCGTTATGCGCAATTTTATCAGCTTTAAGTTAAAAAAAAAAAGTTAAAAAAGAAGAAAAATTGTGACCTCTATCCTCATTTGTCCACGGGCACTTTTTTTGCCCCACTGTGCGACAGTACTTAAAGACGAAGTCTCTCTCCCACTATAAATCCAACACCGAATTAGCGCTCCTTTATATGACAGCTGTAGTAGACGTCGCTAGGTCCTAAGTTTTTCCTGCCTTGCCCGGACTATCGCATCTCTTGAATGGCAGTGATGATAGCCTTTGTTATCAGGAAGACAGCAACCAGTCGGGCAGAGGCATCTTAACCATTAAGGAACCGAACATTCCATGTGCATACCCTCACATCGTTGTCCTTAGTTCGTTTGCAGGGGACGTCATCAGTATAGGAAGTTCTCTTCAGAGGATTTGTTCGTGTTTTCATTGGCGAAGTATGTTTTTAAGGCGGGTCCCAAACCCAGTGCACAACCAGCTATCATAGGATGCTTCGTCTTCTCAAATTAGCTCGCTCTCGAACGAATGTTCGAAAGCTACCCAGAGGATACTTGGGCTAAGCCCGGTGCTACAATGGGACATTTTTTTTTGAAAAAAAAAACTAAATGGTGGCCTTTTGAAAAGAAAAAGGTATGTTTTTCGGGTGAAAATCAGACTGTAGTAAGTTAGGGTTGCAAAGAAACGAAAGTAGCACCTACCACAATGGCAGGTCTACAGAATAATAATCAGTTTAACTTTTTTGTTTCAGATGCCCAAGAAGAAGAGCCAAAATCCTATTGACAAGCCACCTATCTTTTAAGACGCTTAATTTGGTGCCACACTATCACAAAAAAATATATCAAAAAAAAAATGTTTTTGTATACCATTTGATGTCAATAATAATACCCTATAAAATCAAAACGAACGCATTTTATTTTCTTAAAAAATGTATTTCCGAAAAAATATCTATAAACAATAGGTATTTGACCAGACTACCTTAAACCTCTTGCTGGCTCACTTACGCTATTAGTCGTTTAAGAAATTCAAGCTTTTGAGCAACATTTGCAACCATAAATTCTGAAAAGAATAACACTATTGACTTTCCTACTACACACACACATACATAAGAATGTACGTATATGTAAAATATCACTCATACGTCATGTGCACTATTACTCGTACAAAAATAATAAATATCAGTGTTTACTCAACTAACAACTTTCCCATTTCTTATTACTACTTTTCCCATTAATATTTGCAGCAACAACAGCAATATTAAGCGCTTTACCTTCCTTATTATGTCCATGTATAAATATAATTGACGCTTACACCCCATATTGGGTGTTTAGCTGAGCTCCTCCTACTACATATTTGTGCTGTGCGTCCTGATGTTTTTCCGCCAACGGAGGGACCAACAGTTTTAAGCCGACTCCGAACGGCAAATTGTTTTTTATGAGGCACTTTTTCATGGCAGAAATACACTCGAAGGTTTGCCAACACCAGCGGCGACCGCTATTAGAAAAAATGTGTTCCTTATTTGATATTTCATTCCCGGAGAGTCAAACCTGTGCACTACCGATTGATTGGAAGTCGCGTACCTATCCATTCGGCTACGGCGGCCCCCTTATTACTGCTGGTAATTTTCCATTCATATTTGTGTTAATTTTTATTTCAGTTTCTTCGGTCTGTTTATATGATGTACCGCCAGCAAATAAAGTTTGTTTTGGATCTAAGCAATTCGACGTAGGAACAATCAACAACATGCATCATCAATTAGAGCAAGTAGCTCTGCCTAAAACCAGGCATTTCCTGTAAGAGTTATGCTCTTTGCTGTTATTAGTACAAACACATTAACTTGCACATAAGCACATACATTTGTACTAGAAAAACATTTGAATCTTTTATGACTGTTTTATGCTCAGTCATTCTCATTTCCCTCCATACTTTCTTGCCCAAACTTACTCTTCGAAAATAATAATTGTGATTAATCGGTATTGTTATTGTCTTTGTCCTTGTCTGTAATATATTAGTTTTGGTAATTCTAATAATAATCGGCATAGTTAAAGTAATTGACAGAAATAAACTGTTTAGCAAAGCAGGAGAAAAAGTGCAGGTAATAATAACTAAGTTCATGTCATTGTTTGATTCAAGAAACTTATGTCTGTGAGTAAGACTCTGCATAAGTGGTAATCATTTACATTTGTGTTAATATATTACATTTATGTATGCATGTAAATACTATTGTCATCAAATTTGAAGGCTGGCTTTTCGATATGAACTTGGTGATTTTTCGATTCGTACAAATATATTTGTGGTAGTTGTAGTACCTTTGTTATTAATGTTGTAGAAGAATAAGTAGTCTCCATAAATATTTGAAGAATGCTGTTAAATGCAAAGTACATAACAGGAAACCTGGGTCGTTCATTAAAGTCACTGAGTCATATATGAGCGATTCCATGTCAAGTGATCCATTTCCATATGTATATTATTTTTTTATTATTATTAGAAGGCCATTACGCACTGCGACCAGAGCTGATCTATTGTGAAAGGCCTATTTTTGTAACCCTAGAGTTTTAGGCTTTTTAAAAATTTTAGCACAATTTTGGGTTTGTTGTTCCAAAGATTGCATGGAGATACTACGATACCACCAAGGTGATGAAGTCTCTGTCTGCCCAACGCAGGGCATTCACAAAGCACATGTTCTGAGCTTTCTATGTCCATTTCGCAAAAGCGGCAGACATTGGTCTCAGATAGACCAATATTATTGAGATGATAGCTCAGGTTGCAATGACCTGTAAGATATCCTGTTAAAAGACGCAGATCTACTCTGCTTAGTGAGAGCAGCTTGTCAGATATTCCTTTGTTGGGACTTAGGAATAGTTTGGCTTGACGCTGACCGGCACAGTTTAGACAGTGTGCGGCAAGTTTTCTTTCCTCCCCTTTCCTAAGGAATTCATTAATGTGGTCCACAGAAAGGCTCAGGAGCAGTAAGTTGCATATTTGCTTCTTGTTTTCCAAGGTCATCAGCCATTTCATTTCCCTCATGTCCTTCATGTCCCGGAATCCAGCCTAGTGTTACTATGTTGAGGTTTTCTAACGTGTTGAGAAGGTTTAGGCAATCATTTACCAATTTAGAGGTGATAGTTGTTGATGGAAGGGCTTTTAGAGCCGCTTGGCTATCTGAAAGTATGTAGATGCGAGTACCTCTCATTTTCCTGCTAAGGCATTCCCTCACACATATTTCAATGGCATTTCTGCTTGGAATGTTGTTGGATAGAGTCCCATCGGAATCGATTTTTTTAATTTAGGCCTATTGATTCCTGCCCCTGTTCTACCATTTTCCAATTTGGACCCATCAGTAAACCATAGCTGAGAGCCATGTTTGAAAGTGATATAATTATCTCCAGTCTGCGCGTTCATTAATTATAACTTGGAAGTTCCTGAAGAGTATTGGTTAGGGTAATAGTGTATCATCCCTATGAAGAATGGGACTATGTAGGAAGTCTTCTAAGATCTTTAAATGTCCTTTCATATCCCCACTTGTATGTCCACGGTGGTATGTTCAGGAGTACACAGGCGATGCACTTTGTTTAATTCGTTTACTGCTTTTCTTTGCTTGACCTTGGGCCACCATGCTAAGTAACTATGGGTTTCACAACTTTGGTGAATGTCCAGAAGGTCATTCTAGGGTTTAGTCCCCATGTCTTACCATTTGTATAAGTCCACGAAAGTGAAGAAAGTCGTCATTCAATTGGGAGTGGCCATGATGATTCTTCTACATATGGTCCAAGCAGCTCATAACTTCCGGGCTTTGCCCAAGTATCCTCTGGGTAGCTTCCGAACACCCGTTGTAGAGCGAGCCAACGTGAGAAGGGGAAGCATCCTAGGATAGTTGGTTATGCACTGGATTTGGAGCCCGCCTTGAAAAAATCCTTCCCCAATGAAAACATGCACAAAGCCTCGGATGAGAACTTCCTATACTGATGGCGACCCCTGCAAACGAACTAAGGACTATGATATCAGGTGCATGCACCTCGAATTTCCGGTTCCATAATGGGGAAGGTGGCTCTGTCCGGCTGGTTGATGTCCTCGTTAGAGTAAAGGCTGAGATAACTGCCAATCAAGAGATGCGATGGACGGGGCAAGGTAGGAAAACTATAGGAGCTCAAATTTGGTGTTGGATTTATAGTGGGAGAGAGACTTCTACGCCAAGTACTGTCGTTCACTCCGATTGACGAGCGTTTTGCAATAATCCGCATCAAAGCTCGATTTTTCAACACCTCGCTCATTTGTGCCCACGTCCGGATGGAAGAGAAGAACGATGCTACCAAAGATTCTTTCTATGAGCGCCTGGAACGTTCCTATAAGTACTGCCCCCGCCGCAACATAAAAATCGTGCTTGGCGACTTTAATACCAGGGTAGGCAAGGAAAGGATTTTCGGTCCCACAGTTGGAAAATTCAGCCTCCACAACGAAACATCTGGTAACATACAGAAAGTAATCGACTTCGCCGGGGCCCGAAACATGGTAGCCTGCAGCCCCAAATTCCAGCATAAAAAGATATACCAAACTACGTGGCTGGTTCCTGATCGAAAAACACGAAACTAAATCGATCATGTTGGGATGGATGGAAGACATGCTTCTAGTATTTTAGATGTACGCACGATCCGAGGACCCAACTTCGAGTCGGATCATTACCTCGTTGCAGCCACACTATATGGGGATCCACACTACGCACATGCCTCTGTTCAGCAAAAACGTACATCTACTTACGCAAAGAATGTTAGACATCGGAAAGCTGCAACCACAAGATTCGATACAGCAGCCAGAAGATTCGCCACTCGACTCTCACTCCTGGTATCAGAGAGTACGCCAATTCGAAAAATATAGTTTTGAGAAAAATGCGCCAAAAGTTTGAATACAACGTAATTATAGCTCTCCCAGCGCTCGAACGCAAAGAATAGAGTCGTCACGGTTGACGATCTATAATATAAGATATACTTAAATTTACGTTCTAAAAATTTTTTCACATATTCTTAAAAGATTATATTAACATTTTATGAAAAAAAAATTTTCTACTACCATTAGACTTACATATAAAAATGATCGCTACTTGCAGCGCGGAGAGACTAAGAGACATAGGAAGCTGGACAACAAGATCGTACTGTCACAGTAATATCCTCTTACAGGGACCCTCGATTCGCAAAACCAGATCAGACTACACAGTCCCCGACCTAAACTTCAAGAAGGACTTTACGGTACATTTTCCACCGAGGGTCGAATGGAGCATAGGGAAGGTGATTGGAAGATACGATATCGACATCTATACCGATGGTTCTAAGATGAACTGTGGTGTGGGAGCTGGCTTCCATTCGAAGTCAATTCGTCTTCCTGACTATGCCTAGTAACTATATTCTCAGACAGTCAAGCAGCTATAAAGGCCTTGGACTCCAACTCCGTTTCATCCAAACTAGTCTTAGAGTGTAGAGAGGAGCTGGAAATGCTTAGTCATTGGCTTGAAATCACTCTGATTTGGGTGCCCGGTCATAGGAACATACGGGGTAATGAGATAGCGGATGAGTTAGTAAGAAAACGTTCAACACTAGACATAGCAAAGGCGGTGGCAGTCTCCATCCCACTTAACACAATAAAAGCATCCATTGCTTCACACTATGTTGCTTTAGCCGAAAGAAGATGGAAGCAATCAACTACATGTATTAAAACAAAAAACACATGACCATCGTACAAAATCCAAAGGACGAATCACCTGTTAGGATGTTCTCGACCAAACATCTCACTCATCACTGCAACCTTACAGGTCATTGGAAGGTAGGGGAGCATGCAGCCGGACTCAACCTTCCCTTCAACCCCATCTGCAGAAGTTGTCAAGCAGAAGGGGTGAAGGAAAGTCTTTTCCACTACTTATGTGAATGTCCAAGGCTAGCTAGGGCATGACTCCGTTCCTTCGGTAAGCCGTTCTTACAGCACATTAAGGAAATCTCAGACATAGAGATAAAGGATTTCCTTGGCCCTCACGAAATGGATCTAACTTGGAAACACAAAAAAAAAAAACACAAAAAAGAAAGACATCATCACACGAGACAGTGGTAGTAAAACGGTGCTAATCACTAATTAGGAGTGTTTCAGTGGAAATATTCAACTACTCTAACAACAACAACAACATCTGCGTAGAAAACTACGGACTACTCACTCTGGAAAACTATGCATGAAACGATCAGCCTTGCACAATCCCCCAATCAAACCACTTAATGGTAACGAAGCATAGACAAAAAGTGGTCTGGATAAGGCCAAGTTATTCGCACAACACCTTCAAGCATCTTTGAAACACATGAAAAGGAAAGCAGTTTCTTGAGACCTCCCACTGTCCAAGAAACTGTTGAAATTGAAAATTTTACCATTGATGATGTCGCCAAGAAAATTTCAAACTCAAAAACTTCAAGAAGAGTTAGCGCTATGAATTAATCACAGCCGATCTGCTAAAAATATGCCACCTAAAGCATTAATAAAACTCACTTCAATAATGAATGCATGTTTTAAATTCAAATGTATACCAATGCACTCCATGTTTTCTGAACTTAAAAGGATTCCTAAACCGGAAAAAACCCCTTCGAGGTCACATCCTACCGCGCAAAAACATTATTTCCAGTAATGGAAAAGCTATTTCAAAAATTATTTTCCAAACGCCTACAGCAAAGAATAGAATGCAAACGACTAATAACTTCTCAACAATTTGCATCAGTTTTCAATAAAAATATTTCACAGTCGATCAAATATATAGCGTAGTATACACCATCGAAAAAGCTCCAGGAAACAACCAAGTTTGTTCAGAAATATTTCTTGATATAGGCATTCGATAAAGTGTGGCGTGAACGATCCTGCCATACCAATTCACCGAGTTGCTCGAAACATATATTGCTGATAGGTATTTTAGCGCAAAACTAAATCAAGCCTACTCAACCCTTAAAAAATTAAATCAAAATTGTTCGTTAGTTTATAATTTATTAACTAGTTATTGTACAATGTAAATAATAAACAAACAAAAAAATAAAAAAAGGATTCCAACATTTTTTGAAAAAATAAATTTTCGAGCAAAAATAGTAGGAAAATTCGCCCCACAATTCATTTTTTTTTAAGCATTTTATTCCGCGGATTTTTTTTCCATTTTTCTTTAATTCGTATAGAAATTATGACATTGTGTCATGAATACTGGCGTATAGTCGGAGTTAAAATCTAAGCCATCTTATATAATTTTTATATACCGTGAAATTTGCTTTACTATAAAGAAATCAATCGGTCTGGAGTCTTAGTATAGTCTGATCATCAGTCGGAATGGTTGCCTGTCGTAAATAACTGATGAAAAATATTGTTCCAGCGAACTGCTAGCATACAACTGCAAGACGCTAGAAAAGTCTATTTCACGGATTCACTAAATCGCTGTACGTATTTGAATTTAACTAAGATAACTTTTCATGATAAAAACATAAGTTTTTTCTCATTTAATTATTAAATTATAATTATTTTAAAATTATATTTTATTCTATTTTTTGTTTTTATAAAAACATTTAATGGGTTATGTGAGCCTTATGAGCCCGAAAAAATGCACGATTGTCATCATTTTTTTAAATATGTTTTCGAACTTTTATTCAAATGAGGCATATATCATACTGAAGGGTAACTCTCGAAAAATACATTTTGGTGTTTTTATTTAATGTTATTATTTATTGTTGATATCGCCCCTCCCCCGAAACGCCGTTTTTTGGAAGAGGAACCAGCGAACGATGCAAATATTTATAAAAAGTGAACCATTCAGATTCACGAGGTTGTAACTTCGAATAATTAAAAAAAAATTTATGCAAATCGACTTCGAGATAATCGCATCTAAAGTTTTGCGTGCACTTCTCGTTCCAAGAAAGGTCGCGCGCTTCCACGGTCTGTAACTTTCGTTCTAGTGCTCTGATCTTTATGATTTTTTGAATTTAAATTTTTAAGATGATGTACTTTTAGAATATGCCATGAAAAAAAATCGATTTTTTAGTCCAACACAAGGTATATAACCCCCTAAAATAATCGCAGATATCTAACTTAAAAAAATTCCAAACACAATTGATTCAAAAAAATCTCAATTTATGCGTTGGCATAACCAACAGCTTTCTACTCTTATAACCATCAACGGGCTTACTGCGCTATCAGCCGGTGGCTTACCAAGTCTGAGGACTGCAACGAGTGCTGAAATTTCAATTTCATATATTGCATTTGTTTGTATTTTTGCAAACAAAGTTGATTTATTATTATTTTATATTTATTTTTATTTTCTGCTTTTATTCGTTGAATAAATTATGTCACAATTTCGTTGATTGCAAACTTTCGGCTAAAAAATATTTTACATACCAAACTTCACTTCAAACTGTGTTGCCCACTGTGCGCGCATAAATACAAGCATATGCATGTTTAAAGCTAAGTGCCACATACAACTACACATTTCCACACTCAAATGAATATCCAGGTAAAAAATATATCTACGTGTGTGTGTGTGTGTGCAATACTATGTAATCTCATAAATGTCCCAGTAACACAGAGACAGACTATGGACGACGTCCCCTCGCGCCGCCCCACCGCCCTGCCTTCCTTTACGCAGCGAGTCAAGTGAAGAAGTGTAGAGCAGTGACGCTCTCTCGTTTAACGCACTCAGTATGTGGGAGAGCAGGGAGAAAACCACTTGCTTGATTCTGCCAACCGACAGCTGATTTGCCCAGGCCAGCTGCTGAGAGGGCTGCGCAGCAGGCGGAAAACTGCAAGAATTTTGCGTGCACTCCGAAATTTTTCTCCGAAAGCAGAGCGATTGCCACAAGTGTCCGTGCGTCGCAACGTTTATGTTGGCCATGAATATCGTCGTTGTCGTCGTCGTCGCCATTGCCAGATTTTCTCAATCAGTAGGGATTTCGACGCGTTACTGCACGGACGTGTGTCTCGGCAGTTGGAATGCTGAGAAGTGAAAGAGAAAGAAATAGTAGAAGAAGTGTTTGCCATTTATACGGCACCTCGTCTCTGACTCCGCCACAAGTGGGCAAATATGCGCTTTCGCTTCGTTAGCTTCAACATATGAGTGGCAGTGTAGTAGTGGTGGTGGTGACAGACAGTTAACTACATAGTTTGTTGGCACTGAAAAGGGGCAGAGGCAGAGGCAGTGGCAATGATAGTGGCACTGGCACTAAAGCAGTAACTGTGAAAGGGTACAAAGTCACAACGCGACGAAATCGTTGAAAGTAGAGTACAAATTAATCTAAAAAGTACGTGCGTATGCATGTCTGTGCGTGTATGTTTTTGTATTTTGCAGTTGTGAAATGCTGCTGTTCGCGCGCGTTAAACCAACCAATGGCATAGATACGAACGGAGTCAAAAAAAAAAATATAATATATAAAAAAACATAAAAAAATATTTACAAAAATATGCAAAAAATTCACAAAAAATATTTACATACACACAGCGTTGAAGATTCGAGTGATTTTTAGGAACGGAGCAGTTGCGTTGTGTTGTGGCGGCATCAACCGGAGTGTAATTGTACGCGCATCGATGGCAATGTTGTTGAGTGCATGGCAATTTGATAAAGTGTGCGGCATGTGGCGGCAGCTCGACCACATTCAAAGCATTTGTTCCATGTTTGTGCACCTCTTGCGCCCCACACACGTTTCCACCATTTCGCAAAGGAAGTAACAGTGAGCGCTTTTTTCCTGATTCTTTATGACCTTTCACATGTTGCAGTGGCATTTGTTGCAAAATTGTGCTGCAGAACACGCATGTGTGGCAAATCAAGTGGCAATGTGTGCAAATGTAATCGAAATCGTCGTCCTGCGTGCGGAATGTACAAATATGCATTTTTATGTACATAAATTTTGAAACCCTTGTATGTGTGTGTGCGCGTGTGCGACCCATTAATGCTACAATTGCATGTCGCACGTACACGACGACTCATACACACATACATACGCGTGTACATATTCATATATGTCGCATGTCGTTGTTGTTGTATGCTTGTTGACTTAAAATATTGTTGCAGCAATCGAGGCTGAAAATGGGGAATGATTAAGTGGCGCATGGCAAAGGAGCTGAGTGCCTGTGACTGTGGCAGCAAATGCAGACTGTATGCACGAACTCTAAGTTGAAAAGCTGATTGAAAATTTTAATTACAGGAAGAAGCTTACGCTGAAATTACTTCAAAAATAAGCCACGAAATGAAAATGCGAAATGAATTCGAAATGAAATGAGATAAAAAGCTGTGCGGGGCAAAGGAAAGACAAATAGGAGTGTAAGATAACTTTTAAAATGAAAACTTTGCAAGTAAGTGCAAGGCCGGAACATCAAATAATAGAAAAAGTTTTATTTCTTATAGCGGTCGCCCCTCGGCAGGCAATGGCAAACCTCTGAGTGCATTTCTGCCATGAAAAAGCTCCTAATAAAAACCATTTGCCGTTCGGGGTCGGCTTGTAACTGTGGGTCCCTCCATTTGTGGAACAACATCAACTTCAACACGCCACAAATAGGAGCAGGACGGCTCGGCCAAACACCTAACAGAAGTGTGCGCGCCAATTATTTATTTATTTTATAAGGCAATAAAGAAGTTTTGGGTTCGCAATGGGGAGTCCGTTTTTTTTTAAAGGATGACCAAAAACAAAAAAAAAAAAAGAAAATGATTTCATGTTGTGCGTAAATGTGCGCTTTGCCCAAAAATGTTAGTTTTATATATTTTAATTTTTTTCTTTTTAATTTAATATTTACCCGTGCCGTCAATGCTTTGAAAATTACCACTGAATTTGCGTAGGAAAAAATTCACATTTCAGTAAATTTATTATGAAATCTTTATAAAGGGTGATTAAGTTTTAAGGGCCGGTGTTGATTTTGAATAAAATACAATTTTTTTAGGAAATTATTGTCATTTCTCTTTATTGTGATAATATTGGTATGGCTCAATTAAGTATAGAACAAAATATCGGCCAAATGGCCGCCGCGGCCTCGGCGGCACACCTCCATCCGATGGTCCAAATTTTCGATGACGCTGAGGCATAATTGAGGTTCTATGCCGTTAATGTGCCGAATTATCTCATCCTTTAGCTCTTGAATTGTTGCTGGCTTATCGACGTACACCTTTTCTTTCAAATAACCCCAAAGAAAGAAGTCCAACGGTGTCGTGACGTTTGGATGTGGTTCATATTCAACATCGGCCCTTGAAATTTAACCACCCTTTAGATAGTCATTTTTTGTTGTGGTCTGTTTCAATTTCTCTATACAAATGTTCAATATATGATTTCAAAAAACAAAATTTTATTTTTTTTTAAACAAATGCGATCAATTTAGAGGTATCGGATTTTAAATTGAAATAAAGTAACGAAAATTCAATTCGATTGGGTAATCTTTATAATTTTTGTGTATGCATGACATATATTTTTTAAAGATAATCCCAAACTAATTTTGGCTTCAACTGCGTCATCATTCGGTAATCCATAAACACCAATTTTGAATGATTCGCTGGAGGACTTCGGTCGGTATCTCGTGAGTAACTTTAGTTATGTTGACTTCTAATGCCTCAATCGAAGCTGGTTTAAGTAGTTAGACTGTGGCCGCCGCCAAAATGGGTTGGTACGTGGCTACCATTCGAAACTCAGAGAAGACGTAGGTGCGGATCTTGGTGAAAGACCAAAATGAAGAAAAAGTTTTTTCTAATAGCGGTAACTCGTTAATAGCTTTAGTAATGTTGTTTTCCAATATCTCAATCGAAGCTGGTTTAGCTATAAAGCATTTATACTTTACCTCCAATCTGATCTCACTTTATTTGATTTTTTAGCTATTTTTTGTAATTTTGGGGCATTTTCAGGGCCATAATAAAAAATGGTAAAACTTTTTTAACAAAGCTAGAAGTATCATTTTTTGAACGTTTACGAAGAGAAATGAAAATCATTAAGCATTTTTTTAAATGGAGGAAAACACCTGGCATTGCCGGCAAAAAGGATGAAAAAAATTTATAAAATCAGAGCGATTATTGAGCCAATTTGAATTTCGAATTTATTATTCTAAACCATTTATCCGAAAATTTTCTAAAAATGCTGATTGGAAAACGTGAAATTTTTATGAAAATGTTTAAACATATTTTTTTTAATTTATAAAAAGTTTTTGATTTGAATTCATATATCTTTTATAGGAGAATGGACTATATTTTCTTAAAAAAAATATTGAAATAAAATATTCTGAAAATTTAGATTAAAAGTGTGAAATTTTGATGAAAATTTCTACAATTTTTTTTTAATTCAAAATTTTTTTTTAATTAAAATTTTTTTTTTTTACTTTTAATATAGAAATTTTGAAACTTGGACGATATAAGGCTTTTATAATATAGAAGAATGTACTATATTTCCATTAAAAAAATGATAAAACTAATATTTTCTACAAATTCGGATCAAAAAGTGTGAAATTTTAATGAAAATTTTGATGTTGTTTTTAATTTTTGCAAAGTTGTAAACTTGGATTTATGTGAGTTTTATAGGAGAATGCACAATATATCTATTAAAAAAAAATTTTAAATAAAAATATCAAACAATTTATATTGAAAAGTGCGAAATTCTGATAAAAATTTGTATACTTTTGTATTGTATTCTTACCTAACTTGAAACTTGGACTTATTTATATATGACTTTTGCAGTAGAATGGACTATATTTTCATTAAAAAAATTATTAAAATAAAATTTTCTGAAAGTTGAAAAAAAGTGTGAATTTTTGAGTAAAATTTGCAAACATTTTTTACTTTTTTTTTGTTTTTTTTTAATTAGAAACTTGGACAATATATATGGCTTTAATAGGAATATGGACTATATTTCTATTAAAACAATAATTAAACTGACATTTTCTAAAAGTTCGGATTAAAAGTGTGAAATTTTGATGAAAATTTGAATTTGTTTCTTAACTTTTGCAAAGTTTTAAACTTGGATTTATGTGAGATTCATAGCAGAATGAACAATATTATTAATATCAAAATTTCTTAAAATTCTGAATAAAAAGTATGAAATTTTGGTGAAGTAAGAAATTTTGGTGAAAAGTTGTAAATTTGGATTTATGTGGCTTTTATAGGAGAATGAACACTATTTTTATTATTAAAAAAAATTATTGAAATAAAAATTTCGAAAAATTCAGATTTAAAAGTGTGAAATTTTCATAAAAATTTGTATACGTTTTTTGTTGTATTACAAAATTTGAAACTTGGACTTACTTGTTCAATGACTTTTGTAGCAGAATGCAACAATTATTTATTTTTCATTAATTTTTGTAATAAAAATATTTTTCATTCTCCTATGAAACTCAAATAAATTCAAGTTTAAAACTTTGCAAAAATTTCAAAACTTCACACTTTTTAATCCGAATATTTAAAAAATGTTGGTTTAATCATTATTTTAATAAAAATATAGTCTATTCTCCTATAAAAATAACATAAATTCAAGTTTAAAATTTTGTAAAAAAAAAATTATTTTAAATCAAAATTTTTTTTACAAATTTTGATCAAAACTTCACACTTTTTTAACAGAATTTTCAGAAAATTTAATGTGAATAATGTTTTTAATGAAAATGTAGTTCATTATCCTATAAAAGCCGTATAAATCCAAGCTTAAAACTTTTTAAAAATTAAAAAAAAAAATTAAAGAAATTTTTATAAAAACTTCAAATTTTTTTAAATGTTTTTTTTTTAATTTTGCAAATTTTTTAAGTTGGAACAGTAACTAGTAAAACAACATTTTTTTAGAATTCTGAATAAAAAGTGTGAAATTTTGATGAAAATTTGAAATTTTGTTTATTTTTGCAAAGTTTTAAACTTGGATTTATGTGGCTTTTATAGGAGAGTGAACAATATTTTTTTAAAAAAATTATTGAAATAAAAATTGCTAAAAAATCTGATTAAAAAGTGTGAAAATTTGATACAAATTTGTATACCTTTTTTCTTGTATTTTTACAAACTTTGAAACTTTGACTTACTTATATAAGACTTTTGTAGGGGATGGACTATATTTTCGGATTAAAAAGTGTGAAATTTTGCTGAAGATTATAAATTGTTTTTTTAATTTTCTAAAAGTGTGAAACTTGGATGTATATGGATTTTTACAAAAAAACTACATTTTAACAAAAAAATGATCAAAATTAAATAAGAAACTACTAAGTTTTCAAAATCCCCACAAGTTCCGTTGCTGTTGTTATTAAATGCATTATATACGGTACAAGGTGGCGCAAAATTAATCATCCCATTTTAATTTTGAATATCTTTTTTACCAAAAAGAAAATTATTTCCGGTGATGAACATTTTTAGTTTGACCTTTACACGCGCCATTACTTGTGTGTTTGTATACAGCAGCTGTCTAATTAAAAAAATAACTATAAATAAATAATTGGCGCGTACACTTCTGTTAGGTGTTTGGCCGAGCTCCTCCTTCTATTCGTGCCGTGTTGAAGTTGATGTTGTTCCATAAGCTGTCTAGCTCACAAATGTCAAATATGATTGATGTATGACGTCATTTGTAAAACTTATAGGTTGAGCCACCTTGTGCGTTGCATATTAAAGTGTCTCATCCGGAATAGTTGTCGCTGTTTTCCTACGAAATTTCGAAGTTGATTGTATGGTTATAGTTGGTTGGTTATACTTTCACTGAAATATAGCAGAAAAACAATCGTATTTATGTTAGCTGAACCGATTTAAAAATACCTTCAACAACTTTTTATAAAACAAATTAGTTTTTAAATTAATTTTTTCCCTAAATGCAACCTCAATTGATAGAAAAGTTTAAGATGAACTTGTCTGCATACTAATAAATAGTTACACACCAACGCATTCGGCCATGGCGGCCGTGTGAGTGGCGTATTCTTAAAATATTTACACAACTCATAAACCTGCGTTAGGAAAAAGCTGAAAATGCGAGTCCGCTTACTGCAAACCGCAAAGTTGTCTGCACTGAATCTTTTTTAGTCTATTGACTCTTGCTGATTATAAGACTTGACTCACGCGCCAAATGTAATATCGAGAAGAAGAAGTAGGTAGTAACTGGGCCTAGTGCGGCCAGACGAGAGGCACAGATGTTCAGCCAAGATCAGCACAATCTTAAATTTCTTAAAAGAACAGAGTAGGGATGAGGTATTGCGAAGAGTAGAGCAGCCAGAGATCTTACGATCGAAGTGACTGTCTGGGTCATGAAACGAAATATGAACCAGCTAAATATTTTAGTAGTCTTGAGTTATTGAGTGATTGACTGGAAGCAAATGCTAATACGAATTAAGTCATGGACATAAAAAATTATAGTAAAAAAAGAAATTAAATGATTTAATGCCCTTGTCAAACGCACTTTAAATAAATGCTGAAATTTAGAATACAATAAGTTGTGCACACGCGGAACCGTTTTTGCTTTTTAAAGAAACAAAAAGGAAAAAAAAATTGCGAAAAAAATATGCGATGAAATATTGAGAGTCAATACCAACAAAATGTTTATCAAGCAAATGAGTAAGAGACACGTTGTGAAAGAAAAAATTTCAAAAAGCAAAAAAAAAATTAAAATTAATTTTAGTTCAGAGAAAGCAAATATAATAAAAGAATTAACACAAATTATTTTGAAATTTATGTGAAAAAATAATTGTCAGCTATTTAGCAAAAAACTGGCGCAATGATTTTTTATAATCAGAAAGCAAAATATGTATGTATGTGTAATTTTTTCTTGCCTTCGTGCAAAATTTTAAAGAATGAAATTTGAGGTTGGAATTGTTTCGTGTGCGAATATTATGCGCTAAAACTTTCAAAAAAAAAAAAAATACACGAATATTTACACAGGCACAAGCTTGTGAATAAGTAAAATATGCTGAAGCAGAAGTGCTGAATGAAAACAAAAACGAAAATGGACATACAGAAGTATTCGTACATACAAAAGCTCACCTGTTGTGCCGGCTGAACTGCGTTTGAGCCTGCCGCTGGCTATTAAGGCCCACCCATGGACGCGATACGCTTACGCTGGTGAGTATTTGTATATGTTTGTGTTTGTGTAAGTATGTTCATATACATTGTTTTTGTGGATTTTTCGGTTAATGGAAAAACAGGGTCTTTATGCTTAATTAGTTGTGTGATGATAAGTAGATTTCTTAGGGTACGAGCCGCAAAGGAAAAAACAAAACAAAAAATCAGCAAGTACACTCATACACACACACACACAGACACGCAGGAAAACAAAAATGTGCTAACCCATTTGTGAAATAAACAAAAAAAAAAAAAAAAATACTGCTAAAAGCCAATTTCTGAACATAAGATGATAATGAGTGAACCATACGACTGTGCACACCCAGCAGCGCGCTGAACTGGGTCGAATAGGGTTGCTATTGAATGCAATGCTTGCAAATGCACTAAAGAAATTCATCAGTTTTGCGTAGAATTGAAAACTTTATTTAACACTTTATGTACTGGAAGCTTATTAATAGGCTTTTCAGTTGCACTTACTTATTTTATACAGGCGTCAAATGCATAAAAGCGATCATTTTACTGTGAGTGAGTATTATTACAGGTGTACGTCCATGTAAAGGGTGGTCAAGTTTGAAGGGCCGGTCTTGATTTTGAATAAAATACAACTTTTTTAAGAAATTATTGTCATTTCTCTTTATTATGATAATATTGGTATGGCTCAATTACGTATAGAACAAAATATCGGACAAATGGCCGCCGCGGCCTCGGCGGCACACCTCCATCCGATGGTCCAAATTTCCCATGACGCTGAGGCATAATTGAGGTTCTATGCCGTTAATGTGCCGAATTATCTCATCCTTTAGCTCTTGAATTGTTGCTGGCTTATCGAAGTTCACTTTTTCTTTCAAATAACCCCAAAGGAAGAAGTCCAACGGTGTCAAATCACATGATCTTGGCGGCCAATTGACATCGCCGCGACGTGCGATTATTCGGCCATCAAATTTTTCTCGCAAAAGAGCCATTGTTTCGTTAGCTGTGTGATAAGTGGCACCGTCTTGTTGAAACCACATATCATCCACATTCATATCTTCCAATTTGGGCCATAAAAAGTTCGTTATCATCTCACGATAGCGAACACTATTCACAGTAACTGGCCCTTCCATTTGTGGAACAACATCAAGTCGCACACCACAAATAGGAGCCCCTCGGCCAAACACCTAGCAGAAGTGTAGGCGCCAAGGACTTATTTTTTTATTTAACTTAACATCTCAACCAACTGTCTCGTTCTGCAACCGTTTTCCACTATTTCCGGAGCAGTCGCGAAATATGTAGTACAGAAATAGCTTCTTCGGAGGCTTACTTCCATTTTTTACTGTAGCATATTTCTACCATATGTTTAAAAATATGTAGAGATTTATTTATGTGCATATGTAAGTATGTGGCTATGCGCAAAATAAATGTGTAGACATCCATTAACATCTCACAATCGCCCGAGCCAATGGGTCCCGCAGGCATGGCGTGTTACTCAAATATTTTCATAAGCCAAAACAAAGAAAAAAAAGAAAAGTAAATACAAAAAAAAAATAAATTAACTAAAACTGTTATCATGCTTTCTTGCACTTTTGTTTATGTTGTAATTTTTTCGTGTTGTTTTTCCATTGTGTATTAGAATTTTTATTCTGCCTTTAGGGGCAGTTATACATAACTGGGAATTTTTATTAATTACGAACGCACCCTGGTGGTTCAGAGCTTTGCCACTGTTGCTAAGAACAATTTTTTTACATAAAAGTTATATTTGTTTTTAAGGGAAACTTGCGTACGAGTTTTTCACCTTTTGCACCGCTTGGGTAATCATTGATTACTCTGTTGGGAGTTTGCCGCTTGGTATTCCTTGAGGAATCAGATTATTGTATTGCTTTCTAAGTGTATGAAGTTATTACACGAGGAGGGTTCAATAAGTACCCATGTTAGAAGACACTATTTTTTTATTATTATTATTTTTATTTTTCAACCTAGTCCTCTTTTAGAAGGATACACTTCTCCCAACGTTCCGGCCATTCTATTTTCCTTGTTCATTCTTCTCGGGAGCATAGGACCTCGACCAGACTCGGTCTTGCGTTGGTTCTGGTGATCTGTTTTTTGATTCCTGACAGGATAGGTGATTAGCCTGGTGCTACCAGTCCTAAATAGTCGGAATGCCTACCTGTCGTTGCTTAGGAACAATGCCTGCTGATTGCTTGGAGCGCCATCTGTGTTTCACATTTTTCTGGCAGAAGGATCCAATGGATGGTTGAGGACTTCGCTAAACTTGGTGTGTCTGCGCCATTACCGCGATTTCCCGCTTCCTCTTGCTGGCGCCACTGATGCAATGTGTAACTGCCTGCTTTTCATTGTTTTTTTGCTTGTTTTAGCAGCGAAAATGCAAATAATGCGCTGACTTTTGTGCGGGAGTAGGGATGGAAAGGATAAGTTTTTTGGGGCTGAGGAATGGAATTAGAGGAATTTTTTTTTCTTGTTTGTTTTTTTAGAACCTGGGAAAGTAGGTAAATTTGAAAAAGTGCGAGGACCGTGCTTTACGTGAGATTCGAACCCGCTTCGCAACCTCTGGGATCGCAGGCTAGTGCACTTACGCTAGACTACCGAGGCCATTTTTTAACCCTTCCATAAAATAGGTTTTGTCGAACTCTACAAAATGCGCCCCTCTCTCGGCGATAACTTCTTCGTTTGAACAAATTTTTTTTTTCTCCGGCGCCCTTTCTTCATGTTAGGGAACAAGAAAAAGCCTCAGGGAGACAGATCGGGTGAATTCGGGGGATATGGCAGTAATTCATAAGGCAATTCAAGCAGCTCTGCGGCGCCAACTCCGGGGGAAAGTGCTGGTGCGCTATCGTAGTGTAACAGCACCTTCATTCTCCCCAAATGCGGCAGAGTCTTCTTATTTTTTTGTGAAAGTGGTCTAATAACTCACCGAAGTATTGCCCAGTGATCGTTTTTCCTTTTTCTACAAAATCTATGAAGATGACGCCGTTTACATCCCAAAAAATCGTCATCATGACCTCTCTGGTCTATGAGGAATTGTTTTCGCCTTATCTGGAGCAGATCACCGGGAAAAATCCATTGTTTTGATTGTTGCTTAGTTTTTTATGTGTAATTATGAATCCAGCTTTCATCAACGGTGACAACTCGATGCAAAAATTTCTTCGGATCTCGCTTGAATTGCGCCAAACACTGCTTCGAAGTTAACAGCCGCATCCACTTGTTGTTGCTTGCCAGCAATCGCGGCATCCATCAGTCTGACAATTTTTTCAGCGCCAACTTATCATGTAAAATATAAATTGCCGTTTCGATCGACAAACCTATGGTCACTCTTACTTCGCGCACTTTCGTTATTCGATCAGCGATAATAAAGACATGGACTTTTTGAATGATTTCCTCGGTAACCACGTCTGCTGGGCGTCCTGGTCGCGCCTCTTCAAAAACGGATGTTCGCCCACGTTTAAATTCGTTGAACCCATATCTAACTGTGGTCATAGATGGCTAAGCGTTTCCATAGACATCATTCAACTTTTATGTCTTTACAATTTTTTCAATCCAAAAACAAAAAGCGAGTTACCGAGCCATGCTGATCTTTTTCCATCTTAGTAAAAATCACTAATCAAGTCTTACTCGAATAGCTGCCTAATCCAAACTAACCTATCAGTCAGTCTGAAATTCGGGGCTACAACTTCTGATACGTGGCATCGTATCCAACCACCTCTAAGGTGACAAGTGACAGGACTCTTTTGACATCCTCTGCCGGTAAGGAAACGTAGCAGTGTGTATACTACTGTATGTAGCTCGCGTGCTTTTTATGGAACATATTTTACGCCTTTTCATTTTTGCTTGTTTGTCCGGTCAACACATCTATTAGTTCTTCAGCCGTGCTCACGTCAGTGATGAGATCTCTGCATTATACGGTAACCATTTGCGTGCGTATATCAACCGTTGCCATATTTTCTAAAACCTTTTCGATAGTTGCTTGAAACTTCGCGGTATTGGCGTTTTGTTTTACGCCTGAGCTCTATCAGCAAACCACATTTTTGCGTAGGTCGCATAGTTCCGACATCTTCACTGAGCTCTTTTAGCTCTTTATTTGACTTTACTTTTCTCAGTATGTTTGCATAGGTTATCCCATTAGCTTTCTTTGTTATCCCCAAAGCATCTGCCCTGGGTCTTATTGCTTTGGCTACTCGCTTGTGATTTGGTGCCTTCTTATCATTTTTGTTTTGAACTTTTGTCCGTTCCTGCGCCTTACGCGGCGTTGTCGACTTTTTCTGGGGTGTAGGTTTCCTCGGGTCGATACCTTCCTTTTTTTTGCCTCGGGCATTCTGCCAGACCCATTTGTAACGTCCTTTGGGCTAGCTTTACCTCTCGACCTTTTCGTTGATTGTGGCGTTCCGTACGTTGATACCTTAGGCTTGTGACGTAGCTCGTTTAGCTTCGCCCTTCGTTGTTCCGTCTCCAGTTCCATAGTGATTTCCGTGTGACAGCGCTTCAATATGCTGCACCGCTTCTTCACCTCACCATGCACATTATTGCGCTGATAACAATAGTGAATAAGTTCGTCAATCTCTGTTCCGAGTTTGACAACTAACTGCGCTAGTGTATCCTCCTGTGGTAACTTTAAGCTGCAACCAACATCGACATTTGACGGATTCTTGTCATTTGTCACTGGTGTGTTGACCACTCTAGCTGAGCTCTCTTCGAACAGTATGGAGGCCGCCTTAGATAATGTAATGCAGTGCTGCTGAGGAGTCATAGCAGTTGTGGTGCTGCCACTTGAGGCAGGCGCAGCTGGTTCAGTAGTTGCATGCGTAGGAGGAGAATATTGCACTAACGAACTTGTCCGGAAAACATTGACATTTACTGCTGCCGTGTTCCTTTGATTACTTGCGGGTTGCTCTTGAATAAGTTACTCAGTTTACATATTCAAATGTGTCGATAATTAATTTACTTATATGTAAGTGCATTTGCCAAGCAGTTGGGTCTGGTGGAGAGCGAGGACAACGCGAAGTACCTCCTGCCACCAAACAAATAGTCAGGGCACTTGCGTAGCGACACCCACATCGCTATTAACAATTATATATTAAGTTGCAAGGGACTTCATTTATTTAGGAACCACCGTTAACACCTATAACAATCTCAGCCTTGAAATCCAATGGAGATCTTTCTTACCTACTTAGTTCAAGGAAATTGAGTAGTAAAGTCCTCTTCCGACGAACAAAACTATTTCTGTATAAGGCTCTCATCATGTCCATTCTCCATTTGATTTGATTTTACTTCATTTTATTTGATAATATTTGATTGTATTTGATTTTACTTTATTTCATTTGATTTTATTTGATTTTACTTGATTTTGTTTGATTTTATTTGATTTTACTTCATTTTATTTGATTTTTTTTTGGGTTTATTTGATTTTATTCGATTTTATTTGATGTTACTTGATTTTGTTTGATTTTGTTTGATTTTATTTAACTTTACTTGATTTTATTTGTTTTTATTTGATTGTATTTGATTTTACTTGATTTTATATGATTTTATATGATTTTATTTAACTTTACTTGATTTTATTTGTTTTTATTTGATTTTATTTGATTTTACTTGATTTTGTTTGGGTTTATTTGATTTTATTTGATTCTGTTTGATTTTATTTGATGTTATTTGATTTTGTTTGATTTTATTTGATTTTGTTTGACTTTACTTAATTTTATATGATTTTATTTAATTTTATTTGATTTTGTTTAATTCTTTTTGATTTTATTTGATTTTATAGGATTTTATTTGATTTTACTTGATTTTATATGATTTTGTTTCATTTTATTTGCTTTTATTTTATTTTATTTTATTTTATTCGATTTTATTTGATGTTACTTGATTTTATATGATTTTATTTGATTTTACTTGATTTTATTTGTTTTTATTTGATTGTATTTGATTTTACTTGATTTTATACGATTTTATTTAACTTTACTTGATTTTATATGATTTTCTTTGATTTTATTTGCTTTTATTTTATTTTATTCGATATTATTTGATGTTACTGGATTTTACATGATTTTATTTGATTTTACTTGATTTTATATGATTTTGTTTGATTTTATTTGATTTTGTTTGATTTTATTTAACTTTATTTGATTTTATTTGTTTTTATTTGATTGTATTTGATTTTACTTGATTTTATATGATTTTATTTAACTTTACTTGATTTTGTTTGATTTTACTTGATTTTGTTTGGGTTTATTTGATTTTATTTGATTTTACTTGATTCTGTTTGATTTTATTTGATTTTATTTGTTTTTATTTGATTTTATTCGATTTTCTTTGATGTTATTTGATTTTGTTTTATTTTATTTGATTTTGTTTGACTTTACTTGATTTTATATGATTTTATTTAATTTTATTTGATTTTGTTTAATTTTTTTTGATTTTATTTGATTTCATATGATTTTACTTGATTTTATATGATTTTGTTTGATTTTATTTGCTTTTATTTTATTTTATTCGATTTTATTTGGTGTTATTTAACTGTACTTGATTTTATTTGATTTTACTTGATTTTATTTGATTTTATTTGATTCTTGGACAATGGTAACATCCGATGATTCGTTCTTGGAGTTTGAGAGAAAGATTCTGCGGAAGATTTTCGAGGAAGAGGAAGATCTCCTCTACGTTGGAAAGATCGTGTGGAAAAGGTCTTGGCTTCCTTTGTTGTGTCTAATAGGCACCGAAAGCGGGTGTCTGTGCTCGAAGCAAGCGTCTTCTTCTTCTTAATTGGCGCGATAACCGCTTACACGACATTGGCCGAGTTTAACAAAGCGCGCCAGTCGTTTCTTTCTCGTGCTAACCGGTGCCAGTTGGACACACCAAGTGAAGTCAAGTCCTTCTCCACCTGATCTTTCAAGCGCAGAGGAGGCCTTCTCCTTCCTCTACTACCACCAGCTGGTACCGCATCAATTACTTTCAGAGCCATTCGGACGACATGACCCAGCCAGCGTAGCTGCTGGATCTTTATTCGCTGCGCTATGTCTATGTCGTGGTAAACTCATACTGATATACGTAGGTTTGCGCCGGGTTGGTAGCCCAGCCGTAAATCCAAAATACTTAAGAAACTGAGACTCCACCCTATGTTACGACTAGAAACGACATTAAATTGTAACGTTACATAAATTTAGTCTTTTTGTATTCAAATTATTGTTAAGAAAAGCAGAAAAAATACCAAGACTTGGGTGTATAAAATCTCAAGCTGAACTCTTTTGAAACCCTCTAGGGCCACCAATAAAAATTACGTAATTTTATTTTACTAAAATTTGCAAAATCTATTAAACTAAGGGCGTTCCAAATGCCGCTATCAAAATGTAAATCAAATTAATTAGTTCACCCTGATGAGATCATTTCTGACGAGTCGCCTATTTACCGTTAATTCAATTATGCTACCACTGCGTAGCCGAAAACTACACTTCTTACCTGTTTTGCTTTGCATTCGTAATTCATTTCAACAAATTCCCGCTGAATGAGAAATTTTCTTAGCAAAATGAGAAAATTGCGATTTCATTTAAAAAACTTAAATTTAATTGTATATCCTCTACTGCTTTTACAGTTAATATAACCGTGCGCAGAAATCAACTCATTTATTCCGCAAGCAGCACATCCATTCAATTCCCATCACGTTGCCGCGTGAATGGAACTTCGCTTATTGAACAGCTCCTTTCATTAAGCAACTCCGTTAGCTGGAATCGCAGCAGGGATATGAGTGGAATTTTTATTACTCTTCCCTTTCATATTTCTTGTACTCCGTACTTTCTCATAAACCTTCTTATTCTTCTCGCATCGCATTTTTTCCCTTTCACAATTTTTATTACGATCATTAAGAGGAATGCTTTAGCATAGCAAAAATGTATGTCGCCCCCGCCCCTGACGTACCTTCATGCCAATGACATTACAATACATTGGAGTCCAATGACCGTATAGCCCAAAAAGACACAAGAAAATCCGGTGAATTGAACAAACTGAACCACCGGGGTAATCCGTGAAATACCACAATAACAACCATTTTCGCTTCAATGCCGCGTTTTGCTCGTACAACAAAGAGATGCCAGTTTGGTGGACGTACATACGAGCCGAGCGGGTGATGTGCAGGTTCAAGCAAGTGCTCTTGCGATAGTCTTCAGTTTTCCTTATAGATTTCTTATTTTTATGTTGACCTTATGTGCTTCACTAAGCCAAATCCACCAGAAAATAAGTATAAAGGGCGGGGGAGCGCTGCTCTTTAAATCACAATTTTTTCTTCTTCTTCAACGATTTTCATGCGAGGGCTCGCCAATTCTTTGTATCTGACTTATCCTTCACCTCAAAATGTAGGGGAAGGTGATTGGTGAATGTACGTAAGTGCTTGACTTGCCAACAGAGGGCAAGGAAATTCAGAGAAATACATCAAAGAGAAAATATTTACATACATAATTGTGTATGTGCGAGTTCAACTAAGCACTTACGAGAATGTTGTGGGTATTCGTAACCCACTTTTAATCATAATGAGAGCAGAGAAATTCAATTGCATGGCTTTCAGAGATTATTTTAATACTATGGAGTAATTACCGTATAAAACCATTAGTAAAAGTGCAGGGTGTTTGCATGGAGATATATGAAACGAAATATTTAATGCGTTTAACACTTCAAATACTTAAAAACGTAAAATTTTTGAAAGGGTAATGAATGTTTTGATTGAAACAGTTCAGATTTCTATATTATTAAGAAATTTTATTATTTAAATAAACATGCTTTTTAAATATAAAATAAGTGGCAGCGCCATTAGAAAAACACTTTTGAATTAACATTTTTCTAATCATAATTTCTATGATACCCATCGTAGGATGTACATTTATTCACATATACAAAATATACGCAAAATTAGTCACACTATCGGAAGATTTATAATTTTTGCAAATGGCGTCGCGTGTCAATCAAATTTGACATTTGTGAATTTGACAGTTGCAGTATACAAACAGACATGTAATGGAGCGTCCTTCACTCAAATCATTTTTTTTTAATAAAAACGTTATATAAAAAAAATAGATGATTAATTTTGGGCCACCTGTCACTATTATTTACCCAGGTCAAAATTAAGATTTTTGTCACTTAAAATAGTTTTTTTTATTTATGAAAAAATTTATTTAAAAAAAAACAAGAAATGGATGATTAATTTTGCGCCCCCTATCACTATTATTTACCCAGGTCAAAATAAAGATTTTTGTCACTTAAAATATTATTTTTTATTTACGAACAAATTTAGTTAAAAAAAAACAAGAAATGGATGATTAATTTTGCGCCACCTATCGTTATTATTTACCAAGGTCATAATAAAGATTTTCGTCACTCAAAATCATTTGTTTTGTTTATTAAAAAATTTATTAATAAAATTTATTAATAAAAATTGGATGATTATTTTGCGCCACCTGTGACTATTATTTACCAAGGTCAAAATAAAGATTTTCGTCACTCAAAATCTTTTTTTCTATTTATTAAAAAAATTTAAAAAAAACAAGAAATGGATGATTAATTTTGCGTCACTGCCACCTATTATTTACCAAGATTTCCGTGGCTCAAAATCATTTGTTTTATTTATAAAAAAAAAAAAAAATGGATTATTAATTTTGCGCCGCCTGTGACTATTATTTACCCAGGTCAAAATAAAGATTTTCGTCACTTAAAATAGTTTTTTTAAAAAAAAAAACCAGAAATTTATGATTAATTTTGCGCCACCTATCACTATTATTTACCCAGGTCTAAATAAAGATTTCCGTCACTCAAAATCATTTTTTTATTTATGAAGAAATTTATTAAAAAAAATGGATGATTAATTTTGCGCCATCTATCTCTATTATTTACCAATTGCCCCATGCATAATTTTAATGCCAACAGCAGCTAAAAGTAGTTTTGTTTAGCTTAATCAATCATTTTGAAAAAAAAAATGAATATTCTATATTAAAGTTGAGTGTAAAAATTTTATTAAAAAAATTCAAGCTTAATATGTTTAATAAATCTTTGCTTTCAATACAAATATAATTCATTCTTTTAAATTTCTAAATTTTCATTCTAAATCTTGGACGAAACTCAGAAAAACTCATGAAAAATTCATCCAGTTTTCATAGAAATTTCCAACTTTTTAACCAGAATTTTTAGATAATTTTTGAAGAAAGTGCAAATTTGAAATAGACCAAAAATCGTGTGTATTGTGCATACGGAAGACAATTTTTTTACGTAAAAATTCAGCTACTTTTTTCGCAAGAAAACCAAATTTGAAGAGTAAGCAAAATTTTTGTTTGAAAGCTGGATATGCCCTCTTTTCTTTGATATCCATGGTGATATCATAGAGTGAGTATAAATATTAAAATCTATTTATTGAAAATTTAGTTCTTTGGAACTTTAAAATTCATCAAAAATTTAATTTATTAGAAAAGAAAACACTGTGTATGAAGTATTCCTATATAAAATTTACAGCTTTACGTGCATATGAAATATTTCAACTCGATAAATATAAATCAAATGTAAGTCTGAACAAAATCAAATCTTCACTTTTCATCTCTAAGATCTGTTTTAAAATCTGCCACTGGCGCTTTGTGCCGTTCGTTTCTACCTCCCTTCTATGGGAGTTGCTATCGACGTATATGATAGTTTAAAGCAAAATCCTATACCCTGTAGTAAATATATACCATATCATAGATGAATACAACGAAATGAATAAATAAGTTTTGTGACGCCCTATCTCCTTGCATGATTTCCTATGAGATAATGTCCTGTGAGGACCCCTACTAAGGTCCCAATTTGAAGTCTACTCAACTTTTTAATATTCTTAGATGAAAGTAAACTTAGCCTTGGCCATGTTTGCCTAGCAAATTCACAGGTGTTGACACTAATCCATCTTTGATTTACAGAACTGATTAGTGCGTCCATAAAATTACATATGTTTTGCATACAGGTACCTTCTCTTGCAAGTTGGTCAAGATTTAAGCAGTCCTTTTTAAGGACTTAGGACTAGGTTATCTGAGTAAGCTTTCTGGTACGACAAAATTACTAATTTAAGAAGTCTTGCCTTTTTCCTCGGCGGGTGTGCTCTTTTGGCCTCCTTTTCAGAGCCTGCCTATTAGCGTCAGCGCTACGCACAGTGAGTCCTAATTGTGCATCTTGCGGGCTCCTCTGGATTGTTGGGTTCAGTTTTGATACTTCTCACAGAGCAATGCGCTTTCACTATTCGGTTTATGTTAAACTTACTAAATATTCATGCTCCAACTACTTCTTCTTCTTCATCTTTATTCTGGGATTATGTCTTGCTTTTTCAACGGAAAAAATTACTATATGTTATGGTTTTTTTTTTAATAAAAATATAATTATTGCATCATTCGGATCGGGATTCAGATGCCCAACATTTGTGCCATTGCTTTGGTGGCCTTCCTGGAGGTCGTGGTATTTTAAGTTGTTGTTGTTGTTGTTGTAGCAGTATAAACATTCCCCATACTTACATACGGGGATTGCTGCTGGAGTGGCAGTCCTTGGCCGGGTATAAATCCGGGTCGTTTCGGTAACGAAGAACCGACTGTCGTGGAATCGGCTCTCCAGTCTCTTTACATACTGGTTCCATTCTTTTCTTCTCTTCCAGCTCCATTTTACTATGAATCAAGTTGCTTATAAGCAAAGAAAAAACTCGCATTAAAAGATCAGTAAACGCTTTGGTTTGCATTTATAAAATAATCGAGTTGGATTTTGCTTTTGCCAGATTTTAATTTTTGTACAAGGTCTATTCTTACGAGAACTCATTTTCTTCTAGATTGGGTGATTACCTCTTAAGCGATTTGGGCCGTATATAACAAAGCACGCAACAAGTGAAGCCATGTTCTCTTCCTCCTGATCTTTCCAAAACATATGAGGCCGTCCTCTTTCAGAGCCCGAGCGTCAGTGTCCATTCGGACGATATACCCACCCAACGAAGTCGCTGGATCTTTATTCGCTGCGTTAAGTCTATGTAGTCGTAAAGGGCATACAGCTTCGCTCCATCGCCTGCGATATTCGCCGTCCCCAACGTGTGAAGGTCCAAAAATCTTTCGCAGAATCTTTCTCTCAAACACTCCAAGTGAGGCCTCATCGGATATTGTCGTCGGCCAAGTTCCTGCGACATACGTTAGGACGGGAATGACCAGAGTCTTATAAAGTGTTCGGATTGTTCGTCGAGAGCGGACTTTACTACTTAATTGTCTACTTAGTCCAAAGTAGCATTTGTTGGCAAGAGAGATTCTCCGTTGGATTACGAGTATCCATCTTTGCTTTTTCTCCATCGAATCGTAAACTCATAGTTAAGTTATTGAAGCCGATTCAAGCGCTGGGAAATTTTTAGTTGCACACTAATTTGTAATTTATTTCATTTTTTTCCAAGAAAATTTGACAAATTGGCGCGAAAATTTATGCAACACCCTACGATAAGTAATAAAAGATAGCTTGGTGAAAATAAGTGGAAAGTATAAACCAAAAACACAACAATAGTGCAGCTTACATACCTTTAGGCGTTTAACACTTAAGGTTTTCCCATTCACATTCAATGCCGTGGCGACCATTGCGACGCGGTGTGCAGCTAATCCCGCCGCCAATTTGTGGCGCACGTGCACAAGTGCGAAAATCACGAACAAGTGAGATTTGGGGGAAAGCGCACCCAAAAGTAGGCAACTTAAATTAAGCCACACGCACACATACATATGCACATACATGCATGTAGAATGCTGTAATGCCTAACCATTAAGGCTTTACTGTTGGCGACATGAAATATGCAGTAGACTACGGCGGGTGGCGTGAAAATGGGAGAATATACATGTGTAAGTATATAAGTAAATTGGTACGCCGAATGAATTACTAAAAATAAAGGCATGAAATACTTAGAAAAGCGAAAAGCAAAATCAAAATGCCCAACAAAAATTGCAACAATGGCAGGCATTTCAAGTATGCGAGTACGATAAACTAAAAAAAAATATGAACGAAGGGAACATCTGTACAAAGAAAAACAGCAAAATTAAGGGGCGTGAATGTCATAGTTCTCTGTCGGCTGCTCGTTTCCTTCATGTCTCGCTTGCTTTGTGCAACTTTTTTTCATTTTTCTTTCTGTGCACTTTTTTTGGTGTGTGTATCATCATCCGGTATGTGGACATTAGGCCCCCACTGTTCATCAACGAAATTAGGTCGAATATTGCCACTACTCGCATTGCTTGCGTCAAAAGCGCATAGCCGCCAGCAGGCGAGTGTCCAGCGACAAAGCAACTTTTTTTATAAATATGAATGAGGTAGAAAAAACGTTGTTAAAATGCCACTGAACTGCGGTTATGCGAGCATGCGAGCAGGGCAGCACATCACGCAACGTCAGACAATGATGCCCTGTATGAGGTGGTGAGGCACGAAAAAAGTGCTGCAAAAGGCGTTGGGTGGCGCAGAAGAGAAAGAAATGGACTAACGAGTATGTTTACCTCTACTAGTTGAGTGGGATGTGCGCAGAAATTCTAAAGTAGTCACGTTGCGGAAGCGTAAATCAAAAAGAGGAAAATGCATATTTTTTTAAAATAATAATTGCGCGCTTTAAATACCAAAGGTTTACATTTTGAGATTTAAATTGTAAAAGTATTTAAATAATATAATAATTATCAGCGAGATGCATTTTTGAAGTGAAACTTCTTAGGCGTTGATGGGCGAGCGAGAATGGAGAGTAAAATTTCAAGGCCATGCAACGTTTTGGGCATTTTCGTTCCGCGAAAGAGAAAAAAGATATAACGTAGAGGAAAAGAAGAGAGGGAGCTATACCTTATATATATCTTAGATACACTTTAGGCTATTTTTCCTGAGTTTTGCCTTATGGTTGCTAATTTCGTTTGAGAAATAACACTGCCTACTTTTTGGCGCTTGTTTGTTGGTGCAAACTTGCAGGAAAAATAGTTTTGGTGCCTACTTTTTGGCGTCATATTTCCAGTAGGCACTGTTTGGGGCGATTTTTGGTCCCAATGTTTTGGCGTTTTTTTTTTGGTGCCTATTTTTGGCGCTTATTTTCGTTTCCTGGCTAGTGCTTGTGCGTACTATAAAGTGCTATCCATTCCGGCGTCGGATTTATTGGTATTGCCTTGCGGTAATTTGTGCCGTTGCCGCGGTCCTGGAATGACTGCGTTTGTGCGGGTTATAAACGCTCGGAGTAGTGCGCGTTGTTGCCACGGTTTGTGTCCGGCGTTTATCTACACCGGGCGCCCCTTCTCCGTTTTTTGTAAATTTTGTCTATTTGCATTCTCTGCAAATCTTGTGAATTTATTTAGATATATATTCTTTCTTTCTCTCTCTCTCTCTCTTATTCTGTCTCGGGTCTTTGCCTCTTTCTTTGTCTGCCTTGAAAGTTTCCCTTCTGTTTTTTTTGGAATTATTACTTTGCTAGCGCTGAACACTTTCTCTGTGAGTGTCCTGCCTTTGCTAGAGGAAGGCTACGAGTTTTGGGTTCCGATGTCATAAGAATGAGTAACATTCGTTCTCTAAAACTGGAGGATATCTACAGATTTGCCAAAGAATCTGGAAAATTTTTACAGGAATAACTACCTTTGTCTCTGTCTCTATTCTTTCCTATCCCTTTCTCCTTTCCTCCTTGACTATCTACTTCCTATCCAGATCTCTAAATACAATGGGCGTTTTAGCCTGAGAGTTTTAGAATCCCCCAAATCTCCTGGTGATCCTTGGCTCGACCTTTTCAAATTCAATTTCAATTTCATGGCGGACGGCGTGCGATAAAGTGATTTACGCTAAAAGATTGGAAACCGAGCAAAATATTGCAGGAATCAGTCTAACCCGCGCTTTGTGCACAACTCTAACAGCAGCTTTAGAAAGAATTCTCAACTGATATCCAATGATATATTAGTAAGAGCCTCACTCAAAAGATTTGCTCCAAGACTGTAGATGTTAGGACAGTTCTCACAGAGACTTTCAGGTCTAAGCAACATTCTGGATACAAACGGAAGGTCAGATAACGCAATTCCGCAAGTAGAATTTGGAAAATATCTTATAATCTTTGAACTGCTCACTCTGTAATCTATTCCGATTTAGTTTATATAAAAACCTCTGTTGGCTTCATAGTAGCGCATGCTGGCGACCAAATTCCTTAAAAACTTTTTGACGGATCTTCGCTCTGTCTAGAATGAGAGTCGCCTTAACCCTTCCAGCCTTCCAGGGGAAATTTTTTGTAACTAACAAATTTCTTGAAAATTTCGATTCGTGAAGAATAGAATAGCAAAATTTAAAATGGTGGATGCAATATGGACTAAGGAAGTACCGAAAAGGCCACCAAGCTCAACGAGAATTGGTTCTAAAGAGTTTCAGAACTCAACTCTCTAAACGGAGTATATTGATTTTGCGAAGGCTTTTGACAGAGTCTCATACAAAGCTTGGTTTCAAACTGGGTTAATATGAAGTTCCACGCAATTTTCTTCAACTGTTTGGAGGGCCCGAAGTTGGACGGAATAGTTCGTGGGGGAGTATTCTGAGAGGAGGTCCCTATTAAGCTCAATTTAAGCAACCGGATCACTGTAGTGCTTTCCAAGCGGGAAGCAGTGGCTTGGTTGCTTTCCTCTGTAATTAAACTGTAAAGGACATAAAATATCTACTTCGTTAGCCAAACGAAAATTAGGGTCTTAGGCTCTTGTTTGTGCATTCAAAATTAGTCGGGGAATGCTTAGTTTCTCTCTCCATTGCACTCGAAGATTTCGATATTAGACTCATTTGGGTTCCCGGTCACAGCGGCATAGAAGAAAACCGTTGGGCTGATGAGTTGGCAAGATAGAGGACTCTGGAGATGGTTTCAACGCAAAACGAGTGAATTAGGGCTCCCTTGAAAACCTGTCATCTACTCCTGGAAAGATAGGCCTCGCGTCAATTTAACGAGTGCTTGGCTAGTACGCCAACGTGCAAAGTCGCGAGATGCTTCTGGCCACAGGTAGGTCAGGGGCACTCGAGAGATCTTCTAAGGGTAATAAAGCCGCAGCTCTCGAATTTGGTAGGTCTCCTTATCACACATTGTCTGTTAGGTGCTCATACGATGAGACGTGGGATTGCTTCATGTCCTTTCTGTAGAAGCTGTCTGGATGACGAGGTGGAATCATGTCAGCACCTTCTTCTTAGCTGCCCTGCTCTCGTCGGGCTAAGATTCAGACATCTGTATTTTCACTGTTTTTGCTACATCTGCCGATATTGCGGGTTTAAATATCACACATTTGGTGAAATTCATCAGTAGCTTGAAGCGGTTAATACGAACGTAATCTAAAGCCTCTTCTAGCTTTTTCCACCTGTTTGTTTTCTTCTGCTTAAAACATCGTTCCATTACTCTCTCCTATCAGCTTTATAAAAGAAATTAAATTCCTGTTTGAAAAAAATAACTAAAAATTCTCATATCTACTGCCTTTAAATTATGATGAGTAGGAAAACCGCTTAAGAAGCCGTTCGTTAAACTAACGAGACAGCCTTTAAATATACTTTAATAGCCTAGCAGGCCACCCAATGTGGCACTTGTCACTGGTAATAAAATTTCCTACACGTTGCTGTGTGCATACAACTTGCAATATGTTTGAAAGTATTCGATGGTCCATAAAATCGCTAAAGATTAATGACTACTCTGCGTTTAAATGACATAAGTTGAGGTTAAATCGATGTGAGTTATAGCTCTGCAGAGGTTAACAATGAACACAACAGGGGTGGGGTATACAGAAGGATGACGGGGCAAACCTTTGCCACCTGGGCTGGCGCTGTTAAGTGGTAATAAAATTTGACCTGTACTGTAGGTAACATTATGCAAATGCCTTTTATGTTTATGGCTCATAGTAAGCGGAAAGTGCATGGTTGGTATACAAACAACTGTGTCAATACATACAAACGTTTATGTGTACGTACACACATAGCAAATTTACGGTGCTTAGATTTGCACCCAGCGCGGCTCAAGATAAGCCGACAAGTGATGTCGAAAGCAGCTGCTAATGGTTCCAAGCAAGTTGGAAATCAATGGATGATCGTTAAATGCACAATTGTTGGGAAAAAAGGGCGTTGAAGGGGAATTTTGTGGATTCGTAGCCCTAGGAGTAATAGAATTCTATAGCCACAAATTCAAACAATGTTTGGCAGCCGATTGACGACTGCTGCCTAATTTTATTATCCAGCTTATTAGGACGCCTGAAGGCAGCAGACTGCTGGTACTTGACTGATGCGGGGCCGAATGTGGGGCCGGGTGTAAATACTAAAATGTACATGGCAGTTGCTGCAGGCAAAACTTTGTGGACGACGAGCCTTTTTATTATCAAATAAAAGCAAAACAATGCGAGTGAAAAGTTGGTAAAAAAATTAGCAGATTAGCGTTCGTTTTTTGCTTTGACTAACTTACGGTTAGAACTCAAAGTTTCTGTGGCTAAGCGGGCAGCTGCTGCCAAGTTTTTTTTTTTGGGAAATCAGTCATCGACAGCAACCACAGCGCGCCTTAGAAAACTTATGAGATATTCAACATAATTTTCAAATTACAAACCCACTTTCCAAACTTTGTAAATAATCTTTGTGTTGGAGATAAGCGCGCAAGCGAGTTTTTTGCTATTAAATGAATGCTTTGGGAAATGAAATACAGCAAAACTAATATACTACTGAAATATGTTATTGCAAAATTATAACCGCAATCGCGCTGTTATTGTTGCGAGAATGAATTTGTGAAAGTTTTCTAAATCCTCCACAAAAGCCTACGTGGCAGATGATTGGCAGATATGGAGGAGAGGATTAAGTATCACTTTGCTCGCGGCTTTGGTTTGTAAATTAGAAGAAGTCATTCTAGTAATGCCAGATTTGTTGGAGCAATTATTTACAAACTGTGCAGAACGAGGTTGGTCGAGTTTTCTTAAAACAAAAAAAAAACTTCGCCGTATAACAAAATCTTCCTTTCCTTGCAACTTTCAGAAAACTACCTCTTCTTACAACTTTTTTTTTTTTCGTCTTTTTTTTTTTTCTTGTTCACTCCACTCGTGAGCATAGGACCTCGACAAGACTCAGTCTTGCGTTGGTTTCGTTAATCTATTTTGATTTCCGCTACCAGTCCTGAGTAGTGGAAATGCCCACCTGTTGTTGCTTAGGAACAACGCCTGCTTATTGCTTGGGGCGCCATCTGTGTTTCACATTTTTCTGGCAGAAGGATCGCACAGGAGATTGAGGACTTCGGTAAATTTCGTGTGTCTGCGCTATTACCGTCTTTGAAGGCTTCCTCTTGCTGGCGCCGCTGATGCACTGTGCAACTGTTCCTTTTCTTTGTTTTTTGCTTGTTTTAGCAGCCACAATGCAAGTAATGCGCAGACTATTGTGCGGGAGTAAAGATTGGAATGATAAGGTTTTTGGGGTTGAGGAATGATTTTTTTTTTGTTTTTTGGTTTAGAGACTAGGAAAGTAAGTAAGTTGGAAAAGTTCGATAACCGTGCTTTACATGGGATTCGAGCTCACAACCTCTGGGATGGGAAGCTAGTGCACTTACGCTAGACTACCGAGGATGCGTTTTTTTTCGTCTATTCTTTCTAAAAAAACGCCTTATGCGAAATAGTTCGAGAGTTTAGGGCGCGTAGGGTATTTAAACTTATTTTTGTATTTTTTTATATTCTTTCTAATGAATCCCAAGAGCTTCTTCTTCCTCTTCCAAGTGAATCGCAGCCCATGGAAGTCACGCACAAACCCATTCAGCTACGGCGATCGAATGCACTTTTTTACTTTAGTTGATTCTGTTGCGAGTTTTGATGCACACCAGAATGTCCTCCAATGGAACTTGCAGTTTCTGTGGTGAGGAAGATGAAACCACCAAAAATGCGCTGGCTCATACCCAGCACTGATGCATAAGCGGCACAAACACCTGGGTACATAATAGGACTATGAATAAGTTCGTGCGGTTTTACAACAGATGGCGTAACTTGATTATTATTCCATCGATCCACATTTCCAAACATTCATTGGAGAGCTACTGTCGTAAGGCACAAACGTCAGTATAAGTTTTTTATTTGAAGCGTAAACAACAATATTTTTACCACACTTGAAAATGTCGAATTTCGTGCCAAATAATGTGTTTTTGCGGGGAATTTTTTAATATGAAGAAAAAAGCAGCCGAAAGTCATCGTATCTTGGTGGAAGTTTATGGTGAGCATGCTCTAGCTGAGCGAACGTGCCAGAAGTGGTTTGCACGCTTTAAAAGTGGTGATTTTGGCTTGGAAGACGAAGAACGCGAGGGTGCGCCGCCAAAGTTCATGGATACCGAATTGGAGGAATTGCTCGATCAAGATCCGGCTCAAACGCAAGAAGAGGTTGCAAAAACTTTGGGAGTTGATCAATCAACCATTTCCAAACGTTTAAAAGCCATGGGAATGATCCGAAAGGTAGGCCATTAGGTGCCGTATGAATTGAAGCCAAGAGACGTTGAACGCCGTTTTATGGCATGCGAACAACTGCTTCAACGGCACAAAAGAAAGGGTTTTTTGCATCGAATTGTGACTGGCGATGAAAAGTGGGTCCATTACGACAATCCAAAACGTCGGGCAACGTATGGATACCCTGGCCATGCTTCAACATCGACGTCGGCGCAGAATATTCATGGCCTGAAGGTTATGCTGTGTATCTGGTGGGACCAGCTGGGTGTTGTGTATTATGAGCTACTGAAACCGAATGAAACGATTACGGGGGATGTCTACCGACGACAATTGATGCGTTGGAGCCGAGCACTGCGAGAAAAACGGCCGCAATACGCCGATAGACACGACAAAGTTATTTTGCAACATGACAATGCTCGGCCACATGTTGCACAAGTGGTCAAAACATACTTAGAAACGCTCAAATGGGATGTCCTACCCCACCCGCCGTATAGTCCAGACCTTGCGCCATCCGATTACTATCTCTTCCGATCGATGCAACATGGCCTGGCTGACCAGCACTTCCGTAATTACGATGAAGTCAAAAAATGGATCGATTCGTGGATTGCGGCAAAACCGACCGAATTTTTCACAAAGGGAATCCGTGAATTGTCAGAAAGATGGGAAAAAGTAGTAGTAAGCGATGGACAATACTTTGAATATTAAATTTGTAACCATTTTACGTCAATAAAGTTTCAAATTTCGAAAAAAACCGCACGAACTTATTTATATTCCTATTATTTTACAAGAAGAGGAAATAAAATTAAAAAAAAGGACAAATACTAAGATTTATTGAGGAAGCTGGGCTCAGAGAAATAATATGATGTACACCGGCAAACAAGTTTATTTTGAGACCCCTTCGAAGATTCAGTATCACTCGCTGAATTTTCCGTTTTTTCCACAGGTAGGAAGGTGAAATGGTTGAAGAACCACCCTCGTACTCCCCAAGTAGCACTAAAGCGTCGTTTTGATACCATTGTAAGACCTCCAGAACGAGAACGGCCAGATATTTTCCTTAGAATTTGAATTCCCTTAGACCATTGGCGCATTATTGTCGTGCAGTTCCTGGTTTATTCCGTTAACAAAACTCGGCTAGGAAATTTCATCACAAATATTTAATTGGTTATACGGCAAAAGAAAGTTTACTCCATAGATAGACTTTCTACGAGATTTGCACTTTGACCTCGTGGTCTTCTGTGCACTCTGCTCATCACAGTACCTCATCCAGACCCAGTTGCCTTATTAAACTCAGGATAGAGCTGGGTTGCAATGAGCGTATGCGCCTTTTTTCTGGCTGCAGTTGGCTGAGATGTCTCAACCTTCTGCGTGCTATAACACTTTCTTTGAAAAGGAGTCTCCTGGGATTATTCGTGGAGCCCGTGAGCATTCTCTGTTTTATATACCATATGTAATTGGCCGAGTTCCTCCTCCTATTTGTGGTGTGCGTCTTGATGTTGTTCCACAAATAGAGGGTCCTACAGTTTCAAGCTGAATCCGAACGGCAGATATTTTTATGAGGAGCTTTTTCATGGCAGAAATACACTCGAAGGTTTGACATTGCCTGCCGAGAGGCGACCGCTATTAGAAAAAACGTGTTCTTTATTTTGGTGTTTCACCGAGATTCGAACCAACGTTCTCTCTGAATTGCGAATAGTAGTCAGGCACCGACCCATTCGGCTATGGGTCAGTTTTATAGTTATGGGTTTTTTAAACCTATTTTAGTTGGAGCCTCGCAATAAGGATCTCTGCAGGCGTAGCCCCACACTGTGGTGCCTTAGCTTCTCACTGCTAAGCTTCTTCTTGATTATGTGTTGTCTCATAACAAGGAGGGGTGCGGGTCCTATTAATGACGAAGCCGCAGCTTCTCTCGTCAATGGGTCCGCTCCCTTGTTACCAGTAATACCCCTGTGTCTTGGAACCCAAATTAGCCGAATGCTATTATGTATTCCTAGTAGATTTAGTTTCTCGATATACTCAAGGACCTGTGAGGATTTAATCTCACAGGATGATAGAGCGTTGAGTGTTGCCTGACTGTCGCTCAGAATGGCCTGACTGTTCACTCATTTCTCAAATGCTGTCTAAGTTTGTCTCTGGATATAGACAGTTGGCGTACAGCTCCGCTTAGAAGAAGCTTGGAAAACTACCCATCGGCACAGAGCGCTTGGTTTTACGGCCATGTATTCCAGCGCCTATGCATTCTGGGGGCATCGAACCATCTCTGCACATCAGGGTACACTTCTGAAGCTTCCTTTAAATGGCAGGCCTACTCCAGTTTAACTTATCGTCTAGTTTAATTCTGAGTTTCTATTCGAATTTGATCTGTTTAGTGATATCATCTCTGAGTAGCTGGGTAAGTGGGAGTTGCAGTCTCCTCTCCGAAGCCTCCTCTGGTAATGTGCAACAGGATACGCTTGGCTGATTGCTGAATAACTACGTGAAGTGGTGTCAGCTCAAGCATCCCACTATCGCGGCTGCTGAAGTTAGCGCTGTGCGCGCTGCCGAGAGAGTGACTCTCGATGACCAAGCGACCGACCTTTCCGTATGTTATTATTGGTCTTATTATTATGATGTAAATCTATCTCAGGAGTGTTGGGCTACAGTCCCAAGATATTTCTGCTAGACGTTTGCTGATCAGCTTTTCTTTTTAATTTTAATTATTCCTTTATAAAAACACAGTTCTCACTACAACAAAAACCATATAAAGCAGAGTTTCGCAAAATTTTTATAAAATTTAATCCAAATTTCAAACTATTTACTCAGGATTTTTAGAAACAAAACCTATTTCTAGAAGAATTTTGGGTACGCAGTTTTATAGTTCATTGAATTTTTATAACAAAATCTTATTGGGGAAGTGCCTCCAATCTGATCACTCTTTATAAGTGTAATTCCTTTCCTTTCAATGTCATTTTCTTACCAAAAAATCCTTATTTGTATGTGAAATATCTACTTTTGCGTTGCTGAGACCGAATCGAGATGGAAGTACTTTATTCTGTTCAAGATCCAGCTGCCTAAACATAGGAAGCTTTATTTTTTTTGTTTGCTCTGGATTGTTGTTAACTCAATCGCTTTGCGGCGAGATTTTGCTGTGTATCGACCTAAGTTCATGGGGCTTTTGCGGTGTGACCGATTTGGTAATGAATTTTGGCATTTTCAATTTCTGGTGCTTCGTACACAACGACTAATCAGACCCATCAAACATCAATTTTACACATTACATCTATCGACCGGCGTTGCGTATCCAGTAAAACACGAGCGCCTTGAAGAAAACTATGTCAGTTTGAAAGTAGGCAGTCCAAGTACACACCCTATACCACCTAAATTTCCCTTACTTTTATACTCTTACGGAAATGTTAAATTCCTTAAAGTGTTACGCAATGCAGTGAGTTAAAATTCAAACTGATTTGGTTTTTGATTCATTTTGATCAAAGGGAGGCAAACTCGATAGGAAGTGAACGCTCTTTTATTTAATACCATCTTGATTAAATTGCGTGCGATGGCAGACAACCCTAAGAGGGCCAGACAGTTGAATTCAAACACCGTTCGTACCACTAATCCCAAATATTCGGCACATAAATTAGCCACTCACAGTTATTTATTGGTTGTTATTTGTAGGTTTGTGTGTGTAATAAAGCCGTGAATTGTAGGAAAGGTGAGTTTGTGAAAGAATCGAATCAGTTTCTGTTTGTTAGGGCACAAATATTTTCTACGCAATAGGTTTAGCGGCCTATTCGACCAAACGGTAAAGTGATGGGGGGGGGGGGGGGGGCTTTATTTCAGTGCGGTAGCATAAATACCTTACCAAAAAGGATAGACACGAAGGCGCTCGCACTTGAACACATACTTTGCCATAGATTAAGTGTAAGTAGTGGAAACCAGTGTTGTGTGGGTTTCTTATGGACAAATAAGGTGCGTTTCATAATCATAAAACACCTTTGGTATACAATTTTTGAACTGCCATAAGCTCGCTTTTACTTTCCGGAGTAGCTTTTATTTGGTGTCATTTTAATAGTTGTAGACTTAAGATTTCGTCGTCGTTCCGCTACCCGACCATGACGAGGTGAGAATAGCGAGGAACTGGTAAGGTGCATGCATCAGCTCCTATGCAAAATATGGTCGGATGAAAGCATGCCTGCTGATTGGAATTTAAGTGTGCCCAATCCATAAGAAGGGGGATCCTGCAATCTGTGCCAATTACCGCGGGATTAGTCTTCTAAATATCGCCTATAAGGTTCTAGCGAGGGTATTGTGTGAAAGGCTGAAGCCCACCGTCAACCAACTGATTGGACCTTATCAGTGTGGCTTCAGACCTAGAAAGTCTACCATCGACCAAATATTTACAATACGCCATATCTTGGAAAGACCCACGAATGGAGAATCGACACACATCATCTTTTCGTCGATTTCAAAGCTGTATTCGACAGTACGAAAAGGAGTTATCTGTATGCCGCGATGTCTGAATTTGGTATCCCCACAAAACTAATACGGCTTTGCAAGATGACGTTGCTCAACACCAGCAGCGCCGTCAGAACTGGGAAGGACCTCTCCGAGCCGTTTGATACCAAACGAGGTTTCAGACAGGGTGAATCGCTGTCGTGTGACTTCTTTAACCTGATGTTAGAGAGCATCGTAGGAGCCGCAGAACTTAATCGCTTAGGCACAATTTTTTATATGAGCGTACAATTGTTGTCGTATGTTGTTGCTGTAGCAGCATAAACATTCCCCATACTTACATATGGGGAATGCTGCTGGGGTGGCAGTCCTTGGCCGGATATAAATCCGGGTCGTTTCGGTAACGTAGAACCGACTGTCGTGGTATGTCTATGTCTATGATATCGATATCATCGGCCGTAACAACCGCGCTGTTAGTTCTGCCTTCGCAAAGCGAATGGGTCAGGTGGTGAACAAGGACAAAACGAAGTACCTCCTGTCATCAAACAAACAGTCGGCGCACTCGCGTATCGGCACCCACGTCACTGTCGACAGCTATGACTTCGAGGTTGTAAAGGACTTCGTATACTTAGGAACCAGCATTAACACCGATGACAAGGTCAGCCTTGAAATCCAACGTATAATCTAATCTCTCTTGCCAACAAGTGCTACCTTTGACTAAGTAGGCAACTGAGCAGTAAAGTCAGCTCTCGATGAACAAAACTAACACTCTACAAGGCTCTCATCATGCCCATACTAACGTATGGCGCAGAAGCTTGGACGATGACAACATCCGATGAAGCGACGCTTGGAGTGTTTGAGAGAAAGATTCTGACCAAGATTTTTGGATCTTTCAAAGTTGCGGATGGCAAGTATCGCAGACATAGACATAGCACAGCGAATAAAAATCCAGCGGCTACGTTGGCTGGGTCATGTCGTCCGAATGGATACAAACGCTCCGGCTCTGAAAGTATTTGATGCGGAAGGCCTCCTCTACGTTGGAAAGATCAGATGGAGAAGGACTTGACTTCTCTTGGTGTGTCCAACCGGCGTGTGTCTCCTTCCTTTTATTCAGGATAATTGGTAAGGGCCCTTCGCTTTTCAGCAAGACACGTAAGAAGGGAAACAAGGCAGTATTTGACTGATTGTTCCATAGAAACTATGAACTGGTCGGCGTGTGCGCCGGATCTAACCCCATTAGAAAACATTTGGAGTTTATTAGTCAGAAGAGTTGAAGTCGCTAATCGCTAATTTCACAACACCAACGAGCTTAAAGCGGCAGTTAAGGCAGAATGGACTTTTCTAGATGTAAATTTACTTAAAAAGTTTACAGAATCGATGAAGATAAGGTTATTTTTTGTCGTTAAATCAAATGGTGCTTCCATAGAATACTAAAATATTCTAGACGACAAGAAAAAAAAAAAATCGTAAATTACAGTTAATTAAAGTAGGTATACTTTTTACGAATTTTTTTTTGTCGATAACAGTGCCTTCTCATCATTTTGAAACGCTTTAAATACGTTTTTGCTAAACATTTTCTTTATGTATTAAAAAAAGTTCTAAATTATGTAATGAAACAGATAACTTTTGTTACTTTAATCCATGGGTAAAATTTTTATTTTCCTCTGAAGTCTATAAATTACAATACTTTGAAAAATTAGGGTTGTCTTATGATTATGAAACGCACCTTACGTTAAAATGTCTGCGTATATTTTGGGTAAATTAGTGTGAGAAGGCGTGCGTGAGAAAACCTCCTACTCTCCCTTGGAAGCAAGATGTTTAGTGGAGGTGCTTTCCTCCAACTGCGGTTCCTTCAAATACATTAAAGTATAATCCACTTAAATCACCTGCTCTCCAAGTGGAAATTGAAGAGGGCCCACAGAAATTATATCAAATTTAGTTATATTGCATGGTTGTCTGCTTCACATCAGGGCATTTAAAGATGTAATTTTGAGGGCAGATATACCTACATATATACATTTTTACAGCTTTCTTTAAGGCCTCTTATGCGGTTACAATAACAAATGTTATTTTGAATACCCCACTATTTTGGGCGATGTCACTTTTGAAGCTCTCATTTTTGGATATTTGTCAAGTAATAGAAACTACGCCAATAATAAAAATAGAACGATACACGCTTAAACAACGCATTGAAATTATTAAAATTCACTACAAAAATGGTGAAAATTTGGTCGAGATGGTTCGTAAAACTCGAAAATTTTTGAGTCATCGTGAAGCACCTTGTCGGACCGCAATATAGAAATTGGTGAACAAATTCGAGCTATTGGGACAAATTAGTGATGTTAAGAATAAAACCCGTGCACTTCGCTCAAGAACAGCCGAAAATATTGCTGTTGTGGCTTGTTGAAGTGTTGAAGAAACCCCAGGTTTGTCCATTTCTCGTCGTTCTTTGGAATTTGGCACTCCACAAACATCATTACACCGTTTTCTGCATAAAGATTTTTGTCTTAAGGCTTACAAAGTCCAGTTAACACAAAAATTTAAGCCGGCCGATCATCAAAAACGTCGTTTCTTTCCTGATTGGGTCGTTGAAATGCATGAAAATGATCCGGAATTCCATCGAAAAATCATCTTGAGTGATGAGGCCCATTTCCACCTCGGTGGCTTCGTCAACAAGCAAAATTGTCGGATCTGTGGCTCAGAAAATCCAATAGTTATTGTTGAAAAGCCTCTCTATCCTTAACGTGGGACTGTTTGGTGCGGTTTATGATCCGGTGGAGTCATTGGACCTTACTTTTTCGAAAATGAAGCTGGAGCAACAGTTACGGTAAATGGATTCCGATATCGAGAGATGATTAACGATTTTTTGTGATGATGGTATTGATCTGGACAACGTTTATTTTCAACAAGACGGCGCTAGGTGCCACACAAGCAACGAAACCATTGATCTTTTACGGCAATAAAACCTCTTATTGGAATATCCCTTTATAATAGATTTATGATAGAATATGGTATGGAAGCGGCCAAACAATTTTTTTATAATTTGTAAGAAAATTAAAGATTACTATAGAAATGCTTTGTGTGTCTAATAGCTCCACACTTCATTTGCAAGCTATAAAGATTTTTCTAAAAATACAAAAGCACATTTTTTGAATTTCCATTCAATGGATGTTAGCTCCGACCGAAGTACTCGTAAAGTGCAAAGACCTCAATGTTTTTTTTTTGTTTTTTTGTCGGGACAGACTAGCAAGTACAGCACTCAGACACACTTAAGTCTATTGTACTGCACTCGGAATCCCTTTATAATTTTCTTTAAATTACTCGACCTCCGAAGAAATCTGAGTAGATCTTGTGGTACCAAGGAGCCAAGGTGGTCGCTTCTGAACACACCAGTGCCAAAGACCTCAAGCCTGATTCGAGCGCATATGATTGTGGGTATACTCCCGAGCGGTTTAAGGTGGTGAGGAAACGAAATGGAGACAGCACACCTCGGGGCAACCTCTATTAACTCCGGATGACATCAGCAGATCTTCCTCTGCTTGCACCGAGACGATTCTTTGGGCCAGCATCGAACGGACCCAATTTACTAGCACCCGGTCTACGCCGTGTCTACTAGCCGAGCTGCACATACTGTCAAAAGTGGCATTATCAAACGTCCCCTCTATGTCTAAAAAGATGCCCATAGCGTAGTCCCTCCTGTCGATGGCCAGCTCTACCCTAGGAACAAGGTTTTGCAGTGCCGACTCGCAGGATTTTCCCCTTTGATGGGCATGCTCAAATGGAGACAGTGGGTGAGCCTTCAACGGTTTCTGACGTGTGCGCAATGTCTCCAGTCGTTCGAGACTTTTTAGCATGAAAGAAGTCATTCTGATGGGTCTAAAGCTGTTGGGGCTGGCGTAGTCATCTTCTCCAAACTTTTGGGATGAAGGCGACCCTCACCATATTTCAAGAGCGTGGTATATAGTCCAGTTCCAGGCATACAGAGAAAATTTTCTTCATGACTGCTGACACGGACTCTGCGCCTTCCTTCAGCATGACAGGATATATGCCATCCGGTCCGGGCAACTTGTAGCCGCCAAAAGATTTGATGGCAAATCGAATAGCGGCCTCATTCACCACAGATCTTGCCACGTACCAGTCATTCCGAGAAGCTGTAGCATCTCTGACAACCGCCTCTCTCAATAAAGGCTTTTGCCGACCGACGGTTACCTGTTAAGTGTTTAATGTGATTCCTGCTAATGCTGGCAGAGGAAAAGGAAGGACTTTGCCACTTGTCACTTGGCTACAGAAAGTCTGAGCTTCACTTGGGTGTTTCTAATTGGTGCCAGTTAGTAGAAGAAAGAAGAAATGACAGGAATCGACCAAAATAACGAAAATGATTAACGTGGCAGTTAAGATGAGCACATCTGAGCTTCATACCTGATTCGCAACGTACATAGTAAAAAGATTTTTTATTTGCGTCGAAAGTTTTATTTGCAGAGTCCAATTGGATAAATTTCGGTGTTTTCAATTCTCAACCTTCACTTGTGGTTTGTTGTTCGATTGTGGAAGGAAGTGATTCTTATGCAATATTTTCGATACTTAGACCACTGCAAAGTCTCACCGGTCTGTTACAAAACAAAAAATTAAAAATAAAAAAATTCCACCATCCAGTCGGAATTTCAGTAATAACTTTTAATGACTTTGATATTATATTACAATAAGTTTCCATTTTTCTATTTTTAGTAAAGACTGTTTCATATTTCAAGCCAGTGTGCACTGCCACAGTTAACCATGAAATGGATATCACTCAGTTCTGCACGTTTCTGCTTTAACGCCTTATTCTTAGTAAATGTTCCGCATTTATTTTTTATTTATACCTTTGTAAACATATTTACATGCCCCTTCGCCTGCATTCATTCTCTTCTTGCATTATTCTTACCGTTCAGCGTTGATGGTTGTCCTTGTACACCTGATTACAGGCCATTCGCGCAAGCAATTAACAATGAAATGCAATAATAGGAAACAAGGATATGCTTTTGCGACCAATAATTTTACTAGCGCAGCCGCTGACAATTATTTTTGCGTGTCGCTGTTTATTTTAGTTGCTTGCCTGACTTATTTATAAACGCACCTGGAACGGCCTCCATCCACAATTTCTGGCTGGTAATTAACGGACAAACACAAATACATGTAGATTAGCGGTACGGTGAGAAGCCAAGCTGCTCAAGGGGTTCATCAACTGATATTTGATGGCGGAGGGCATACTAGTTATAGTGTAGTTAGATATGTACTAGTTGCAAATTGACTAATGACCTGTTAGAAATTTAAGCAAAACTAATACTATTTTAGAGAAACTGCAATTACAAAAATTCTAGTTCGTGAACTGGTATTTGATGACAGAAGGCATACTAGTTGTAGTGTAGGAAGATATGTACTAGTTGCAAAAAGTCTAGTGACCAGTTAGAAATTTAGGCAAAGCAAATAGTATTTTAGGGAAACCGCAATTACAAAAATTCTAGTTTGTGAATTGATATTTGATGACAGAAGGCATACAAGTTGTAGTGTAGTAGTTGAAAAGTGGCCAATTAGGGTATACAAAATACCATGAAGAGGTATACTTATCAGGAAAGATTTTATTTCAAAATGTGGTAATTGATGGAGGAAGTCATACTAGTCTGAGAGTGATTAGTATAGCACCAGTTGCAAAATGACCATTTCAAGATGTATTTAATTCTCTTATTAGTGCACTACAGTTAAAAGCCAAACTTCACATACAATATTCCAGTTCTTGAATTGGTATTTTATGGAGAAAGTCATACTAGCTTCAGAGAGCCTAGAACATCACCAATGGCAAAATGAACAATTAGGGGTACAGTCAATTCATCTATTGTTACTCTGCAAGCAGTTTATGGAAGTGATGAAACTAGTTCCAGAGTAGTTAGTATACAACCAGTTGCAAAACAACTAGTTGCAAAAAAACTAATTGCAAAAAAACTAGTTGCAAAACAACCATTTAAAGATGTATCCAATTTTCCTATTAGTGCACTACACTTAACGCTTTGCGCTCGAGTGGCGACTCTCACTCGCCACGATGTTTCATGCAGCAACTCGAACGGCGAGTGAGAGGCGACAGTGTTTGCTTAGACTAGATTTCTTTATATCCAGTTCATAGAAGCTCACTATTGGTTTTTGAATAGGTCCCTCAGCTGTTTATGTCTTTTCATAGGAAAAGAATTATTCATAATAAAAACTAAAATTTTGAATATAAAGTAAGTGGAATAATATACATATATAAATTCATCACAAAATAACAACATTCATGTTAAAAACTTTATTAATTCTATTAGTAATCCAGTTGAAGAATTCTTTTTTTAACATAAATATAAAAATATATAATTTTAAAAGTTTTCGTTTTCTGTTTCTGTATGGGATAGCCCTCTATATTGCAGTCCAATTTCCTTCTATTGTATTTGTGTAGGCACCTGTAGCTCTATTTTTGAACTCTCTTGAATAGTTTACGGTAAAATGTAAATATCCAACTTGATCAAGGCCAAAATATGTCTTCCATATATCGGTTTAAAATATAACGTTTTCGTGTGCTAATCTGTATATAAATTCATTGCATGCTACCTATAAGACACTCGTAATATATGCGCAAAATCGTCTCGAGTTGCTGCTCCACCCGAACGAAAATGTCGTCGAGCGCAAAGGGTTAAAAGCCGAACTACTCATGAAACATTTTTGTTCTTGAACTGGTATCACACTATTTTGAGAGTGGTTAGTTTAGCACCGGTTACAAAATGATTGGTAAGAAATGCATTCAATTCGCTTATTTCCACTCTACAAGCATTTTATGGTTGAAGTCGTACTAGTCGGAGAGTAACTAGTATAATACCAGTAGCAAAATGATTAGTTTGCAAAAATTTTAATTCCTAAACTGGTATTTGATGGAAAAAAGGCATACTATGTAGTTCGAAATCAACTAGACTTGTACTACTTGCAAAGTGACCAGTTAGAGGTGTACGCGAATTTTTTTTTTATTATGTTTGATACTTTTATTGTTGTTATGTTTTTAACCAGTCACATTTAATAATTCTTATTTTCAAGCTAAATAAAAAAGTAAATAATTAATTTTTGAAAATAAATTCATATAAAGACCAGCAGCAAATTTAAAGGTAGGAAACAATTTTATGTAATGTTTTTATTCATCATAAAATATTTTTAAGGTTTTCAATTATCAATTAATATTAAGGTTTTCAATTATCAATAATTATTATTTCCTCAACTCATTCAAAATTATTGATTTTCACCACAAATTAGACTAGAGTTTCTTGGGTCTGTTGAGAACTGGTTCATTAACTCGCGGAATTCTAATTCATTTTATAGAACATTGCTATGTAAAAAATACAAGTTACTAGCTTTGAAAAAGTATAGATGGCGAACCACTTCGGCAAAAAACAGCTCATAAGGAGAACAGGACGAATAGATTTGACTGTGGGACTAACTACATAGGATCACTCCCACCTTATTTGATACATACACGATTTTTTTTAAAGGGTTCTATATTTCACAATATTTTGCGAAAATGGAAAAACAGAATACGCAGACATCTTATTTATTTTAGTTTATTTCATTTCTCAACATCAAATAAAAAAAGTGTTAAATCATTTCATTGTAATGAGACAAAAAAGAAACACATGTATGTCGATATGTCCATATTGGCTTAAGTATAGATTTTTAGATTAAAATTTTGTTATCCACTGATAATGCAGATTTCTGATTGTGTAGCCAGTAAAGTGAGCTAAGTTTTAAGCCCCGTGTTACCCTTCTATCGAGTTGAATACCCAGGTTTTTTGGCCTGATCAGCTTGAGGTACTTTGCGGTGATTTAAAGTTTCTGAATGACACGAGTCTTAGCGGAGCGTAAAAGTTATATGCATTGATTTGGTTAGGTTGGTTTGTAAACGCCTCTTATTCAACCAGGTACTGACTTCATCGAGGTTGTGCTGCAGTAAAGATGAAGCATTGGAGGCAAGACCATTTGTGACCCTTACAAAAGTATCGGACGCATATTTTTTTTTTTTTTTTTTTTTTTTTTGTTGAGGTGGCACAAAGCATTCTTCAGTTACTTTTATTTTAACCAGTGTATTTCTAAAGACTTTGACGCGGTTATTCTTATTTCTTTTGGCAGGACTTTTCTTTACAGCGGCGTTGTCGATTGCCCTTTTTGGCGTAGAACTCATACGCTTAATAAGAGGTGTTGTTTGGGCACATCCGTCTTTGACAGTAGATGGTGCTCCTTGCGCCCCTCTTGACGCCAAGAGGTTCTTCGGAGTAAGGTTAGATCTCTCCAGTTTCTTGTGTAGGTCCGTTATATTTGCGACCAAATCCCACATTGGCTGCTTTATGCTTCACTTCGGCCACTTCACTTTATCGCCGATGGCTCGATATATTTCTTCGGCCGTCATCGCTTTCGTGAAGCCAAAGTGCTGCATTTACGGTGATGCCGATTTGGTTCTGTTGTTGTTGTTGTTGTTGTAGCAGCATAAACATTCCCCATACTTACATACGGCTGCTGGAGTGACAGTCCTTGGTCGGATATAAATCCGGGTCGTTTCGGTAACGCAGAACCGACTGCCGTGGAAACTGGTTCTTTCCCTGGTGTCTGGTGGCGAATATGCCAACCTTGAGCTCCTTTGGAACGGGTTTTTGAGTGATGCACCGCTGCCGTTATTGTCATCTGCAATAGTTGTTGGTAAAATTACTTCGTGCACCTGTGGTGCTATTTTTGTTGCCACTTCAATCTCTTCCGTGGTTTTGTTTTTTAATTTTATTGTAATTCATTTCTGGTTTGTGGGCCCCAACTCATAAGTCGTTATCCATATTCTGATGCGTAGTCACTTGTTAATGATTCCATGGTTATCTTTGCAAGCAGGGAGACCATGCAAGGATTGACAAAAGCTCCTTATGAGAGCTTAAGTTCAGAGCCGAATCAGTGTTAACTAAGAATGCTACATCTCGACCTACGCCGACACTTAATGCCGACGGAATATGGAGCATTCCTAGAGACTAGCCATCATTTTAACAGGGCGCGGGCAACTGGATTATTAGCCTGAATGCCGTTTCAGCTGGATATCACATCGCTTACTAAAGAAACAGAATAATACAGTCGTCAGCTCATGGCAGTATGTACTAACGTATTCCAAAATTCCATAATTAAGACCTTACTGGGCTTAGTCTTAATGCAGATCGTGTTGGTTTAACAGCCGCCCCTAACATGGAAGACAAACGCTGACGAGGGAGCCGCCCAATATAAGCCAGTCGCCTCTGGTTTATTGTATTTTCACCATGTCTTTGCATGATGAAGTTGACTCTTATTTTATTAAAGGCGGTGTCGATTCGCCTTTGTCACAGAAACCTCTTCGGAATAGTTAGCTTTCATATCGCTTCCTCCGTTTCTGCCGCTCATTGCCGGGGGCTGCTTATTTGTTAGAACTTATTCGCAACTAACCTGCTATCCGCTACCTGCTGAGCCCCACGGTAGCTTAAAGCCCAGCTTAGTCATCCGATCCCAGGGGAGCGCGGCCTCCGTGTAGCGGCCGCATGCCCAGCTGCGTGTGTGTGCTTTTCGTCAAGGGTAGATCGGCAGTAAAAAAAGTGTATAAGACCGGTTCAAGAACTTTACCTTGAGGCAAGCCTGCTGCCATTTCGTGAAGACTAGGAACTTCATTGTTCATTTTCACAAGGAGATGGAAAACTTCGTTTCTCCAAAAGTTATTATTTTTTTCATGCATAATTAAAGACCTTAAACTACTTGAATTATGACCTCATTTCATGCATCAACTTCATCTACATAACAAATTAAAATCTTCATTATTATTTCGAACATAAAACTCAGTTCTGTATAAAAAAATTCATAAATTATTTGCATTGTAGTTGTTGCTTTCAGCTGCTGAAGTTTTAATAAAGTCTAACAAAAGGAAAGTGACATTTTTATGATGCAAGAGGGAAATTTCTACAACATCAAATTGTATGTTCCCGTACATATGTATACACACATATGAATTTGTATATGTGTGTGCATACCCACACTTGCTTACATATAAAGCTTTATTAAAATGTGCTCACATGTAAAACAATTTCTGACAGAATCATTAATATTCAGTCTCAGAGGGCATATAATTGTTGTTGGTATAGCTTTAATTATCATTAATGCATTAAAAATTAGTTAAAGTTTTCGTGCTGCCTCGCCTTTAAAACGGGCGACACTCACGTGAATTGTATCTAAACTGTAAGTAATTTTCTCTATCACCAACGTTAGTATGCAGGAGTAACCGTGTGTGTGTACGAGTATACTTCTTATGTAAGTGCTTGTGTATGCACATTAGGGTGCCTCACTAGAAAAATTTACATGTTTTTTTACCGAAATTATGAAATATGTAAGATGGTCTAGTGACACTGGTGAACTAGACAGGGAACTGTGAACCCCCAAGGAAGCCGCAAGGGAAATCATGGAATGCACTAAATATGCTAGCCAAAAACAGGACCTGTGGGACACACTCAGGCTCATTCACCATTGAGATGCCGCGTGGGGAGCTTTTCCTTCTTCTTCTCCTTCTTCTTCTTAATTGGCGCGATAAACGCTTATGCGATGTTGGCCGAGTTTAACAAAGCGCGCAAGTCGTTTTTTTCTCGTGCTAACCGGCGCCAGTTGGACACACCAAGTGAAGTCACACCAAATGATATCGCATAGAATACTTTCAGAGCCGGAGCGTTTCTATCCGTTCGGACCACATGACCGAGCCAACGTGGCCGCTGGATCTTTATTCGCTGCGCTATGTCTATGTCGTCGTAGAGCTCATACAGTTTATCGTTCCATCGTCTGCTATATTCGCCGTTGCCAGCGTGCAAAGGTCCAAAAATCTTGGTCAGAATCTTTCTCTCGAACACTCCAAGCGTCGCTTCATCGGATGTTGTCATCGTCCAAGCTTCTGCGCCATACGTTAGGACGGGCGGACGGGAGCTTTCCCTATTTCTCCTAAAATCAGTGTGTGCTTTTCAAACATTTTAGAATATCTCTGATTTCTGCAGAACTGAGATCTTCAAACTCATTAAAAAATTGTTTACCTGGAAAAGTAAACCTGCGTTTGGATAAAGCAGGACCATGGCACAGCAGGTTCAAGATTGTCTCTTCATCTTCCCAATCAAAACAACTTCGACAGAAGTCATGTGCTTGCATGCCCATCCTTTGGGCGTGCCTACCTATTAGGCAATGCCACGTTATGACCGAAATCCATGTGCTAAGACTGTGTTTATTTTGGCTTGACAGAGATTCTGTGCGCGTAGCATTGAGAGTCGGCTACAGTTTACGGGCGATTTTGCAGGTGGTTTCATTACACCATCTTTCGTTTGCTTTCCTTACGATTTCTTCAAGGATGAGTAGCTTACATGTTTGTGAGGGTCTGCCTATGTCATTGTCTATGTAGTCGTTGGTCAATTTGGTGCCGAGTCCCACTAGTTCAGCGGCTCTGCAGTTACCCTCAATGTCGCGATGGCCAGGGATCCATATTAACCTTAAGCGAAATTACTCTGCCATCTCATTAAGAGATGTGCGGCATTTCATGACTACCTTGGAGGTTGCGGACTGTTTTGTGAGGGATTTTATCGCCGCCTGACTGTTAGTGAAAATGTAGATGTCACTTCCAGATATAGCATCACACTGTACCAGTATCGCGGCTTTCCTTGTTGTCATCAGTTCAGCCTGAAAGATACTATAGTAGTCGGAGAGCCGAAAACTGAAGGAGATCCCCAGATGCTCGGCTGTGTATACATGGATAGACGCGCCCTGCTTACATCGTCCCGTTCCTACTTTTCCCTTGAGGGTAAGAAGGTCGTGAATGTTGTAATGGCAAATGTAGACGGGAGTGCATAGTCCACCAATCCGGGAAGCTCCGAAGTGCCAGCCAGGATTTTGCCGTGACCGTAGCACTTATTTGACCACATACTTAGAGTATTCAGCCTTATTAACGCACCGCTGATATATTTTGCCTGCAGATCTACTGGCTGGAAGTTTAATGTCGCATATAATGCTGTGGCTGACTTCGCACCAGTTATAAGAACAAATGCTAGTCTTTGAACCTTGTCAAGTTTCTTGATGCTCACACCCTTCTCAAGGGCATTCCACAATACCATTGCAAAGAATAGGCCTAACCACTGCTCTGTACAGCCAGTGTATCACTCTGGGTTCCAATCCCCATTTCTTTTCAATTAGCCTTCCGTAAGAGTACAACGCCATTATAGATTTGTGTGTTCTACCTGCTACTGTGAGCCCCCAATTTAGCTTCCTATCCAGTACAAGTCCTCGATATTTCGCTTTTTCTGTTACTCTAAGTGGTTTCCCTCATAGGAATATGTGTTTAGGAGCAGGTGTTTTATGTTTCCTGCTAAGTAGTACCAGATCCGTTTTTTTTCAGATTTACTTCAAGTCCTCGACTTTTACACCAATTTGATAGTCTGTTGAGAGATTTTTGTTGAAGATCACATAATGTTGGAATGTGTTTCCCCGAAATTGCTGTAACAATGTCATAGGCATATGAGACTATTTTCCCTTCCATTTCTAAGTCCATTTTTCCAAGTTCTTGAAGAAGATTATTGACAGTTAAGTTCCACAGAAGTGGAGAGATTACCCCACCTTGGGATGTACCCCTGATCGGGAATTTCTTGGTGGTTGTGTCACCCAGATTTGGGCTAATCATTCGCCCAGTTAGCATTCGTTTTATAAACGAGACTAGCGCACTATTTACTCCCATTTCCGTTAGCGAAGTTGTAATTGCTTCCGGATAGATATTTTGGGGCCCTATGCTCCAATGGAAGATTTAAGCAAATGATGATGATGAGCGGCTGTATACAAACAGACTGAAGCTGTGGAGCGCGTATAGGTCAAAATAGAGATTTCCATCATTCATGCACTCAACACTTATTTAGCAAAAAAGTTATTAAAAATCAGAATTGGATGATTAATTTTGCGCCATTTTATATGCTAGTCCATTTTGGGTATTCAGAAAAAATAACTATTTGTTTTGCTTAAAATATACAGACATACATTAAAAATGATAACCTAAAATCATTTATAAAGGGAAGATGTCTAAATTCTACTATTTCGAATTTAGGTGTAGCCTTTTTCAATGCGTCTGGTAATGAAAACTTTAACCCTTTTTCTCGTAACCACTTTTTTAAAGTCGGTTGTGCGCGAAAATCTGCATGCATTTTCTTGTTAAATTTTAGTAAATTACGGTGTAAGCTTGAAGTATCTAAAAAAATCCTCTTGATGTTGATAATTTGCTTCTTTGATGATGTTGAGCTATTTCTTCATATAAAAAAATGTCGAACTTTCATTATAATGAAAAAAAAAATCATCAAAAATCAGCGAGACTGCACTTTATTACACTAGAATTAAATTAGCTATCAAACTGCATTACCAAAAATGTGCTAAAAATTCTGAAAAAGTCTGAAATTCTGATGGAAACCGAATGAATGTTTAAAACTGCGTATACTTTTAATATGAGATAGAATATTTTAAAACGTTGGATATTTTTTTATAGATTAGCTAGTCTGAAACTAGTTAAAAAAATAAATAATTGGCGCACACATCTGTTAGGTGTTTGGCCGAGCTCTTCCTCCTATTTGTGGTGTGCGTTTTGATGTTCTTCCACAAATGGAGGGACCTACAGTTTCAAGCCGACTCCAAACGGCAGATATTTTTATGAGGAGCTTTTTCATGGCAGATATACACTCGGAGGTTTGCCATTGCCAGCCGAGGGGCGACCGCTATTAGAAAAATGTTTTTATTAATTTTCCTTTCACCGAGATTCGAACCAACGACCTCTCAGTGAATTCCGAATGGTGATCACGCACCAACCCATTCGGCTACGGCGGCCGAAACTAGTTACTTTACTCTGAAACTAGTTACTTTAGGAAAATTTTCGGCTAGAAGTGACTGTTATTTTGTTGATACCTGGCCGGACAATTGAAATTTCGTAGGACATCACCAGGTTAAAAATACTACTTCCAACAGGGGGAAAAAGTGCAACACGAACTGGTTGAGCGGACCACCAACCAACCAGAAGTATTTTAGTTGGTTGAGAATTAGTGTTTTTGTCTGCCAGGGTTTGTCGCCCCATTTGTGTGTATGTGTGAGCAATTTATTAAACTGCAAAGAGAAGCACCAGCCAAGTGCATGGAAAAGCAGTTGTCAACAGCTGAACGAAAAATTTATATGTCAAAAGTTGACAAGGGTGAAAAGTAGGAATGACGAGGATCGCAAATTTAAAATAAAATAATGCTTTGAAAGGTTGTATGTACGTAAGCTGTACATATGTATATAAGTATATGTATATATCCGTAGTTATGTCTATAATCCTTTGACGAATAATTGACTTATATCTTTACCAAATCTTGTTATACATTTTAAAAGGCTTAAGAAGAAGGTAGTGAAAATTTACCTTTTTTTATTTATAAAACAGATTCTTAACATTTGTCTAGATGTAGAAATTTTCGCAAGTGTTGATGCATTGCTTTTTCTTGGTGAATTGAATTATTATATATTATATAAATACATAAGTGGGATTATATGATTCAAATTTTGACTGATGGGTGAAGTAATTGAGAAACATATGAATTGAAATTATTTTGAATTTCCAATATTTTTTTTTGCTACTTCCTATTTTCTTTTGCTCTATACAGATAGATATGATATTATGAATTAAGGGGATATTCTAGTCTAGACGCCTTAATTTTAGGTATTTTTAAAACTAAGATAAAAAAAATGAAAAACATTTTTACCATCCATTTTTTTTATGGTTTTTATTTATATTGGAAAAGTATAAAAAAAAAATTAATAAAAAACAAAATAATAAAAAAAAATCGTGGAATTACAGACCGGCGGAGTGGGGGATACATAATTCCAACCATCCAACCCATGGCTGACATGATTCCAACCCTTGTATTGATCTAAAACAAACAAATTAAAAAAAAATTTCATTAGTGAGGATGTCGCTATTGGTTTAAGCCAAATCAAAAAAGAAAAATTCACAAAATGGCATCAACTTGAAACAAAATTTTTTTACCCTCTTGTTTTTACCTTTTCAAATTTTTTTAAAATAGTTTAAACACAAATTTTTGAAAATCCGAGTTAGGCGCGATAGACAGATGTATAATAAAAAATTCTTATCAGACTTCAAAGCGATCGGTCAAGTAGAACTTGAGATATCAAGACGACCATCTCAAAAAAAGTAGTTTTGAGAAAATCGCGTTTGAAGTTTGAGCAACAATTCCAATAGAATAACTTAGATCATAATATTTACTACTCACTTCGGATTAATCGGCGATATATTTCCAGGTATATAGGTATTATAGAAGCATAAAGTATATACTCGTATACATGTATAGAATAAATAAAGGTTGTGTGGCATACAAAATATTTTCTGGAAAGAACGAGTCCTCAAGTCGTCCGGTAGCATCTGCCGTTCATTGTGCGATTCGCTCCTCTCGGCTGGCTTAGATGCCACGTCACAAAATTCAGTGTATCTCTGAAAATAATTCGAATTTTCAAAAATCCGTTGAAGGGACTATTTTTGAAGGTCTAAACTTTGAAAATATGTAAAAAAAATTGATTTTTTCAAATTTCTAGACCAAAATACCCCTTTAAATACAAAAATGTGGAAAAGTTCCATAAAAAACACACACTTGAGAATCTGATTTGGGTTTAGCGATAAGTTTTGGATATTTATTTATTTCTTAAGCTAATAAATATAACAGATCCTTATAGACTATGTGGACATATATAAAGGTTAATAGGCGTTAAAAAAGCCTAAGTATAATTTAAATATATATAATATTGCAAATATTTAAAAATTTCAAAAGGCAATCTTTTGATAGTGAAAAATCTAACTCAAAAAATTTAGAAATTTTATTAAACTCAATCAGGCTCTACTAATAATAGCAGCGTTTCGAGCAAAACGAGAACTACGAAGAGCTCTGGCCGGAATACGAAGAAATCCACTTAAGAAATACCGAATAGTCAACAGCTCCACGAATTAAAGCGTAATTAAAAAGTAAAAGACAAAGATGAAATTATTCTCTTGTTCGGTAATGAATTTAAGTTAACCAATTAGCAACGCACTTCATAGGTAGGAATAGGATCCGAAAAGCGTAAATTACGTTCCGAGAAATGTAAGAATATCCAATACTAGCTGGCTAAAATCAATAGATGGTTGTATATCGAGGGAAATATTTTATCACTGTCGAAGGCCGATGCAAAATTGTTCTTAAAGAACTCAGCAAAGATATTAGCGGCATCGGTAGGAGCAATAGCAGCTTTGCCACCGAAGAAATGAGTGGACGGAATATTGGAAACAGATTTTTTTGAATTTGCAAAATTCCAAAAGGCTTTTCTTGTAGATTTTAAACTTTCCTCAAAGCTTAGAGCGTAGTATCTGTGCAAAAATTTCTCCAAACCGACGAATTTCTTATCATAATCCTTGTACAGATCGAAGAAAGCAGATTTTTTCCTCATTTTGAATTTACCGAGAAATTTTTTTTCTTATTTCGAAGTCTAATTAATACTTGGGTACTTTATATTGTTTTTTTTCTTTTGTTAACGGAGGAAAAGCACTTCTACAAATATCTACCACAGTAGTTCTAAAAATCTCGAAACATTTAGAAATGTGGAGATGCGTCAAACTAGTTTTTAATAAATCTCTATCTTCGGGAGTTTTTATTAACAATTGGAAAATCACAACTATCACCCCTATTTTCAAAAGTGGCAAAAAGAATTATGTATGTGCAACTATAGGCCGATTTCGAAGCTTTCTATTATTTCTAAACTTTTCGAAGGAATTGTAAAAGAAAAATGTACTTTGTAACTAAGAGCGGGATTTATCTCGGGTAGGTCTACAGTTTCCAACCTGGCTGCTTTTGGTGAATATTGCTTTTCAACTTTTGCTGAAGGTTTTCAAATCGATTGTGTTTACACGGACTTTTCTAAAGCATTTTATAGAGTTTCTTATACGAGTAGAATTCTATTACGTTAAGTAGCTTCGCTTGGTTTTCACTCTGTTGTCTTTCAATGGTTGAAATCTTATTTATCCGATAGACGATGTGTGGTAATGATTGAGGGTGAATGCTCGGAACCTTTCATTGCATCTTCAGGGGTGCCACAAGTAAGTACAATATATTAGGGCCTTTTCTCTTCGTTCTATTTATTAATGATGTTAGTACCTGGTTTTCATTTGCCAACTTTCTTTGGTATGCTGATGGTTTGAAAATATTTTCTGCTATTAGAAAAATGAGGATGTTCCTATGTTGCAAACGGAAATTGATGCGCTTGTTCGGTGGTGCAGTAACTCTGGCATTACTCGTAATATTAAGATATGTTTTCATGTCACTTTCACCAAAACTCAAAATGTTTTCGAGTCATCTTAGAGCATTGATAATACCTTTCTTCAATCTGTTCATGAATTCAAAGATCTAGGGGTGATCTGTGACTCACATTTTTCTTTCAACAGTCACATTAACTTGATTGTGTCCACTTCTTACTCAATCTTAGGTTTTATACGGCGTAATAGCTCATTGTTCTCGGACCCTTACACTCACAAATTACTTTTTACTTCCTTTGTTCGCTCTAGATTAGAATATGCAACATTTATTTGAAGGCCTTGCCAACAAATTGGCTATTTGACAGAATTGTACGTGTACAGAAGGTGTTCCTTAAATATGCTCTCAGGTCGTTAAAATTCTCAAATCCTATGCCTTCCTATCATTACCGTTTGATTTTAATTAACTTAAAGTCTCTATATAGTAGAAGGTATATACTCCCACTGTCTTTTGTTTTTTGTGTAATTAAAGGAGACATTGACTGTTCATCCCTATTACGTTGCATTCACTTTCATATTCTTAAATTTCTTAACACGAATTATGCGCGTAACGCGCTTTAAGAGAATTCAATGAGATCTCGAGTTCTATTCCGCTTGACTTTTCAGTTTCAAAAAATTAATTTTATAAATTTCTAAACTCTTTTTTTTTAATTTATTTAATAATTATCTGCTCATATTAGTTCTAAGTGGTCTGTAAAAAACAATAATTACGTTTCAGATTTGAAATAAACGAAATGATGAAACAAGGAGTCCCAGTTAATGTTGACCAAAAGATTATTCAGTTTCAAAAAATCGCTTAGTTTAAAATTAAACTAATTAAAATTAGAATTACTAGTTTTACCATAAAAAATTCAAAAGGTTCAAGATCAAGAACTGGAGTTACTCCAGTATGGAAAAATTTAGGCTTTTAGTTAAAAATATCATATCTAAAGTGTGACCAAGTTGGTTGGAAAAACAGTTAACTTGCACTATATCAATACTGAAGAAACTAGAACTAAGTATATTTCATTAGGACTATTGATGTCATTGGCGATAAGAGCTGATATTAGGATAAAGTAATTGACCAGCTGTTATTACACAGATTAAAGTCTCCCAGCACACAAAGCTTATAATGGTTTGTTGGTGTTGAAGTAAATATACTTAAAGGATTTAATTCTGATTTCGAGGCATTATTTTAAAAAAATTGGCGCAATATATTTCATTTGAATTTTTTTCTTTCGGACTCTAAAACTTTTTTCCATCCTCTAAGGAGTGCATGAATTCCATTCCAAATGAATTGCTCATATTTTAAGTGCAAGAAAGAATCGATCCAATATTTCTAATGCTTGATACCTTGAATTGTATTGAAGCGTATTCCGGACCAGTGATGCAAATTATATTTAGTATTTTCCTATGAATTTGGAAAAATATACTTCAATGTCTGTGCAATGCGTGCTCCTATGCAACTAGCCTTTGTAATACAATTTATCGCGCTAGAACTCCTTTTTTGTATAGGTAAAGACACATATACTTTAACACTTTCAGTTTTTATTGAAATAGATTGACCTTGAAAATACGCCAAATCGTTTTAAAATAGCACCCACCTCCCATATAACGATCATTTTCAGAGAAGAAAAAAACGGTTATTCCTCTTACAAATTGTGCAAAATTACTCAAATTTGAAAATAAGAAATAAGATACAAGTAAAATTTTTAAAATTAAGTAAATTTAATTTAAAAAAGGAAAAATTATTGTTTTTCAGAATATTCACATTGGAAGTCAGTACACTTTTGCAATCGTTTGACCCAATTTTCAGCATTTGTGCCACTCGCATTCGCCTTCACATGCACGACATATGTTTATTATGTCGGGGTCAATTCTGGATAGGTAGGAGTTTAGCCTGCTACAGTATCCAGAACGTAATTGTCTCAATGTTACGCGGGTCTCACGGGGAAGCAGTCTGTTAAGACTGAATCACTGTTCATTCCACTGATGTTACAAACTATAACTGACATTGTCTATGAGTTTGGTTGATTCCAAAAGTTAACAGCCGGCCCAAATTAAATTTCACTAAATTTGCGTGTACATGTGATCTTCGGTCCGGACCGAATTTAGTCTTCCTTACTTGTTTTGTTTCGTTATTCAATTACCGAGCAATACTAATTTAAGCTTTATTTTATAGTAAACTTCAATTACTGGCTGCGTGTTGGGCAGAAAAAAATGTGTCCAAATATTTGGATTAAAGCACAGATGAGAGCTAATCTTTAGACAACCATTAAACCGTGCTAAAGTTATGCACACTACTGTACTATGTATTCGTATGTATATTCACCTGGTATAATGAAAAAAAAAAAATAAACATGAAAATTCCATCAAATTATCGCCATGTACACACATGCAGGCACATATAAAAAATGTGTTTGTGTATGAAGCTACTCATATTTTGTGCATAAACTCATTACTTTACACCTTCCTTATTTGTTACATAAATATTTACGATGCAATTAAACTATGTAAATAACAAACAAAGCAGCTTTAATATGCAAAACATGCAGAAACGGTGTTAGTAGTGCAGTGCTCCATTTAAAATTTAGCACTGCTTTGTTGGTGCTGGCGTCGCTCTATGCCAAACGGGGCGTATTCTACTCTCATCCCATTTCTCGTTTCTCTTTAATTTTAAGTTTTGCTGTTATAGCTTTAATGTGTAGTGGTGCTTTTGCATATGCGATTAGAGTTGCACTGGTATGCTTAGTGTCTCAACTTCTGTGTTATGTTTAGTAGCCTGGGTAATGGGAGTAGATCAAGCGCCATTCTGCTCTATTTTCATCAGAAATCACAGGCAGCTCGGCTGCAATCACCTACAATATTTGGCATCTTAATAGAGGAAACACTTGTGCACGTGTATGTACCATGCCTTGAAAATAAAAAACAACAACAACAACAAAAGAGTATGCTATCTGTGACATGCAGCTTGATTGAAAGAGTCGGTTGAACTTTAACAGCAATGCTCACGTCACGTTATCCAAATCAGATTTTGTGATTTCAATTCCAGAATAACTACGGGTAAACGTACGCAGAGCACCCCACTATTGCAACAACAACTACTTTCTTTTTTGTTTTTATTTGTTTGGGGGGAGGTGGTTAAAATCAAAATGTCAGGCTGTCATCAAAGGCACCGTCGCACCAGTCGTATGTAGAGCATTCTCCCACTAGGTAAGTAGGTAGGTAGGGTGGCTGTCGCAATGACACTCTTAGACCTTTCGTAGGTCCATTGTGATACCACTAACATTATAACATTTCTCCTCCTCGGCTGATTTCCACACTCGGACCACTGTAAGCATTTCATCAAGGTGGAGCCGCGTTTATGTCTGTTGACACAAGATCGCTCTCTTGTGGACGGGTGGAGAGTTTACGCCAGCGATAGCATCCACTCTTCCCACTGTTTTCATAAGTGGTTTTGGAGGAAATGGAACAACGGAAAATTTGCGGAAGCGCAGTATTTACAAACTATTGTATTGTCTTCTGTTTAATGCTATTGTGAGTGGTTGCTTCAAATATCTGTGTTTGTCGTCATCCCATTGCCACTCTTCCCTTGAGTATAAGAGGGTCGTGAACATTGTAATGGCAAGGGAGGAGTGGCTTTTCCATCATTTTGGCGGGATGTTTTCCTTAGATTTTCTTGCTCCATTTCTCTGAATTTCATCGTTTCCCTTGGCAAGTTATTGGGTCTAGATTTTTGTTGGCTTACCATTTGCCATTATTCAGGCTTTCGATTTCTTGGTTTCTTCGAAGAGTCGGGTGTGGCAAGACTTGGTGCATTTCGTTTTGCAATTTAAGGAGTGTTCTCCTGGAAGATACCTGGTTTTCGAGCTAATGGGCGGATGTTACTTCAATCGTGGATGTATTCATCAAAAGACGCTTTTTGCCCTTTCTCAGCTTGAATCCAACCTCTTCTGCAGTTTTTCATGACGTCGAATAGTTCATTTAAATCTGAGACGCCAATTTTGATATCCATGGATGTATTCCTATTCTTCAGTAGAACGGTTTTCATCTTCCTCAGCACTCTTAAACATTTCTCTACGGGTTCCTCTTGGGGTGACTCCATTAAAAACAACCCTCCTTTTTTTTGGATTTTTCCCACAACCCTGGGACTGCTTTAGCACTCTGAAACATTTCTCTACGGCTTCCCCTTCTTGAGCTCGCATTTTGAGAATAAACTCTTGTCGCAGAGATGTAGCTTTTCTCTTGCTATATTTGCATTCTTTACAGTTACAGTTGTTTTTATCACCGCATTACCCTTCATTGCAATTTTTTCAATCTATTCGTAAGGCGTTATTTCTTCCGCTTCATTGATCGTCTTTGGTTTCGCTTCCGTTTTCAATGAACCATGCGTAAGAGGCGTATTCGTTTTTCATGGTAGCGGGCAAAGCAATTGTGGTTTTCTTACGAAAGGACTCTTCTCTAAATCTCTATCATTAAAGATCTCATGCTGTTTATCCTCTTTTTGGTTGTTTTAGCGCAGCGCATCGTGTGCAGGGTGGCGTGTCGAAATAGTCAAGAGCTGGTGGACCCACGGGGACGATACTCCTACCACAGTTCCCTGTGGCCAAATCTACACTTTATCGATTCCGGAAAAACACGGACGGAGCGGCGCTCGCCCGGAGCAATGAAAAGTATTACTCTTTCGCCCAATGAGCACTTCGTGACCGGGGACAGAGGCGGCTGGTTACTGATATAAACCGGAGCTATGTTATCGGCAGAAGGAACTCACATCACACGTTTAAAGCCGCAAGTGAAAAGCAATAGTGACCTTTCTAGGGACTCCCAGTGCGGACTAGAGGACTTGTCCAACATTTGATTAGAGCTCGCGGGATCGTCACCTCGTTAAGGGAGGTGCCCTTGCGGCCGTACTACTACTACTACTACTACTACTACTACTACTACTACTATTACATCTACTACTAATACTAATGCTACTACATTGACTAATACTGCTTTTATACTCCATTCGCTTTAACAACGAACTCGGAAAAACAAAACGAGTCTTCCAAGTTGAGCTCATTCAAGGCGGTAGCAGTAGCTGATTTGGTTCTATCTGGCAATTTGGTGCTTTGAATGTCATCTGTTTATTCATTCATTACTACATTGTAAAAACAAAATACATATACGTAAATGTTACTGTTGCTCTAGTGCCCCCTCCGTGTATAGATTCACCATGGAGTTTTCAGAACTAGAATTATACGGATTCATATCCGTACGCTGTCGCTACATATAAAAATTATAAATACCCACAAACCAACGTGAACTGACTAGGCAATTGAAATATTTATAAAGACGAGTAGCTGATTAGTTGCAAGCATTAACTCCCTCGCCGACCCAACGCAAGCCTCTCGACTTAGTTTTTTTATAGGTCACAAAGCTGTAGAGCTAAACCAGAAGTAAACCTGCTTTTGGCGGTTATTGACAGAGACGAATTACGCAATAAATCTTTATTCTAAAAAAAAACTTTCCAGAAAAAATATATTCCATGCTTAAAAAAGTACATTCCAAGAAAATTCTTTAAATTTTTAGCCAAAATAATTAAATAAATTTATGTATGTATTAATCACAACGCACAAGGCAAACAATTTTAATTGAAATGAATGAATCTGTAAACAATTGAAGTTCAGCGGTTGTTTCGGCCAACGTCTCCATTGCTCGGAAAAAGCTTTGCTTTCACGCCTATGGTGGCGATAGGTGATTGGGAATTGGTTTTGCGCGATGGGTGTTTGTACACATTCGAGTACATGGGTGGTCTTTTATTAGATATCTGAAATTGTTATGCATTGCTTGGAAGAGGAATTCTTTAAATATAGAAAATATGCCAATGCCAGAAAATAGCAATTGCGTCAACACGCGCCAAATTATTGAGGTGTACGAGTACGTGCGTACATTCATACATATATACATACATGCATACTTATTTCTTTTATGAGTATATTTGCACATTTGAATGTTCGATATTTCTTAGACGGTGCTGTGAACAGTTTTGCGGTAAATATTACTAACAATAAGTTACAGTCTGTGTCAGACAAAAGGAACCGCGATTATTCATGAAGTCTTATTCTTCTTCTTAATTGGCGCGATAACCGCTTACGCGATTTCGGCCGAGTTTAACAACACGCGCCAGTCGTTTCTTTCTCGTGCTAACCCGCGCCAATTGGACACACCAATTGAAGCCAAGTCCTTCTCCACCTGATCTTTCCAACGCAGAGGAGGCCTTCCTCTTCCTCTACTACCACCAGCTGGTACGGCATCGAATACTTTCAGTGCCGGTGCGTTTGTATCCATTCGGACGACATGACCCAGCCAACGTAGTCACTGTATCTTTATTCGCTGCGCTATGTCTATATCGTCGTAAAGCTCATACAGCTCATCGTTCCATCGCCTGCGATATTCGCCGTTGCCAACGTGTAAAGGTCCAAAAATCTTACGCAGAATCTTTCTCTGGAACACTCCAAGCGACGCTTCATCGGATGTTGTCATCGTCCAAGCTTCTGCGCCATACGTTAGGACGTTCATGATGAGAGTCTTGTAGAGTGTTAGTTTTGTTCGTCGAGAGAGGACTTTACTACTCAAAGTAGCACTTGTTGGCAAGAGAGATTCTACGTTGGATTTCAAGGCTGGCATTGTTATTGGTGTTAATGCTGGTTCCTAAATAAACGACGTCTTTTACAACCTCGAAATTGTAACTGGCAACAGTGACGTGGGTGTAGATACGCGAGTGCGCCGACTGTTTGTTTGATGACAGGAGGTACTTCGTTTTGTCTCCGTTCACCACCCATTCGCTTTGCCTCTTTATCCAGTTTGGAGAAGACAGAACTAACAGCGCGGTTGTTAAGGCCGATGATGTTAATATCATCGGCATACGCCAGCAATTGTACGCTCTTATAAAATAATGTGCCTGAGCGATTAAGTTCTGCGGCTCGTACGATGCTCTCCAACATCAGGTTAAAGAAGTCACACGACAGCGAGTCACCCTGTATGAAACCTCGTTTGGTATCAAACGGCTCGGAGATGTTCTTCCCAATTCTGACGGTGCTGGTGTTGAGCAACGTCATCTTGCATAGCCGTATTAGTTTTGCGGGGATACCAAATTCAGACATCGCGGCATACAGGTAACTCCTTTCCGTACTGCCGAATGCAGCTTTGAAGTCGACGAAAAGATGGTGTGTGTCGATTCTTCTTTCATGGGTCCTTTCCAAGATTTGGCGTATTGTGAATATTAGGTCGATGGTAGACTTTCCAGGTTTGAAGCCACACTGATAAGGTTCAGTAGTAAAAATTTCAATAAAGATGATGATGTCAAATCGTATCTGGTTCAGTTTTTTGCTAATAAAAACCAGAAGTTTTATGAATGCGGGACTATGATGCTGCCTGAAAGATGGCATAAGGTCATTGAACAAAATGGGCGATACATTACAGAATAAAGTTATTGAGTTCCATGAAAAAAGTTGTCTTTGATTTTCTAAAAACAATCCGCAACTACTTAGTTGCCAACCCAATAGTGAAAAGTGTTTCATCTGAAAAGCAGATCATCTAAGGACTTTAATTTCTTTTGGAAATGCTTGTATTTTGCAAAAAAATAGCTGATTACTTGTTCCTTTAAATTTCTTGAGGTATTTCTTTTTAAGATTTTTTAATTTCCTGAATTGCGTATTATGCCAAGGTCATTTATAGCAGCGCTTCTTTTTTAAAGAAATATTATTAATGAAAAATTCATGCATGGAATTTATTTAAAATAAAAAATCAACTGTGAATGCTCATAATGACATTTGTCGGAAATCGTTTTCAAAACATTTCTGTTCTGTATTACCATTTAAGTTCTCATCATTTTAAGTTTTCAAACTCTTAAAAGAACACCCGTTGCTAGAACCTTTCTTCAGTTCAGTCACTAACTTAATTTTTATTTGTATCATTTCTTTATCCTATTTGCGGTGAAACATTAGCAATTAAAATTGTATTTAGATCTGCCGCATTCATTTGTTTACCCAATTAATCGATCGACGATTTATTTTATTTACATTTATTTTCTCTGTTTATATGCATTTCTGTTTACCGCAAATAAAATGTTTACACGTGAACTCAATTTTATTACAAATTGGTGTTAAAATTGATATGTACTCTCGTGTGAATCCATTCTCTATGCCGTGTACATTTGCGGCTATAACAAACAAGAGCTTAATTGCTGTTTACCTCTAATCTAAAGCGATTTAGGAAATTTCTAAACTAATTTAATTTTTTTTCTTTTTTCTAATTTTATGGGGTCTGAGCAAGAAATATAGAAAACATGAAATGGTCAATAAAAAATTAAACAATAAATATTTTGTGGTTGAATGTGATGAAATCAATTTTACTTTAATAATTATTTTAATTCAATTACATGTGATTGCGTTAGGTAAAGTCACGATGAGCAGAGGCAATCGGTATTCGCTCATTCTATCGTAGTTCTGCGGCTGCCGTAGCCAGCAAAGACCAACCTCCGAGTGTAATTCTGCCGTGGAAAAGCTTCTGCGACATAAAACTGTAGGTCCCTTTATTTGTGGAAGAACATCAAGACGTACGACACCAATAGGAGGAGGAGCTCGGCTAAATACCCCAAAAGGGCGTAAGCACCAATTATAAAGGTTGATCAGATTGGAGGTACTTTCTTTAATAGCATTTTTTTTGACAGATCATGCCGAAGAGCAGCCTGAAGCCATTCAGCAACAGCCATTATATCTATTGAAACCAACTGTTTTGTGCGACCTATGGTCTGGAGGAATTATTAGCATACATTTCTTCAAAGACGAGGCTGGCGCCAATGTGACAGTGAATGGCGTATATACCAAAATACGTGATCCACATGGAACTTAATATCGACAAAATAGATGACACAATTAGAAAACACAGCACCAAGCACATACGAGGGGGGTTCAACCCGTGTTAGGAATGAAGAACCATTTTTTCAAACAAAAAAAAAAAAAATTTGTTTTCAACATATTCCCCGTTTGGAAAGATACACCTCTCCCAACGCTTCGTTCATTTTGTAACCCCTCCAAAATTAGGACTTGTCGAACTCTCCAAAACACACCTCTGTCTCGGCGATGAAATCCTCGTTTGAACTAAATTTTTTTCTTGCGAGCCATGTCTTTACGCTAGGGAACAATAAAAAGTCGCAAGGAGCTAGATCGGGTGAATGCAGGGGGTGTGGCAGTAATTCATAATACAATTCACGCAGTTTGCGGTGACAACTCTGGATGAAGGTGCTGGTGCGTTATCGTAGTGAACCATCACCTTCTTTTTCGCCAAATGCGGTCGTGTCTCCTTCAATTTTTTGTGTGAAAGCGGTGCAATAACTCACTGTAGTATTGTGCAGTGATCGTTCTTCCCTTTGCTAAAAAAATCCATGAGGATGACACCGTTTGCATTCCAAAAATCGTCGCTATGACCTCTCCGGCCTATGACGGACTGTCTTTACCTTCTCTGGAGCAGATTCATCGGGAGAAATCCATTGGTTTGATTGATGCTTAGTTTTTGGTGTGCAATGATGAATCTAGGTTTCATCAGCAGTCACAATTCTATGGAAAAATTCCTTCGGATCTCGCTTAAATTGCACCCAACACTGCTTCGAAGTTGACAGCCGCATCCGCTTGTTGTTGCTTGTGAGCGATGCGGCACCTAGCGGGCCGACAATTTTTTTATCGCCAACTTATCTTGAAAAATATCAATTGCCGTTCCAGTTGACACACCTATGACCTCTCTTACTTTGCACACTTTCGGTTGTCGATCAGCAAGAACCATGCCCTGGTCTTTTTGAATGATTTCTTCGGTAACCACGTCTGCTTGGCGCCCTGGTCGCTCCTCATCGAGAACGAATGTTCGCCCACGTTTAAATTCGGTGAACCGCTACCTAACTGTGGTAATAGATGGCGAAGCATCCTGATAGACAGCATCCAACTTTGCTTTTATCTCCTCGCATTTTTTCCCATCCAAAAAAAAAACACGAATGACCGAACGATGCTGCTCTTTTTCCATCTTAGCGAAAATCTCTAACCACGTCTTTATTATTATTACTGATTAGCTGTTTGTGCACTGCGACCTGAAGAGATCTATTGTGCAGCCATGTAGCCTACTTAAACAGTTTTAGGCTGTTAATAAATACTAAAAATGCTGTAGACTTAATTTCTGCGAGAAGGTTTGGATCTATAGCCCCATTTCCCAGGTAATTTAGTCTGCATCGTGCTGGGCAGTTCTCAGTAACTCAGTTCCTCTCGGGCCACGGATACTTCCGGAGATACCTATACCGCATGGGCTAGGTAACCGATTCCAAGTGCATATATTGCGAAGCGCTGAGCCATGACGCTGAACACACGTTTTTTAGTTGTAACAGATGGCTCGCGGAAAGAAATGCTCTGAGGGAGCAGATTGGCGACATCGCACCGAGCAACATAATCAGCAAAATGCTCGAATGCTCGCGGTAAAAAAATACATCGAGAAAGATTGACCTCGACACAGTGCAACAAAGCGAAGCCGCACAGATAGAGACACAATAAGACGAGCCTATAGCATGAAAGCTGGCTAAAAATATGGTGAACCCAGACGTGGGTGAATAGAATTGATCCTTTATGGATGCCGTTCTGGGAGCTCCCGAAGTAATATATATAAAGCAGTTCCGGGAAGGGTGTCTCCCCAGAAGGAGAGAAGGGATCGTTTTGGTGGTCACACCACACGACGCAGTAGACGACGGTCGCTGTAAGTGCGAAGGCATTTTGAATTATACCTCATCCACAAAAAAAAAAATATAACCTAAACTTAACAGATTGTAAAAATGAAAAAAAAAATAATGATAAAAAAATATTGATTCGTTGAGTTCGTTAGCCAATTATATTTCGACAAAAAATAGCTTTTATTTGGACAATTCTGTAAACATTTTGCGCTTTTTAGTGCCTGGTGCGAAGGCAAAAATAGGGAGAATATAATGAATGCAGGCAATGATTGCGCAGAGACTTGTACTCAGAGCGTAAAATCTGTCAGGTGAAAGTGAAAGGAAGAGGAAAAGGCGTAAGCTTTAACCAATACTGCCGCCCTGCTATTTGCCTAATAAACCTGCAAGGGCTTACGAGCAGCACTAAAACTCGTATATGTCAAGGAAAATATGGCCAACAATATTGTAAGTGCCACATAGCGCGGCAACGTAGTTCCATAAGCCATTTGAATTGATGGCTTAAACACATTTGTAGGAAAGTTAAAAAGCAGTAGTGGCACGTTGTGACACTTAAATAAAACAGGGTTACTTTTGCTATTGCAGTTGGTGTTGTTGTTGTTGTCTTGCAACATTACTTTGCGGCCATAAAGGCCACTACGGAGCGCTTCGACGCCATGTTGTCGCAAGTCGCAAGTTAGTTACATCTATGCAACGCAATAAATGTTGACTTCCATGTGCTGCCCCAGCGTGGCGGAATGCTGTGAAATAAATATTTATACCCCGTTTTTGTGTGTGTATGTTTGTATGTATGCACTTGCGTATATTGCAACTGGTGTTGCTAATGAAAATAATATTTTTAAACCAGTTCCGGAGTGCGGAGTGAAGTGCTGCGCCGAAGGTGTTGACGATAAGTAACGACATAGCTGTAAATAGAAGTACTGTGTAGATGTGGCAGTAATGGCACGAATGCGGATGCCGCGCAACTAAGATAAGGCAGCAGATAGAAACATAAAATAAAGGCAACAAGATGAATAATAATATCAAAAGCCTTGTTGTTGTTGTTGAACTAGCAACTGCAGTAGCAAAGAAATATCACTTACGATATGCTCGGTGGCATGCAACAAGCACAAATATAATAACAAGATGTAGATTTATGGCGCAGTGGCATTTTTCTTAACTGAATTTTTGCGCCTGACATTCGTACATCAAGCAGGCGTCGTGAGTTATAACGGGAAATATTCTCTCTTTGCGGAAAATAATAAGGTCGAAAAATGTATGTAAATTTAGCCCTTTAACCCGCTAATGCGCAATTTTTTTTTATTTTATAAAAAAATGTATTTATTACTTAAGAAAAAGTTCGTTGAAGACCTTGATAGCGATGCCGAAGTAGCAGCAGGAGTAAGAAACATGAGGCAGCTGTACCGCAGATTTGGCCGCCTAACCAGCCAACGAAGTAACAGCAACCAGCCGATTAGAGATCTGAACGGTGCTTTGCTGACTTCCACTGATTACCAAATTCCACAAAGCTGCGGGCGAAGATGGCATACAGCCTAAACTAATGACTGCCGACCCGCAAATATCAGCGGACACATCACATCCTCACATCACCGCCGTCTGGAGCAATGAAAAGTTGCCTCCGTCCTAGACAAAAGGCATCATAGTGAAGATGCCCAAGAAAGGTGACCTGCGTCAATGCGGGAACTGGCGAGGAATAACCCCACTTTACACCACCTCAAAGCAGGCTCAAAGAAATTGAACGCTCCTTAAGAGACGAGCAAGCTGGTTTTCGACCTCACCGAAGCTGTGTTGACCAAACCAATACAATTTGAGTTATAGTGGAACAATCAGTTGAGTGGCGCTCCCCGCTCTACAGAAGAAGGCGTTCGACACTATCAAACGAGACGCAATATTGCTGGCACTGAGTAGAAAGGGAGTTCCCGCCAAGATAATCCGCCTCATCAAAGTCCTCTACGAGAACTCCGAACTGGCCATTCACTACCAACACAGGCGTAAGTCAAGGTTGTCCCATGTCGCCCCTTCAATTCGCCATCGTTCTTGATGACGTCATGAGCCAACTGACCCTGCACAAAAAAGGCATCATATGGAGTTTCATCAGATATCTTGAGGACTTGGACTGCCTCCTCTGTCCTCCTCTGTCACAAACTCACTGACATGCAAGCGAAGGCAGACAGGCTAGGCACTGTCGGACTGAAGGTCAACATCGCCAAGACCAAAGCCATGAGAGTTACCACAATAACGCAAGGCAGATATTGGTTGACGGATATCCGGTGGAATTTGTTGAAAGCTTCTGCTACCTCGGCTGTATCATCACGGCAGACGGTGGAGCAGATGAAGATGTCAACTGCAGACTAAGCAAAGCAAGGGCGGCATTCGGGCGAATGCATGCATGGTCTCTACCACCATCACAGTGGCTATAATCCTTCATCAACAAATGCCTCTGTAGAATATTCTGGCCAAACACCATCAGTAAAACGACGCACTGTGCAGATTAACGAAGGAGAACCCACCCTTAGGCAAATCAAACTCCGAAAGTGGCGATGAATGATGTAGCCTGCACATTGAAAAAACCACCAGATAGCATCACAAGAGCAGATGCCGACATCTCATGGGACGGTGCGAAAACAACAGCACAGAATCGTGTACCATGGAAGAGTCTTGTCGAGGCCCTATGCTCCCCAGAGGAGTGAAAAAGGAAAAAAGAAAATATTTTACCATTTCTGCAGAGTTTTTTTTTAACGAAAAATGGTAGATACAGCAATGAAAAATACTAATAAAACACCTCAAAAGGTTGATTTTGGTTTGAAAAGTTTGAAATTATCAGTGACTTATTAGAAGTGGTTTGCAATAAAAAATATGTTTTCACGAATTTACATGCAAAATTACAGTTTTGCCACCGGTTGAGAAAATTAAGGCCAACACTGACTACGGAAAGTACAGGGTCCGGCACTGGAAGTGTAACCAATTGTAAAGGCCATAAATTTAGTTTGGAAAATTACTTTTATTCAGCTCAAAGTAAGAAATGTGTAAAAATACTAAAAAAGTAAGAATCAATTTGCTTTTGCTCGATATGACCACCTTTTGCCATGACTATGGCCTTGAGACCGACCAGAAACGAGTTGCAAGCTGCTCGAATGTGACCGGCAGGTATTTTGGCTCATCCACGGACAATGGTTTCTTTCAGCGCCTCGAGACTGGTGAATCTTTTAGTTCAGACTTTGCTCTCCAAAATGGCCCAAAGCGAATAGTCCGTCAGCCTGGTGTCTGGTCAATTTGAGAGTCTTGGTGGACGTTATGAAGTTCGGAACGTTGTTCTTTAATAATTATTGGTTCACTCGAGCTTTGTGAGACGGTGCCGAGTAATGTTGAAGCATCCATGATCTGTCACTAAAATGTTTGTCTGCCCACGGCTTCAAAGCAGCTTACAGAATACTTTCCCGATAATATTTTGCATTTATCTTGACGCCAGGCTCTATGAAAACGATTGGAGAGCGCCCATCTCTGGTTACAGCGGCCCAAACCATTATCTGTGGCGGGTGCTGCCTTCTGGTGGCTAATTGATGATTCAAATTCTCGTATGAACGGTCAGTCAAATAAACCCTATCGTTTTTGGAGTTTACGAATCGCTCAATTTGAAAAATTTTCTCGTCCAAAAAAACACAATGTTCGGAAATTGACCGCTTTCGGGTAAGCTAAGCAACTCCTTCGCTCTCTCAAGTCTGACTTGTTGCTTATTTGGTGTGAGATCATGCGCCTTTTGGATCTTGTAAGGCTTGAGTTTGAGATCATTTTTCAGTATGCGGCGAATGCTTTGGTCAGATATTTTCAGTTTTTTCGCCATTTGATTGGCACTTTGTCGGGAATTTTGTTCAAGTCGCATCTTCACTTTTTGAACCATTTCACGCGTCGTTGCAGTCTTTTGATGACCACCTCTATGACCTTTCGCGATGCTACCAGTGTCATTGTAACGGGTAATGGTGCGATAAAGAAATCTTTATTTACTTTAAGATGCTCGAGCTCACAAACAATCGCCTGTTGTGATTTTCTTCCGCTTGGAGTGTCATTTAGCCAATTAACAGACAGCTGAAGCCCGTGGATGAGCTGCTCGAGCAACCTGAAGTTGGTTACACTTCGAGTGCCGGACTCTATATGGTATACTATGAGTATTTGAGTATTTTTGTTGAACATTTTAACCTTTTTTTAAAGTGACCAATGTTTGGTTATGTGCATTCTCGTCGGTAAATCTGTGTACCTCTGTCCACTCCACAATAATAGAAGCGCGACATATTGCAAAGCTGTGAATTTTTATTTACTCTTTATTGAAGTATTTTTTTTTAATTCGGAATAGTTAGAAAAGTTGTGGGTATGCAATTTTGCACCCCATTCAAGTAAGTGAGTAAGTAGCAAAAAAAGTGTATTGGAGCGCACACATTTTAAAGGCTGTATCTCCGAAACTATTATTCGGATCGACTTGAAAATTAAGGATAATATTCTTGAGATGTTGTAGAAATTAATGAGCCAAAAACAAATTGATTTTTTGAACCCACGAAAGCCTTGTAACCCCTTAAAAGAAATTATACGCGTTATACGTTCCACATGCTTGCAGCGCTAAGTATAGGGTTTTTCAGTAAGAGCGCTTCAACTTTTGAACTTTTTTGAATAAAACACAATCGGTTTGACTTTTTTAACTAATTTTTTTTTTTATCATCGAGTTTGAACATATACATTTAAGTATGAAATTCGATTTCTTTTGCATGACCACCGTCAATCCAATCCAATCATTGAATCCAATTTTCGACCACTCTTTTGCATAAATCGGCCGAAATTCCAGCAATTTCGCGTTCAATATTGGCTCTGAGCTCACAAATCGTCGCCGGCTTGTTACTGTAGACCAATGACTTCACATAACCCCAAAACGGGACGGCTTGTTAAATGGACCGTAAAATGGCCGTAATGCTCTTAAAGTAGCAGCAACAGAACGATTATTTTCATAAAAAATTTGCACAATTTGCAATCATTGCTCAAGGGTGTAGCGTTCCATGATGAAATGTATACTAATGAAGTTTACAAATGACAAGCGAAAAATAAAAAATATTGCGTTGTTCGCCCTCCCTATCGGAAAAAAGTTGAAGCGCACCTATTGAACAACCCTATACTACGCCAGGCTTAAATGGAAGGGACAGATGAACATTAAAACAGCTGAGATAAATATGGAAGAAAAAAAAACATAATTGGCTTGTCGGCAGAAACTCAAATTACTTTACAATCAGACTGTTAAACCTGTATGGATCTCTGGCGTCCAGATGTGGGGATGCACAGGGAAAAGTAATGTTGAGATGATAGAACGCTTTCAAAATAAGGTGTTCCGTAATATCCTTGAATCACCTTGGTTTGCTCGGAATGATGGCATACACAGAGATCCGCAGGTGAGCGACTTAATTAACTTTAAAAAAAATAAGTGGATTCCTCCAAAACAAGCAGTTTAAAGACTTCACCGAATTCGTCAGGCGTTGAGAAACGTTGACAACGCATTTTATTTTTGTTGTTTGGGAACAAAAAGAAATCATTAGGTGCCAAATCAGTGCTATAAGGCAGATGACCCATTCGATGTCATCATTTGAGTGTCCAAAAACTTTGTTCTGTGAGCCCATACGCGAGTGCTCGCATTGTCTTTGTAATTACTGATTCGTCCTTGGCTGTTAGTTTTCTGTAAATCACCGAAAAACGAGTGTCAAAAAAAATATTGTGTGCCACTCAGAATTTACTGTTTTTAGCTGAAAAAATTGGGACATGACTAGATTTTTGGAAAAAAAAAACAGATGACCATTTGTTTGGAGTGCTTCTTCCGCGAAACACTTTTGTTGGAGTAAACTCCGCTTGAAACATCCAAGTTTTGTCATCTGTTCCCAAAGGCGTTCATTTCATCTTTTACATTTTCCATTTATTATAGTAACTTCTATGGGATTATACAAAAATCTTGATTACTCAAAGTGCCGTTATGTAGCCACGAGATATTTACCAAAATGCTTAAAATGAGATCAGAAAAGTCGATAGATCAATCCATCCATTTAACAATCTTTCCATCTGTCCTTCGGCCTTACTTACCTACTTATGCGGCGTATGTCGGTTTTGCGCTCGTTGGTGCCAGTTGGAAATCTCGAGTGAAGTAAGATCCTGCAGCACTTGGTCTTTCTAACGGAGATGTGGTCTTTCTCTTCCGTTTTGGGGTACCGTGTCGTAAATTCGCCTTATTGGAGTGTCTTCTTTCTAGCTGCTGTATTTCTACACCCTTAACTATGTCCCTATCCCTTTATAGCTGATAAAACTCGCTGTTCCACTGTACGCTGTACTTCTCACTAACGCGGAGGGGGCCAAAGATCTTATGTACATTTTTTCTCTCGAAGGCTCCCAAAACTTTTTCATCCGCTGTTGACATCATCCATGCTTCTGCGCCATTTTTTTTTTTAACGGGTTTAAATCTTTCTGAGTAGGTCGGCGTCTTTTAGGAATCTATACATTGTTCTTGTGTTTTCATAAGAAGTGAGGTGGCGTCAGTTCCAACGAAACTCTGTTGAATTTTGCCATCGAGTCCTGGTCAGAAAGCAATTAGATGAAGAACGCTTGTTGAAGCATTACAAAAGGGACATAGGTGGGTCCGGCCTCTTTCTAGGAATTGAACATGTGTGAGTCTTGTGTGTGCGTTTCGGAGCCGTACAAAGGGTGTGAGCAGCTTTGTTGGCATGGACGATGGGTAGTGAGGTTTGGTCCGGGTTGCGTTGATTCTGGAGTAATGATGGCTGTAATCTATCCAATCAAGAGCCAGTTTGGTGCGTTTTTTGTTTGCTTAAATAGGCGGTATATGCCACTTTTGATGAAGAAGCTGAATGTGACTGTCGGGACAACAGTGGAGTCTTTGGGAATTTTGTCTGCGTAGGTATTGTCGTCGATGCCGATGTGGTTTGGTACCCACATTATCTCTATCTTATTTGGGTAGGAGATGAGATTGTCTTTAATGCAGCTGGTGATGTTATTGGTGTTATTGCAGTAATTGATGGCATGAAAGCAGGATTGGCTATCGGTACAAATTATGTATTTTCCTGTATAATAGCGTGTTGGACAGCGTGCAATATTGGGATGAAAAAAAAATCCTTTGAACAATATTTCTGTTCTGTATTATCATTAAAAGTTCTGAAATCCTTAAAAAACACCACATATATTTATAAGATTATAATTCATATTCATTCTTTACACTTGATTAGTATTTCATGAGCCATGAGGATTAACTGAAGAAAAGCTCATTGCCGGCTCGAATCCTTTAATATCAATGCAGAGCTCAAAACTGATCAGCACGACCGTTGATTTCTCGGCTGGGGTTATATAGAAAATTTGCATTGGTAATAAATGACTAAACACGCATTTAGCTATGCATACATACGTTTATATACATTAGTACACACACATATGTACATATGAGTATATTTTTTAGAAACATTGAAGGTACTGCACATGGCATTTTTTGCCGTTTATGTTTCTGCTCTTCTTTCGCTGTCAGAGCGAAAGGGCGAAATGTGTTGAAATGTTCACTAACGTGAGGAAAATGACAAATGTTTGCCTTGATTGTCTGCAAAATATTCGCAATATATTATATTTTATAAAATTTGTTTTTATTTTCGCTTTTGTATTTGCTTTTTAGTTTGCATATTCATTTCGCATGAGTAAATTTAGTTTTACGTATTTTTATTCTGTGTATTAAAATGGTAAAAGTCATATGGCAGCGTACTTGACAGGCTTGGAAATGTCAAGGACAGGAACAGGTGTGAAATACTAGGAGTGAGTGGAATTTCTTTCTACCGAGATTTGACGTAGAAGTCTGAAAATAAGAGTTTTATAAATATTTTCCGAAAATGACTGAAACGAAATGGCATACGATTTACTAAGCAACGTGAAGAAAGGGAACTCCTTGTGGAATATTTTCTATTTTTTTATATTTGCATTTATTTATTCTAAGCAAATCTAGAAATAAGTATGACAAGTAGCGCCAGTCGCCGTCTTGTTGAAACCAAATGTTGTAGAGATCACGGGCGTCGTGAAGTCGCTTGTCATGACGCGTAAACGTTCGCTATTCACTGTTGTATTGGCACCAGCCTCTCCTTTGAAGAAATGTGAGCCGATGATTCCTCCAGCCCTTAGGCCGCACCAAACGGTTGTTTTCAATGGATGTGATGACCGTTCTTGAATGGCTGCGGCCCAAATACGAAAATTTTGCTTACTGACCTAACCATTAAGTCGATAATGGACTTCATCGCTGAACAAAATTCGGGCCATAAGTTGGCCTGAGCACGCGATGAACACTTTCCACAGAGCGTCGACTTTCGTAATACATATTGGGTTGTTGAGGCATAAGTCTTCCCATGAAGGAATAGCAATGAATACTGAAAAAAATTATGTATTTTGTTTGACAGTAGTCACGCGTATCTGACAAAAAGAACCCTACTGAAAAAAGTACGTCCAATCCGACCACCACTTAGCATTTTCAGGATCCATGGAAAAAAAGGTTTCAACATTGTTTTTGTTTTAAATAAAACATAGGTTATCATGCTTTTGGGGATTTGTCAGAGGCCATTTAAAGAGGAGATTAAATAAATATATAACGAGTATATTATAAGGCGAGTTCAATACTGTTCAAACTAAACGACAACGCCATTTAAAAAAAATATTTTGAATTAAAAATGATAAGAAAAGTTTCACTCATTCTATTAAACCTCAAATTAAATTGAGTCATTAATTATACAATATTTTTTTTTTGTTAAAACTGGGTGGCAACACCATTTACAAATTTTATTGTATATAAAATAACATTGGTGCATATTTTCATACATTTAATATATCTTTCCGGACAATTTCTTAGTTTCTAAAAAAAATATGTGGCAACACCCAACTAAGCTGGCTTAAAAACTGTTCACTGAAACCCAGATTTTCGTATTTCACTAAAATACGTGATAAGCTAGTTTTTTTTAATAAAAACAGGTGGCAACACTAAAAATTTGCTTCTCGGAATAGTTTTTTTTTGTTTTACTTGATACTTATACTGTAATACTTGTTATTTTTAATAAAATACTTTTTTTAACAAAAGCAGGTGGTAACTCTAAAAAAATGCTCTTCGGAATATATTTTTTTTAATTTACTTGCTACTTATGCTGCAATACATGCTATATTATTTTTTAATAAAATATTTTCTTTTAATAATAATATAACAGGTGGCAACTCTAAAAAAATGCTCTTCGGAATATATTTTTTTTAATTTATTTGCTACTTATGCTGCAATACATGCTATTTTTTAATAAAATATTTTCTTTTAATAATAACAGGTGGCAACACTACAAAAATGCTTTTCGAATATATATATATTTTTTTAAATTTACTTGACGCTTATGCGGTAATGCTTAGTTTTTAATAAAACAACTCTTTTTAATAAAAACGCCCTATTAAAACGGGTGTTACACTCAAGCCATCTACCATCCAGAGGCTTTCCATTGGTGTAAAATTGTAATAATACAATCAGGGCAATCATGAAAAAAATTTCGAAAAATTTTTCGACGTTCTTATACTCGTATGTACATCAGTGTTGAGAATGATAGCAGCACGACATATTGCACAGTTTTTAGTTTGAGCTTATTTTTTATTTAACTTTTTTAATAATTTTTTTATAAAAATATAGTTTATGCTATAACAAATATATAATTCAAATGCTCAAATAAAAAATTAAAAATTTCTTTAATTCCTTATCTTAATTTACATTTCCCAATATATTTTACAGATTTACTGACAATCAAAATTTTTCTGCTATTTCACCCACTGTAGAAACTTTATTGTTTTGCTATTTTCAGACTGATCTGCACTTTTTCAATTATCTTCAAACACCAAAAAAAATTGACAAACATCGCTGCCAAGGCGAAGGCGAACGCAGCTATGGCAATATTTTTAAAAATAGTCCCAGAAGCAAGTGACAACCGTGACAACAGCGAGCACAACAACAACGATAATACACAAATAAAGATATAAGCGAAAAAATAAGAAAAAGCCGGCAACAACAATGTTAGGCAATAAGTGAATAATGATGAAAGCAAGAGAACTTGAAAAGCGTTGAGGACAAAACGTAACAAAAAAAAAAAAAAAATACGACAAACAAAAACAAAATCAAAGACTAGCAAACGTCGACATTAATAAGAAGAAAATAATAAAGCATAATATGATGATTAAATGTGTGAACTGTAGAGAAAAAATAGCGCAGGAGCCAAGGCGGCAGGGGAATTTTATCTAAAAATAGCAAAGGCGCACGTTGTGATAGTCGCGATGGCGCGATGCGGTTGTGACATCAGCGACAACAGAAACAAAAACAAAATTCACAACAACAACAAACTGTAAAAGAAAAAACACCAACAGCAATCAGTTTAAGGCAATTATGTGACGTCACTGTGACGAGACAGCACCACGTCACGAAAGCGGAATAAAGGCAAGAGGTAGTGAATGTAACTCATACGCTCGGGTACCAAACGCCTATGCATGTATGTATGTTTGCATGCATTTAGTACTGTTATGCACATCATAAGAGTGCGGTGGTAAAACTTGTGCGACATTATGAAAAAGTGAGTGCAATAATATTAGCAAAAAAAACAAAAAAAAAAATAAAAAAAAATCGAATGAGAGAAACAAAAAGGAAACATAGCAAATCTAATTCGGCAGCTGTTCTTCAGCGCAACAGAATCTCAAAGTGCAAAAGGTGCGCACAAGTGTGTGTGTGTGTGTGTGGTGCGGGAAATTGAGAAAATTGTCAACGAAAATTTTCAAAAAGTTTTGCAACTAGCTCAGTCTAAATTCGCTGTTGAGATCACTTAGAACGAACGAACGAGCTAACGCGCGTCCACGAATTGCGCAAATGAGCTGTGACGATAAGACAACAAAAATAATAATCCGTGTGTGGTAGTAGGGATAGCAACAGAGAATACATGACTGGATTGTATTGATATTTTTTTATAGGTTTCCCAGAATTGAAATTTTTTCGCACATATCTCAGTTTAGATATCGCCCAAAAAAAACAAAAAAAAAATTATTGAGTGTGTGCGATGGCGTTGAAAGAATTTTTCGTTGTACTTTTTTGTGAAGAAAAAATTTTAATTATCACTTTTTTCGCGTAGAAGAAAATGTTATTTAATATATTGATTCTTCAGTAATTTGAGCGAAAAAAATAAGTGTAGTTACATAAATGTGACAAAGATGAGCTGCTTGGGGAAACATACTTTAGTAGAATATTTTGTTGGAAAGTGGATAAATAAGCTACAAACATAGATTGATGAGCGTCTATGCAATTACAAAGTGAGAAATGTGGGAAACAAGAAAAATGATCGGATGAGTTTTTCAATTAAATTAAAATTTCTTCTATAGGAGAAGAAGAAGAATATTAACATTAACGCACCGCTATTGAGCTGGTCGATTCGAATAATAAAATTTTTTCAATAAAAAAAGGGTAACAGTGCCTGCACAGAGCATATTGAAAATGTTAAAAAAATATTAACAATTCTGTATATGCGACTCCCTTAACTAATTCCGAAAATATAAAAATGCGTAATAACTTCAATTTCAACAATTTTCAAGAAAATTAAAATAGAAGTTAATCTTTTAATCAAACTGAAATAAAAAAATCTTCAATTTAAATCAAAACTAGTTTTAAGAAAATTTTGAATGAAATCCCTTAACTAATTAAACTGAAATCAATGAATTATAAACACGAAAACAAAAATAATAATAAAAAAAGTTTCAACTAAATTTAAGTCCAAAAAATTTTTCAGCAAATTTCAGGTAGAGCCAATTAATTAAAAGAACTAAAATAAGAAGAAAAAAATAATAAAATAAAAAATTAAATCAAAAACATCTTTAAGAGAATTTTAAGTAAAATCTCCATTTGTTCCATTTGTGGAACAACATCAAGACGCACACCACAAATAGGAGGAGGAGCTCAACCAAACACCCAAAAAGGGTGTATGCGCCAATTATATATATTATATATTAATTAAATAGACTGAAATTAATAGACTGACAAAATAAGTTACTAAATCCATTTTTAAGAAAATATAAACTTAAGCGGAACTGTTAGTTTAGAGCGCGAAAATTGCACCTACTTTCATGGATTTTTTTGTCATTAAAAATTAAAAAAAGATACTTCAACCTTTCGAGTTTATTACTGCATCTATTGAGCATACAAAAAAATTTTTTTTTTTTAAAACAATATTTATTATTATAAAAATGTCGTTAAAGATGACCCTCTTGAAAAATCGGACCCGGACGGCGTTGCTGATTTCGAGACTTCTACTCATCTGAAACACAAAATTCAAGCAGATTCTTAGTCAGAAAGAGTGCAGTTATGGTCGGAACTAGAACAAATCGAAAGAATGAAAAATTAACAAAATGGCACGCTCTTGAAAAAAAAAATTGAATAAAATAGAGTCGTTTTCCACTTATTTTTCATTTAAAAAAGTAGGAAATTATTTAAATAAAATTATGTTAATATATTAATTCCAACGATAGCCGTACCTGTTGTTAACAACATATACAAATTTGAAGTGATTCGGTTGAATAGTTTTTTTCATTCCCGCCGTGCCGAAAAAAGTTGTTTTGAGAGAAATGAGTTTAAAGTTTGGGGTTCAGGAGCGTGCGGACCGCTCTCCACCTAGTTATTGGGCTGTAAAAGTTATAATATTGGAAATTTCCGCATGAAAATCTCACAGTATATTTTTAAGATATATATATACTTATTATATACTTTCGAAATATTGAAAAACAAGTAATCGATTTTTTGAAATTTCCAGACCAGAAATTTCTAGAAAGAAATAAATTAAAAAAGAAAGAAATTACCAGAATCATTTAAACTAAAATAATTAAATGAAAAATAGTAAAAAAAATTGCAATTTACCAAACCATTTTGATGAAAAATATAATGAATTCATTCAAAAGAATTAATTCAAACTAAATTCTAGTTCAACTCAACGCCAATTCAACGAAATAAAAAAAAAAAGACAATTCATTAGTCAAACCGAAATCAATAACTTACGGAAAAAAGCAAACTGAATTAAATCATTTTTAAGAAATTTTAAACTGAAACAAATAAATTAAAGAAAAAATAATTTGAATAAATGAAAAATAAAAAAAAATATTTTAAATAAATAAATAAAATAAAAAACGAATAATTTAAATAAATAAATAAAATATAAATAATTTGATTAAAATACAAAAACAAATTTAATTTATATTTATTTACTATAGACCAAAGTATTTTAACGAAATTTTATTGTATATAAAATAAATAAATAAATGCAGAGAAAATGCTCTGCAGTGTCGTCATCTTCCAGACAGGATAGGCATGTCAGGCTGTCCACGACCCCCATGGTAGCCATATGCTGACCACAGACGTTGTGCCCTGTGATAACACCAACCAGTACTCTCTGGTCCTTTCTGCTAAGTTTTAGGAGAAAGGTCGCTATTTTCCTGTTTGGTTCTGTTACAAAGCACTTGGATACTCTGCAAGAGTTCCATCTAGACCAACGTCCTCTATGGGTAGACCTCATGAAGTCGTCAATCCATAGTTGATTCAATGCAGAATCGACACATAGAAAGGGTTCAGGGCCTAGTGGCATACTTGCAGAGCCTTCATTAGCCAGTTTATCAGCTAACTCGTTCCCTGTAATACCACAAATAAGACTAACTTTGTTGTGTTTTGCAACACTGTTCAGTTTTTTCTTACATTCACTGACTAACTTCGAAGAGCAGCGTGGATTAGCAAAGGCTTTCAGTGCATCTTGGCTGTCACTACAAATTCCAATACTGCTACCTCGCCACTTTTTCTTAATTAGCCAGTATGCCACGTTCAGATGGCATAGACTTCCGTAAGGAATGCCGTTGGCTGATATTTTGATACGCAGATAGGTAAATACGTGTGCACTCTCGAATGCGTAGTATCTGATCAGCAGGTCATGATGTCTTAAACTGGAGCAGGACCGGACCCATATTTCATATACATTTTTCTAATTTTATAAACGCACACTTTAATTAACTTCAGTCTTTCGCCGTAATAAGTATATCATCTGCATAGGCACAAAGCTGAAAGGGAAATAGTCCCATTTGGATTTATTTCGGTTACTACTGCGTCTAGGACTAGATTGAATATCAATGTCGATAAAGCCTCTCCCTGTTGAACTCCCAATATATTGGGATATTACCCTGAGTACTCTCCTTGTACAATGACCTTCGTCGTGGTATTTGTTCGCGTCATAGGAGAAAGCTCAATTAGCTTTAGTGGAATGCCTATAGAGTGCAGCAAAAATTTAATTTGCCTTTTATCTATGCTGTCGAGTGCTTGTTTGAAGTCCACGAATAAGCAATAGACGTCAGCATCAATCCGAGGCTGTGTTTGATTCGTGACAGAGTTTTTTGTACTGATATTAGGGTGTCAACCTAAAAACGAGTCCCTTTTCAGCGGGCGCTCACGGGACACTAGACAGGGCTAGTTTACCGCAGCTCTCACCCATGCAGACTGCTGCTTCAACTTGAGCCGCCTCCCAGGCATGTCAGGAGGGGCCTCCTGAACTACCGGGACGAGATTTAAGACAAAACAGACCTACAATTACTGGATCGGACAGTGGACAGAGAGACAATTAACGACATTTATCGGGAGACTATTACCACTTTCTTAAGCTAACGACCCCCGAATGCCGTCATCGGAGTCCAACCAGCATCCATTTTAGACGAAGAGCTCCAACTTCCCCGAGAATGCCGCATAACCTTGGCACAATTACGTTCTGGATACTGTGGCAGGTTAAACACCTATCTATCCAGAATCGACCCTGACATACTAAATATATGTCCGGCAGGTGAGGGCACCCTGTACGACACTAACCACCTTTTCTCATGCCCAACCAAACCCACTCTTCTTATACCTCTCTCACTCTGGACACAACCTGTCGAAACAGCAAGTTGTCTAGGCCTACACTACACGTGGAATGATTGCAAGAGGTTGGAGGTATCATCACTTGCGATCCACCATTAAATTGCACATCGCAGATCTTGTGATGCGCGCTATAGAAGTCGCTACATTAAATATTTTTATTGCTTTAGTACCTCTGGTGTAATCAAATGCTGTAAAATGAGAGCATGCATTTGTCATTATTTGTCAGAATCTGACGTAAATGATTCAATTACCGCTTAGCGATAACGTGAGCGGAAGTTCTGTTGTCTCAGCTTATCTTAGAAAAGGAAGCAAAAAATGTGCGTAAGCGTATTGACGACTTAGCGGAAATATAAAACAGGATCTGAAGATGAGAATAGAAGGGCGGATATTTTTTTTTGCATTTCATAGAGTTATTGTTCAATGGGCAAGAGAAAAATATTTTTTGTTAAAGCATAAATTGATAGTATATGGTACAAAAGTAAAAAGTGATTGTAAATTGTTAATTACAGTTTAGAATCTCAAGTAAAAGTTCAAATGAATTATATGCCGTAAAATAAAAAGCACCGAAAAGTACATAAAATAACAATATTTTAATAGTCAAAATAGAATCAACAACTGCGCATCACCTTACCAATTTTCCTTCAACTGTTTCCTAAGCCGCCCATATCGCCCATGAAAGTTGTTAACATCGAAATTTATGAACTTCTTTTGTCACTTGCAAACAACCTGCGAAAACAACAAATTGCCATCGGTGCTAGTAACAGCGACTAACCTAACAATAAGCGCTTGAGCGACCACCGAAACAAAGAATTTCCTTGGCCACACCAATGACCTCCGTTCACGCGCCACAACGCAACCGTTAATGAGCTGCTGAAGTGCTAAAGAAATTTTATGTTGTTCATTTACAGGAAAGGTGAAATTGCTGAAAATTTATTTTTGCGAAAATAAGATTTTTCTACAGCGCAAGCATGGCAAATAGCATAAAGTGTAATTTTAGAAAAGTGTGAAAAAAATGAAATGAAAATTTAAAATACCAAAACACAAAAAAAAAAAATAAAAAAATACTTTGCGATAAAAAATTAGGTGGCGCGAAATATCTAATTTTCAACGCCACTATTAAATTTCGAATTTGTGTATGTTTTGGAAATAAATCAGCGCAAAGAGCAGATCCTCAGTTGTATGCGATAAGCGCCTGCAAGCAAACAACAATACCAACAACGGCGGCAACAATAATCGAAAAGTAGCGTGCTGGGATTTTTCTTTCATATTCTGTTTTAGAGGCGTGAGTGTGTGTGTGTGTTTGTGGAGCAGCGGCAGCGGCGCTAAGCAGTGGATTTAGATGTAAAGCACTCAAAGTGAAGTGAAGGCGAAAGTGTTAAGAAAAAATGCAATAAATCAATAACAAAAATAAGCGAAATAAAAAAGTACCGAAAAAGTGATTTGACAAAAGAAAATAAGAAATTAAGTCCGTATTAAAAGTGCACCGCAAAATAAAATAGAAAAAAAAATTCAATATTCAACAAAAAAATATTTCTATGGATATGATCTACCGTTTTTTTTCGTTGCTCCTCTACTTCTTCACTTCACACTGCTGAAATTCATTTCGTACGTTTGCTTGTCGCCTAAATGTGTCGCTCAGCTGTCTGCTCCACAACAACAACAACAACAACAATAATAAAAATAATTACAAATACAATCATCCACCAATGCGACATTGACGTCAGCTACGTGAAAGTCGTGCAGTTTTAAGTACTCACCAACGTACATACTTTGGATTAAATGGTGAGTGAAAAGTTTGTTTGTGTAAAGAGGAGGAAGGAGAAGAAAAATCAATGCGTGAAAATATATGAGAGACCCTACAACTGTAGTAAACTATTGAAAAATAAAAACTAAGAATAATAAGTGACTAAATTTCTTTGGGGCTTACAAAGGGTGTCCCATTTTGAATTTTCAGAAAAATCATACCGAGAAATAAGAATATAGGAAAAATATAATAATAATGTTTTTTTTCGGGGTATGTATAGGCTGTCACATTTTGGCTGGTTGTTTTAGAAATTTGACATAAAAACCTTGAAAACTAAAGATGTTAACTGAGTAAACTTTTCTGACATATTTACAGGGTGTTCCAACAAGACGCCTTGTTTGGAAATTTGAAAAATAAATTTTAATTTTGAGAAAAATAATATCGAGAAATAAAAATATGGAATAAAAAATAAGTACTGCTTTTTTGGGGGGTAGGTATAGGGTGTCCCATTTTGGCTGGTTATTTTAGAACTTCGACATAAAAACCTTGAAAAATAATAATAATGTTTTTTCGGGGTATGTATAGGGTGTCACATTTTGGTTGGTTATTTTAGAACTTCGACATAAAAACCTCGAAATATAAAAATATGTACCTATAAAGCTTTTAGGTATATTTACAAGGTGTTCCAGCAAGACCACTGGTTTAGAAATTTGAAAAAAAAAAAATTAATTTTGAGAAAAATAATATCGAGAAATAAAAATATAGGAAACAAATAATAATAATGTTTCTTTTCGGGGTATGTACAGGGTGTCACATTCTGGCTGGTTATTTTAGAAATGTAGCATAAAACCTTGAAAAATAAAAATATGTGTAAGCCGTTTTGGTATATGGGGTATGGTATATGTACGGGGTGTCCCAGCACACCCCTTGTTTGGAAATTTGAAAAAAAAAATTTTGAAAAAGTAAATTTTAATTTTGACAAAAATTATATCGAGAAATAAAAATATAGCAGTAACAAAAGATTGATGTATTGTTTTTGAGGCATGTATAGGGTGTCAGCTTGAAAATTAAAAATATTAATTAAGTAAACGTTTCTGGCTTATGTACTTTGTCTCGACAGGTAATAATCCTATAAGAACAAACTCGGGACACCTCATTTGCGAAAACAGGCGTTAATATGTATTTCTGTCTTTTTGATACCTGAATATATAGGGGAATAATAAATATAATAACCGAAAGCAGACGAGTATACGATCATATGGTAATAAAACAAATAATCATCGTTCTCTTTCCCTCGAATAGAGTCTATCCAGGAAGCATTTAAATGCTTGGCCATCGTCTTTCATATCGGTTTCCGATGTTTACTGATTGACACCTGAACGCAATTGAAATCAAAAGATCCATTCTATATTGTTCTTTTGCAATTAATATGATTTCTGGGATTATTTATTGTATTCTCCTCCTTGATAAAATTTAATCTAATATACCTTAAAATAATTCTTGATAGTTTGAAAACTTAAGTATTGGTTTTTTCATTGTTGCATAATGGCTCCTAGCACTAGAATGAATTTTTTTTTAATTTTTCCGACGCTGATATTTCGGGATCTTAATAAACCATCTCAGGTTTTTTTTTTTCCTACTAAATGCTACTGTACTCGTACTTTAGCTTAGCTCAGTCTGTAAGAAGCGGTCAGTTCAGCGACTTTAACAATAATGAAGAAATGAACTATTGATTGTTCGCACCTTACAAAAATTAATTTTACAAAACCCAACGCATTCTTCGCTTTAATGGAGTGTTTTCTTTTTGAGTCCCCACTACTATCTAATGCAAAAAAGCGCCTTTCAGGAGAGTACTTTCTCATTTTATGGCTTATTCTTCTACCTTCGAATTTGATTTCTGTTCTCCTGAGCTTGCCGTAATGTTTTAGTGTGTTTTTATTATATGGATTAGTCTGAAAAGTATGTTTATTAATTAGTAAAATGAAAAGAAAAAAATTCAATGAAAAATAGGTGATCGTGACGATTAGACCAAAACAATGGAGTGCTATTTACTGTATTTTATTCATAAATATTCATTAAAAAGAGTCAAAGTATTTTTAAAGTACTTTTTAAATAAATGAATGTGCAATTAGAAGGAGGGTTTGCCTCTTGACTTCTTTGCCTGACTTTTTTTTAGAAATGGAGCGATGTATAATTTAATGAACTCAGTCGTTAGTAAGATTGTGTTCCAAGATTTAAACTGCCTCATACACTTTTTTTTTATAATTTTGATATTTAACGGCAGAAAAATAAAAAATCCGAACTGCTATGGTAAATTTCCATTACACATATATAGGGTGACTCATTAAGACTGCATATTTTGTAATTAAAAACAAAAAACATTTATAATGTAATAAATTAACAAATTTTTCTCACACAAATAGGATTTTCCCTTAAAACCGTTTACTGTTTAATTTGCTGAAAAATTTTGAACGATAAAAACTTGGCAAAATTAAATTAATAAATTGCTGTGGTAAATGTAATTTGTTGTTGTTGTTGTTGTAGCAGCATAAACATTCCCCGTGCATATACGAGGAATGCTGCTGAAGTGACAGTTTTTGGCCGGATATAAATCCGGGTCGTTCCAGTAACGTAGAACCGACTGTCGTGGGAACGAAAATGTAAGTTGTCATTATGACCGCATATTCTAAAATTAAAAAAAAAAATTAACTGTAAAAATGCCGTTAATTTCTTAACTAAAAGTTCTTTCAAAATACACGCCTAAATGTTGTTTTAAAATGAAACATGCAAAAATTTAGATTTTTTCACTTTCGACTTTTTTTATTAAGGGGTCAGAGGCCCGAAAATAATTTTGTTTGCTAGTCAGTTGCTTTATTTAACAAAAATAAAAATATAGCATTAATAGATCATCTTTCGAATTGACTTGAGCAAAATTAAAAAAAAAACGAATTAATAATTGTCAAAGTTATCGCTGTTTGTGTGGAGCCCGTTTCTCTAACAGTCCCAAGAGAAATTAGTTTTATTAATAGATAATCTAGCGTCTGATCGAAGCTTGTTTTTTTCAAAATTAACAATATGGCTGCCTCAGGAAATATTTTACAGATTATCGAGAAAAAAACCGACAATTATTAAAATTAAAAAAAAAAAAAAATCCTTCGATCAGGCTCGAGTGTTTTATGTCTCTCAAAAGCAGTATATATTTTATTGAAATCTACCAAGCGGTTTTTAAGTTACAGTGATCACCAGTTTAAAAAACATAATTTTGAGAAAAACGCATTTAAAGTTCCGAGCGCCCTTTGTTAATTCTTGAATAACTTGAAAAGTGTTTGTCGAATTTACTTCAAACTTTCACACAATATATCTTACCTTAAGAAAATGTAAAAAAAATCCAAAGTTTGAAAATTCTGAATACCCTCAAGCCCTTAAAGAGACGACTCTTAACAATTATTGAGAAAAATACCGGCATTTAAATGTCCACCATGAACACTTCTTCTTCTTGATTGACGCGACAATTGCTTAAGCGATTTCGGTCAGCCGTTTATTTCTCGTGTTAATTGGCGCCAGTTGGACATACCAAGTGAAGCCAAGTCCTTTTCCACTTGCTCTTTCCAACACAGAGGAATCCTTCCTCTTCCTCTGCTGCCATCAGCTGGTACCGCATCGAATACTTTCAGAACCGAAGTGTTTGTTTTCATTCAAACGACATAACTCAGCCAACGTAGCCTCTGGATCTGCGCTATGTCCATGCCGCCGTAAAGCTCACGTACAGCTCATTGTTCAATCGCCTGCGATACTCGCCGTTGCCAACGTACAAAAGCCCAAAAATCTTCCGCAGAATCTTTCTCTCAAACACTCCATGAGGCTCGGTCATTGTCATCATGCAAGCTTGTCTGTACGTAAAATCAGCCAAACAGTCGATTTATTAGTGCCTAAATGTTGAAAACATCGAGATATCGATCTTGAAGGTGGTTCAGCAACACTTTGCGCTACAGCCACGATATTTTAAATAAAACGTCCAGATTTTGGCCTGCCAGTCCGTTTTTTATACGCGACTGAACCATTTTTTTTTTTTTAATTTTTTTCACCAGCCTTTGATTTTAAGCAAATTGTGCAATTTGCTGTTCTTCGATCGTGTAAAATCTTACATCTGTTTACGTGACAATTAGCAAAGACGACACCTTTCCAAAAACGTGTTGCATATATGGAAAGCTTGAAGATTTCATTGTGAAAAAAAAAAAAAAATTGTAGATGTAGAAGTTATGCATACGAAACAATATTCGATATATGGCCACCTCATGATTGTAGGCCTTTTCCCGAAACTTGCGTATAGGTATAGTTTGGTTTAATGACGATTAAATTCAATCAATAGATGTCACAGAAACCTGATCAAATAGGAGATCTTTTGGGGCATCATTAACAATAAATATATCTAGCAAAGAGCTATTTACAAGAGCTAACAAGCCTAAGCTTCGCATGGCTAACGCGAACTCACTTTCAAATAGCAGGTCGTTGTCGAAATCTCCTGCTACAACGTTATTATTATAATTGAGAAATAAATTTTCGATGAAATCAACAAATGGTGCGCAGGCGATGTCCCTATTGGGTCTTTATACACAACCCATAAGGATTTTGTCATACTTAGTTTTGATTTCAAGGAAAATATATTCCATTAGGTTCCTAGCTTCCGAAGTATATTTGAGGGTGCAAGACAGACTATTTTTGACAAACACTGCAACGCCGCCACCACGCTGGGCTCTATCTAAACGGAAAGTTTTGTAGCCATTAACACAAAACGAATCGTTATTATGCCACATAGAGAACCATGTTTCAGTTACACACACATTCATCAACTTTAGATGGTAAACTCTGAAAGTTAATATGATATATTTTTAGTCCAGATTTTAGCCTACCTCATAAGCGAATCATATTAAAAGTGGTATCTCTGTCCGTGTGAAATTTTTTATCCTTACCTATCATTGGCGAGAGAAGTAAAGAACACACTGTACATACTGGTAGATGTTAACACAATTTTATTTTTATTAGTATTACTTTTGGCAATTTCTGAATAGTACATAGCAGTGAGCTGTAACAATATTCTAAAAAAATTAAAAAAATATATATATAAATATACGTATCAACATTTGCATAAGCCGAACTGACTATCTGGATGATACCCGGATTACTCAACTCAGTAAAAAAGGGGGATTTGAGGAAAAACGCTGCTGTTTAGAGTAGCTTCCGCTAGTTGCTTTTTTCTCTTTAAAAGAACTTAAGCTTTATTTAAGAAAAAATCGCTTTTCCTTTTATTCTCGTTGCGACTGCTAAGCCCTTTGGCGCAGAAAATCTGTTAATGCTGTTAGGGATATCTCACGTGTGCACGTTTACTGTTATCTTTGTATAAGATAATTGTCTTGTTGAAATTTTCAGTTAAATCAAAACAGGCACTCCATCTCGGCTATTTCGTGCATAATATTATATTTCAAAGCTTGAATTGCTTCTTCGAATTTTCATATAAAAAGGGAAGAAAATAATTAAATTGGCTGAACTTGTTGACTAAATTACTGCGAAATATTGTAAAGTTATATTTTCCAAATCTTTATTTTGAGAAAAATAATACGGGGAAGTAAAAATATAGCAATAAGAAACTAGTAATATTTTTTTGGGTATGTATAGGGTGTCACATTTTGGCTGGTTATTTTAGAAATGTGGCAGAAAAATCTTGAAAAATAAAAATACTTTTAAAAACTTTTCTGCTATATGTGTAGGGTGTCCCAGCAAGATCTCTTGTTTGGAAATTGAAAAAAAAAGAAAATAAAAAAATAAATTTTAACTTTGAGAAAAATAATGTCGAGAAATAAGAATATAGCAAAAAAAATAATAATGTATTTTTCGGAGTATGTATAGGGTGTCACATTTTGACTGGCTGTTTTAGAAATTTTAAATAAAAATGTTAAAAAATAAACTTTAAACTTAAATGTTAATAATAAACAAGTCAACTTTTCTGGCATTTGTGAAGGGTGTCCCAGCAAGATCCCTTGTTTTGAAATAAATAAAAAATGTGTGTTTTTGGTTTGGGTATGTATATTAAAAACAAAAAAAAAAAATTTAATTGTGAGAAAAATATGGCAATAAAAAATGTGTGGTTTTTGTTTGGGTATGTATAGGGTGTCACATTTTGGCTGGTTATTTTAGAAATTTTGCATAAAAACCTTGATAAATATAAATATGTCAAAACTTTTCTGGCATATGTGCAGGGTGTCCCAGCAAGACCTCTTGTTTGGAAATTGAAAAAAAAAAAATAAAAAAAAAATAATTTTAACTTTGAGAAAAATAATATCTAGAAATAAGAATACAGCATAAAAAATAATGTATTTTTCGCAGTATGTATAGGGTGTCACATTTTGACAAAAATGTTAAAAAATAAACTTTAAACATAAATGTTAATAATAAACAAGTAAACTTTTGTGGCATTTGTGAAGGGTGTTCCAGCAAGATCCCTTGTTTTGAAATTAAAAAAAAAAGTAAATAAAAAATGTGTGTTTTTTGTTTGGGTATGTATAGGGTGTCATATTTTGGCTGGTTATTTTAGAAATGTTGCATACAAACCTTGATAAATAAAAATATGTGTAAACCCTTTTGGCATATGTAACAGGTGTTTCAGCAAGTCCCTTGGTTTCAGCTGTATTGTGAGCTTCTTCGATGCCTTTTTATTATTATTATTATTATTATTATTATAGAGTTACTCCATCTCGGTAGGGTTCGCAACTACCGGAGATAACATGTGTCCCGGATATCGGTATCAAGGGACAATGCTCTGTTGTTTTGTGTTAAGAGTGTTGCAGGAGTGTGAAATTTTAGTAGATCTGGTTTAGAAAGGACCTTACTATATTACAAGTTTTCAGTATGACAGCTTTTTGTATTTGTGCGTGTGTTTTTTCGTTTATATTTATTGATTTTAGGTTTTGTATGAAAGTGTTGTGCAATATTCCTGTTGCTGAAATAATATATGGTACTATTTTCACTTCATTTTGTTTCCATATGTTTTTGATTTCATGCGCAAGCTCTATGTATTTTTCAATTTTTTCTGTATATTTGCTGTGTATATTAACGTCATTGGGGACACTTATTTCTATGAACTGTGTGGTTTTTTCTTTCTTATCTATTATTGTTATATCTGGTCTATTGCATATTATTGTCTTGTCAGTGTATATGGTTCTGTCCCAGTATAGTTTAAAGTCTTCGTTTTCTAGTATGGTTTCGGGTGTATATTCATAATATGGTGCTGTGTCATTGGTTAAGTTGAGAAAGGTGGCTATTTCCTTGTGGATGATTTTGGCTACTGTATTGTGTCTTTGTGTGTATTTTGACCCAGCGAGCATTGGGCATCCCGCTGTTATGTGGTCTATAGTTTCTGTGTATATGTTACATTTACGGCATCTGTCGGATGTGATGGTTGAATCTTTTATTACGTATTTTCTGTAGTTTCTTGTGGCTATGATTTGGTCTTGTATTCCAATGATGAATCCTTCTGTTTCTGCTTGTAGATCTCCTTTTCTTAGCCACGTATATGTATTTTGCTGATCTATGTTGACGTTGTTAACTATATGTGGGTGTTTTCCGTGTATTTGTTTTTGTTTCCATGCTGCTATGGTTTCCTCTATTGTATGTTTTGGTAGGATAAGGCTTTGGTTGTTGAGGTTAAGGGGCGTTAGTTCTTTGTCTGCTAGTACTATTGCTTTATGAAGGGATGAGTCTTGGTTGTAGAAGTATGTTCTTAAGTTATTTATTTGGTTGTTATGCAGCTGATGGATATCAATAAGTCCCCTTCCTCCATTTTTTCTGGGTATTGTTATACGCTCTTTACATGAATGTGGGTGATGTTTATTATGTTTTGTTAATTTCGTTCTTGTGGCTATCTTTAGATTTATCTGTATTACTCCACTTGATTACTCCAAAAGAGTATGTTAACAACGGTATCGCATATGTGTTCATGGCTTTAAAAAGGTTTTTCGAGTTCAGGTAGCTTTTCAGATCTTATTTATACGCGCTAGATACGCAGCGGTTAATTCTTTTTTAGTTGTTGTATGGTCTATTTTTATATTTTGTTTAAAACCTAGGTATTTATAAAACTCATTTTCTTCCATATTTAGGAGAGTTTCATTATTTAGTGTTTCTATTGTGTCTCTGTTCGTCCATTGTCCGCGTTCTATATGTTGGGTTTTGCATTTATCTATTCCAAATTCCATTTTTATGTCTATAGTAAATTTCTTAGTTATTTTTATTAATCTTTGTAGTTCTTGTTGATTTTTCGCATATAGTTTTATATCGTCCATGTGTAATAGGTGATTTATTTTGTGAATATTTTGTTTTTGACTTTTTATATCAAATCCATATTTTGTTTTATTGAGTATGTTTGAGAGTGGATTCAGACATATGCAAAACCAGAGCGCACTTAGTGCATCTCCTTGAAATATTCCGGTTTTTATTTTAATTGCATTTGTTGTTATATTTATGGATGGGGTTTGTAAAAGTATTTTTGTTGTCCAGTTTTCCATATTTATTTTAAGGAATTGTATATATTTTGGGTGTATTTTATATATTTTTAGAACTTGTAACAGCCAGCTATGTGGAATTTTGTCGAACGCTTTTTTGTAGTCAATATAACATGTATGTAGATTTCGTTGTTCTTTAATGGCTTGTTGTGTGATTGTTTGGTCTATTATTATTTGTTCTTTACATCCTTGACTTTGTTTTCTACATCCTTTTTGTTCATTTGTTAAAATGTTATTGTCTATTAGGTGCGTGTATATTTTTTGGGACATTAATGATGTGATAATTTTGTAAAGAGTGGGTAAGCATGTGATTGGTCTGTAATTCGCTGGATTATTGGTTTGATCATTCTTTGGTTTAATAAATGTTATTCCTTGAGTAAGAAAAGCTGGTAGAGTGTTTGATTGGTTTATTGTATCGTTTATTAATTTTAGTAGTCTATTGTGTGTCGCTGTTATTGTTTTGTACCAATAGTTGTGGATGTGGTCTATTCCGGGATATTTCCAATTATGTGTATTTTTGATAGTTCTTGTAAGTTCTGGTAGGGTTATTGTGATGTTTTCTTGTGTTGGGATAGTACTGTGCGTTTCTTCTTCTTGTTTTATCCATGTGTTATTGTTATTATGTTCTTCGTATTTGGACCATATATCTTGCCAGTATGTTTGTATTTGCTGTTTTGTTGGAGGACTTATGTTTATTTGATGATTGTTTTCTGTTAGAGTTTTATAAAAGGTTTTTTCGTTGTACTTAAATATTCTATTTTGTTTCTTCCGTTCGTTTGATTCTTTATATTTACGTAGCCTATATGCGTATATTATTATTATTATTATTATTATTCCCACGCCACTCTCCCCCTCGCATACCGCGCGAGGCGGGGTCCATTTTCACCGAGCACGACGGCAGTTTCGTGCTGCAAGTCGTGTCGGCACTTTTTTTTTTTGTGTCATGTTTTGTATTATTTTATTAATATTTATGTCAGTGCTTATTTATTTATGTCAATGTTTTTCTAATAATGTTGCATGTTTTTAAAATGACTGCTTTTTGTATCTTATGATGTATAATTGGGTTGATGTTGAGTTCTTTTAAGTTTTTAATAAATGTTTTGTGGAGTATTCCAGTTGCTGAAATCACAAATGGAATTGTTTTTACAGTTTTTTGTTTCCATATTCGTTTTATTTCTTGCGTTAGTTCACTATATTTTTCAATTTTTTCTACATATTTTCTGTGTATGTTGGTATCATTTGGGGTGCTGATTTCTATGAAGTATGTTATTTTGTTTATTTTATTTATTAAAGTAATATCCGGTCTATTGCTTATTACAGTTTTATCGGTGTGTATTGTAGTGTCCCAGTATAGGGTATGTTCTTCATTGTCTAAGATGTTTGAATGGATATATTTGTAATATGGATCTTTGTTTTCTTGTAAATGATGTTTATTGGCTATTTCTTGATGTATTATTTTTGCAACTATGTTGTGTCTAAGTGTATATTCTGTGCCTGCTAAAATTTGACATCCTGCGGTTATGTGGTCTATTGTTTCTGGGTGTATTTGGCATCTTCGACATTTGTCGTTAGTTATATTATTATTATTATTATTATTATTATGAGACTATTTAATACTGCGACCTAAAAAGCTTATTGTGCCCCCCTTTATGGACTTAGAGTAGTTCTCTGAGCGCAACTTCCCATTTTATTGAGTTTCATTTCTTATGTCAGCATGTTGTTGTCAACTTTTGTTCCATTTGGTCAGCACATGAAGAGTCGCTACGAAAGCCGGCTTGACAAGAGCTGATACAGTGTACTCTCTCCTAACGGACACGTCTCTTAAGCGAACTCTTATGGGAGGACACTTTTTTCAGTACCGCAAAAATCTTTAGTGATTTTTTTAATTTTTTCTTATGAGCGGACAACCCTCCTATAATAGAACGCGGACTCTTTTTTTCCTCACCAAAGATATTTTAGCTCTCTCATAAGCCGACAGCCGTAAAACTATGAATTGAAGTTCTTAAAGTCAATAAATTGGTTCGATATTGTTTATTTCATTCACAAAGCGTGGGAGCAACTGAGTCCAGAGACAGTGAACAATTTTTTAGGGAGAGCTGATGTTGAGAAAAGCGTTATACCGCATAGGATGAACTTTTATTTACTATTTTCAGTTACTCAGCTAACCAACATTATTACTATAGCTCAGAAATAAGTTCAAGTTGACATCGAAACTGTCTTAAATTAGGTAATCATAAATGATGAAGCAGCAAGAAATAGCAGTACTGAAGTGGCAACTTTCGCTAGCCAAATCTGCTGAAGATGAACTAGAAAATGAGTTAACTCTTTTTATAAAAAGGTTTATTTAGCAACTATAAAACTAAATACTATTTCTTTATATTGCATTCATCACATCTTCTTCCAAATTTGTTTTTTTACATTTCTCGTGTTTCTTCGTCGTAATGAAAATTCTGTGCTTTTGTCAAATATTTATCTGTTCTGACTAAATATTAAAGAGCAGTAACAAATTAATTTAACTTTTTTACGCTTTTCTCATAAGCGGACGCCTCCCAAAAGAGGACAAATTTTTCAGTCCCTTAGGTGTCCGCTTAAGAGAAATTACACTGTAGTTGTTTTTTTTACAGCAGTGAAATTTTTTTTATTACTTTTTCGTGAACACAGGTATACTGTCACGAAGACCAGGTTAATGCTCATGTGTGTAATGTTTGTGTGTTATACTGTAATGGGTCATTTCATAAAATCATAAAATCTTTTAAGGTTAAAATCTTAGAGAATTTTCTTTGAGAAGAGCTGTTATAAAAACGTCATCATTTATTCATAGGTTACTGATTGCCCTGAAGATAGGATAATGTCGTAAGACTAGTGAGATTTTAGTTAACATTAAAGTGTATGCATTTTCTTTTTCTGATCCTTTTTTTATCTTCTTTAAATGTACTTTAGAGGCAAAATACTGGAATTTGACTAGAAGTGACATAAGTTTTTCAAATCAGTTTATAGTTTGAGTTTTGGCTAATGCAAATACATAAACAATTCCAAGTATTGAGTGTTCTCATTCGAACATGTTTTACTTTTATATTGCAAATTCTAAAAAAAATGGGCTAACTGTATCTTGAATGTATGGCAGTGTTCTTAAAAACTATTTATTCTTCAACAGTTTGCTTAGTTTGATATATTTCCTTTATATTGCAATAAATTTTGTCAGAAAATCGATTCAAGGGACTATGTTGGATAACTGATCAATTCCTAATTCACAAGGTCCGGCTTTCGAAGTGTAACCAATTAAAAAGGACATAAATTTAGTTTGGAAAAATACTTTTACTCAACTCAAAGTAAAAAATTTGTGAAAATAATACAAAATTAAGAATCAATTTACTTTTGCTCGATATGACCACCTTTTGCCTTGACTATGGCCTTGAGATGGTCCAGAAACGAATCGCGAGCTGCCCGAATGTGACATGCAGGTATTTTGGCTCACTCACAGACAATGGATTTTTTCAGCGTAGATGTATTTTTTTCCCTCAGTTCATACAACTTCTATTGAACGAGAATTACGGCCAAATAAACCAGGCCACACATTAAACCAATTTCATACATAACAAGGCAGTTCTAGGTATGTGAACAAGAGTAAAAGAGAGAAAACACATCTAAATTATGATTTGTATATAGATTAATATGTTTAACAAATAAGTCAAAGTCTTTTTATATCAATTCGTAAGGAATGCCCTAATGCACTTCTAGTTTAATATGCTTTAAAATGCATTCATAAAGACTTACCGCGCAAAATGTATGACGGACATATTTACATATATATATATATGTATTTCTGAAAATACGTTTCTATGCATGTGCACCTACTCATTCAACAGCTACATACCCATTTGCACTATTACATTTTAATGGTCATTTCATTCTCCAAAAATAGCAGCCCGGGCGTATGAGTAATCTTTGTTAGTATTATAATATTTTTGATCTCTTTGGATTTGATGGCGCAGTCGAGTGCATATTGATAGCTGCTTGATGGGGATATGTGGCAATAAAAATAATTTCGAAATGCATTTACAGTTTTAGGATGGTGTGAAAGTGAGTTTATAGGCCAATTACTATAGGATTTAGTGTGCGTTTGTGTGGAAAGTGTTTTTACAAACAAATTTGAATGTTTAGCGAAATATTTATATGCGAATATTTAAATATTTGCAATTTTAATCAAATTATCGGCAGATTTTATATTAACTGAGCACTTATATATGTATGTATGCAATTTAAATGTATTTTTTGTTCATTTATTCGAAAATTTGCATTTTTAAGATTTTTTTTTTTTTTATTCAACTTAAAGTTTAAATATTTATTTACTTATTTTTTTATCATTTGAATTTTAGCTGTGCATAGTAGCATTGTGCTCTATCTAAAGAAAACAATTTCTATTTTTTTATAGTGACCCTGAAAACTTTCCAAAATGGAGAAAAAATTTACAAATTATATTTTTATATATTTTTGGTATTATTTTCTGAACTCTCGTAATAAATGATTTCGATATTTAAACCAATTAAAGTTGCATTTTGCCCACGTAATTCAATGGCAAATTTCAAGGCGTTTGCGGCGCGGTTACATATTAAAAAACTGTATATCTGCCCAATTTTTTTGGTGAGTGTGAGTAGAAAGGATCTGAGCAGCATTTGGGTAACTGAGTCTAAATATATTTGACTTGAAAGCTAGAACAGCTATATCCTGGAAAAAATCTGGTTTTGTCGCACATCTAATTTATGTTGAGCAAAAATCAGCTGAGGAACAGAAGGCCATCGAGTCTTTGTTATTTTCAAGAGTTGCTTACGGCAGTCTGATGTCTGTACTTATTAGTTACATAAACACTGACTTATATAGTATGTGGCGTTCATAGTCTTAACCCGCTAACGGCTTCACAAACTCTAAAAACTATTAGACGAATTTCATATCTTGTCATATGTAATAAGTTTTGTTGATGCGCTGGGCTAGTGCGCAAACGTAGGTTCCAATTTTTCTGTACGTGAAGCAGCAAAATGACAGGTAATTTATAGGAAAAGTTGTTTCTGATAGCGGACGTCTCTCGGCAGGTTATGGCACATCTCCGAGTACAATTCTGCCATGGAAAATTTCCTCATAAAAAGCCAACTACCAGATAAAGGGTGTATACATATGTGTATATAAAAGGATTCCGTATAACCTTTGAGAATAATATATATGTAGGTCGAAAGTGTAGGGCAGTGGAAAAGTACGAGGGAAACAAAAATATTAAGTATCCAATTTTTGATAAATAAATTTGTGGAACAACATCAAGGCGCACACCATAAATAGGAGGAGGAGCTCGGCCAAACACCGAAAAAGGGTGTACGCGCCAATTATATAAATTTAATAAACAAATAAATAAATAAAATAAAAAAAAAATTTTTTTTGATTGATGTAAACTTTTGTGTTAATCGCTACGCGCTCCATTGCTTGTCTGTTTGTTTGCTACAACTGTCTATTTTCTTCTTCTTCTTCTTTTCCTTGATTGGCGCATCGTTTCTTTCTCGTGCTATCCGGCGTCAGTTAGAAACACCAAGTGAAGCCAAGACTTTCTTCACCTGATCTTCCCAACGCAGAGGAGGCCTTCCTCTTCCTTTGCTACCATCAGCTGCTGCCGCATCAAATACTTTCAGAGCTGGATCGTTTGTTTCCATTCGGACGACAAGATCCCGAAAATGAAGTTTGCTGGATGAATGGTTCCATGTGTAGTGGTTCACACAAGTGGGGAAAGCACCTGATTGCCATTCACGTGGGAGTGGACAGGACTATTGTTTTGCATACGTTCCAGCTCCCAGCTTCCGAGCTTCGCCCAAGTATCCTCTGACTAGCTCCTAAACATTCGTTTGAGAGCGAGCTAATGAGAGTAGGCGAATCAAGCTAGGATATCTGGTTGATCGCTGTTTTTAGAACCCGCCCCGTAAAAATCCTTCCCCAACGAAAAACAAAAGAAAGCCTGTGATGGGAACTGCTGCCTAGTTTAAAAGTGTCAAATATGATTGACGTGTCACGTCATTTGCGAAAATTGTAAAAATTTCGATAGAGTGATTAATTTTGCCCCACCTTGTACATATTCATATATTCCCAGAGCAATTAAGGGGTTAAGAGGTGTAGGCTTCTTAAACTTGTTTCCTCCGTGTTTTATTTTTCCTATTGAATACCGATCGGAGAAAAAAAGTTGGAGTATTTAAGCATTCGTAGCTCCTGGCCAGATTTTTGCACCTGCCAGATCTTAAAGCGTTTTTCTAACTGTTACATTTTTTTGTAATATTTTAAATTCCTGTATATCAAACTCGAAATCTGCTGGACTAATAATTTTTAAATTTTCACAGTACTCTGCACATAAATCAGCGGATGTAGCTGGGAGCTCTTTTGGTTTTAATAGTAATTTGTTTTACAGTAATAAAGTAATCGAGTTTATTTCGTCAAAATTGGTTTTTTGGCTTCCAACTGCTGCGAAAAGTTGAAAAATCTTCCCACATGATTCCGTTGCGAGTTGTGCTGCATATTTTTTATGCGAGGTGCCTTCAAAGATTCACTGTTGCCCGCACAATTTTCAATACCTTGCAATGAAAATGTAAGAAAATATTGCCCAAATGTGACTCAGTAAACCAAAAGTGTCGGTATTGCCAAACAAATTCTTTAAATTATATCTTTTCCCCATCGAAATATTCTTATCCTCTTCATAAAACCCAATGCTTTTCATAAAGTCCACCCTTGGGGCAGAGAATGCAAATACAAATTTGCAGCATTTCAATGAGTGAAACCGCTCGACAGAGTACTGTTTTGTTTTAGTATCTCTTTCAATCCCTTTACCAAATGAAATGCACTTAGAAGCATAAAATATTTGACTATGAAATTCTAGAGCAGCATTTAATTTGACATCTTCGCAATTACATAAATTCAATATCATGTCCCCGGCGTAGAATTTATATGTTCTAGAGCAAGGGTAAACGAAATCTACAAAATTTTCTAAATATGCATTTCGGATAGCATGCGGACTGACTACATGTGTATGTATGTGTGTATATATGTTGTACGTACACGCCTAAATGTACTCCTATACGAGTGTGTGTACGAAGGTTCTCTTAGGTATTTTGCAGTAAGGGCAATAGCGCTTGTACGTGCATATCTATTGCGGTATTGTACTACAAAAAAATATAGACATTTCTGCAATCAAATTTTGTTTATAATTCTAGTAAAATTTGCACCATATACATTTTTTTTTTCACTAATGTTTTAACTCATTTGAAGTGGATTTCAGTGCAGCGAAAAATGGAAGAAAAAAAGTATTCGACGCATGCTTGCAAATTTCAAAGTTGGCTGAAAGTTCTATTTCTCCTTGGGCCACTCACAAATTGCATAAATTCCGTTTTAATAATTTTCAAAGTCTCAGTGTTCCAGTGTTAAGACAGATAGTTAAGAAAGCCTTAGAATACAACTATTCTGCATTCTTCTACCTCGTAGATCTCCCGAAAGCATTCCCGCACTTAGTAGTGGTCTTAGACAGAAAAAAGTGCACAGCAGCATAATTGCAACCATCATCGATCTGCCTACAAACAATGCAACATAAATTAAATCCAACGGGCAATTACAGGGTCCGGCACTCGAGGTGCAACCAATTAAAAAGGCTTTAAATTTAGTATAGGCTGGATTTACCTTTATTCAATTCAAAGTAGAAAATGTGTGAAAATAATACAAAATTAAGAATCACTAGCTTTTGCTCACTACGACAACCTTTTGCCTTCACTATGGCCTTGAGATAGTCCAGAAACGAATCGCACGTTGCCCGAATGTGACTTGCAGGCATTTTGGCCCACTCGCGGACAATGGCTTCTTTCAGCGCCTTGATACAGGTGAAACTTTATTTCGGACTTTGCTTTCCAAAGTGGCCCAAAAAGAATAATATATCGGATTCCCGTCTGGTGAATTTGATAACCATTGAGTGGACGTCGTGAAGTTCGAAAGTGGTTTTTTAGCCGTTCTGTTGAAACACTCATGGTCTGCCACCGAAATGTTTGTCTGCCCACACCTTCAAAGGAATACTTTACCGATAATATTTCGTATTTACCTTGACGACAGGCTCGATGAAAACGATTGGAGGGCACCCATCTGCGACTACAGCGCCCAAACCATTACCTGTGGCGGGTGCTGCCTCCTGGTGGCTAATCGATGACTCAAATTTTCGTATAAACAATCGGTTAAGTAAATCCTATCATTTTGGGAGTTTATGAATTGCTCAAGAGGAATTTTCTCGTCAGAAAACACAATGTTCGGAAATTGACCGCTTTCGGCCAATCGAAGCAACTCTATTTTGTTTTTTTTTTTTTTTTTGGCGGTGCGGTTGGGTTAAAAATGCCTTCGCACCATATAGTAACCGTAGCTACTACGTGTGTGGTGATTCCACTAAAAATATTTCTCCTCTTCTCTTGCATTTTTCCCTCCACCCCGGGACTGCTTCCGCATTGCTTCGAGGTAGAGGGCCAAGACGGCGTCCTAAGAAGGACACTTACTTACTCACCCTGCGTCCAGGGTCGCCTGTTTTGAGAAACCTATGCTCAATGCTCTTCAGCATAGCTTTCCATTTCACGCTTCTTTTTTCGGATAATATCCTCCACAAAATATGCGACGGCATTCCATTTTTCTTCGTCTATCATCATTTTCCCGGTAATTTCTTCAGGTGTAAATACACCAATAGCTCGCTGCAGACCTGTTCTCTCTGCGTTCCACCTCTCGCATTTAAAGAAGGTGTGTTCCGCGTCATCATACTCAGTCTCTCCATATATGCAGTTTGGTAGGCCCACTTTTCCCATTCGCCACAAATACTTACGAAAGGACCCATGTCCGGACAAAAACTGTGTGAGGTAATAGTTAACCTCATTGTGCTTTCTTTTTACCCACTTTTTTAGATCGGGTACTAGTCTCGCTGTCCATCTACCGTACCGTTCAGAGTTCCATCTTGCCAGCCAAAGTGTGAGTGTTTCAACTCTATTATCGGAGAATCTTGGTACTGGGATTCTTGTGCTTTTTGCCTCTCATCTCCGTTTGTGCTCTTGTGCTAGAATATTTATAGGGATGGTTCCGCTGATAACTAAATCCCTGCGTCAGATACTGTTCTGTATGATGAAGCCACTCTGAGAGCGCAGTTGCGTTGCACAGATTGCAGAGTTTTCCGCCGACATTGCACCCTTAGCGAATCTGCCCATATTTCGTATTCGTATAAGAGAATCGAGTTCGTCGTGTCCATTAAAAGTTTCGCTTGTTCTGCGTTGGACCTCCAAGGTTTGCCATGAGCTTACTTAACATGCCGCTTACTATGGCAGCTCTTGTGGCAGCATGGTTTATGAGCGCCCAGTAAGTTAGCCGTGTGTCTAATTGCACTCCTAGGTATTTCACCCATCTTTTTATCGATAAACTGGCATCAAGTACTTGTATGTCTACTTCTAATGGGATACGCCTGTTCGTTAGAAGGATTAGCTCTGTTTTCTCTGTGGCCAGCGTTTGGAATATCGATTACCTGCCTGGGCATGTTCTACGCTAGCTATTACATCTTGGATGGCTTCCAAGGTGGATCTGCCACTTCTAAAACCATGCTGCCTATCGGAGAGGCCGCCACTGTTCTCTACGGCTTCGCTAAGCCTATGCTTTATCAGTTTCTCAAAGAGTTTTCCTGCGCTATCCAGCATACAGAGCGGACTCTAATGTTGGGTCTTCCTTTTCCTTACTGATTAGCACTAGGTTTTGTTTTTTCCATATTTCTATAAAAATTCCTTCGTTTAGGCATGCGTTGTACATGTTTAGCAGCAAAAGAGGACGTTCGGTTGCCATCAGGTCCTGGCGCTTTATTACATTTCATTGCTTTTACAGCATCCATAAGTTCTTTTTCTGTGAATGGGACAGGTTCCGTTGCTTCATACTCGAGTTCTTCGCTCTGATCACAGTGTGTTGGGAAGAATGTGTCGACTATTTTGCTTACCACTTCGGTTTCCATATCAGCAGCAGGGGATTTGGCTCCTAGCTTTTTCATAACGATTTAGGTCGTTTCGTAGCTCTTCCCATTTGTCTTTTTTGCTTTGGCTTATAGCTTTTCTCAATTTTTTTCTGCTCTTTTTGTATTCTTTGGATTCCGGTATCGCCGGGCCCAATCTTCTGGCTCTAGTATACTTTCTACGCTTATGGATGCACATATCTCTAACGATCTCATGTGTCCACCAGTATACGGCATTTCTTTTTTTGTCTTATCTATTTTAGGCATAGATGCGTTGCAACTTATCGTAATGCATTGCATTGTGGTCTTGACTAGTGTTTTTGCTGTACTATTTGTACAGATCGTCGTTTTATTTTCGTCAATAGTTGCAAGGAGCGACGCTGGGTTTAGCTTGTTTATGTTCCATTTGCGTGTACTTTAATTTCGATTTTCTCGCACTCTATGGTTTTCCATTTCAATGCAAAACGTGATGTATTGATGGTCACTCCCATTGTAATCTTCCAGGACTCTCCAGTCTTTAGTAAAGGAGACTATGCTTTCCGATGCTAGGGTTATGTCGGGTGTTGTGCCTTCGCAACCTGGCTTTCGGTACGTAGTCGTTCCTGTGTTGAGCACCACTAAACCTAGTCTGGCTGCCATGTCCAGTACTCGTCTCCTCTTGAGTTCGTTGTCGCCGAGCCCCATTCGGTTGCTTTTGGGTTGAAGTCTCCTGCTATTATTAGGCGTCCCTCTAAACTAAAGGCTTTGTATTCAATACTTTCCAGTTTCCGGGTGAATTCATCTATATTGCGTTCGGTGTAAGATAATAGCTTATCATTGTGAATTGGCTGTTTTGAACGTATACGAAACCATCGCCTGATCCTTTCGCGATTATTACGAAATTTGCGCCCCTAGGCAGCCAGATGGCGGCAGTACCCGACTCGTCTTCGATCCAAGCTTTCTCGGATTGAGCATATTGTTCGCTTATCAATACTGCTTGAACTCCTTTTTCTAATCATACTTTATCTTGTCTTGGCATGTTCTTTTGTCATCGGGCATTTGCCCGAGCCTGGCATATGCTTTGTCTCACTGCAATTGGCATCAGTGCATAGGCAGCATTTGGGCTCTTTGGTGCACTCTTTCATTTTGTGCCCAGCTTCTCCACATCGGATGCATATACCTTTTCCGCTTCTGTGTGGTCCTTTGCAGTTTGATTGAAGGTGTCTGACACCGAAACACCGGTAGCAGCGCTTCAGAGATGTGCTAGCTCTCATCCTTGCACTAACCCATCCGATTTTGATATTCGTTTGCTTGGGCAGCTTTTCTGCGCTTTCAATAGCGAGAGTAACATAAGCCCTTACTTGTTGTCGTTGATTGGGTTTTGTGATCCTAACATCGATATTTTCATTAGTGCCAGCTAGCATTTTTCTCACAGCGTCATCAACTTCCTTCTTCTCCGTGACGGCATCCAAGTCCCTGATCTCTACAGTTGAAGTTGGTCTGAGGGTTGTAATGGAACCGACCGCTTTTACGGTTTCCTCTAGTTGTTTCAAAAAATCAGCGTTAACTGTTTTCCCCTTTTCTAACTCAAGTAAAAGAGCGCCAGTTTTGGTTGTTCTTATGCCTTTCACCGTTGTGGTTTCGTCTGGCATGGTTTTTCCTTGGATGTTTTTGAGGATTTCAGCATAACTGTGGCCCTCTACCGGCTTTATCAACACAGGCTCCGATTCTCAAGTCTGCCTTGTTGCTGCTTTGGTGTGAAATCATTCGCATTTTGGATCTTGTAAGGCTTGACTTTGAGATCATTTTTCAGTAAGCGGCGGATCGTAGCAGATATTTTCAGATCTTTTGCTATTTGATTGGCACTTTGTCGGGGATTCCGCTCAAGTCTCTTCTTCACTTTTTAAACCACTTCACGTGAAGTTGCAGTCTTTTGATGACCACCTCCATGACATTTGCCGCTTTTCAGTATTATTTAAAAATTTGTTTCTTGCCTTATTAAGTGAGGCCTGAAAGAAAAAAGAAATTAATGGAACATATAAAACGGGGTTCGACCTTCAGCTGAATCACTTTGCCTTGACGAAAGTTTTCGTAGAAACCGATAATTCGTTTAATATTAAAAAAACTGCTACAAATACTTTCCATGATATTTGCGATACAATACCTTAAAAAGAAATACAAAGTATTTAATCAGGTATGGTAGGTAATAGTATGCACTAGAAGAAGCGAAAAGTCTTAATAAATTTGTGTTCGAAAACTAATGGTTTTGGTGATATGGAAATATTTCTAAAACCCGCTGTCTTGAATTAAACCGCGTAAAAAGGGAGCTTGCATAGCATTGCAGAAGACTTTCTGGGCACAGATACAAAAGAATGTGCGTAAAGATATTGAAAAGATCCCTGGCATTCCTATAACAAATTGTTATTGCTACTATTCGTTTTGTCTTTTTGCTGCTCATTTCCTCACGTCATTGAATTTTATGATTATTTTTTGTAGCTAAGTAGGCAGGTTGTCGTCGTTTCCCCGCGTCTGCGCTATCCAAACACTGCAATCGCACACATATATGCAGGCTAACAAGCACAGTTATATTTGTGTGTAAATATTTTGTTCTGCGATAACCTGAGCTGAGTGTCAAAGAATTGCCAACAGACAAGTATTGGTTGGCCGTCATGGCGTATGAGTGATGCACCAAAGTCGCACCGCATGTAAACACAAACATATGTATGTATGTGCATGTGTAGTATTTAAAGGATTACTATTATGTGTAAGCCATTCAAAACCTTCTATGAGGTGAACCAAGCAAATAGTAATAATAATAAGAAATCACCATCGTTCGCGAAGTTTGCTGCCTGCTCTGTTGAGTGCTTAGACATGGCGAGACATTGTCGTTGCCAAATTACGTTGCCAAAAATGCAATCAACCCGCAGCGAAGTGATCAAAAAGGTAAAAATATAACAAAGAAAAGAAAATTAAATAAATAAAAAATTCATGTAACAAAAAAAAAAGAAAAAAAAAAACAATTACAGAAAGCTCTCGTCGCAATATTTTAGCGGGTGCAGCGGGACGCCAGCGACGACGGCCACGGCAAAAGACAATGTACGAAAGTCTATAATTATGGTTGTTGCTCAAGTACATTGTCAAGGCTTACAGAGCAAAAACGAAATTCGCATAAACCCAACCGCATGTAAACACACATACACACATGCACACATTTACCCTACCTCTCGAATGAATGACTGGGAAGCAGCGCTGCCTTGCCAAAGAAATTCAATTCAGTTTTTCCTTACTTCTAGCGCTACGTGAATAGCTTGCAAGGGCATTTCTACATACAAAGTTGTTAACATATTTTTTTTTGCTGTGGCTTCACATTATGATTGCATGTAAGCATTTGCGAAAATGTGTTTGATATGTAGAAAATGTCGGTGTAACCATCGTAGTGGTTTTTGCCATGTTGCCATTTCATTTGCATTAATTTCATTTGTATTTCATGCATTTCATCTGTATGTAAATACGGCAAAACAATATTATTGGTGAATTCATTATATGGTTTGTAGCGGTGAATTTTATTATGCCGATAGTAAAATTGGTATACAAAATTCATGTCTGCAATATTTGAATTTGTCAAATGCCCAACATTGCTGATCGATAAAGGGCAAAAGTAGTACAGGGTGGGCCAAATGAGACCTACTAATGCACAAATAACTTTTTTATTGATGTGAAACATCTATAGTCTCACTTGTAAACCGAATCGTTGGCGTGGCGACGCTTGCCGTGGCGACGGGTCGCCACGCTATACAAAGATATACACATATATATTTGATGTGTAGTAGTATGAGAAGTGCTAAGCCAATTTCAAAGGAACAACTCACAAATGATGTGGGTTAAAGTGTGTTAGTAGAAGTTTCATTACTCAATTATTTAAACCAAGTGGAACTATTTTGCAATGCCAAATTTCTTGCTTTATTAATTACGAGATGAAAAGTGCAAACTTATTTAATAGCAAATTCGAGATATGCCAGCTCGTAATGAGCAAAAGTTGAAATAGAATAAAAAGTTCAAGCCTATGGAGGAAGGCATATTTTAAAGACACATTTTGATTATCATACAAAATGACACAAAATTAATCATGCCATCGGATTATTTATATTTTTTACAAATAGTGCAGTACGTCAATCATAATTGGAATTTGTGAAGTGTAGAGCTGCTGTATAAAAACAGACAAGCAATGGCTGGCGTAAAGGTCAAAAGTTATTAGTTAATATAATTTCTTTATTTATTATTTTTTTAATTTTTTTTAATAATTTTCAAATACAAATCTGGATGATTAATTTTGCGCCACCTGAAAATTTAAAAATTCCATCACTCAAAATCATTTTTTTATTTAATATTTTTTTAATTTTATTTAATAATTTTCAAATACAAAATTGGATGATTAATTTTGCGCCACCTGAAAATTCAAAAAATTTCAGCACTCAAAGTTTTTTTTTGTTTAATTTTTTTTTTAATTTTATTTAATAACTTTCAAATACAGAACTGGATGATTAATTTTGCGCTACCTGAAATTTCAAAAATTCCATTACTCAAAATCATTTTTTTATTTATTTTTTTTTTTTTAATTTTATTTAATAATTTTCAAATACAAAATTGGATAATTAATTTTGCGCCACCACAAACGTCAAAAAATTTCATCACTCAAAGCCATTTTTTTATTTAATTTTTTTTTTTAATTTTATTTAATAATTTTCAAATACAAAACTGGATGATTAATTTTGCGCCACCTGAAAATTAGAAAAATTTCATCACTCAAAGTAATTTTTTTATTTATTTTTTTTTTTTAATTTTATCTTATAATTTTCAAATACAAAACTGGATGATTAATATTGCGTCACCTGAAAATTCAAAAAATTTCAGCACTCAAAGCACACTTCGAAAAGAATTTCAATTGCAAATCAACAACAATCCAAGAGAATCTACTACCGAATATGGAACAACAATAGATGCTGTATTTGTGAGATATCGTGATAATATTTCATCCAATACTTTTGTAACGTACTTTAGTTAACATCGACCAATCGTCACAGTAATACCGGCAGAGGAAAGATCGAATATAACTATTACTGAAGTCACAGATGAAAATATTTAAATTGTGGCCTGATATTAATATCGAATTTTGATATCACATGTAAATAAATGTTTATTAAATAAAGTTACCATTTTCTGTAAGAAATTCGTAATACTTCATTTTTTCTTTAGGCTATATTTAATTCCTGTAATATTATTATCTTTTATGCATATTACTTGTACACACACGATGTTTCACATCTGCCAGGCATCCCATGACGGCTCACATTTTTTTTTTGACATCTTTACTTGTCTCTTTTTGTAGGTTATAATTGAATTGTTGGAAATTTATTATGGAGCCCTACAGTACAACACAACGCGTTAAAATGATCGAGTTTTTCTCTTCTTACACAATTAGCCACACAAATTGATTTTTTAAATAACGTTTTGATGTCGGATGAAGCGCATTTCCATTTAAATGGTTGTGTCAACAAACAAAACTGTAGATTGTGGGGCTCTGAAAATCCAAGGGCAACACACCAACATCAGTTGCACCCATCTAAATGTACTTGGTTTGGTGCAGTGTTATGGCCACTAGAGTTATCGGTCCATATTTCTTCGAAAATGAGGATGAAACGCCGGAATCGATTCCAGGAGCTTCTTACAGAAATTGATTTGATTGAAAACTTTTTGCAACCAATGGCGGACCAGTATCCTAATTTGTGGTTTCAACAAGATGGAGCAACTGCGCATACTGCTAGGCAATAGTCTTTACTCATTAGTAGGTCTTATTTCGCACACCCTGTACTTATTTAAATAAAATTTTCCCGCCAGTTATATCAAAGATGCAGTATTGGCGGAATTTTGAAAATTTGAAAGAATTCTACGGGACATTTTGAGCGCATCACAACAACATTCCATTATAATTTCTAGCAAAATTTACATATCTACATACTCGTACACAATAAAAATGGCAACATTAGGGGCAATATTTTGATCTCGGGGTTACGGGATATTTTAGAGGAAGCCCGGATACTCCGGAATAGCCTATCATTATACATATGATTCAATAATAATCATTTATTTGGCACTCTCGAATGCAATGCAATGCAGCTCAATAGTAATGCGAGCTAGTAATTATGTGTGAAAACTGACATACTTAATGCCACTGGAAAGGATTCAACGACTCGCTGCTCTGTGCATAGCAGGAGCGAAGAAAACCACTCCAACGGCGACGTTCGAAATGATACTCAGTATGCCACCTATTGACCTTATTGCGGAAAACCTGGCAGCAAAATGCGCGAGGAGGTTAGTGGCTGCTGGGGTATTCACCTGCATAACCTTCGGACACAGCTCAATAGGAAAGTGGAGCTCAGGTTGCACGGACTACATGACTCCCTACTTTAATTGGGAGAAAAGGTTTCGCACTACAATTAAAGAGGAGGGATGGCACAAAGGCACGAAGTCTGGCCATAGAACTTTTCACATCTATACAGACGGCTCTAAAACTTTAGATGGAGTGGGAGCGGGTACTTACTGCTCAAAACTAGGGAAAAGGCAGCCTATCAATCTGCCGGACAACAGCAGTATTTTCCAAGCGGGAGTTTTTGCTGTGGGGAAAGCCGCGGAGCTAGCCTACACTAGAACAAGAAAGAACTCAACAATTACTGTGTGAACAGTCAAGCAGCAATAACTTCATATTGTATTAAGTCCAAAAATGTTCAACGGAGCAGGGAGGCCATAGAAAGACTATCCGCAAACAGTAGGCTGCATATCTATTGGGTGCCTCATCACAGGTCACAAAGGCATTATGGGGAACGAAATAGTAGATGAGATAGCAAAAAGTGCTGTTAGAATACCATTTAAACAAGAGAACGACATACTAAAATCGCTAAATACAATATACAATGAAATGGACGACTACATGAAAAGGCGAGTGGAAACTAACTTGACCACATGCAAAACAGCAAAAGTCATTTGTAGAACTAACGACAAAAAACTGACTCAATTCGTACTTACGCTCTCGCGAAAGGACTGCAGAACTATCATAGGTATACTAACAGGTCATGATCTATTGGCTGCACATGCGTACAAAATAGGGATTGCTAACACATACAAATGCAGGAAATGTAAAGCACCTTCTGTGCGTTTGTCCGGTATTATTAAAAACACTAAAATGCCTGGGAGCCCCATTGTTTGAGGGTCTGGAAGACCTTGCCTTGCGGTATGAGGTCTTGCGTTGTCGTGGTGAAACAAAACTTTGCGTCTATTCACTAAAGACGGTCGATTTTTGTTAAGTGCCTCATTCAGGTTTGATAGCTGATGAGAGTAATAATCAGCAGTTATCGTCTGGTTTGGTTCCAGAAGTTCATAATAAACAATACCGGCCATATCCCACCAAATAGACAGGAGAATCTTCTTTGAGTGATGGCCTTCTCTAGGGGTTGGTTCTGGTGTTTCATCTTTATCTAACCATTGGCGTTTGGGAACAGGATTATTGTAAATCACAATCAAAAAACTTTCATTTTCAAGCCGTTGCAGCAGCTGAGAACACACATTCACTCTCTGCTGAAGGTTGGCGACGGAAAGTCTATGCGGAACCCATTTACACAGCTTTGAAACCTTTCCCAACTGAACCAGGTGCCTGTGAACTGTTCCATGCGAGCTATCATATCGACTGTCAAATTTGGCTCAGCTTCCACGAGTTCGAGCAAGGCGTCGGAGTTAAAGGCGTCAGGACGACCAGCTCGCGGGGCATCCTCCACGTCGCAGTTAGCACTTCGGAATTTTGAAAACCACTTATGCGCAATACTTACACTCACGGCATCCTCTTCGTGAACAGTGTTTATTTCTGCAGCAGCAGTTGTTGCATTTTTACCACTTTTATAAAAAAAATACAAAATATGCTTCTTATACGCGTTCGAGAATTCCATTTTATTTTTTAACAAAACGTGCTTCTATCCGCGATTAAAATCACTTGTGGAATGCGCAATATATCAAAAAAAAATATATATAATATATATATATAAAAGTTGCGTTATATTCCGCGAATAATTTTTTGTATGCAAAAATCGTACAAAAGTAAAATTATGGGTAAAATACGTACGAACTTTTGGACTGACCTGATATTAAGAAAAATATGCAAGCTCAATGCAACCCACCGCAGAGCAATAGACTTCCTTCAAACAGTCCATCGCTTTAGTGTCCATCAAAGCAAAAAAGGCGACGTTTAGCTTCTGAAAGTCTTAAAATTTCTTACGGAAATTAATATTCAAATGCAATCAAAGTTACTGCAAAAGTTTGAAAAATATTTTCTTTTGCACTCTGATTCCTGGGCAGTTACTTCAGCAATCCTCATTCTCGATATGAAATTAAAATATTGTAAACTCTTGCTGGAAAGTACTGAGTCTTACATTCAACATGATGTTCAATATCATACAACCTTCCATATGATTTCCTTTCATCATTATTCGCATTCGATGTGGAGTCTACAGATATTCTATAAAAAAATCAAACTCCGAAATTTTTGTAAATAACTTCATTTTTCCATCTGGTGCGTAGACGAATATATCAGAAGGTTTTCCGGCACGTGAGCAAGCCACATAGAGCTGTCCATGCTGAAGCATGGATTCTCCAAATTTAATCCACACACTTATAACGGTTGTCCTTGTGCTTTGTCATTGCGAAAGCGAGTCGCACCGGGAACTGTAAACGTTTGAATTCGAATGGCATATCTGTCGGGATCATTGGGATACGTGGCAACAGTACGTCTTCACCTTTGAATTTTCCAGTCAAAATTGTTGCCTCGAACGCATTGTTCATCATTTTCTTGACTGATAGTCTGGTTACGTTGCAAATTCGTGATGGATTTATATTTCGAAAAGAATGATGGGTACGCCAATTTTCAATGTAAGAACGTGTGGCGGCATGCCTGGCAAATCAAGCTAATTCAAGAATTCATTTGGATAGTTGACAGCCTCGTCTTGATTCACCACAGTATCGAGGTACTTATATATATTTTCGTGTCACTGGGTATTCCATGCTGAATGGTGAAGTTGATGGTATAGACATCGATGTGTTTGGCAGCTAATATAGCACTCGTACTGAGCCACTGATGGTATTTGTAGTTTTGTGCAATGTTTGGCAAAACTTTTTGCACAAATTCGTCGATGCTTTCTATGATCTTACAGAAGTTTGTTGGCAGGGTGATACATCGTGTAGATTCATCAATTTCCATTCGCCCATTTTCAATATCCAATAATTGTTTAGCAAAATTTCCAGGCAATAAAATGAGTGCGCCACCGAAGATCCGTCTGCTTGCTCTCAAATCTCGCAGTGTACGATCAAGCGCTTCCAAAGCTTTCTTGTGAGACATTGTACATTCATCCCATATGATAATTTGACACGTCTAGAATACTTTTCCCATTCCCATTTTGTAAATTCAGCGGCAGTTTCAATGCTGAATGCGTTGTTCGGCCACCATCCAAAAGACTTGCCGCAATTCCAGATGATGCAATAGCCAGTGCAATATTATTTTGTGATCGTATGGTTGCCAAAATTAGTGAAAGAAGAAAAGTCTTGCCTGTACCACCGCATCTCTGAAAGCTTTGTTCTGTGATTGGTCGCGTAATTCTGTCAAACGCAATGCGCAAAGGTTGTTTGCAGGTCGGTTTAAAGCACGCATTCCCAGTTGCACCAGTGCCTTGTTAACGATTGTCATACATATGTCTTCAATCATCCATGAACATGTCATATTCGTTTTCTCTGGGTCATACTAATTTTTATGACAATCGGGTGAACGGGGCAGAAGTTGCTACTCTGCAGCGCCACTTGGTGGCGAGTGGCAGCAATGAGCATATTCTACAAACCTTCTCCGTGGAAAAATACATATATATACCAATTTTTATAATAATCGGCACAGTAGTTTTTGAGAACTTAAATAATAAAAAAATAGTACACAGCCTATAAGAAACGAAGCGCTAGCTCCAGGGCCTTTTGGCTGATACTAAAATTCAATGGGCTACAAAACTGCATGCTAGACTGCCTGTTAGCTAAGAGCATTATGTAACTCAACGCTAAGTGGCTGCACGAAAAGGGGTACAGAGAGAGCTTGGAAACAATGGCAACTCTGTCCTCATGGTACTAAAATGTTTTCAGGAAGTTGGCTCAGAGAAATACTATGAATCTATGAAGGGAGCACAATAGATCTGTCAAATCGCAGTACTAAATCTCTTCACTTTAATAATATAATAAATAATATATAAGTATATCATATAATATGTAGTATCACTAAAGGTTTAATACTAGTTAATTTTTTTTCCCTATCATTAAATTTTCAGTGATAATGGATGTTGCATGTTAATTATCACTGAATAGGTGGTGGTAGTGCAAAAATGTTCACCCTTGAATCATGATATGATATGAAATTTGAAGACAATAATTTGAAAGCATTTATGCCTAGCAAGGACTTCTGCCAATCTATGAGTACAGAGGCAACCCCTACAGCTCTTGACTATCTCGACTTCATGGGAATCTGATAGGTATTTTAGTAACATTTCTACTAGCAAATACATGGTTAATCTCTGCTACAAAATCTAATATTTTATACAAGTTTTCAATCAAACCAAGCAGAGAGGAGTTCGCTTAAGTGCCACCGAACGTGGGCAAGCCGAAGTTCGCTTGAGTTATAGTATCATTTAGGACTCACAGTAGCACAATACAAATTTGAAAAAATTAATACGAGCTTGAAAATATCTGCGCTTCCGCTTATTCCCTTACAACAAAGAATTCTATTTAAAACAGGTAATGAGTGGCCTACAAACAATAAAGTAAAGGGTGGTTAGGTTTCAAGGGCCGGTATCGATTTTGAATAAAATAGAATTTTTTTTTTTAAATTATTATCATTTCTCTTTACTATGATAATATTGGTTTGGCTCAAATGGCCGCTGCGGCTTTGGCGGCACACCTCCATCCGATGGTCCAAATTTTCGATGAAGCCGTTAATGTGCCGAATTATCTCAGCCTTTAGCTTTTGAATTGTGTACGTCGAGCACACCTTTTATTTCAAATAACCCCAAAGAAAGAAGTCCAACGGTGTCGTTGACGTTTATGTGTGGTTCACATTCAACATCGGCCCTTGAAATTTAACCACCCTTTAGTTAAGTGACAAAATGACGAAAACGCTCAGTCAAAGGCGAACGATTGCCCACTATGACAATGCAAACTTCCACATGGGCTCAAACAAGTAATGTTTGGAACTCTTAAGCCAGTTAGGCCCTCATAGACCTGATTTGATAGACTCAGAAACTTTTTTTGTATACAAAAATTAGCCGGTCTTATACAGTTCATAGTTTTGATGCTGCCTTCAGTGGAATGGGAAATGTGACATTTTCAATAGATAACCACTTTTTGTCTTCGTCCTTTCAATATAAATAGTAACCGCGAAAAATGTGCAAACTATATTAAAAAATGTTGTTCTTTAACCGTTGACAGTAAATACAAAGTGATGAAGAACCTCCTATTGATTTCCCGAAAAATGCGAATTATTCGCCAATCCCATTACAAGTACAGTGGCGCAATGTGAGTATAAAAAATTAAAAACAAAAAAAAAAATCCCTTGTTCGCACGTCATTGCACTTTTTTTCGAATATTTGTATTGAAATGTTGCCAACAGTGATTTGAAAATACAATACTTAACAAAATAAATAGCAAATACAAATATTCACACATACATACATACATAAATTGAAGTGCTATTGCTTCGACGCTGGTGTATTCATTTATTTTTTTATCTGAAATTTTATGGATACTGCAAAAAATGAAGTAATTGAAGTTGACGGTTGACAAATAGACCGATAAGAGCACAATTTCACCTTTGGCCAAGTCAACGAGCAGAGTGGATGATGTGTCACTCACACGCATTGTTGTCTTGCCTTGATTGCTTCTGTCAACTTGTCACATCAGTACTCTGTTTGTTTTCCCCTTTGGCACTTGTCTCGCATTTTTTCAGTGGATAAATTTTAGCAGTTACTTGTATGCCTTTTGTTGTTGTTTTGTTTCCATTTATGCTTTTTGTTTGTAACGATTTTTTTGCTGCTACGGATTTTGAGTTGAGTTTTACTTGTCAATTTGAATATCATTTATGTTTGCTGAAAAAGAAAGAAATTGGAGCTACTTGACTGAAAGAAAATATTATAACGCGAAAATAGTAGTAAATGCTTGAAAGAAATATGTTGCTGGAAAAAAATGGGTGGATATTATGACTTATTTCTTTGCTTGGCACATTACCTATTCGTCTCTGGCTGCAAGGTGGAGGGTCGTTAAGCTGCGGAATTTCGCAAATTTTTCCTGTTCCACTTCTATTCTGACTTTCATTTTCATAATCAAATCGCCATAGTTAACTAATGTTGAGCTTTAGTGAATAAATTTTGCAAATTTTACATTTAATATATTAAATAAATACAATTGAGTGCTTGGCCATCGGAAAAGCTCCGTGACGAGTCTTGGGCATTTGAGACGGGAAGTGTTATTCGTTGACCACAGGCTGGAAGGGCTACCGTTAACAATAAGATCTGTATATAAGTGTAGACATACTTACGCGGAATTCGGCTGAAGCTTCGACATAGACAAGTGAAAATAAATATTTAGAATATCAAATAGCTTAATTTTTTTTAAATTTTCTTCATGAAGACTAACTCACTTTTGCATGCGATCGATTCCATGTCACGTGGTCCAAGTAGTTCGGATTTGACCTTTACTTTTTTTTTTAATTAACTTATTTGTATTAGTATAAAAGAGGAAAACTAAAATAATGTAGAAAAAATTTAATAACTTTCAGATTTATTCAATGTTAACAATTTTGGTATGAATTTACTTAGAGCCAAGTATCTTTTTTAAAAATTTACATAATTTTTTCGACTGGTTAGACGAATACAATAAAAAAACATTTCAGTGTCAGGATGAAATATAAAAAAAATTTCAACAAAAATTTCTTTCAATAAAAAATTTTTTTCCAAAAATTTCATTCAGAAAAAAAAATTTTTTTCGTGAAAAGTTTAATTTTTTTGTTAAAAAATGTTGCGAAAAAAATTTCATTGTCAGGGTAGAGTATAAAAAAAATTTCATTCAATAAAAAAATTTCATTGTCAGGATATAAAAAAAATTTCGTTCAATAAAAAATTCTAAAAACATTTCATTGTCAGGATAAAATATAAAAAAATTATTTCATTCAATAAAAAAATTCTAAAAAAATTTCATTGTCAGGATAAAATAAAAAAAAATTTCATTCAATAAAAAAATTCTAAAAAAATTGCATTCTGAAGATAAAATATAAAAAAATTCAACAAAAATTTCTTTGAATAAAAATTTTTTTATCCAAAAATTTCATTCAATAAAAAATTTTTTTTTCATGAAAAGTTTAATTTTTTGTTAAAAATTGTTGCGAAAAACATTGCATTGCCCGGATAAAGAATAAAGAAAAATGTTCGAAAAAAGTTTCATTGTTAGGATAAAATATAAAAAAAAATTTCATTCAATAAAAAATTCTAAAAAAAATTCATTGTCAGGATAAAATACAAAAAAAAAAATTCAACAAAAATTTCTTCCAATAAACAATTTTTTTTTCAAAAATTTCATTCAGAAAAAAATTTTTTTTTTGTGAAAAGTGTTATTTTTTTGTTAAAAATTGTTGCGAAAAAAAATCATTGTTAAAATACAATAAAAAAATTCTAAAAACAAAAATAATTGTTAGTTTAAATATAATAATATATAATAAATTAAATAAAAAAAAAACTCCTTTCATTGTTTGTTAAACATTTTTGCGAAAACAATATCCTTGTTAGGATAAAATATAACAAAAAAAAATTTGTTTCGAATAGAATTTCATTTAGGATATATTATTATAAATAAAAAAAAATTCATTTTAGGTTATAATGTAATACAAACAATTTTTCTCAAATTGTTGTTAGGTTAAAATATTATTAAAAAAATTTTTTTTCTGTAAAACGTTTCGTTTTTCTGTTGAAATTTTTGCGAAAATAATTACATTGCTAGGATAAAATATAATAAAAAATATTTTTCGAATAGAATTTGATTTAGGATATAATAAATAAAAAAAATCCTAAAAAAAGGTCATTGTCAGGATAAAATATAAAAAAAAAATTCCTTCAATAAAAAAATTGTTTTTTTCGTTAAAAGTTTATTGTTTTGTAAAAATTTTTCCGAAAAAAATTTCATCGTTAGGATAAAATGTAATAAAAAATTTTTTTTTTCGAATAATTTTATTCGGGATATAATAAATAAAAAAAATTCGTAAAAAGTTTCATTGCCAGGTTATAATATAATAAAAAAATAATAATAATAAAAAAAGCAAACAAAATTATTGTTAGGTTAAAATATGATAAACAAAATTTTTTTTGTAAAACGTTTTGTTGTTCTGTTACAAATTTTTGCGAAAAAAATTTCATTGTTAGGATAAAATATAACAATACAATTTTTTTTTTCGAATAGAATTTTGAAGCAGTATTTCCGCGCAGAGAAAGAAAAAGTCGTGTCGATGTAATTCACGTTTTTATTCTAACTGCCGTTTTACATTTTTTGTCATCGCCTACTATCTAATGTTTAATAGGTACAAAGTTCTTTTGGCATCGCCTACTATATAACGTATAATTGTACAAGTATAAAGTTTCATGTAAGTGAAGTACAAGAGAGTAGGATTGGTTTGCAGAGTTGTATTTAGAATTCAACAAACGCCCCTTCAAACCAAGCCTGTACATTTAAAAATTCAAGTTTACATTTCTATATTCATTAAGTTACAATTCTCAATATGCTTCTGCTTCCCCAATGCTTTGGTAAGTATGTCGGCTGCATTCTCATTTGTCGGAACATACTCGACCTCAATTTGTCCGCATTCGTGTTTCTCTCGTATATAATGGTATTGAATGTCGATGTGTTTGCTTCGTTTCTGCACCATGGGATTTTTCACCATAAATTGCGCACTCTGGTTGTCACACAAAATCAAAGTAGGGCCTCTCGTATATTCCAGGTAACCCAACTCATTCAACAGACCACGAAGAAAAACTATTTCTTTAGTACCTTGGCATAATGCTATGTACTCAGCTTCCATCGAACTTAACGCAACCACAGACTGCTTTCGCGACTCCCAAGCTATTGCTCCACCAGCCATTGTAACAAAATAACCTGTATAGGACTTCCTGTCCAAGCTGTCGCTACCCCAGTCAGCGTCTGTGAAACATACAAAATTCTCAAAATTAGCAGAAAATGTTAATTTACCATAAGGGGTTTTCTTCAAATATCGAAGAACGTATTTTGCCGCCTGCATGTGCTCTGTATGCGGATGTGAGTTATATTGAGATAACTTTGACACCACATGCGCGATATCCGGACGAGATATGACAGCCAGATACATAAGCCCGCCAATAAGACTTTGGTAGTCCTTCGCCTTCAAGTCACTGCACTGCTTGTCACATTTATGAAGCACTGTGCCTGGAGCCCATGGAGTTGCCGCTGGTTTACAATCTTCCATGCCCCATTGTTGGAGAAGTTGCTCGACATATCGCTTCTGATGTATAGTGATGTCACCTCGATCACCATCCCGTTCAACTTCCATCCCCAAATAAAATGATATCTGCCCGCGATCGACCGCTTCAATGTATTGATTCAACGCTTCTATTATACTCCGCATCTCATGCTTGTTTGAGCATGCCAAGATCATATCGTCTACGTAGAGAGCAATAATGCTAACATTCGCATTACCACGACGAATATAAACCGATGGGTCCGACTTGCACCTTACGAATCCCATCTTCCCCAATATTTGCGTAACTTTCCGGTTCCATTCTCGGCCGGCTTGCTTCAGGCCATATAAAGCCTTTTTAAGTCTGCATACCTTATTAACATTTTTCGAATCTCCAAACCAGGGTGGCTGACACATATAAACCGTCTCCTCCAAATCGCCGTTCAAGTATGCAGCAACAATGTCTATGTGGTTAACCAGCAACTTGTGTTTCGCGGCCAATGCCAAAATTAGACGAATTGTTGAATGACGTACCACCGGAGCGAATGTTTCGCAGTAATCCACGTTGTATTTTTGTGCGCAACCCATCGCAACTAGCCTCGCCTTAAACTTCTCAATTGAGCCATCCGGATTACGTTTTATTGCGAAAACCCATTTACAGCCGATAACATTTTTATGAGCTGGTCGATCCACCAAGTCCCATGTTGCGTTCCGCACCAACGATTCATACTCTACTCTCATTGCCTCTTTCCACCTGTCAGCATCTTTAGAGTTTAGCGCCTCACTGACCGTGTTCGGATTTTCAATAACAGAGTTCAGCATCTCCGGACCGGCCTCTGTACAATAGACTTTTCTAGGCCTTCCTACACCTCCTGTACGCACCATTTTTGGCCTTCCTCGCTTCCTCTTGTTATTGTTTACAGCAACAGCCTCCTCGTAATCAGACTCAGTCTCAGCTCTTTCATGTTCTTCATGCTCGCTGCCTTCGTCTTCACGCTCGTCACGTCTGTCTTCGCTTACTAACGCTTCTTCAGCGCTACTCGGTTTTGCTTGAAGTTCAATAAAAAATGTCTCTTCGTTGACATCACTGTCCCTTAAATTTAATTCAAATGAATTTTCGAAGAATATGAGATCACGTGCAATTGTGATTTGATTCGTTTGTAAGTTAATTAATCTATAACCTTTCGTAGTTGGGTGATAGCCAACAAACTTTAGCTTAACCCCTTTCGGCAAAAACTTACTACCGCGTGGTCTTGGCCCCTTTTGCAGAACCACTGCATCACAACCAAACGTACGGAAATGTGCAACCGATGGTTTCCGCCCATGCCATTTCTCGTAAGGTGTAACTGCACCTAAAACTTTCGTAGGACACCTGTTTCTAATATATACCGCCGTGCTTACCGCTTCAGCCCACAATGATTGTGCCATTTTAGAAGAGTTTAATAAGCATCGCGCCATTTCCACCAAAGTTCTGTTGGCTCTTTCAGCCACACCGTTTTGCTGAGGGCTGTACGGCACAGTGGTTTGATGCCGAATGCCTTTTTCTCGTAACCACTTTTTAAACTGAGAGTTGACGAATTCTCTCCCATTGTCTCTACGAATCGTTTTTATTTTGCGGCCAGTCTGCTTCTCCGCGGCCGCAGCAAAAAGTTTAAACATTTCGAAAGCTTCAGATTTTCTTTTTAAAAAATACACTGCATTATATCGCGAGTAATCATCTATAAATGATATAAAATACGATGCACCGCCAACCGAATTCACACCCATAGGCCCGCACAAGTCCGTATGTACAAGTTCTAATACACTTTTTGTATAAATGCCGCTATATTTCACATAAGGCTTACTATGGATTTTGCATACCGCGCACGTAAAGCATTCAATGTTTTTTGAAATTTTAAAGTTCAAACCATTTACCATATTCATTTTTGAAAGTTTATTTAAATCATTTGTATTTATGTGGCCAAACCGCCTATGCCAATCACTCGCGTCATCACTAACCCCATTTACACAGTCCGCACTTTTGTTCACTAAAACGTTAGCAACATATATGCCATTTTCCAATGCACCAATAAGAATTGTTTTTTTGTTTTTGTTTTGCATTATGGCATTATTTTCTGTAAATTTGATGACATTTCCACTCTCTGCAGCTTTAGCGATTGAAAAAAAATTGGAATGTAGATCAGGTACATACCAAACGTCTCTCAAATTAACAGTTGTGTACTTTGTTTTCAGATTAACCGTGCCCTTTCCGCGTGCATAAACGCAAGCACCTGAAGCTAAAACTATTCTATGTTTTACACAAACAAGAGAACTAAACAATTTAGCATCTTTGCACATGTGAGACGTTGCACCACTGTCGATTATCCAAGTCTCGCTCAAATTCTCCTTTTTCTCTACTAACGACCAAGCTTTTTCATCTACGAGTGAATTATTTGATTGAAAACTGCACTGAGAACGTATATGACCTCTCCGTCCACACTTAAAGCACTTTATGTTGTTGTTGTACCTACTGAAAGTTATGCTTTCGTTCGCTCTACCATTTTCCTTTTGTCTTGTTCTGCTGCTGTTACCGCTGCCAGCGCCTCTGCCGCTACCTACACCAACCTCACTCCTTACGCCTCTGCCCCCGCTGCTTTTATTTCGAAAAAATCCAACGCGTCTTTTCGATTCGTTTGCCGAAAAAGCCGTTTCTGCGCTACTGCATTTGTCGCCGTGCCTTTGCTCCTCTTCCAGAATCTTCGCGACGAGATTATCCAATTTCGGCAATGCGTCCCTGCTCTCGACCATTTCGTCTGGTAATGAGCAAAGCAACAAAATTGTTAAAAAGTCGTCCTCCATGGATATGCCAACTTCTTTTAAGTCATCTACAATACAGCAGAACTCCTTCAATTGAGCTGAAAACTTCTCGAAACTTCTGAATTGAAATCGGATCAGTTTTTTAAATAGGTTCACTTTCCTACACGCTGTATCTGCCTTGTAGAGCGCGTTCAACGTGTCCCATGCACCTTTTGCTGTGGTACAGTTTTTAATATGTATCAGCTCACTTGGCTTGACGCTCAACGTTATAGTAGCGAGAGCCTTTCTGTCGCATACTATCCAGATGGTCTTTCCAGGCTCCTCCTCCGGACACTTATCAACGACTGCACTCCACAAATCTAGAGTAATCAGTAAACTCTTTAACTGAATACACCAAGTGGTATAATTTCCCCCACATAATTTTTCGATGTTGGCTAAAGCGTTAGCCATTTTACCGCGACTATTGCTTTTAACACCGGATAAGCAAATCAACCGAATTATTACAACTTCAATTTATGTATATTGACCGTGAACTTAGAAACCCAAGTCGATACCTGGGCCCATAACCATTTGAAGCAGTATTTCCGCGCAGAGAAAGAAAAAGTCGTGTCGATGTAATTCACGTTTTTATTCTAACTGCCGTTTTACATTTTTTGTCATCGCCTACTATCTAATGTTTAATAGGTACAAAGTTCTTTTGGCATCGCCTACTATATAACGTATAATTGTACAAGTATAAAGTTTCATGTAAGTGAAGTACAAGAGAGTAGGATTGGTTTGCAGAGTTGTATTTAGAATTCAACAAATTTTATTTAGGATATAATAAATAAATAAAAAGTTTTTAAGAAATATAATAAAGAAAAAATTCTCAAAAAACAACTATTAACGTATTTATTTAATGCAATTATACTAATTGGAAATTTTCCTGCCCAATGGAAAGTGGCTCAAATTAAAATGGTCCTCCAAAAAACCAGATTCAGTTGAATCGTATCGTCCAATAAGCCTTATAAGGCTTATTCTTGAAAGACTGTTTTCGATCATCGAAGAACGAAAAATAATACCCAATCATCAGTTAGGTTTTCGAAAAGAACACATCACTATACAACAAGGTCATCAAATTGTTGAATAAATTCACAATGCATTCGAACAAAAAAAAAAATACTGCACAACAGCGTTCCTCGACATTGCCCAAGCTTTTGACAGGGTATGGCACGACGGTTTGCTCTGCAAAATTAAAACCACCCTCCCTAAAAAAGTGTTATCTTAATAACCGAAGGAAGGAGGTCATCTCTCCGAGCTTTGCGAAAGTTCAGCGGGCGTTCCCCAAGGAAGCGTAATGGGACCCATATTGTACATACTCTACACATATGACTTACCCGAAACTGAAGCAGTAACTATCAGCACATTTGCTGATGATACTGCTTTACTGGCAAGTGAGACTTTCCCGCAAGCAGCTTCTTCTAAACTACCAAAGGGACTCGACAAAATCAACCTATGGCTCAAAAAATGGAGAATAAAGTCCAATGAAACAAAATCAGTACAAGTCACATTCACTCTTAAGCGAGACTCTTGCCCATCCGTCAAACTCAATGATATGGAAATTCCACAAAGCAATGAAACCAAATATCTAGGAATGCATCTGGACAGAAAATTAAAGTGGAAAACACATATAATCATAAGGAAAAGCACTTGGTATAAAAACAAGAGACCTTCACTGGCTTTTAAATGGTCATTCCCAAGTTTCTGTCGAAAACAAATTGCTCTTATACTCAGTAGTTCTAAAATCCGTGTGGACATATGGTGTTCAACTTTGGGGCACTGCGGCAAACTCCAATATCGAAATTTTACAACGATGTCAGTCAAAAACATTAAGAATGATCACCAACTCACCCTACTATATTACAAACTCGTAAATACACCGTGATCTCCAAATATCCACTGTTGTGCAAGAAATAGCGAAATATGCAAGATCCCACAATCTCAGGCTCTTAGCTCACTCTAACTCCTCTTTTAGTGGGAAAAAATGATATGGGTTGTACCACTGGGTGTATCCCATAAACGACTGAAATTCTCTAGCTGCTAGTATAAGTTATTCCACAAATATTTCTCAATGTATGTATACAATAAATAAAATAAATAATTGGCGCGTACACTTCTGTTAGGTGTTTGGCCGAGCTCCTCCACCTATTTGTGTTGTGCGTCTTGATGTTGTTCCCCAAATGGAGGGACCTACAGTTTCAAGCCGACTCCGAACGGCAGATATTTTTATGAGGAGCTTTTTCATGGCAGAAATACACTCGGAGGTTTGCCATTGCCTGCCGAGGGGCGACCGCTATTAGAAAAATGTTTTTATTAATTTTGTTTTCACCGAGATTCGAAGCAACGACCTCTCTGTGAATTCCGAATGGTAATCACGCACCAACCCATTCGGCTACGGCAATAAAAAAAGCAATTAATTGTTAGGTTTAAATATAATAAAATAACTTTTTTTCGTAAAAAATTCATTGTCAGGATGAAATATAATAAAAAAAAAATAGTTAAGATTAGAAATTTTTTTTGGAATAGAACTCCGATAATTTAAGAAAAAAGGTTTATCAAACTCAATCAAGAATTAGAGGTTGTAGCAAAAATTCCACTTTTTTCCGCTGTGTGACACCTGCTCTGAAAGTATTTCTGCGCAGCTAGTCAAGAGCTTTATTCCAGAATGGAAACTTCTGGAATGGAAATTGAAAATCTGGTCTGTGGCGGTATTGTGCATTTTCTTCATAGAACGAGTGATGGATATTTTTTTATATTGCTTGAAGAAGCAAATAGCCAATGTCCTCTGCAAAATAATTTTCGAAAATCAACGCAATTTTTGCCCTTCCTCTGGCTTACATTTTTTATACCGAAATTGAACGACATGCTCGAAATTATCCTACAAATACTGATTAAAGAAATTAAAATTTTGATGGGCATTTTTTGATTTATTTTAATTCGCACAAAATTTCAAAGTTTTATTTGTTCTTGTAGGAGAATGAACTATATTTTCATAAAAAAATTATTAAACATAGATGAGAAACAAAAAGGTGGTCGGCGCTTGTCTAAACTTGTTTATAAATCCTTGTGTTATAGTTATTTGCAGTGTTTCTACATGAGTGGCAATGGTAATAGGAAGGTGCATACCTATTCGAGTGCTTTCTATGCTAAGCTTTTAGTTTAATTTGTAGCGAGCGGCTCACCATATCTCTAGAGTTTCACGACTTGGAAAAAGTTTTTTTTTCATGCCGACCGGGGGCAGTTTTCTTGCTTGCCAAGGAAGCTACTGTTAGAAAATACACTTATTTCCTAACATTCTGACGTTTAACGTCCTCAATGGAATCAAAACCTACTGCCACTTTAACACTCAAGCATCATTCAGCCTGGGCTCACCTTACTTTTATTTTGAAATAAATCAAGCAAAAAAGAAAACAAAATAATTTCATATGAACTGTAAATTGCTAAATTATCTGTTTAATGCTTTTTGAGCCAACAAAAAGGAAAACAAAACAAAAAAACCAGACAAAACTCATTCACAACAAATTTCAATCGCAAAAACTTTGTACTTAATTTGCTTGTTCGTGTGTTTGCATGTTTGCAGATACTTTGGGCATACATTTTTCAACTTTTCCCAACACCGAGCAGTACAAAAGAAAATGTGCGATAAGAGCTCTCATTTAAACTTTGAAATTCTTTAATTTGGTTAATGTTAAATAATTTTGTTTAAGCCGTGAAGTTTAACACAAAAATTTTTGCCAAAGGCAAATTCAAACTTTGCGTGAAATTGTTCATACTTTACAACATTTTTTATTCGTGCACAGGTTGTGGGAAAAGGTAGCAGGGATTCATACACACGATTCAAAAAAAAAAAAAAAAAAAAATACAAAAAAAAAAAAAAATACAATTTAACAGAAAAAATATGAATAAAAGAAAAGTAGAAAGCGTCATTAATCACGAGTATAAATAAGAGTTCGCTCGATACACCAGCTCAGCTTTACCATTTGGATTTTCAGTAGTTTGTATTGTAGCTCGAAAATATGGCTTCAATTGACTTCCCAAACCCTTTATAAAAACGCACCAGGTTAGATAGAATTTTCCTGCGAAGACAATAAAAAAGTGAGTAATTTTATTAAATATAAAACAAAGAGACTGTTTGCGGAAATCATTGAAAGTGAAAGAGGACTCCTCAGTTGCGTCGAACCTTTACCGAGACTTCAAGTTCAAGATTTATGCCACTAAAAAATCGAACTCATCGGTGAAGGGTTGTGATTGAGTTTTTGATAAAAACGCAGATTCTTTCGTTGCACTATCCTCAGTATTCAGGTGGTTGCGACAAAAATATATACATATTTCTTAGCTATTCGGGAAAATTTTGCACGTAATACTAGAGATTTCATATATAAGTAGTAATGATGCATCATCCGTTTTTCATTTTCCCTTAAATTTAAGCTTTTAAAGGAATCTGAAATTTTAACGGGTAAACTTCTTTTAAATCAGAAAAAGACAAATAAATAAGAGGATACAAAAATGTTCCCTCTATTGAAAAAAAAATCATATACTTATATATTTATGGACTTATTATATTTCCTTTTAATTAATTATTTTTTTCCCGCTTTTCCTCGAAAATCATTTAACTCCACATTGAACAATTAGTGAGCTGCACACACGCAAAAAATCGAAGTATGCAGGCTGATTGAAAGGTATTGTATGCGCCACTAATTAACTAATGGCCATTAATCAGGTACTAAAATTTACATCGCATCTTTCATTGGAATTCATACATTTTTTTTGGATCACTCAATTCATCTATTTTTCACAAGCCCTTTGAATTTGACGTATCAATGAAGTTTTTTTACAGTGAAAAGAACCAAATGTCGTGCAGTAATACCTATAAAATTTCATATTTTGGAAAACTTAACTGCAACAGAAATCCATAAAAAATGGTAAGAGTACGAACCGAATCTGCTCCTTAATTTCCATTTGTGTATCCATGAGTTTTGGAATTTAAATGTGGTCACAGAAATGTTGAAGATCAATGCGGTGATTGACGTCTAAAAAGTGCAGCAACATTAGAAATCAATGAACAAGTATAGTACACAATTTTGATTGTGAAAATTCAAGTTTAACAAAGTGCTAAATTACTGATACCGCCAGCATCTCTGATAAACGAGTGTTCTAGAATGGTTCAGTTGCCATACGAAAAAAAAATGTAAATGCATCCCAGGACTTAGCGCTGCATTCAAAGTTTATGTTAAGAGTATTACGGCCCCATACATTTCTCTTGATACTTCTAACAACTGCCCAAATGGTTCTTTTATTACAACTTGGGCATTTAACATAAAGTGTGAAAACTTTTTTGTTTATGAGTTAAGTAAAATAGCTTAAAAGCAAACTTTTAATGAGTTTTAAAATATTTGAGTCAAGGAAAAGAAAAAGTGTATTGTAGGAAGCATAACTCTGGGTAACTAACGCAATTTATGAAAGCGACACCTTGAAAGATATCAGAATGAAATATATAACTCCTCAAGATTGAAATAATGAAATGAGTAATGAAAGTCGGATAACAAATAACGAAGCAATAATAAAAAATGTTTTGGGCGGCTTTCAGAAGAATAACATTTTTTTTTACAGAACATAACAAAACATGGTATGACATAACATAATATGACATAACATAACATAACATAACATAACATAACATAACATAACATAACATAACGTAACATAACATAACATAACATAACATAACATAACATAACATAACATAACATAACATAACATAACATAACATAACATAACATAACATAACATAACATAACATAACATAACATAACATAACATAACATAACATAACATAACATAACATAACATAACATAACATAACATAACATAACATAACATAACATAACATAACATAACATAACATAACATAACATAACATAACATAACATAACATAACATAACATAACATAACATAACATAACATAACATAACATAACATAACATAACATAACATAACATAACATAACATAACATAACATAACATAACATAACATAACATAACATAACATAACATAACATAACATAACATAACATAACATAACATAACATAACATAACATAACATAACATAACATAACATAACATAACATAACATAACATAACATAACATAACATAACATAACATAACATAACATAACATAACATAACATAACATAACATAACATAACATAACATAACATAACATAACATAACATAACATAACATAACATAACATAACATAACATAACATAACATAACATAACATAACATAACATAACATAACATAACATAACATAACATAACATAACATAACATAACATAACATAACATAACATAACATAACATAACATAACATAACATAACATAACACAACATAAAATTCGTTAGCAATTCAACAAAAAACAGTGCAACAGAAAACATAATATTATTTCTTTAAATAAATAAATAGCATAACATAACATAAAATAAAATAACATTATATAACATAACATAACACAGGAGAAGAACCTGGACGCAGGTACCTATTGAATATAAAAGCGGCTCTACCCGCATATACTTTTGTGGTGCCAGTGTACAATTTAGCCGAGATGCAAACGAGCCAAAGAGGAATGCAATTTTTCTTCAACCCAGTCTGGAGCACTTTTTATTTTGCATAATAAAAATCTCTTCGTAAAGTTAGTGCCGCATTCGTTAGCAATTCAACAAAAAGCAGTGGAGCAGAATTTTGCAGAGCTTCCGAAAATCATTACGAAGATGACTTAAAATTATTTCACATTCATTGCAATAAGTGTTTTGAAGTTGTGGAAGATTCTATTGAATAAGAAATTTATCTCATTTTTTATTTTGCTCCGTTCGAACGAAATACAAAAAGATTTTAAAATATTTCTTGATGCCTGTGCATTTTACTTAAGCCAGCACGAGTGCAAAGTATGAAAACTGCTTGGAAAACTTTGAATAATTAAGCAAATTGAAGACAGAGAATATACAGCAGCGCATTTAAAGTGAGAAGAAATATTAGTAGCTCTGACTACAAAATTTAAATCAAGTCGATAGCAGCAAAGCGTTCGACATGAGTACGACATCGCAGCTTGCCTCTAATTCGCTCCACTACAAGAATGTTGATATTATCCAGTATTGAATGTATTCTATTACATTAATATGCATTACAAAAAGTGCATATTTTTCCCATTTCTAAGCACAAAAGTACATTAAGAAACAGTTCACCACCAACTGCAGTGTATTTCATGCTATCGAACAACTATTTACTTACCTCCTTCTGCACAAAAGGCCATCAAAAACTGTTAAAAGGATTTTTGAAATTGTCAGTTGTAAATCGATTGCCAATTTATTACCAAAATACTCAAAAGACATCAATATTACCCCTTTCGCCTCTTTACGTGAGCGCTCAAGTGGAGCGATAGCAAATTGCGGTTATTGCCGACATTCAAATGGCAATTTTTTCCACATGCAAATTGGAAAGGGATATTGAGGCCAACTGCTGCTTCACTCAAAGCTGCATTCGTGCACTGGTGGTCACCATGAAAACAACTTACATTACCTTGTCGTTTGATGGCTTTCGCTGTTGGCTGTTTCATTTTCAAAATACATACACCTGAGTGCACAATAATTGCAGCGCCATAAATTGCAAAGCTTGCACTTTTATTGATGAACTTTATTTTTTATTAATTTTTTTTGTAATACAGTGCAGACAACAACAAAAACCAAATAACTCAAAGTTGCAAACTTTGTACAAAACTCAAAAATATTCAACTATGTTTTATCAAACTTCTTAAGTGAAACTTTTTAATCGAAATTTAAGAAAGAAAGAAAAAAAAGTTATGTACGCAGTTTTCTTTTCCATGCAATTTTAATATAATTCTATGCAAGTTGAAAGTTGCTCAAAGTTGGCGTTGATTTTTGAGAATTTGGTTTTGTAGATGGTTCTTTGCATTTTCTTCCAAATAACGAATACACCAGTAAAAGAAGTAAAAAATCAAACCAATTTTCTGCCCCTTCAAACTTGCACTTTTTTCTTGAAGGAGGCTTAAATCAAAATGTCAGGAACATCTCAAAGGTGTCGTCATACCAATGGTATGTGGGGCACGCCTCACTAAACTTATAATAATCCACCCATCTAGGCTAAATTCTACCCTGGGACCACTACAACCTGTAACATCTGCACTTTCTTATGCCAAAATTCAATGGGCTATAAAACTGCATACCCGAAATTTGTCAAAAAATTCTTTGAAAAGTGTTAAACTTTTATGAAAATTTTTTTAAATTTTGTGTAAAGCTGTTAAGCTTAAGATTGTGTTGTATAAACTATGTTTTTATAAACAAGATAAAAAAAGTCGCAAGTTTTGTGTTACAGAGAAAATTGGATACATTCCTTAGCGCCAGTTTGGCCAAGATGAAAAGTCAGAGCAGGCGGCAAAACAAGGTATGCCGTTTATGGATTCAATTCAATACTCAATACCAGGCGTTGGTGCCAACGAGTCTATTCTGGTATGCCGATCGTCGAAATTTTTTATAAAATCATGGAAATTATAAAGTTGGACCAACGGGTGAACATTTGCTCCGTTGCTAAGGAACTAAAGAATATCAAAAAATGTACGGAGCTATTTGCGTATTTTGTTACTTAGTTTCAGCGTCAGCATAAAATGTCACCTAATATATACTAAATTTAGTAAGTGGCATAATGATAAGGTCCCCACATATATAAGTAGATAAGTTCTTTATTTTTTTTTTGTTAATTATAACAAAAACTACATAAATTCAAGTTTCGAACTTTATTCAAATTTTTAAAACATTCATCCATTTGCACCCAAAATTTCACACTTTTTATTCTAATGTTTAGAGAATTTCTGGGTATGTAGTTTTGCGTTGTCCGGAAAGAATTGCCGGAAATTGCCGATTTAAAAAAAAAAAAGTAAATACATTTTTATTAAAACTTAGAATGAACTTTAATCATATATATATTTCCCATTTTGTTTCAATAACCTTTTGCCATCTTTCCGGCAAATTCATTATTCCGCGCTAATAGAACTTCTGGCCTTTATTTGCAAAAAACTGAACCAAGTGCGATTTTATAGCCTCGTCATTGCCGAAAGTTTTACCAGTTAAGAAGTTCTGCAAATACCGAAACAAATGGTAGTCTGACGGTGTAAGGTCAGTGCTATATGGTGCTCTTATCCACCCCTCTTCTTCTATTGTTGTTCGGAAACTCTTCACCCAATTGTAGTTCGGAGATATATAACCCGTATTGGTCCGATACCTCATACCTATTGAGCTATGTCCGAATATTTTACAGGTAAATTTACCCGTTGCGTTAAGTCTTGCGTCAGATCTAGCTGCTAGACTTTCTGCCGCAATGCCAATCGATGGTGGTAGGTTGAGTATTTTTTTAAGTGCTACCGTGCAGAGTGCGCCAAGACGTTGAATACCTTCCATAGGTGCATACTAGAGCATCATAGAGTAGGCTTTACTACAGCTGAGTAGCACCAATATATTATTGAAGGAGATAGACTCCATGTAACTCCCAGCAATTTTTTACATGCGTATAGCGCGTTACTGACCTTTTTATTCCTCTCCAATATATTGTGCTTCCATGAAAGTTTACTATCCAAGATTACTCCAAGGTACTTTGTGTGGTTTTTAAGAGTTTGTTCCACGTCGTTTAGCTTTGGGGGTTGGCAATAGGGGATCCTCTACCTTCTAGTAAAAAGTATCATATCCGTCTTATCGGCGTTTATCCCCAAGGCTGTCTGAGTTGCCCATTGATGCAGTGTTGCTAGTGCATTATTCATTATGCCGCTCACGGTGTCTAGGTATTTTTCTGTTACTACCATGGCTATGCCATCTGTATATCCTATTAGTTTAGATGCCATGCCTTCGAATTTCGTGAATAGCTCATTAGCTGCGAGAGAAGTGGCGATAGAACGCCACCTTGTGGCGTACCCTCGTATGCTACTTTAGTGAGTTTAGCTTCGTTACATTACGCCCTTATTATTCTACAACCTCACAGGTTCTTTATACATAAACAAACAGCGGGTTCTGTATTTGTTGTATCTAAGCTTCTTAGAATGGCTTCCCTCGACACATTGTTGAATGCACTACTATTGTCTAGAAATGCTTGTAAAGCGTATTCCTTGTACTCTAGAGCTTTCTCTATGACGAACATTAGTGAGTGTAATGCAGTCTCTGTGGATCTGCCTTTAGTATATGCGCGTTGTGCCTTAGACATAAAGTCTGACATCCTGTTTTTTCTAATGTGAGCGTCGAGGATTTTCTCAAGCGTTTTCAGCAGAAATGAGGTCAAACTGATGGGCCTGTATTCCTTTGAGAGTATGCGGTTGCTTTTACCTGCTTTCGGTATAAACCCAACCCTTGCTTCTCTCCAGACTACTGCGTGAAAATTTAACGGGTAGGAGATTTCTGAGACCAACTCCGTCGACGCATTCATGGCAAGCTCATCTGCAGTTCATTTTCCTCTATGTTTCTATGTGCTGAAACCCACATCAGCGAGATGTTCCCTGCAAACCCAAGATATTTGGTCTCCTTCTTACCTGAGTTGACTTGCTACGATCTGCGTAATGGCGTCGTCACACATTTGATCGCGGCTTGGCTATCCGAAAAATTGTATACTGTCCCTCGCTCCCACGTTCCTTTCGCATTTTGCATGCCTGCAGGATCGCAAAGACTTCTGCTTGAAAAACACTAGCGATATTCGGCGATTTCAAGGAAGTAGAAAAATTGGCTGACTTAAAGGAAACCCCTGCTCAGACTCCCGATTCCATCTTAGAGCCGTCCGTGAAGACAGATTTACCAGCTTCAATACAGATTTTTTCCTCGCCCCAATCCTGCATACTTGGAAAGATTATTCCGACTCGCAAACTCTAGATTGAGTTCAGAGAAATACGACGTCAACTGTTTAAAAATGCTACCATCTCCCTTGAGAGGAGGCGTCCAGAAGCCAATCTCCTTTAACCTGATTGCTTTTTGAGCAGCGATGGAAATAACATAAAAGTCGATGAAAAGTAAGCGCAAAACGACATTCAAGGTAGCACCCTTTAGTGATGTTGTTGTTGTAGCACCAATACAAGCCCTGTCGGTGTAGTGAATATCACTGTTCGTCTTTGTCTAACTCATCTACAGTGAGGCTCACGAAACATGTTGCTTCGACAGCTTGGGTCCGGAGAGGGTTGTTAGTTGAGTGGGTTTAGAGGGGCATGTGAAAAGGTGGTTAGTGTCGTGTGGAGTGCCTTCAAATGCAGGGCATATGTTTCGTATGTCGGGGTCAATTCAGGATAAGTAGGAAGTTGACATGCTACAATATCCAGAAAGTAATTGTGCTAGTGTTACGCGGGTCTCACGGGGAAGCTGGAGCTCTTCATCTGATGTAGGGGGTGGTTGGACTCCGATTACGGCATTCGGTGGTCGGGAGCTTAAGAAGGTGGTGATGGTCTCCCGATGAATGATGTTTATTGTCTGTCTAAACATTGTTGGTCCAGTAGATGTCTGTTCGTTTTGTTCTGGATCTCGTCGACGTAATTGAGGAGGTGTCTCTTGACGTGCCTGGGAGGCAGCGGTGGCTCAAGCAGGTGTCTGCAAGGGTGAAACCTGCGGTAGTCCCCCAGCAGAAATTGTTTGCTGAGTTGTTTATTGTGCTTCTTTACAGGGAGCATCTGTGCCTCGTTGTGAAGTTGTTGAAGAGGGGACATCAAGAGGCAACCCGTCGCTGTCCGAATGGCAGTATTCGTGTCACTAGTTTCAGGTGACCAGTCAGGCGCAGCATAATTTAGAACCGGCCAGTCAATTGCCTTAAATGTCGATATTAGTTAGTGATATTATAGCCCTTCAAGACAGCTAACAACCGATGAAAGCTATAGTACGTAGTTATTAAATCTTGGAAATCTAAAGTGTGGAGATGACGCTGGTAATTTTACTAAAATTTATTGAGGAAGTTGGGCTCAGAGAAATACTCTGGATCTATGAAGTGGGCACGATAAATCATTCAGGTCGCAGTGCTGCATCTCCCCCACAATAATAACAACAATGCGCCTATGCGTCTATGAATATTGCAAAACAAATTGCAGTGGCAGAAAAACAATTGCAATTTTGCATTGAAGTCAGAAGGGGTCACATGTTATGGTACGTTACGAGTAGCCCATCATCTAAGTACACATGTTTTGAAAAATCAAAGAGCATGAATGACTTGCATGAATTCGGCTCGGAGCAGCTGAACAGAATAGTGGAGCCAGATGCGGTATGTGCGTGTGTGTGTGTATGTGTGTAAAAGCATTTTGCTGTGTCGATATGAGTAAGCACATCTGGCTTGAGGCCAGTACAAATCTGATTAAACGACATAACACTGTAGCGTCCGCTGTTTCCCCTTCGCTTTCGCCTTCCGCTTCCCCTACACCATCGCTCATTGGCTCATTTCTGTGCAGTTCCTTGATTGCGCAGCTCTACAATGCCAAAGGCGATGAATAATTGAGTTGCTTATATGTACGCGTACATATTTATTTATAATTTTGCCTGCCTGCATGCGAGCAGAAAAATAATTCGCTAGAGGGGGTGAATGCCGAAACATTGCCATTCGCCTTGTCATTGCCGCCAACGGATGCGTTTCGAAGCGTATCAATGCGTTGCGATGAGCCGCAAGTACACGGTCGGCCCCGCTGATCGCTGCATATCGAGGTGCTTTTCTGCTGTTCTGGCACTATTGCAGCTACAAGTATTAGCACTTATGCGTGTATATGTGTGTGAGAGTGTGCGAGCGTATGCACCTGCTGCCTGCTGGGTCGGCCAGCTTAAGCGCGCACACATCCCCAAATGCATATTTCCTTTGTTTATTTGTTTTTGTTTTTGCTTTTCTTTGCTTTTTCCCTCTTTTACAATGAAACATTTGGCATTGCTCTTGACCAAATAGCGTTGCATACAAAACATGTTCCGCTGCATACTCACACACACACACACATACATACACGCAAATGCACTCTGTTTATGGTTTTACACTCTTTTATTTGTTTATTTATTCATACAGGTGAATTAATCATTCGAAATTTTCATTTATTCATATGCTGATTTACTATTTATGAATGTATGTATGTATGTATTTTGGTACGTATGTGTGTGTGTAAGCACACATGCGGATGCGTTAATCTATTTGGCATTGTTGTAAACACATGCATTTAATTAATTTATTTTGGGTCGCGGAAATTTCAGTAAATATTAATTTTGCTAAAAGCCACAAAAAAAAAAACAAAAAAAAAAAGTTTCACAAAAAATATATAAAGTCGAAAAATCAATTTTAATTTGCCTAATTAATTGCATTTCGTTGCGTCGTTCGATGTTTTGTAAAATGTGTAAACTTGTCGATGACACATATAGATACACATACACACATACACATACACACAAGTGTAGACAGACAAATTTATGCGAAATAAAATTTTAGTTTAAATAAATTTCTCGGTTTATTTGCGTTGTAAATACGCTGAGTAAACTTAAATTGCGAAAAAATTTGCATACATTAATTTTTATTTGTCATAAAAGTATGAAATGGCCAATTGATGTTAGTAAATATTTAGAAAATGTGGGCATTTAACACTCGCAAAGTTTTATTTAGAAATCGGGTGAGCACATTGCTTTCAGCCTTTTGGTTTGTTACCCGATTAGGTTAGGTTAGGTTAGGTAGTAATGATTGCCCAGAGAGTGGGCCTACTTGGACGAAAAAGTTTGGTTCATCCTTTCTGATATCATTGTAAGAGGGGAAAAAAGAGTTGAAGAAAAAAAAAAAAAACAAACGATAGAACGAAAAGGAAGAGTTGGGGAGCGTTTCTGTCAACATTGCCCAGCCACATCGCGTGAATGAGGCTATTTGACTGAAAAGGCCTGATCGACATGGTCAAACCACAAGTTGTCAAAGCCGCATTCCAGGAGCTCGAATGGGAGGTCCTTTAGCTACCGCCGTATTCTTCGTTCTTTGCAATGACGGATTACTATCTTTTCCGCTCCCTGTCAAACCATATGATGGGCATTACCTTCGATGACACCAGACCAAGCGATGTTTGGTCAAAGTCTTTGGTAAAAAACTTATTCCCCAACTTAATACATTTAAATATCGGGTGTTTTATGAGACCTTGAGAACTTATAATTTTTTTTTTATTGCAACTAGTTCATAAATATTTACAAATGACTAACAAGCAACTTAATTATGATAACCTTACACAATTTTCACTCTACATGTCATAAAGCATTTCTATGGAGGTATGAGATTGCTAGGTTTAGTGCGTCTGAGCCTTCGTATTAATCCGTTGGTTTCAATTAAATTAAGTGCTTCTTCATTGATGTGGTTTATTAGTCTTTCTTTATGGGCAACTGCAATTTTTGCCATTTCAGTGTTGACGGAGTTTATTTTAAGGTCGCGCTCAATGTCGGAACTTCTGCAGTACCATGGTGCTTTGACAATGCACCTAAGGACCTTATTTTGGAAGTGTTGGATTTGGTTTTTCGTACTTTGACTGGCGCACCCCCATAGCTGCGCACCATAACTCCATACTGGCCTTAGTATCTGCTTGTAAATTAACAGTTTGTTTTCTATCGTGAGAGCTGATGCCATGAGCCATTGCGTGTTTTTGAGTTTTGATGTCCAATTCTTGCCTCTTTTTCTTGACATGCTCTTTCCATCGAAGTTTGCAGTCAAGTGTCATACCTAGGTACTTCGCATAGTTTGAGTATGGGACCTGTTGATCATCTATGTATAGTGGTATATGTTGTATTTTAGTGTTTGTGAAAACTACGTGTACAGATTTTGTTTGGTTAAGTTTAATTTTCCATGTATTAGTCCACTGGCAGATCTTATTTAAAGTGGTTTGTAATGTGGCTGTCGATTCGTTTTCAGTTTCACCAACTGCAATCAAGGCGGTGTCATCTGCAAACGTTGCTGTGACGTAATTAGGATCAGACGGTAGGTCATGTGTAAAGATAAGGTACAGCAGAGGCCCAAGAACGCTGCCTTGAGGTACTCCTGCATTTATTTGTCGAAGACTTGAATAAGCATCATCTTGCTTGACTCGAAAATAGCGCTCTGATAAGTACGACTCCAAGATTTCGTAGTATTGCTTAGGAAGTATTAATTTTAGTTTAAAAAGCAAACCTGTGCGACAAACTTTATCGAATGCCTTTGCCTCATCGAGGACCACGCCAGAACATACTTTTTTATTTTCGAGTGCTTTTTCTTTTTCGTGCGTGATCCTGTGTACCTGGTTGATTGTAGAATGTTTACTTCGAAAACCAAACTGATGTGTTGGAATTATTTTTTTTCTTTCTAATATTTTATTGAGTCTTTTAATCAACAGCTTTTCAAACAGCTTTGAGATCACTGCTAGGAGTGATATAGGTCTATACGATGAAACTTCGTGTCCAGGTTTGCCTGGTTTTTGGAGCATAATAACCTCCGCAGTTTTCCAGAGAATAGGAACGTAATGAAACTTGAAAGATGCATTCATTTGCTAGTGAGAATTTGGATGCTTTTAGGTGGAAGCTGCTTGAGTATTTCTGTAGTGATTATATCGAAATCAGGGGATTTTTTAACTTTTAGCATTTTAATTTCTCTTTTTAGTTCGGCGCTCGTGACTCGTGGAATTTCTTCAAACTCTTGGAGCACGGATGTAGACAGGCTTTCGGATGTTGCCTCATGAGGTGTAAAAATATCAGCTAGATAATCTGCATATAGTTCTGCTTTCTGGGAATTGTTATTAGCTAATTTACCTTCTTTTATCTTGAGAGGAGGACAGTGCATTTATGGCCTTTTTAAGTACTTTGTGCATTTCTATAAAGAGTAATCCACACGACGATCGTTGGAAAATGAATGCAAGTAACGAGAAAACCCATCATCTTTTAAATTTCTTTATTTTCCGACTAAGGTCTTTGATAATGCAAAACGGAAAAATTGTTAGAATGAGTTTGGTTGAGTAACCTGTAGATGATTCTGTGACATTTACTTTTTGAATATGATATCCGACACATGTATGTTCGTCGCGGCTGCAAGTTCCATGGTCTGTCCGATCGGTCCAATTTTTGATTATTTTTTTTCTAATAAATCTCAATCAACCGTGTTTAAGAGATGATTACTGTGCTCGATGCATCGCACAGTTTCGTCATATATAGCTCACTAAAGACATCTAGCGAAAATGGCCAGATATGTTTGCTTCACATCATAAATGGTTTTCCAAACAGAGGTGTTATTTTGATATTCAAAGAAAAATGCTATTTTTTAATAAGAAGGGTGCTTTTTATGTGTCGGGATTTGGCAACCCTGGTGTTGCAATCTGGCAACTGACAGCTGTATCGTAAAGTTTGACATTTTTTGGATTTTACGTACTCAGAACGTTTTGAAATACCAGCGCTATTTGTGTTGTTTACAGTAACTTAAAAGATTCATCTCGGCCCAAAAATGGAATTAAATCGTGAACATTTTCGTGCGATTATTTTTTACAACTTTCGACGTGGATTAACTCAGCAACATTGCATGGCTGAACTTAATTCATTTTTTGGCGATGAAGCTCCATCAAGGACCAGTGTTTATCGATGGTATGGTGAATTCAATCGTGGTCGTAGTTCACTCCAAGACGAATTTCGTGAAGGTCGTCCAAAATCAGTTGTTGTTCCGAAAACCATTGATGCTGTGCGCGAACTGATATTGCAAGATCGTCATGTGACCTATCGTGAGATTGAGACAATCTTAGGCATTAGTGGGACCAGCATACATTCAATATTGCATAAACATTTGACTGTCAAAAAAATTTGTTCACGTTGGATCCCACACAATTGTCAATCGCTCAAAAAATGGCTCGTGTCGATTGGTCGAAGGAAATGCTCAAAAAATACGATCGCGGGGCTTCGAAACACGTCTATGACATCGTGACAGTTGATGAATCATGGATTTATGCGTATGAGCCCGAAAGTAAACAGCAGTCGACTGTATGGGTGTTTCAAGATGAGCCAAATCCAACAAAAGTTGTTCGCGCACGAAGCACTTCCAAGCAAATGGTCGCCTGTTTTTCGGAAAAATTGGACATGTCGCAACCGTACCACTAGAACAACGTAGACCAGTAAATTCTGAGTGGTACACAACCATTTGTTTGCCAGTTGTCTTCAAAGAAATTAGGAAAACCAATCGCCAAAGACAATGCGAGCTCTCACACATCGGCTCAAACAACTGCATTTTTGAGCACCCAAAACATTGAATTAGTGGGTCATCCGCCGTATAGTCCTGACTTGGCACTGAATGACTTCTTTTTATTCCCGTACGTAAAAAACAAACTGAGAGGTCAACGTTTTTCGATACCTGAAGAAGTGGTTGCGGCATTCAGAATGCATGTTTTGGAGGTACCTCATTCAGAGTGGCAAAAGTGCTTCGACAATTGGTTCAAACGCATGCAAAAGTGTTTAGATCGTCATGGAGAATATTTTGAAAAACAATAAAGTGATTTTCGATGATTAAAATTTGTTTTTGTTCTCTAATCCCGACATATAAAAGGCACCCCTCGTATAAATGATCGGATGTTTATTTCATTATAAAGAGGAAGGTAAGCCGTGAAGAGTGGAAAACAACATCAGGCAAATGACCACCGCGACCACGCTTACAGGACAATATCCTTTTCAAGAACTTTTCCATGACCGAATTGCAAAGTGGCTGCCCTATGTCCTCGATAGCCTCGCGTACTCCATCTTTGAGGTCTTGAGTCGACCCTGAGCTATTGGCGTAGATCTTCTCTTTCACGTGGTCCCAAAGAAAAAAAGTCACAAGGTGTTAAATCACAAGATCACGATGGCCAATTGTGATCACCTCTTCGAGAGATAACACGGTCCGAAAACTTTCAACTCCAATTCCTGCCATAAAACATCTTCTCTCAATCGCGATAGATTGGAAAACTTTTTATAAAAATTTTAAAGAACCTTCCGAATTCGTACATCAGGATTGAAAGGGTTAGAAGAAAAAAAGGATGGATTTAAGGTTATTGAAAGAATATAAAGGGGTAGGGATGCAGATTAGAATAGGATTGTGGTTGAAGCTAAAGCTCACCCTGAGCTGTAATCGCTACTTGATGATGATGAAAGGAATATAAAATGTATTCATATTGCTGAAAGGCAATTCTTTTTTACAAGTTTTCCAATCGAAATGTCCGACCTTAGTTGACCTTAGTTGGCCCATAATTTTCGTTTGGCTTTGCAGCGCAGTCTGCAAGCAATCAACTTAATTAGTAATTAAATAATCATTTGCTCCAACCCAAACGTGCCTAAAACTATTTGTCACTCAACAAAATGTAACAAAGTTTCTGAAAGTCCTTTTTCTAGATAATTACAAGCTTAGAAAGTAATTAGGACTGCCTACAAAAAACCTGAATATCCAGGAACTGCACAAATAAGCAGAAAACCAATGAAGGTCCTGAGCAAGAAAAATACTTGGAACTAAGTTTTGCTGAAATTCTTCACAAACTAACGCACACAAAGAATAGTAATAAACTAAGAAAAAAGGTGTACAAACATAATTAACTTTGAGGCTGAACAACGAAAGCGGAGTAGTTCCCGTCAATTGCAGCAAAAATTCAATGGAAAGTTTATGAAAACTTCACACAATTTTCTTAAGTGCTAAGTTTGCTTGTGCGCCGCAATCTGCTTAGCTATGCAGCAGTCCAAGTTATCGAAGTTTTCGAGTGAATTCAGTAAATTCAGAATGGACTTTGTGCAGAGAAATGTGCCGAGACCACAAAATTGAGCTGGTTGTTGTCGTAAATGGGCATGAAATTCTTACCACAAATTCATTCACACACACGTACAAGTGAAAATACGCCTTTGAGTCGGCTAATCGTACTTTGGCGGGAAACAAACAAAGCAAAAACTTTCAATTGACTACAAATGCCTTACAAAATTTAAGTTTTTCTAGCCAACAAGGCGCTGCGTCGTCTGCAAAGTAAATCAACAACAGCTGGTGTAACAAGCAACTTGCGCCACCCGCAACTGGACAGCTGTGACAGCAAATGTACGAAAAAGCATCTGTGCAGCTGCTTGAATTCCAAATTGTTACTAGCGAGAGCGAAGAAAGAGCACAGCGGTGCGCGGGTTGTTGAAGGCAAACAGATGCAAATAAATGAATTAATGGCTGTGGGAATGAATGATTTAGCGCTCGAATGCGTGAAAAAGTGGCGTGCGCGCTGAGGATTGGCAATTGAGCAGCCATTAAAATGTTGTTTCAGTGTAGAGAGGGCGAGTAAATAAACTACGTAAGCGGCAGGCTCATGAACGATGGATGAGTGCGAAGATAAGTGAATCCAGCGCCAATAGCAGAGAATGAAGTGCGTGAAACTGCATGGAAATGAAGTGTTTTTTTTTTAAAGAATCAGAGAATTGATCATTTTTATAACAATAAAAGTTACCCGATATAGGCAAAAATAAATGCAACAAAATATGACGATCGCATTTAATATCCATCACTGGTGGATGGACAACAACCATTTTCAATCTAGTTTTGCATTATGCCATTAAATACTTCACGACATCGGGGCATCTGTTTTCCAGGACCACACTGACTTTAGCATACGCGGACGATATAGCCATTGTCGCCCGTAGTAGACGCTACATAAATGACATCTTCCTAGCGATAGAAAAAAATGCGAGATTGGTAGGGCTGGCAATAAACAAAAGCAAAACCAAATAAAATTAAATTTCAAGGGTCGATATTGAATGCGAACCACACCTAAACGTCAAGTTTTTTTCTAAATTTCATTTGACATTTTTCAATTTCGGACTAACTCAATTTGAACCATGGAAAGATACACAATCGAACAACGCTTTAAAGTTATTCAGGCTTATTATGAAAACGGGTGTTCAAATCAAAATGCATATCGCCCACTTCATCTTCAGTGATGAGGCATATTTTTACCTCAGTGGATTCGTCAATTAGCAGAATTCCTGCATTTGGGCGAATGATAATCCAAGAGTGGTTGCCTGATTGCCAAAAAACCAATGCACCCACAAAGAGTGTCTGTTTGGTGCGGTTTATGGGCCGGCGGCGTCATTGGGCCGTATTTTTCCTAAAATGAGGCCGGTCAGGCAGTTACTGTGAATAGTGCTCGCTATCGTGAGATGATAACGAACTTTTTATGGCCCGAGTTGGAAGATATGGATGTGGACGATATGTGGTTTCAACAGGACGGTGCCACTTGCCACACAGCTAACGAAACAATAGCTCTTTTGCGCGAAAAATTTGATGGCCGAATAATCTCACGTCGCGACGATGTCAATTGGCCGCCCAGATCATGTGATTTGACACCGTTGGACCTCTTTCTTTGAGGTTATTTGAAAGAAAAGGCGTACGTCAATAAGCCAGCAACAATTCAAAAGCTAAAAGAGGAGATAATTCGGCACATTAACGGCGTAGAACCTCAATTATGCCTCAGCGTCATTGAAAATTTGGACCATCGGATGGAGGTGTGCCACCGAATTCGCGGTAGCCATTTGGCCGATATTTTATTCTGTACGTAATTGAACCATACTTATATTACCATAATAAAGAGAAATGACAATAATTTCCTAAAAAAATTGTATTTTATTAAAAATCAACACCGGCCTTTGAAACTAAACCACCTTTATATGAGGATCTCAAAATTGAAAAGGTAAGCGTTTGACGTTATTAACATCGAAGACAACTTCAATTTTGAGAGCGTGTCCAAATCTTCATATCTCGGCGCATTAATACGAGTACGTAACGACAACAGCTTGCAGGACTGTGTATATGACAAGATAAGGGCAGCGAAACGTGCATACTACGCTAACATAAAGCATCTGAAATCAAGATCTCTCTCACGTAGGTGCTAACTTGTTATTTATAAATCGCTCACTCGACCCGTGCTGACCTACAGCGCAGAAATTTGGAGCTTGTCTCTTGCAGACGAGGAGCGTCTAAGAATATTTGAGCGCAAAATATTGCGTAAAGTATTTGGTCCAACACGTGAAGAAGATGGCGAATACAGAATCAGGCCCAATAAAGAGCTGCTAAGTCTCTGCAAAGGCGCAGATATTGTAAGATTTATCAAGTCGCAACGCGTCAGATGGGCAGGTCCCATTATGCGCATGGATGACAGTAGGCCACAAAAACTTCTGCTGGACCACAATCCCTTTTTCTTAAGACCCCTTGGTAGACCAAAAACAACATGGCTGAATAACGTATCCGAAAATCTGAAAAAATAGGCGGTCAAAAAATGGAAATCTCCTGCGCTGAATCGTGTTGAATGGAGGAAGATTGCTGGGGCCGCAAAAGCCCACGCAGGGATGTAGTATTGTTGTTGTTGTTGTAGCAGCATAATCATTCCCCATACATAGATGAAGTGACAGTCCTTGGCCGGATATAAATTCGGGTCGTTCGGGTAACGTAGACCCGACTGCCGTGGGAACGATGTAGTGCTAATAGATGATGATGAAATTAGGGCGACTTTTCGGTTTGAAAATACCTCCAAACAAACAAAAAAAAACTATTTTTTCAAAAAAGCATCCAACATGGTTTAAAGTTTTAAGATTAAAAGTTTTGCACAAAAATATATATAAAAAAAAATATGTTGATTTTTTGACGATTTTTGTTCTTTATTCCCAATAGTTTCTCGTAAGAGAAAATGCGCAACACCTATCGCAAACGGAATTCAAAAGAATAAATGAAAAATTCTTCAATATGAAAAAAAACCGGCACTCAATCAATCAAAATAAAAAAAAAAACATATAAAAACAATACTTTTAAAAAACTTTAAGCTGACTGGCCTTAAAGCCTTAAAGAGTCTCTTATCATACCTTAAAGCTTGTAAGAGAAAGATTCTGTGTAAGATTTTTGGATCTGTGCACGTTGGTGACGGCGAGTATCGTAGGCGATGGCACAATGAGCTGTACGTGAGCTTTACGTCGCCATAGACATAGCGTAGCGAATAAAGATCCAGCGGCTACGCTGGCTGGGTCATATCGTCCGAGTGGTGGCAAAGGCTCCGGCTATGAAAGTATTCGATGCGGTACCAGCTGGTGACAGCAAAGGTGGAAGGAAGGCCTCCTCTGCGTTGGAAAGGTCAGGTGGGAAAGGACTTGGCATCGCTTGGTGTGTCCCACTGACGCCGGTTAGCATGAAAAAGTAAATAAGAAAAATCGAAGAAAATCGTTAAGGCGTAATATCTTAGCTAATTTGAAAAACAAAAGTATTTTACAGGAACACGCGTTTGTGCTTATACTTCGTACTGCAAACTGATTGCAGCTCTTATAGGACTTTGATTTTTGATTTCATCCTTTTTGTTTCTTTGTTCACTCCTTTCGGGAGAATAGGGCCTCGGCAAGACTCAGTCTTGCGTTGGTTTCGATAATCTATTTGATTTCTGACAGGGCAGGTGATTAGCCTTCCGCTATCTGTCCCCACCTGTCGTTGCTTAGGAACAACGCCTTCTTACTGCTTGGAGCGCCATCTGTGTTTCACATTTTTCTGGCAGAAGGATCACACAAATGGTTGAGGACTTCGCTAAATTTGGTGCTTCTGTGCTTTTAACGCGGTTGCTCGCTTAATCTTGCTGGTGCCACTGATGCAATGTGTAACTGTGTGTTTTTCTTTGCTTTTTGCTTGTTTAAGCAGCCACAATGCAAACAAAGCGGTGACTATTGTGGGGGAGTAAGGATGAAAAGGATAATGAGGAATGAGCTTTTTTTTATTTTTGTTTTTAGAAACAGAGAAAGTAGGTGAATTTGGAAAAGTGTGAGGACTGTGTTTTACGTGGGATGCGAATCCACAACCTCTGGGATGACAGGCTGGTGCACTTACGCTAGACTACCGAGGCGGCTATTTCACTAAATATTTATATACTGTCACAAGATATTTATGAATGCAAAAGAGAAAAGAAAACTCTATATTTTTAAACTTAATTTAATTTTCTATATAATCCCATTTTTTACTTCTTTTTTATATTCTGTATTTGAAAATCTTTTCAAGACTTAATTTTTTTTTTCTAATTTATGGAGTACAGGAATAAGTTTCCGTCCTTTGTTAGCCAAATTTACGAATTATTTAATCAATTAAATTAATATGAAGTATGTGCCATTGGAAGCTACAACTTTCCTCCATTTTTAAGGCAGCATATGTATTACTTTAACGAAAAATTTGAGTTCCTTTGACTTGATCCATTCATTGAGCCACTTTTCGATGCTCTCGTAAGAAGTGAACCGCTCTCCAATAAAGGCTCACTGCATTGATCGGAACAGATGGTAATCTGAAAGTGCAATGCCTTGGGCATACGGCGGGTGGTGTACGATTTTCCAATTCCTTCCCTTTAAATATTTCTGGACCGATTTAGCAACGTGTGACCTGGTGTTGTTATGCAGCAAAATCAGTTTGTCATGTCTACCGTCCTATTCCGGCCGCTTTTCTTTGAGAACTCGATTCAAACGCATTAGCTGCAGTCGGTAACGATCGCCTGTGATGGTTTCAGATGCTTTAAGGAGTAATAGATGACACCCTTCTAATCCCACCAGATGCACAACATAACTTTTGAAACATGCATTTTTTATTTTAGCTGTCGATGGATCTGGTTCACCTGGCAGGCTCCAAATTTTTCGACGCTTAAGGTTATCATAATAGATCCATTCTTTATCGCCAGTGACGATGCGATGCAGAAAATCTTTTCTTTTCTGCCGTTCAAGAAGCATATCAAACGCCACCAAACGTCTTTCGATATCCCCCTCCTTCAATTGATGTGGCACCCAGTTACCTGCTTTCTGGAACATTCCCAACGCATGCAAATGTTTATCGACGGTTGATCTGTCAACATCCAACTCTTTTAGCATATCACAAAGGGTTCGCCATGCGTCTTCATCCAATAATTGTTGTAGCTGAGTATCTTTGAATATTTTCGGTGCCCCTTCACGATCTTTAGCACTGCCACTTTGGAAGCGTCGAAACCACTGTTTCCAAGTTGTATATGATAGAGCGTGATTATCGTAAATATTGATCAACCACGTTTCAGTTCCACTTTTCTTTAAAAGGTAATAATGAAGCTTGACTTCCCGCAAATGCTTTTTTTCGGTACGAACGCAGACATTTTTGACGTTAGATAACAAAATCATCTTTACGCTTCAAACGAATGTCTACTAGTGTCATCGAGACCTCACATATGCACCTTAAAATCGCCCGTATATTATTATTAGAGCGAACACAAAAATAGTATCAGCAGCGACACCTCTTTTACGACCTCTTTTACAAGGGCGGAAACGTATTTCCATACCCAATAAAATTTATTAGTTTTTTCATTTTTGATATTTATTATTGTTAAATTTTTTTTGTTTTAATTTCATTTAATTTTTTATATGTAGTTATATATTTGCAATTTTTTTAATTGCATTTTAATAGGATTTATTTTATTTTAATTTTTTTTATATTTCATTTTATATAAGTTGTTATATTTTGTTTTTTTATTATAATTTTCAAAAGTTATTTATTTTACAATTTTGTTTAAATTTTAGTTTAGCTTTTTGTTGTAGTACTTTTAACATTTTTACTTTTTCTCCACATTTTTATTTTATTTCAAATTTTTTTTTATTTATTTAATTTTTTATTTTATCATATCAAATTTTTTATTTTTCAATTTTGTTTAAATTTCATTTTATCTTTTGTGTTGTCACATTTTTATCATTTTTCCTTTTTTTCTACTCTTTTATTTTATTTCATTTGTTTTTAAATTTATTTCTTTGTTTCTACAATAGTTTAAAATATTTTGGTATTTATTTTCATTTTTAATATTTTTTTGAATTTTTTTTTATTTAATTTAATTTTTTATATTATCATACTTTTTATTTTTCAATTTTATTTAAATTTCCTATTGGCTTTTGTATTATCATATTTAATTTTAAATAATTTTGGATAAAAACTTAGTTTATTCTTTAACAAACGCCATACGACGTACGAAGTTCAGAAAAATGCATACAATTTTTAAAGAAAACTTTTTAGGTTTTTTGTGAATTTTTCTGCCTATCGTATAAAGTTTTGAACTTTGAGTTATGCGTATTTTAATAGAAAATGAGCTTAATTTTTATTTAAAACTAAATAAGAAAACTTAAGATGCGTGGGGTTATCATCGTCATCATTATCATCGGTTTCTGTTTCTCCCACTGTAGCATAGGGCCTCAGTAAAACACCTCCACATCATTTTAGTTTTTGCAAGAAACTTGATTTCGTTCCAAATTTTTCCTGACGTTTCAACTTCCTTCTGGATAGTTCTCCGCCAAGATATTTTTGGACGGTCAACCTTGCGAGCAGCTTGTGGATCCCAGTCTAGTGCTTCACGACATATTTCATTTGCGTCCTTTCGAAGCGTATGCCCAATGCACCTCCACTTTTGCAGTTTTATCATATTAACTACCGGCTGGAGTTTGCACCTCTCCTATAGATCGTCCTTACTTATGGTGTTGTGCCCCCAGATCTTTAATATCCTGCGCAAACATTTGTTCACACAGCTCTGAATTTTGTTTTCTATCCAATTATTTGTGAGCTAGGTTCCTGATCCATATAAGAGTACTGATAATACATTTGTCTTAAATATCCGTAATTTTGTATGTACGCTGAGGATGGTTGAATACCAGATAGCTCGGAGATTTATTTGTTCTGGCGATAATGTCTAGTTTCGCTCTGTCTTTAGCAGCAATGAGGATGATTCTATGTGTAGAAGTCCACCCAAGTGGGGAATGTCCGTAATCGCCATTCACTTGGGAATGGCCAGGACAATTCTTCCGCATATGGTCCAAGCAGCTCACAACTTCCGGCTGCTCCCAAGTATCCTCTGGGTAGTTTCCGAACATCCATTCGAGAGTGAGCTAAAGCGTAAGAAGAGAATCCTGATGAAACCACTCTGACATATCCGGCTTAAGGGCTTATCAGGATTCCAGCGTCTGTTCACCATGTTAGGTGTGGCTGTAAACGGGGTTTACAGCAAGCGGCTCGTCTAAGCCTTGAAATCTGTGCTAGTTTAGAAAGGGATGGTACATCATAGTCGCTCCTGCTTTGCGCTTATAAGCATCGCACGGAAATTACCAACGAATAATAGTTTAGCAAACAGGAAGATGCGTGTGATGCAAGGGTTTTTTTGTCGTCGCGTGCATATATAAAAATTACGTTCATCACTCCCCACTAATGGACGCACATTACTGTTGTAAAGTATATATAAAAATATATTTATAATACTTGCAAAAGATATTAATATAATCTTCAATTTGCGCCCATTCCATTGTTTATAAGCCGTGAATGGCGCGCTTCATAAAGCCCATTTAAAATATTTCACATTTTAAGTGGAGGAGGCACTTCCATTCAAATTACCAGTGCATAAATATTTACTGAAGTAGTACACATGTATGAGTATGTGTGTGTATGGGTGTGCATGTAGGTGCCTTGCTGTGTGTTCGTTATGATTTGGAAAACAATTTGTTTTAAGTATTTGCCAACTTTACTATAAATGCATGAAATATAGGAGAAGGAGGTTGTTGTTGTTGCTGCAGCATATTTATAGAAACATATATTCCTCTTTTGCATACTCGTTTGTATTTGTTATTGCCATAAGCTCTTGACATCTGCCAGGTTGGCACGACTACAGCCATTTCCTGTGTTCATATCCGGCGGCCATAAACATTTGCCACCTTTCGGGCGCACACACGCACCCGCACACAAACGCACTGATGCGCACTTGAGCAAACAACAGGCAAATATTTGTTTGCGCCGCAGTTGGAGGGTATCTATACTGCGTATATTGCCGGGGTATTTAGCAGAAACTTTAAAGAACTCTTTAAATGACTTTAAGCTGTTCTTCTCTACATATTTTCTGCACTGAATTCACTTTCCATCAGTTGTGTATTTATTTATTTTCTAGAACAATTTTCTTCAGCTACTTTCTTGCTAAGCCTATTTCTGCTCCTGAAAGGAGCCGGTTAAACTTTGGCAAAAGTTAGCAAATAAAATTGAGCCATCAAGACAACATTTCCGGTTAAAGTTTTGTCGTTTTCCCTGTGCTTTTTTGGCTTTAATTTTCCTTTTCTACTGTTTTATTTGTTCGAAGTCTTCATTTTACCTTGCAGTATTTTGCCGTGGCCCTTATACCTTCTACTCAAATATGAACGAGACGGTATGAATAAAACGGTCCGCGGATGACATATGGCAAAAATAGATTTTTTGTTTTTTAGTAGGGCTGTTATAAGCTTACATGGCAAATTTCAGCGTGATATATCACATAGTTTGTTTTCTGTGCTACTGTAAACAAGTCAAGCTCGAGTGTATTCTTCAAATTCTCTTTCATGACTTCAATTGTCTCAAAATTTTTTCCACGGAGCGGCAACTTGAGCTTGGGAAACAGGAAAAAGTCACATGGAGCCATATCAGGCGAATACGGTGCTTGCGGAACGATATTAACATTATTTCTGTTCAAATAATCGCGAACAAGACGTGATGTGTGAGCTGGTGTATTATCGTGATGCAAGAACCATGACTAGTTGTTCCACAATTCCTTCCTTTTAAGACGAATGTTCTCGCGCAAACGCTTTAAAACGTCTAAATAATATTCAGCGTTAACCGATTTTGCGATTTGTGCGATTTTCAAGCACAATTTCCTTTACTTTTCCGATGTTTTCGTCGTTTACTGATGTTGCTGGACGACGTTCATGAGGCAAGTTTTCAACCGATGTACGGCCCTCTTTGAACGATTTGTACCACTGGAAAACACGTGCACGCGATAGAGCAGAGTCCCCATAGGTTGTTTGCGACATTTTTAAGGCGTCTGAAGCCAAAATTTTGTTGGAATAACAAAATTTCAAACAAATTCTTTGTTCAACTTGAATCTCCATCGTTAAATTCGAAGAACACACTCGAGCTTGACTTGTTTACAGTAGCACAGAAAACAAACTATGTGACATATTCCGCTGAAATTTACCATGTAAGCTTATAACAGCCCTACTAAAAAACAAAAAATCTATTTTTGCCATATGTCATCCGCGGACCGTTTTATTGATAACGTCTCGTTCATATTTGAGTAGAAGGTATATCATAAAAAAAGTTATGAAAAGTATAGAAATAAACCAGAAAACTTGGTTTTTGCTATATGTAAATAGTTCGAAAAGTGCCTACCTTTTTGATATTTGACCGCAACCAGTAGCAAGTTTTACTTAAGAAATATTAGTCAAATGCGACAGATCAAACTAGTGAAATTACTACTTGAGCACTATTTTTGGTGACCCTCTCGCATGGCAATGCCAATAAGACACCTTTTTCTGCCCACCATATGCAAACATTTGCCTCCATAAACGAATACACATACGAATATTCAATTATGATTGCAAAGCAAATGTCAGTTTGTGCCATATACTTGTTTGTTAATCTTTTAAGTATAGTTTGGAGCTGTTATTTTGCCTAGTCAAATGGGATACAAAAGTTTATGTAATTTACTGATAGTGCTGGTATATATTAGGGTGCTTCTTACTTTTCACCTTTAGAAAGACAGCCGCGTTACTAGCCATTCGCTTCATTCACCTAAATAACGAATGTGTGATTTTTTACTTTTCTTGGATTGGGTTTTAAGGGTCGGTAGCACGTGCCAAAGTTTGAGAAAAATATGAAATGGAAAATAGAAGATGGGAAGCTCATAAATTATTTAAAGAGTCCCGGTGGTCTAGAATTCTGAAAAAATTGATTTGTTTTCTAATATAATATTTCGAAAGTTTAGGCTTTTAAGAATACACTGTAAAATTTGTTGAAGAATATTTCCAATATTATAGCTTCTACAGTCCATTAACTAGGCACAGAGCAGTGCGCGCGCTTCGGTACCTCAAACTTTAAACTCAATTATCTCAAAACTACTTTTTTCCGCCTGGTCACGTCAAAAAACCAAAAAAAAAAAACTATTCAAGCGAATCATCTGAAATTTTAATATGTTGTTCACAATATTAATGGCTATCGCCCGTACTAGAATCATATTCTTTTTTTAACTATTTCGTATATTTTTGATTAAAACAGTGAATAAAAAACCCGATGCTTAGAGTGTCAACCCTTTCGTGAAATTTTTTTTTTTATTCTAGTACGGGACATAGCTACAGTCATACGGATTGATAATGTTTTTTTTTTTTTTTTGTGTTTTAGATAAATAGAAGAGCCAAAATGGGCAACACCGTCCAGGTCCAATTTTACGGGAAGGTCAACTTCAGCGCCATTTTTAAAATTAAAAAAAAAAAAAAAAATTTATGACAAACATTTTTAATGAAAAAAAAAAGTTTTATGACAAAAATTTTGAATGAAAAAAAAAAGTTTTATGACAAAAATTTTTAATGAAAAAAAAAAATTTGTACGAAATTTTTTTATAACATTTTTAATGAAAAAAAACAAATTTTTTATGAAATTTTTTTTTAATTTTCAAATTTTTTACCAATTTTTTGGTATTGTCAACTTCAGCGGAATTTTTAAAATAATTAATATTAAAGAAAAAAATTTAATGAAAAACATTTTTAATTAAAAAAAAGAATTGTATGAAATTGTTTTATGAAATTTTTAATGAAAAAAAAAACAAATTTTTTAAGAAATTTTTTATGAAGTTTTAATTTTAATAATTATTTACATTTTTTACAAATTTTTCGGTATTGTCAACATCAGCGGTATTTTTAAAATAATTAATATTAAAGAAAAAAATTTAATGAAAAAAATTTTTAATTAAAAAAAGAATTGTATGAAATTGTTTTATGAAATTTTTAATGAAAAAAAAAAACAAATTTTTTAAGAAATATTTTATGAAGTTTTAATTTTAATATTTAAATTTTTTACCATTTTTTCGGTAGGGTCAACTTCAGCGGCATTTAAAAAAAAAATAAAATTTATTGAAGAAAATTTGTTTTTATAAAATTTTTTTATGAATTTTTTTTATTAAAATTTTTGCTTTTTTTAATTATAAAAATGCCGCTGAAGTTGACCCTGCCGAAAAATTGGTAAACAATTTAAATATCGTTTTTCATTGTAAATTGTATTGTAAAAAAAATTCCTGAAAATACCAAAAAAATTCGAGCTCTAGACTACCGGGACCCCTTAAATAAATGCACTAAGTAATGCCATTAAACATCTGTTGACATAGTGGTAGGTTCTTATACCCTTCCCTACAAATACTCGCACATCCTTGTCGGCTGTGTCCCATCGCACATTGACAAAGGAGTAACCCGTGCGCTGTTATAAAGAGTGAAAATGAGCTTCAATTTGCCAGGTAAGGAAAAATTACTGTCAAAAGTACCCTTATTCAATGAACACTTTCTCTGGCACGGCTACGAGTTTTGGGTTCCGATGTCGTGAGAATGAGTGATATTCGTTCTCTAAAATTGTATTACAGATTTGCCAAAGAATCTGGAAAATTCTCACAGGACTAACTACCGTTTCCTCTGTCTCTATTCTATCCTATCTTTTCTCTGATACTTTTCTCCTTCCCTCCTTGACTATCTGCCTTCTTTCCAGAGCTCTAAATACAATGGGCTTTTTAGCCTGAGTGTTTTAGGAACCACCAAATCTCTTGGTGCTTCTGGGTCGACCTATTCAACCTATTCGATCTATTGCATAAAGTTATTAACTCTATTTAAGTAATAAAAATCCATTGGAATGCCAATTCCAAATTCATTCTCATTTGCTGGTAGCGATCCTCGAATATTACTTTAAAATAGCGAAAAAAAATATTTTACGTTTTTTTATGACGTAGAAGAGAATGAAAGCACGACGTGTTGCAAAATGTGAAAACGAAAACAAAAATTAAGGTAAAATAAGAAATGCGTGTATATACAAGGTGGCACAAAATTAATCACCCTATTGTAAGATGTTATGATTTTTGCAAGTGGCATTGGATGCCAGTTATAGACAGCTGGGAATAAGGCAACTGAAATATACTGAATATACTCGTATAAAATAAATATAATATAACAGACTGAAGCAATGGGGTTCGTGAAAGATTTTCATCACTCAAAATCAAATTCAATTACGCTGTGTAAATCTGTAGTCTGACCAGTTTCTTTGCTACAGCTCGGAGTCATGGACAATAAGTGAAAAAGACAAAATTGCATTGCAGATGGAACCACTGGAACTGGACTAACTTATAAGATGGGCCCCACGAGAGCTCAACGAAAGCAAGAGGCAGACCAAGAGCAAGATAAATTGACGAACTGGAAGACAATATGAGGAAATTCCAGTTCAACAAGTGGAAGAAATCAATTAACAAAGAGACGGGGCAAATTTAGACACTTTGTGGCAGCAGACTTAAGCTAATACAGAGCTGTAGCGCCAAATGATGATGACGAAGATGATGATCACTCAAAATCATACTTTTTACACACTTGATAAGTGAGGATTATACCAAAAACAAAAAAAAAAAAAAAAAACAATTGTGATATGGAAATGATTAAAAGAAGGGTATGCCACAAATGTAATGGGATTAATAGAATTAGTAATAGATAGAAGAGTGATGTGCAATTGAAGTGAATTACAAGTACAGTACAAGTACCTGATATTCAAATGTCACGTATACGCCGTGTCTGCCTAATGTGCAACATTTGAAAGATGTATTCAATTTAGCATTAAACTCTACTCAAATGCAAAGAGCTCACTTTGATGGCGAATGATACTCTCTACCTTCGTAATTGCAGCAATGAATTATTACACTTCAATTATCATAAAATACCAGCAGTTCGCGAAATGTAATTAAAATGCTATTACCAGCGAATGCTACTTTGATTGGAGCACAATTTGAACGTAGCAGGTGGAAATTGCCTCAATGGTAAGCGCGTTCGTGCTGAATTAAGAAATATGAATTGTATATTTGAAGAATTATTAAACGCTTAATTTATTAGCGGCATTTTTCTTGCAATGTTTGACATAATTTCTGCCTTGACCGCAGTGATGATGGTTAAGAAAATTTAAATCGCAATTAGCTAAGCGACTGATAAAAAAAAGTTGATTATGTTTGTGTGAAACAGCCTGTTTAATAAATACAGAATTTGAGCAGGATCGTTTAAAGTCTACTGCAAAATATTTAAAAAAAAAAGATTCGACGGAATAAGGAAGCTTCACGCAGAAATACACAAGGTGGGAAATATTTCAAACTGAGAGACCGCCACATACGGAGCAAATTATTCCAACATTTCGGTGTTTTCTGAATGATAAATAGCTTTTTTTTTCTTGTTCACTCCTTTCGGGAGCATAAAGCTTCAACAAGACTCTTCCATCGTACATGGTTCTGTTCTGTTGTTTTCGCACCGTCTCATGAGATGACGGCATCTGCTAGTCTGCTACTTCGCGCAGCATCGACCTTCTCCAAGTGTATTTCGGTAAACCGTCACCTCTGCTCCCTTGTGGGTTCCAATTCAGTGCCGTTCTCGTGATGCTATCTGGTGGTTTTCTCAATGTGTGACCTATCCATCGCCACTTTCTGCGTTTGATTTGCCTAATGGTGGGTTCCTCGTTCGTTAATTTCCACAGTGCGTCGTTACTGATGGTGTTTGACCAGATGATGCGGAGGCATTTTTTGTTGAAGGATAATAGCCTCTGTGTGATGGTGTTAGAGACCAGCCATTTTTCGCTTCCGTACAAAAGTAGCTTAGCTTGCTCTAATTTTTCACTTAAAAAAAAAAAAACATTTTCAGTATAAAGAAGTTGTTGAATATAAAATGAAATATAGGTAGTCATGCAATATTTATTTTGGCAATACATAATGTGTAATAATCTGCCATTTGTTCTATAACACAGCAGTCCTGCGTGTTCTACCCAGTTTTTCATTTCCTCATCAATTAAATTTTTTAAATTACTTTTAAGTTTCAAAGACTAAATTTTCAAAAAATGGATTTAAATATTTAAGCTCGTTCCATAATTTTAAAATAGTTATGAGCTGCAACACAATAACTTTAGGTATTACAAATAAAATTTACTTACCTCCTCCAGGACAAATATAGTACACTAATAATGCCCTTCCAAAACTGTATCCCTAAAAATACTCGAAATTTCTAAATTAATTATTTTGAATAAATTTACGTTATACTCAAATAATTGCGTCAATGCATTTAAACATACCTAAAGTTGGTTTTCGTAAAAAAAAACAAAAAAAAAATTAGGCCGTTCCCCTATTAAATAAAGTATACGCCCTGGATACCTCGGTTTGCGTTTCCCCTTTGAATTTGTAAATCCTTTTTATGAGATTTGTTAGAAAATGAAATACTTAGTATGCGGAATTGCTGTATAAAATCTATAGTCTCACGTGCCTATGAAATATTTTCTATTTAGAAGGAAAAGTTGATTGTGTCGCATGGTGTAATACGTTTTGAGTGGAGTAATAAAGTGAAAAATATCGGACGAATCACTGTTAGAGTGTACGACAGTGATTCAAACGCTCGCTTAGAGTTCGCTAACTTAGTTGTATACTGGTATCGGAATCGCGAAGTGTATGAGGATTCATATTGCCACGCCTATCAGCTTCAGAAACTTCATTTCCATTTCTCGAGCCGTAAGTATGGCTTTTTTACGGCCATCATTTAATTTTGGCAATAATATATATATAATCACTGCAGTTCCGTGTACCTGATTTTTTATTGCCTAATTTCGCCTTTTAGAATACCTTAATATCTATTTCTAGTCTCCTCTTCTTCTTCTTCAGGTCCTTAATCCATCGTGGGACATAGTGCATCAACCACGCCTGCGCGCCATCTTGTGCAATTTTTAGCAATGTCCTTCATTTGGTTCGCCTCCAAGAAAAATTTTAGTAGAATAAAGTGCAAGTTTGAAGTAGCTCAAAAATCGTGTTGATTTTTGACAAGTTTGTCTTCCTCCATAAGAAAACATAAGAAAAAAATGCCAAGCATTCATTGAGTCTAAGCGCGAAGCCTATTGTGAGCATGAAATATCACAGTATCCTCTAATACCGGTCGTCCATCAGCCCGCCTTGGTAAAAGTAAATCTCTGAGTAGATTTCAACGATGAAAAAACTTCGTATAAGAGGCATCTGCCATTGGTGTCTTTATTCTTATGACAACATCACTACGCACACACCAAGAAAAATAGAGCAGAAGTTTGGTGAAATATTTAATAAATGAGTAGACATACAGACATAAATTTAACTAAACTGTATTGATTATCAACCCTTCGTTTCACGCATATTTTTTGTTGTTGTTTTTTTTTTTATTATTTTACATTGCGACTAGTTACAAAGAAAAATTTTATTAACTAACGAGCAATTTGTTTAGAATTTAGAAAATAAGGTATATACAACAATTAACGCTAAGGTGTGGTTAGTACATTAAGTCTTTGGGCTTTCTGCGTTTCAGTCTTCTTCTCCAATTAGCTGGATTAGCGAGAATAGTGGCCTCCGTATTGACGTGGTTTTTTAACCCTTCATCATGGGCTTTTGCTATCTTTTTTATCGTGTCTGCCACCGAGTCAATATTTAGTCGCGTTCAAGATCGGAGCTACGGATATAACACGGAGCACCGACTGCACATTTAATAATTTTGTTTTGGAGCCTTTGTATAGATTGAATGTTACTTTGGCTGGAGCAGCCCCATAACTGTGCGCCGTAGGACCATACAGGCTTCAGAATTTGTTTGTATACAATCATTTTATTATTGGTGGATAGTGCTGATTCCTTTCCCATAAGCCAATACATATTTCTGTATTTTAATTCCATTTCTTCTTTCTTTTTCTTTACATGGGCTTTCCATCTTAGGCTTGGCGATACTTTGCAGTATTTGAGTATGGAACCTGTCTACCATTTAAATATATTGGAACATATTTGATTTTGTTTTGGGTGAAATTTATATGCACAGACTTGCTTTTATTTAATTTAATATGCCATTTATTGGTCCAGTCATATATTTCATTTATGGCTAATTGTAATTGTGATGTCGATGTGTTTTGCGTGTTTCCTATGGAAAGAATAGCTGTATCGTCGGTAAAAGTAGCTGTTACGCAGTTTGAATTGCATGGCAGATCGCATGTAAAGAGCAAGTACAATAAAGGGCCAAGTACGCTTCCCTGGGGAATCCCTGCTTTGATTGGTTTGAGACATGAATATGAATCTTCTTGTTTTACTCTGAAGTAACGGTCGGATAAATACGAATGTAGGATGGTGGAGTACTGCTTGGGTAGCAGCGCATTTATTTTCTTCTGTAGCCCATAGTGGCATACTTTGTCGAACGCCTTGGATATATCAAGGAATACCGCATATGAAAACCATTTTGAAGGTTTCACATTTTAGAGCTGCTTAGTGTATTGCCTGCTCAATTTTTTGTTCCTGCAAGCAAATTTACCGCAAAATCGAATACACAGGCGGGTTAAAAAAATAATAAATTCTTGGTTGTTTAATTCATCCAGGCTTTAATGTAAATAATTTGCTCAAACCTAGTGATGAAAAAAGGCGGTCGGATAAAAATAATTCAACACACAGACAACGAACACCGCTGGCCAGCAATAGTCGCGGCAGCAGTAGACAGCCAGCAGGCTATGCTTTGTCTTGCGGGCTGTTCAATATTAGCCGCTAAATTTTGCTCGTTGACATAAATTTGAATTAAAGATTAAATTTAAAAAATGAACTTGGATCTCCTGTCCGTTGAAGAAAGAACACACGAAGATAAAAGTGAATTTTTATAGCGCACCCAATCACTTTCACACGCCGCAGAAAGTGAATAAAAAGTTCTATGGTAAATGTAAACTTTTCCGAAAACATAAAGCGTGCATTAACTGACAATAAGGAGGGTAACTGCTTCTACTGGTTATGTGTAAGCATGAGTAACTCTATATATTTTCTTATAACTACATACTAGCATATACGAGGGTAACTATATGTATTATGGGCATTGGAATTTGCGTTAACGCACGTAACTCAATGAGGTTATTCATAACAAAAAAAAAGAAATAGTAATAATAATTGACGCGCACACTTCTGTCAAGTATTTGGTCGAGCTCCTCCTCTTATGCATTTATGGTGTGCGTCTAGATGTTGCTCCACAAATAGAGAGACCTACAGTTTTAAGCTCAGTTCGAACGGAAAATGGTTTTTTTGTTTTGTTTTTTTCATACTTTTATTATTATTTTTGTAATATATTAATTAATCTTAATACTAACGATAAGGTTTCCACTCTTAACCTAAATTGTAGTACCTACAGCTTCTTGAAGAAGGTTAAGGTTGTTACGAGGGCCTCAAATATTCGTCTTAGTTTTGGATGGTCAATTCTTCTGAGACTTGACGAATTGACGGTATGCAACAGCGACCGAGCCAATGGATTTCGTTGGTGTATCAGCCGCTGGTAGTAATTTTGTTGGATTACTGCTGTTTCTGCTGCCACTAGTGGAACATTTACCAGCTATATACCTATGAAATGAGACTTTGTTTTTCATTCACATTTTTCCCATCTCTCAGGCAATTTGTGGATGCGGCGCCAAAAAAATTGACCGTCTTTGGCCGCAAACCAATCATCGAGCCATTTTTTGGCTTCTTCGTGAGAATTCAAGCGCTGCTCGGATAGTGCGTGGCTCATCGATGCAAACAAATGATAATCGGAAGGCACCAAGTCTGGTGAGTAAGTCGCATGTACCAGCGGTTCCCAATCGTACGTCTCTACCAATTCCCAGGACGCTCTTGTTCGCTGTGGCGGTGCATTTTCATCAAGAAAAATTACTTTGTGACGCCGATCGGCATATTCTGGGCGTTTTCGGCCCTGTTCAAAGCGGCCAATTGTCGTTGATAGCGTGCACCGTCAACTGTTTCACCTGGTTTTAATAGCTCGTACCAAATCATACCACGCTGATCCCAGAAAATACACAGCATTGCCTTGTGGCCGAAGCGATTTGGTTTCGCCGTTGTTTTTGGCCTGTGGCCGGGCGGACCATACGATCGTTTACGCTTGGGATTGGAGAAATACACCCATTTTTCATCACTCGTAACGATGCGATGCAAAAAAGACTTCCTTTTGAACCGGGAGAGCAGCATTTCACAAGTGGTTTTTCGGTTCTCTTGCTGCCTTTCAGTCAGTTCATGCGGCACCCATCTTCCGACCTTTCAAATCATGCCCAGGTCTTTCAAGCGCTTAGAAATGGTTTTTTGGGCCACTCCCAACTGCTCTGCCATCATTTCTTGCGTTTGACCATCATCTTCATCCAACAATGCTTACAATTCGGCGTCCTCAAACTTTTTCGGTGGCCGGCCACGGTCCTCGTTCTCCACGCTACACAAACCATCTGAAGCACTGTGCTCTACTTAAAGCATGTCCACCATAAGCTTCTATAAGCATTTGATGAGCTTGAGAAACGTTTTTCTTCAATTGATAATAGAAAATCAACGATGTCCGCAAATCGTAGTTTCAAGGCATGAAATTCGACATTTTTAAGAGCGACAAAAATGCATTGTTCTTTGAAACGTAACAAACAATGAACTGAAGATTGTTGACAGATGACAGACGAAAAAAGCAAGACATTTGGGAAGGTTTAAAAATACTCTTATGGACTAATAGCTGAAAGTCTCATTTCATAGGTATATGAAATATATATATGGTAGATCTCGATGGATAGTTTCATTGGTTATGTACCACGGTGCTCCAGTAACCATTCTTAGTATTTTGGATTGTCTTCGTTGTATAATTGCAATATTGTTGGCACTTGCATTTCCCCACAGTTGATACCCATACGTTCGGATTGGCTTGGTGATTGTATTGTAGAGAAGGATGCTGTGATCAAGGCTAAGCCCGGAACGGGAATTGGTTAGCCAAAGAAGATCTTTCGGTTTTAGCTTCATCCGTCCACTTTTGGCATCAACGTGCCCCTTCCATGTCAGGCGCCTGTCCATACGAACTCCAAGGTATGTAACTTTTATGCGTGTGGAGTTTAGATATACACTGGAGCTGTCGCTTCTATTTAGCGTAAAAGCCACATGCTTACACTTTTGCTCATTCACGTTGATGTGCCACCCTGCCAACCACTTTACTATGCGTTTCAGATGACTGTTGAGTTCACCCGACGCTCTTATTGGACACTCGGAGCGACAAAAGAGTGCAATGTCAGCAGCAAACGTGGATGTAAATATTTGCTGGTTTTTTTTTTTTGGAAGGTCAGCCGTGTATATTTCATATAAAAGCGGACCCAGTACACTGCCTTGTGGTACACCGGCTTTAATATCGACTTCATCAGTTAGGTAGTTTTTATATCTTACCATAAACACCCGATTTGTAAGCTACGATTCTAATATTTTGTGTGAGCTTTGTGGCAGTGTGCGTTGGATTTTGTAGACAGGTCCCTCGTGCCGCACTCTGTCGAACGCTTGAGCTACATCACGGCTACAAGAACTATGGCTGAGCAGCATTCACGTTGTTCAAAAGCATTCATTATTTTGGAGCTGCTGCGATTGACTTGCTCAACTGTGCCGTATTTCTCACGAAAACCGAACTGATGAGCTGGAACAATGTTGTTTTGCTGCAGATGTGGCAATTGGTTTTTATGAAGAAAGTTTTCCTAAAGGTCATCCATAAGTGGTTTTTGTGCGAGAAAATATTGATGCTGCGCGGGAATACGAGACTGACGCGATATGCTTTGAGATTGAGTCTAAAATAAGATCATTTAGTAGAGAAAAAAAATTGCTCACAAAAGATATTTTACATGTAATTAGACAAAAGCTCAAAAGGGTGCTTGTATTTATTGGTTAACAAAATTTAGCAGAAACCTGCAAAAAGCAGAAATCACACAAAAAGCTTGCCATACAAACGGCGATGGCAGTTGACAAATCAGGTATTTATTTTCTTTTTATCAAACGCCTCACAACATAACTAGTAGCCCTCGTATAGCGTTAGAATGCGTTAATGCTAAAAAGTTTCATATTTAATAAAACCTGCGGTAAAATTTGTCGTTAAGAAGTATACATAAAAAAAAGTGAAAACGAAAATGGGAAAAGTAAGCAGAAAAGTTTTCATAACTTCCTGCTTGTTTTCTTTCGTTGAACAAGCAACAACATCAATAGGGAGTTGACTATGAAGGCCAAAGGGGCAACTGCTTTAGGATGCCAAGCACTTGGGAGAAACTATCATAGAAAAGTAGGAAATGAAAAAGAATTTGAGGAAAAGTATTAAATACGAGTTTTGTGGTGCTCCAAAGAGATGTATGCCGGCACACGCACGGAAAGCATTTCAAAGTACCAGGAAGAGGGAAAGTCTCGAAATATGGATTTTTTGCACATTTTACATTCACTCAACTCCCCTTCTACACGGTGGATATGTTTCTTAGAAAAGCGTGCAGAAAAAATAGTTGTGTACAAGAATACATGCGACATATGGTCAATTTGGGATATGGATGTTTGCAGGTACTTTAAAAAGCATGCCAGAGGAAAATCTCTAAATATAATGTTTCCTCAAAAAGCCGTGCAAAAGAAGTAAGAAAGAAATTCATAGTACTTAAATATAAACAAAAACATTTCATTTTTACGAGTATTAGAACAAAAAATAAATTGTGTCCAGTGAAAATTCAATCTTTACGAGCCAATTCCAGCCGAGATTGATGGCTTGCAAAAAGAAGAACAAAAATTGTGATTTAGTGAGTGTAGGAATGAAGTGATAAATATCTGGAAAGAACATTTTAGTGAGCTCTTAAATAATAATGAAGATGTCTGCAATACACAGTAGAAAATAGGCTAGAAGACCTCGATCTTAATGACACGAAAAGCGCAATAGAGAAGCTGAAAAACTAGAAGTCATGTGGTGCAGGCTGTATAAATGCAGAGCTCATATAATATAGCGGAGAGAGTTGATAGGACAGATAGATGAAATAATACTTCAAATTTAGGAAACAGAAAACATGCCTGATGAATGTTATACAAGACTAATAGTCCCAATTTATAAAAAAGGGGACACATTAAATTGTGCAAATTATAGATTGACAGGGTATATACCTATGAAATGAGACTTTCAGCTAATAGTCCATAGATGTCGCCAGGAGTATTTTTAAACAACAATATTCAGTTCATTTTTTGCTACGTTTCATACAACAATGCATGTTTGTCGCTATTAAAAATGTAGAGTTTCATGCCTTCAAACTACGATTTTTGGGCATCGTTGATTTTCTACTATCAATTGAAGAAAAACGCTTCTCAAGCTCATCAAATGCTTTTAGAAGCTTATGGTGGACATGCTCTAAATAGAGCACAGGGCTTCAGGTGGTTTGAAAAATTCCGAACGAGGACCGTGGCCGGCCACCGAAAAAGTTTGCGGACGCCGAACTGCAAGCATTGTTGGATGAAGATGATGGTGAAACGCAAGAAATGATGCCAGAGCAGTTGGGAGTGGCCCAAAAAACCATTTATAAACGCTTGAAAGACCTGGGCATGATTTGAAAGGTCGGAAGATGGGTGCCGCAGGAACTGACTGAAAGGCAGCAAGAGAACCGAAAAACCACTTGTGAAATGCTGCTCTCCCGGTTCAAAAGGAAGTCTTTTTTGCATCGAATCGTTACGGGGAATGAAAAATGGGTGTATTTCTTCAATCCCAAGCGTAAACGGTCATATGGTCCGCCCGGCCACAAGCCAAAAACAACGACCAAACCAAATCGCTTCGGCCGCAAGGCAATGCTGTGTGTTTTCTGGGATCAGCGTGGTATGATTTGATACGAGCTATTAAAACCAGTTGAAACAGTTGACGGTCCACGCTACCAACGACAATCGGCTGATTTGAGCACCGCTATACACCAAAAACGCCCAGAATATGCCGATCGGCGTCACAAAGAAGTTTTTCTTGATGACAATGCACCGCCACATCGAACAAGAGCGACCCGGGAATTGGTGGAGACGTACGATTGGGAGCCGCTGGTGCATGCGGTTTACTCACCAGACTTGGCGCCTTCCGATTATCATTTGTTTGCATCGATGAGCCACGCACTATCCGAGCAGCGCTTCAATTCTCACAAAGAAGCCAACAAATGACTCGATGATTGGTTTGCGGCCAAAGACGGCCACTTTTTTTGGCGCGGCATCCACAAATTGCCTGAGAGATGGGAAAATTTAATAAGTATATACGGTAGCTCTTCTCAACGTGAGCCACAAAATCCTATCAAACATACTGTATGAGAAACTAAATGTGTATGCAGAAAAGATCGTGGCGGTTTTAGAATCGGACGCTCGACAACAGATCAATGCTTTATTATGTCGCAGATATTCGAAAAATGTTATGAGTTCAACATTAATCTACACTGTCTCGTTATAGACTTTAAGCAAGCGTTTGATAAACTCAACAGAAAATATATCGCTCATCACATAAAAGCACAGGATATACCACAAAAATACATAAATTTGATTAATATGACTCTTATACACTTAAACGCTAAAGTAATAATGAATGGTGAAATATCTAACAAATTCGAAATGAAATCCGGTGTGAGGCAAGGTGATAAACGAAATAGCGCAAGATGGCACAGTATTTTATAAATCGACACAAATATGCGCATACGCTGACGGCATCGTGATTCTTGCGAGAAATAGGCAGGCTCTTCGGAACGTTTTCATACGCCTCCGAAGTGCAGGCTACAAGACCAGCGGGCCTCATTATAAATGAAGAAAAGACGAAGTACATGACACGATCCTCCAATAATAGTCACATCAGAATCGGAAGTTATGGTTTTGAGTTCGTGCAAGAGTTTAAATACTTACACGTAGTACTCAGCATAAAATAGGATATGTCCTTATCTATACAAGACCGTATTCAGGCAGCTGACAGAGCATACAGGTATTTTGGCCATATCAAACTTATGAAGTCTTCGTTGATATCAACAGCAATAAAAATTCCAGATGTACATTATTATAATAAGACCGGTTCTTACCTATGGCTGTGAAACATGGGTATTCAAAGTTAATTGTATTCACCGCGTAGACGCGAAACGCGACCGCACTGACCACCTGTCAGGGTCAATGAGATGCCCTCTGGCTAAGAAGTGATGAGAGTGCTTCAGGAAAATATGCATAGCAGTCGGACAGCAGACACTCTGCTCGAACAAATAGCTATGAAGAGGGAGCTAGATGCGCTCATCGTTAGCGAGCAGTATGGACAGATTGCCAAGGGAACCTGGTTCGAGGACGAAACAGGAACGGCTGCATTCTAGCTACCAACCGCCGTCACACAGCACAGAGCCAGTCGTTGCTACACATACGCTCAAAATAAATGCTTCCCAACCCTAAGCTTACCGCTTACCTTACCCTCAGCGACGGTATTGAACAGTTTAGAACGAAACTGGACCTTATTAAGGATAAGGTTCACGAGATAGGTGGCCTTTTTATCGTAGCCGAACACTTCAACGCCAAGGCTGTCGATTGGAGCGCCCCTACTATGAACACACGGGGAATATACAGGGTTGGCCATATTAAACTGACCCATTGAGTAACCCTATAACTTTTTACTGTAATTTCAGATCAGCTAATGACATACCGCGTTGGAAGCGTCAGTCGAAGGAGATTTATACCATGAAACAGTACACCCCAATAGAACGCGCTGAAATTGTTCAGCTGTACATTCAAAATTCCTTCTCGATTGTAAAAACGCAACGTGCGTGGAGAAAAAAAAAAATAAAGTGAAAAGTGCGCCGTCAAAGAACGCAATCAAGCAAATGCACAAAAGATTTTTGTCTTCCGGCACTGTGGCTAATACCCGACGTCCAAATAAAAAGCGGCCAAGACGATCTAACGAAAATATCGCGGCCGTACGAGCCAGTATCGAGTCATCGCCGCGAACGTCAGGTAATCGTCGTTCTGCTCAGTTGGACATCCCTCGGACCACTCTACGACGTATCATTCGTTTGGATTTGGGGATATTCCCGTACAAAATACAACTAAATCAACAACTGTTGCCGGCCGACAAGCCTCGTCGCTTGGAATATGCCAATTTTGTCGTCCGAATGGCCCAAACTGATGAGGATTTTTGGCATCAAATCATTATGAGTGATGAGGCCCATTTCTCCTTGAACGGAACCGTAAATAAGCAAAATTGCCGTTTCTACGCCACTGAAAACCCTCAAATTATTGAAGAGGTACCTCTCCACGACCAAAAAGTTACAGTCTGGTGTGGCATTTGCGCTGATATGGTCATTGGGCCGTTCTTCTTTGAAAATGGTCAACACCAACCATTGACCGTCAATCAAGAGCGTTATCGGGCCATGATAACCGATTTTGTGATGCCGATTGTTCGTGAAAATGGTATGGAGCACTTCTGGTTTCAGCAAGATGGCGCACCACCACACACAGCACGAGCCACCGTCAACTTATTGAAGACTTTGTTCCCTGGCCGTTTGATATCAAAAAGCGGCGATTTTGACTGGCCGCCACGATCACCGGATTTGACGCCACCGGACTTTTTTCTTTGGGGCTATTTGAAATCTAAGGTTTACGTCAACAAGCCAAAGACACTAGGCGCACTTAAGGCCAATATCCGACGGGAAATAGCCGCCATATCGGCCGAGACGCTGGCCAAAACTATAGAAAACGCCAAAAAACGGGCACATTACGCTATACGAGCTAAGGGCGACCACTTGCGCGATATCATATTCAAAAAGTGATGTAAACGAATCTCATTGAACTAAATTAAATGTCTTTCACAATGAAACACAAGAAAATGTTTCTTTTTCCATATTTTTTTAATAATCACATGGGTCAGTTTAATATGGCTAACTCTGTATGTACTAGATATGTCTGCCAGACTGGGGCTTGTAATGGCAAGCACAGGAAACGGCACTACTTTAGGAGACCAGGATGTGAACACACCACGCCGGATATCACCCTAGCGACTGATAGCCTGGCTGGGGCAATCATCGGGTGGGAAGTTCTGGAAGAATATACTAGAAGTGACCATCAGTATATCACGTTCCGGATCAGTGCGACAACTGACCCTACCCAAGACCTAAAAGAAAAGGCACTCGCAAATGGAACATTACCAAAGCGAACACTGAAGCGTTTCTAACTCACTTTGATGCAAATTCCATGCCGCACATAAGTGGTGACGCTTGGCTCGCTTGCAAGCGCCATGGTGGGTTACGCTCAAGAAGACGACCTGTGTACTGGTGATAGACTGTTCACTAGACAGGTCTAGTTTACTAGCGCGGCAGTCCTTGGTCGGGAAAAACCCGAGTCATTCCGGTAACGTAGAACCGGCTGCCATGGGAACGCCGGAGTCGAACCACCACCAAATGCGGATAAAGAGCTCCATCTTCCCCGTGAGACCCGCGTAACACTGGCACAATTACGTTCTGGATAATGTTAACCTCCTACTTATCCAGAATTGACCCTGACATACCGAACATATATCCGGCATGTGAAGGCACCCCGCGCGATACTAACCACTTTTTAAATGCCCTTTAAAACCCACTCATCTAACACCTCTCTCCCTCTGGACCCAACCTGTCGAAACAGCATGTTCCTTCTATTACTGCTACAACAACAACAACCTGTGCACTGATGGACGTCGAAAATCGCAGAGCTCAAAAATATTAGCAACAAAGCACCCAAAAGTATTTAGAGACTTATAGTGGAATTACATGGCAACCATATTTCTGGTATATTTTAACCCGTTATATCGCTCTGTAACGAGCATAATTTGCTTTTTCTCTCAAGATAGACAAAGGGTCCGTCTATTAAGAAGTTAGAGAGTTCAAATCTTCTATGAATATGTTCCCGGATACTTTCTAAATAGATCTACTGTACATATCGTATATCTAAAATGAAAGCATCACCTAGTTTCCTATGCCGATTTGCTATAAGAATGTGTAAGAACTGGGAAATTTAATCCCGTAAAAAAATACTTGGGCTTAAATATTCAGATCGCCAATACTCGTTTATTTTTCTAAACCTAAAAGAGTTTAAAATGTTCACACCACTGGGCACGTCCTATTACTTGCTGTACTAATAAGGATGCACCCAAATGTGCCTTAACAAAAGCTGAATGTGTTTGTTTGTATTATTTTATTTATAGATGTACTTTTATGGCCGCCAATACAAAAAACTACATTCCCGAGCAGTATAGTTAGGAAACAAGAAAATTACATCGAAGCGAGAGCAAAGCCACTGTAACTAAGAAATCGTTAGGATCCTAAGTGAGTAAATAACTAACAGCAAAATACTTCACCACCAAAAGTAATGAAACAACATAAAACAATTCTGGCCACCTTCTGTGTACCTGCGAGAGTATTTATTTAGCTCTCTTAAATGCCAAAAAGTATTCAAATAGTTTGAGCGAAAACTTTTCTACGGCTTAGCGTCCAATTACCGCAGCACTTGCATTGGTAATTTCAGGCCGTTTCGGCAGTTAGCCAGAAAGTTCAGAGCAGTACGTGTTTACTAAGCATTTAATAAATGTTTGCGTGCCAGCAAAATATTTCTTCTGTACGATAAATTTTCCATGCTTCCATCTTAATTTCTGTTAATAAACAACCGGCAAGGTGTACAACGCCAGGATAAGCAAAGCATAAAACTTTTACATGCCCATTTAGGGGTTGTGCATAATTTGCTCGAACTTTTTTTGTACCTTGCGCTGGGATGAAGTGTAAACCCAACAACGGCGGGTGGGAATTACGCCGTAGCAAGGGATATCAGTTTGTTAACGACATTAGCCAGCACAAGTCATAGTATAAACAAATTGGTAGGCCATCCGAAGCTTTCGAACTTTCGACTGATGTCAACTGACCGAACTAAAGAAAAATAAAGTAGCTAACCAGAATGAAAGGCATTTCAATAGCCGCACTTGATGTAGTTTTCAAATAAAACCTAGAAATTTTATTAGGTGCGAAACTAAGTTCTCGCTGTTTTTTTGATGAAAATACAACTTTATTCTGAAAAAATGGTTACAAGTAAATCATTGAAAGTATTGCCTATCGCTGGCTACTACTTTTTTCCATCTTTCTGGTAAACTGTTCATCTTTTGAGGCTATCCACGGAGCAAGCCATTTGATGTCTTCATATGAATGGAACTGCTGGTCAGCTAGACCATTTGCCATCTCTCGGAACAGGTAAATATCGGACAGCGCAATATCTGAAGAATATGGCGGGTGGGAGAATATGGGGATTCCCCGTTTCAGTGTTTCCAGGTTGGTTTTAACAGGTTTGGCAACGTGAGGCCGAGCATTGCCATGCTGTAGAACCACTTGCCTCTTCCATGCCTCTTCGCGTGTTGCGGCCGCTTCTCGCGCAGTGCTCGGCTCAATCGCATCAAGTGAAGTCGATATCGATCCCCAGTGATACTTTCGCTTGGTTTTAACAGTTCATAATAAATAAGACCAATTTGGTCTCTCCAAATACATAGCATAATCTTCGCAGCGTGAATATTCAGCCGAGGCGACGACTTAGAAGAATGACCGGGTAGAGCCCATGACTTTCTTTCTTTTTCTTTGGATTGCTGTAATGCATCCATTTTTCATCACCCGTCACGATGCGATGAAGAAAACTCTGCCTTTTTTTGCCTTTTTTGCCGCTGGAGCAGTTTTTCACAGGCGAAACGTCGAAAAAACGACGTTCAACAACCCTTGGTTTTAACTCATAATGAACCCAAGCCCTCTGTTTGTGAACCATTCCTAAAGCATGCAATCGCTTGGAAATAGATTGGCGGCTAACTCCTAATACTGAAGCAAGCTCTTCTTGCATTTGACATGGATCCTCATTGGCCAATACCTCCAATTCAGCGTCTTCGTAGGTTTTTGGCGCACATAATATATTCTTTCAGGCTTAACTATTTTTATTCTTAATATGGCTCTAAACAATTTTTGAGAAAAATTACATAATTTAAATGGCCACCATAAGCACTTCTACATGCTGTCATACGAGAACTAAATTTTTCAAGGACTTGCTCACATTTTATCGCATTGAGTTCAGCAATCTCGATCCGAATGTTATGTCTCAGCTCCGGAGGCTTTATTGGCTTATTTGCATAAATTTTACTCTAAAAAATCGCATGATTTAAGTGGTCAGTTTCTGTGAAACTTATCGATCGGGACGCTTAGATCACAATAATGCAAATTTTCTCAGTGTTGTGCGACCTGTGGCTCCATCCACGTGAAATGCTTATGTATTGTATATTCCTTCAAGCTCAGGCTACATAAAATCTTCAATAAGTTATCTATAGCGATGTCTACTCACAGTCACAGCTTTTCCATTTTTATCTTCGAAGAAAAAACGGGCCAATTATTTCACCCGCTCAAAAATCACTCCAAACAGTACATTTTAGTAATTGATGATAGAAAATGTAACTGCCCGACGAAAGTTTGATGGGCTGCCCTTCGTTTGAGGCAGCTGGCCGTTACTTTCGTTTATCACGAAATTACTTGCACACGGTCTGGATGATAACTCATACAGTTTTCAATATTTTTTGATGCATTTTTTTTAAATACTCGAAATTGTTTTTTCTATAGTCTGTCGAGTCGGACTTTTGATATTTCTATTGTTACCCTTATGTAAAATCGCCCAAATAGCCAATTCATGAATGCGTTTTTGTTGGGAACGTCAAGATATCGTTGTTGTAGGTTGTTCAACAACATTTTGCACTACAGCAATAATATTCTCCATAGAACGTCCAGTTTCTGGTCTGTCAGTTATTTTTCTATCTTCGACAGCACCAGTTTATTAGCATTTTTCGGCAAGCTTTGAATTGTCGACTCATTCGGGCCATTATTTCCACCAAAAAAAAAATTAAAAATATTTCGATATGTTGTTCTTAGAGATCGGTCATTTCCATATTTATTTTTTCCTTGTTCACTTCTCTCAGGAGCATAAGGCCTCGATAAGACTCAGTCTTGCGTTGGTTTCATTAATCTATTTCTGATAGGGGTTGGTGATTAGCCTGCCGCTACCAGTCCTAAGTAGTGGGAATGTCCACCTGTCGTTGCTTAGGAACAACCCCTTCTTACTGCTTGGAGCGCCATCTGTGTTTCACATTTTTCTGCTAGAAGGATCGCACAGATGGTTGAGTACTTCGCTAAATTTTGGTGTGTCTGCGCTATTACCGCGATTGCCCGCTTCCTCTTGCTGGCGCCACTGATGCAATGTGTAACTGGGTCTTTTTCTTTGCTTTTTACCTGTTTTAGCAGCCAAAATGCAAATAATGCACTGACTATTGTGCGGGAGTAAGGATGGAAAGGATAAGTTTTTGGGGTTGAGGAATTAATTTTTTTTTTTTTTTGTAAAAACTAGGAAAGTAGGTAAATTTGGAAAAGTGTGAGGGTCGCGCTTTACGTGGGACTCGAACCCGCAGCCTCTGGGATGGCAGGCTAGTGCACTTACGTTAGACTATCGAGGCCGTCAAAATTATGTCAAATTATGTAGTAATAAAAATGATGAATTTTGTTTTTTGTGTCGAAAAAGTATAAGCCCTTTAATCGAGTTTACGGTTCAAAACTAAATCTAAATTTAAGTCAAGATAAATGTAAGAATCTCTTACAGTATTAGGTACATATTTTTTCACATTGGTTCAGCACGGCATTATAGAGTCACTCCAGGGATTTGTGCCATTTAAGGGTTAAATTTAGAAAATTATTTCATTCATCTATATTATTTGTACCATTTAAGGGTTAAATTTAGAAAATTATTTCATTCATCTATTTGTATCATTTAAGGGTTAAATTTAGAAAATTATTTTATTAATTTATTTGTGCCATTTAAGGGTTAAATTTGGAAAATTATTTCATTTATTTACTTGTACCATTTAAGGGTTAAATTTAGAAAATTATTTTATTAATTTATTTGTGCCATTTAAGGGTTGAATTTGGAAAATTATTTCATTCATCTATTTGCACCATTTAAGGGTTAAATTTAGAAAATTATTTTATTAATTTATTTGTGCCATTTAAGGGTTAAAGTTGGAAAATTACTTCATTCATTTATTTGTGCCATTTAAGGGTTAAATTTGGAAAATCATTTCATTAATTTATTTGTGTCCTTTTAGGGTCGCAAATTTGCATAATAACTTTCAATAATTTTAAAGCTTTCTTGTATACGTAAAATTGTATATCTGTCTAGTTGACAAATGGGAAAGATGATGTAATTATACACTACTAAAATTTGGTACTGACGCCTAGAAGCCCTTGAACGATCTTTTACTGCCAGAATTAACTAATTTTAACATTTATTTTTAATTAATTAACACTCAGCAATTAAAATATCTCCTCTAACTAATGACTAAATTTCGTTTATTTTATTTTCCAGATTCTGATCAACATGCAACGTTCTAAATGACGACTACACAACTAAACGACGGATAGCGCGGGATGTATCAGTTTAATTTGTGATATTTGCTTTCTCTAAGTTAAAAAAGTACGTTGCTCCAAATAGGCTTTAAGTATTCACAGCACTGCATATATTTACTATGTGGATGTAACTTTATTTTTGATGACATATTTACATACGTTCGTCTACCTTTATACAATATTTCTATCTACTTTTATCAATGTTGTACTTAAATTATAATTTGAAAACTTTTTTTGGCAAACGTCTTTAGTTCAACAAATTTTGAGCTTAGTTGTATTCAAAGCAAAAGAAACGAAAAAAGACAACCACGAAACTTTAGTTAAATTAAATAAATTCTAAATAAAATATACAAATAAATTTAAAGCAAATTTTAAATAATTAGTATAGAAAACTGAAAAAAACTAAATAAAAATAACTAAAATTAGCAATAATAAAATAGAATATAAAATAAAAAAAAACTTACTTTAAATGCTAAGCAAACACGAGCAAAGTGATAACTAAATGCAAAAAACAAAAAAAACAATCAACCACTAAAGCACAGTAAACATCCCACCGAGCGTATAAAAGACAAAGAGCCACTCACTTTTTAAGTCCCACATTCTGCCAATTCCATCTCCAAATTCGCCACTGTGAGAGCAGAGTGTGTGAGCTTCGCAGAGTCACCATGTCACATGGGGGCGGCCAGGAATGTTTGTGATATTTCCAGCTGATGAACTCATTTTGATGACATACGGTCCCGCTATACCACGACTAGCTCCACGACCAACACTCGACTGTCTGCGCGAACCCGAAGTGCCAATTGAGATACCACCAAGATCACAACGCCCATCATCATCGGCCAACGGCACCACCACTGCAACCAGCAACAGCAACGCCACAGCAGTCGCCCACAACAACAACAGCAGTAGAACTGCAACAAAAGGCGCCAACAGCCCCAGCTTCAGCGCCAACACCACCACCACCACCGCCACTGCACCAGCTTACAACTCGACACCAAAGCCCGTCAATAGCGCGTCCGCGTCCGCGCCCACTGCTGCACCAGTCTTCACCACCGCCTTCACTTACGACCCCGCACAACCACCTCAATCGGTTGTATTGACGCACGCCTCGAACTCCCTACCGCCGACACCTACGCGACGCACTTCGCGCACATCACGCACATCACTCACCCACTCAGGCTCGGCTGTGCCCACACCAGACGCCACCACCTCGAAGCAGTCTAGTGTGCGTAGCAACAGGAGTAGCCGTAGCCGTAGCATACATCAACAGACACCACCGCGACAACAGCCACTGCAATTGGCGCCGCCGCCTGCGAATTCGCAACAACAGCAGCAACTTCTTTTACTCCAACATCAACAACAACAACAGCTTCAACAGCAACAGCTACTGCTGTTACAGCAACAGCAGCAGCAAGAGCAGCTACTCAAACATTTGGAATCTCAGAAGCAGCAGCAGCAACAGCTGAAGCAAAACAGTATTTCGGCACGCGCTACTTTGCCCGCCACCGCAACAACATCCGTCCAAATGCAGAACAATGCAGCGGGCAGTTCACATTCGCTGCAGGGCCGACAGGGTGGCCAACGATCAGCGCTTGAGCGTAGCACAGCCGTAGGTGGCTCCACACCTCAACGGGGTCTGACGCCGCAACGGGGTGCAACACCCCAGCACAGCCACGAGCTGGATCACATGGATGAATATGCTGGCGCCACGTCCATGGGAGGTGGCGGCCAGTTAGTTAGTGCGCGCGATCGCAGTCCAAGCGTATTTCTCGAACCACCCTCACCCGATCCGACACAGATTATCTACGGCCCCGGCTGGGGCCGGCCTATGTCGCCAATGAATCTGCCACCAGAGCCACGACCCAAGTCGCCGACTCCAAGCAAATCGTCACGTTTGCGTCCCAAATTACATTTGCCACTGGGTCGCCTTGGACGTTCTACCTCAACAGATCAGCGTGAGTCCAACCGCTTGAAGGAAGATCTGCAACTACTTGTGGATAATCCAGTTTTTAATTGCGAAAATTTGCGTCAACGTAACTTCGATGCGTTCTTCGAGTCGGGCGAGCCCAAGTATAAGTTGCAGCCGAAGACGCCGAACTCGGCGCCAACTGGTTCGCTATCGAGCGCCAGCAGTCAGTATTCACCGCAAATGGATGCGCGGAGCATGGCCAGCGGAAGTGGAGGCGGTGGTGGATTGTTTGCGCGCTCGCCGAACGAAGGAAAAGGGGCCATGAATGCGCGCTCACTCTCCGCCGAACAGCCTGAGATGCCGAGTCGCGACAGACGTGCGGCGTCCGTTAGTAGTGGTGTTGTGCCCCAGAAAGGTGACAGGTGCCCCCAAAACACAAAATTCTTTACAATAACTAATCAAATTAAGATTTACAGTTTTGCAGTTTTAAGCGGCTTTTCTAAAATAGAAAATAAAAAAAAAATAAAAAATTCAAAACAAAAAATCGAGTATCGCAAATGAAAAAAAAAAAAAATTGCAGAATTAAAATATTCCAAATATTAAAAAGAGAGAATGAAATGAATGCATCAAAATAATTTGAACGAAATTAGGAACGACATGAATCTAACCTCAAAATTTGTTCAATTTTTTCTTAAGCAATTTAAGCATTGTTGTAGTTGTTGTGTTTTGTTTCTATTTACTCGCTTGTTCTTGTTGCTTTTCGCTAGCATGCATTATTATTTATTCGTTTTTCAGCCAGTTAAACATAAACTATTTTTTTTTTATAAAGTCAGAACTTGAAAAACATTGTGGCGAGATTTCGTAAGATTTCCATTTTAGTAAAAGCGAAATCACAGTCTGAGCTTAAAGGTGAAAGAATTAATTATACATTTCGTATTACAGTTATTTTTCGCCGGCCTCCGTAGCCGGAGGGTGGGTGCGAGACTTCTTCTTCTTCTTAATTGGCGCGATAACCGCTAACGTGAGTTGAACAAAGCGCACCAATCGTTTCTTTCTCGTGCTAACCGGCGCCAGCTGGACACACCAAGTGAAGCCAAGTCCTTCTCCATCTGATTTTTGCAACGCAGAGGAGGCCTTTCTCTTCCTCTGCTACTACCAGCTGGTACCGCATTGAATACTTTCACAGTCGGAGCGTTTGCATCCATTCGGAGGACAAGACCCAGCCAACGTACCCGCTGGATCTTTATTCGCTGCGCTATGTTCACCGTATACAGCTCATCGTTCACAGTTGCTAACGTGCCAAGGTCCAAAAATCTTGCGCAGAATCTTTCTCTCAAACACTCCAAGCGTCGCTTCATCGGATATTGTCATCGTCCACGGTTCTGCGCCATACGTTAGGACGGGCATGATGAGAGCCTTGTAGAGTGTTGGTGCGAGAATACCATTCGGTAATGCACAGATTTGAATCTCCGAGCATGAACATCAAATAATAGAAAAAGTTTTTTTCTAACAGCGGCACCCCTCGGCAGGCAATGGCAAACCTCTGAGTGTATTTCTGCTATGAAAAAGCTCTTCATAAAAAATATCTGCCGTTCGGGGAAAACATCAAGATGCACACCACAAATAGGAAGAGAAGCTCGACCAAACACCGAACAGAAGTGTACGCGTCAACGATTTATTTTTAATACAGATATTTTATGCACAGGGTGGTCCAAATACTGAAGATTTCAAAATGACTATCTACAAATGAAAAAAAAAAAATCATTTTATTAGAAAGAACAAAAATTATCATTATTTATGAAACGTGATTCCATTTATGAAGCTAAGTTGAGATTTGCAGTAGCGCATCTTATCAACAAATAGTCAAAGTCAAACTAAAGCTTCCTTGATAGATTCCGGCCTTATTCCTATCTGCATAACACTAATCCTTAACGGGTCTAAAGGATTGGCGTATTAGCTTCAAGGTGGCTAATAAGCATCGTCAAATTGGCCGAGTACAAATGGTTAATACTTACTTACATACATAATTGACTGTAACAACCTGTTACAGAGTTACAGCCTGCCGAATAATGTCTCGCCAAGTGTCTCTGTTTTCCGCACACTTTTTACAGTTTCGTAATCCAAAAGAAGCCAGGTCATTTTCAATTTGGTCCCTGCATCGGACACGAAGAAACCCTCTTCGGCCTCGACCGCCAATTACCGGTTCAAACACACTCGCACCCGGAGCCCTACGGACGACATGACCCAGCCACCGTCGTTGCTGCAGGGTGACACGATTGAGGGGTGACTGTGTTAATATCTCCGTATAGCTCGTGGTTCATTCGAATGCGCTAACCGTCATCTACGCGAGCGCTGCCAAAAGGTGGTGAAGCACTTTCTCCTCGACACCTCTTAGAGCAGTTGCATCTGATTGCTTGACTATCCAGGTTTCAGCGTCATAGAGAAGCACCGGGATGATGAGTGTTTTGTAGAGTGTTGTGTTTGTTCGTTGAGAGAGGGTTTACTACTCAATTCCGCACTTGGTGCATAGTAACACCTGTTAGCAAGAGTTAACCTTCGCTTGATTTCAAGGCTGACATTGTTGTTGCTGGTAATTGTGGAACCAAGACAAATGAAACCCTCGAATTTATGGGTGTTAACTTTGACCTGTGGTTTAAGATGGCGCGACTCCCTGCAGGATGCCAGCATATACTTGATTTTGCACTTGTTTACGTTCAGACGAAATCGTGCGGACTCCTTTTCAATAGCCGTCAAGGTGGCGGCAACATCCCGTTTGGTATGTCGATGTCATCAACATACGCAAGGAGTTGGACACTTTTATAGAAAAACTTCCGTTTCCATCTACCCCCGCCCTGCGAACCAAACTTTCCAAAACAAAGTTGAGAAGATCCCATGACAATGACTCACCTTGTCTGAAACCTAGAAAAGCTTCGGAGAGGTCCTTTCCTAGCTTGACGTGTAGCTTTGTGTGCTGCTCAACGTCATTCTGTTCAGCCGTATCAGCTTAGCAGGGATACCGAGCTCAGACATTATGCGATATCGTGGAATCAAAAGCTGCCTTGTAGTCGACGAAGAGGTGATACGTGTTGACTTGGTCCTCATGGGTCTTCGCCAGGAACTTCCGCAGTATGAATATTTGGTCGATGATGGAGCGACCAGGTCTAAAACCGCACTGGTACAGGCCAATTAGGGATTCAGTTTATCACATAGCAGGCGGGATAGAACCTTATAGCCTATGGAGATTCGGCTGATCCCTAGATAGTTTGCGCAATCCATGAGGCCACTTTACTTTAGGATAGGACAAAGGGTACTGAGGCTGCATCACCGACTCACCGGTCATATTTTTTGCTTGCCATATCAAGTCAATGCATGCCGCTACCACCACCAACTGCTCCAGCTTTAAACCGCTCGCCAGTTAGGCCATCAGCTCCGGCAGCTTTGTCGTTTTTGAGTCGCTGCATTACAACTCTCGCTTCGGCAAGACTTGGGAGCAGATCCAGCACTCCGTCATCCCTGATTGAAGATTGCGGAGTATCAGCTCCAGAGGCAGGATTGTTTTGTTCTACGATCGCCAACAGCGTGGAGAAGTGTTCCCTCCACAACCTCAGCACACCTTGCGAATTCATTACCAGGCCACCATTTTGGTCTCTACAGAATGAAGCTCCTGTCTTGAAACCTTGTGACTTCAACTCTCTTCACTTTTTTATAAAAATTTCGGGCGTAATTTTTGTTGTGACTTATCTTGATTTCCTCTTGTTCACGCCTTTCTTCTTCCCGTTTTTTGCGCCTGATGGTGCGCCTGTCTTCAGTTCTTAATGACTTCTTACTTCTTCAGACTCTATCAAGCGTTGGTAAGCAGCGTTTTTACTGCGGTTGCCGTCTGACACTCATCGCCATATCATCGGCTGATAACCAAAGAAGTTTTCACAAGTTTCTGAAGTTTTCGTCAGGTGTTGGATGCTGCTGGAGATGTTCAGTGAGGTGAACGAAGTAGGCGTTGACAGTCTGTTGCGATATCAGCTTTTTGACGTACACCTTTCTTTGCATCATTGCACGCTTTATTTTCTTTACAATTAAGGGTGCGCGTACCTTGACTGCTGTAAGGAAGTGATCGGAGCCGATGTTTGGATCTCGCATTGCACGAACATCGAGGATGCTAGATGAGTGTCTTCCGTCAATCACAACATGATCTATTTGATGCCCGGTTCGTTGGGCAGGGTACATACATACAGATGTTGGAATCTGGTAAAACAGACTACCATATTTCGTGCGCCGGCGAAGTTGATCAACCTTACACCGTTGTTTAAACTGGTGTGGTGTAGGCTGAACTTTCCGATAGTTGGGCGGAAGTCTTCTTTTTAGCAATTTTTTTAATAATAATAATTTTAACGTCGTGTTTTGGATTTTTTTGAGTAGCGCATAGAAGTCGTCCTTCGTCGATTCACACTTCTCATTTGTGCATGTGTGCATATGAGGCGGATGTGGAAGAACTTAGTTTTAATGCGATTATGGCCAGCCGTTCGCCAACAGCTCTAAAACGCGACACAGCGGCTCGCAGCTTCGCGCTTGCCACAAATCCACACCCAAACATGTGCTTCCCCGCATGTAGGTGTAGCGGATATCGCAGGTTGCCATTTTATGGGTACCTGCCGCTATTCATCGCATTTGCTGAATGGCGGTAATGCCAGCCTTACATTTTGAGAGGGCATCCGCCAGCTGCATAGAGACACCCATTATAGCCCTTAGTTCGTTTGCAGGGGTCGTCATTAGAATACACATTTCTTATACGAGGCAGCTCTTCGTCTTTTCATTGGTTTGGTGTTTTTTTATGTGGCGGGTCCCGACCCTGGCACACAACCAGATAGACTGGTTGTTTCGCCTTCTCACATTTGCTCGCTCTCAAACGGATGCTCGAAAGCTATCCAGAGGATAGTTGCGCAAAGCCCGGAAGTTGCGAGATGCTTGTCCGTATGCAGAAGAGTCGTTCTGGCCACTTCCAAGTGACTGGCGATCAGAGACTTTCCCCATTTGCGTGGACTTTTTTTTACTGGTGGTGTTGGCTGTTTTCTTCCATATAAAGAAAACGTCTATCATTCGCCTTATGGGAGAGAATGATTATTTTAGGTCTCTTGGTTGAAAAGAAATTTTTGGAGGGCAATAAGAATTAACCCTTGCAGCTGCTTAATCAATCGTTTAGGCCGTCAAAAGTAACCATATCAACAACAATCATAGTTAAGAGTCCTAACTGATTTCATTCTCCCACCTGTTAGGTTCACGTTACCGAAATGGCGCAGACGTACTTATATCCATCCGAGGACACTCACGTCAGCAACTCCAAAAATGCGTATCTTTGTTGCTTTTATAAGAGCAACAACAAAATTTCTAGCACTCCGCTGTGCCTGACAGTTCAAAGATAGATATGAAGACACAACAAAACTGAACTTCATACTAATTTGAGTTACGTCAAAATATAAACAACTTCCTCCGACCTCCCCTTTTTCATTCAATTCATTTGTTCGCACATTCACAATTGAAATGACAACCATTGCCGCCGAACTTTCTTGGGAATGAAGTCTATATAAATCCAAAGCAAATCGATAAAGTCACATGGACCTTTGAATCGTGTCTCACTGTGAGTTGCACTGTACGAGTGCAGGTACAGCGCCAGTTGACGTGACTAGCATTTGAAATTTTACGGAAGTTCTATGCCATAATAAATATAAAAAAAGTTGTTCTTGTTCTTGCTGTATATGCAATTGGTGTTGCGACCCAATTGTGAGACAAATTATTGATAGTCAACGTGGGAGCTATTGTTCAGCAGCGCTCAATTGTTGATCATTGCTCGGAAGCCACTGAGGTGACACAGTTGAGTTGCAACATTTTATGGGAGTTGTTGGTGTAAATAAAGTAAATATGTTATGAATGCGTATTTCAACGTGTTTTTATATTTTATATTTTTATCAATGCCAAGTAGCAATAAAAATTGCCATAACCCAAAGGAAGGGTTCACTCCCTACTCCCGCCGTAAGGAATGATTGCGAAAAAGCGAATATCGCAATAAAATCCCATCGAGTTGCCCAAGTGTACACATACAGCACAAAGTAAACAAGCAACATGTGCGCCACAACAATAACAACAGCAAAATTAAACACAACAATGAAAAACTCATAGCCATAACAATAACAGAAGCAACAAAAAGTTTTTCGACGAAATGAATTTTTATTGAAATTACTTTCCTCGGCAGGCAAGTGACTTAGCTAGGAGATGTCACCAAAAAACCAAATGAATAAAAACAAAAACAATTACAAACAACAACAAAATATCTAAATGCACCACGTAAATTATAACAAACCTCGCTGCTTGGAAAATATTCGACATGACTCGAACGTGTAGACTAGCGCTGGCTTGAGTGGCAATTTCGTTCTACACATCCGCTGAGAGTTCGGCACATGACCCGCGTGGCTGTTAAACATTGCCCGCCACAACGAGTCAGTCCCAGTTGGGGTTCGTTTGCTGATGCGTGCTGAAGCAAAGTTTTTGATGCAACTGGCATTGTAGTTGCTGTATGTGTAGATGTATACAAGGTATAGAAATCTGCAACGCATGCTTGCATGTGAATGTATATATCTTCATGTGCAGTAGGGATGCCCATATTAGACTTTGCGAGACAAGTGCAAGATAACGGGATGATTTTCGGTGAAATCTTTGTGTGAGAATCTCTTTTAAGTTGGCGCGTACACCATTTTTGGGTATTTGGCCGAGCTCCTCCTCCTATTTGTGGTGTGCGTCTTGATGTTACTCCACAAATGAAGGGACCTACAGCTTCAAGCCGACTCCGATCGGAGGCTTTTTCATGGCAGAAATACACTTGAAGGTTTGCCATTGCCAGCCGAGGGGCGACCACTATTAGAAAAGTCTTAATTTGGGTGTCTCACCGAGATTCGAACCTACGTTCTCTCTGTGAATTCCGAATGGTAATCACGCACCAACTCATTCGGCTACGGCGGCCACCGCCTCATGAAATTATCACAAAAGCAAACCGAAGTTGCTTAAGCAGCTGGCCGAATAAAAGTTTTAAGGAATCACTGGTATCACTGGGAGACTTTAGACAACTTAGACTTGAGCGTTCAATGCAATGCTAAATGTGATAACCGTAAACATTTCAAGCCGAACCGAGCACTTTAAAATTCTAGTCAAGCACTCTACAATTCTCAGAAACTTCGATCTCAACTACGCAGTAACTGTCCAATTTTCTCTTACGTTAGATGCAAGCCGATCCCTTGTCACCCACAAACCCTCAAGGGAGGAATGGACATCCGCATTCAATGTGCTTGAATCCGCAAGGTTGGATGAAACGGTTGATGTAGCAGACTCCTACGAAGTAAAGGCGGTTTCAATTGGTGCGGGTCGATTTTGGCGCCCAGTGGCAGCCATTTTGTTTTGGTGACATCTATCAAATCTTTTGTTTATTATTCAGTTGTTTATGCCAAATCATCATGGCAAGTTACACGATTGAACAGCACGTTGAAATGATAAAACTTTATTATCAAAATGAGTGTTCAGTAACGCAAACGTTGCGCGCATTGCGCCCATTTTTCGGTAGACGTGGAGGCCCTTCCAATTTCTTATGCCCATATTGAACCATATGGACCTAGACGACATGTGGTTCCAGCAGGACGGCGCTACATGCCACACGGCAAACGCCATTTTATTCCATTTCAACATCTACCCGCCCTTATTGAAAAACCCTTTACTTTCTTTTAAGCATAAGCCAGAGCATCTACATAGAATGGAATTGTGTATGAGCGTAGAGCTTCCCCTAGAGCTCAGGCAATATTGCGCAGTGCACTTAAAACCAAGAAAGAGTATTTAAAGGATAGAGAGAACCTGGTTGTGTGGACATTCAAAACTCCTCTGCAATATGTCCTACTGTTTTTAATGTTATATAGCAAAATTTAGTGAGCCACAAATTTACCATCTAAATTTGGCGAAATAGTGACCCCTGGCTTCGGCCTTGTTGGCTGGGTCATGTTGTCCGAATGAAAACAACCGCTCCGGCTTTGGAAACTTACGTTCCAGCTCTGGAAGAAGAAGATAAAGATCTTCTCTGCGTTGGAAAGATCATGTGGAGAAGGACTTGGCTTCACTTGGTGTATCCAACTGGCGCCGGTTAGCACGAGAAAGAAACGACTAGCGCGCTTTGTTAAACTCGGCCAAATTCACGTAAGCGGTTATCGCGGCAATCAAGAAGAAGAAAAAGTGGTCACCGTAGTGGAATAGGTAGATGCGTGACTACCATGCAGTAGTGCTTGGGTACGGAACATCAAACGATGTAAAAAGTTTTTTCTAATAGCGGTCGCCCCTCAGTAGGCAATGGTACACCTCTGAGTGAATTACTGCGCTCATAAGACTTTAACAATAAGACTTCGCGTTTAACCGTTTTCGACTTTTACATACTTGGAAAACAATTGCAGTAGATTACACTAGTTTACACCAAAAATGGTCCTCGACCAAAAAGCGTTTTTTAAACTAATTTGAGGTCTGTTGGATGCAACTTTGTAAAGATTCCGTGCAACATAAAAGAAGAAGTTTGAGAGTAAAAGTGTATTTTCGACCTCAAACATAGGCATGTCAAAAGCTGCAAAAACACACGTGTTGACTTTATGGGTCATAACTTCTACAATTTTTCGTCGATTTAGACAAAAAAAATGTAGGTGACAAAATTGTCTTTGAGAAAACTTATCTTATATCGATATAAAAAAGTTTTTTGTTCCAGAAAAAAGTTAATAAACTTTTATAATTTAATAAAAAATGTAAAAAATGCCTTTCAACAGCTGTTTTGCGAAAACTACGACTTCCATTGACACGAATTATATATTGCCATGTAGGCTATATGGGTGCCTTTCGAAATTTATGTACTTCAAAGAAATGGCGCGCACTGTTTTCGAGATTGCAGGTAATAACTGCACTATTGCCCAAAAAACAGGTTTTTTGGGAATATCTCGGAAACCATTCTTTGAAAAAAAAAATAAAATTCATTTTTGGTTTCAGCGACCTCAAATTTGTCTAAAAAACGCGTTTTGGTCGAGGACCACTTTTGCAAGTGAAAATTCGTAAACTAGTGTTATTTAGCGGTTCATGGCCCTTGACATTTAATCTTTATTCCTCGGGATTTGCATCCCTAGTGCGTACGTTCTATGCAGCCACTACGTCGACTTGTTGTCTATTTTGTTTACTTATCCATTGGTTTGGTTCGGTTTCGTTGTTGTTTTTTGTGAAGGTGTTTTTTCTGCTGGCAATGTTATCATGACTGGAAATAATTTTCAACTTTCCAAGCACTGAACAGGACTTTGTTGAAGCAACTTTTGGTGTTGCATTTTATTGGTATGCCATTGAAGTGAATCTCTTTAACCCTTTTGTTAACAAAAATATTGTATTTTGCGTACATTTTAAAGTATTCAGTATTGCAATAAATTACTTCTAGCCAGAAAACCAATGGAATGGAATATAAATTTTATGAGCCATGCCAAAATGTGTTATGGAAATGAATATTAGCAATTACCTTCGACGTGCTTCTCTGCCGAACTTGGATATTTTTTCTGAATATTGGACAATGCAGACTTTTAGTAAGCATCTCAAAGTTTTATAGTAAGGAAATAGTACTTCAAGCGGTTGAGCCACTTTTGATTTGTTCCAGTTTAAAATTCAGTTTTATCATTCTTGAAAATATTTTGTCTCATATACACCGTTCCTTGCTAGTTTATACTATATAAGTTATAATTTCTGTCCAAAAAGAACCTTCCAAAAAAGATTAGCTTTAAAATGTTTTTAAATTTTTTTTTTATTCAAATAAAATTTAATTTTTTTTATATTTAGTCAAAGATTTCGAAACACCTTAGGGTTAAAACTAAGTTGCACTTGCTTAACCATTTACTTGTGTGCAGAAGTTGTGAGTTGTGGCTTTACGGAAATTGTTTAGCTTTTCATAGCTACGCTTTATGCAGGATAATAAATACTGTTTTCCTTGAATAAATAACTGTTCCTCTGGTGATAGTTAGCAACACTTGTATTATATTGACTTCCGCTGGTTTTCAAATTGAAAATCTATGACATTTAGTTGTGCTTTTACTTCCACTTAAAAATTTTCTGGTATTTAATACGTAGCCGAACGGCATAAGACTGAAATAAAGAAAGCTCAATTTATTTTCTTTTGAAAGGAAATCGTAATAGATTTATGTGAAATACCGCAATTTTTTAGCAAAAAAATATTGAAGCATATTGAAGTCTTTCTATTTTTAGCTTGACTCGCAGCCCATTCCTAAGTCTAAGCAGTTTATGGTGTGAAAAATATCTGTTTAAAAAATTAAGGAAAAAATAAATAAAGTTGTTAAAAATAAATATATTTCCTTACTGGCCAAGTGCGACCGTTAATATTTTTTATGGTGAATATTTCGAAATCGCTTTTTGTATTCGCTCAGCATGAATATAGAAATTTTATTAATAAAAAAAAGAGGTTGTCTGCAAAGTCAGTTCACTGACGATAGTTTAACGTGACAACGTCATAAGAAAATACTGATGGAATGGTTGCATTTTTCAAAAGAAAATTTTAATATTATTTGTTTGAGAGATATTTTGTATGGATGTAGAGAAGGAGGTAAATGGAATCGCAATGGAATAGGTCAAGTTATATTTACACAAACGGGAAAAATGACGAAACATTTATCAAATTCATGAAAGATATCTTCAATTTCGATTGTGCATCAGACGTTAATAAGTCAACAACACTAAGAGGCACCATCATCGATTTGCCTTTTTCAAGACACTTTACACTCGAAACACTCCCTTCCATTTCCTACTTTTTCTATCATCGTCCTATTCTCAACAGAGAAATGGTTCATTACCATGCACACAGGAAGAAGGCATATGCAAATACAAGTATGTGAATTTATATACCTACATATGCGCATATACATACATATATATGCTCACTCAAGTAGGACAGAACCAGATGTCGAACGTTGCTGAACGCGGGGACCGATTGTGCTCTTTTTCGTTCGTTCCGCGCTCTCGCTTGCAGTTCAAGCAAGGTAACGACGATTGAGCAAGATAACGACACATGTTTCGTGCGTGCAGCCGGCTAAATCGAATTATACCTGAGACGTTATCACGTCAAAAATTAGTGTAATACCACCTTGATCAAAAAGTTCCCAGAATATATTCCGAAAATATAAAATAGAAGTTTATTCCTGAAAAGTGATATAATATGTTCGTCTTCAAAGAACTCTCCATCAACTGCAACGTTCGTATGTCAGTTAGTATTGGCGGTTTCCATGGTTTGATTCAGCATTTACGGAATTCTATTTTCGGTATAGCCATCAAAGCCGTCTTCGATATTTCCAATATTTTCTTTTGGCTGTTTCGACTACTAAAACGTGTTCCCCGTAGAATCTTTCTCTCAAACACTCTATGCGTCGCTTCATCGGATGTTGTCACCGTCGAAGCTGTTGCGTCATACGTTGGGATGGCCATGATGAGAGCCTTATAAAGTCTCAGTTTTGTTCGTCGAGAAAGGACTTTACTACTCAATTTCCTTGGACTACTTAGTCCAGCAAGAAAGATTCTCCGTTGGATTTAAAGGCTGTCATTATTATCGGTATTAATGCTGGTTCCTAAATAAATTAAGTCTCTTACAACCTCGAAATTGTAACTGTCAACAGCGATGCCGATACGCGAGTGCGCCGACTGTTTGTTTGATGACACGAGGTATTTCGTTTTATCCTCGTTCACCACCAGATCCATTCGCTTTGCCTCTTTATCCAGTTTGGAGAAGTCTTAACTAACAGTTGTTAAGGCCGACGATGTCAATATCATCGGCATACGCCAACAATTGTACGCTCTTATAAAAAATTGTGCCTGAGTGATTAAGTTCTGTTGCTCGTACGATCCTCTCCAACATCAGGTTAAAGAAGTTAGACGACAGCGAGTCACCCAATACGCTCACCAGAACATTACAGGCGATATTTAGAAGACTAATCCCGCGGTAATTGGCACAAATTGCAGGATCGCCCTTATTATGGATTGGGCAGAGCACACTTAAGTTCCTTTATTAAAATTACATATTTTAACCATGAAACATCAATTCAAACTAAGTAAAGCCATTTGTGCCAGTAAAAGCATACGAGGGATGACAACATACCGATTTGGGGCTAATAAAGAAACCCAAAAGAGTCTGCCGAGTGTATCTGCGAGCTGCCCCAGAACAAATGCCTTGAGTTACAATTACAGCTGGTGTTGGCCACTGTTGGTCTTGGAAAATTGCCATCTCCGTTGAAAGGTCATCTATAAGTATATAATGGACGTAGGGCAATGTGGACGCTATCCGCAGCATTAAGCCCAATTGCCGACAATTCGATGATGGAATTACGGTTTGTTAAATTTTCCACTATTAATTTACGTAATACTCTCACTTACTCCTAGTTTTTTATTCAGCTTTTTTCAAACAGCTTAAAATTCTTTCGTGAAGTGATTCTCAGTTCACTAGGTATGCCACGACTGCTCCTGCGTGTATACCAGGTTTCTTCATTTTGTATCTTTAAGATTGAAATTTTCAAAATGAATATCGACAAATCATTTCGTTTATATTTTTCTGGTCACCTGCAACATATTATACCAAAGTGTTTAAATCGAGGGTCGACCGCTATTAGAAAAAAAAACTTTTTTATCATTTTGGTATTTCTTGCACGGAGATTCGAACCTATCCACTTCTAAATAACAGTTATGCACCACCCATTTGGCGACGGCGGCTACTATATTAAGATGACAAAAACAAAAAATTAATGGTTTTTCTTGATGTTAAACTCTAAATTTGTTCTAGTCAAAAAAAAAAAAAAAAAACTATACACCCATTTTTTTATAATAATTTATTTAATATTTACTCGTGCCGCCAATGCTTTGAAAATGACTTGGGAAAATGTGCTTCTCCAAAAATTTGGTACGACAAGCTCACAGATCCATATTATTAAGGCTCCTTTTAATTGCTCTTCACAATTAGAAAACAAAATAATAGAAAACAAAATAATAGAAAACAAGCGAGAACATAATTTTTGTTTTTTAATTTTTAAAATTTTTAGGAATTTTTGGAAAATTTGGGGGATTTTCAGTCGAAATAACGGCACACAATACATTTTTTTTTTAAAATAAAGTATGGGAAGTGGAAGTAAATTGAAAAAGAAGATTAAATAATATCGACCTAGCGAAATTTTGGGGGTATCAGCAGAAAAAACAAAATGCTTTTTGAGCAATACCTAATATGCAAAACTATAATAAATATATGCGTAAATATATATTTATAGCCACGCATTTTAAATTGTGGACACTTGTTTACTTTTCTCATTAAGAATTCAAAGCAAAATTATATGGAAGTTGTCAAAGTGTGTTTATGTTTTTACACAGAAGACTTGCTTCGCCTTGCAGCGCTACTGAGGGCAGGGCACAGCTAGTGTGGCATTGCTTTCCGCTGCTAGCAGCGCACTTAGCTCTAGTCTTTACCAGTTTCTTAGCTATACAGTCTGCGCCACTTTCGCTGCTCTTATCCACGACATCATCAGCCTGCTCAGTTTGAATTGACAGCAGTAAACAAGCGTAAGAACCTCAATGGAAATATTCATGAATAACTGATGATGTATGCAGTGCTCCAGTTGAATGCCCCCTGTCTTTCAATGCCAGAAGGGAGCTGTAAAAGGGTTGTGTTGAATGACAACAGCAGCAATTAACTTGTGTTTTGATTATGCGGGGGTTAAGTGGGCGAGGGTTTGTCGGCTGTTATTTTGGAAATACGGAATTTAACTTCAATTTCTTGGAAAATAACAAAATGATAACCTTAATTTTCCTTGAAGCCGTCGCACGTGGGAAGTTGCATGCTGCCTTGAAAAATAAAATACTCGTAAAAATCCACTGCCTTTCCAGGGGCAGCTTAAAGCTAGAAGAAAAAGTGAGTGTAGCGTAGTACACATAAGAGCAGTGAATCTTTAAAGGCAGACAAAGAAAGAGGGAGAGACCCGAGCGAGAATGAGAGAGAGAGAGAGAAAGAATATATATCTAAGTAAATTCACAACATTTGCAGCGAATACAAATAGCCAAAATTTACAAAAAACGGAGAAGGGTCGACCGGTGTAGGTAAACGCTGGACACAAACCGTGGCAATAACGCGCACTACTCAGAGCGTTTATCACCCGCACAAACGCAGCGATTCCAGGCCGCAGCAACGGCACAAATTACCCAAGGCAATACCAATAAATCCGACGCCGGAATGGATAGTGCTTTATAGTACGCACAAGCACTAGCCAGGAAACGGAAATAAGGGCCAAAAAGTAGGCACCAAAAAACAAACGCCAAAAAGTAGGCACCAAAAATATATTTCCTAAAAATTTGCACCAACAAACAAGCCCCAAAAAGTAGGCAGTGTTATTTCTTATTAGATACTACCAACCACAGTGAAAAACTCAGGGAAAATAGCCTAAAGTGTATCTGAAATGTATATACGGTATAGCTCTCTCTCTACTTTTCCTCTACATTATATCTTTTTTCTCTCTCGCGGAACGAAAATGCCCAAAACGTTGCATGGTCTTGAAATTTTACTCTCCATTCTCGCTCGTCCATCGACGCCTAAGAAGTTTCACTTCAAAAATTATAAATATTGTAAATATTTGAATGTCCGCCACAAATGCAAATTGCCCTTTGGTCTTAAACTATGATACCTGGTTATTATTGGCCTTGCATGCCATATTATCGTAAAAAATAAGAAATGCAAAATGAAATGAAGAATACATAAAATTTAAGTACATTAAAAAAAAACATAAATAAATGTAAGGCTCAGCATTTTAAATTCCAATAAATATTTTTGCCAATTATTTTAATATTTTGTTCCTATTTCAATTGTATGCCATTGTTGTGATTTATGCTTTTGCTTTGTTTTATGCTTTTTGTAGTATAATTTTTTTACTGCATGTTTTGCTTAAATTTTTGTGCTAAATGCATCTATAAAAAAGTATAGAACTAAATTTCATAGTTTTATCATTTTTTTCGATTTTGTTTAAAGTTATGTTTTCAAATATTTACACCTACCATTTCGCAAACTAATATATTTATATTTATCCCCTTTTTCTGGTTACCTACTTCAAATTCACTTCGACTAACGCATATTGGCGTAATCATCTACAACGGCACGTCTACGCAGATTCTTCAAAAAAATCTTCAAGTGGTCGAAAAAATCGTAGATTCTTTGGGTGGAGGGGGCCACGTAGTGGTTCCCTTGGCCCACGGGCCGGTATGGCTTCCTATAATGGGGTGCTAAAGGATTACGGACACAGCAGTTTGAATGAGGCTTTCAAATCCCAAAACAATGTCAACTTTAAGTTAATCAAAACAGGTGAGTGATAAGAATTTATATACGAATTTTATTAAGTTAAGCAATTCGCGAAGCAGTGACGTTAAATACCATAGCTCCGAGTCGACTTTTGTTTAAATGGTGAAATACTTAGCCGGCATTTGTTGCAGCTGCATAAACTGAGCAAATGAAACCAGAGAACGTTGATTGTGTGGAAAAGCTTCAGCGCCGAATGGGCAGCTTAAATCTCAGATGCTAGCAAAAGTTGCGGCAAAGAAATTTTTATAATTCCAACACGACTAGGGAAAAGTTAACACGCGAGAGCTAACATAGCTCGAAATGGGAAATGCCATGATTTGGTGTTAGACAAAATAAAATAACAGCAGAGCTTTCACATTATTCCTACTTGGTTTTTCCCGCTGGCAGTTTACTTGGGCAAATGAATTATTTTTTTTATGAGATGAATCAATTATTTTCAAATAAATAAGTTTGAATGTATGAATGTAAATTTTAGGTATCTAATTAGCTGAATTGTATTGATAGATAGATTGAAAAAGTGTATTATGAAAATTGATTATTTGATAATAGCCCAAGTGATTTGCACAAAAAGGTTTATTTAAACCAAAAAGTAAACTTTCTAAACCTTTCATTTGAATCCCAGCGGATGGGAAAGAAAACAATACACCCGCGATAAGATATGCCTGCCATAAGAGGCGTCTAAAATTCGGCAGGAGAGGAAGGAGCTCGGCTCTTATACCCTGAGTACATCCAGCGGCAGAGCTGTAAAGCTCATCATAATCGAGACTAGTAAAATCCTAATTATGGCATACTGGAAAAATTATTCGAATCAAAGAGTCTAAAGGCTGTCTATAAGTCTAAAGGTCTATCACCTCTGTACAGGAATGTGACAGCTCCCCGAAATGGCTGATAGGTTTTAATACTACAATCGCTTCCGTCTCGTTAAAACCCTGGCAGCTCTTCAAGAACATTCGATGCTACGTCATCACCACCAGTTGAGACAACTCCTGACTAGTGTCTGATTCTGGCCCTGAACACAAGCTCCCACAAAGCTAATAAAAGACGTCGCCAGCAGGAACTTCGGTGAAGTCAATTTTTATACAACTCAAATGCTTTCCAGTTCGTGAAATGGACTACTAAGAGTTAGTATTTACAAATCACAGAAAAAAAAATTGACTCTAGGTTAAGTGCAATATATTTAATTTTATTGAAATTCATACGCACACGTGAACAATTTATTCATGGTGGCTATTTACATAATTTTATTGACTCTGCCTCAAGTGCCTTGCTCGACAGCTGTCAATCGCCTAAGCAGCAAGTGGCATAATTCAAAAGTGACAAAGTGGCTGCATGCCCAGGAGGCAGATAATTTCACAAGCGGATATGGCCAGTTAGCACACCAATTTCGGATTGCGGTCGCTGATCGCCTGTGGCATTTATGTTGATACCCAGCATCGATAGGTAGCCAAATGCAGTGCATATAATTCGTATAATTTATACTTGTGTCCACATATATGTGCGTGTAGGTACAGTAGGGCGGGTTCAATTTTTTCTTTTCACTGTTACAGCTACTGAAGTACTGTATTGGGAATTCATAAATGGAAGTATGATATTTTTGTAGGGACCACTAGCAAGTACAGCACTCAGCCATCATGAAGTCCACTGTACTGCACTCGGGTTCCCTTTTTAATTTTATTTAAATCTACCTGACCTCCGAAGAAATCTGAGTAGATCTTGTGGTGCCAAGGAGCCAAAATGGTCGCTTCTTAACATATCAGTGTCAAAGACCTCAAGCCTGATTCGAACGAAGACCGAGCAGACGCAAAGAAAGTGGTCCGCCGTCTCATCCTCCTCTCCACAAGCTGGGCAGAGTGCAGTGTCTGTGTTGCCTATCTTTTTCATGTGCTTCGCCCATAGAAAATGGCCCGTCATCAGCTGAATCAGCTGCCTACAGTCCCTTCTGCTTAATGACTGGAGGATCTGCGACGATCGGTCGGACATGACAGTCTGCCAAACATCAGTTTTGTTCATCTGCAGCCTCTCTCAGCCTGCCAAGCTTGCTTGTGGCTTAAAGGAAGCCGTTTGCTAACAGAATCTTTGATAACTGCAGAAGGGAGTGACAGAACTAGCTCCGGGCCAAAGAAGTTGACCTCAGAGCCACTTCTAGCCAAAGAGCCAGAGATCCCGTTACCCGCGATACCCACGTGTCCCGGGACCCATGTAAGCATCAGGATATTATATCTAACGACATAGTTCTGCCTGGATTTACAGACTCAACTATCTTGGTAGTGTTTGGAGGGCTGTCTAATGCCATGAGCGCAGCTTTACTGTCGCTGCGGACACATACAGATTTGCCTCTCCATCTACTTTCCACAACAAAGTTCATTGCTTGCTGAATAGCATCACCTCCGCTTGAAACACAGATGCGTGCATTTTACGAGTCGGTCGGAGCTCGGTCCTGGAGCCATTTGTGAAAATGCATGAACAGTGTTTGCCGGGCTCATTTTCATAGTTGGGCCACAATTGAGCCTCTGGCCGCACCACACTGTATCTCTTTTCAAGTATGACTCCTGATTGTATGGAGTCAAGTGGCATGGAGCAAATTGTTGGATAGAAGCCCATGCCTTCTCTGTTGTCCAATGCCATACAGAGGCCGTACAAATTTCCATTGCGTTTCAGCCTGAACATGGACTTCAAGACCTCTGCTTGGATGAAAACATCAAATGGTGGTAGATTAATCAGAGCATCTAAAGCCGGGCCTGAAGTAGTCGCAAAAGCTCCAGTGCAACAGATAGACACAGTGCATTTTAGTCTCAATAAGGAGCTCCTGATTCCCACGAGAGAGAGTCTATTCATTCAGATCACTGATGCATAGGTGATAATAAGTCTTATCATAGCTGTGTAGATCCAAAGGACCTTGCTAGGAGAAAGACTCCGCGTTTTGCCAGAAGACTTTCAGTGCTTTGGATATCTTTGTTTCAACGTAAAAGCATAGCTCTAAAATTGATTTCGAGCCTCTTTATTTGTAATTTTAGTTATTAATCCATAACCATTTTTTTCTTATTTTGTATAATTTTTTTTGGTTGAAAATTCAGGTATGTGTGTGGTTTACGAGACGTTAATTTTGTATAAATATTTTATTCAAAACCCTCCGCTACAGAGGATGACTTCAGTTACAATCACATCAATCCAACTGTGGTACCATCGGCCAGTGGTGTTAAAAAACTTGGAGCTGTATCGGCTAGCCCCAACTATGCTCACTTCAGCCTCGAAATAAAGTGAAAAATCACTGAAAACTTTTTACTTCATGTGATATAAAAAAACTTTCACAAAGTTCCCTTCCTTTTGAGTTTTTGCATCCGCCGGTGCAAATGTTATTTATTTAACCATACAAACACCGACCCACTCAAATTTGTTTTTCGGAAGTTTCATTATCAACATACAGCGCACATTTTGCTGTCACTTTTGGCAGCTGTAATTGAATACAACACGGATGCGATTCGATGTGTGTGCGTTCATCTGCCCCCGGTGAGTGACGAATTACAAGGTTTTGCTTTTGCAATCGTCTTGCCTGGTACCAAAGGGATTTTCCATCAGACAACCCTTGTAAAAAATTTTTGTTGTGCAATCCACATATCTCTACATGTTTTGTGTGTATGTGTGCGTGTATGTGAGACTGTCAGGTTATCTAGATTATACGCAATCATATTTACATATATACATATGTACTCATTAGGGTGATCCAAATTGGTTCAAAAATAGATGTAAGGCATGAAATTTCAGCGACAACTCATTAGAAAATGCGCAAATATCTTTTATGCTTTTGCGCTTTCTTATTTCCATATCTTACAATTTAATGGAATAAATTTCCCCTTTGCTCTGCTAGGGTAATACAATAGAAGTTCAAAAAAGTGTATAATTGTATCGGAGTTTCGTACACAGAAGGTTAACAGAGCTGTCCAGTCTGTTTTGGAGGCTTATGGAAACTGGCACCTGGCGTACTTTTGTAGAAGAAAGTATGTCATAAGGAGCGAACCAGATACTCGTTTGGAGAGCTCGCTAAGAACTCCCTACATCAACGGCTCCAAAACTGGAAATGTTACCGGAACCAGATGGCGTTCGAACAATAACTTGCACTGTTTTACTGCGTTGGGTATAATGACACCGATCTCTCAACTGAAAGTCTTTAAGATCCTTACGTAGCATAGTGAATAATTAGTGAAAGCTGGCGAGGATATAAAATCAGAATCTTTAGTGACATTTAAGTATCTCGAAATCCCTTTGACAACGCACACACCTCTTAAAAAATAGTACTTGAATGTAAGTTGAAGCTAAGTTTCGTTGCAAGGTGGAATGAGCTCGAACTTATATGGGTACCGGGACACTGTAGCGTTCAGGGTAACGAACTGGCTGACGAATTGCCGAGCTGCGGTTCTTTCGAGCGCACAATCGGAGCGGAGCTCATTTCAGCGCTAAGCATAGCGGTAATAGTTAAATTCATAATTTTTTTTTTACTAAAGTTCACGAGAGTTTCTGGTTCACCTGCAAAACAGGTGCTTTCTGAAAAAGCCTGACAGATGGTAGCAAAATTCCTTTTTAGACAGAGGAGGATTGAGTAAAGATTAAAGAAATGGCAAATGTTGCAGCCAGACAATCTATTGCTTGTGGGTCTCTTCTAAAAGAACTTTCCAACTTCTTTGAGGATGAAGATTATTACTTATTTACTTAGCTGGCAACTACAACCAATGGCCGGCCTTGGCCGCTACCAAAATGTTGCGCCAATCGCTTCTACTTTGCGTGCGTTGAGCCAGTTACAATAGAAACACCAAGGGCGGACAGGTTGTCGTCGACTTGGATGTAGAAGAGGACGTCGTTTTTTGCGAGCTCTTGCAGTGCCTTTCGAAAATAGTACCTTCCTTCCTGAGGCAGTTAATACCATTCGCAGCAAAATTTTAATGCGCTTGACTACGTCTATGTCGGCATACAACTCGTACAGCTCGTGGCTTTGTCTTGTTCAATATGCATCATTCACACAAATTGGACCATAGATCTTGCGAAAAATCTTTCTCTCGAAAGCTTCTAATAACCACCCACCAGCCCCGTTCAGTAAGGCCAGGAGAATGAGTGATTAATAAAACTTTTTTCGTGCATCGCAGAGCCCTCTGCTTTTCAACTGCCTTGCCAGCACAAGTTGGCACCAGTTAGCAAGTAGCATCTCTTCGCTTACGTTTTTGTTGGTGTTAATACTAGATCCTAGGTAAACACAATCCTTGACTACGCTGATCCCGTAATTGTCAATCGCAACCTGCTGTCCAATATGCGCAGACTTTTTGGTTGTTGACAAAAGCTACTTTTTGTTGCGCTCGTTTACCGCAAAACCCCTTCGACGGGTCTGGAGAAAGTTGCACTGACTGCCCGCTGACTAATGCCAACAACGTCGATACTATCAGTATAAGCGAGCAGCATGACATTGTTATAGAAAATAGTGCCAGAGATGACGATGTTGGTGGTGCGAATAATTTTCTCCATCATCAAATTGAAAAAATGGTATGATAAGGGATCGCCTTGGCTGAACCACGCTTCATTTTAAATGGCTCCGAAAGATCCTTGCCAATCCTCTTACAGCAAAGCCGGATCAGCTTTGTAATCGACGCAAAGGTGGTGGGTGTCGGTCTACTTCTCTTGGATCTTCTCTAGGATTTGACGATGGGAATTATTATTATGTATTATTATTATGAGAAGATTTAGCACCGCAACCTAAAAGATCCATTGTGCTCCCTTCATAGATTTAGAGTATTTCTGAGAGCGCAACTTTCTTAATGAATTTTAGTATTAGCTTTATTTTATTGAGTTTTATTTGCCCCTCAGTAGTTTACGCTGTTTAAACCAATTTTAAGAAGGCAACTGGTCTCATCGCAGCCTCCTTAGCCGATCGGGTTGGTGCGTGACTACTATACGGGAGTACGTAGGATCGAATCTCCGTGCACGAACACCAAAAAATAGAAACAGTTTTCTTTAAGAGCGGTCGCCCCTCGGGAGGCAATGGCAAACATCCGAGTGCAATTCTGTCATGAAAAAGCTCCTGATAAAAACCATTTGCCGTTCGGAGTCGGCTTTAAACTATAGGTCCCTCTATTTGAGGAACAACATAAAGACGCGCACCATAAATATGGGGAGAAGGAACTCGCCCAAACACCTAACAAAAGTGTACGCGGCCTTCAGTGAGAAATTTTACAAATTTCCGAGGTCTTCAAAGAAATACTCGCCCAGATATTTGGCACGACTTCTTTGAAGACACTCACTGAGGAGGTGTTGTTGCGACTCAATTTCTTCTTGATCTCCACAACTGCTGCAGAGGTCATTGTGAGTTACACCCATTTAACTAGCTAAGGTGCCAATAGTGCAGTGACCCGTTATAATTCCTGTGAAAACACTGGTAGATGATTTGTTGAATCCACTTTGCTCTTTTAAAATGCAGCTGTGGCCAGATCATTGGTGACCCTGTGGCTAAAGCTATCTATCATTGAATTTGGTTGCGATAAGCCCAATAGATTGCCCCAGTATGACATTTTTTGTTTTTCCTCTGCTCCCTGATTAAGAAATGAGAAGTTATCTTCTCTTAGGACAAAAAATGACTCTAGGGGGAGGTCTTTATATATGGGGTGATCGTCCTTTTCCTAGCTAATTTATCTGGATTTCTGGGTAATTCTTTGAATTTATCTGAGTAATTCTTTTTTGCCATAAAATCCATAGGATACGTACCTGATAGGATATGCCTGTGATATTCAGCTTATCAATTATCAAGTCAATCCAGCACCAGTTTTGACGTAACCTGGAGAGAGTTGAGAGTCTTGGTTGCTGTCCAGTTAGCAGTAAGGATAGCTAGGCGGATGAAAATAGTACAGCATTTTCCTTTTACTAGACTTGTATGGTGCATTTTTGGTTCGAATGCGCTAAGACGGGATGAGCTACATTATTTTTCCTTTCCTTTGACAAACTGCTTAGGTAAGGTTAGGTTAGGTTCGGCAACCGCATCGCACATAGAGACAACAATGCCACTTAGATCACGAAATGGGTCCGTTGTGAGCCGCGCGGGCTGGGCTACATTTCCCTCTCCATATTGAACCATCCTGAGCTTTGGACAAAGCGTAAAAGGTTTTTGATACCTAAAGTGTATAGATTATCTATATTCGTTAAGAAGTGGGATCTTAAATATCGGTTCCTGCTTCTGGCTAGAGATGGGCATGTGCAAAAAAGGTGTTGAATTGTTTCCAACTCCTCCTCATTTCTGTAGCTACGACAGAAATTATGCGTGTAAACGCCTAATCTCCTCGCACGATTTCCTATGAGACAATGTCCTATGAGGGCCCCTACTAAGGTCCTGTTTTGAAGTCTGCTCGATTTTATAATACTCTTGGACATACGTAGATTTAGCCTTGGCCATGTTTGCCTAGCAATTTCGCAGGTGTTAACACTAATTCATCTTTGATTTGCAGAACTGATTATTACGTCCTTAATGACAAACTTACAAGTTGACAAACTGCTGAAATTCATAAACAAAACTTCTAAAACTTTTTCTTTCTCCGCTTGGACAGTTTCCGGTCCTTTCAATTCTCTCTCTTAGACTTAAGAGCAATGCACAACATTACTTTAGTGCTTGGGAAGATTTCCTATTATCCACAATTCAATTCCATTCCTTTGCACTCCTTCTATTTAAATATGGTTATAGAGCTTTCGTTATTCCTTGCACCAGTTTGGATATCAAAAGACCATTTCAAATCTTCAATTTTACGCACCACCTTAATATTAGTAGGCATGAATGTGCGTTCATCGACTTTACTGCTCTATTTATAGCTTTATACATTCTTAGATAAATTGTATTTTTATATATATTTTTTTATGTATGTCATTGCGCTCGAGTGGGTCACATATTGAGTCATAAATCAGTTCAAGAGTCGAACTAAATATATAAAAGGGGAATCCACCAAAACATATTCACATACCAACACAAGTCCCGTAAAGTTCATATGACTGTAAATAGCTTTGTTCACAAGTTCCATCACCCTCCACCCTGTTTTTGGTTATACAATAAATAGAAAAGGACGTACCTATTGCGACCGGAGAATAATCAATTTGCAGCTGCTATAGCCGTATGCCCGAATAATATAATACCCAAATGCTATAACCATCGCTTCCACTTCACAGTTATCTACTCCAATATTTATTTATCTATGAAATCGATATGAGCCACTGCAGGTCAGTAAAATTTCGAAGCATTAAACAAATATTTAGCAGGCGATGGAGTTTATAGGCAGTCAACCCTAAGCGAGGGCTAGCCGTAAATCAACTGTGCACACTGTTGGGCGTTTGATGTTCGATTTGATGTGCGTGTGAGTGTATTAATTGGGCCAATATGAATTTATCGGCAACATGTCCTGCATATTTGTAGATCTGCTAGATGTTGGTTTTAATTTACGTTTTTTGATGTTTTTGTTTGAGTGCGAAAGCAGAAAAGAAGGGAACTGCGTATGAAATAGGGAACAATTTTATTATAAACTAAAATATCGAGGTATATTTTCTATTTATTTTATTTTATTTTACTATTTTTTTCTTCACTGAACATTAAACTGGGGAATATTTTATAATAAACTAAAATTTCGAATTATACTTCCACTTTTTTTAATTTAATTCATAAAAATATCTGCCGTTCGGAGTCGGCTTGAAACTGTAAGCCCCTCCATTTGTGGAACAACATCAAGACGCACACCACAAATAGGAGGAGGAGCTCGGCCAAACACCTAACAGAAGTAGAAGTGTACGCGCCAATTATTTATTTATTTTTTTTATCCCTACAAATAATAATAATTATACTATGTTTTTTCTTCTTCAAAAATCATATGCACTTTTATTTATTTTTTATATATTTAGTTAAATATATTGAGTTTCATTATTTAGTAAATTTACTTAAAAATATCCATCTATTAAAGTGTTCTTAATCCTTAAATGTCTAACGACGCCAATTATCTTAACCCTTTATCGCACATGAGCCCATATATGGTACTGCACTTTTCAATCAATTATAATCGACAGTTGGAAGGAGATAGATAAATTAGCTGATTTAGAGAAAACCCCCGCTACGACTCCCGATTTCATCTTGGAACCATTAATGAAGACAGAGGTGCAAGCTTCGTTGCAGATTTTCCGCTGATCCAATCCTGCCTATTTGGAGAGATAACCCTAGCACGACGCACAAACTCTAGTTTGCGGATAGAAAGATTTGTTCGAAGTTCGGAGAAATATGGCGTTAACTGCCCGAAAATCCTACCATGTCTCTTGAGAGATTGCCGTCAGAGGCCAACCGCCTTTAATCTGATTGCATTTTGAGCTGCGATGAAAATAACGAGAAAGTTGATGAGAAGTAAATGGAAAACGACATTCAGGGCAGCACTGGGGCAAGTTTTACATGCTCCGGTGATGCCGATGCATGTAAACCTTTACACCCTCCCAGTCTAATAATATTATAACCCGTCCTAAGAGCTTCCCACCAAACTAGGCCTCCGTATGATAAAATTGGCAAAACCACTGCGTTGGACATCCACAGCACGACCTGTGGTCTGAGTTGCCATTTTTTTAGAACATAGCATCTGTATCTATACTAGCCTTCTTTACACAATTTTTAATGTGTAGCTTCCAATGGAGTTTGGAGTCAAGTATCACTCCAAGATACCTAACTTCCGATGAGAGCGGGAGAACGTGATTGTTTAATTTGTGGAGGTTTATATTTTCTGGTAAATAGCAGCAGCTGCGTTTTGTCAGAGTTGACTCGGAGGCCGCAAGTGGCAGCCCAGCGACTAAGTACAGTCAGTGACCTTTCCAAAATCTCAGCCTTTGGAATTGTAATGTGCATTAAAAAGGAAGCAAAGTACAAGGCGTTGAGGACAATTTCTTAGAAATTCATTTTATATTTCATGAGTGAAACATAACCAATCAATATATCCATACGAAACTATTAGAGTAAAAAATAATTGTACAGTTGATAAAGGAAAACAAACGAGAACAAAAAATTAATAGTGAGAGCTGTCTGCACTGTTAGAAATACGAGTAACTTCATTTAAACGATCGTGCAATGAGGAAATGAGCTTCTGGAGATGCGTAGCTTATATTTTTCCCAGTTCTTCCACAATTGTTTTTTTTAATCAATCAGCCGTTCAAATTCAAGAGTCAGTTGGGACGCGTGAATTGCAGCATCATCTTACTAAAATATCCAATTTCGCCCGAAAATAGTTTTGTGTGTCTTTCCAATACTTCATCTTTCCATCTTGCCGTCCAAGTTGAATTTTTTCTCATCACTAAAAATGGCGTCAAGCCACTCTTCCGACCAAGACTAATATTTGTAAGCGGTTTTGTAATTTGCAGGTTTATGGATTTTTTTTCGTATTAAGTTTTTTAGAAATTATTTACACGAAAGTGTTAGTATTTTAGGAGATACACTATACATTCTGAAAATTTTCACTTTAATACCCAAAAATTTTACATTCCAGCACTCATTTCAAGCCATCTAAAAAATACATGAATATAAGAAAATGTAGGACTCAGACCTGAAATATCTATGCATTGTATAGACAAGTAATAAATACATGGTATTATCAAAAATTGTCCTGGGTCGGAATTTTTTATAACGAAAACTCTATTTCATTAAATTTTGCGTAAATACACTTTTCGACTTTACTATTAACATTTGCCCAGGGAGCTTAAAAGTAGGCAGTGAAATTTTTCATGATATGCAATTGCCTTCTATTTGCAGTGTTATCACTTTCATACCATTTAATTTTTTTTTAATAGAAGCCTACCTTATTTTTTAATAGGTGGCTCTCCATACAAAAATATGTTTATATCAGCACTTTCTCAAACATATTTTTAAATTTTTTTTCTGTATATAATTATATATCTTTTTTAGACGGGTGGCAACCATGTTCAAAATTAGTATGTACAAATGTGTTCTTAAACAGACTTCGTTTCAAATTCATTTTGTAATATTTTAATTAACTTACCTATTTAAGGGGGTAGTATGGTATTTTTTTTTTTTTCATTGTTTTTTTTTTTTTTTAATTATTCTATAAGATCTTAAGATTATTGTGTGAAAGTTTGAAGTGCATTGGAGTAAAATTGAAAAAGACACAAAGGATTAAGTATCTACCTCTCCAACCGGATTTCACGCTGCCGAAATCTTTAAACGCGTTTTTCTCACACTTGCCTTTTTTACGGTCGGTGTCCACTGTAGATTCATATCTACTGCACCGATTCTTTTCAAATTTGGTTTTTTTGTTTCTTTACTTTATTCACGAGGTAATGACGTCGAGTTTTTTTTTTTTAAATTTTGTCATATTTTAAAACAACAAAGTTTTCAAGTTTTTTTAATGAAAAATCGGTGTTTTGACTTCAAAGCGCTTTAAAAAATTAAAAAAAAAAAAAAGAAAAAAAATCGACGTTGTTACCTGCGAAACTTTATTAGCTGATGAAATCAATTTGGTTTTTTGATTTTAGTTGATCCAGTAATGAGTTCTGAGGGACACCGCAATAAAACTTTTTTATGAGACGTCCGCGAAGATTCGCTGCCACCAACTCATTTCTTCATAAAAATCAATGAAAATTTCACACAATATTCTTTAAATATGACTTTATAATGAAGTAATTTTAAAATTTTGAATAAATCAACTGTGTCGACAAAAAATTTCGAAAAATAGGCTTGTTTTACACCGAATTAACCATACTACCCCCTTAATTCATTTAAATTTTTTATTAGAAAGCCACACTTCTATTTTATGGGTGGCACCCCTATACAAAAATATGCTTTTATAATTACTTTCTCAAAAATCCTTTTTTTGTTTGATAAATTTTCCAATATTAGTTTTAAGTTTTCCACAGTTGCAAATAAATTTCGTTCGAGTAGTTGGCAACCCTTTTGAAAATATTTTTGCATTAATTAAATACCTTTTGCATGATTTTAATATTGTAATATTTTATATATTTCATTTCGTTCTTTATTACTTCCTGCATAGCAGGCCAGTTTTACTGGTGGCAACTCTACCCATACAAAAATACGCTTACATAAGGACTTTCTCAAACATCTTCTTTTGTTTGGGAAATCATGCAATATTATTTTAAATAAATCTTGTTTTTGAGTAGTTGGCAACCCTATTGAAAATATTTTTGCATTAATTAAATATTTCATTTTAGTATTTTACTCTGCAGAGCAGGCAACTCTACATAGCAGGCAACTGTTTTATTTTACTGGTGGCAGCTCTATCCATACAAAAATACGCGTATGTAAGGTTTTCTCAAACATCCTTTTTTTGTTTGAGAAATCTTGCAATATTAGTTTTTTAGGCTTTTCACGTTTTTAAATAAATTCCATTTTTGAGTAGTTGGCAGCCCTATTGAAATTGCTTTAAAGTTAAGTAAGTATTTTTGTATGATTTTTTTATTTTAGTATTTAACTCATTTTATTTCGTTCATTATTATTATCTAATATACATAGCAGGCAACTTTTTTATTTTACTGTTGGCAACTCTATCCAGAATACTTTTTTTTTCAAATTACAATTTTGTAAGCCACTTTTAGTTTCATACAAACCTTTAGATATTTTATGTCGTTTAACATATTTATTATAAATTTATGTGTTTATACAAATTTCTCATTTTAGATAGGTGGCAATCTACCTCAAAATATTAGTGAATGGAAGTATTTTTATATACCTCTCGCGTGATGCAAATATTTTATTATTTCATTTTGCTTATTATAAATTTAATTAAATTTCAATATTTAGATAGCTAGCAACCCTACTAAAATATTTTTCAGTTTACAAGTATTCGTCAGGGTCTTATTGTTCTTGTGTATCAATGAATTCTTCAGATTCACCGTTTCCTACTAGTCAGTGCAAGACCATCCTTAGCACTCAGATAACGCGGTATGAGTTTCTTCACAACCTTTTCACTAATTCCATAAATGCATAGCGACAGGCACTCATAAAAAATTTAATATTTTCACTCACTTCTAATTCATTACGAATACGGAGAAGCAAAGAAATAAAAGGTAAACTTTTCTGCCTAGTTATAAGTTTTTGATGAACTTCCAATTGAGAAACACCGATAATGATGTGCTTTTGATTGGGTGAAAGTAATCATCCACCTGCTAAGTGGTGATGTAAGAAAGAACTTTTTGCGCTAAGTAAACCTTTTATTATTTCTATTTATAAAACTTACAATGAAATTTTTAATTAACGAGCCGCCAACAGTTCAAATGAAGGGATGCACCAGTGGTAGCAAAATGGTGAGTGTCGGCCACACATTGCACTTAATGAAATTCAATATTGACACTTTAATTGACTAGCGCCACTTTACCGAGGTTTATTCTTTTGCCGCAGCTTTCGTTTTTTCTACCATTTTCATCATCCTTCTTATACGGCGTTCGTTATCCTGCAAACAACTGGGGTCAATATTTGTTTTTGGTTAGTTGCCGTTTTCGTGCTGAAATGGTGATATGGGAACGGAAAAAGGCTGAAAATGAAAATTGTGTTCAGACGTAATCATGTCTCGAAAAGTGTTTTAAAAGGGACTGGTAATGTACATTTTCGGTTGCTAATGTAAAATGCAGAAAACAAGTAAAGAATTCAAGTAACAAGGCTTGTATGTGTAAAGGATAAGTAAATAAAAAAAAAACAAATTTTAAAACAAATAAAGTAAATAAATTATACAACAGATATATAAAATTGGAGCTGCTTTTTTCGAGTTTTCTTTCTCGACTAGAAACCGCTTCTGTTGACAATCAATTCGACAGGCGACAGCTTGTTTGAACTCAATATCTCTTCCCTTTTCTTCACGAATACGTGGAAGCCCCTGCGGCAGGGTAGGGATAGTTGGGACATTTTGAAATTTCTTAAACAGAATTTCAAATGAACATTTTTGTATGCCGATGGCTTAATGCATTCTATGTATGCCGATGGCTTAATGCAGATATTTTTTATGAGCAACATTTTCATGGTAGAAATACACTCGGAGGTTTGCCGTTGTCTACCGAGGAGGGACCGCCATTAAAAACAATTTTTGTATCATTTTGCTGTTTCATGCTCGGTGATTCGAATCTGTGCACTTCCGTATAGTAGTCACGCACCAACCGACTCGGTTATGACGACCGCCATTTTATAGTTCAATAAATTTTAGTGGAAATTTGCTGTGGCTTAAAATTTTCGTTAATTTTTTCGTAATTTTTCATCTTGATAGTGTGATGCATTTTTTCCATGCACCGAATGGATAGTAAAATAATTATTAAAAAGGATGATTAATTTCTACATGTTTGGCGAGACATTCTATAACTAGCAAGGGTTTCTCGGATCCTCGAAAACGTATTTTTCTCCAAATTATGCTTTCGGAGTCGTTAACTCAAGGACCACTTAATGGATTTGAGTAAAATTTATGCAGCCTATGGAAAGTATGGAAAATTAGCAGTCGTTGCAAATATTTTTGCTTTAATTGAAAAGTTTTATTTCTAATAATAAATTTTTTTTTTTTTTTTTTTTTTTTATACCCTTTATTATTGTTTCTATTTCAACTTAAAATATTTACAATTTTTCTTTCTTTTTGGGTTTCAACAGTATTTAGAAGCCAATACCACTATATACATTTATCTAAGAAAAAAAAAAAAAAAAAATTAACTCTATATTTAATTAATTCAATTATTTAATGAATAAATATATTCATAAAATTGTGACACCATTTACATGCAGGTCAGTTGGTCGTTTGCGCTTAAGTCTCCTCGTTTCGGTTTCCTCTTTTAATGGAAGTTGCCGAATTTCCCTGTTAGAATGTTCTAGTAGTCGGTTTGTGTGTCTTAAGCTGTTGTTGCGTATTTCTTCATGGACTGTTTTTACTTTAAGTTCTCGATGGATGTTATCATTTAGTATATACCACTCTGCTTTTGATATTATACGGAGTATCTTATTTTGCGTTTGTTGTATAATTTTTATATTTGTTCTGCTGGCAGTTCTGCTGGCAATAATAAATTAAGGGTTACAAAATTCAGGTCTTAGGTCTTCGGTACGACTAAACCTATTAAGCCTCACGTGTCCGTTGTGATACCACTGTGCGACACGAGCACCTCATTTATTTATCTACGTGAAACTATTTTGTGGCTCATTCCAACACTAGACACTTCCGTAAGAGATTTGGAAAAGTATGTGCCTAGAAAGCCTGCCCTGGTTTTAGCTAAGGCTGGACAATGGCTACGGAAGTGCTCAACTGTTTCTCCCTAATTTCAAGGAATGTCTGCCAAACGGCCAGTGACTGGTTATACAAGTCATGACCTTCGAGATATCCTCTCTTGAATGGCTAAGCACTTCCTCAGTCTATTTCTTATTTATTTGCGACAAGTTGGTACGCATGTGACTTCATCTCTCCATGCCCTATTGACCTCTTGGTTAATGATGTTTTTAATTATTTGCTTGTTCGTGGCCGTAGGTATCCCAATGGTACTTCTATCTCTAAGCAGGTGAAGAGTAGTACTTTCCTGGCTAGCTTAATGGTTTTACAATTTCCCTCATTGTTTCTGTACCCCGCAACCCAAATAAGGCTGACCGTGAATACGACACTAATATCATTTAGAGCTGCTCGGCATTCCTGTGCAAACTTAGATTTTAGTAGGCGGTTCCATTGATTTAATGAATGCCTGGCTATCCTGGAATATATTTAATGTTGTTTTTGTTAAGGCATGCGTATTTACATACGCAACCACTTCTTTCATAGCTAAAACTTCTGCACACGGTGCAGTGGTCTGATAGTCGATAGGATAGTTCAAGTCTTAATTCTTTCGAAAATACTCCATAACCAACCTTATCGTCTGGCTTCTCCATGGTCTTGGTATTTACCACTCTGACGGTATGCTCTTGAAGAGTTTGTCGAAGATGAGTCTAGGAATAGAGTAGTCCATTTATGCAACGTTGAGAATTTCGATATGAAGTTAGTTGCAATGACTTATCTTCGGTATTTATATAATTTTTTTTAATTTTTCGGATGAAATATACTTGAAACAAAATTTTTTTTGGCAAAATGCTTTCTTTATGCTTTTTTTTATAAAATTTTGTTTTGTTAACATTATTTTTGTAAAATTTGTTTTGTTCAAATTTGTTTTGTTAAATTTGTTTGGAATTTTTTTTTTTTATAAACACCTTCTTTCAGAAGTTTTTCTAACTATTTTTCATTAATACCTGAAATTATGCTCAGTAAGCGCTGTAAATTTTATAAAGGGATCTCCATACGTTCTCGAGTTATATCCAAATACTTACAGCGTGCAAGTAAAATACGGCGTACGGGTATCTGCTTAGCAATGTACGTACGTACGTAGCAATAGATTTGTATTGCATTTGTATATAATATAATATATGTGAATGTATGCTAGCGCTTTGATAAATGAGTACTTTCCACTCCCTCGTTGTACGTATTAGAATATGACTTGAAAAAATGATGGGATTCCCACTATGAAAATGCTTCAAATTTGACCGATTATGGCTTGCAAAACAGATTAGCGATGTTTGCGCAACCTCTTACAACCCGATTAAGCACCAACAGACGATTTTATACTCTCAAAACTGAAAGCCTCTCTCAAACTACACAACTAGCAGACCTTCGTGCCGCCAAAGAAGCATACTTGCGTTAAAGACTTTAAGGACCTTCTGAAATTCGTTTACCAGTCAGTCGCTGGCTGAAGTGTGTCGACGCTTAAAGAATGCACGCCGATAAGTTTTTAGGTTTTGTGGCAATATGTGAAATAAATGTGTACAATTTTCCATAAATATTTCCCCATTCTGTTTGTGCAAACCCTTTACGATTCTTTTAAAAACACGAATATAACGACGTGACTTCATTTAAAGCGTGCACTGGATATACTTATAAAAAAGTAACTGCGTCCGAACTTAAATACTTTATTAAGTATTTGCTCACTTTTTGCTGCATAACTGCGTATATTAAGATTTATTCATTCTTTTCCTGCTTCGTATCGTTCAAGGGTACTTGCGCTGTGTTGCCTCTTTTCATTCTTCTTAAATGGGATTAGAAATAATGCGGCTGCTGCTGGTAGTTGTGCTACTTGTTAACGCAATAAATGTCAATAAAAACAAGATATAATTCAACAAAGAGGCAGTCGTTTGTAGCTACTTATTCTTATGCGATTTTTTGTATTCCTATTCTCCGGACCAGGCAATCATTTTTTCCTATTACAAATGCTTATTTTCTTAACGTTGTTTTTTCATAGAATCAGATTAATATGTAGAAATATTTGTGTGTACTCGTGTAAATGTAGGTATGTAGCTCCGATGACTGGGCTCGGTACTCTGAAAGTTTCTATAGAATTGGCTGGAATACAGGTATAAGGCCTGGCCAATGAATGTTCTTAACTTTTATATAGATTGATGTGAATTAATACTATAGGTATAGAGGATGCCGTCGCGGCCGAATGAGTTGCTGCGTGACTATCATTCGGAAGTGGCCAAGTTCGAAACGCCGATCACGTAACAATAGTTCATAGAAGAAATTTTTTTTAATCGATCGGACGATGCTCAGTAAATAATGTCAAACGTCCAAATTGTTGTTTATTTTTTGTCCGATTGAATTTCTTTTTAAAAATGGTATCCTGTCGCTGGCACTTGGAATACTTCTTGTTATTGTTAATGCAACATGTTATTGTTGTTATTTTTTAAATTTTATTTTTTTGCTTTATGGGATATGGTTGATTATCGAGACAAGAGTGCATTGATCAACTTGCTTCGACTATTGACATTTCGACCCGTAGCCACTGTGAAAGGTTGGTACAACGATTTCTAATGTGAACGTTGATTCCTACGGGATGAATTTCGTGAAGGCCGTCCGAAAGCGGTTTTTGTGCCAGAAATAATCGATACTGCGTTTCAATCGATAACGCCCGATCGTCATGTGACATATCGTGAGATAGAGGCATTATTGGGCAATAATGGGTACCAGCATTCATTTACTCAATATTTCATGAACATTTGGTCGTCAGGAAGATTTGTTCTCGTTAGATATCGCATAATGTGACAACTGCCCAAAAAGCAACTCGTGTCGATTGGTGTCAAGAAATGTTGAAGAAATACAGCGACAGATTTTCAAAGCTCACAGGTGGACATTGTAACAGGTGGATAATCTTGCATCTATGCATGTGAGCTGAAATAAAACCAGCAATCGGCGGCACGCGTGTTCCAAGTTGAGTCTTATCCAACAAAAGTTGTTCGCGGAAGAAGCATCTCAAAGCAAATGGTTATCCGAGTTTTTGATAAATCTTTTTTTTTTGTCGAGACAACTAACAATTACAGCACCCAGACTACATGCAGCCCAATTTACTGCACTCGGATTCCTTTTAATTTTCTTTAAATCTACCCGATCTTCGAAGAAATGTGAGTAGATTTTGTGGGGCCAAGATATTGCGAAAAATCTACTCATGTCGTAATTGCTCCATTAGAAAAACTTAAAACAGTCAATTCCAAGTGGTACACAACCATTTGTTTGCCAGAACTTTTCTTAGAATTAAGGAAAACTAATCGGCGAAGAGGAATCATTTTTCACAAGGAAGGCATTAATTAGTAAAATCTTGCACTGCTCAGTCTAATGAACGGAGAATATATAGTCAAAATCATTAAATTCCCTCATTAAATCCCCAAAGCGTTGGCATGACTATTGGGCGTCTGCATCCCCATCTGAATGATGCAATAATTATATTTTTATTTAAAAACCAATAACATATTTTAAATTTTTTCGGATAAAGAAGAATAATTGAGAAATAATCATAGATTTTTCGAGCTCCTATAAATTTTAATTTTTCTGAAATTCAAAAAATATTGGGAATTGTTTATTTAAAAAACGCGCATTACACATACTATGCTAAAATTTTTTTTGCTGTTGGAATCACGGTGTCCCAGAGTTTGAGCGAGATCTGTCAATTTAATTATATCAGTCAACCGCAGGTGTGCTCTGCGATTTTCACTATAAATAAAATATCGAACTAAGAATTTGTCTTAAATTGTTTGTTTTGAACGAGATTTCGTATGCCGAATCATTAAAAATGTTGCAGAAAGGCGAGTGTGCTTTATCAAAAACACGGGTCTGCAAGTGGTAAAGCTTTTGCAGATGACCGAGAAGTCGTGGAGATTGGTCCCGATCAGGTCGCCCATCAACGTCTTCAACGGATGAAAACGTCAAATGACGACAAATTCAAGGAAATGGTGCTGGAAAACCGTCACTTAAGTTTGAGTAAGGTAGCTCGTGACCTTCGCGTGTCTCACGAATCAGTTCGCAAAATTTCGCACCATCAATTGGGCATAAGACGTGTGGCTGCTCAACTCGTTCCAAGATAGTTGAATTTCTTTCAAAAAATTCATCGCAAGAAGGTGGTTGAAGACATGCTTGAGCAAGTAAATTCGGACCCAACGTTTACCCAGCGCGCCATAACTTGCCAACCAGTCAACAGGTGGCTGAGTGGCGCTATCTAACGGGTACACCCTCGTTTGGCACCTAATCATTTGTGTTTGTTCTCTCGAAAACCAAAAACAAAATGTGTGGAGCCAATATTTTTAAACGTTTTTTAACACCTGAAGAAGCAAATGAAGCCTTTAAACAGCTCCTTTTGGAGGTGGCTCTGAGGAGAAAAAGTGCTTTGAAAATTGGCTCAAGTGAATGCAGAAGTATTTTGGCTTCCAAGAAGAATATTTTGAGAAATAATCAATCCTTTATTTCATTATTATTTTATTGAGCGCAAAATGTAAAAGTCAATCCTCGCAATAAAGAGTAAGTTTTAAGTGGCTGGTAGTCAGAGGTCCGAAAAATGATGATTTGCAATATTTTTTTTTGCTAGTCAATTGCTTTATTTTACAAAAATAAAAACATAGCAATAATACATAATGTTTCGACTTGACTTTAGCAAAATTAAAAAAAAAATAATAATAATAATTGAACAATTTTTTGAACGTGAATTTAAGTATTTCTTATATTATAGATCGTCAACCGTGATGACTATTATTTGCGTTCGAGCGCTGGGAGAGGTATTGTTATGTTGTATTCAAATTTTGGACACTATATTTTTCGAATTGGCGTACACGATAACTCGAAAAGTTATTGACCGATCTGCCTGAAATTTCGCACACATCTTTTTTATGATATTACTTTCTATGTGAATTTAGAGTTTCGAAAATTTTTCGAAAAAATAATTTTTTCGAAGCAAAAATAATAGGAAAATTCGCCCTAAAATTCATTTTGTTCTTAAGCACTTTATTCCGCGAATTTTTTTTTTCATTTGTTTTTAATTCATATAGAAGTTATCACATTTGTAAACAGAAAAAATTTTGGTTTTTTGTATTCAGTTCACTGACGCCGATGCTACAATTCCTGGATGAATTGAGTGTACATCCGCCATTTTAAATGATTAAAAAATAAAAAAAAAGTTTTATATTATTTTAATGTATAAACAAACTGTATGCCAATTTTGAAAAAAACATATTGACTTCTTCATTTGAAATAATTTTAATGAAAATCAGGAAGAATATGGCCGTTTACAGGCATCTGTTCCGTTAAAGTTTTGCTATCGAGCGCCCGAGTGCCCTTTGTGAATTGTTGAATGTGTCGAAAAGTATTTGTCAGATTCACTTCAATGTTTTTCATTTTCACACAATATTTTTGAGATATTATACTTTAAGAAAAAACAAAGAAAATCCAATTTTTTGAAAATTCTGAGTACCTCTAACCCCTTAAAATTCTCGTTGATTTTTCACAAGTTTTTCCTTGGCGTTATTGTCAATTTTTTCCCATTTAAAAAAGTGAAGCATCGTGCATTGAAAATTGTTGTTAGACAAAATGCGCAAAATCATAAGAGAAAACTAAATAAAAAACAAAAACAATCGAGAAAAATTATCAGCCACTTTTGACCTGCATTTTATTTTACTAAGATTTTAAGCGCCGTAAAGCTGCGTACTTTTCCTTTTTAACTCTAGTGAAAATATTTGAAATTTTTATGAAATTTTTTCAAGTTTTAGAAATTTGGTTCATAGTTTAAAACTCGATGTAATGTAGGCTTTGTCATTTCTTTATTCTATTATATAAACTCAGTTTTTATCCAGAAAATAATGAAATTAATTGAAAAAAAAAAAAAATAGATTGTCTAAAAATATGTGGTGTTTTTGTTGCATACGGAAAGAGCTATAAAAAACACTCTTTTCGTGTTATCATCATTTCTTAAAATAACCTTTCGCCACTAGAAACTTCTAGCATCTCCTCGTAGATTGCACCACTTCGCCTCAACATTTCATCGAAGTAGTTGCCCAGTAAATCGCATTCATTGATACGAGTGCAACATCCGCAAGTAAGTAAGTAAGTACTTTCACGTACTTAGCGCCCCTATCATTGCAAAAATGTTTATTTCCAATGTCCACTATCCGAGCGCTTGTTAAGAATGTAAAATTGAATAGTCGATAGTCGACAGCATCCGCCGCACACACCGCAAACGGTGATACGTTTACTAGACTCGCAACTCGGTCGCAGTTAAAACCACAGAAGGTCAAGTGGGACTATTTTATGATGGCGCCAATACTGACAAGAGCCATAAAATGCTTCGAAGTACAATAAAATCCGCACAACTCAACTCCATCGCAAACTACACTAGAAGATGTGGTAATGAGACGCATGTCACTGACGGGTACAATAGCAGGCACTGAGCCGTGCAGCAACTGTCATCGCCATCGCCATTACCGGTGCCGCTGATACTTCAAGTGATGAACCGTCATCAACCTATGATCCGCCAACGAAGACGCAAGGAATGAAGGAATGGCAGATATTGCAGCGCATGCACGTGACAGCATGCCGAAAATGGCGTGAGAGTGCAATGGCGGAGGTTGGCTGAGCAGCAACGCGCACATTTAATGGTTTTGCAATAAAAATGAAGTATTGACAAGAAGATAGCTGGCACTTTCAATGCATGTACGTAGAGGATAGCGTGCACGTTTGACGGATTTTTGCAGGAAAAGAGTTGAAAAAATAAGCAAAGTTCTCGTTAATGTGGAGAAATAGCTTTTGTTGAAATGGTTAAATATAAAAGAAGGTTATGAATGCGCCAACTACTCAGTTCGTTGTTTCTTGTGAAAATTTTTGTATTTATATATTGTTGTTGTTGTGGTGTTAACGCTTTAGTTAAATTTAGCGTATACTGAAACCAAACTTGCTTGGAATCAATAAATGTGCAGAAGTTCTCGGAATTTTCGGTTCAAGTAATCGTTGATACTTACTTCACTTCCTTTAAAATAATCTCCCTGCTGGCCAATACATATAAATATGCCAAAGTTTTTTCCCGTATTCAAACATCACAGACTACATCTTGACAGGCTCGTATTTAGTTTCTTCTGCAAATTCTCTCTTATCACCACAACCCTCTCAAATGGTTTCCGCTAAGTGGCAGCTTGAATGCTGAGAAGAAGAAAAAGTCATATGGAGCCATGTCAGGTGCGTAACAGAAACTATTTTTGATATTAGCCAGTAAATTGCCAAGATGTTGGGAATTGTTGCTCAATAAACGACATTCACCGGGAGGCCGTTACCACCTTTATGAACTCCCGTCCTGTGAATGCCGTAATCGGAGTCCAACCACCACCTATCGCAGATGAAAAGCTCCAGCTTCCCCGTGAGACTCGTGTAACACTGGCACAATTACGTTCTGGATACTGTAGCAGGTTAAACTCCTACATATCCAGAATCGACCTTGACATACCAAACACATTCCGGCATGTGAAGGTACCCCGCACGACACTAACCACCTCTTCACATTCCCCCTCAAACCGACTCATCTAACCCCCCTCTCCCTCTGGACCCAACCTGTCGAAACAGCATGCTTCCTGGGCCTACCCTTAGATGAGCTAGACGAAGACGACCGATGATATGCTTACACAGACAGGGCTACCTATGCTGTTAAAACAACAACAACAACATGATCATGACTTCATTGGGGAATTTTTTTACCTTTGATTCAACTGAGAAATGTCACTCACTTGATTGTTAGTTCGTTTCAATGCCATGCTCAGAGATCTTCGGTGAAATTTTGGTCCAAAGAAAGTAAAGGGTTTTCCAATAAGAGGTGTTATTTTGATAAAAGATTAATGGTTTCGTTGGTTGTGTGGCACGTAGCATCGTCTTGTTGAAAATAAACGTTGTCCAGATCAATACCATCCAATTCCAGCCATAAAAAATCGTTAATCATCTCTCGATAGCGCCACCCATTCACTGTAATTGTTGCTCCAGCTTCATTTTCGAAAAAGTAAGGTCCAATGACTCCGCAGGATCATAAAGCGCACCTAACAGTCACACGTTGACGATAGAGGGGCTTTTAAACAATAACTCTTCGATTTTCTTAGCCCCAGATCCGACATTTTGCTTGTTGACGAAGCCACCGAGGTGGAAATGGGCCTCATCACTCAAGATGATTTTTCGATGGAATTCCGGATCATTTTCATGCATTTCAACGACACAATCAGCAAGGACACGGCGTTGTTGATGATCGGCCGGCTTCAGTTCTTGTGTTAACTGAACTTTGTAAGCCTTAAGACTCAAATATTTATGCACAATACAGTGTAATGACGTTTGTCGAATGCCTAATTCCAAAGAACGACGAGGAATGGACAAATCTGGGTTTTCTAGAACACTTTCGGCTACAACAGCAATATTTTCGGTTGTTCTTGAGCGACGTGCACGGGTTTTATTCTTCACATCACTAACTTGTCCCAACAGCTCGACATCGTGCATACCGCTTTCTACCGTACGAGGGAGTCACCAATATCGGCTGCTTTCGTTCTTATGCTTTTTTTTTTGAATTTTTAGATTTTTTAATCAGTCAAAAGTAGGGAGATGATCGACCGAAAGCAAATAAGCAAAAAAAACGTGCCGCCTTCTGTAAGCTTTTGCGTCATTCGATACTTGCGTTTTCGATATTATCGAGTTCCTTCAGTCGAGCCCTAATACTTGCAATGGTTTCGTTTCGTTGGTACCTTAAAATTTTAGACAAATGCGTTGCTCAACTAAATTCCACATAGCGAAGTTCGCAGAGCACATAAAAGTACTGCTCGTCTAGGCACAGAATATTTGACAGATTATTCTTAAAACCGACTTAGAAACAACTAGCGGAGGTGGTAACTTAAGAAGAAGTAATTCTCGTTTGAATGAGAAGTTCGGGGTACTTTTTGAAAAAAAAAAATATATGTTTTAAGGTTCTCGCAAAAGACTCTAAGACTCTGAAAACTGATCCTAAATTTTTCTTTCACCATTTTAAGTGAAATGGCTAGCCAACTACCAGAAGAGATTCATATTCACAAAGGTTATAATGCAACAGTTGCGACCAAAAATATTTGCGCCGTTTACCCAAGTGCCTTTTCTATTCAACTCTATTCACTCACGTCTGGGTGCACCATTTTTGTAGCCGGCTTTCATGCTATAGGTTCGTCTTTTTGTGTCTCTATCTGTGCGGCTTCGCTTTGTTGCACTGTGTCGATGTCAATCTTTCTCGATGTATTTCTTTACCGCAATCCAGCTGTCCTCGCGTTCAAGCATTTTGCTGATTAGGTTGCTCGGTGCGATGTCGCCAATCTGCTCCCTCAAAGCATTTCTTTCCGCGAGCCATCTGTTACAACTAAAAAACGTGTATTCGGCGTCATCGCTCAGCGCTTCGCAATATATGAAATTGGAATCCGTTACCCAGCCCATGCGGTATAGGTATCTCCGGAAGTTTCGTTGCCCGAGAGGAACTGAGTTAAGAAATAGTTCACTTATCTGGTTCAGTGTCCCATCGGCTTTGCCGCCACAGCATCGTTTGGCATCTCCTTTCTGAGAAGCTAGTGATGACGTGTTTCTTATTGGAGTCCCACGCATCCATTCGTTCCTGGACCATGAGGTCGACGGGTCTCTGCCCGCTGATCACGAAAATTGCTGCGACTGAGAAAGTGAGGTAGGCTGAGGCAACTCTGAATGGCGCTCTTCGTTGCACAGCCTCTAGGGCTTTGTGCTTGACTTTGCATTTTAGCTCAATTCCCTATACTTCGCTGCCGTACAGGAAAATTGAGCTTGTGGCCGCCATATTTAGCGTTCTTTTGTTCTGTGTTGTCCCACCGATGTGTGTCATTAATCTACTTAGCATAGCCGTGACCTTTGCTACTTTGGTAGTCGCATGCCGTATCTGGGGCCAGAAAGTAAGCCTGCATTCAAATTAAATACCTAAGTATTTCACTACTTTTTGGCTCACTAAGGACGTGTCGCCTATTTGCATGCTGATCTCGAGTAGTATGTGACCTCGTGTCATAAGGATAACTTCGAGTTTTATGTTTGGCGAGTTCTCGGCCGTGGTTCTCAATCCTTCAGATGTTTATAAACGCCAAAGGTCGCTTTCTAAGTTGAGGTCCAGTAATTTCGATCTTTCCGACTCACATCGATCAGGAAGATCAACAACTTTAGACAATGACGTAGTGAAAGCGGAAGTAGTAGCAAATCAGTGTTAGGCAATCGACTAACCTTGATCGACTATCCAAGAACATTTGCAACAAATTGGTAAAATAAAAAGAGCAGTTCTTTGGGTTCCGCATAATCTGTCTGAAGAAATAAGACACAGCTAACCGATTCACGATATGCAACTTATTGGTTCAACGGTGTAATAAAAAGCAAAAAGTAATAAATAATTGGCTGGTACATTACTGTTAGGTGCTTGACCGTGCTCCTCCTCCTATTTGTGGTGTGTTTCGATGTTGAGTTTTAAGCCAACTCCGGCGGTAAATGGGGTTTTTATGAGGTTAAAAAGTATTTTTTTGGTTTTTATGGCTGAATACACACTCTCAAGTCGATGGACGGTTATGAGGCTTGTAAATTTTTTTCCTTTCATGTAACAATTGCTCGAAGGGCTTACCAGCCAAATTCCTCAGTTTGGATGCAGCAAATAATTGTTACTACGTTGCTGGGGTTGCTATAGTGGCCCTTATAGCCGAATAGTTTGGTGCGTAACTACCCTCCGGAAGTGCACACGTTCGAGTCTCCGGACAAGATAGAAAAAGTGTTTTCTCTTCTTTATTGGGTGTTTGGCCGAGCTCTTTCTTCTATTTGTGGCGTGCGTGTTGATGTTGGTCCACAAATGGAGGGATCTGTAGTTTTAAGCTGACTCTGAATGGCGGATATTTTTTATAAGGGGCTTTTCATGACAGAAACATACTCGAAAATTCGCCATTGCCTAGTAAGGGGGCGACAGTTTTTAGGAACAACTTTTGCTATGATTTTGCTGTTTCATGCACGGCGACTCAAACCTGCGTACTTTGAAAAGATAGTCACACACCAACCCATTCAGTTACGGAGACCACCTCAAAGGTGACCTTGATTGCTTGAACACTGCAGATAAAAAAAGGGGGTTTCTTTATGCTAATAAAAAAACGCATAAGTCAGTGGCTTTCTCCGAATGAATCGCCACGAAGAACTGTTAAGCCATCCGGTTTACATCCGAAAAAGGCGCTTTGGTGTATTTTGTGGCACAAAATCAAGATGTACGTTACAAATAAGAGGAGGAGCTCGGTTAAACACCTAACAGATGTGTACGAGCAAATTATTTATTTATTATTTTTTTTTTTTGACATATTTTTAATTATTTTTATGCAGATCTTTCAGTTTAAACTCTTTTTTCATCTGTGATTATTTTTTGGAAAAAAATTTAAAGAAATTAGTTTTTTTCCTATATTTTAAAATTCGTTCTGCTCACTTTAATCTTAGTATTTTTCCAAAATATTTTGTCAAACGCCTTAAAATATAATAAATTTTATAGTTCCAATAGAAAATAGTGCCGATTTTTGTTTTTGTGTCGAGCAGGACTCACCTTAATGTGGTCATATCGAAATATTGCATGTTATTAATACAAAATAAAATGCAAAATATGTTATATTAAAAGTATGTGGCAACACAGGCCGCATTCAATTAATACTAATAATTGCGATATTTAATTAAATCCTTTAATAACTTTAATGAATTCCCCAGAAATGTGTGCCGCTCAGGTATAAAAGCTATTATACCAACACACAAATACAAATAAAAAAAATGCAACCATTTATATATATTTATCGTAGCAAAATTTAATTCTTTGCAGTGAAAATAAACCGATAGCATCATTTGATTGCCTATCCTTAGGCGTACGGGCAAAACAAATTATGATAATGCTATTAGCTGTTGTTTGGTCAACGATTGCCTTCATTGTTAAGACGCCAAAGAAAATAAATATGAAAATAATATGAAAAAAATCTGAAAAATTCAATCGCAGCCCCACAATTTTGGCCAGAGGCCGCACTAAATTAAATTGTCTCGCCGCATCGATTTCAAAGAGCCCAGCATCGTTCAGCAGACAATGACGGACAGATAGCGGCTGGACAGACTATATGGCCAACAGCCGGCTGTGCAATATGTGCACCTACCTCGCTGGGAAGTGGGCAGGCATGGCGCTCCACTTTCGCACAATTAAATTCCTTATTCGATCAGCGCGTGGCAGAGCCCGGATTTGGTGTACGCATTCGTAAGATATTTTCTTTCACTCAAAAGAATTTATCGGCTGTTAGTCACAATGGCTTGCCAGAACGGGCAAATTGTTACATGTGCTGCTTACCAATTGCGAAAAGGTAAAGAAGTACAGGGTGGTTGATAAATTTCGCTTAAGTTTTTTTTTTGGTATATTAATTTTTAGATTTTAAATTTAACCTCATATTTTTATTCTATTTTACTTGACAAAAGAACTAAATTTTAATTAATTTTATTAGTGGCTTGAGAAATTAGTAAAATTTAAAGAATAATCTCGGGTATGGGCATAAGTTTCCGCCCTCGTAAAAGAGGTGTCGCTACTGCTACTATTTTTGGGTTCGCTCTAGTAATGTACTGGTGTTTTGAAGGTGTATATGTGGGGTCTCGACTAGTTGACATTCGTTTGAAGCGTAGATATCCTTTTTTATCTGACGTCAAAAATGTCTACGTTCGTCCCGAAAAAATAACATTTGCAGGAATTGAATTGGGAAATCTTGCCTACCCGCCGTATTTCCCAGACATTGCACCTTCGGATTACCTTCTGTTCCCATCAATGAATTTAGCGCTTATTGGAGAGAGGTTCATTTTTTAAATTTTGTGTTTGCAATAACGCAAATAGAAGAAACCGGTCAGGCTTGGAGGCCGGGTAAGCTAGCGAACTGAGAATTGTCGCGAAATTATTTCAAAACTTTTGTTATATCGCTGGCATACGTCAGACTTCGTTGTGTGTGAACTAGCCAATTTTTAATTTTATCTATACTAATATTATAAAGAGGAAACTTTGTTTGTTTGTTTGTTTGTAATGAATAGGCTCAAAAACTACTGGACCGATTTTAAAAATTCTTTCACCATTCAAAAGCTACATCATCCACGAGTAACATGGATTATATTTTATTTTGGAAATAGGGCTCGAGATATAGGTCAAAACGTGGATCCGGGTAACCTTCGGACGTGTATGTACAATATGGGTATCAAATGGAAGCTGTTGGTGAATGCTTTAGTTCAGAGTGTTTCCATCCGCTCCGTGACTGGGGTCTCGAGATATAGGTCAAAACGTGGACTCGGGTAACCTTTAGTTGTGTATGTACAATATGGGTATCAAATGAAAGCTGTTGATAAGTGCTTTAATACGGGGTAATTTCCATACCTATTGATGACTAGGGTCTCGAAATATATGCCAAAACGTGGACCCGCCGTGTCTTTGCACCGAATTAAACCAAACTTACGCACATTGTTAAGTAGGTATTGAAAATGGGGTTCGTAAAGTTTGGTTGTAATTCGGAGCAGTGGCAACGGGTACAGCGTTCTTTTGAACCAGCCATAATCTCGCTTACTTTTTTAACGCTTGGGGCGGAACTGAACTGTCAAATTGACAGTGTGAGTTACAATGTGTCAATATTTCTTTCTGATTTGGATGCCATAAGGAAAAAACGTAAGTGCAACATGTAAAAATTGTTTGTGAATTTTTTTGGAGTGGATTTTTGAACAGTGAATAATTTCTTACGAAATTTGAGAATTTAATGTGAAATCCGAATGAAATTATGTGTTCGTGGAAAAAAAAATTTTTTTCGTTTTTTTGTTTTTTTGAAAAATATAAATGGATAATGGTTAAAAAAGCTCCAATGCTTAATAAAACATATAAATTGAAACGAAAAAGTCATGGATGATGAGGAAAAAATACGATTGTTTATTCATATGCGTTGATTTGAAATTTAAAAACAATCTTCTTTTTCCCTGATTCTCAATTTATATTTTATATTTACTCAAAAACAAATAGAAAAACAAAAAATATTGTTTATGCCAAAGCGCTTGAATAAAGAATAAAGAAATAAATAATATGAAAATCATATATTTTCTGTTCTAAACCATATCTATTCTATTTTAGTGTGCCCAGCGAAGGGGGCCGGGTTTGCTAGTTTATTTATATATTTATTCTAGCGCCAGCCGTAGCCGAATGGGGACTACGTAGATTCGAGTCTCCGTGCATAAAATAGGAAATTATAGAAAAAGTTGTTTTCTAATAGCAGTCGCCCCTCAGGAGACAATGGCAAGTCTCTGAGCGTATTTCTGCCATGAAAAAATATCCGCCATTCGAAGTCGATTTAAAGCTATAGGTCTCTCCATTTGTGGACCAAAATAAACACGCTCGCCACAAATAGGAGAAAGAGCTGGGCCAAACCCCCAATAAAGAAGAGAAAAAACTTTTTCTATATTATTTTGCCTGGAGATACGAACCTGTGCACTTCCGGAGGGTAGTTACGCACCAAACTATTCGGCTATAAGGGTCACTATAGCAACACCAGCAACGTAGTAACAATTATTTGCTGCATCCAAAAAGAAGAATTTTGCTGGTAAGCCCTTCGAGCAATTGTCACATGAAAGGAAAAGAGTTTACAAGCCTCATAACTGTCCATCGACTTGAGAGTGTGCCGTCAAAAGTGACGCGAAACTCGCTTTGGTTCCACTGTATGATAGCTGCGCGCAACCCACAAATGCGTGTATTCATCTCCACAATTATCCATTTTTATTAAATCTAAAAGCAATTTGGAAATTTAACTATAAAACTTTAACGAACTGCTCATTCAGAAAAAGAGTTATTAAGTTTTTTGTTAGCGCGTTTCGACAGCCACCCTTTAACACAAAAAAAAAAGACATAATTAAAAAAAAAAAAACAAAAAAAAAAATATTAGTGATAATAAAAGTAGCTTACAGCATTAATTTTTTGTGTACAAATTCTTAGAATTTACAAAAAGAAACAAAGAAAATAATATTTCAGAAATCGATATTGAAGTCTGATGAGCTGAGTCCCATATAAAGAAGAGGAAAACTCAACATGCTTATGAAAATGATATTCAGCTTTATTTATAAAAAAACTTTTACTCAAATAGGCTGCTTATGCTCTAGTTTCAATAGCGACTTATCATCTATAATATCTTGGGCTTCAAAAACCGGTCTATGTTAAAAAATTAAGTATCATAAGAAACTTTGCGCTCATCTCCCTGGCGATCGATCAATGTACGCCCTCACTTAGTCCAAGCGCGACACCTTCAACTCACATTCTATCAAGGCAAGAGTGGGCTGGGTGGACCTGGGCCTGAAGCTGCACACGAGCCACTGGGCTCGATAATGTAGCGCTCATGACTGGTTAGGGGGTGCATGACTACACATTCGAGCGTGCCCGAAATTCTTTGATTCTTGTTCTCTGTGTATTTGTGCACAGTGACATTGCAGGAAACTGCGTAGTGAATTAGCTGGCTAAAGAGGGGGCACATGAGTTGGTTCTTTTGCGAAATGAAAGATGGAATGGAATCATTTTGACTAACTGTGGTTTGTTTCTAGAAAGATGGGCTTCGTGTCAGCTCAGCGAGCATTGAGAAAGCACAAAAACTGGTAAGGCCGTGCGATTCTTCTGGTTAGGGGTGAATCGGAGGCATTCGAGTGATCTTCTAAGGTTAACAAAGCTCCAGTTCTCGTATTTTGTTGGTGCTCTTATACAAGATTGTCCGCGGGGTAATGATTGCTTTGAGGCTCGGCATTGCTTTAAGTACTTTTGGGGTCTACTGTATGGAGGAGGAAATGGAAATTTCGCATGAACTTCCCTTAGCTGTCCTCCCTTACCTGTCGCTTCTTTTCTACGCCTGCTGTTAGAGTAGGTTGGTCTCGGTATTACCCACCTGATGAATTCATTTGTAATGTGAAGCGTTTAACACAACAGTAATTCGGACTTTTTTTCCTTGTTCACTCCTCTCGGGACCACAGGGCCTCGACAAGACTAAGTCTTGCGTTGGTTTCGTTAATCTATTTTGATTTCCGCTACCAGTCCTAAGTAGTGGGAATGTCCACCTGTCGTTGCTTAGGAATAACGCCTTCTTACTGCTTGAGCGCCATCTGTGTTTCACATTTTTTTGCCAAAAGGATAGCCACATGGTTGAGGACTTCACTAAATTTGATGTGTCTGCGCTATTACCGCGGTTGCCCGCTGTCTATCGCTATCCACAAGCCCGTGACACTTTTTTTTTGAAGTTTGATACACAAAGAGCGATGGTCCGGTCTAGAACTCTGCAGAACTGCAAAGTGTTTTGCGGCAAGCCTGAACAGAAAACTATTGAAGCTTCTTCTAAAACTTGGAAGAAAAGACTTTCTATTAATGGTTGTTATTATTACAGGACACAATCCATGGGTCAGCATATGAGCACCATTGGAATCTTTGAGGGCCCGATTTGTCTGTCTTGCTTACAGGAGGCAGATAGCCCTGAACATTTTCTTGGTGAGTGTCCTTATCTTGCTAGAGCAAGGCTACGACTTTTGGGTTCCGATGTCAAGTGAATGTGGAATATTCATTCTCTCAAACTGGAGGATATTTTCGGATTTACCAAAGAATCTCGAAAACTATCACGGGTCTAGCTACATCTATTTCTCTATTTTATCCTACAGATATCTTTTTCCTTCGGTTACTTCTCTACTTTCCTCCTTGACTGTCTACCCTTTCACTTTCCTGAGCCTCGAATACAATGGGCTTTTTAGCCTGAGTGTTTTAGGAGTCAAATTTCTCGGTGCTTCTTGGCTCGCCTTTTCAAATTTCAATTTCAAAATCGTTTGCGGAAATAACGTTCCTTATCCTTCTGTTTGCATACGAATTTCGCTCCAAATCATAATTTTATCAGGTATTTGAACCAATTTTTTCGTGAAGAGTAAAAATATTCTTCAGCCAGTTTATGCGCAGGTTATTGTGTGGAACATCCTTAAGGATAAATTTCTCGGTTAAGTGCTGTCACGTAGATTTTTACTATCTGAAAAATATGTTGCCGATGCAAAATGCTCAGAAGTAGGCACACGGTGTGTTACAGCCAGGTTTGAGCAACTCATAATAAAGCAAGTCTTGAAGGTGCCACGAAATACACGGCTCGAAAGCATTAAATGCACGTAGACAAACAGGTTGCGAACCTCTTTCCGATTGAGAATTTGTGGAAAAAGATGGTTGGCACAGTACCAAACACTTACACCTGAAGCTGGACGGGCTGTGGCGGCGTGTGAAGTGGAAATTACAGTCCAATAGCATTTCCAGTGAAATTATTATAGAAACATTTTTTAAATGTTGATGAGGTAAATATTGAAAATATGTCAGGTCCATCCACACAGCTGCTAAAAAACTGAGTACACGCGAGTTTTTTTGATTTACATTGGCCTCTCATTGAATTAGTTGTTTTTGCTTAATAAAACGTTTTTTTTTTGAGAATTTTAAAAAGAATAAAGTTCAACAAAATGATATGAAAGTATTTAATATTAAATATAAAAGTCTACAAGAGATTCAATTTTGCCTGCCACTCGAAGAAAACAAAATTCAATTCTTTATATTAGTGAAAGCTGTAAATAAAAGTGCAGCGTGACCGGATGTGTGTGGGACACACGGATGTAGCTTTTCTACTCCACATTACAGTCACGCACACTCACTTACACTCATACATATATAAGCATGCAAACAAAGGAAGTGCGCACACATGCACAACATCCGTCTCAGTGCAGGACGAAAATAACGGTTGAGTTTCTTAAGGTCAGAATCACAGCACCGAATGTCGAGAAGAGATGAAAGGAGGGAAACGAAAATTGAAATTTGGAAATTAGATTTCTTTAAGGTAAACACAAAAATCAATGTATAATAAAGCAATGCTGCAAGTTGCTTTTGCCATTTCGATTCACAGCTTGTAGTAAATTTGCGTTTGCTTTCGCTTTATTCTTTCGCAAATAAAAATAGTTTGAGATATTATTTAAGGATGATAGAAAATCATTGGTTCTTGCATCTAATCTAAAAGGTGTACCATTAAGAGCTCCTATTTTGAAATTTAAAAAATATCTAAAATAAATCAGTGCTTAGTTGAAGAGTTTCGATGTAGCTAGTAATGCAAATTTGTATAAGAGCATAAAATAAAGAGTAGTAAAGTCTTCCAGCGGCTTTGTTAGCTGCGTCATGTCGTTTGAATGAAAACAAACTCTGCGGTTCTGAAAGTATTCGATGCGATATCAGCTGATAGTAGCAGAGGAACGGAAAGTCTCCTTTTCGTTACAAAGAGCAGCTCGGCTTGACTTGGTGTTTCCGCCACGTGCCTGTTAGCACGAGAAATAAATGGCTGGCCGAAATCGCTTAAGCGGTTATCGCGCCAATTAAGAAGAAGAAGTATGGCGGAGTTGCTCTTCCTATTTGTGGCCTGCGTCTTGATGTTTTCCCACGGATGGAGGGACTTAGAGTTTTAAACCGCCTCCGAACAGCAGATGGTGTTTTATAAATAGTTTTTTCATGCCAGAAATACACTCGGAGGTTTGCCATTGTCTGCCGAGGAGCGACCGCCATTAGAACAAATTTTTTTCATCAAGTGGTTTTACGTGTCCGAGGTTTCGAAAATGCGCACTTCCGAGTGGTTAAGTTAAGTTAAGTTAAACGGTTGCCCACGGGAGGGGCCCAGTTGGACAGATAATCGAAATTCATCTATTGTGTTGGCATACAGAGGAAATACAGAGGGAACAGAAGAACCAAACAGGTGCGAAAAAAAGGAAGAAGGCTCTTTTGGTTGGATTAAGACCAATGGTGGCTAATTGTATTTGTATTAACGGCTTCAAGCTACTAATGAAATTTAATAGATGTATGGTATTTAAAAGAACTATACCCGCAGGTGTAGCAGATGTGAGAGCCCGGATGTCTGAATCCTGTGCTGAGGAGAGAAGGATAGCTGAGAAGAACGTGCTGAGGTGATTTCCCTTATCTTCCAGACAGCGTCCCCAAAAGGACTTGAAGCAATTCCAAGTCTCACTGCATTCATATCTAACGGACAAAGCCCGTTAAGCATATACCCTAAATTCGAGAGCTGCTTGTTTGTTGGACTTTGATCCCCCTAAATTCAAGAGCTGCTGCTTTATTAGACTTTGATACACCTTAAATTCAAAAGCTGGTGCTGTATTAGACTTATAAATTCCTTTGAATGCCATCAATTTACCGGTGAACAGAAGGATCTCGCGACTTTGCAGTTATCGCGGGGTCCATCTTTCCGCGAATAGATAACAGCCCCCAATGGCACCCCCATTCCTATTATTTTGTGATGAAACTGTCTCCAGGGTCCCCTGTCTAGCCAACTCATCTGCCCAGCAGTCCAGCAGTGTCCCTCTGTGCCACTGTGACCATGACCCCAAATGAGCCTAATATTGAAGCTTTCTGATGCAGTCAAGAGAGAAGTCAGCGTTCCCCAACTAATTTCAAATGCACAAATAAAGAACCCATGACCGCCTGGCTGTCAGAGTAGATATTTACGTCCTTTACAGAAGCAAGCAATCAATCTTCTGTTTCTGTAATGGCTGCTACCTCCGCTTGGTCTAGCTCTCACTACAGCGGTCCGACAGCCTAAATTTGTGTCTGATGAGGAGGTCTCCTCGCAGAATACTCTCCCACCAACCTTTTCCTTTTCCGTCCAGCTTCGTGTCATCCGTCAAGGTAATCGTGCACCATTTCATTGGGTTTGGCGGACTATAAATTTTCAAAGGGTTCAATTTTCAACGTCAAGAACCCTCGCAAAATTGTGGTCTGGTTCTTGGTGTTGGGAGTTAATCAAATTTGCCCACCCTGTGTAGTTTACAATGTTGCCAAATCTCATGCAGTTGGTAGTAAATTCCAATATGAGCTGTGCTTAATCAGAATCTGTAAACATGCCAACATTTGGGGAGTGTCCTTTCATAATTTTCACGCTTTTTTCCTTGGCTTATTTCTTACTGACTGAACCCTAATTTTCGAAAATTATAGCAGCTAAACAGCAAACAAGTCAAAGGGTGCGTTACATTCAAAATATTTGGCCCTAATGGAATACCCTTTACTTGAATAAATACTAAAATAAGTACGAAAAAGCATTGAAATGCGTTGTTCAAATGGACGACCACTTCACGCTGGAAGGAAGATAAATGGCTGCAACAGATTTGGTTGAATGACCAAACTTTGAATTTTCATTAATATCAACAAATAAAGCACCATTGAACAGCGGCGGTGTTTGCACTTCATAGCAATCGCCAGTATGCGGAAATATCCTAAAGAGACCATAAAAAAAAAAACAAAAAATAAAAAAAAAACGCTTTTACACATAATTCACATACAATACGAGTGTGTCGTGCGCGCAGCTTATCCGATATTCATCTCAACTCATCTGGCACATTCGGTATCGAATTAATTCTATTGCACTCCATGACACGTGCCACAATACATACAAAATGGAACAATGGAACAATGGAAATCATTTCATCAATTCCCATTCTTTCATAGTCAAAATATTATCTCTATTTTATTGAATTGAACTCCTAATATTGAGTTGTTGTAATGAAATTTATTACTTACCTTTTGAGGCCACACAGGTAATCGAAGACAATGAATGATACGAAATGAGCGAATGAATAGGAAAAACTATATTAATAAACTAATAAGCGAACATTTTTCTATACATGTAAGTATTCGTATATGCGCCTTAATTAGAGGAAGAGGTTATGAAAGTGGGTGCTAAAGATAATAGAACAAAACTAGCCTTCGTGGCGTTGAAATGGGCATCAACTAGTCACTAACTAGTCGCTTATGGTTACAATAGTAGATTAACTTGTCTTTAACTAATGCCTTAGAACTACGATGGGGCATTAATTAGTCTGTGAAAACATTTACGTAAGCATAATTTTCCACCTTTGTAGGGTCCGGCACTCGAAGTGTAACCAATTTCAGACCGCTCGCACAGAGCGTCTGTTAGTTGGCTAAATGACAGTCCAGACCATTGTTTACAAGCGCGCGGAAGCATTTTGCCGAGAGTAAACGCGAAAAAAGAAAATCAGTAATGGATTTGGAATCCTATGGATTATTATTCTCTTTGGGCCATATTGGAGAGCAAAGATTCACCAGTCTCGAGGCGCTGAAAAAAGTCTTTGTCCGCGAGTGGACCAAAATAGCTGCAAGTTACATTCGGGCAGCCTGCGATTCGTTTATGGACCATCTCAAGGCCATAGTGACAGGTCAAAAGGTGGTCACATCGAGCAAAAGTAAATTGATTCTTAATTTTATATTATTTTCATACATTTTTTACTCTGAATTGAATAAAAGTAATTTTCTAAACTAAATTTATGGCCTTTTTAATTGGTTACATTTCGAGTGTTGGCCGAGCGCGGGCATGCCAATGAAATAAAAGAGATTTCTCCGCGACTCAGTAACCTTCTTAGCTTCGAAGTAATTTTTTCAACTTTATTTATAATCTGCGCTTGAATTGCGTATAAACTTCTAAAAAATAGTTATATTAAATAAAAAATATATCGAAATCCTTCGAAAAACTATTACTAAATCGGCTCAAGTCTATAATTGCACAAAAAATTGTATCCCTACGCATCAGCTTGGATTTAGGAAAAAGCATTCCACCACCGAGCAGATCAACTCTGTATGTAATTTCGAAAGTGAAGCATTCGGCCATAGCACAAGCATTTGAGAAGATATGACATGAAGACCTGCTATACAAACTAAAAGTGAGTCTTCCTCATAAGTTCTTTATGTTGCTAAAATCATACTTAGGAAGCAGACATTTTCGAGTTAAAATAAAAGAAGAAGTCACCAATCTCTACGAAATCCGTGCATTGTAAATGAAATGTACCAGTGGTTGTAATTTTTGCAATGAAAATCATGTGGCAACACCATATACAATTTTTTTTTACCAAAGTTTGCTGAAACGCCTTTCATCTAATATAATATCCATATTTTAGGATTAAAATTAAATGTACCATAAGTTTCGATTTTTGTAATGAAAATCATGTGGCAACCGCAGATAAAAATGTTCTTTTATTAAAGTCAGCTTAAGCCCTTTCATTTGACGCCAATACCTTGATATTTCATTTTTTCAGTAAAATTCAGGTGGCAACACCAATTAAAAATATGTTTAATTAAAATTTGCTTAAACATCTTTTGTCTATACTCTATATTTTAGTATTAAAATGAAGTATACCATAAGTTAACATTTTTGCAATGAAAATCATGTGGCAACCCTAGTATACAAATTTTGTTTTTAAAAGTTGACGTCTGTTTAAACGTCTTTGAACTGATATTCATATTTAAGTATTTAAATAAAATGTGCTTTAAGTTGTTACTTTTGCAATAAAAAACATGTGGCAACACCAAATACAAATATTTTTGTTATTATATTTTACTAAACGCCTTTCATTTGATATTCGAATTTTAGTATTAAAATGAAATGTGCCATAAGTTTCTATTTTTGCAATTAATCATGTGGCAGCACCAGATAAAAATGTTCTTTTATTAAAGTTGACCTAAACGCCTTTCGTCCGTTCACCATATTATAGTATTAGAACTACATGTGCCATAAGTTGTTACTTTTGCAATTAAAAGCATGTGGCAACACCAGATAAAAATATTTTTATTTATTTATTTGCTTAAACGCCTTTCATCAGACATTCGTATTCCAGTATTAAAATAAAATGTGCCATAAGTTGCTATTTTTGCAAAGAAAACCATGTGGCAACCCTAGTTATTTTTTTTTAAGTCTGTTTAAACGTCTTTTAACTGATATCCATGTTTTAGTATTAAAATTTAATGTACCATAAGTTTCTATTTTTGTAATTAAAATCATGTGGCAACCCCAGATAATTTGTTTTTAAGTCTGCATAGATGCCTTTCATCTGTTCCCATATTTTAGTACTCAAATAAAATGTGCATAAGATGTTACTTTTACAATAAAAATCATGTGGCAACACCTGATAAAAATATTTTCTTATTAAGATTTGCTTAAACTTCTTCAGTCTGATATTCGTAATTTACTATTAAAATAAAATGTACCATAAGTTTTTTTGCAATAAAAATCATGTGGCAACACCATATACATTTTTTAAAATTTAAATTCGCTTAAGCGCCTTTCATCTGATACCCAAATTTTAGTATTAAAATTAAATGTGCTATAAGACTCTATTTTTACAATTAAAATCATGTGGCAACACCAAATGAAAATATTTTTTATTAAAATTTTCTAAAACGCCTTTCGCCGGTTCTCCATATTTTAGTATTAAAATGAAATATGCCATAAGTTGCTATTTTTGCAATGTAAATCATGTGGCAACACCAGGTAAATTTTATTTTTATTAACCTAGCATCTGATACCAATATCTTTATATTCAAGTGAAATTTATGAAAAGTTTCTATTTTTTCACTTAAAGTCAGGTGGCATTGCTTTTAAAGGAAATTGTTTTGAAACAGGGTTTTTTCAATGTTTGCCATGATACGGATGATGCAATACCAATGTCTGTTTTTTAAGAAATTACTGTTTGTAAATACAAATAGGTGGTAACACCGCTTAAAATGTGTGCTACACACAAACCATATTTAAAATTTCAAACGGTGTAAAAAAATTTCGAAATCCCGGTAATAAGTTTTTAGTGATGCTCCTTCGAAGAAATGTTCGAGGTACGCATAATTTTCCTTATTCAGTCGTTAAGAGGCCTTTATAAATAATATGGAAATAAAAATGTGGACAATTGTTACATACATTAAGCTCAAAAAATACATAGCACTACTTATGTACACATGTACATATGTATGTATATCTCAATATTACTTCAGTGTACGCATAAACATAAGCTGCTTTCCTTTCACTACTTATCTGCTCTCTGGTTTGCTAGTGAATCTGAAAGCAACTGAAATTCGTAGCAAATAACATCGAAATTTATTGAGAACTCAAATACGTCTGAATACAGTTTTTACTTGAATAAAAAATAAGGGAAAAGAATTTGCATTCCAATTCTATTGAATATTTTTTGCTGAATACTCAATAGATTTGAAGTAACTTCAAAAAGTTTGACTGCATGACAATCAATACAGCATAAAATATTATAACAGCAGAATTATCAATATGCACAGAAGGACAGTTATCATTGTTGACTTTCATACGATATTTTCATGCAATTAAATATACAAAAAAAAAAAAAAATAGTATGAGCAACAAAATTCTTTTCCACGGTAAGCATATTGAGAAGCCTGAGTCAATGAAGGAAAAATTGGCCAATGCTAAGGGGTTTGAAGGCAAATCTTACTTTTCCTAAAATGCGGTCAGTGGCATTGCTTTCAGATATTAAACATGTTTTATACAAAAAAAAGCTAGTATTAATTGCACATGGAACGTTTTTTTACCGAAGCCATTAATTTCATTAAAATCAAAATGGAAGCTGTTCCAAGCGGTAGGCAGAGGGATACAAACCTACGCAGCGCAAGTTTGGGGGTATGCCTTATTCGATGATGTAAATAAACTTCATCGATACTTCATTAAAAGAATCCTCAAACTACCTGAGTTCACTCCGAATTATGCAATAACACTAGAAGCTAATTTAGAAGATAACCACATTTATTCTTGAAGTATATATATCTGGAAAACCATTTATAAATACAATTGCAACAGACTCCCACACAAACTAATACAAGACATCTTAAGTAAAAGTTTGTTTTGGCTTAAGCATCTCAGCGACATGGGAATGAAGTTCGGTCTGAAGTTTGAAGAAAACATCCCCGCTACAGACTGGCAAGATCGCTGTGTGCAACTTCTTACCAAAATGAAAATAAAAGATATCAACATGGCAAGGCAAAAAGCACAGTCAAGCGCAACGCGAATTTATAAACATTTAGTCTACTCAAAAGGGGAATCATATATTAAAGAAGATATGCGACTAGCTGACATTACAACAATTTTCAAAGCAAGATGTGGTTTACTGAAGCTAAATGCAACTACGTATGGAAATACCCAGAAAATATGCACCCTCTGCAATTTAAACGAGGAAGAAGATCTACAGCACTACTTAGGAAGATGTGTGGTAGGTGAAGGAGATCAAAACAAGATACGCAGCGAAGCTAAATGAAGTAAAAGTAATAGATATACTTAATGGCCACAATTGGAAAGGACTAATTTTCTTTATATACTCAGCCTTACGCTACAGAAATTTTCTTATTGCAGAGTATAATTTTTGATTAATTTTTGAGCTGTGACAGGCAACATTGTTATTGCCACAAATTTATTATTTCCTTCTCTATGTATTTATATATTTAAATGAACTATTTTATAACTTATTGAAATGTAAGATGCAATATTAATAAATAAATAAAGAATTACTACTACTTCTACAAGCAAAAAAAAAAACAACTATGCAGCACAAGTCTGAGTCCACATCATTTGCTTAACCACAGAAACTTGCGGTTAGAACGCATTAACACGTTCCCTGTCCGCTGAGCCACATATGGTTCAGTAAACGTGCGCCTGATAAGCACTGATACGTTCTTGAGCCATATGTGCGTCAGAGGGTATATAAACCACATGTGTTTCATGAACCTGCAGAAGCAAAAATGTCCCTCTAAGCTCATGTACCATATGTGTTTCAGGTAGAAATACCCTACATCCGTTTTTTGTTTTTTAATTATTATTATTACTAAAGCTATCCTTTGACTACAAAAAAACAAATTATTCAAAAAACCCTGTTGGACTTGTCGGTCAATTTTGCATTTTTGTATTGGGACAGGGAACGTGTTAAGTTGGCCAAAGTTAAAGCTACTTTGCTAATTTTTCTACAAATTTTCCTCTCACATTGACTTGCTTTTATTTGATAACAAAAATGCCCGTCGTCCCTAAAGTTTTGCTTGCTGCAATGCCATGAACATTTTAGTATTTACACCCATACTTAGTCTCACGTCAGTCAAGTTCCAACAGCTGCTTTCTTTAACCCTAATAGCTGGATAATAAAATTAAACAGCAGTCGTCACTCGGCAGCCATAAATTACTTGACTTTGTTGCTCAGGAATCATATAACCCTTTGAACAGCCAATCCACCTCCACCACTTCCTCTACACTACAAATGGATTTAACGATCATTGATTGATTTTTAACTTCTTGTTCGGATATATTAGCAGCTGCTTTCGACATCACTTGACAGCTTTTCAAAGTACGAAAATTTGCAATGTGCATACATACTTGCGTCCACATACACACACAAGTGGATTACACATACCTTTAAGGGATTGCTTTGCTGTCAATGCAGGATTGAGACGCTTTTATTTAATTTATTATTTTCGCTTGCTTTTAAACATAAATTATATTCTTTGAAATATCTGGTGTGTGTGATGATTGTTGAGGATAATACAGCCCAATCTTTGCCCTGCTTCATAAGACTGGTCGCTGCCGATCAACTTCGATTATTTCGGTTTTTTATCGACATTTTCTTTAACATCAAAAATGCCTGAACGGAATCGACGAAATCAGAATTGCACGCAATTTGCTGTTATAGTATTGGCACCATAAACGCCATACAGCGGCCAGAATTTCAATGGTCTGGCCTGCATTTTCGCCTTCATCAAAGAAAAATTGTGAACTGTACTGAACGGCCTTCTTCCTCCTCTGCTACCATCAGCTGGTAGCGCATCAAATACTTTCAGAGCCGGAGCGTTTGTATCCATTCGGATGACATGACCCAGCCAACGTAGCCGCTGGATTTTTATTCACTGCGCTATGTCTATGTCGTCGTAAAGCTCATACAGCTCATCGTTCCATCGCCTGCGATATTCGCCGTTGCCAACCTGTAAAGGTCCAAAAATCTTACGCAGAATCTTTCAAACACTCCAAGCGTCGCTTCATCGGATGTTGTCATCGTCCACGCTTCTGGGCCATACGTTAGGACGGGCCTGATGAGAGCCTTGTAGAGTGTTAGTTTTGTTCGTCGAGAGAGGACTTTACTGCTCAGTTGCCTACTTAGTCCAAAGTAGCACTTGTTGGCAAGAGAAGAGTTGGATTTCAACGCTGACTTTGTTATCGGTGTTAATGCTGGTTCCTAAATAAACGAAGTCTTTTACAACCTCAAAATTATAACTGTCTACAGTGACGTGGGTGCCGATACGAGAGTGCGCCGTCTGTTTGTTTGAAGACAGGAAGTACTTCGTTTTGTCCTCGTTCACCAGACCCATTCGCTTTGCCTTTTTATCCAGTTTGGAGAAGGCAGAACTAACAACGCGGTTGTTAAGGCCGATGATATCGATATCCTCCACCTCGGCTAATTCTACCCTGGGACCACAAAAGTATAACTCCTTGGTGGAGCCGCATTTATGCTCGATGATTCAATAGGTGCCTGCGTCCAGATTCCTTTCCTATACACCGTCGATAGTCCCAATTACTCCCAATTACATCGGAAAACTTGCAGTAGAGTTATCTTAACTCACTACCGTCTTGTCTTCTGTACGATACTGTATTGAGTATTTCACTCAAATATCTGTTGTCGGTTCGTCAGAAACTGTCCGCCTTCTCTGTTGCTGCAACTGTTGCTGAAACGCTTTGCGTTCCCAATCAATACAGCGAAGTCGCGTCATGATCTTACCTGCGAACGTTTTCGCTGCCTCCCACTTACCGCCGGTTGCGCACATATCTCGTATGAGGGTGCTGGGGGATGGTTGATGACCCAGGACTTACTCCAGGATAACTCGTTCCTCGCTGAAGCGGTCGCAATAAAATATGACGTGTTCTGCGTTTTCGTCAGTATTCGGGCAGTTTGGACAGAAAGGGCTGTCTGCTAGCTTAAAACGGTGCAGTTATTCCTGAAAACAGCCATGTCCGCTGAGCAACTGCGAGAGGTTATAGTCGGTGTCTCGATGTTTTCTCACTAACCACTCATCAGCACGTGGTATGAGTTTGTAGGTCCAACGACCGCTTTGTGACTCATCTCACCGCTGCTGCCATAGGCCTATTGTCAGCAGTCGTTCAGCTGCTTTTTCCACTGGTGTAGGCCGCGCTCCTTGCCCATTATAGAGCCGAGACATTTCATCTGCCAAGAGGTTCAGAGGTATCTTTCTAGCTATTGCGCAGATTCCATCATCAGACACCGTTTTATATGCGCAAACTACACGCAGCGCGCCTTGGCTGTGTGTCTCGGTGATTTCCCGTAGACTATAGTGTTTGGTCCCCGCACAGATGCTGCATAAAGAATTATAGAGTCGTCAAACAATGAAAGTAGTCGTCTGCGATTTTCCTGGAGCCCTGCTATATTAGGGAGAAGTCGCGTCAGGGAACCATTGACAGAAGCCGCCTTGGACTTTACATTTATTAAATGCTGCCTGAAATAAAGTCTTCTGTCGATGCAGACCCCAAGATATTTGATCGCCTTTTTCGAGATAATACGGTGAGTACCTATGTTCAGGAGTGAGTACCTCAAAGGAATTTCACCCTCCAGCACTTATTAGAACTGCTTCGGTTTTGTGACCGGCGAAATCTAACTTAGCCTCGTTAAGCAATCGTTGCACTTTTCCTATAAGTGGTCAAGTTTCCTATCAACCACCACCAGGGCAATCTTATCGGCGTATCCCCATGATGTTCCTACCTCTTTTAAAGTATGTATGTACACATATGCCTGTGTATAAGTTTGCAATATTCCAGAGCTACCCTTTATTGGCTTGAACGTGATAATCCTTTTTTTTGCTGACACAATGACAAAAAAAAAACATGCCCGTCCATAAATTTCTTCCCCCGCCTTTGTTAGAGGATAAGAAATAGTCATTCATTATTTAACTAAAAGTTAGGAATAAAAATAAATTGTCAAAGACAACACTCTCCTCTCCCGTCTATTCTATCCCACTTCTTTAACATTTACTTGGTGTTCACCAGCTTTCATAAATTCTTTTGGAATTTTTTGTAAGACCTTTTTACGTTTTTATTTCAATTTAAATTCACGTAAAGTTCAAATGCCACCTTCCAGTTGCAACAAAACTTGGCCATAATTTAAATTTCATATTCTGTGCACAATTGAATTTGCTATTCGGTTCTCATTTGCTACTAAACTTTTATTTCTGCCGCTTGCTGCTAGCCATAGAATTGAATACGTACACACATATTTACATGCAAGCATCTTTTCCAAAAATAGGTAAGCTAAGTCCATCAAATGGAAATAGAGCAAAAATATATAAAAATATTTCACAGCTCCTTTTGTAGCGCATACCTATGGATGTAATGAAGCCGAAAGCTTAAAAAGTGAAAAGGTGCCCCATCAATAATTCACTTGAGCCGCTTTGCATTATTTATATGACAGCTACAAAATGGTTTTAGGTATTACCCTTGCAGCAGACAATTTGATTTGCTTTGACCTTCTCATGTGAGATAATTTTGCGCAATATTTACTTTGTACTAGGGTGGTCGTCTTTTCTGTGTGTTAAAAAATTTTTATCGCACGTTGTTGTTTTTAGAAATAACGGGAATAATTTCATAACGTCACAGTTTTTTTTATTGCAATTGTGTAGCTTTTTATTTGATGTTTTTCTTTATCATTTTTCATATATTTTCAAGTGTTCCGAGATTTTTAAAATTAAAAAAAATTAAGTAGTCGAAGAAAGAGTTTGGCCTCAAAATGTAGCAAAGCTAATTTCGGGTCGTGAATTTTTTCATGACTTTTGAAATGTTGCAGAAGAACCTGAAAAAGGACTAAAAATGGTAGTTAAGTTTTGTTATCTTCCAGTTAGTTGAGGTTAAATGGTTGACTCCAAGGGTAATAGGGTCCATTTAGACGTGAAACCTAAACTCCCTCATTGCGATATCGTTCAGAAGGGAATGAGGAAGCAGGAAAGAGGGATAGGTAAGGCCGAATTATCGCAGAACAAAATACAACAGGCGGCTGGTCTCCACGTCTACTAACTTCGCAAGTTTAGTTAAAATAAGGCAGAAAGGCTGTCCAAATGAGAATAAAATTTTGGCGGAACAAAAATTAAGAAATTCGTTAGGAAATTAAATGAATTTAGTTTCATATTAAAATTAATATTTTAGACTAAAAGTTAGCTTATATTAATTGTATCAGCGATTATTAATGTAATGCCCAAAAGGGTATCATTTTTTGAAATCACATTACTCAGATTTTTCTTCTGCTCACTTTTATTTCTCCAGTTCCTGCAGTATTTACTCCAGACGAGCGCAGTATTTACTATCTTTCTGGCGCGAGAGCCAAAAGGGGAATACTTAGTTAGAGCGAAGGCGAGTTTCTCAAAAACAGGATGCGTCTATGGCTCTTCTGCAGGCTGTGCCACTATTTAAGTAGATATATCTCCGTAATTAAAGGTGGTAGAGCTAAGTGTGAACGACAAAAAACTGGGAGTCCTCCATAAGTACTGTATATCTGAATGGCAAAGAAAGAGACTAGAGCTCCAAATGTTGAAAGCTTGCAGCAGAAATAAACGACTTCAACTAGAAAACCGTCTCAAGATCCTTCAAATGGATTGATATTCTCTTTTTTTATTTTTTTTTTTTGTTCTGTCGATTCGGGCGAAAGCTAGGCAGATGCACAGAAAATGGTCCGCCGTCTTATCCTCCTCTCCACATGCTGGACAGAGTGCACTGTCTGAAATGTCCACCTTTTCCATGTGCGTTGCCCACAGAAAGTGGCCCGTCATCAGTCCAACAAGCTGCTTACAGTCCCTTCTGCTTAATGACAGGAACTGCCAAAGAAGTTGGCCTCAGTGCCCGTTCTGGTTAAAGGAGTCAGAGATCTCATTACCCGCGATACCCACGTGTCCCGGGACCCATGTTAACATCAGGATATTATGTCTGTCGACATAGTTTAACCTGGATTTACAGTACTCGACTGCCCTTGAAGTGGATGAAATGCTGATATTCTTACTTTCAGGTATTTCCACAAAATCAAAATCGCAGCTCTGAACTCTACTTCGGTATACTATAGTAGTGGGAGTGCCCGATGGATCTATAGGAATTCTTAAAATGCAAAAAATTTTTGTGTAAAAAATTCGGCCTTAAATTCACGGTAGGTGAAATGGTTGAAGTACCACTTTGGCACTTCCCAAGTAGCAGTAAAGCGCCGTTTTGATACCATTTTGAGACCTCCAATAGGCAGATATGTCTACAGTCAGCTAGAACTGTTGAGGTAATGAAAGGGTTGCTCCAGGCTGTCGAAGAATGTAGCACCTAGCAGAACCTTAATCGTCAAGCTGCCAAGCCCGGACATTTACAGAGGAAATGCTCCACTATCTCCTTCTCTAAAAAGTCCACACGGTTTTGGATATAGAGGATAAATGGTAAACCTAGCTTTTCCAATGACCCGCAAACACTTATACGAGTTCGAAAATCGAACGAAAAGTAGTCCCGAGGACTTTCATAGAGGACTTTCATAGATGACTTTCATAGTCCTGCGTCTAGTGTACTGAGATCCCCAGGACTTTCATAGTCTTGCGTCTATTGTACTGAGTTCAAGCGGTTTTCGAAATACCACACGAAGAAATGGCGCGAAGCATCTCGTCAGCGCTTTCCTGAGAAATAAGTTGTGCGATTACACTTTAACAAAAGTCAGGTGGAGACCGATAATCGGGGGGGAGACCAATTCAGTTGTCTCCTTCCTGGTGAGCTCATCAGCTATTTCATTTCCCTCTTTGTTTCTATGGCCTGAAACTTTGATTAGAGAAATGTTACCTGAGCATGCAAAAGATTTCATCTCCTGCTTACAGGAGTTGAGTTGCTAGGATCTGCTCCATGGCGTCGTCAGACCCTTGATCGCGGTTTCGCTATCGGAAAAAATGTTATTATGCCCCTCGCTCCCACGTTCTCTAAGCATTTTGCATGCCCGCAAGATCGCAAAGACTTTTGCCTGCAAAACAATAGCAGTTTAGGTAAGTTTTGAGGAAGTAGATAAATTGGCCGATTTAGGGAAAACCCTTGCTCCGACATCCAATTCTATCTTAGAACCGTCACTGAAGAGAGATTTACTATCTTCAGTTCAGATTTTTCCCCCGTTTCAATCCTGCCTACTTGGAAAGATTGCCCTGGCACGACCGTCAAACTCCAGTTTGCGAATGGAGAGATCTGTCTGAAGTTCAGAGGAAGACGGTGTTAACTGTCTCAAAATACTAATATTTCCGTTAAAAGGTTGTCTCCACAGGCCAACTTCCTTTAACCAAATAACGCAAAAGTCGATGGGAAGTTAGTGCAAAACGACGAATTTAGATGAAACTAAATTTAAAATTAAAAAAAGAAGCCATATCGAAAAGGTCTCTCAAGTACTCATATATTTTTGGAGGGATTTATCTGCGAGCTAAGTAGCTAAAAGCCTAATGCTTTAATTTTACTTTTGAAATTTTTAGTTAATTTCCTAAACTATTTCGCTTTTGATTTAATTTTGCCCCCCTACTTTCCTAAGCGTATTTAAATCATATGAACTGCTTTGCAAAATGCCAAAGAAATTATATTGCGGGATGTAAAGGAAGTAATTTTCCACTACCCTACAGTTCAATAGATTCAACGTCAAAGTTCAAATGCTCCAGGCACTTAGGCGTAAGGTTCGTACTGAAATATACTTACAAACATATACATGTAAGTAAGTATGTACATATATACGCATATATCTAAAACTGAATGTGTAAATACTTGTCTGCGCTTATGCACTCATAAAATTATGACATCAATTTGCTTATGGAATTTATTCCTCTCTTTTGATTGCTAGCACTTTTGGAACATTATTTTATGTAAATGCAAATGCCACTCACTTGTCTAACTGTAAGTGTTGAGGAAGGTATGGTTAAATTAGGCCTGACGGTATTTTGTAAGTCGTATAGGCCTCCATGCGATTTGCTTTTATTGGCGGATATTTATGAATAAGAAATTTGAAATTTTAAGAGCTGTAAGACTAATGAAAACATTATTAAGAATATGGAGGCAAGTCATGTGGGAAAACCAATTTTGATTGTTAGTTAATACCAAATGAAATTTGCATTGTATTGGGAATTTGCAATGACTGCTAACGTGATGAAAATCTTGTTTAAGAATTCGATATAGAAAAATGTGTGTACACTCGTGGCTACGCAAATCTTACCACCTCACTTTGGGCACTTTTTCCCCCCCAAATACTGCGGCTTAACTTACCAAATCCACAAAATAGAAAGTTATGCTTCATAAATAAATATTTTTTGAGCAATAAATTATTAATTTTAGACTATGAAGATCATTTTTCTGTCATACGCTAGTGCGATTTTTTTTATTTTTTGAGGGGTTACATACGACCAGCAGCGCCAAAAACTCGCTAAAAGAAAAAATGTTTTTAGAAGGGATAACAACAGAAATAAATATAAAAAATTTATACATTGTTTTTTAGTACTTAACTTTTATAAAAAAATTTATTTTAATTTTCCTTTACAAAAATTGGCATATAAAAAATCACGTGACCCAAAGTATAATAAAAAAAAACTTCCACATTCTGCATCATTTCTCTTTGAAATGTTGATGGATCTGTAAAAAGTAAAAAACATTCTTGTAAAGCAAAGTTGTAGTTATCGTAGTTGTCGGGATGGATTTTTGAATTTCGAAAAATTTTGCAGTTTACGGTATTTTAAAAAAGTATGCGTTTTACGTCATAAATGTCACACTTTAATTACGTTGATAAAATTTTTTAATAAAAAATACTTTCGAGTATTACAAAAAAAAAAACGCACCAAAAAATATTAAAAATTGTATGAGTTATCACGCAGACCGTACCGAAAAAAGTAGTCTCGAGAAAAACGAGTTTAAACTTTCAAGTGCGTTTTGCTCGAGGTCGCGCGCATTTAAAGCAAGAACGTTTTTTTTGTTCCTCTTTATTTTATACATCTGTCCTTTGACATTAAGTATGTTGTTTAACAATTTGGCCAGGATTTACATACATCGCTTAATGACCAGTGCCAAAGCGATAAAAATTAAAATAAACGAAATAATATACAATTAAATAATATTCAATACAAGTTTTACTCTACATAATTACAATTGTACAACAATATAACAGCAAATTAACCCCTTTGCACATTTATTTTTTTCTAGCATTCATTAAGTCGCTTGGTCGACTTCTCTTCAGGCGTCTTTCAGTGTTTTTTCCCTTTCCAGAAGTTTGTTGATTTCTGCATTATTGTGTTCCTGTATTTTTTCAAAGTGGCTTCTTGCTATTTTTTTGGTCTCTTCGTCTACTGTTGCTGTATTAAAAGTCCTGTGGATGTCATTATTTTTCGTGTACCTGTCAGACATGGTCAAAATTCGAAGAATCTTCGATTGTTGTCGTTGAATTTTAATTATATGAGACTTTTAGCCGTTCCCCACACCTGTAGTCCATATAGCCAGAGTGGTTTAATCATGGCTTTGTACAATAATAGCTTGTTCTGTATAGTAAGTCTGGATTTTGTGCTGACTAATCAATGAAGTTGTCGAAGTTTTTCTTTTATTTGTTTGATCTTTTGCTTTATGTGGTGATTCCAATTTAGTTTCGAATCCAAATGTATTCCAAGGTATTTGTCTTCATTTATTTTTAGGCACCAATTATCGAACCATTGCTTAACTGCGTTTGTGTATCGCTGCAGTTTTTCAGTAGCGATAGTTAAACTTTTGTCCGATGCCAGTAGTATTTTAACGTCTGCGAACGTAGCGATTGATGAATTAGTTTCGTCAGGAGGTGGTATGTCTGCGGTGAATAAAACATATAGTAGCGGTCCAAGAACGCTTCCTTGCGTAACTCCAGCAGTTATTTGATGAATATCTGAACATTGATTGTCATATTTAATATAGAAACTTCGGTTAGTTAGGTAGCTTTTTATGATAAGATAGTAGTCAAAAGGGATCATTATTTTTATTTTGTGGAGTAAGCCTTTGTGCCACACTTTGTCAAACGCTTTAGCTACGTCTAAGAATACTGCCGCACAATAACGATTGTTTTCAAGGTCTGATTGGATTTTATTTGTAATTCTATGGCTCTGTTGGATAGTCGAATGTTTTTTCTAAATCCAAATTGATGATCCGGTATTATACGTTTTTTTCCAGAAATTGGCTTAGTCGATCATGCAGTAATTTTTCAGCAATTTTAGATATTGTCGGTAGTAAACTTATTGGCCTATAAGATGACGTCGGATCTTTACCGTGGCAATGCAATAATCTCTGCCACTTTCCAGAGTTTCGGAAAATATTGTAAAGCAAGAGCTTAAAATGAATTTTTTAATTTCTTTTTTTAACTTACGTCTAATCTCCCATTCTAGCTTCATATTGTATGCCTTTCTGATCAGTAAGCAATTGTTGTTGTTTTTTTTTTTTCCAGTCTAGGAGATGTTCTGGCCTCTTTTGTTGCTTTGATAGCCTTGATCCGTGCGTGTTTTGGCCCGTTCGAATTTTTTCCGAGACAATAGTGGTACCCCTCAAATCGAATTGTTATTCCAAGTAATCTTTCAATTCTTAATAAATTCTCTGCTCCATCATTAAAAGCAGATACAACAAAGAGCCGACAGGCTGAAAGGCTCCGAAAGTAACGGCCAGCTGCCTCAAACGAAGGACAGCTACCTGCGCGCATCAAACTCTCGTCAGGCAGTTATACTTTCTACTATAACTTTGTATCTATGGGGAATTGTTACAATCAACTTCCACAGAAATACGCCTAAAACTCTAAAGAATAATAATCTATAAAAAATAATCGTTTTTTTTTTGAAAATTCTGGACGTATGTAACCCCTTAATATTTTTCCAATATTTGCGTAGCTTTCGCGTTTGTTTTCGATACAAAAAAATTTATGAATATTTAAGTAAATGCACTAATATGCAGTTGAGGCACCTTTGGTGGCATTAACTGTTTAGGCCCAGGCAGGCATTGAAGAAACCAAGTTTTTACAAATTTCGTTTGGAATTTCCTGCTCCCATGCCTTGTTGAACAATTTTTACGGCTCTGCCGTAGAGAGTTTGGTCTGTGTTGAGCCGCTGCCTTTTTGATCGTGTGTCACAAATGCTGAATCGCGTTCAAGTGGAATAATTTCCTGGTCATGCCATATGCGATAATCTGAAATCTGAAAACATTTTGTGCACCTGTTAGAAACAAAACGGCGACAGATGCCACTTTTTCTAACCATAAGCATATGAGTATATCGTTGATGAAATACTGTCTAAAAACTCACCAGTTTAGCGCGATGACATGATGCGGACTCGTCCCGAAAGATGACCTCAGAAGTGTGCCCATGTTGTTCCTCTACGACTGGAACGATACAATTGCATGCAACTTCTTCATACCTTTGGACATTTATCATTCCAACAACAAAAAGTAAAGGACGCCCTTTATAAAAAGAAAAGCATGCCCATGTCATTTGGCTTTCAGGATGCTTAACCTTTCTCGTCCCACAATTTTCTCTGAAGCATTCCCCTGGAAATCGAGGACATGCCGTCGTTGCAGTGCAAATTAAATCTGCTCTTATACAATATTTTGTCATTTCTCACTGTTGCTTTGATAGCCTTCTCACTGCTCCAAGAACCAGTTACAATGCGTGTTTGCCCATTCCCACCTAGTAAGTCTCATTTTTTTAGATAAAAGTGGTTTTTGCGCGGGTCTTCTTGTATTCTAGTCGTACTCCTGCAGCCTTCTGCGCACAATTCTCGTGCTTATGTCTAGATTATGTTGCTCCTCCAGGTCCTTTCTATATTTTATGCAGTTTCTTAAGCGATCCTTTAAACAAAACCTACGATTAACACCATCTGTTCGGTGAGATGTCTTGCTTCTAGTTCCAACACTACTCTGACAATCTAAGCCATTATCCAGTCTTTTTCTTTTTGAAAAATTTATTAGTGTGTGATGGCTACATAAATACAACTTTTTTTGCTATCCCGCGAATAGGCACTCGTTCTTTTTTCTAAAGTAAAAATAATCAATTTTTGATCACGAGTCAATTGCTTATATTTATCGCGCATTTTTTCGTTATGTTTAGCCCACGATTTCTCACCTACTTCTAAAGTACATTTGTCAAAATTTTCCACTTTAATTTTGAATAAAACCACTTTCGTAGATTAAGATGAAAATTTAAGCGTATATCTATGCGAAAAAGTCTCCGCCTTGTGGGCAACCTCTATTAACCCCGGATAACACCAGCAGGTCTTCCTCTGCTCGCGCCGAGACGATTTTTTGGGCCAGCATCGAACGAAACCAATTCACTAGCACCCGGTCTACACCATGTCTACTAGCAGAGCTGCACGTACTATCAAAAGTGGCATTATCGAATGCCCCCTCTATGTCTAAAAAGATGCCCATAGCGTAGTCCCTCCTATCGATGGCCAGCTCTACCCTAGCAACAAGGTTTTGCAGTGCCAACTCGCAGGTTTTTCCACTTTGATAGGCATGCTGAAATGGAGACAGAGGGTGAGCCTTCAGCCACTTCTGACGTATGCGCAATTCCACCAGTCTTTCGAGACTTTTCAGCATGAAAGAAGTCATGCTGATGGGTCTAAAGCTTTTGGAGCTGGTGCAGTCATCTCTTTCAACCTTTGGGATGAAGGCGACCCTCACCATCCTCCAAGAGCCATCCTCCAAGAGCCAGTGCGAGGCATGCAGAGAAGATTTTCTTCATGGCTGTTGTCACGGACTCTACGCCTTCCTTCAGCATGACAGGATATATGCCATCTAGTCCGGGTGACTTTTAGCCGCCAAAAGATTTGATGGAAAAGCAAATGGCAGCCTCATTCCCCACAGATCTGGCAACGTACCAGTCATGCTGACAACCGCCTCTATCAATAAGGGTTGTTGCCGGCCGACGTTTATCTGATTACCTGGAAAGTGAGATTCCATCAGCAAGCTGAGTGTCTTACTTTGCATCTCCGTGAAGGGGCCATCAGACTTCTTAAGTGACGCAGTTTGGGTCCCTTTTCAGAGTCCTAACCAATTTGGACGTGTCACTCAGGGATTCAGTAACGCTGCAGAATTTCTTATAGGAGGCTCCTTTCGATTCCCGAAAAACCTCTTGTAGTTCTTTGGAACATCACGGTATCGCTCGCACTCCTTAGCAAGATTAGTATTGAGTTAGTCCAATTATCCTCGCTTGGACCTGCGTCTAAAAACTCTTTCGGGTAACCTGACAACCATCAGGTGCATCCAAGTAGTGGTTTTGTGTCTCAAAATGACACTCGCTTGTCATTCTTATTTTTCAAATACCCAAATCTCTAAAGGATTAAGTGGGCAGCTTGAATTTGATGTATCGTGTAAATTTATTTTCTATTATTTTTCACTACAGCAGCTTACGCGCCCACACAAAAACCGATAAAGATAGATAAATATTTACACTTTTATTGCCAACATTTAACTTCCTAAACCCGCTTTGCCCCGCATGTTTTGTCATTCGTTCGTCCATCCACTTAAACGTTGAGCACAATCAAATAAAACCACTTCAAAATCAACTGTAATTCAATTTTGCAATGCTTTGCTATTGTTGTGTTTGTGTGTGTGTTTGTGTGTGTGTATATGTGAGCATCCTCTGAGGATTCGTGTGTATGTGTAGTATGTATGTATTTCTCAGAGGAAAAGTCTGAAATAGGGAAATACATTTTTAGTGGCACTCTTCTTTCCACTACATATCTACATATTAACCCTCCGATGTTCGGTGCCTTATGATGCGGTAAGTGCATCATATGGGTCTGCCCAGACCCATACAAATAATGTAAGAAATACGGTTTTAAAAATAATTTTATTTATTTATTTGAACGGATTAGTATTAATTACGAAGAGCAATCGGGTTTACAACTATATAGTTGCACGGAATGTTCATTAAGACATATGGGATGATTACATTTGTTGCAGTTATAACGAGTTTTACGTCGCTTTTTCGAAGAAGAAGCATCACAATGGTAGCACGATGGCCGTGTTGAGGCAACTTGAGCATATGATTGTTGCTGTGCTGCATCTGATGTCGATGGACAAGATTCCGGTACCTAAAAGTAGCGAAATAATTTATTTTAAATTAGTAATTATGAATACATGCATACACATATCTTTATACGCGGAGATATATGTAGGTGTGTATATAATTCATACTCACCTTGATATTGAAAAGATTCATTGCTTGTCTTATATGAGCAAACCTCCATAATAATGGGTTAGTCGCCCGTTTCGTCATATGTGGGATAACTAGCTGCCGTACCAATTCAATGATAAATGAGCGCCTCTTATCACTCTGCTTTGCCGGATTCAGCTCGTCATAGATGAATGAATGAGGCCAAACCGGCAATATCAAGCATATTATAAAACATTGCCAGTAGCCAACGGTTTGTCAAGCGTTTGCACGAATAGCCAGTCAACATTTGATCCATTGTATCTACCCCCGCTTTAAGTTTATTGTAGTCCAAAATTTGATCTGGCTTGAATCCTTTCAATGGATCGGTGGTAATTACTGGCTTTTTCGGCTTTGCCATATACGAGCACAGAGCGATATTATTATTGTGATAACAAAATAAAGTGCTTTTAACATCACGCCTCGGGTTAAGCAAATCATGCGGAATGAAGGTCTTATTTTTTCTTACGGTACCGACGAAAGCCACTCTACGATCCATCAACATTTCTGCCAAGTTGTATGTTGAAAAACAATTGTCAGCATAAACAGTCCTACCGCTGTCCATATAATTTTCCATCAATTTCATGACGACCCGTTCATCTTGATTCGTTTCTCGCTGGCCACCTGATGGTTTTCCGGTATAAATTATACCTTTCAAAGGGTAGTTTGAAACAGAGTCACAAATCCACCACACTTTCATGCCATATTTTGCCTGCTTCCTCGGAATATATTGAGTGAATCGAGTGCGCCCACGATATGGAAATAACTGTTCATCGACGGTTACATGACAATGCGGAGTGTATGCTTTCTCTAAATTGGCCACCAGCATGAGCCATACATCGTCCAGGGCAGCAGATTTGCTTTGCTTTAACCTCTCAGCACGAGTACCACTGTTATCGAAACGGATGAAAGTTGTTAAGCTCTTGAACCGATTCAATGACATAGTGGCCTTATAAATTGGCATATTGTAACTGGCCCACAATTCTTTCGCTGGCTGAGAATTCGAGTGGAATACACCAGCAATAAGCAGCATCCCAAAAAAAGCATACATTTCGTCTTCGTTAGTCATTACCTAAGAACGTTGTTTATTACTGGGATGCTTTTCATTCCATAGACGAAACGCTTGAACGGCTTTTCTGTTGGTTTCCCGCACAATGATACTTACGATTTCAGGAGACAGCAATAGCTTAAAAAGAGCTTTATGACTCGGTGCCGCTCCTCGTAGTGGCCCTTTACGAGTAAAAGTTGTAACATTGTGACAACGAGGCTTTGGATGGTGGAGGATTTGAATTGCACATCTTACCATCTTTCGACCTGTATATAAGGCCCTGGGTAATAGATGTGCTGCATGATTCCATTGTGGTTGAAGCCTGAAGGGCGATAGCTTTTCTATACAAATCGTCAATATCATCATGGTTTTCATCCAGAACAGCCTCTAACTCGATTTCCTGTTCTATATCTGATGCTTCACCGAAGTCATCTTCATCTGGAAAATATTCATCATCTTCTACGTCGCCACTTGTTTCAAATGGATCGGACTCCTGTCCCATAATTTCTTGAATTTGTGCCTGAAGTCGCTGACGTTCTTCCGGACTCACATTTGCTGCACTTAGCTTACGAAGCAAACGCGTCATCACATCAACTTCATCCATATTTACTTGTTCCATTTTATTTAAAAAAACACTTCCCACTAATTAAAAAAACACGTGTTCACTTTAATTTTCAAATGTCAACTAAAAAATTATCTCTGCCGCTGCCTCCGCTAACAGTTTAGTTGTTTACACCTAACGGTTAACTAATTTACATGAGAAGCTTATATGGGTCTGCACAGACCCATGTGAGCTTAATTAACGAAATTAGTTTGAAATTATTATTTTTACAACAAATATAGCAAAAATCTTAATTTTGCTACTTCATTGTTTTTAGCACACTACATTTTAGGAAGTCATGGACTAAGAAGCCTCAGATATTAAAAATAAAAGATCTACATACATTTAAAGATCGAATGGGTCTGGCCAGACCCATATGAACATCGGAGGGTTAACACATACATGCGTGTGTATGTGTGTGGCTATGTGTGTATGCCATTGAGGCAGGCGAAATAAAATCAATTGCGAACACAGCGATCGGATGCAATGCTACTTTGAAACTATCGCCAAAGGACTGTGTCGGTAATTTAATAAATTTATTATATTTACTAAGAATCCTTCGAAAATGGAGGCTGGCTGGATGGATGGATACCGACTAGATTTATTATGCCGAATTTTGTGTAAATAATAGAGGAGTAGCCAGTGGTATTTGACGGGTATTGCCATGTGAAAATAACTAGTGTAAGTAATATTAATAAAATAGAGAAATGCATACTCCTTTCTAGGTCACTAGTTCAGCACCAGGACTAAGTGGGACTAGTATCAATTGAAACTAGTTCCAAATAGGACTAGTTGTATCAAAAATAAATATTACCCATTAGAGCTAGTACTGCTTTGCCGATTATGAGCAAAGTCAGAAAGTGTCAAATTCACCGATTCAAGTCAAAATGAAAAGACAATATTCATGTTCTCAATTTAGTATATGTGGACACACTTCGGAGGATGGTTCCATATGTAGAAGTCCACGCAAGTAGGGAAAGTCAATGAATGCCATTCACTTGGGAGTGGCCTGGGCGATTGTTTTTTGCATACGGTTCAAGCAGCTCACAACTTCCGCGCATAGCCCAAGTATTCTCTGGGTAGCTTCCGATCACCGCTCCGAGAGCGAGCCAATGTGAGCAGGCGCTGCCGCCGCCACGGCATAAAAATCGTGCTTGCCAACTTCAACGTCAGGCTGGGCAAGGAGGGAATTTTTGGTCCCACAGTTGGAATATTCAGCCTGCACAACGAAACATCCAGTAACGGACAGAGGCTAAAAATAAAAATATGGTAGCCTGCAGTACAGGTTCCAGCATAAAAAGATACACCCAGCTACTTGGCTGTCTCCTGATGGAAAAACGCGAAACCAGATTCATATTGCGATAGATTGAAAACACGCTTCTAGTGTATTAGATGTACGTACGACCCGAGGACCCAACATAGACTCGGATTATTACCTCGCTGCAGCCAAACTGCGCACACGCCTCTGTGCAGCAAAAACGTAAATCTAACTACGCAAAGAATGTTCGCCACCGAAAAGCTGCAATCACAAGAGACAGCCAGAAGATTCGCCCCTCGACTCTCACTTCTGCTCTCAGAGAGTACTGCACAATAATCTGGAGTGCACGAGCAATGGAACAACATCTCTCGTTCCCTACGTACCGCCGCCGAAGAAGAAATCGGACTTCGACGAGCCCGAAAAAACAGTTGGTACGACGAGGAATATCATGCTGCCGCAGAAAGAAAAGAGGCTGCTTATAGAGCCATGCTGCGATCGGGCGCAACGCGAGCAAAGCGGGATCGCTACCGGGATCTAAGGAAGCAAGAGAGATGTATTATCAGAAAGAAGGAACGACACGCCGAAATACGTCAGCGGGAGGAGCTTTAGATTGCTGGCCAATAGGAACAACGCCCGAAAATTCTGGTAGAATTTTCGGCGGGTTGCAGGAGGTTTGAAGGCCGGGGTGTTTTCCTGTAAGAACATAGACAGCGATTTGGTGACTGACATCCAGAGTGTACTTAAATTATGGAGGGAACACTTCTCGAACCTGTTAAACAGTAACAGCTGCGCACGTCACAGAGAATGTGAAGATCCCGATACCCCAATCAGTGACGGCTCCGACTGTCGTTCCGTTACCTGACCGCGACGAAGTGAGAATAGCTATAATGCGACTAAAGAACAAGAAAGCGGCGGTGGCCGACGGACTGCCGAATGAGCTATTCAAACGCGGCGGCGAGGAGCTGATATGGTGCATGCATGAGCTTCTATTCAAAATATGGCCGGATGAAAGCATGCCTGCCGATTGGAATTTAAGTGTGCTCTGCCCAATCCATAAGAAGGGCTATTCTGCAATCTGTGCCAATTATCGCGGAATTAGTCTCCTAAATATCGCGTATAAGGTTCTAGTGAGCGTATTGTGTGAAAGACTGAGGACCACCATATACCAACTGATTGGACCTTGTCAGTGTGGCTTTAGACCTGGAAAGTCTACCATCGACCAAATATTTACAATACGCCAAATCTTGGAAAAGACTCATGAAAGGAGAATCGACACACACCATCTTTTCGACGACTTCAAAGCTGCATTCGACAGAACGGAAAGGAGTTATCTGTATGCCGTGATGCCTGAATTTGGTATCCCCGCAAAACTAATACGGCTATGCAAGATGACGTTGCCCAACACCAGCAGGGCCGTCAGAATTGGGAAAAACCCCTCCGAACCGTCTTTCTGCGAATTTCATCATTTACAGTTGAGTTTTAAAGATTGACATATCAATGCTTTCACTTCAAGCCGACCATTTTTATTTTTGTTTCAAAGTCCATATACCTCAAATACCGCTTTCTTATTTGCTACGCGGGACCGTACCCGCAGATATTTGAACGAAAATTGCTCATTAAAAGTAAAAAGGATGCCATCTTTTAAATAAAGGTGAGCTTGCACCTCTTGAGGTAATAAACACCTTTTCTGCTTTCTCTATAATTCAATTGTAAGTTTGGTTCGTAATTTTTTTTTATTCAAAAGGCAACTATTTAAAGACGAACCAACGTATAAAAGTGCATTATTTTTAAAAGCTCCACATTAGCGTAGCTAATGATATTTTCAACTTTCACATCAATTTGATTTGGGTTCGCATAAAATCATATCAAAGGATTCACGCGCCTAGCTGCCAGCCAGCTGCGAAAGCGAGCAGCAACAGCAGCACTACGTCATCAGCCGTCGGCTCATTTCACTCCGTTGCGTAGTAGACAAATTTAATTTCAAACTTTTAATAGCCTCCCAAAGCGCATTTGTGCGATGTTGGCGGGTTTGTTTACACGAGTGCGTGCGACAGTTAGTCATAATTTTACGCGGCCAGTTGTTGCACAAAAACAAAGTGTGCATCTTCTTTTACGAAAACCTATCGGTCATAGGTATGCTTACATTTGCTTACATTTAATGTGAAGTTTGAGGCTGTATCAATATTTGCTTTGTTGGCGGCCCAAGAAGGCAGTTCGTCATACTAATCTGGGTGTGGTGGCGGTGGCATTATTTGGATGGGAAAGTTTGTGTTATGTTGTTTGATTGTATGTATTTGTGATTATGGAAAATATGAATTCTCATTTCTAAGGCTTAAGTTTCAATTACTTTAATTAATTTTAAATCCATACTCTGCTTTATTTCTTTCCAGTATCTGATTTCACCGAAACCCTTTCCCATTTATACGAGGAACACGCAACTGCCCTACAAACTTTAGTCTCCAATTATCGTAAAAAGAATGCAGAACTTCGCAAAGAAAGGTAAGAATACAAATACAAATGCAAGATATCGGATTCCAAAGGGTAGGCAAATAGAATATCGACAGGATTTAGCACTGCCGACTGCAAGAGCCGCACAAGGGGACCAATCTTCATGGATTCAGATGCCAACTTTCTCAATAAATTTTAGTATTTGTCCTATTTTCTTCATTTATCCTCCTACCAATTATTTGATGCAAAATGGTCTAAGGCACAGAATTCGAATCGAAGGAAAATATTGTAGTGAAGACTGCAGTGAATTTGTTTTTTTGTTTGATCCTGAAATAAGCATAAAAGCTGTATTTACTGAAAAAACTATAATCGGCCTCCTAAATAACACCAGCCCATGCGTTACTCGACATGTTCTTACTAATTTTCATCCTAAGTTACACCCTACAGTTTTTGTAGATAGGTAGGCGTGGTAGGATATCCTATGGATCTAGATGAGTAGGTCCTCGCCTTGCACGAGTTGCGCATTTGCAGAAAATTTACTCTGATGCTTCATCACCCAGTTCACCAAAGCGAAAGATGCTTGATTCTACTAATCTTACTTACCTGATAACTTCTTGGCGCAATAACCGCTTAAGGGATTGTGGGTGAGCTTCGCAAAACATCCCAGTAGTTTTTTTTTTCGTGTTAACCGACGCCAATTGGATACAGCAAGTGAAGTCAAGTTCTGATCCAGTTGATCTTTTCAACGTAGAAGAGGTTTTCCTCTTCCTCTGCTACCACCAGCTGGTCCCGCATCGAATACTTTCAGAGCCGTAGTGCTCGTATTCATTCGGACGACATAACTCAGCCAACAAAGTCGCTGGATCTTTATTCGCTGCGTTATGTCTATGTCGCCGTGAAGATCACGCACAGCTTATTTTTCCATCTCCTATGGTTCTCGCTCTCACTAACGTGCAAAGGTCCAAGAGCTTGCAGAGAATCTTTTTCTTAAACACTCCAAGGGTCGCTTCATCGGATATTGTCGTCGTCCAAGCTTCTACGCCATCACCTTTTGTTCGTCGAGAGCGGACTTCACTACTCAATTGCCTACTTAGCCCAAAGTAGTATTTGTTGGCAAGAAAGATTTCCCGTTAGATTCGAAGACGAAGTCTCATACAACCTCGAAATCATAACGAGAACAATGCCAATACGCGAGTCCGTTGACCGTTGGTTTATTGACCGGAGGTGCTTCGTTTTGTCCTCATTCACCACCAGACACATTCGTTTATCTTCTTTATCCAGTTTGGAGAAGACAGAACTAACAGTGTGGGTTCTGAGGCTGTTGATGTGAGTATCATCGCCATAGCCTAACAAATGTACGCTCTTATAAAAAATTGTGTCTGATCGAGTAAGTTCTGCGGCGCGCACGATCTTTTCCAGCATCAGGTTAAAGAAGTCACATGACAGCGGGGCACCCTGATGCGATAACAAAGACAACAATGTTCTGTATAGTGAGAGTTCGTAAGGTCTTTCTATTCACATTTAAGAGCCTACTTGGCACTCCTCAAGAGGGAAGTATAAATTATTTTGGCTGCTTCTTCCCTAGCTCTTTATTCCTCTCCTATTCATGCAGCGTCATATGAATGGCGTTTTCTTCCAGTCTTTGTCAATTTTTTGTATGGAATCTTTGGTAAGGTTAGGTAGTAATGGTTGCCCAGAGATTGGACCGACTTGGACGAAAGAAGTTTGGTTCATCCTTTGTGATACCATTGGAAGAGGAGGAAAAGAGGTGAAGGAAAAAGCGATAGGACGCAAAGGAGAGGGGTGGGGAGGGTTGAGTATTTGTGGACCATGAACGGTGACTAATTTGCGGTTGTGTTAGCCGTTTTATTCTGCTGATGCAGTTCATCAGATTTTTGATGGATCTTTGGTAAGCTTGCAGAAGGGTTTTACTCCAAAAAAAGTTGGATGTATAATCTAGTTCCGCCGGGTGTTCAACTTGTCCGTTGCTGTGCATGTAAAATGCTCCATATAAAATTCTCTGTCTCGACCAGATCTCGCGAGGTAAGAATAACTCTATGGGGTTCACGGAATTCTATTTTAGGCCGGGTAAAATTAAAAGGGTATACCTTAATTATTCATCTCAAGATACCCACTGATGCCGCGTACTACAAATGAAGATCGATACAAAAGAGATTATATTTTCAGATTAAACTATTATAGACTGCATACAGATGGAAGTACGTCCGAGGCAGATAATCGCCTCTCCGTGGGCCATTAACTCAGCTTGAAAAAGTTTAAAATAGTTCGGTGGCATAGAATGAGATTTAGTGCGAGCTCTTTTGAGTATATCGAGTTGTTAATCTCTCTATATTTGAGGATACTTTACAGAATTCTAGCGTAAATGAAGGCTGGATCTTTCTATACTCGAGCCGCATGCAATCTAGTTGCGTTGCAGCTGGTCTGAAGCTTGCGATAACAAATATTGGAATGAGGAAACTTTAGCATCGTGGGTTGTAGAATCGCGTTAAGGACGACGGGCACTGCATTCGTGCACGAATTTAATGATACCCGTTTTTCATTTCCCCCATTTTTCTTCCAGATGTAATATAGTTTTGGTATCGCTGATAACTCCACCAGAAATCATTCTATTCCCATTCAGCGTTGAGATCTAACAACAGTCTCCAGAAAGATATAGCAGAATGCTCTTTCTATGCGGGGGATAAATTCTTTAAAGGAAAGTCCCTTATTAATATTGAAAGCGAGCTCATGGAGTTCACTACCATTTAGCTATATGCCTTCAAGGCACGCGAGTTTGCAATGCACTATGTTGTTTGCCGATAGTTGTTGTTGCATACGAGCGTTTGAAAGCCTCCATGGAATATTAAGAAAAAAAGAAGTTTATCAGCCTTCACTTGCGAGGCCCTACGCACTTTGGGAATTAATTCAACCCTCTCATTATATGTATCTACTTTCCCTCTCCTCCTGTTTGTGTTTCAGTATTTCTAATCTGATTGTGATAATCCATAGAGATGAACTTTTGGGAACAGAAAGTTTTCTTACGAATATTCAATAATTTTTAATTTTTAATTTTTTGATATAATTAACATACAATTTTTTCTCTTCTTTAGACCCGACTGCCATATGGCAATTTTCCAAACATGGGAAACATTCCTACAGGAGGTCGAATCCGATTCTCAGGCATCAAACGATGTGGCCAACGTGCTTTCACGTCAGGTAAGTGAATTTGATGTGCGCACAAATAACATTATCACCTCCAGCCATCACTTATAATACATATACATAAATACACATATACATACTTAGGTGCACGTTCTTTGAAGTCATATGTACGTACCCTGCTAGCTCTCAAGTACATTACTAATTCCTTTGAAGCAGACGGCATAGTAAACTGACGCATAGATGATTGACTACACCAATACTCGTACTAATACTCACCTAACCCTCACTACGCGTATCATTAACGTTTGAAGTTGAATAGCGGAGCGTTAGCATTGCACATTGCAACTAGTTCAACTCTAGTCACTCTCGACTTCTTCCATCCATTACCGGTTTGTGCATTGAAATGTTTATGAGTAGCTGCCTTTTCACTGCACGTAAATTGTGGTCATCAGCCACTTTATAGAGTTAATTAGCTAAATTCTAACCGCAACCGCAGAAACGCCAGTGAGTTGAGCAATTTTCTACATACAAACTATTTGCAGGAATACTCTTCAGGGAAACCGAGTTGTTCGAAATGGAATAAAATAAAGTACAACTAATTGAAATAAAGTTAAAACTAAATTTACCAAAAATAAATAAAAAATAGTGCGATATATGCAAATAATTAGTAAGAAAAATAAAATCAAAATCAAACCGAAATGAATATAAAAAAATTAATTAACAAAGTAAAGTAAAATAGAATATCATTTAAATAACAACAACAATAAAATAAAGTAAAGGCAAATAAAACAAAATAATTAAATTAAAAACAAAAAATTATATAATTTTGAGTACAGAAAATAGTAATAAAAAACAACTAGACCGGGTGCTAGTAGATTGGATTCGTTCGGTGCTGGCCCAAAGAATCGTTTCGGTGCTAGCAGAGGAAGAACTGATGGTGTCATCTGGGGTTAATAGAGGCTGCCCCCAAGGCGGTGTGCTGTCTCCATTGCTCTGGTGCATGGTAATCGATCCTCTACTCACCACCTTAAACGATTCGGGAGTCTACGCACAAGCATATGCACAAGCATATGCAGTCCAGCTATCCAAGGAAATTAAATATCTTGGAGTAATCCTCGATAGTAAGCTCCTATGGACATCACACGTTGAAACAAAGGCATCCAAAGCACTGACAGCTTTCTGTCTTTGGGAAAATGTGGGGTCTCTCTCCTAGCAAGGTCCTATGGATCTACACGGCTATGGCCTTAGAAAGTAACGAAATCTAACACCATATTGCACGGTGTCCCGTTGCAATATAAGTTGTGGCCAAAAATAGTAAACGTGGTGGTGTTTCAATGAAACTTGGTCGATGATCTAATTCCACTAAGAAGAGAAGAGTTATAAAATATGATCTTTACTGGTTTCTTTTCACGCCTCTCGCTCCCGCAGATTTTTAAAATTTGCTCAATTTCACTGAAATCTAATCTACTCAGCTGAAACTTGACTTGAGAAACTTTATTTGCCTCTACACCGCAATCTTACACAGACCGAGAATGACATGTCGGGCATAGCCATTGACCCAATTGGAATATACTCGCATAACGTCCTCGCTTGTTGAAGCGTATCCTGCGGGGTATTTTGAAGCATACAAATGTCTGCTGTAGTCAACACCGCTTGTTTGACTTGTTTGGTTTGATCTGCATCAGCATGAACAGCAACCGCAGCTGCGGCAATGATAGCCAAGCTAACAACTCTTTTAACTGTTGGCAAAATTTTCCACCGCCGCAATGCAAATTTTAATAAGCGAAGGACTACGGGTGAAGCTTGACATATTTGTACGTGTGTACGACGCTGGTGTGAGTGTGTGTGCGTTGTTGGTTTACCTTTGGCAAGTTGTTCTTACTTTAGCTGTAAGAGAAAGACTTTGCTACATACATGAAAAAAGGTATGTGAGTGGGTTTAAAAGCCGTTTTGTTAGTTGTTGTTCTTTTGTTAGGTAAGAAGTTACTTACTTTTATGGTTATATTAGTAGCAAAAGGTGATTTAAGTTTTGTGGGAGAATATTTTGATAATATTGGTAATTATATTCAGCAAACTACCCAGCACTGCTAAAAATGCCTTTCTGGTTAAGCGTTGCTTTGAGCGGGCGATTGACATATTCAAGCATTTAACTACCGGTATTTGACGTTGGATAAAAAAAAAATTAACAAATTTTCATTAAAATTTCGCACTTTCCAATCAGAATGTGTTTAGAAAAACTCCGTGTACACAGTTTTATACCCTTGAATTTGGATGCAATGAAATGGAAATCGAGAAGGTCGATGTAGCACGAACTTACAGATGACGACATCTCATGGGGTGGTGCAAAAATAACAGCACAGAACCGAGTCTTGTCAAGGTCCTGTGCTCCCGAGAGAAGTGAAGAAGCAAAAGAAGTACAAAAAAATGCAAATTTTAGTTGACTCAAAAATCGCTTTGCTTTTTTAAATGTTGGTTTCACAGGCCGCCTTGCACTTTCTTTATAAACTGAATGCTCGAAATTTGTTTATGGGACAGAAAACACCTTGCAGCGTCTGCATAAGAAATTGCCAAACATCAATGAGAATTCTGAGATACTTGGAACTTGCATTTTTTCATATCAAAACTCAAACAGCTTCGAAAATTCGCACCCGCATTTATTTTAAGGAAGGAAGTCCATCTAAAATTTTCATAAAATCGATTTTTTGTTAGTTTTCGATATTTCGAAAGTATAGTATCTTAAGAATATACTGTGAATTTTTCAGGCGGAAATTCCTAATAAAGGGTGGTTAAATTTCAAGAGCCGATGTCGAATGTTAACCACACCTAAATGTCAAGTTTTTTTTCTGCATTTCATTTGACGGTTTTCAATCTCAGACTAACTCAATTTAAACCATGGAAAGATAAAAAAAATACCAGTCTAACGGTTAGACGCGATAGAAGTGAAACCTTCCGTAAAACAAACTGAGAGAGAATGAGACGAAAGCAGCATTAGGAGCGGGATAATTATAGGTTCATTATAATATTGCTATAAAGTTCATATTTTATTTTCTTCATTTTATTATTATTCATCCTCAATATTTTCAATTTCAACAAATGATACGAGTGGCTTATGATAGCTAAAATATGATACAAATGCTTTGGTTTCGATGTTGTCAACATATCTTTGAAATACCGGTCAATTGTTGTTTTTGATCGTGTTGTCGATTCAGTGCGATTGTTACACATTTTTAAATTGAATGTTGTATTGAGAAAGTCAATTGAAGGAACCGCTGTGTCCAATGCAAAATTTACGTTAAAATCATTGGAACTTTATTGTAATCTTTTCTAAATATCCGCGATATTTCTGGTGTATACTTTATTAAATTTTCGTGAATGAATTCCGTGATGCTATTTATTGATTTTTTTTCTGTCGATATTCACGACACTTTTCTGCATTATTTTTCGGCATAATTGCGGTAAATATTTAAAAATGAAAATATTTACGAATATAAAAATACACACGCGGTTGCTATTATGAGCGTCCCCAGCAAAACCTGCGTGACCGAAACTCTAACACAATTACATTTTTTTGAATGTTACAAACACATATGCACGCAGGTTTTGCTGGGGCGTGACCGAAACTCTAACACAATTACACATATGCACTCGTATTTGTTTGAAAATCGACTTTTTTTTTGGTTCTCCGTCACCTTTGGAAAATGTGTAAACAGTAAGCAAACTTTATTCAAATATTTTCCCTCATTTTTGCATCAGTAAAATTAAACAAACGCCGTAGCCGAATGGGTTGGTGCGTGACTACTATTCAGAATTCACAGAGAGAACGTCAGTTCGAGTCTCGGTGAAAACACCGAAATTAAGGAAAACTATTTTTCTAATAGCGCTCACCCCTCAGCAGGCAATGGCAAAACACCGAGTGTATTTCTGCCATGAAAAAAAGCTCCTCATAAACATATCATAAAATAAAATAAAATAACTGTATAAAAAAATTTTTTTTCTTGTGATTCGAACCAAGAATTTTGGATCGGAAGCTCACATTGCTAGCCGCTCGGCTATCGCGCCATGCTGTCGGCGCTGGCCTAAAAGTTATTTAGTTCGTCGCTACGTTTATATGTAATATTCGTAACCAAGAGTGTCGCTTTTTTCGTTTCACTTTTTCTCAAATCACTCCCAACGATTCTAAAGAAGTTTTCACTTCAAAAATCGAGCAAAGCGTTAAAGTTATTCAGGCTAATTATGAAAACGGGCGTTCAAATGCATATCGCGCACTTCGTGATTTTTTCGATCAACTTAATCGTCCAAATGTGCGTACAATCGGAAAAATTGTGCAAAAGTTTGAGCAAACCGGGTCTGCAGAAGATGTGAAAACACCAGTGCAGCTCGTACTGCAGAAAATATTGCTGTTGAAGAGCCGTTCACCTCAACTCGTCGTCGTGCTCAACAATTGCGCCTCTCACGCTCGTGGTTGATGAACATTATATACATAAAGACTTGCATTTACACGCTTGCAAGGTGCAATTGAATCAAGAACTAAAGGCTCTTGACCATTTCATTCCATCGTCAATGGCCAGAATGGTGGCAGGAAATGGCAACAGTGAATGACCAATTTTCGAAGAAAATCATCTTCAGTGCTGAGGCACATTTTCACCTCAGTGGATTCGTCAATAAGCAGAACTGCCGCATTTGGGCGAATGATAATCCAAGAGGGATTGCCGAAAAATCAATGCACCCACAAAGAGTGACTGTTCGGTGCGGTTTATGGGCCGACGGCATCATTGGGCCGTATTTTTTCCAAAATTAAGCCGGTCAAGCAGTTACTGTGAATCGTGTTCGCTATCGCGAGATAATAACGAACTTTTTATGGCCCGAATTGGATGATATGGATGTGGACGATATGTGGTTGCAACAGGACGGCGCCACTTGTCACACAGCTAACGAAACAATGGCTCTTTTGCGCGAAAAATTTGATGGCCGCCAAGATCATGAGATTTGACACCGTTGGACTTCTTTCTTTGGGGTTATTTGAAAGAAAAGATGTACGTCGATAAGCCAGCAACAATTCAAGAGCTAAGAGATGAGATGATTCGGCACATTAACGGCATAGAACCTCAATTATGCCTCAGCGTCATCGAAAATTTGAACCATCGGATGGAGGTGTGCCGCCGAGACCGCGGCGGCTATTTGGTCGATATTTTGTTCTATGCGTAATTGAGTCATACCAGTATTATTATCATAAAAAGAAATGAGAATAATTTCTTAAAAAAATTGTATTTGATTAAAAATTATCACCGGGCCTTAAAACTTAACCACCCTTTATTGTAGCTTCTATAGCCCATTAACTATGTAGAGAGCGGTCCGCAGCGCCTGTACGTCAAACTTTAAACTCATTTATCTCGAAACTGTATTTTTAAAAACTGCTCGTTTTGTAACTCGAAAAGTTATCGACCGATTTGTTTGAAGTTTGGTGAGGCCTTTCTGTACATTAGTATCGGAAGTATAAACCTAAAATTTCATATTTTTCGCGTTGATAAATTACTTTTTGGGGGTTGAAAATGTCAATAATCATTTTGACTTTTTTTCAAAGGCTTATTTTATAATTAATTTTATACATGTTTTTTAATTTTATAGGTTCATCCTTTCCGTTAATATGTATAAAAAAAACAAAACAATTTAGTTTTATTGTTTCAGATCGATAGATTAAGAGTAATAAATACAGTAGTTTGGGACTTCGCGCCGTAGGCAGCCGACAAGAAATGATTCTAAGCCGCTATTTTGGAAAAAAAAAAATTCATTTTTTTTTGTACTCTCGACAGGTTAAATAAAGTTGTGTTAAAGTTTCAAAATAATATATTTATTTTATCACCTTTAAAAATTTATTAAAAAAAAACACCGATTTTGAGGCTTCCATATGGACTTCCCCATTAAAAAATCTAATTAAAACTGAGAAATTTTGATGAAAATTTGTTGAGCATTTTTTTTAATTTATGCAAGGTTTGAAATTTGAAGTTATGTCATAGAAGAAACCATATCACCAACAAAAAAAGTTATTAAAATTATATAGGCGCAAAAAAAAAAAATTTCCAAACTTGTCAATAAATGCCGGGGCTATAACTATTTAATACACTTTATGTATCTACCCGCATCTCGATTTCTTTAGGCGGTTACAAACAACCATTATGTTTGCACAATTACATGTACTATAATAACAACAACAACACTACTGCGAACGCGTATCAAAACTCCCACGCTACCTTTGCTGCCATTCGCACTGCGCTGAAAATTCACCTTTTATATTCCCTGCTAATTGCTGATAATAATAAAACTTTATAGGTAACTGCCAGCAACAATGAAACATGCAACAAGTGGCTGACAGCTGTAAACAAAAATTAGCTTTGTTACAATGTTGCCCTGAGGATGCAGTAGGACTTACCGTTGAGGGTGATTTCGTCTTAACCACAACACATTGTAATGAGAAAATGAAAATGATCTTGCATTTTTTTTTTTTTTTAATCTGAATATTTAAAGTACGAGCTAATTTATTTTCCACTGATTAATTTTTCAATTTACTTTGCAGGTGTCACGTCCAATGCTCGATAAATCCTTTCATCGTAAAGTTCAAAGTCGGAAAATTTTCACACACAGGGAGTCTTTTGAGACTATTATCGCAAAGACTGATGAGAAGCTGTCGAAGGTGAGTAGTTGAGTGAAGTGAAAATGTATGAAATGACCCCTTGTTTCGCGCTGGAACCATAAGAAACCATGGAAATAATAATAATAAAGTATATGAAATAATGAATAAAACCACACAATACTTAACGGGGGACATAACCAGACCACAGCTGAGGAGGTGAAATGAACTTTGTAGGAAGAAAAAGCGGCCCAAAGTAAAAATTGAAATAAAAAATAATAATGGAAATAAAAAAAAGAAATAAAAAATAATAACGAAAAGTAAAATATGTAAAGTTTCAATACTTTAATGCAGCGCTAAAATATTCATGCCGACAAATGCACTGCTCCCTTTTCATATATGCGGATAAATATGCATGTAAACATATGCACATACAATTATTTAAGAAACCCGTTGTAGTCGTAGGGTGTTTTCCTGCAAGCTCACCTGCATGCCTTACTGGATACATTAACGCGTCACGTACTGCAACGATGCTGTTGGGCATTTCCTTGTGCTTGCTGAGCTGCCTTCGAAAGGATAAATAAAGCATGAGAAGAATTGCGAACAAAGGAGGAAAGTATAAAAGAAAAAAAAAGAAATAAATAAATAATACTCTTGTAGAACAAAGTAAAGCTGATATGAAGGGAACTAAAATCACCTTTGAAGCACAAAACTTGCACAGGTGACTCTTGCAACGACACGGCTTAGCAGGACGTTTGCAAAGATATCTTTGTCCGTATATATGTAGACCAGGTTTTTCTTTACAAATATGCATTTACATACATATGTAGGGTACAGTGAAAAGCAAAACTACCCAGCAAGCACGCAAGTTCATGAACTATTACTGCATGGGAGTCATACTATTTCGAGTGTAACTAGAATTGTACTGGATGCCTTTGACCCAGTTGAGGTGTATTACTATTTTATTACTATTATACTCCTTTGACTAGGCTGTAGGTAGGTAGGTAAAATGGCAAGAGTACCACAAGCACACTTCAACTAGCACTTACGTGCCGTTTTGATACCATAATGTGGTCCAGTACCTGTGCAAAGAAACATTTTTTGAGAAGAGAAACCTTCTACAGCCATCCAGTGCTGTTGATGTAGTGGAGGAGAGAAAAGGGATCTAGGCTGGAAAATTTCTTCAAGTCATCCCCAAAGGGCACGCTAAGGAGTCTCAAGCGCCTAGCCGCCAAAGCCAGACATTTGCAGAGAAAGTGTTCGATCTGCAATAGGGGTTGTACGGAATTCCAAGCTTCTCCACATGAGTACCGATCACCCAGTGACCAGTGAATACCGCAATGAGTTTGGAAATTGAATGGCGGGCTGTATTGTGAAGCTCTTCAATATAAATACTCTAGTTTATGAACTAATATCTGGTGGAAGTCATACAAGTTCTATTGTAACTAGAACTGTACCAGTTGGAAAATGCCCAATTAGAAGTGGATGAAACAGAAATATTATTCTATTACATCAAGGTGGTAAAAAACCCTAATATTCAGGAAAATTTTGATTCAGGAAATGGTATTTGATGGAGAAAGTGATAATAATTCGAGAGAGACTAGTTCTGAACTAGTGCCAAAAGTACTAGTTGGGTGTCTATGTCAAATCTAACATCATTTTGTTATAACCCTGCAGTGCAAAGCGCAACTATTTAGTGAAAATACTCTAGTTTATGAAACGGTATCTGATGGAAGTTGTACCAATTAGAAGTGGGTATATATTATAGCAATACTGCTTACATCTTTAATACAAGCGAAATTTTGATTCGTGAGCTGGTGTTTGATGGAGGCAGTGATACTGGTTCGAAAGTTACTAGTTCTGTACTAGTCTGAAAATCACTAGTTTGAAGTGTATGCCAAACTAACATTATTTCGTTACAACCCTGTAGTGAAAAGCGCAGCTACACCGGAAAATTCAGCTTCATAAACTGGTATTTAATGAGGGAAGTGATACTAGTTCGAGTGAGGCTGGTGCTGCACTAGTCCCCAAAGTAGTAAATGAATGTGTATGCCAAACTAACATCATTTTGCTACAACCCTGTATTGAAAAGCGCAACTATATAGCAAAATTCTGCTTCATAAACTGGTATTTGAAGAAGGAAGTGATACTAGTTCGAAAGTGACTAGTTTGGTACTAGTCCCAAACCACTAGTTTCAAGTGTATGTCAAACTAATATCATTTTGTTACAACTCTGTAGTGAAAAGCGCAACTATACAGCAAAATTCAGTATAATAAACTGGTATTTCAAGGAGGAAGTGATACTAGTTCGAGTGAGGATGGTTTTACTCTAGTCTCAAAATCACTAACTGCGTGTGTATACCAAACTTTTACTACATCCCTATAGTGAAGAGCTCAACTACTCAGCGAAATTTAGTTTCATAAACTGGTGTTTGATGGAGGAAGTGATACTAGTTCGAGAGGGACTAGTTTTACTCTAGTTGTAAAATGACAAATTTGAGGTGTATACAAAAAAAAAACACATTCCTATTTAATAGGGAAATCTTCAAACGTTAAGGATGCGCGAAATGAGAACTAAACGAATACAAATGTCGAGTGAACTATTTTCTTTTTCGTCTCTTTTGAACTAGTTCACAACTAGAATGACACTAGTGTCTAATACCTAATTCGTTAACTTGTGTGACTCTGATGCAGAGGCTAGCTAGTTCGCTAACTGGTATAATACTGATATAACGCTTGGCCCAATTAGTTGTTATCATTCAAAAAAAGACAGCAGCAGAGCAACCTGATTACTGGTTATCTTAGTGGCTACCGCACTGACAGTCAGAACCAATGGGTTTGACTGCAGGGTAAATATTATTATGCATGCATATGTATGTGTACAAGCAAACTTGACGAGCGTTCGCATGAGTGCAGCTTAGACAGGCTTACAACGCATTTATAGCAGCAACAAACAGCAGACACTAACATTGAAAATGCCACAATTTATCAGCTTAAAAGCAGGTGGATGACATCGTAAATTACATAACTTTTATGGACACTCAGGCAAACGAGTGCTGTTCTTTGGGTTTTGCGTAAATAATGTGAATGCATTTATTTGTAGTATCTGACGTTCCATATGAGCGCCTCAGAATTCAGTTGCACAATTCGCTTTCTGTAAGTAATTTGTTTAACACTTGGTGAAAGAGCTGCTAAGTTTTCGATACAAAGAGGAAAGAATTAATCTAGACTATACTGAAGTTATGAAATTTTGTATGATCATGGCTACAAAAAAAGAAATATCTCAGATGCATATTTAGAAAGGCTGACGCTTCCACAATTACGTGCCGCAATTTCAGGCGAATCAGGGTAAAGCTGAGCGAGTGATAACAATTCTACTGAAAGGATATATGTCAAAGTTTCAGGCCACTCAGTGCAAAATTGACGGAGTCACAGCATCTTTACCGAGGAGATTTCACAGTTTTTTTTGTTTTACAACTGATTTTCATGGAAGATTTTATACGTTGTGTTGAGTAGGAAAATCCCGCGATAGTTTTTGCAGTTTAATTTATCGCCTTTCTTGTGAATGGAGAGTATAGTATTATTGCTGTGTTCCATTCGCCTGGCAGTGTTTCATTGTTCCAGATCATTGTGGTCATGTGATGCATTCTTTCAATGTAACTAGTACTAGTTTGCTTGTCGTTTAAATTTATGCACATGTTCTCTATCTCCTTTTCATGAAATCTCTTTTCTTTCCTTGGCACATTTTTGTTGCTGCGTGCCTTTATTCAATGTATGTTTCTTCAGCGACACGAGTTTTCTTTAGCAACCATTTTTTCCTCGTTTCGTTTTTTAGGTCAATCATCCGCTTGCATTCTTTATCGAACCATTCTGAGTTTTTAATTTTAACTTCGTATCCAAGTATAGAATACGCAACGATTGTGATTGAGTCCTTTAAGCATTTCCATTCATCTTCTATGCGGTCGGATGTTTTTTGTCCCCTTAGTTCTTTGTCAATTTCTGTCTGGAATGAAGCTTTGACCTTGAGATTCGCTGGCTTATTAGTGTTCCATTTTATTCGTTTTGCTCCTTTAACTTTCATGACGTTCGAGAGTTTATGTCGCATAGTTATTTGCCATTACTAAGTAATGGTCGCTGTCGTAATTTGGACCTCTAAAACTGCGGACAGCAGATATGTTGCTTTTTCTTCTAAGGTTTATAGGAGGATGATGAATTTGATTTGCTTTGCTGCTTCCGGGTACCTACCAGGTACCTTTGTGTATTTTTTTTTATGTGGAAATGCGGTGCTCGCGATGTATGTTGTCGTGGAGCTAGTGAAATTGCAGAGGCGTCTGCCATTATCGGAGTTCTCTCGTGAAGCGAATACATACCAGCTACTTTCCTGTTGCAACTTTCGTTGCCTATTTTTGCATTAAAATCTTCTAAGATCAGCGTTGTGTCATGTTTACTTATTTTGTTGTATAATTCTTCTAGTTTCGTGTAAAATCGGTTTTTCTCATTTTCGCTTGCGTCTTCGGTTGGCGCATATATGCTGATATTAACGTTAGTTTGTTGAAAGGTCCTTTGATGCGTAGTTTGCAAAGTTTGTCGTTCACTGGTTCGAAACCAAGTATCTTACATCTTATGTTTGCGTTGATCAAGAATCCTGTGCCCTTTCTGCCCGTTTTATTTTCTGTGCCACTATACCACAGGTCGTATTCTTTGTTACTGATTTTTCCCACAGTCCTTCCACCTTATTTCCTGCAGGGCCACGATATCCATTCTACACTTCGCAAGTTCCGTCGCTACTACGTTCATTTTGCCAGCTTGCACCTTATATTCCAAGAGCCAAGTTTCAATTCATTTTTCCTTTTTTTATTTATCCGGTCGTTAACGTTGTTTTGGGTTGTTATCCGAGGCTTTTGTGTAGCTTTCATGACAATAAATTTCCACTGAGTTGGTTGTCAGCCCTACGTCAGTGGGGTTGGAGTTTCAAGCCAAGTGGTTATAGGGTTATACCGCCCATATTCGGTCGTCAGTGCCTCGTTTGTTATCGACAGGATGTACCAGCGTGTAGGAGAGGTTGACTGTTGAATAGGAGAGGCTTTATAATCGCTTCACTACTCCATTAACACCCCCTACTCCATTAACATCCCTACTCCATTAACATATTGTAAAATATACAGTTACAATTTTAAGTCAATCGGTAAAGATTTGTTCGAGTTATGAGCCCGGACGACTAGAAAAATTTGATTTCGCGCAAGTCTTCGGTGCGGCGCGAATCGAACGAAGAGGAGCGGCACCCAGACCCTGAAATAAAAAACTTAGACTTTTTTCCTTCCTCATTATTTTCAGTGCGCCATTTTTAATGTACGACTCACTTTTAAGCAAAAAAAAAAAAAACATTGATTTCTGCAGTGCAGTGTAACCCTTTCAGCTACATCATAGAAGTGAGAGTTCATGCGCTTTAATACAGCAAACATTTGAAGAGAATTTTTGCAAGGCGCGCTGAAAATAAGCTATAAATCAGCAAATGCTTTGCATGCGCTCAGAAAAGACTGCTGCTATGCAATAAAATATCACTCATACGCCCAGTTGAACTCAAATTGCTCATTTGTACGTGAAGGAAGCCAGAATTGCGCACCCGTTTATTACCTATTTGAAATGAAACAACAGTTTGCGAATTGTGACAATCAAAAACTGCAACTGCATTCGTCATTTAAACTGTTTCATTGTTTAAATAAATTAATGATTCTTTCCTTTTTCGCAGCCATTCTCTTCTCGCTTTGCATTCGCAGCCATTTAATTGCAATTCTTTGTTGTTTCATTGCAGTGTCGTTTGGATTATAAACAATGTTATAAGTCGCATCGTCAAAATCCCACACAACTCTCACTCACCGAATACATTGATGCACACAATGCGTACGTGCAACAGTTGCATGCCACCAATGCCATGCTGGAGACCTATCATTGTGAGACGGTGCCGCAATTGATGCAAGAATTGGAAGAGATACACAATGATTTATGCAGTATTATCGCTGAATCGATACTACAGGGTGCCGATATAATTGCGAACAAGGTGAGTAGTTCAAGGGACATCTACGGAGAAGTAGTGTATTAAATACGAGCATAAATGCGGACTTACAGAGGTGCTCAAAATAATAGTAGCGTGACGAATTACCAAGTTTTAACGATTTTTTTTGGAAAAAATTCCTTTTTATATATTTTTTAAAATATGGTGCATTCTATGACAAGAAAAATATAATTCAAAGCTACAAAGTTTGCACAAAATTCAAACCCAAAAAATGAAAAAGGAGGAAAATTTCCAATTTTTTCTGGGTAGGCCGTTTTATTGCTCATTTAATACTAGTCCAATGAATAGTAAGTTTCAAGTAGCTAAAAATTCTCGTTGATTTTCGACGATTTTTTTTTCGCTGAGAAATAAAAGATTTACGACGAATATGATGAGACTTTACATAGAAAAAAAGTCGCAACATCAGATACAAAATAAAAAAGAAAAAAATGCAAAAATTTAATCCGATTTTTAAGCGACTTCAAACTTAAAGTTGATTGTACTAAAACTCAGTGCGCTATAAAACTGGATACCTTAAAGTTTTTTGAAGAATTTTTGTAAAAAGTTTATCATTTTGCTGAAAATTTTTTGAAATTTGTTAACTTCTCGTGAATTTAGTTCAAGGGCTGGCACTTTGAGTGATGTGGTTTTTATTGTAAAATCCACTTTAGTTTTATGAAACAAAAAAAAAAAGCAAAAAAAAAAATTATATTCCAAAAACAAAACAAATATATATTTAATTTGGTCACTCGTTGCGCTACTATATTATTGTTTTGAACTTAGGTGTACGTAGGTACATATATACAGACATACATACATGCATACATACAGCGCATAAATGGATCAGCACTCCAATGGATTGAATGCCGTTCGTACATGAAATTTATATCATGCAGTCAGGGATTTACAAGGCGAAGTCCAAAATAAACAAGACTGGCGTCATAAAAATGTGTTTGATGGCGCCCACTTTTTAAGGATTAATGCGTTGGGTCGCGCGTCGAAAGTGTCAGTATGTTTGTCTCATCGGTATAAAAATGAGTTTCGATCAAAGAGATATAGTAATATCAAATGTTGTTTTAAAATCGGTAAAATGTGTACCGAAACATTTCAATTGATGAAAAAAGTTTATGGCGATGATTGTCTATCTCGTGCCAGAGTTCATGAGTGGTTTACACGTTTCAGAGATGGTTGTGAGGACATAAATGACAATGAACATACGCGTCGAGCCACCCAACATTAGTAATCACGAAAACTTCATTGAAATTGTTCGTAAATTTATCAAAAAATGAACCAAAATCAGCGTTAAGATTTATGGAATCGGAGTTGAATATCTTCAAAACATGAATTTATCGCATTTTAACTGACCATTTGGGCTTACGAAAGGTCTGTGCACGTTTCATTCCGCACAAGTTAACTGAGGACCAAAAATTGTTCAGAATTCAACATTCGAAAGAGCTCATTAAAGAGGTGAGAAAAGACGTGAACTTACTTTACCACCTTGTAACTGGTGATGAAACGTGAACCTGAAACTAAACGTCAAAAAGCCGAATGGAAGGCCCCAGACGAGCCACCACCCAAAACATCGCGTTTGAAGAAGTCAAAAATCAAGTCGATGCTCATTTGTTTTTACAATTCCAAGGGAATTGTCCACAAGGAGTTCGTGCCAATGGGCCAAACCCTCAACGCAATTTTCTATCTTGGCGTTTTGAAGCATTTGTTGCATCGCATTCGTCGGATTCGCTCTGAATACTGGGAAGGAGGAAGCTGGCGCTTATTGCCTGATAATGCAACATCTCATCGATCCACTCTAGGGACTGATTTTTTTACTAGAAATCGCATCTTAACCATCAATTCTTCACAGTATGCGCCTGATATGGCTCCCTGTGACTTTTACCTATTCAGAAAATTGCATTTGGCCATGAAATGGCAACGCTTTGCATCCGTAGAGGCCATCCAAAAGGCTTGTATCGACATCCTCAAGAACATTCCGGTCAATGACCTGAAACACTCGTTCGAAGAGCTTTTAGATCGCGCAAAACAGTGTATCGAGGCCAGAGGCGACTATTTGGAATAAATAAACTCGAAGTCATATCAAAACAGCTCCTGTTGTTTCTACTTTAGCTCAGTCTTATTTATTTTGGACTTCACCTTGTATAAGAGGCTCACTTGGATGAAGATGCAAAAGTGAGTGGGTCCAGTCTATTGCAGATGATGAATGGCTATTAAGTTTATTTTTTATTTTTCTTCGAACGGCAAATTTATCTTTCATATTTCATTAGGAGTTAAACTCTTACACATGTAGATGTCACTTGCCGCTATTATTGATAATATTTACCGTTAACAATTATAATTTTTTACCTCATGTTTTTGCAAAATTATGTCCTCTGTAGAGCAGCAATTGCTGATTTATTGTATTCTATAAATCACTTTAATAAAAAATATAATATTTGATCTACGAGTATGTATCTATATATCTATATTTAAAAGTATACTAGGTTGTTCAATAAGTTTTGCGGTTCGATAAGAAAAATACATTTTCATGGTTTAAAATACACTTTTTTATTCAGTATAGCCAACCTGAGCATCAATACACTTATTCCAACGAGATTCCAATTTTCGAATTCCATCCCTGAAGGAAGAATCTGGAAGGGCTGCAAAATACGCTTCCACAGTATCTATGACCTCATCTTTTAATGAAAACCGCTTTCGACACATGAATTTGTTTAGGTCTGGAAACAGATGGAAGTCGCTGGGTGTCAAATCTGGTGATTACAGTGGATGCTCCAACAATTCGAACTTTAATTCATGAATTTTTTCCATTGCCAAACTGCTTTTGTGACACGGTACATTGTCCTGATGAAAAAGAATGATGATTTTTTTTCTTTCGCAAAACTGGCTCACGAAATTTCTCCTTCAACTGGCCTAAAAGGTTGCAATAATATTCAGAATTTATTGTTTAAGCAGTTTGCAAGTAGTCCAAAAACAAAATACTTTTTGCATCCAAAAAAATGTTAGCATCAATTCGTTCAAAACCTTCTTGGCCGTTTCCTGGACACGAACTCATTTTTGAGCTGAATAGCCAGGTTCATATCATTCTTTAGTCTCCCGGTTTTGTTTAAGACTCGTTTAATATACCTTAGTCTTATGTATAGTGATGAATCGACCCACAAAATTCACTTTGTTTTTGTGAAATCGCTCTAAATGTTGCTGGGAAAGACGCATTCGAATGTGCCTTTGTTCCAGTGTAAGCGAATGCGGCACCCCGTTTTGTGCACTAAAATTTTGAATAATTTTCTGTTATTTAATGGTGTTTGAGTAAAGAAAGAATTAGTTTTTGACTTATCATTTTCGTCATTCATACTGGGACATAAAATGGCTTAGTTAAAATGCACAAAAAATTAAGTAAAATCATCTCCATTCGCTTTGGTTATCACTAACACGGAGGGGGCCAAAGATCTTACGTAGAATTTTTCACTCGAAGGCTCTCAAAACTTTTTCATCTGTTGTTTGCATCGTCCATGCTTCTACGCCGTGTAGCAGGACGGGCATGATCAACGTTTTGTAGAGTGCCAGTTTGGGCCTTCGAGAGAGAGAGAGAGAGAGAGAGAGAGAGAGAGAGAGAGCTCCACTTCTGAATTGCCTACTGAGCCCAAAGTACCATCTGTTGGCAGGAGTTATTCGCCGTTTGATCCTTTTCACCGCAAGACCCGCATTGCTCGCCGCTCTCTTTAAACTGGAGTATACGGAGCATACAGCGCGATTGGTGTCGCTGATAATGTCGACGTCGAGTGCTTACTGAGATTTGCAAAGCACGCAGACCCATTAAAAGATGTCTACTACAAATAAACGTAAAAGTCTAGCTTCATCTGGTAACACTAAAGACCAATCTAACCGAAATCGATAGTCACTTACGTAGTAATTTTGAGACCAAACGTCCAACACTCAACCTACGTTTCGCTGATCTTCCAGGCGGTCTATTGATTACACCTAGGCAAAAGCCATGACCGTGTCGGAACCATCGTTGAGATGAAAATTGGCCATGCATTTTTTATATTTTAACACTAAATTGCCGTCCTCTACCCTCTAAAGCCACAAGCTGTAATCTCCATTGTCTCGTCCAGTTTGCTTGATTCTAAAAGTGAACAGCTAGCCCAAATAAAATTTTGCCAAACTGCGCGCGGGTAGATAAAGTTCGGTCCACACAGAATTTACTTGTTTTATTGTTTTACTGTTTTATCAACTCATTTATTATTTACTTTTTTTTTGTTTTTACTTCACCGCACATATTGAAGTGTCGTGTTGGCCAGCGCGTGGGGCGGCAATAAATGTTTCACCTGCCTTGTAGAATTGAACTCAATGCACGACATAAACTATTCAACCACTTTATTAAGTAATCATATGCACTTGCATTGTTTCTGTTATTTATTTGTGCATTCAAATACGCTGATGTACATACTCATATACACCACACACCTAGCAGAGAAAACATGAGCTGGTAAACAAAATGTATGGCTCATAAGTGGTCTGATTTCACTGAATGCGTCCCACTTTTTTGCTCATGCGGCTGGTAGTGACATTTGCCTCTAGATGAGATACTACCAAAGTTTAGAAAAAAAAACGTAAAATATGGGCTCATCAAGACTGATTCGAGGTTTTTTGAATTCACTTATATATATTTATATAATGTATTCGACCCATTTGGATTTGAGTGTAATTTGCGAGGTTTGATCGAGAGTGAGTTTTCATATTTCGGGTTGATATCTTCTTTTACTTTGACTTATAATAAGTACTCGTGTTAGAAATGAAGACACCATTTTTTAAAATTTTTTTTTATTTTTCAACATAGCCCCCTTTTAGAAAGATAGGAATATTCTCCCAACGCACCGGCTAATTTTTTTAACCCCTCCAACAAATAGGATTTGTCAAACTCTCCAAAATACGTCTCTGTCTCGGGGAGGACTTCCTCGTTGGACTAATTTTGTTTTCTCGGGACCCATTTCTTCATGTTAGGGAACAAGAAAAAGTTGCATGGAGCCATATCGGGTGAATACGGGGGAAGCGGCAGCAATTTATAACACATTCACGGACTTTGGCGGCAACAACTCCGGATGAAAGTGCTGGTGCGCTATCATAGTGAACCATTACCTTCTCTTTCGCCAAATGCGGGCGTGTCTTCCTCAATTTTTCGTAAGAAAGCGGTCCAATAACTTACTATAGTATTGTGCAGTTATCGCTCTTTCTGATTCTAAAAAATCCACTAGGATGACGCCGACCGTCAAATCGTCATCATGACCTCTCCGGCCTACGAGTGACTGTCTTCGCCTTCTTTGGAGCAGATTCACCGAGAGAAATTCATTGTTTTATTTGTTACTGCGTTTCTGGTGTGCAATGATGAATTCAGGTTTCATCGGCAATAACAACTCGACGCAAAAATTCCTTCGGACTTCATTTAAATTGCGCCAAGCACTGATTCGAAGTTAAAAGCCGCATCCACTTGTTATCCACCGTGAGCAATCGCGGCACCCATCGGGCCGACAATTTTTTTATCGCCAACTTATCTTTGTAAAATATCAATTGCCGTTCCAGTCAGCACACCTATCACCTCTGTCTTTTCGCGCACTTTCGTTCGTCGACCAGCGAGAATAAAGACGTGGACTTTCTGAATGATTTCTTTGGTAATCACATCTGCCGGGCGTCCTGGATGCTCCTCCTCGAAAACGGATGTTCGAAAACGTTTAAATTCGTTGAACCAATATCTAACAGCATCCAAATTTGCTTTTATCTCCTCATATTTTTTCTCATCCAAAAACAAAAAGCGACTTACCGAACGATGCTGCTCTTTTTCCATCTTAGCGAAAATCTCGCACCACGTCTTACTTGAATAGCTGCCAAATCCAAACTAACCTATCAGTCAGCCTGAAATTAGTTTGTTTTACGCTACAGATAAAGCAGCAAAACCGATAAGACTAATGGGCTTACCTCCGGCAAACCTTAACATTTTAGTTGGCAGTCACGCAGCGGCCAAGTCACTGGCCTCAGCGCTTATTAATTGAAGATTAGTTAAAGAATACACCAGATGGTTCTCCCTTATCCAACAACACAACATTACACTTTGTTGGATTTCCGGTCACTCTGGAGTAAGTGGAAGTAAGAGATCGGATGAGTGTTCCAGGAAAGGCTCTGAGCTTGAGCTTCAGGGAGTGCCAGAGGACATAAGCATTGCTCTAAACGAACTGTACACACTGATTGACTTTAGTGTAACCGATAAAAGTTGCAGTGTCTCCAAAGCTCTGTGGGCAAAACTGAATTTTAAAAGTACAAAATGGCTGCGTGGATTCAATAGATCAACTATCAGCGTCCTCACAGGTGTTATAGAGGACCACTACATCCTAACCAGTAGAATGGATGTGCCTCACAATGATTTCTGCAGAAGTTGTGTAGATGAAGAAGAAATTGAGGCTGTTAAGTAAAGTTAGAGAAACAGGGATGGCACTTAGATCACGAAATGGATTCGTTGTGAAGCGCAGGAGCTGATCTACATTTGCCTTTCCAGACTGAACCATCCTGAGCTTTGGATAAAGCTTAAAAGGTTGCTGATACCTAAGATTATCCATATTTACTAAGAAGTAGGATCTTAAATATCGGTTCCTGCTTCTGACCAGAGCCGGGCATGTGCACAAAAGGTGTTGCATTGTTTCCAACTCCTCCTCATTCCTGCAGCTACGACAGAAACCATGCATGTAAACGCCTAATCTCCTTGCGTGATTTCCTATTAGACAATGCCCTGAGAGGGCCCCTACTGAGGTCCTAATTTGAAGTCTACTCAATTTTATAATATTCTCGTGGATATACGTAAATTTAGCTTTGACAATGTTTGCCTAGCAATTTCGCACGTATTGGCGTTAATCCATCTTTGCTTTGCAGAATTGATTAGTGCGTTCTTAATGAGAAGCTTACAAGTTGCGAGAGGTAACCCCCATAAAATTATTTATGTTCGACATACAGGTACCTTCTCTTGCAAGTTGGTCAGCCCTAAAGTTCCATGGTATATCTCCGCGGTCTGGAACCTAGCATCAGATAATACGATACTGTTTAGTCATCTCATTAAGAGTTTAACGACAATATAAGACACTCCTTGATGTTATTTGGTATGTATCCAGAGCCCGTAGAGCAGCTTGGCTGTCTGATATTCTGTTTATCTCTAACCACCTTAAGGCTTCATGAATAGCGTTTATTTCCGCTTGAAAAACACTACAGTGATCCGGTAGTTGAAAGGATTCACTGATAAAACGCTCTTCGCAATATAAAACTTATCCTACACCGCTATCCATTTTAGATCCATCCGTGTATATCCTCACGGGTGTGTTGGCTGATGGATCTTCCTAAAGCCATTCCAGTGGGTATATCCGTATATCCGTATAGGAGTCTAAGATGGTTGAATTTCCATATGTTAGAGTCAACAAGCGTGAGCTTGTGCTGAGACTTAAAGTGGAACAGGCCGCTGAATGTTAGCAGAAGAGATCAAGAGGTGGCAGATGTGACATGGTGTCCAAAGTTCATTTTCTTAACTCTTTTTATGATGTTTGGCTTCCAAGTCAATTTCCTATCTATGGTTAGTTCCAAGTACTTAGTTCCTTCCGAAATCACAAGAGTTGCCCCCTTAAGCATATTGTGTTTCGTAGTGAACAATATGAGTTGAGTTTTGCCTGAGTTGACTCCTAGACCATACTTTTCTGCCCACCTAGAAATTGTGTCTAGAGGATTTGGTATTAGGTCTCTTCACGTAGATACGAATTGACCAAAGACAGGAATAACAACTTCACCGGCGCATGCTATCACCTTACAACCGACCGATTCCAGTATTAACAGAAGTTTATTTACAACTGGGTTGCATAAAATCGTTGAGAGGACTCCACGTTGCGGTGTACCTCTACTCACCAGTCTCCTAAGTACTGATTCTCCTAGATTCGCTTCAATGATTCTGCTATTTAGCATTTTTCCAATGAAGCCTACCTAACCCGGTTCTACCACAAGATCAGTGAGTATTGCAGTGATTGCCTCCCCTTCAACATTGTTAAAGGCTCCTTCAATATCAAGAAATGCAGCTAAAGTAAATTCCTGTGTGTGCAGTGAACTCTCCGCCGTGTAAATAAGTTTATGTGGAGCTGCCTCTACCGATTCCCTTTCGTGTAGGGACGTAGAGATAAGATTTTTATCTATAGTTAGGCTTAAGTGAAATTCTATTAACCTCTCTAAAGTTTTTAGAAGGAAAGAAGAAAGATATATCGATCTTAAACCTTTTGGGGGAGTATGTGAGTTTCTACCAGCTTTTGGATTGAAAACAGTTTTGACTTGTCTCCATTTAAGAGGTATATAACTGTGGAGAAAGCAACCTCTGAAGACTGCTAGTAGCCAGTGTGTTAAATATTCAGCGACTTTCTGCAGTTCCACTGGATAAATACCATCTGGACGCGTTGATTTAAAAGGTTTGAAACTTTCAATCGCCCATAAAAGAGGAACTAGTTACTTTCTTAAAAATATCTAAGTGGTTTAAGCAACTTAGTTATGGAATGGAAATGAAATGCAGGTGTCACAATAGGCCGTAGGACTACCGAGTGTCTTGCCTTAGACAAGCAACCAGGCTAACCTAACTTAGTATCCCTTTTTTCAGAAGCGGTCTCATGTGGAAAAGTCAAGCAATGCGAACTAGTCGTGATCCGAAACTCACTCGAAGTGCATCAGAATGGCACTAATGGATTTCTCTGTAGGACATTTGCATACGGACATACTCATATGTGTGTTTGTGTATTTGTATTGTGAAGGTTCAAGCTAATTGTTGCATGCACAATGCACAAAAAAAAAGTTATACACAAAAACTGTAAAGGAAATATATGCACACATACATACAAAAAATGAAAGCCCGTGTGCGAATTCATGGAATTAATTATAAATATGTATGTAATCCAGTGTGTAATTGTAGGTGCGCGTATGTGTGAAAATGTGGCCACAGTTGACGTCCGCCTGCAAAAGGGTGGGTTAAACAAATTATTGGCGTACACAATCGTCGGTTAACCATGGAAAAGCACAGTTACAAATATGAATGTAAATATTTCCGCATTGTGTGGGACATTACAATTTTGCGGTTGTAATTAAAAATGAAAAATATATAACAACAGAATGAGTGAATAGTCACCTCAATTCGATATCAGTTTTAATTCAATTATGGCAATTCATTATTTCGCAGAAATGGGAAATGAGATATGTATGTATGTATGTATGCATGGATGTTTGCTCAAAGGAAATATAATACTAATTTTGCGAATTTCCACATAACTCAACACAATTAGCTTGCGTGAAATGTATCTTTAAATATCCTTTCTCTTTTCACAATTCACTTTTCAGGCCACAGATCAAGCGAAGCGGTACAGCACTTTGACTATACAATGCAGTTCGGTGGTGCCCATGCAGGACCTCACGAATTTCGTACGCACCCTGCCGCTGCCATCGCAGGCGCAAAAAGTTCCTAAGCGCATTTTTGCGCCGCCACAACCACCGGGCGAAGCTGACGATACGGGGGATTTCAATGTAAGTACCAATGCGAGTGTATTTGTTAGACGTTAGCGGAACCTTGAATGTGTGCTCGGCATAAGGCTGCATATTCGTTGCTGCTTGAACTCTAAGTATTTGGAAAATTTCAAAAAAAAAAAAAACACAAAACACATGCGAGTATTTTAAACGAATCTAAAAGTATTTCTGTAGAACTGAAGTTATAAATTTGCTTCTAAAAAAATTTTTCTGTTTCAAAAAATTTTTCAAAACAGAATTTGCTTTAAAAAAAAAATATTCAAAGAATTTGCTTTATAAAATTTTTTTTTTGTTTAAAAAAATTAGCCTTTTTCAAAAATGAATTCCCTTTAAAAATAAAAAATATTCCAAAAATTTGCTTTAAAAAAAAGTTAAAAAAAACATGCTATTAAAAAAATTTGTTTTTCAAAAAAATTTCCTTTTTAAGAAATTTAAAAAAAAAATTTGCTTTGAAACAAAAAAAAAATTTGCTTTGAAAGAAAAAAAAAAATTTCAAAAAATTTGCTTTAAAAAAAAAAATGTCTACTATTTTTTATGCGGACTCTAAAAAAAATAAAAACTATTCAAAAAATTTGCTTTGAAAAAAAAATTTTTAAAAACATACTTTTAAAAAAATTACTTTTCAAAAAATTTCCTTTTTTAAGAAATTTGCTTTTTAAAAAAATTTGTTTTAAAACAAAAAAAAAAAATTTTTCAAGAAATTTGCTTTTAAAAAAAAAATGTCTACTATTTTTATGGGGACACTAAAAGCCCGCGATATTTAAAGAGAAATTGTAAAAATTAAAGAAGGAGAGATATAAAAAGAATTTAATTCGGTGCTCTTTTAATCCGTTTAATGATTTTTAACCAGCAGTGCTCGCGTGCGGTGGACATACTCTAACACACCAACTCTAGTGCTGCTCGCAGGTTTCGGCTTGGTTATATTACACATATTATTGACACATTAACGAATTGTGTCTGCCAACCGCTACTTGTTATTTATACCGGCTTTTGCATATGGTTTCTTTTTCTATATTTCATAAAGTCAACATTGTGAAGTTGGTTTATGTTTAGAGCCATGCCTTTATATATACCTTAGAAAATCAACCTACTAATTTTTATTGGTTATTTTATTTTTATACTATATACGTAATAGTGAAAGAATAAAAGTATTTCGTCTTTTATTTTTAATGATTTTTTATTTTTAAGCAACATAAATTTTTAAATACAAATTCGGTTACAGGTTTGTGAAAGAAAGAATCCGAGCGTCAGGTGGTTAAGATAGTTTTAATAACAAAATAATCTGCTATTTGGCTTTTTAATATTTTTTTACGCTTCTTATACAATTAGTTGTTCGTTTGTCACATTTTTTTCTATAGAACGTTGTCCTTTTTTTCAAGGCCCCAATATTTTGTTTGTTAAAGTCAAATGTCAAAACGCGTAAGAAAGAAGAAGCTGAAACTCTTTTATTTTAGCATAACCAAGAAGACGTACTTAGTTTTTAAAATGATTTACAAAAGACTGAAAACCCCGCGATATTAAAAATAAAACTGTAATAGTTAAAGCACAGAAAGATTTAGCTCTCTGTTCTTTTATTTTTGGCAAACCAAAGTTTTTTTAATGATGTTAAGTGGGAAACAGTAAACACAAAACTTTATCTAACCGCCATTTTATAAGCAATAAGCAAAGGAGAACTAAGTGAGGCCCGAATTTTTATATAAAATAAATCAGTAATCGTTCTAAAACAAATGCTAAATAAAAAAAATGCATTCCGCTTAATATTTTTCATAAAAAGTGAAGCGATTGACACAAGGCACTGATGCGTGTTAAGAATTGACTTTAACGCAGGTTGAGTACCTTGCCACATCTCCTAGCCATTATGTCATTCATATTTTATATTATATTTCACCATTTAACGCAATGTAACTTATTTTAAATTCTTTGCATAGGAAATGGTTGCAATGATGCGCAACGAGCTGGTCTTCGATCGCCATTCAACACTAGCACTGCGGCCCGCACTGGAATCATTAAAGCGGGAGGCGAATGATTTGGAAATGCAAATTCGTTTATTACAGGTATTTATGTATTTGCATATTTTATCATACAGAGTTTGATTGAAAAGTAATGAGCCTTATTTTTTTGAAGCAGCTTTATTAAAACTTTTGGCTTATACAACTAATATTCTTCAAAATAGGACCCTTGAGCGTCAATACACCGCTGGTAGCGGTCCTTCCACTGCAGGAAACATTTTTTAAACTCATCCGCCGGAATCGCGTTCAATTCGGCTGTCACAGTTTTTTGGATCACCTCGATGGAGTTGAAACGCCTCCCTTCAGCTTTCTTTTCAGGCGCGGGAACAAGAAGAAGTCCGGAGGGGCAGGTCTGGGCTGTACGAAGGGTGGGGAAGCACCGAAACCCCCATCTTGGCCAATGCAGAGGTGCAGAGGAAGGCGGTGTGCACCGGCGCATTGTCGTGATGAAGGGTCCAATTGTTGACGAGGTCGGGCCGAATCCGGGCAACGCGGTTTTTCAGCCGAAGGAGCACTTCTTTGTAAAATACCGCGTTTACAGTGCTTCCTGGAGGTACAAACTGTTTAGCTTTACGCAAAATTTGATCGAGTAACGTTGCTCCAACGATCGCTGCATTTTCGCCACTGCAAAATCCTAACACACTTTTAAAACAGCTTTCACGCGCGGAGCGATGTTGACTGCACCGCTGTTGCTGGCGAACTGGGACCGATTTCTAGTGGAAGGGGAAAGTCCAACAATAATTTTCCCCCACCAGCCGATTCGGTTAATCGCTTGGCAGACGCTCCGCGCGGAAAGACTCATTACTTTTCAATCAAACCCTGTACATATTCACACATGTCAATAACTTTACGCACATACACACATATAGAATGATTTTTTTAAAGACATAGAATTTTTATTTTAAATTTGTGCAACGTGAAACATGAAAATTAGCTACTTTTGATAAATTCAGTGGTGCAAATAAGAGAGCTTTTTGCCTTGGAAGTTGGCTGAAAATTAACGCTAAATCACGTCGCATAATCACATCACAACAGCTTATCTTATACCATATTTGATGTGATCTCATCCATATATTTTATTGAGTGTACGTTAGTTCTTACAAAACGTTGATTTGGAATTTGGAGTTTGCAATCTTGTCACACATAATCACCTCAACTACATCTTACGAAGACCAATCAGTCGGCATAATCACCTTCTGGCGTAACGGTGGTGAGAGCTATAGAATTTTTCCTACCCAGTGATTCTAGCCAGTTATTGGTCGTAGGGGATTTATCATCATACATAAATCAATAACGTAGGTGGCACGAAAATACTACAAAAGAGTTAAATTATACAGCCAGTTCATATACGCAGTTCTTGAGACGTTTGAGGATATATAGAAGTTTGATAGACACAGTTCTTGACACGCTTCGGCTAGCAAAAGTTCATTCCATTAAAGTATTCTTTTCAAAATCTCATTTCTGAAGGTTTGTTTTGCTTGAAAGAAACTGATTCTAAATACTAATCAAAAAGTTGGAAATCATTAGCCTCTAGCACTCCCTAGTGAGTGTAATGTAGATTTCATTTTCAGTTCTGGAAAACTTGCTTACTTACTTACATGGCAACTACAACCGATGGTCGGTCTTGGTCGCTACTAAAATGCTGTGCCCATCAGCTTTGCATTCCGTGTTGAAGCCAGGGCGGTCAGGTCGTCGTCGACTTTGAACAACTTGGACCGTACATAGATGAGGACGTCGTTTTTACGAGCTCCTCAGTGCATTTCGAAAAGAGTACCTTCAACCAAAACCGTCCCTGCGAGAGGACTGTGCTAGTAGCGTTGGACCTCAAAACGGCTTTCGACACAGTCAACCACGCCACGCTACTAGATGATATTCTACCGTCAACACTCCCGCAAGGGCTGAAGAGGTGGACCGCGAACTATCTGAGTGGTCGTCATTCGTCAGTGATATTTCGAGACCAAATCTCTAAACAGAGGAAAATAAAGCAAGCTTTTTAACTTTTATCTCTCGAAAATCCCCCAGCCACCTGAGGGAGTCTCCTTAGTCTCCTACGCCGACGACTGTACGATAATGGCGTCGGGCAATGACATTGAGGGCCTGTGAGCCAAGATAAACGACTACCTCGCCTGCCTTTCTAGCTTTTTCACTGCGAAGAACTTACAACTTTCCCTCACCAAGTCCACGGCGACCCTCTTCACCACCTGGACAAAGGAGATTAAACTGCAACCCAAGGTAAAAGTCGATGACACACCAATTCCGACTGTTAACAACTCCAAAATCTTGGGAGTTACCTTCGATAGTTTGCTCTTCTTCTCAGCGCATACAACCATTGCCACTAAATTCCGAAATCACAACAAGGCCCTCAAATCGCTTGCCGGCAGCTCTTGGAGCAAAGACAAAGAAATGTTGCTATCGACATTTAAGGCAATAGACTGGCTTTAAACTATGCTGCGCCTGTCTGGTCAGCTGGAGCCAGTGATTTGCAGTGGACGAAGTTACAGACTTGTCAAAATACTGCCATTAGGACGGCGACAGGATGTCTCTTGATGTCTCCCCTTCAACATCGACACGACTAGGCCCATATGCTCCATGTAAAGGAGCATAATAAACTGCTCAGCAAGCAGTTCCTGTTAGGGTGTTACCGCAGGTCCCGCCCATGAAGACATCTGCTGTCGAAACAGCAAGTTCCCTGGGCCTACCTTTAGATGAGCTAGACAAAAGCGACCGGCGATTTACACTACACTGTTAGGGTAGAGTTACTGTTACAATAACATCAACCGAGAGGGAGAGGGCTCTGCTTTTAAATTGCCTGCCCAGCTCTAAGTACCATCTATTGGGGAAAATTATTCTTCGCTGCATCTCTGAGCTGACGTTGTTGTTGGACCTAATGCTGGATCTTAGGTAGACAAAGTCCCTGACCAATCGTCATACGAGTTACGCAACCAAGTGGCTTTTTCTGCATGTAATGGGTCTCAAGAGACTCGTCATTAGTGATCTTATTCTAATTATGAAATTTATCTCATGCACATAATCATGAAGGCAGTGGATGCTTTCCATTTCAATTCAACCGGGCTATTCGGGTCATGTTCTTCGATTACGATGTAACTCAAATATGTTGCTCTCTGGTCAAAATAATGAGACACGTATTCTTTTGTTCACCCGAAAAAAATTTTTTTCAAGAGTTATCGGCAATTTTGTTTTTCGGCTCAAACTCGATTTTTTTTAATTATATAAGAAAATTTTTTTTTTAAATGCCCATAACTTAGTCAAAAATGAACCGATTTTAATAATTCTGGGTTCAAAATGATCGTCATTACTTACACGAGCGATTTGATGTAGAAACAGTTGCAAAAAAGTATTTGAAAATTTTTTATTTTGCAAAAAACAAAAAGTGCGAAACAGGTGTTTTACTCAAAAATTCATTACTCAAAAACAACTCATTTTAGCTACTGGGCATTCAGCTCAATTGAAGTTTGAGGTGTCTTCTTGATTTGGAAAAAGTTATAAAAAAAAAAATACACTTTTTGAAATATTGAATTTCGCAAAAATCTCAATTTTTTTTCTTTTTTGCTAAATAAAAAATTTTCAACTACTTTTTTGCAATTTTTTCTACATTAAGTCGCTCCTGTAAGTAATGACGATCATTTTGAACCCAGAATTATTAAAATCGGTTCATTTTTGACTAAGTTATGGGCATTTAAAAAAAAAATTTTCTTATATAATTAAAAAAAATCGAGTTTGAGCCGAAAAACAAAATTGCCGATAACTCTTGAAAAAAATTTTTTTCGGGTGAACAAAAGAATACGTGTCTCATTATTTTGACCAGAGAGCAACATATTTGAGTTACATCGTAATCGAAGAACATGACCCGAATAGCCCGGTTGAATTGAAATGGAAAGCATCAGTGGTGAGCTTTGTCTCCAGTTCAATGCTCAATTTCTGCACCAATAGAAGCTTATGTAAATGTAGGACAAGGTCGCTTCTGAAAATAATTGACCTGCAAGGGAAAATAGTATTGGAATAGTTCAGGGTGTTAACAACTTTAATGTTCACTTCTCGCCCAAAGTTGACTGTGAAGTTGTAACCACTCTAACTGATAAGTTATAGGTAAATCTTGAAAAAAAGAAGTAATATTATTTTTATGTTTTCAAATAGAAACAGTTAAACTCCTTAAAAATAGTGATCAAATTTTGATAATTCTTTCATCCGAATTCGTTGTTTTTATCTCAACATTGGGTGTGCTCCTGAACATACCACCGCTTCCAATCTTGATTGAAAGGGAAGCTGGCTCGAGTGCCTTAAGATGAAAAGGTATATCTAAACTTAAAAGTGGGGATATGAAAGGACATTTAAAGATCTTAGAAGACTTTCTACATTCCCCATTCTTCATAGGGATGATATACTATCACCCAAACCAATACTCTTCAGGAACTTCCAAGTTATAATTAATGAACGCACAGACTGGAGAACTAATTCTTTCACTTTCAAACCTGGCTCTCAGCTATGGCTTACTGATGGGTCCAAATTGGAAAATGGTAGAACAGGGGCAGGAATAAATGGACCTAAATTCAAAAAATCGATTCCGATGGGACTCTACCCAACAATATTCCAGGTAGAAATACATGCCATTAAAATATGTGTGAGAGAATGCCTTAGCAGGAAAATGAGAGGTACTCACATCTACATACTTTCAGATAGCCAAGCGGCTCTAAAAGCCCTTCCATCAACAACTATCACCTCTGAATTGGTAAATGATTGTCTAAACCTTCTCAACACGTTAGAAAACCTCAACACAGTAACACTAGGCTGGATTCCGGGACATGAAGGACATGAGGGAAATGAAATGGTTGATGACCTTGCAAAACAAGAAGCAAATATGCAACTTACTGCTGCTGAGCCTTTCTGTGGATTCACATAAGGCCACATTAATGAATTCCTTAGGAAATGGGAAGGAAGAAAATTTGCCGCACACTAGCTAAACTGTGCCGGTCAGCGTCAAGCCAAACTATTCCTAAGTCCCAACAAAGGAATATCTGACAAACTTCTCTCACTAAGCAGAGTAGATCTGCGTCTTTTAACCGGATACCTTACAGGTCACTGCAGCCTGAGGTATCATCTAAATAATATTGGTCTATCTGAGACCAATGTCTGCCGCTTTTGCGAAATGGACATAGAAATCTCAGAATATGTGCTTTGTGAATGTCCTGCGTTGGGCAGACAGAGACTTCATCACCTTGGTGGTATCGCAGTATCTCCATGCAATCTTTGGAACAACAAACCCAAAATTGTGCTAAAATTTTTAAAAAGCCTAAAACTCTAGGGTTACAAAAATAGGCCTTTCACAAAAGATCAGCTCTGGTCGCAGTGCGTAATGGCCTTCTAATAGTAATAATAATAATTTCAACTTTATGAGTGACTTTTATTAATTCTTCAAAATAAAATCATTTATCACGATTGCGTCTCCGCACTAAGTTCCGACTAGGAAAATCACTAAATTGTACCGTTAGATTAATTAGGTTTTATTCAATTAATTATGAAAAAAAAAAATAAAATAAAATAATAATAATACTAATAAATTTAGTCAAATGCCCAAATTCAAATCTATCTCCTGCTGTTGGTATGCTTTCACGTACTCTATCAATCAACACTATTTGTTGCAACTGCAAACTCGAATTTTATTGGATTTAAATTTAGTTAGCTATAAAACTGCATACCAAAAATCTTTTTAGTTATTCTAATTAATAAAAATCCCTGGAAGTGGGATGGAAAGTTTGCAGTTTGTAGTTTCTAGTAGTTGCTTGAGTTTTGCATACGTTTTTAAAATTGTATTTATATGGTCTTTGTCAGACAAAGAGATGCAAAACACGGTGTGACAAAAAAAAAAAAAATTAAATATACTTTTATGGAGACCTAGCACAACTTGTAGGTATAGTAAAACTAAGAAACATGATATAGGAGAAATTTCCAATACACCCCCAAAATCTCATTTTATGGCCATAAAACCGTTTTTCAGTAGGTTGATGTGAACAATCACTCCTAACTTCGCCAATTTCCATCCGATTTCGAATTTGTTTTTTTAGTTCGAAAGAACAAAAACAAACCTTTTTGACAGTGTGTTGACAATTTTTCTGAAATGACAACTGACGAGACTGTAGACGGAAGTATTCGGAATTTTTTTATTTTTTCTCCATTTTTTCAACTTTGACATCATTTTTGCGATATTATCCGATATTGAGGATGTTTTTTAGTACACTACTGCTATAGTAAATTTAATTCTGCGTCGAATGAGCTATATTTGACTGTAATTGAATTAAAATTAATAGAGTTGTGTGAGTTTTAAGATTTTATTTTTTTTTTCCTAATTTGGTATGTAGGTATAACTTACGCTAAATGGGAATAAGGACGTGTTTTGATGCGTTATTGCAGATACGTAATATTTATTGGAGTATATATGTATACATAAGAGTACACTGTACTGCATATAACAGAACTGGTAAGAACTTACGAAAATATCTGACATATTATAGCACACTTTTTTTCAATAGAAATATGGAAAAGCTCCCAAGTGTACCAAAGTTCACACTGTACATTGATTAACAAAAGAAGTTTGTTATTGTATTATAATTTAACCTTATTAAAACGTCAAAGCTTTATTTTTTGTTTCATTGAAATTCAAGAGATATAAATCAAAAGGTTGCTAGAAAAGTCGAATTTCTCAATATTCTCCAATGATGTGGCATCATCATCCTTATCATAAACCAGATGATGTTATTTTTATAAAACGGACGTAAACGGTCATCATTATAAAGCTCGAAAGCACATAAAGTATGCTGATGTTGCAACTGTTAAGAACCCCGTAGTCTTGGACGATATGATTGACTTAACTGCAGGAACTGAAGGAAGTTCAACTCATTGCTGATGATGATCAAACTGATAACAATAAACCTGATGATGAAGAGTACTTTCCGTCTGGTTCTAAGTCTTCAGAACGACACATTGTATCAAATTCAGATTTTCAGGATCTTTCTCGTGATTTACTTCTATCGGGAAGACAATCTGAAACGTTCGCTTCTCGATTTAAACAATGGAATTTAGTTGATGACGACTTAAGATGAATGATGATGATCGAATTTCTTACAGAGAAGTATTCAAAACTGATGAAGAGAATGACAAATGTACCGTACCATACTAAACTTCAAAGGGCCGTTTCCAATGCATTTTTAAGTTTGGAACCAGCTCCGTTGTGTACTGCACCGTACCGCACCGTACAATGCTGCACTGCACAATACTCCAATAAATATTATGTGTTTACAATGGCACTTGTTATCATTTTCATGCTTCGATGCCTACATACCAAATTAGTAAAAAAAAATAAAATCTTAAAACTCACACAACTCTATTAATTTTAATTCAATTACAGTCAAATATAGCTCATTCGACGCAGAATTAAATTTACTATAGCAGTAGTGTACTAAAAAACATCCTCAATATCGGATAATATCGCAAAAATGATGTCAAAGTTGAAAAAATGGAGAAAAAATAAAAAAATTCCGAATACTTCCGTCTACAGTCTCGTCAGTTGTCATTTCGGAAAAATTGTCAACACACTGTCAAACAGGCTTGTTTTTGTTCTTTCGAACTAAAAAAACAAATTCGAAATCGGAGGGAAATTGGCGAAGTTAGGAGTGATTGTTCACATCAACCTACTGAAAAACGGTTTTATGGCCATAAAATGAGATTTTGGGGGTGTATTGGAAATTTCTCCTATACCATGTTTCTTAGTTTTACTATACCTACAAGTTGTACTAGGTCTCTATAAAAGTATATTTTCACTGTCGCACAGTGAAATTAATAAGCGTTCACGAAAACAAAAAAAAAAAAAAAAATAAATAAATAAAAATAGTAAAAATTGGTCAAAATGTTGATGTGCCATTTCGAATATTCCGTCACACGGTGTGTGTGAATAAAAATTTTGAAACTGTGAATAGTGAAACCTTTTTTTATTATTACATAATTTTATATTAAATATCATACTCTTTTATACTAAACACTTGTCTAATCTCCCAAGGACACGGTGGATGGTTTGAATCGCACGCAGCAGCGTGGCATCGAGGGACAACTGTTCAACAAGGTCAACGAGATGCAGGAGGATTTGTCTTTGAAGAAGTTTGATTTGCGCGCCAAGCAGTTACATTTTTCTGCCATTAAAGCACAGGTAAGTGAGCGCATACTCAGATATTTAAATGAGAAGCTGAAGAAATATTGCATATAAATTTAAAGGCGTCATATGAAGGGAAGATTGCAGGCGTATACTGCAAACTACGTGCGGAAAGGTAAATATTGTGTGGATATGATTGATCAAACAAGTCAAATTTTTCTGCGGAAGGAAAACTAAAATGTGAATATGATTAACCCAACAGGTCAAAGTTTTCTGCCATACAAATCTGTGTGTATGTCACAACAATACAAATATTTTATATTTTACACTTAACTGCCCCTCTGGCTAAGACAAACGAAACGAGTGCAACGCATTTTTGAAAGAAAAGAAACATTAAAAGAATATATATAAGTATAATAAACTTGCATGCATTCACTTTTATGTGCTACTAAATAATTCACTTTTTACGAGCACAAAGTCATTTTGAATCTAAAAAGTTTACACCTAAGAAATATTTAATTCAGTATTTAAATTTTTATGTTATTAACAAAACTTGTGGACTGCTGAGTTACTACGTCTCTACATTCTAAATGAAAGAAGTAGTACCTATCGCCGTAGATGCCAGAGTAATTAACTAAATTTTTCAAGTAAATACCAGAATGTCGGAATAAGAAAAAATTTCCAAATATTAAAAAAATAATTCAGATTTTATTAAAATTTATTTAATTACAAAATTCTCCCTCTCTGACATGCAAAAAGCAGTAGAAAAGTTTATCGGTTCTAACTGAAACATACGCATGATTGGTCGGTTGGTTAAAGTGGTGATTCTTCCAGAATCCAACTAGCGCCTCCGCACCATTTTGTTCCCACATCCTCCTTATCAACTTGTTTAACGGTTATATACAGCATGACTGTATCCAGTCCCTGCGGTTTAGGAACCTTATTAGGTTGTTGACGTCTAAGCCAGACAGTTGCTTGAGACACTCTGAGCCTTAAGGGGGGATCCTGCTTTAGAGGCTTCAAAAAATCGATTTTTTCGTGAATTTTTTTGGGAAGGAAAGAAATATTCGATTGAAACGAAACGTTGAGGTGTTATTGCTATATATTTCAGCAGTCTTCTCAAATTTTTTCATTAAAATATATGTCATATTATGCCTGGTACAATCATTTTGCCGAGGCGCCTCGAGTGTGCATGTGTCATGCGGCGGGAATGATGCAGGTCGCAATTTTCATCCGAAACCAAAAACCCAAAAAAATTTTTATTTTAGAATAGTATAGCTTCTAGTTAAACTAAGAAAATTAAACAAAAAGTGAGAAATTCAACAATTTTTCGCAAATTAAAAAAAAAATTCATTTTTTTGGAAAAACAAATTCACTTTAGATTTTTTAAAAAGTGAGTTAGTCATAACTTTCTTCAGGTTTTTTAGGTTAAACTAGAAGAGAATTAAATTCCGAATACAATCAATGTTATTTCGTTTCGGTAGGATGTTTAACTTTTTCCCTATCTTTCCCGTCAATTAGGAAAAATCGTAAAAATAAAAAACCGAACTGCGAAAATATTTTGAATTTGTTTCTGAAATTTTGAGGACACATTCTTGGATAGTTTGGGAAGACATGACTGCACCTAATGGTGTGATATCGATACCTCAAGAACGTTATTCATGGCAGATTCCACTTTTGCCAGTTCATCCGCTTTTTGGTTACCTTCAATGCGCCGATGTCCCGGGACCCGGATTAAGGTAACTTTATGGTTTTCACTCAACGTGGAAAGGCTATTCCTACTTTGTTCCACCACTTTAGAGGCTTTTGTAGCCGAACCCAGTGCTTCCCTAATTGCCAGTACTTCCGCCTGAAAGACACTGCAACCATTAGGGAGACGCTCAACATTTTCAATTGTAAGTTTATGAGAATATATAGGTATGTATCAGCTGCAACACCCCAATCCAGCGGCTCGCTTGGTTGGAATAACGTATGTCTGTGCATTGAGAGCCTCTCTAGGATGTGATCTGATTGCTCCGACCGTTATTACACAGGCTAATCTTTGTATTCTACCGAGTAATTTGGTATTGTACTCTCTTCCTAGAGCTTTCCACCAAACAACCGAACCATACGATAAAATAGGTCATATAACCGCCTCATACAGCCATAATGTATGCTTAGGTTGAAGACCCCATCTTCTTCAGAGCATACGTTTACTGGCATTTTACTCTATTACTTTACTTTCGTAATAAATTTTGATGTTTTTGAACCAAAAAAAAACGTAATTTAACTTTTAACAAAAACTATGTAACTGAAATTTCGATTCTATACAAAAAGTAGAAAAATTTCACAAAATTCTCAATACAATTGCACAGCTTTTAATTAGATTTTCTAGAAAAATTTGTGCTTCCCAGCTTATAGCTTTCTAAATTTTACTCCAATAAAGTGCAAGTGTGAGTTTTCTCGAAAATCCTGTTGATTTCTTATAGTTTCCTTCCTTGACGGATTTGCACTTTTTTGGTATACGAAGAAAGCATGCAACACTTTTAGGGGGAACAACTATCAAAAACCATCGAGAGTTTCGAGGCTATAATTCGTTAATTGGCTATATAACTGCGTACCCACATTTTATTTTCAAAACTCTGACTAAAAGGTTGGAAATTTTGATGAAACTTTGTCAATTTGTTTTAGGTTTCGTACAAAGTTTGGAACTTAGATGGATGTTGTTCTTGTTAAAGGATGAGCTATATTTTACTGTGAGAAAACCCACAAAATTCGATAGCTGATATTTTTTCAGCCTCAGAAGCTCTCCCGAGCGCCCCCGATGTGGCCAGAGGGATTTCGCGACATTACAACTTAGTGTACTTGCCCAACGCTCGCTGAGTTGGTGTGAAGCTCATCTTTCCAGGAGCAGAGCGCAGGTAGTCAGGGGAATTCCAATGCTCTCCCTTCGCAGATAAATCACCACAAATATCCATTGTCTGGTCCGCTCATCCGCCTCACAATTTCCCGCAATTTCACTGCGACCAGGAACCCAGATGAGGCTTATGTCAAATAAGTGAGGCATGGAATTCCCTGATCAGTTTCGAATGCACCGCCCCTGAGCAGAGGGTCCTCATTGCCGCTCGTCTGTCGGAGTAAATATTTACATTCTTGACTGTTAGTGGGCATGTGAGCAGCCAATCAGCTGCCTTCTTGATTTCGGCTACCTCTGCCTGGAACACACTGCAGTGGACCGGTAACCTGAATTTGAATCTGATGGGTAGCTCCTTGCAAAAAACTACTCCGCCAACCTTTCCTTCCAACTTCGATCCATCCGTGAACAAGTTTACCAGGCCCTGTCCCCAACTGTAGCCCCCCGTCCACTCTTCACTTGATGGAACATGAGTGGTGAAAGCTCCGGTTGGACTAAGCGAGTTTATACATTGATCCGTTAGTAGGGGGACGAACTCGAAGTTTCTAAGGATGCTTGTGTGCCCATAAGTGAGGTTGAGCCTATAGAACGAACGCCTCAGTCTGATTGCGGTACGTGCAGCGGCAATTCTGCCTGCGATGTCTACGGGTACCCCATTTAACTTTGCGTTGAGCGCCAGAGTAGGAATCGTTCGAAGCCCTCCACTGATTTCAATAAGTGCCTACTGAACGCTCTCCAGCTTCTTCACCAATGACGTCCTCTCTAGTGAGTTCCACCAGACTAGGACTGCATATAACAAGATAGTCTAGCAGAGCATATACTGGGGCATAATTGTGATAGAAGTGCTTATTTGTGTATGTGCTTTATTCCGAATTTGAGCTTTCGTATTCATTATTTACTGAAGGAGAGAGCTTTTAACTTAGAAAGCTACAAATGCTAGGCAAATATATTGTGTATTTTACCGAAAGCTTTTAGTTTTCGAAAAGCTTGCCGTGACGTAGTATAAGCTGGTATAAGCATTCTCTGGTTATAAGGTGTGTTACATACTTCAGAAATTGATAAGGTAAGAAGGAAAGTGCTTTCAGAATGCGCCTCAGCACTGGAGAATTTCAGAAAGTAGATGGATGCAAAGCACTTTCTGAAAGTAACATTTTATTTGAGAAATGCACCCTCTGCACTATTCAAATCTCCTCTAAGCTACTTCTTTTAAATTGAATTGGCAACGGTGTGAACGGAAATTGGACAGATTTCGGTCCAAATATTCGCAGTTTTTTAGCAATAAAAATAGGTTTGCATTGCTTCGCAGAGGTACCAACCATTGTTTCACACAAATGCTGCGTAATGTCAGTATATTTTTGTAACGATAATATTTTGTGTAATTAACCGAGAAAATTTAAGGTTTATTTATTTTTCATATCTAATTATGACAAAGTCATACTTAAGGCCGTCAATATGAGTTCTCATAATTTGCTGATAGAATTTAAAGATATTTGTGAAAGACGAGAAAAACATAAAAGGTGCATAATATAAGGGGTTACTTAAGTCCAGTGGCGCCAAAAATGCGCTAAAAGAAAAACTGGTTTTAGAAGCGATAACAACAGAAACAAATATAAAAAAATTTATTCATTGTTTATTGGAACTTACCTTTATAAAAAATCTTATTTTAATTTTCTTTACAAAAATTAGTACATGAAAAATCACCCACAGTATAATGAAAGAAATGCTCCACGATCTGCATCATTTCCCCTGGAAATGTTGATGGATCTGTAAGTAAGTAAAGTAAGAAAAAAGAAAATTCTTGTAAAATAAAGGCGTAGTTAAAGTCTGTCGAGCCGGGTTTTTGAATTTCAAAAAAGCTTGCAATTTACGGCATTTAAAAAAAATATGCATTTACGTCATCAATGTCATACTTTAATTGCGTTTATAAAATGTTTTAATAAAAATATGAAAAATCCAATCTATAGAGAAAATACTTTTTAACATTTAAAAAAAAATCGCATCAAAAAATATTAAAAACCGTATGAGTTATCATGCAGACCGTGCCGGAAAAAGTAGTATAGAGAAAAACGAGTTTAAACTTTCAAGTGCCTTAAACGAACGACAGCTACCTGTGCGCATCAAACTCTCGTCGGCCAGTTACATTTTCTACCATAACTTTCTATCTATGGGTAATTTTTACAATCGACTTCCACAGAAATACGCCTAAAACTATAAAGAGCAATAATTTGCCCCTTTCAAGCATATCGAACAGACATCCCAGCAAAAATAATAATTGATACTAATGGAATTTTTAGATGTAACAAGTAGAATGTCAAATCCCCTGCACAAAAATTAAGTATTCAGATATAGTACAAATTGAAGAATTCAAATCAGCTGTTCTAGTGGAACTACATGAATGAGTAAATGCAAGTTGAAGTGGATCAAAGGGGCAAAACTTTATGGCATGGATTTAGTTTTACCCACATTTATACGTAGACCGACGAGCTCTGCGTGGAAACTGAGGCCATCAAGTTTCGTCTGCATATGTCCGCTATGCTGTGTGAGGAGGACAATATCGTCAGCGTGCTCGAGCTTTTCCAAGTGTTCCATTCTAATAGGATATCAGAGAATTCCACAGAAACTAGCGCTTCAAGAGATAAATAATTATTTTACTATTTCTGCTAGGCGTCTTGATATTTTTTTACAACTGGGAGGACCTACAGCTTTATGCCGACTCCGAGCGATAGAGATGAGAAGCTTTTTCATGACAGAAATGCACTTGAAAATTATGTATTGCCTACCAAAAGACCACCGCTATTAGGAAAAAAAAGTTTTCTATCATTTTTTTATTTGCATTTCCGAATGATGGTGATGCACCAATCCATTCGGCTACAGCGCCCAGGTTTGAATTAGAATTATTTAGAGTAGCACATTTTGCGACATAAAATCATGCCTTGTTTGTATGGGTTGCTAAAAGACAACTCAATAAAAGATTTTTTTTTATAAATAAAACAACAAAATTTGTGGAAGCGTTTTTTTCATTTTATGATAGTTTTTAGCGACAGGCGATTAGCCTACCCTGTCAGAAAACAAATAGATTAACGAAGCCAACACAAGACAAGTCTTGTCGAGGTCCTATGCTCCCGAGAAGAGTGAATAAGGAAAAAAAGTAGTTTTTAGTTTGAAGCCAACTGTAACTCACCTAGTAGTACAAGATGCGCTTATCAAAATTTTCGAAGACTTTTTGGTATAATCCCAGCTGCATATAATTTATGGTATGAATCATTTCTTCAGTTCTGATATCCTCTTGAGCTTATTGCCATAGACCATAACTTTCATATAGTCTCAGAGAAAGATCTCCAATAGTGTCAAATGACAAGATTTCGGTGGCCACTAGACCTCATTGCTTCGTGAGGTAAGGCATCCCAGGAATCCGTTCGAAATAGGGCCACTGTTTCAGGTGCTGTATGGCAAGTGGCAACGTCCTGTTGAAACTAGACATTGTCTATTTTCGGGCTATGTTATCTAATTGGAGACATAAAATGCTTGGTATCATGGCAACGCAATGTTAACAGTTCAGAAAATTTAAATTTCACTAATAATTGCCGCAAAGGTCTTCATTACTCTTGAGTCCCCCTGTAAATAACCGGATGGTGTTTTTTTCGCAGTAAAACATTTTGCGCAAACTTTTGAAGCTTTCCATTGACAACACAGCTTGCACTTTTCCATTTGCACTTTCGTATTAACCGGAATAAGAGCTTTGCTAGCCAAAGCTTTTAAAGCATTTGAGGAATGCTGCTAAGTTAGCGAGCAACAGGTGGCACACAACAGAGCTGAGTGCTTTTTTCTAGTGATTTGATTAAAAGCTCATAAGCTTCTAAAGCGGAAAACTTACTGTCAACATGAAGTTCATGCAAATAGAACTGACATTGACCTACTTAAAGTAAACAACACTACTCACACACACAAACACACCAACAAGAAACAAAGAAGCAAACGCTGCGCTCTGTTTACAAGTTTGCAAGTGTGCGTGAAACTGTGCTAGTGAAAGTGTTTGCATTGTTGGTTGCATGTGAGTGTGTGTGTGTGTGCGTGTGTTTCTTAAAACAGCTGTCACATTGACAACTGAAACTTCACAGCTGAGCACTTGGCCGACTGCCGCAATGCGCATGTGACCTACTCATCCTTCAACTGCTATCTCAGGCCATTGAGTCGCAAATACTTAGTAGGCTGTGCTCCAACTGTCACATGCAACTCCCGCAAATGTCAGTCAAGTGGCAAGCGAATGAGCGCGAGGTCGTTACTGCATTAATAGCAGCAAAGCGAAGCAGGTAAATCATAACTGTAAAGTGTAGTTGGAGTGTAAAAAGCTGCGGCTAAAAAGTGAAAGATGCAAAAACAAAGCAGACGCAGCGGCAATCACGCCAGCCATTGATTGGAAGCAAAGAAACAAAAACAAAAATAAGCCAAATAAATATTTATCTCTAAAGAAGAGAACAAAACGGCACTAGCGAAAGTTGCGAAAAAGCGTGATCATAACTGCGAAGTGGCAAGTGTTAGGTGAAGGTTGAAGGCATAAAATCGGCTGCTACTTGAAATTGAATGCGGCGTTCAATGGTTGGCAGAGCAGGCGTGAAAATTTTGTCTTTTAAGCGCGATTAGAACACTGAAATACTGGCTGATTTAACGGTGCAAGTGTCAGGAAGTAGCGGAAGGTTAATGGAGTTAGAAAAAAATTTAAATAAAGTCAATTGATAAGGCAGTGAGAGGCGTCCCTTTGCAGGACATGTGCGTATGGAAGGAGAGTCGAAAACAAATAGAGAATAGTAAATATTCCACAAATGGAAGGAAAGTGAAAGAGGCAAGCAGACGTAACGCGTGTGTGCAAAGGTGAATAGTTAAAAATAAATGAGTTAGTCAGGCTCGGCACCTGCTACACCCACTCATTTGTACGGCGCTTATAAATAGACAACTTTGCCAGGCCCCACCGAGAACGGCCAAAGAGAAAATTACGAGAGGAAGTGTATGTAGAATTGAGTATGGCGAAAGTGAGGACAACAAAGGCATTCAAATTATATTAAATTGAAATTTTATGCGTCGCTACAACAGACAGCATTCGTAGCCAAAATACGCAAAAAAAAGATATTTTTCAATAAAATAAATTTGCGTGAAATATTTGGCAAAAATATGAATGCAATACTTTGAGTATTGCAAGCGAAAAGTGCGGGGAAAGCAGTAGGAGGCAGAAGATGTGTCAAAGTCGAGTGTCAAAATCGCTTGCCAGCCAGCCAACCAACCAGTCACAGAGCGCAGTGAAGTGAATCGAGGTGCAGTGAAGCGAAAGTGTGAGCATAAACGCCCAAAACAGAGATAAAGGGCCACAGAGAGAATGAGAGCGAGAGAGCAAGAGAGCGCTAGTGAGTCAAGTAACAAGAGAGAGTGAGAGAGTGCTAGTAAGTGAACTAACAAGAGGGAGAGAGAGCGAGGGAGCGCTAGTAAGTGAAGTAACACGAGAGATAGCGCTAATAAGTGAACTAACAACAGAGAGAGAGCAACTCTGCTTGAGACTCACTGTTTGCTGAGCGAGTTAGCGTGGTAACAAGAGCACTTTTGCTCACCACTGAGTAGCAGTGAGTTCTAACAGTGAAGTGTGGCAGCAAAAATTTTGCACGTTAACAACGGTGAAAATTGTTCGTATTTTGCCGAATGCGAAACAAGTTTGAAAAAGGCGAATGAAGAATTGAAATGAAATGGGCAAATACACAAAGTGCAAGCCGAGCAATGCAGCGCTGTAGCTGCAACATTTACTTGAGTTAATATAAAAACGAAAGGCGTTACAGGCCGCACAGTCAGTCACGTGCTGCGTCAATTCGAGTGAATTTCGAACGGAAAAACGGAAAACGGTAATTCGATTCTCGTTTGCGTGTCACAAAGCTTGCTGTGATCCAAAGCAATTGCTTCCCAGTTGACTATACTCGTACACACACACATACATGCGTACATACATAGGTAGCTGGACAAATTTGACACAGGAAAAACGTGCGCTGCCCAATCGTACGCGGAAGTGAATTTTGTGAATGAAACATTTTCACGCTGCCCATTCGCTGCTGTTGTTCGCTGCTAATGCATTACTCAATCAATTCAAGTCGGCCTACCAGCAGTGTTTTTTGAGTCTACTTTTAGGCGCGTGCACCGTGCGAATGTTGCAATCAGCGAAGTGTTTGCGGTCGTAAATGAGTGCTTGTTAATGAGTGTACGTGCGTTTTTAGGCGGTGGATGCAATTTTGGATATTTTTTTATTTTATGAAATTATGCGTGAACACCTTAAACTCAAAAGAAGCGATAAATTTGTGTGAAAAATTATTTAATTACATTCAATTTTGTGGTGCATTTCAGCGGCTAATAAAATGAAATAAAATTTAGTGAAGTGTAGTTAGAAAAAATTTAATGAATAAGACTACAAAACTAAGGTAGAAAAAAAAATTAAAACAGCTGTAAATATCTATTAGGAATCAGGTAAAAATTGTGTGCCTCGGTATTCGAAAAAAATATAAAAAGAAAGAAAATATGAATAAGTAAGAAATAACCCATAAGTCAGTTTAGAAAAATTCAGATGATAAGAAAATCTATGTAAATTTAGAAACTTTCCTTCGAAGCGTTTGAACTCAAAGCTGCGTTGACTGTAATCAAAATTATTTAACCCTCCGTTGGACACCTCGTTGGCCACACGGGTCTTACCTTTTTTCGTCCTGTTCGAGGGTCCCTTTTAAAAGGTTATACCCATAAATCGATTGAAAATTAAATTTTAATAAACTCAATCTAAACGGTTTTCCAATAAGAAGTATTATTTTGATATTCACAGAAAAATGCTATTTATTAATACCAATGATCGAATGTCTATGTCTTTATAAAGAGGAAGGTATGCCGTTAATAGTGCAAAATAACATCAGGCAAATGACCACGCTTACGGGACAATATTCTTTTCATGAAATTTTCCATAACCGAATTGCAAAGTGGCTACCCTATGTCCTCGATAGCCGCACGAATTCCATCTTTGAGGTCTTTACTCGACCCTGGGCTGTTGGCGTAGACCTGCTCTTTCACGTGGCCCTAAAGAAAAAAGTCACAAGGTGTTAAACCAAAAGATCTCAGTGGTCTTCGAGAGATAACACTGTCCGGAAACGCTTCCCGTAAAAGATGAATGGTTTCGTTGCTTGTGTGGCACGTAGCGCCGTCTTGTTGAAAATAAACGTTATCCAGATCAATACCAACCAATTCGGGTCATAAAAAATCGTTAATCATCTCTCCTGTTTAACACCGAACACCTGTTATTGGAAAACCCTTAACAATAGAAATATGCTAAATTCACGTTCAAAGTCGAAAAAGTCTGTCCCAAAAAGTCTGACGCTGGTGCCCAACGGAGGGTTAACTTAAGTGGAAAAACGGTCCCTTTTTAACTATTATTTGTTTGTTTGTTGTAAAGCGTACAAATAAGAATCTCCTCCGGTTTCATTAAAAAATTGCTAAATTGAGGAAAAGGAGAGAATTTTTTTTTTGCTCAAATCTGCGACGAAAAGCACTCCTTAGAGTAAGAACTCGCTTTTAACACATTTTTGAGTGCATCACTACGAATTGTATCAGCCCCACTTTTTAACTCGCACACAGAAATTTCAAATAGTTGCGTAACAACTGTTCTTTGCTGTGCTCCTCAGAAAATGGTCTAATGAAGTCAAATTGCAGTTCCAGAGTTCAGTTTGCTCTTCCGTCCGATTACTCCATGCTCGGAGACAATGCACAAGCGATCAAAGTAAGGTTGTCTATGGGGCATGTACATCTTTTTTCAAATTAAATGTCACCTATCTCCTCCTCTTCAAATTGGGAACGCAAAAATTGGTTAACTTGGAGTATGAGGGGCGTGACAGGGGAATTTGTCTGTACCGAAGCTGGTACCTCTGTTTTCACGGAAGGCTTCAAAATGGAATTAGGAGATGGAGCGGGCGTTTTCTTTAAATCAGCCAATTTATATATCTCCTTTAAACTGCCGAATATCGCTAGTTTTTTTCAGACAGAAGTCTTTGCGATTATGGGGACACGGAAGCGATGGAGATATTAATATTTTTTCCGATAGTCAAACGGCGATCAAGGCACTGACGACGGAATAGGGCAGATCAAAACTGGTCAGCTCCTGTAGGGAGGAGATCAATTCTTTTGGGTGTGAGGGTAATATTTCTTTGATCTGGGTTCGATCACATAGGAAAATAGACAGAAATAAAACTCCTGATGAGTTCGCCAGGAAGGAGACTACTGAATTGAACTCAGAGATCTCCTATTCGTTCATCGATATCGCCCTAACTGTTCTGAAAGTGGAATTGCATAACTTATTTCTCAGCAAAGCGCAGAAGAGATGAAACTCCCTTTTCGCTTGTAGTATTTCGTAAATCCTTTGGTCCCAATACAAAAGACACAGTATGCAGAAAGTCCTGGGGACTCCATGCTATTCAATTTCCAAACTCGCAGCTGGGTTTATCAGTCATTGGATAATCGGCACACACGCGCAAAAGCTACGGTTACCATTTAACCCTCTTTGCAGAAACTGTGCGAATTTTTCAGAGAGGGAGTCTGTTGAGCACCTTCCCTGTAAATGTCACGGTTTGACAGCTAGACGATTAAGGTCACTGGCTGTTCCTTTCTTCGACAGCCTAGGGCAACAGCTCCAACCTAAACCCCATCAACCTTCTCCATTACATCAACAGCTCTGTTTGGCTGTGGATATCTGCTCATTGAAGATCTCATAATGATATTGAAGCGCCACTTTAGTGATACTTGGGAAGTACCCAGCTGGTACTTCAACCATTTCACCTATCCCTCAAATTAGTCCACTCAAAATTCTGTCGTTTTGTTACTTTTTTGAGAGAAGTTTGAAAACTAATGCATTTGTAAAGGTGCTAGAGCGTTAAAGTGTTCAAGGAACTCGTTCCTTGGAGAATTTCGCATAGCTAAAAGGGTATACTAGTTTTTAAAATTTTTTGCAGAGTAGTTTCCGCAGAACAATTTATTTTGTTATGACGTGAAGTTGGAAATACTTTGTGAAAAATCGAAAGTTGAAACTTTATGTGGCATCCATTTTTAACTGCCCGAACTTGATGAAAATTCGATTGATGATTTTTATTAGATGACTCACTCTTTAACTGAAAACGGGGGAAAAAATTGATTAACTGAATTCACTTTTAAAAAAGTGGTCGCACAGGGGGAAAAATGTTTTTTTTAAATAATCTTTAAAATCGAATATCTCGAAAACGGCTATGTTGTGGATGTCAAGTCACATTACCGAATCAATCAAAAATTACTTAAATAATTATGTCCTAAAGTAACTAAACGATTTGCCAAGCAAAAGTGTATAAATATAAGTATTAGGATGTGGCAACTTCAAGAAATTTGTTTAGGGGTTCTTAGATCTTAGATTTATAGGATATTTGCGCTTCGATCTTGTAGTCTTTTGTGTCTTCTACTCATCACAGTACCTCATCCAGACCCAGTTCCTTTATTAAACTCAGGATAGAGCTGCGTTGGACTGAGCGTGTGTGCCTTCCTTCATGCTGCAAATGACCTAGATGTCTCAATCTTTCTCCTATGGAGCTGCATTCAATGAGAAGTGCATTCAATGTCGTTTCTGTGACCAATCCCAAGAGACACCAGGTGCACTGGTCAGTGGGCCATATCCCGATCATATGCAGATGACTGCGCTGTCTGCAGTGGCCTGTGAGAATGCCCGTGGACATTTTCGGCTTATCATTGGTGAGGATTAGGACCTATTTAAAGTAAGTAAGTATTTCGCCGCTTGGCGCAGCTCCATAGTCTTAGCTCCTCTTCACTCCTAAGCTTTTGCTTGCATGTGTGTGTTATCCCATAGTAAGTAAGGGCGCGGATCCCAATATATTAATAACGAGCCTGAGGCCTCTCTTTTGCTAGTGACTCCGCAACTTCGTTTGCAGTTATAACCATGTGTCTTGGGCCCCAATTTTCCGGATGCGATTGTGCGTTCCTAACTGATTCAGTTTCTCGATGCACTCCAGAACCAGTGAGAATTTAATCTTACTGTATGATAAAGCCTTGAGTGCCATCTGATTGTCGCTCCGAATGGCGATTCCCGTCTAAGATAATCTGTGCACATATACAGATAGCATATAACTCCGCTTTAAAGATGCTTGTAAAGCTAAGCTTAGAGTTTATGAGGTGTTTCTTTCACAGCGTAAAGCACCGATTGTGCAGAAAGTGACCAGTTTCCTTATATAAATCGCCAAACTTAGTTTTAACATTTTTTTCTTCCTTGTTCACTCCTCTCGGGAGCATGGGACCGCGACAAGACTGAATCTTGCGTTGGTTTCGTTAATCTTTTTTGATTTCTGACAGGGTAGGGGATTAGCTTGCCGCTTCTTCTTCTTCTTAATTGGCGCTATAACCGCTTACACGATTTTGGCCGAGTTTAACAAAGTGCGCCAGTCGTTTCTTTCTCGTGCCAACCGTCGCCAGTTGGACACACCAATTGAAGCCAAGTCCTTCTCCACCTGATCTTTCCAACGCAGAGGAGGCCTACCTCTTCCTCTACTACCATCAGCTGGTACCGTATCGAATACTTTCAAAGCCAGAGCCAGCGCAGCCACTGGATCTTTATTCGCTGCGCTATGTCTATGTCGTCGTAAAGCTCATACAGCTCATCGTTCCATCGCCTGTGATATTCGCCGTTGCCAACGTGCAAAGGTCCAAAAATCTTGCGCCGAATCTTTCTCTCAAACACTCCAAGCGTCGTTTCATCGGATGTTGTCATCGTCCAAGATTCTGCGCCATACGTTAGGACGGGCATGATGAGAGCCTGCCGCTACCAATTCTAAATAGTGGGACTGTCCACCTGTCGTTGCTTAGGAACAATGCCTTCTTATTGCTTGGAGCGCTATCTGTGCTTCACATTTTTCTGCCAAAAGACAGAATAATTCGCCAAAAATAGTTCAGCAGCACTTTTCTGTAACTGTTCGACATCTGTTGGACAAAATTTTCAGCAAAAAAAAAAATTTTTTTTTTTTCAAAAAGTGAAAGCTTTCATGCCTGACCAAATATGACTACTTTGCTTACTGACAAGTCATTAGCTTAAAAAGAGACCTCGGTCGTAAATTACAACTACAGTCAGTACGCACAAAAACAGCAGTAATAGAGAGAATTTGTGCATTTTTATTAAAAAAAAGCTGTGATAGGAAAATTAAAAAAAAAAATAATAGTATTTGATAAAAGTAGATAAATAAAATCGAAAATTTTTTATCAAACTAGTAATTAACAATAAAATAAATAACAGCAAAAAATACACAAAATAAGGATGATCAAAGTGGTTGGACGCGCTTCCCTTAGTCTAGTGAAATAACAAAAAAAAAGAAATAAAGAAAAAATATTAACAGAAAAGCTCTCTCAATACGCGTGAAATTAAATGCATAATATTTTCTAATAGTTCATTTGCCCATTCAACTGAAACGACGTGGAAGTTTTGGGAAAAAAGTGTATCACTACCCGAAAAAAAACAATAAAAAAAAATTTAAAAAGAAAAATCATCGGAATACAGCAAAAAGCATAAACACGTAACGTTAGCGCCATTGAAAAAAGACGTAATTGCAAACCCATTAAAATAATATTTTCCATTTAATGTAAGTAAAATAATTTTTTTACTAGAGATTTTTCCACTTAGTTTACAACTACTACCACAAAATACGCCTCTGCTTCCACTACTTTGTACTTTAAATACTAAATATGCAGCTACTTTTGCTGTCACCTTTTAATCGCTAGTGCAACGCTAAAATCACCAATAAATGTAGTAAAACACACGCTAATATAGAATTCTAAAGAATATTCCTTTTTTTTCGATACTAACTTTTTGGATAATTTTCCTTCTGCTGAAAACGGGAAAAACGATCGATTAAAAATAACAAATAAGCGAATGTGAGGGCTTTTAATAAAAAAATATAATAATTAACAAACAACAAAAAAAAAAAACACAGTGAAGCCTAACTCAGCTTTAGTACTGTTTTAATTGTGTTTGGCCATTTAGCGGTTTCTGAATAAAAGTGGTAATCAGAAATTCTTTAAAAGTGTGAAGTGAAAAATTGGGAAATTGTGAAATTTAGTTATTATTTTTAGTCTATACTATATCATCTCGTTTTCTCTGTTACTTTTCTCCTCTGCTCCTTCACTATGAACCCTTTTACTATACTTTCCAGACCTACGAATTCAGTGGGCTTTTTAGCTCGAATGATTTGGGAGTTACTAAATCTCTCTTTGCTTCTTGGCTGACCGTTTTTAAAGTTTCAATTTCAATTATTATTTTAGGAACACAATTTGAAGTTTTCTAGACTTCTGCAAGTTGAATGGAATGCCTTTAACGAGTTGAAGGGAAATCAATATTTTTTCGTTTGTATTATTAGAAAATTTTCCAATCGCACTGGTCTACTGAAAATGAAGCCAGCCCAGCTGCAAACCTTTGAGTTTATAGAACAACAAAAAGTTTTCGGTTCTTAAATGATAATCGTTTTATTCAAAGCTGCTTAACTGTTCTGGGTAGTTTTCCAAACCCTGCTAACGAAATATTATTTCATGAAACTGAGGGAGTTAGCAGATTCTTCCGTTGGTCGGTTCTATGTTACCGGCACGACCCGGGCTTACAAGTATATTCGGCTAAAGACTGTCGCTCCATCAGCGTTCCCTGTACATTTGGCGGAATCTTCATGCTGCTTCAAAAATAACAACAAAATCAACTTAAGGGGGTATTCTAATGCTATAAATAAAAAAAATATAATAAAAGATATTTTTACCACCCATTTTTTAATAAGATATTTATTAATGTTTTAAAAACACATAAAAAAATTAAAAATCTCAAAAAAGGAAAATTCCCAAAAAGTTATAAGTTGTTGAACTGGGGGGTTAACAAAAAATGGCGCGCCACACCTGCCACGATTGCAAGCGTTCTAATAATCTGAAATCAAAAAATTAAAAAGATTATTAATCTTGATGAATGCTGCTATCGCACATACTACAAAAAAGTAAAAAAAAATTTTTTTTTGGCCAAACTACGGCTGCCCGAAAAAATGATAAATTTATTTACTACTTTTTGTTACTTTTCGGAATATTTTTTAAAATATGTAGTAAAAATTTTATTTTGCTTGCAATAACAATAAGTACGATAGATATATATATTGAAAAGGCTCATACCAATTTTCAAGTATACATATCTGTTGAAGTAGAACCTGAGAAATCAAGCTAAGCATTTTGAAATATCTAATTTTGAGAAAAACGCGTTGAAAGTTTTGTGTGCAATTACGCCCTATGGCGCTCTAGCCAAACAAGTTTAGAAGCCGTGATACTAGAATAGTTATATCTCTGGAAATAAGGAAAATTTTAACAAATCCTCTTAAGTAAATATTCTTGAATGGTTAAGTTTGAGAATATCAAAAACAAAAAGAAACGATTTTCTCGAATTTCTACACTAGAAAACCCCCTTAACAAATTCTGGTCTTTTCTAACTCCTTTACAAAAAATTTTTCCGTACAGAATTGTTGTAATTTTTAGTACTACTGACCGTCTCACAAAAAAAAAGTAACTAATCCTTTTGACAAGTTTTGCCTAACTGTTTTCGCTACAAGGTTTTACTGACTTTTATAAAAAAATAGTTCTTTAATAAAGGTTACATTAACCCGAGATTCAAGCTTTATATTGTATGAATTGGAAAATTTTCCTCAAAAAAATTTTTTTTTCGGAATTAAAAAAACAAAAAAAGGTCCATAGTTTACTGTTTTATAGTACAACGAAGAGCAAGTTTGGCTAAATATTTTCGTTGATTTTCAATAATTTTTCTCACTGACGTTTAGTTTGTTATATGGAGAAAATATGCGTCTCCGTCCCAGAAAATATTATAAAATCAACCCAATTTTCTAGCAGCTTCAAACTAGAACTCTTTTGTACTAGAATTGATTGGGCTATGAAAGTAAGCACCCACTTTTATTTATTTTTTTTTTTTGTATATTAATTCTAATTAAATGGTTTTAAATTTTAATGAATTTTTGTTCAATTTTTCTAAATTTTATATGTTTTGAAATTTCGATTTATATGTTTTTTTTTGTTGGGCACTTTTTTATTTTATTATGTTTTTTTTTGTTTTGTATTTTTTTTGTATTTTTTTATTCTGATTAAATGGTTTTACATTTTGAAGAAGGTTTGTCCAATTTTTTTTTTATTTTTTTATGTGTTTTTAAATCTCGATTTGTATGGTTTTGTTTGTTAGGCACTTTTTTTTATTTTTTTTTGGTTTTTTGATTCTGATTTTGATGAAAGTTGGTCCAGTATTTGAAATTTCGATTAAAAATTATAAAAATTAAGAACAAAAAAAAATTAAAAAAAAAAAAATAAAAATCAAACAAGCAATTGGCGCGTACTCTTCTTTTGGGTGTTTGGCCAAGCTCCTCCTCCGATCTGTGACGTGCGTGTTTTTCCACAAATGGAGGCCCTATAGTTTTAAGCCGACTCCGAATGGCAAATGGTTTTTTATAAGAAGCTTTTTCGTGGCATAAACTCCCGAAGAGGTTTGCTATTGCCTGCCGATGGGCTAGAGAAATCTTTTCCTATCACTTTGCTGCTTCATGCAACCATTTCGGCTACGGCGGTCACCACAAAAAACTAATATCTAACTTAAATTAATATTAAACTGAAAAGAAAAAAAAAGAAAAAACTGTTGAAAACGTTGAGGTGCTATATTTTTTTAGGAGTTTTATGACCATAGAATAGAAGTCAATATTAATTTTCCAAAAGAAAAACTTGCCCCAAAAATTGTATAGAAATTGAAGTGATAAAAAAGAAGAAATAAAAATCAAGAAACTAAATGTAATAAAGGCTTTTGAAGTTATGCAACACTAAATTCAATCAATTTAAATCACTACAAAATATTAAACGTTGCAAGGAATGCTAACTATCCAGAATAGACCAAGAAAAACTCTATCAGAGCCCACTTGTACCAAATGCATAGATGAGATATTCTTCTGTACTCCTGTGAGGTGTGGTTTCCAGGCTAGAACATAACCCTTAAATTATTAAAACTTATAATTATTTTATTGTACTTCACTGCTCTTCTCCCAAATATTCGTCAGAACGCCACTTACAATGAACAAAAAGTTACAGTAACAGTCAACCCTCCGCGACAATGAAAAATCTCTAAGTGCAGTTTTATTATGAAAAAGCTGCCTTTTGAAGGTTGCTGTAAGCTACTCTGTTCGTGAAATAAATTGAGACGCATCCAGAAACTTGCTGCTTCAGGTTTTATACCGCACGAACTATTAGTGCCAACTACGAGGGCTGCCGTTTATATTTTGCGCCAAATAATGAAAAAGCAGTAAAATATTAATGTAAATGACTTGATTTCCTTTAAATTTTAATACTCTTCTGCGAAGTCAATTGACTTTTGCATTCATGAAATCTTTTTCAAAGCACTTTCGTCACTCAGAAGTGGATACCTCCAAAAAAAAAGGCTGTTTAAAGGCTTCAACAGCTTCTTAGGGCGTTGAAAAACGTTCACGTTCTCATTTCATTTTTGATGTTCAGGAACTAAATCAGTACTGTTAGCCGGTTGAACTACTGATTCGATCTTTTGGGTGCCTAAAAACTCACTTGTTTCAGCCTTTACGTGAGAGCTCGTATTGCCGTGGTGAAGGATATTTCGTCTTCAGCTGTTAGCTTTTCTCATTTTTCTGTCTGTTTTAAGTTTCTCTAGCTTCGCAGAAACAGTTGCGACATGATTCGATTTTCCAAAAAAAGGCAAGGTCGAAAGATGAGGTAGTTCTTCCGCAAACAACGTTTGGCCGCTTTTCCTTAATTATCCGAAAACTGCTGGCAAAAAACTGTTATGGGCAAAGTGTCATTTTCTTAAATGGCACAAGACAATGTCGATATACTTAAACTTCATTTTGGATCTTAAACTACAGATCAGTGCTCCGTTTATCAAATTATTACAATTTTGCGTTTTTTTCATGGTGCGCTGAGAAGATAATTGACTCTGAGCTCCCCGATTTCTGTTGGCCTTTTATTATACAAAGCACAAAATCCAAAGAAAAAAATAAAATATTATTATTTTCTGACGAAGCTAATGCAGAACAAGGTATTAATTCGAGAAACATGAATGCAACTTGCAAAAAAATATTTAAAAAAATATAAAAGGTCCAAAGTTAGAAAAATATAATTGTAGCTCATTGAGAATTTTCATAACTCGATCCCTGCCTTCTTCAGTAAGATTATAATGCAAAGTTTCTCATTCTAAAATAAGCAATAAATCGAGAGAGGATATGTCATAAAAAAAAAAAACGGTATACAGATCTATGCACACAGATCCACGAATCAAAAAATAATTTTACGTGTCTCGACGTTTTCAGGTGTCTTTTTAGTTTCCCTACATTGTTATCATTATTTTCTGACTATGCACAAATTCCTCGCTAACTTGTAGTTGCACAAGGTAGCGCAAAATTAATCACCCTATCCAAACAAAACTTGGAACACGCGACAAAACTAGTGTACTTGCAAAAATAGGGGCCAAATATAGTAAAACTGCCTTTTGAGTTATTTCACTCAGGTGAAAAATTTCTTTTAATGACCTTGAAATTTTAGTGATGAGATTAATATAAGAAACAACATATATTTAAAAAATTTAGGGTAATGTAGACTTATAATATGGGTATCAAATAAAAGAAAACATTTTCTGAAATTTAGAAAAAAAATTTTTTTTTTGGCGCACAAACACGACTAGTTATTGCAATTTGTGTTAAAATTTTATCATTGAATATTCTTGAAAATTTGGGGTTAGAATTAAAAAAAAAAAATAAAAAAACAGTAAAAATATATACGCAGGAATTGTTTGCTAGCCAGTGCCTTTTTCCATTATAATTATACATAGGTATATATAACTGGCACATACACCTCTTTTGTATGCTTGGCCGAGCTCCTCCTCCTATTATTGTCGAGCGAGGGACCTACACTTTCAAGCCGATTCCGAACGGCAGATATTTTTTATGAGGAGCCTATTCTCCTTCCATTTTAATTTGTTATCTTAAAAATAAATAAAATATGTATGGACGATGATGTGTAATGGGACGAGTATCCACACTACCACAACCCCGACTTTTGTGGTTCTAACTGTATTAATTTCGGATAAAAAAATGTTTAAAACTTATTTTTCCCTTGTTTTACCGGTATGTAGATTCTTTTTGTGTGCAACATTGTTTTTCATGCCAACATTTCGCACGGAAAGTAGCTGACATTGTCGATCAGTGTCAAAATAACCCACCTATGATTCCAAGAAACCACTAAATGGCCATTCATCCAGGTTGAATTGTATGTGGCGAATAGCGATAAATTATTAAATATTGCAACTTTTTTTGAAAAATTTACGTTTCAGACAATTGAAAGCAAAACTGCAATTGGAATAATTTTTTTAATTAATTTAACAGCTACTCGTCTAGCACAAAACAAAAAACTGATTACGCACACGCACACACACAAATACTGTAGATATATTTTTGTGAAAAATTTCAACCAAAGCAAACAAATTAAATTAGTTCGAAAAGCCGCGAAAAATGTAAATATTATTTTATCAAATCACCGCTGAAAATTTGAATGTCAACGGGGTCTATGAAAAAACAAAAAAAAAGTTGATTTCCAAAAGTTGAATTACGGAAATTGAAATTGCAAATGAAGGCTAGAGAAGGCATACAAATTGATTGAAAATGTTGATGGAAATAAAGTTAATTATTAATAAAAGCTATTTCGTTGTATGCTAAAAAAATAAAGCAGCATAAATAGAAATAAAATAGAAATAAAAAATAGAAAGAAAAATAGAAAAAAAAATTTAAATAAAAATAGAAATAAAAATAGAAATAAAATAGAAAAAAGAGAAATAAAAATAGAAACAATAATAAAAATTGAAATAAAATTGGAAATAAGAAATCCATAGCAAATAAAATGCATTGCAATTAAAACTACAGTTTACATTTACTTGGTAATATTTAGATATGCAACTAATGTAGTTAAACATTAATGAAATTTAACAAAACACGCACAAATAAATTATAAATAGTGGTATTTACAACAACAGAAAAGTAAAATAAAATATAAAAAAAAATAAGTTACGAAAAAAAAAAAATTACTTAAAAAATAAAAATTCATTGATTTGAAAAATTCATTGATATTTCAAATTCATAAGAGCCAATAGTTATATAAAAGATTTAGAAAAACATTTATAAAAACATAATAATTCAAAAATAATAGTAATAAATGATAAGCAAAGAAAAACCAAAATGTTAAGCAAAACGTAAAAAAATTATTATTAAAAAAAACATTATCAAAAAGAGTTGAAGAGTATGTTGAAAAATTAGAAAAAAACAAATAAATTTTTGCTCAAAAATTTAAAGTTCAAAGATTGCGCTTTGAAAAAAGAAGACAAATAAAAATATGCTTACGTGAATTATGCGATGCAGCAAAAAAGCTGAAGTCAAGTAAATGAATTTGCAGTGAATCAAAAAAAAAAAAAAACGAAAAAGCTGCAAATAAAAATTAAAAATTAAAAAATAAATTAAAATTGAAAAATAAAAAATTTCACAACAGTGCACATCATTAATTAAAAACGCTACTAAATCGAAAGCAATCGCTGCTATTAATTCTCCTAAAACAAAACAAAAAACAAAAAAAAAACCCGCTCGCCTTTTCCGTAATTACGCGTCTCCTTCGCCTTCGTTTTCGTCACCGTCTTCGTCTTCGTGGTCGCCGTCAAAATGCGTGTAATCGTGTTAAAGAAAAATCGCAGCAATAAGCGCGGCACACCAACAACCGCACCGACCACACGTGACCTACCCAAAAAGTCACTCGCCAAAGTAAGAAAATTCAGCACCAATTCGTTGTTGTTGTCGTTGTTTTAAATCACTACAAAAAAAAAAAGACTACAAATTTTATTAGTTGTTTACTTGTTGTTTGTTGTTAATGAAAAACAAAAAAAAATTTTAAATTACAAAAAAAAAAACATAATAAAAAAAGCTACAAAAAAATTTTCAAAAAAAAGATAGAAAAAAAAAATCAAACAAATACACACCACACTTGCTTAAAACTTTATTGTTATATCACATAACCAAAAAAAAAAAAAACAAAAAATATTTTCCACACTGCATCCAATTGCAATCAATTTTTGAGCTGAGGTAAATCAAATTACGCTTCTGCTGCGTTGCCGTGGAATAAGTAAGCGCAGTGGGTTAAACTGAGGCATCCCGTTGCAGGCCTACTAGAAGAGGAGAAGCGTGAAGGTAGCAGAGTCAGCTGACCCATATTTGGCATATTTACTAGAACGCTTGACGTACCCCGTTACGTACAACCAGCGAGGCATGTAATGTCACATCTAATATTCACTATCTCTCTCTCTGTCTCTGTGTCTCTCTCTAAGCACGCTCCTTTCATAGATAAATTAGCAGTTAAAACGCGTTTAAGTTGTTTTCTTGAAATACAATAACCAACTAGCGGATGCTGCATGCAAATTAGTTAAATAAATTGTAATATTTTTTTTTGTCGAAATTAGAAAACCCCACTTTCATTACCTTAGCGTCCCCGGAAATGCTGCATAAATTGTACGCTGCATAATTTTTTAAAGTAAAATGAAAAAAACATAGAATTATTTATATTGTTTTGTACAAAAAAATAGAGCAAGTGAATGAGAAATGATTTTTGTGTAGATTAAAAATAGAAATATCAACAAATTTGTTGCAAAATATATTTTTGAATGCTAAAATTTGCGAGTGTTGGTTGCTTAGCAAGGAACAGCATTCTTGATTTTAAAAGATAAGCGTTAAGAAATGTACAAATATACCATATATATATATTTAACTTACGAATAATAATAGCCAAATCTAAAGATTAATAAAAATATTTTTAAAATATTACTTTAATATTATTAAAAAAAACAAAAATCCATTAAAAATTTTGCCCTGCAAATGCAAGTGTTGTAGTAGCGAAAAAGTGTGTTTGTAATGCATTACTGACTCAGAAATTGGTTGTAGTGGGATGCCAAAAAAAAAAAAGAATTAAAAAATAAAACAAATTATAAAAACAAATTTAAAAGAAAAATTATAAAAAAAAAAATTAAAAAAAAAATTAACAAATTAAAGTTTTTTTTTAATTATAAAACAAATATTAAAAAACAAAAATTTATAAAAAAAAAAATTATTATAAAAAAAAAAAAATTTTATAAAAGAAACACAGTACCTGGCCATAGAATTATGACCGATGAGAAAGAAAATTATTATAAAAAAAAAATTTTATAAAAAAAATACAGTACCTGTCCATTGAATTATGACCGATGATAAAAATTACATATTTATGGCTTTGAGAGCGAATAAAAAGCAAACGGTTTTATAGCATTTAAAGAAGTTTACATATTTGTTTCTATTGAAAGCTTCTTGACATTTTTGCATTAAAAATATTTATTTTAAACTAATATTTCGTAGCTCCTCCCCTTGCTGTTAAGACGACCGCAACTCGTTGAGGCATACTGGCTACGTACTGTGTTATCTTCGTCTTAAGATTTTGGTCATTATAACACACATCTTCGATGTTTTCCTTGAGCTGTTGTATTGTGGCCACGTATTCCGCTGGTATACTGCCGATTTGAGGTATGTCCAAAAATTTTCGATGGCGTTAAGCTCCGGCGGATTGCCAGGCCATGGCAAAACCATTATTTCCATTGAATTCAGACAATTCATGCTCATACTGGATGTGTGACATGGAGCTCCATCTTGCATAAAGGTGTATACGTCTCTCTTCACGACACTTCAGGGTTTCTAAACAGCGCATCAAAACGTTTTTCAGCACCTCCACGTACTGGACAGAGCGCATTGTTCCCTCAACAAAATTTAGCGCACCTGGTCCCTCTGAGATTATACAGCCCCGAACCATTACACAGGGGAGGGGGGATGCTTGACCCTTGGAAGCAAACAATCTTCAGAACATCGTTCTTCGGCTCGAACAAAATTTGCTGTTTTTGTGATCGCTTCCAAAGGGCATTCATCGCTGAAGATGATCGTTAAGAAGAAAAACACAATCACAAAAAAGTGTGAATACTCACATCTTCTTACTACTGCTATTTGAGAAAGGAAAAACATATTATTTTTTTAAACTTACTTTTTTCCAATATTTCGCGTCTAAGTCCCTGTGAAGTTGTGCCCAAAGTTTCTGCCGATTTCGCATACAGGGTGCAAGTTTTGGCTTTTTTGCTGGTCGTCTGCAAAAAAGCCCATTTTCGTATAAGCGTCGGCGTAACGTTCTTTCCGAAATATTTACTCCAGATTCCTGAACCTCTCTTAAAATCATCCGACTTGATCCTGCCTGGTTGAGGTGATGCATTCTCGGCGACAATTTTGGCGATTGTTCGAAGTTACCGCTAAAACGTTGTTGGTATTTTTCAACTTTTATCACATTTACCACAGACGCCTTGGATATTCCAACGTTTCATGCTAAGTCTGCATAGCTCAGGTTCTTGGCTTTGAAAAGAACTGCAATTTGTTGCTTTTGTCCTAATGTCAAATCCGACTTTCGGACCATTAAAAAAAAAAAAAAAAAACTGGTTAAATTGAAAAATAAAGGATAGTCGACGTGACAAATTCAAAAGATATGTATATTTTGTACTTACTGTTGTTATATTTTAGATATATGAATATTCACTATTCAATTCTTTAACTTTTCAGACGATTCCAATTAGTTTTTTTATGCTCCTCACACAAGGTCGAATTAATACGCACTGGCACTTGCACACTTAACTTTTCACTTATAAGCAAAAAAACTGATCCTTTTCTAAATGTCGCATGCCAATTGGCCGGAAATTCTTAAAAACATCTAAGAACAGGTTAAAGACCCCTTAATACCCTTTTTTATTTCGAAAAACCCAAATTAGACTAAAAATTTTACCTGATATTTGAAGTTTTCAGAAAAAATGCCATCGGTCATAATTCAATGGCCAGGTACTGTAATTATAAAAAAAAAACTTTTATAAAAAAATACAATAATTTAAAAAAAAAATTTTGATAAAAAAATAATTTTAATAAAATTTTTTTTTTTTTATAAAAAACAATAAATATAAAAAAAAATATTTATAAAAAAAAAATTTTTTTTTGAATCTATAAAAAAAAATTTCTAAAAAATTAAAAAAAATGTTATCAAAAATAACAACAAAAATGTTCATGTTTTGCACTAAGTACATATATATGTTTGGTGTTACTTGTTGCTAAATATCGTTGGATTGGGTATTCGTAGTAGATGCTGCTGTTTGTGTTCACAAAATTTATATATAAAACATTTCCATATATTTTATTATTCACATTTTTGCTTTGTAAATACGCATAGCTGATTTTTGCATAGATATTTCAAATAAATTATGCCTATTTTGAAATTAAAACAAAACATAAATGCATTGTTGCGTTTGATACACACAATATTTTATAAAACAAACTAGCTTTGGGAAATACTGCTACAATTTTTTAACATAATTTCATATATTTTTCAACCAGCACCACAAACTACAAAAAAGTTGGGCGAAATTTAAAATATGAATGACGTTTAACACAAAACTGTAGTCAAAATTGTCAAACTCAAAGTGGCGCATCCGATGTGGCGAACATTTTTTTTTAGTATTTATTTTCTTGCCACAAAATGTATATTACATTTTGGGAATTTTCAGGTGGCTAATTATGCAATTAAATTCTCATTTTAAGAATAAAAAATTATTTGAAAAATTAAAAAAAATTAATTTGATTTGCCGCTGTCGCGGGACTAAGCTTTAAGCATCTTGGTTCTCACTTCTTTTCTGCGCCGGCTGATATAGCAGGTCTTGGTATCAAAAATCTAATGAACTTCATCAGCAGCACAAAACGGCTAACACAACCGCAAATTAGTCACCGTTCATAGTCCACATATACTCAACCCTCCCCACCCCTCTCCTTTTCGTCCTATCGTTTTTTTCCTTCACCTCTTTCTTCCCCTTTGCAATGGTATCACAAAGGATGAACCAAAATCCGTTCGTCCAAGTACGCCCACTCTCTGGGCAACCATTACAACCTAACCTAACATAACCTGCCTGATAATTTCAGGCTTGTTTTTACAAATATGAATTTATATGGGCGTCATCCAAAAAGCAGCAAAGGCGCCGACAAAACTAAATACTTTCAAGACCAACTGGTCGGTCTTCTGTTCTGATCAGATAATCAAAATTTTGTGCTGCTTTATTTTTTGTTAAATTAAAAAAAATATTGGTATTGAAAAAATTACTAAATTGTATTACCATCTGGAGATTTGTAATAATTCCTCCTTTAGAGTTACTATCATTAAGTTATCAAGATTTCAACGTTGTGACACCGCAGTTCTTTGGTGCTACATTTTTCTCTAATAAACTCACATCTACGTATTTACCCACGCATCTGTATGTATGTATATATACTTGCATCTGCTAATGCCATACAAATTCAATTTGCCCACAAGTTTCATTATATCTTTCATTTTTTAATCAACTAAAATTCAGCTTACATTTTTCTCTTTGCGAATTTACCAAATTCCCACTATGTGGCATCAAAGTTAGAATTCTCATTTCGCTTGGTCTGCAATGCATTAATGAAAATGGAATTGAAAATTTTATATGCCACAAAATATGCCAGCATTACATCACTTAACTACTCGCCAAAGACTCTTCTCTCACCACCTTCGCTCTAATCACTCTCCGCAATACAGTTAACCAAAACTCAAAGCAGCTGGTTAGCTTTGCCTCAGAGTAATTTTAATTGAGCTTAATGCCTTACGGCATTGAAATTTGGTAAACGACTTTTTCACTTCACTTCATTTCATTTGGCTAGCGGCGTTCCTTTCCGATCCTTGCCAACTTCTGGGTATTTCCTCTAAATGACAAGTAAAATTGTAATAAAAATTACAGCAAAAGCAATGTAAGTAAGCGAAATACGAAAGTAAAATATTTTTAATACCGCAAAGAAGGGAAACCCCAAATACTGTTTTTCGTAAGTAGAAAAAGTAGAAAAATCATAAAATTTTACTGGCAGCAAATGAAGTGAGAGGATGATGTAAAGTGGCGGCTGTGCAGGGTGTAGTGGAAATTTTGAGTGGAATTGGCAACTTCGAAGTTGGCTCAGATTTCCTCGCTTCAAGTTGCTTTGCCATCAGCGTAAGGAGGGACAAAATCAATGCGCGCAAATCGAAATGCGTACCAGAAGGAGCTGTTTTATGCTCCACCATGGCTAGGACAAATTAAGCCAACACTAGACAAGTCGCTGTGTGGATGCAGCACAAAATCGATCTGCAAGCAAAATACTTGAGGTACACTTAAGCACTTCCAATCAGATTGAAACAGATGCTTAGTTAAAATGCTTCTTCAAGTGCTTGTACTTTATGTGACAAGAAGACGATGTTGGCCCAACTTTGAGTGGCAGCAAGTACGCACATCCGTACAGCCGTAAGTAAATTAAAGTGCGGTGCGCAACAGGGCGCCAACAAGTATTTGGCGCAGGCGACCAGCGCTTCAGGAAATATTTATCGTATATTAAACGTTGTATTGGTAGTCGAAATGATGACATTAAACTGGCAAGTTGAGTGGGAAACTCGTTTGATCGAAAATTTCCTAGACAAAAATTTCAATGTAAAGTTTGTTGTGTCGAGAAGACAAAATAAAAATAAATGTCAAAGCAATCAAATGCTCTAGGTTCGAATCGCAAATACTGCTTAAGGGATTTGGATTTTAGCGCCTCATGAAAACTGATACAGATGCGAAATTCAGTGAGCTGCGATTTAATATTTATAAATTTTTAGTTTTTAGTATTTGTGTGAAAAAATTAACTGATTAAAGGGGTACAAAACATCGACCTTACTGACGAAATCACCAATAATTTTCAAGTCCGAAGTTCTCCTACAATTCATGGTGCAGGTATTAGATATGCAGAGACCTGCAGTTGTGCGACTTCTATTTATCTCAAGGAAGTTTCACTGTAATTATGGAGCTAGCAGGTATTACTGGGCATGATCTAAGCTATTAATAAGAAAATAAAATCGAAATAAAAAATTTGAGGGGGTACCTTTCAAAAACGAAAAAATTACAAAAAATTTTGAGTAAAAAAATATAATTCTTTCATAAAAATTATTTATTTATTTATTAATTTAGTTACATGATTATGATAAATTATTATATAAGACAAATCGCAACCAAGTTTACCTTTTTTGAGTAAAAATAAATCAAAATTGTCTTCGATATTTTGCGAATAAGATTAACATACTTTGACTTAGGGTAATCTGGCCTTTTCTGTTTGGCTGTCGTAAATCTGCAAGCCTGCAAACATTTTATGAAGGAAATATCTGTTCTTTTTGTCTTCAACGAATGCTGAATGCCGCTCGTATACTGCATTATTTTGTGTGATTACCGTTGTCCACTGCGTATGAGTAACATAAATTTTCTGACGTTATTTTCCGAAAATAAAAATTAAATACAATTTTGTGAAATGCAGTCACTATAAATCATAAAATTGCCTTTAATAGTTTCTTTTGAATACCAAAGAAAAATGAATTTGTTTCTATATACATAAATATATGACGAGGAAATATGGGAAACGAAAGAGTGAGCAGCGATTGCGAGCGATTAAAAATCGATTGCCCCCAAACAGCGCTTAAGCCATTCGCTATTTGAAATGAGATTTTGTTGATAACGATTTATGGGAGCAAATATATGTGCGAATGTGAAGGAAAAGCTGGTGAGTTCCATTGAAATGAAAGTAGGGAAAAGGAAAAGATGTCAACCGAAGAACACCAGGCGTGTGCAAGTTGATAGAGCAGTCAGGATAAAAATGTGAATTGAAATGAAAAAATTCAGTAATTTTTTTTTTGTAGAGCTGGAAAGTCTGACAAATAACTACATGAATAACATTTTTTTAAATTATTAAGAATAAAATGAGTAAAAAATGTGCTCTCTTGTAAAATTTTAGCTCGATTTCAAAAGCTTTAATGCCAATAATTTTATTAATAATTTTCGATCGATCCTTTTCATAGACACTTTTGGACATTTTTGGAAATAATAAGAATAATAAGAAATCAAAAACAAAAAATTTAACACAAAAAGAAATGAATAGAGTGACACCTTTTCTAACTTAATATATTTTATAGCAAAAATTTTTTTTTTTATTTTCCTTTAAAATTTTTTATAAGATTTTTTCTCATGAAAAAAGTTTAGTTTTTAATTAAACAAAAAATTAAAAAAAAATAAAGAAACATATAAAAAATACACAAATAAATTAAACAATTATTTAAAAACAAAATAAAAAATTTGTAAAAAACTATATAAAAAATTTTTACAAAAACAAAATTATTATAAAAAAAAATTAGTTAAAAAAATTATTTTTTAATTAAAATCTTACATAAATACTTTTACATATATATAATACTAAAAATAAATTATAAAAAAATTTACAAAAACATTTTATAAAAAAAATTAATTAAAAAATTGATTTAAAAAAGGAAAAAAAATGTTTTTTTAAAATAGAATCTAAAACATTTTTATATAATAAAAAAAAAATAAACAAAAGCACTTTATAAAAAAAAATAATTTAAAAATTAATTTAAAAAAATTTAAAGTTTAATGATTTTTATGAACAAAATAAAAAAAAATTATAAAAGTATATAAAAAAAATATTATGAAATTATAAATATATTTAAAACTTAGCTATTTTCTAAAAACCAAATTATAATAAAGCAATTTTTATAAAAACTGTTAAAAAAAACTTTATAAAAAAATAAAAAATAAAAATTTATAAACAAAACTTGAAAAACGAAGTTTAAAATAATTAAAAAAATTTATAAAAACAAAATAAAAAAATTTATAAAATACTGTACAAATGAATTTTATAAATCATTAATTAATAACATTATTAATAAACATTAAAAAAATTAAAAGTTAAACTATTAAAAAAAAAAACAAAATAAAAAACCATAAAAACAATCTTTTTTGTTTTATTAAAATAGTTTAACTTTCAATTTTTTCTAATTAATAATGTTTTATAAAATTCTATTGTACAGTCTTTTATAATATTTTGTGTCTTGTTTTTATATAAACTTGTAATTATTTAAAAATTTTTTTTAAATTTCTTTTTATAGATTTTTTTTTTCTTTTTATAAAATTTTTTTTATAACTTTTTTTTATTACATATTTTAGTCTTTAATTACAAATTTTTTTTTATTTTTTTTTTGTAACTTTTTTTATTTTGTTTATAAAAATGGCTTAACTAATACTTATAACCTTAATTTTTTTCAAATAATGTTTTAATTTATTTTTTGTATGTATTTTATAAAGTTTTTTTAGAAATATTTTAGATTTTAAGTTATAAAACATTTTTTTTATTTTTTTATAATAAATTGGTTTTTATGAAATTTTTTTGTAAATTTTTTTATTTTGTTTTTAAAAAAATATCTTAATTATTTTGATTGTTTTTTATAATTTTTTTTTATTTTTGTTTTTTATTATAATGGCTTAGAGTTTAATTAAAAAAAAAAATTTTAATTTTTTTTTTATCTTGTTGGTTTTTATAAATTTTGTTTTAATTTTAATTAATTACATTTTTTTATACATGTTTTGGTATAGTTTTTTATTTTGCTTTTATAAAAATAATTAATTTTTTTTGCGCTTAAAAATATTTTATAACTGCTTTGTTTTATTTTATAAAATTAAAAAAGTTTTATTTTATAACATTTTTTTACATTTTTTTTATAAAAAAAAGTTTATTTCCTATTATATAATAATTTAGGAAAAAGTGTCCTTCTATCATTTTTTTGGATGCCAAATTTTCTGTTTTTAATTTTAGTATTATTTCGGAAACTAGCTATGAAAAGGAGCGATGGAACACAGTAAAAACATTTAATATTTCGCATTTATGTGCTCTTCAAGTCCAGCAAACATTTTACATGAGAAAACATTTTATCATTTTTGACAAATTGCGATTAATTGCTATTAATTATAAGGCTTTTACTTTTTTCCCCCATGCACACAAATTTACATTTAAAATATGTTCGTACTTTACTAAATGGTGAAAAGCGGTTATGTCTAAACCTTTTCCATCTACTTGCCACACTCACATACCTGCAGTTACAGAGAAGAGTCCCTTGTAGACAAATGTCAACAAAGTACCGTTGAACTGACAGCCTCTGATCTCTGGTAGCCAGCAGTAACTCAACTATGTACAGTTGTCGAAGCAGATATGACCCTTTGTCACTTACAAAAAATGGGTTAATTTGAAATTTATTACCACAGAGGGTTTCCGAGTGCGCCAAAAACAACTACACACGCCCGATAAAACACACATGCGTATGTATGTATGTGCATCTAGCGAGTTTGTGAGTGACAAATAGAAGCATCCCGGTAGGGAAATCCACTACTTCTGCCGTGGGGCGAAACTAGTAATTTAGAAACCATGACTGGTTCGCATTTTTACTTTTTACGTTGCAAATAACTGGGGATGCCACAGAAGACACAACGTGAAATCATTTTAAACTAGGGGGAAAAATTAAGGTAATAGGTTTTTTTAGCGTTTAGCGTTGAAAATGTTCGTAAAGGAGTTTTAAAAAAATGAAGATTGAAGTCGTTGTGGTTTTAGTTTATTTTTTTTCTTTTTAACTAACGAACTTAGAACATTTTTTCCCACTTAAATTTGCTGAGTGGGACGACTAGCTTATTTATTCAACTACACTTCGCCTTGTTAGGGCTCGATAGCATCACTTTTCGCTAAGATATCACACAGCATGGAAATGCCATGAAATGCGATCATCGATCAGTGATCGTACAGAAATCTTAAAAGTGGCTTACAAAATTTTTAAAAATTGCCTACAAGCAATGGGCATCGTTTTTTCGAAAACTAACTAAAGAAGTTTGTTCTAACAGCGGTTGTCTCTCGGCAGGCAATGGCAAACTTCGAAGTGTATTTGTGCCATGAAAGAACTCCTCATAAAAATCACCGGCCATTTGGAGGCGGCACCAAACTGTATGTCCTCTCATTTGTCGAAAAACTGAAAATTTGAGGAGGAACTCGGCCATATACCCAACAAAAGCCGGCTATCAACATTTGCGGTGAGTAGCGGTGCAGACTCATCCGCAATATGAAATCCACACCCAATAAGAGAGTCTGTGATTGTGTATTATTTTCCATCCAGCAAAGCCTCTTGCATAAGTTCGGAAGCCTCATTCCATATTGGTCTTCAACTAGTTCCTATCAGACTGATTACTATTAAAAAAAAAAAAAAAAAAAAAAAAAAACAAAAGACCTACCACTCCCGTATACAAATTTTGGTCAATAGTTCGTTCCGACTTTTCTCCAGCATTAATCTGTCACTCAGCTTAATACGCCTGGACGATTAGGAGCAGACGGCGTGGCGCCGAACGGGCACGCACACACACAAATAAACACTTGCCACTAATACATGCAGCAAACTGCTGCCCTCACAATCATAGACATTCAAAACAAATCCACGAAAACTAGCAGTGACATTGCGTGGGTGCACCGTCACAAATCAGAATACGTCTGCATAAATGTGCGTTTGTATGGGTGTATTAGTATGCATATTTCGTATCATTTTGTGCACCACGGCACATAAATTACAATTTTTAAGCTGCCCTTGAATTTTTGTAACCCTTACCGAAGCTATGTAGTCACTGTAAAATACGCCATCACACACACACAAACACAAACACGTGCCTGCATGCATAAATATGTTTATACACTTGAAAATATCCTTCACAGACGATGTGACACACTAGTGGCACTCATTCAACTCGAAAGGGTTGTAACTATGGCAAACATATGTACCTACACATACATACATACATTTTTTCCATGCAGCACTAACAAAGCATAGAAGCAACAAAAAAGTTAAGGAAAAAAGCAGCTCTTGCTGAGTGGTAATTGAGGTTGGGCGCCTAGTAGACCCTGAGGCTGAGCTGCCTCAATGAATTTGAATTTTCTCAACAGTTTGCCCTTCATGCTGGCACTATTCATGTATTTATTTATGCCTCTGTATAACGAGTTTATATTCTCTGCAGTTCGCTTTTCCTTGTTTTTGTTTTTTTTTTTTTTGTTTTGGGGACATTTCTTTATAGTAACTTTTTTATGTGTAGTTGGGCTTTCCGACTCGATTTTTCTGCTGCCCATAAGTGCTGCCACAGCAAAGGCTATCCCTTTTGCTGCTATTCCATTTTTTTTTTTTTTGTATTAAGTTCACAAATTCGTTACGCACAATTTGTTATTGCCATTGTCATAGCTGTTAAGAGTTTTTGTTTTCTCTGAGTTATAAAAGCCATTTGGCAGGCAGTTTAATATTTAAAACTTGTTGCGTGTGTCATTCGTTTGATTGCCTGTGGGCATTTCACAGAATAATAGAGAAATTGTGAACGTCATTTACTTATGCATGCATCTAAGTATGTAAGTAAGTATGTGCGTACAAATGGGGGAAGAAATATCTGTATGCTTGCAAAAAATCTAATAAGTACTATAGTTGGGGGTCGGAAATGGCAAATATGTTTTTATTTAATACATCGATATTTACTTACTTACGGACTTATAGAAATTTATACTTATATACTTATATGCTTACACACTTACAGACTTAATACTTATTTATTTGTACACTTACATACTTATATACTTATATACTTACATATATACTTATATACTTATATACTTATGTATATAATTTTATACTTATGCACTTACATACTTATATACTTGTAAACTTATGCACTTACATACTTATATATTTATTTAAGTGTTCACATACTTTATGCTTATATGTATTTTAAACTTATATAATTACTTATATACTTACATACTTATATACTTACTTATTATATACTTATGTACTTATATACTTGTAAACTTATGCACTTACATACTTATATATTTACTTATGTGTTTATATACTTAATACTTATATATTTGTAAACTTATATACTTGTAAACTTATGCACTTATATACTTACATACTTATATACTTGTAAACTTACGCACTTACATACTTATATATTTACTTAAGTGTTTATATTCTTTATGCTTATATATTTGTAAACTTATATACTTATATACTTATACACTTACATACTTATTACTTATATAGTATACTTATATACATAAATACATATATACTTTTATGAGTTTATACTTATATACATACTTATGTACTTACTTACCTATATAATTACATACTACTTCTAAACTTATACCTATATGTATTTACTTGGCGTCTTATGTAGCTACCTGCCGGCGGTGCTGTCGCATAAGGAACTTTTCGCTAAACATTTTTGAACTGGTAACAGAGGTCCACTTGAGGTCATCACACTGCCACAACGCGAGAAAAGAATACTTACCTTCACACTTGCATACTTCATACTTTCACACCTACGTACTTCCACACTTTCATATTTGCGTACTCATTTACAACTTTACATTTCTACTCTCACAGCCTTGCATATACACGTCCACACATCTTTACTTACGCACATACATACAAAATACCTCGTATCCTTTGTGCTTAGAGTTGCTTAGAAAATTGGCTCAAAATATATTTCTTTTGTGCCATTTGATCTCTTCTTTCTTTTGCCCAGTCATGAAGATTTTTTGTGCAAGTTTATTTACAAAAGTGACAGAGGTCTATTCACAAAAACTTTCTGTTGACATTTAAAGGTTTGTTTACATAATTGCATGTCTTCCATAATTTGCTTAATTTGTGATTAACTGAGGATTAAGCTATGAAAAGTGGTGACTTTCCATTAGCAATTAAAGGATTACCGCTGGCTTTTGGTTCTAAGCTGTTAGAGCAAAAGTTAAGATCTACGAAAATTTAATTTGAAATTGAATGCAGTTTGTCATGTAATTGTTTGGAAATTGAATAAAATTAAAAGTTTTCAACTTTGAGACTTTATAAAAGAAAGAAAAGGAGGAAATTAAGAAAGTTAATATTCTATTTCAATATTAATATTATGCACAGGAATAGGAAAGTTACTGTTTGAAAAGGGTTCGATGGAAAGAAAAAAAGAAGGAAAGCGTAGGTTTAAAGGGAAGTACAAAATAGTTGTTTTTTGGTTTAGGTAAACTGATTCAAGTACCACTCGGGGGAAAAGATTCAAGTACCACTTTCCGAAAAGAAGTGACGCAACAACTCATTCGGCTGACGACTAAATAGCCCACTAAATCCTGATATAATAAAGCGTAGGTTTGAAGTGGGTCAAAAATAGCGGAATAGAAAATATCAAAAATCGATAAAAATTTGGAGCTACTTTGAGCTGACTTAATTTTATACCAGCATTTTTTTTCCTTTGCTCACTCCCCTCGGGAGCATAGGGCCTCGACAAGACTCTTCCAACGTACACGGTTCTGTACTGTTGTTTTTGCACCGTCCCATGAGATGTTGGCATCTGCTAGTTCGCGCAGAATCGTCCTTCTCCAAGTGTGTTTTGGTCGACCGCGACCTCTGTTCGCTTGCTGGTTCCAGTCCAGTTCCACACTCGTGATGCTATCTGTGGTGGTTTCCTCAATGTGTGACCTATCTATTGCCACTTTCTGCATTTTATTTGCCTAAGGATGTGTTCCTCGTTTGTTAATCTCCACAGTGCGTCGTTATTGATGGTGTTTGGCCGGAATATTCTGCAGATGATGCAGAAGCATTTGTTGATGAAGGATTGTAGCCTCTGTGTGATGGTGTCAGAGACCAGCCATGTTTTTCTTCTGTTCGACAATACGGACTGGACGCATGAGCCGAATATTCTTAGTGTAGTGCGCCTGTATATTTGCGAACTCCCCCATAATGTATGCAGAACCTGAACATCGCCGATGACATCTGCCTCCATTCTCATACTCGAATTTATTAGACCCTAAACTGCGTAGTACGAATTCTTCTAGGAATTCTTTTTAAAAAGTTTGAAAATTTTATGGAAATTTGTTGAAGTTTTAAAAATTTCATTAAAAATTTTAAATTTTTGCGTTCTGTGTGGTTTTGTTTTAGTATTCACTATATTCAAATGACAAAAATAATAAAAAATCGAAGAAACAAGAAACTTGTCTAAGCTGTGCGATATGCTTCGCTGCTATTTTGTGAACATAGATATATATAAATGTACATATATATGTTTACTAGGCCGGGTCGATTTGTGGGGAGGCAAGAAAATCGCCCATTGCTCTGTGAAAATCATATTCTAGGCATCAAAATAAGAAACTTTGCCGAAGGAACCATACCTCTAAAACGAATTCTGATGTCCCCCAATTTGGATCATTGTTTACATTTAGGTGTAAAATAACAGATTCATCATATAGCAACTAAATATTGGCACACATAAATTTTACCCATTCACAACTCGTCGAGCTTTTTAGGCTAATCATTTTGCGGTTTTTTTACTAAGAAAACCCTTTCCGCATTCCCTCCAAGCTGTTAAAGAAGCATCATAAACCCATATCCTTAAACTTGTTGATTCCTTGCGCTAATAAAAAACGTAAATGCTACATATTTGGGTTTTCTTCCCACACCGACTGCGGCTGGTCGGACCCATTTGACAGCATCTGCTAAACGCTGCCGGATGCTAAACTATGAAGCTTCAAATTTTATGCCAAAAACCAAGCAAGATATTTTTAATTAAAACACAAGCAGCAACAAAATCTACACTAAAACCAGTCATTTGTATTTGCATAAAGCTGTCTGTGGTGGCTTTTGAGGCCTTCATTTCTGCTTTTACGTGGCCGACGCTCACAAACAACCTTGCCAAGTCATTTTTGCTTTTAGGTGGTTGGCTGTCGATTGATCCATAAAGGGAAGTCGGGTGGCCTGGGGAATGCGTGTTATTAAGCTGTAACATTAATTATGCGCATTATACTTAATATTGTTTACACATTAATCAGCGAGCGCGATGAAGCACAGCCTTTGCTGTTACTTTGCCCGAGGAAAGTGTGGCACATTTCATGCAACAGATGACGGCTGGACTTTGTTGTTGCATGTACTAGTGGTTTGGTATTAGCATTAATTTGTTATGGCCTTTCCTATAAATCAGCATAATTTTGGATATTTTTGTAGTATTGCAAAAATAAGAGCTAAGACTTCAGCGGACAAGTTCTCACATGAAGGTGTTGAAAATTCATAAAAAGAAAAAAAAGTTATTACGTTGAGTTTGAAATTGTTAAATGGGTATTATGTTTATCAATTTATTTATATATTTATTCAAACGTATTTGATGGAAAGTTCCAAAGAAGGAAGAATTTCTTGCCTTCGAAATCATCGGGTACGAACCGCGTTTAGCTGGTATTTTACAGAAAGATTGCAAACTCGAAATATTTCTGCACCTAATAACTTCTGAAATATATTAAATCTTGCTTGCTTAGCCCAAAACTATTAATTTTCATAATTTCTTTTCGAAATATGAAAGCGCAACTTTTACAATTTTCCAGCTTTCGTCTTGTATGTAAGCACAAATTATCTTCTATTCAATTCAGCTACGATAATTTGGCTTACAATTTAATTCTTTATGCTCATATGGGTACGAATAAAACAGGAAGCAGGAGGGAGATAAAGTAAGCATCGCCAAAGATTTTCGAATATATTGATTGTGCGCTAATATCAAAACTCCACAAGGCCGCGAATATCAAAAACAAAGATTATAAAAAACAATAACAAGATTCCAGCAATAGATTTTAATAGAGAAAACAAAAAAAAATTAAATTAAAAAAGGGAGCTCTTTGTTATAGCAGTAATACCCGTCATATGGTTTGACAGCGATCGGAAAAGATGGCAATCGGTCGGCGCAAAGTCCGGAGAATACGGCGGATGCTGAAGGACCTCTCATTCGAGCTCGTGGAGTGCGGCTTTGACGAGTTGTGCAACATGGGGCTTGGCGTTGTCGTGAAGGACTATGATTTGATCACATCGATCAGCTATTTTCAGGCGAATAGATTCATTCACGCGGCGTAGCTGGGCAATGTAGATCACCTTGTAGACCGAAGCATTCTTTTCTAGCACTTTCCAGTTTTTCCCAGTGCACCATACCCTCACAGTCCCATCAAACACTTATCAAGATCTTCTTTGGGTGAATATTCTGCTTGAGTCTCGGCAGTTAAAGAAAGAGGGAGAGACCCGAGAGAGAATGAGAGAGAGAGAGAGAGAGAAAGAATATATATCTAAATAAATTCACAACATTTGCTGCACAAGCGCAGCTTTCCAGGACCGCAGCAATGGCACAAATTACCGCAAGGCAATATCAATAAATCTTACGCCGGAATAGATAGCACTTTATAGTACGTACTAGCACTAGCCAGGAAACGGAAATAAGGCCAAAAAGTAGGCACCAAAAAAAAAAAACGCAAACAAAATTTGGATCAAAAACCGCTTCAAACAGTAGGCACCAAGGAAATATAACGCCAAAAAGGAGGCGCCAAAAATATATTTCCTACAAGTTTTCACCAACAAACAAGCGCCAAAAAGTAGGCAGTGTTATTTCTCAGTAGAAATTAGTACCCACAAGGAGAAACTCAGGAAAAATAGCCTAAAGTGTGTCTAAGGTATATAACATACCTATAAGGTATAGCTCGCTCTCTCCATTTCTTCTACGTTATATCTGTTTTCTCTCTCGCGGAACGAAAGAAAGTTTCACTTCAAAATATATATATTTTCCTGGAGTCGATATACTCGTATTTCGCGACGAATAATAATTGCTTACTATTCGGAAGTGTACAAGTTTTTATGTGTGGCATGAAAAAATAATTGACAAAAAAAAATGTTTTCTAATACTTGAGGATATTATGCGACTTAGTGAGAGGTGAAGTGTAGTAGATTCGCCTGTTAATTTTATGTTTCACCCTCACAATAATCCGAAGCACACAATTTAAAATCCACACTTGCGCCACATTCCACCTCTAAGCCCATATTTGCCCCTCCTCTTTAACTTTTGGCTTGGACTGGAAACATGAATAACAATGACGGTAATACGAGGATCCATTTCATTTCTATTAGACTATTGCAAAGTGCCAACATAATGACTCTTTATGCTACCCTAAAGCATCACAAATGCACCAAATCTCGCTAACCTTGGCTGTCTCACTTGCTTCAGTTGTCAATGTATGCACTTTAGCGCTCGACCGCCAACACAGCTGTAGGGCTCGCATTTAAAAATTTGCCTTTATGCTGTTATGTTAACAGAGGTTTTAACAAGCAACAACCAGGGCGAACAACCCGCACACATTTACAAGCGAGCAACAATAGTTGAGGCCCATAATTCTATTCGCCACAATCTGTTGGCTGTTGGGCGTTGCTTCCACTATCGCCCAGCCGACTGTGGTACATATCCCACGCTCATAAATATTAATTCAAAACACAAATAAAGTCTAACCACTTGCTGAACAAGTGCAGGCGCACAGCAGGCGAACATTTTAATTGTTATTGGGCAGTGCTGGAAAGCGTTGGCAGGAGGTGTTGCTTATTTATGTTTGCCAACACTCACCATTCCTTCACTTGTGGGTGTGTGGCTTTGTGCGTGTGTGGGTACTATGAGTGCACAGCTTTTGGCATAAATGTAGATATTAAACATGTGTAAATACATACATAGCCTATCTGATATGTAGCGCTTCCTGCACCGTGCCTGGGTGTGGGCGCTTGTGTGTATTTATTTAAATATTGACTTAGTTTTGTAGCTAAAGGTGTCATCTGCGGTTTGTGCTATTGTATTTGTGCGGTATTGTTATTGTTGTTGTTGTCGGTCTTGCTATTCTAACTTGTTGTTACACGTTGGATGAAGGTAGATGTTTGCGGGTAGGTAAATAGCCTGCGGCCGATTATTTTATTATGTGGCTGCTTGCCTGGTAAAATTGAAATATAAATTTTGTAATGAAACAGATAAACAGAAGTGCGTAGCTGTGAAATGATGGCAAATTCAGCGGGAGATAAATTGATAAACAAATATTGAATTCACTTGCTGGGGACTTGTTGCGTGGAATAGCGATTAAAATAAATTTTCATTGAATGCTAATATGAATGCTAGCAGCTAATTCATGAAGCGTAGCAAGGCCAGATGCATTGAAGTGCTCATATCTATAATAGCTTTGTTGGCACCTAATTACCGCTGAGATATATTTCAGATATGCACTTGAGGTCTCCAAATGTTTCCACTGCATAGAAAAATAAAGGTCAATATCAGTAATAGCAAAAGAGTATTTGCTCAACCAAATTTGCTGTAAAAAATTTTTACTTTTCCTGCATAGACGAGCAAATGGGGCTGAGAAAGCTGGTAAAAGTATTAGATCGCCTCAGAATTAAAAAAAAATATATTTTTATATATTGTTAGGAACAATCAAATCTATCAAAGCCACAAGAGGTTGGGCTCAAGGAGGCGTACTTTCTCCTCTTTTGTGGACTCTAGTCATAGATGCACTTTTTCACAAACTGAACAATCTAGGTTTTCACACTCAGGGCTACGCTGATGACCTAGTAGTTTATGTATTAGGCTGGAATGAGGAAACCATTTCAGATCGCATGCAGCAAGCCCTTGCAATAATAAAAAAATGGTGTACGGAAAAAGGGCTTTCAGGAAAATGAGAGGTACTCACATCTATATACTTTCAGATAGCCAAGCGGCTCTAAAAGCCCTTCTATCAACATGATTTCCTAAACTTTCTCAACACGTTAGGAAACCTCAACACAGTAACACTAGGCTGGATTCCGGGACATGAAGGACATGAGGGAAATGAAATGGCAAACGAAATATGCAACTTACTGCTCCTGAGCCTTCCTGTGGACTCCCAAAAAGCCACATTAATGAATTGCTTAGGAAATGGGAAGAAAGGAAATTTGCCGCACACTGGCTAAACTGTGCCGGTCAGCGTCAAGCCAAACAATTCCTAAGTCCCAACATAGGAATATCTGACAAACTTCTCTCACTAAGCAGAGTAGATCTGCGTCTTTTAACAGGATATCGTACAGGTCACTGCAGCCTCAGGTATCAACTAAATAATATTGGTCTATCCGAGACCAATGTCTGCCGCTTTTGCGAAATGGAGATAGAAAGCTCAGAACATGTGCTTTGTGAATGTCCTGCGTTGGGCAGACAGAGACTTCATCACCTTGGTGGTATCGTAGTATCTCCATGCAATCTTTGGAACAACAAACCCAAAATTGTGCTAAAATTTTTAAAAAGCCTTAAACTATCGGGTTACTAAAATATGCCTTTCACAATAGATCAGCTCTGGTCGCAGTGCGAAATGGCCTTCTAGTAATATATATATATATATAATTGGCGCGTACACCTTTTTTGGGTGTTTGGCCGAGCTCCTCCTCCTATTTGTGGTGTGCGTCTTGATGCTGTTCCACAAATGCAGGGGCCTACAGTTTCAAGACTACTACGAACGGCAGATATTTTTATGAGGAGCTTTTTCATGGCAGAAATACACTCGGAGGTTTCCCATTGCCTGCCGAGGGGCGACCGCTATTAAAAAAATGTTTTTATTAATTTTGGTTTCACCGAGATTCGAACCAACGTTCCATCTGTGAATTCCGAATGGTAATCACGCACCAACCCATTCGGCTACGGCGGCCGCCTATATATAATATATATATTATTAAAAGATTCCTTTTTTATTCCTTCAAACTATTTACATACTTTTAGATGTCATTTTGAAGGTCCTCGCCTCATTTCAAATGGTGTTTGTGGGTGTTTCTTTAAAAGCATGTGAAACGAAAAGGAAAAGAGGTTTTTTGTTGTTGTTTTTAGTATTTCAAATTTTTATCCTTTTTGTTTTTGTGTTGAGAATTTCATACTTTGACCCATTATTAAAAAAAAAAAAATTCTTTGGCCATACGAGATATGTTCAAAAAGTTGTCCGCTTTCAAAAAATGTCTGAAGGACTTCTCATTCGAGCTCTTGTAGTGCGACTTTGACGACTTGTGTCACATGGTGCTTAGCGTTGTCGTGAAAGATCAGGTCGATTAGGTCTTTTCAGTCGAATAGCCTCATTCACGCGGTGTAGCTGGACATTGTAGAGCTCCTTGTTGAGCGTGGCATTCTTTTCGAGCACTTCCCAGCACACGATGCCCTCCCAGTCCCACCAAACACACATCAAGATCTTCTTTGGGTGCAGATCCGTCTTGACTCTCAGCTTTGGCGCATGTCCGGGAGCCACTCACTCCTTTCTTTGCTTCATACTGATGTATAGGCACCATTTCACTTCTCCCGTGACGTTTCGGTACCATAAGCGCTGTTTATGACTGTGTGTTGCTCGGTGGCGGGGGAGATGCTGAGAAGCAATTTGAAGACGACTTTCTTTGTTTTTTTCGTTGAGCTCGTGAAGCAACCAGTCTCCCAATTTTTCGGTAAATTCCATTGAATTAAGATGACTGAGAATCGTTTTATGATTGTAGTTCATTTGTTCCACCAATTCGCGACTGATTTGGCGACTGCTCTCCTTTAAGTGAATGGTAAGTGGTTTGAGACCTTTTTCATTGAATTAAGAAGGCCTCCCGCTGCATGACGTTTCATCGCCGTCAAAGTCGCCATTTCTGAACTTTCCAAACCATTTCTGTGCAATAGACTCGCCTATGATACCTTCTCCATACACGTCGTAAAAGTCTCGGGCTGCTTTGGCAGTTGTTTGACCTCGATGGAAACCAAAGAAGAGTGGGTGTCGAAAATTTTGATTTTTGCCTCCTGGGTATTCCATTTCTAAGCCTCAAAACAAGCTTTGTTTGAGCAGAAAGAGTTCTTTCGAATGAATACTTACTTTTTGCTAAACAGCAAACAAATCATAAATAATATAAATACAAACATAATATAAAAACACTTTGAACTTATTCCCCAACCCAATATTTCCTTCATCATTATTGTACTCTTTAACCGCTTGATCTACCCAAGCCACAACCCAAAAGAGCTTAAATATTTATCACCACAAAACAGAATTTTTTAACAGAAATGTGAAGACCTGGTTTTGCTTTCGAATGATTGACGACACTGACAGCTGTCACTTCATGTCTGCTGATGGCTGCTACTGAACGGCCGTTAGCATTTGGCCTTCTTTAGCTGTTATAATCAGCTTTTTCGTAGCATGAAAACAAACATATACATACACATGCAGTGGGAGTCAAAATAAAGTGAACACGACAGATTGACAAGTTTTGACTATTTATTTATTTATCTTATAATTTCAATTATTTTTTTTATGAAGTTATAGTTCATGCTACAATAAGAACCAAAAGCAAAATTTCGAGCTTAGTAAAAATTCGGCAAATTTCCATCAAAACTTTTTACTCACAATTTCTAGAAAAATTCTGCGTATGGAATTTTATGTATCATTAAATTTTGTTACAATAAAGTGCAAGTTTCAAGCGGTTCAAAAATCGCGATAATTTTGGCAATTTTTTCGGTTGACGGTGTTGGGTGCTTTCCTCCATATAAAAAATGTGGCGTTAAATGGAGAAAATGCACGAGTCCGCGTTCAAAAAAATTGTCAAAAATGAGCTTGATTTTTGATTTACTTGAAACTTACATTTTATTGTACTAAAATTGAATCAGACATAAAACTGCATACCTAAAATTTTTCCAGACATTCTAATTTAAAAGTTGGAAATTTTTGAAGAAAATTTGCCCAATTTTTACAGACTTCGAAGCTTTGGTTTATATGGTTCTTGTGGTAGTATGAACTATGCTTTTATAAAAAAATAATTAAATTTACAAAACATAGATAAAAATAGTTGAAACTCATCAATATAGGTTACATTCCTTATTTTGACGCTGAAGTGTATGTGCTTTTGCATTTTCATGGGTACAGAAAAATCATTTGTTAGCTGTTTGATTGAGTTTTTCGCCTAATTTTGCGGCCTGCGTCTTAATGCTGTTATAGAAATGATTACTGCAAGAATTTGTTTCGTTGCAGAAAGCACTCAGTGGCTTGCCATTCATTTCTTGGTAAAGGGCAAATGCTATTAAAAAAATTAAAAAAAAAAAAAATTAAAATTGATTTTTGTCTCAAAGTGGTCTTCAAATTAGCGGCGGGCCAACGAGCTGGTAGTAAACCTACTCGCCTACGTCGGCTGTCGTAGTATACATGCGAGGAATTTTTCGCCAACTAAGTCACTTTTCGACTAAAATTGGTTTGGGTTTCAAATATTTGTCATAATTTTGAAATTTATTTCCGGTTTCAGTTTTTTGTTTTTTCTTTCCTTGTTAACTCCTCGCGGCAGCATAGGGCCTCGACAAGACTCTTCCATCGTACACGCTTCTGTGTTGTGTTTGCAGACTTTCGTTCTTTTGTTTGCACTTTTTCAGCCGCCTTGCCAAAATGCTTTTTTGTTGAGGACAGATATTTTTTCATTTTTTTTGTTAATAAATGAAATAATTTTTATATATAGTACTTCTCAGCTAGAAAGCTAGCAATTTTTATATTTATGGAATTATTATTTCAAAATTCACCAGGTAGAATCTCATTTCCTTTAACGCATCAGAATAAAGCTGCCTTGGGGTAAACACCAACTCATGATAAATTTTTTCGTAATAAAAAAAAAAAACAAAACCTAAATAAAATAAATGTTTGTCAGTGGATATAAACCCTTCGTCAAAAAAATAAATGCACGATATTTTGAGTGGTTTCAACTATTTTTCTATAAGTTTTTTAATTTTCATTAACGGTTTATAAAAATATACTTCATTTAATAACTAATTTCATATAAATCAAAGTTGAAAACTTAGTATAAGATTTTTAAAAACTCAACAAATTTGTATCAATATGTTAAACTTTTTAATCAGAATTGATAAAGAAAAATTGTATATGCATTTTTATAGGCTACTAAATTTTAGTCCAACACAATGCAAGTTTCTAATTGCTCGAAACTCTCGTTGATTTTTGAAATTCTTTTTTCTGATTAGTATAAAAAATTCCGAGTGCGAACTAAATGGGCACTTAACAAAAATCTCTATAAATATCTCGATTCCAGCGCCCCCTGGAGTTTTCATTTATACTCACACCAGTTATCAAAAAATTCATCGTAATCAGATAAACGGATCTTGAGCTTGTAAAGTCTAAAAAACAAAAACAAATTTATATAAAAGATTACCAGCGAATAACCAGATGTTTGTTGCTCCATTGCAAATTATGTTTAAATTTACTTACACATCCATCAGTAGTTATAGTTGGACTCTATTCCGAAGCAACCGACAAATATTACATCAAATTTGATGACAAGCTTTCGACGCCGCGTTATGGCTTTGCGTTTTTGCTTTAGTTTTCAACACTCACTTTTCATCAAATTGTAAATAAGAGTTTGGCTGAAGAATGGAAAGTTAAAATAAAAACCACACCACTTACCCCCACACATTTAAGCACATACATACCCGGACAAAAGCTAATCACTTCATGCCCACACTCCCTCACTCTGTTCCCTCATAATCCCCACGTTGACTGAGGCAATGCCAAAGAAAAATTTCTCAAATATCCCAGCCATGGCGGGTTGGTTGTACGTTGGTTGCTCCATTTCATTGCGTTTGGCTGTTTAAGTTCTGTCAAGCCACGTTGATGGACGTACATCCTCTGAAAATCCATTTATATCTTTATTAATTGCGACTTGTATGCTTGTGCCATTGTCAGCAGCTGGGCGGGATAGTGCGGTTAAGGTTGGGAAATGAGCACACAAATAAAAGAGTAACAGATTTACTGGATGCGGAGAATGCGACATACAGCAAATTAGCGAGAAAGCTTCACAATAATGCAACTGTGATGATCATCAGGCATTTGGCTACTAGAAAAGTGGGCGGCTGCTGAAGGGGTTTTTTGTTGGGCGATTCCTTGTCCAGCGAGCCAAATATTTTGGACATTGTCGTTAATTTGTCTTAAAATTGGCTATTTGTATTAAGTATAATATGAAATAAAGGGAAAAAATTTGAAAAAAATTATAATTCTCAGATTTGTTTAATGTTGAAAATTTTGTATGGACGTTTTTTAATGTTAAACATCCTCGTTTTTTTTAACTGTCGAAAAAAAAAAAAAAAAAATGTTGCAAAGAAATGAAATCTTAGGGTCAACGTTTTTGGAGAAACTTTTTTTATTTCGTGTTGGAAACTTTGATATGGAGTGTTTTTTAATGTGAGACATGCTAGTTATTTTTAACATTCGTAAATTTAAAAAAAATTTTTTTTTTTTTTTGGTAAACATATTTGAAAATTTTTTTTATTATATTTTAAAAACATTCCTTCCAGAAGTTTCCTCAATATTTCCATTTTTTCTTAAATTTCCAAATTTTTTATTTTATCATATTAAACTAAATTCTTAGTTCGTCTAGTTGAGTTCATAGTTGTGACTATGCTGAGCTAGCGAAGAACGATCGCATATTACGTCCATTTGCAAATCGAAAGTGCATTTATTTTCCACTTATAATGATCGCATCAGCAAACTTGCAGGAATTAGTGGCCATTTAGTGAGCAAATTATTACAAAACCAAAATCTGAGGAATGGTGTTTTTAACCCAAAAAAAGTTATTTTGCCCAAAAATCCATAACAAAAACACAATGTTTTTTCCAAAAATTTGTAATAAAAAAATTTCTCAAAAATTTGTATTAAAAAAAAATTTGTATTAAAAAAAAATTTGTTTTCGACAAAAATTTTTAGTAAAAAATTTTAGTTTTCCAAAAATGTTAAATAAAAGTTTTTAATATTGAAATAAAAAATTATTAATAATCAAAAGAAAAATTTTGTTCCGCAAATTTTTAAAAAAAGAAAAATTTTGTTTGTCCAATTTGGAAGATAAAAAATTTTTACAAAAAAGAAAATTTTCCAAAAAAAATTTATTTGTTAATAAATTTTAGTTTAATGAATTTTATCTTAAAAAAATTTATTTCCAAAATTTTTTAAAGAAACAGTTAAATTTTTTGAAGTATTCAGCAAAAACATTTAAAAAAAAATTTTTAAATTAAATTTTTAAAAATAATTGTTTTTGCACAGTTTTAACAAACAGTTTGTTTATTAGGTTGGTAAACTTTTTTTTTCAAAAAATGTTGAACTAATTTTGTTGTTTTAACAAAAACCAACATTTTTCAAGAAAAATTTTAATAAAAAGCAAAATTTTTCAAGAAAATTTTTTTTTTAATTTTTAACAAAATTTTTTTTTCCCCAAAAATTTTTAATAAAACACTAACTTTTTTTTAATATTTACCAAAACAAAGTAAACAGAAAAATACTGACAGTATTAAAAGGAGATACTCAGTTCACTTTCAAAAATTCTATACCACAAATTTTCTTTTCTCAAAAATACTTAAAAACCAGAAAAAGATGTTTTCCGCTCCAAATTTTTAGCAAATACAATTTTTTTCCACTCAAATGATTAACAAAAAAAAATTTCCCACACAAATTTTTAACAAAAATAATTGTTTTTCGCAGCTCTAACAAAAATTTTTTATTAGGTCTGTTAACATTTTTTTTCTAAAAATTTTTAACTATTGATTTTTTAATAGGGTGATAAAATAATTTTAACAAAAATGAAAATTTTTTTACAAAAATTAAAAAATTTATTTTTCTTTCGCAAAAATTTTTAACAAGCCAGTTACGGTTTGTTTTTAATATTTACCCAAAATCATTAAAAGAAAAATTACAAGAGTTTTAAGAATAACTGCTGAAGATATTTAATTGACTTTCAAAAATTGTATACTACAAATTTTCTTTTCTTTCTTAACAACCAAAAAAAATGTTTTCTCTCAAAAACTTTTAACAAACAAAATTTTTGTTTTGCTAAAATTAAAAAAAAAAAAATTTTAACAATCGTGTTTTTTATTAAGTTATTAAACATTTCTTGTTTTCCAAAACATTTTAACTATTTTTTTTTCACTACGGTGATACAGAATTTTAAGAAAATACCAAATTTTTCCACAAAAATGTTTAACAAAAAAAATTGTTTTCCCCAAATTTTTTAACAAAATTTGTTTTTTTCCAATAATGTTTAACAAACCAGTAACATTTTTTTCAATATTTGCCCAAAAGAACTATAAAGAAAAGTTAAAAAAGTGTTGAAAATAGTTGAAGATTTTCACTGCACTTTCAACAATTCTATATTACAATTTTGGAAAGGAAAATATCTCGAAATTATTAATTTTGTTTTCAGTTGTTTTTTTTGTTTTTTTACTTATATACCTACTTATAACTTATTTCTTATTAGGAAGAATGGGCAACAATGTCCAAAATATTGGGTTCACTTGACATGGAACCGCTCATAAGTTGTTGCTGTTATCTGCTAAATACTACATAAAAAAAATATATTAGAGGCCATATGAAACATATTGGTAATATTTTAGTATTTTCTTCTTGCAGTTGTTTGTAAATATGCACACACGTAATATTCAAAACGATTTAAGGTGGTAAGCTTTTGAAAGTTCCAAACTGCTGTTGCCAAAACAAATTTAAACTTATCGCTTCTAATTCTGTGAAATATGAGTTTGTTAATTCGCTGCAGAATAATATTCATAACTGCAAAGGGGGTTTGTATGTATGGATGTATGAGTGAAAATTAGGGTGATAGAGAATGGAAAAAAATCTTTAGAGTTATATTGGCGCGGGCATTAAATTGTACTAATATTTGACAGAAAATGTTAAAGCTTAGTATTTGCTATGTATGCTCACTTTAAGGCCCTCACATTGGCATTTTTTTATCAAATTTATAGGACTTTTAGTACCTTTTTCTCAGTCTTGATTCTCTAGTTAAATATGTCCAGTTGATTTTGAAGATTGTCATCCTTATTATCCTTACCCACTTCAGAGGGCATAATTATTTAAAACTCTTCTTTCAAAATTCTTTTAAATATCAAGTGCAAGGTCTATCTATTATATATTATATCCATACCTTTGTAAGGTCTACTATTTCACGAGCATATGAAATCTTTCCCAGGTAACAAAAAGTTGAATTTTGTCGGGTAATTTCTGTTGCTATATTTTCATGATCTACAAATGCATTGGAATAAAAAATGGAATAAAAAATCGATCTGAGATTTTAATTTGCTTAAATGATGCACTTCCAACCGTTTCAGCTGCTAACTAGTCGCCCTGTGTTTTGTATGAGTAAAAAAATAGCCATTGCAAGACCTTTTAGAACAGGTTTACTCATTCGGTTTTCAACATTCGTCGCTTTGATTGACATCTATGAAGTTATTTTAGTTGGCACTCCAAAGTAATTGTTTTTCCTATAGACCACCCTAATATACAACCATACATACGTTTTTGTGCAACCTTTAGTAGTATAGAAATTTTTTGGCATCTGCTGAAACTAGAGCAAACTTAATAGTTGCTATGAGTGATACGTTTAAATGGTGTTCGTGAATGTCAAAAAAAGCAAATGGAAGCTTTGGAATGCTTGGAAATTACATGCCCTAAATTTTATTTAGTAAAAGCCAATGCTGAGTAAGAAAAAATTACAACTAAACTGCAACAGTTTTAGCAGAGTTTAGTTTTAAAATTTTTAAGAGCTAATAATAGGAATCAAATTATTATCCTTTATTTGATATTTGGCCGCCAACGGAGAGGCCTACAATTTTACGCCATCACCAAATGACAGTAATATGTACATTTGGAATTTTACCTCAGCCTGCTGAGCGACGTAAAAGTTATGAAACTAAAACTAAGAACAAAAAGAACACCAAATTTTAGATCACCAATCAATCAATCTAAATCTATAAGCGATTAGCGCTTGTGCACTACTAATTTTAACTGCCTCTAGTGGCTCGCACAGGGCCTCAGCTGAATTTACTTTGCAAACGTTTTTGTGTTCCAGTTGTCCTCAAAAGTGAACTGCACTCAAATTAGGAACACATCGATGCAGTTTACGCTGTGCTTTCAGTAATAAATTTTTAATTAATATTCATATTTTTCATATTTTTCACCACTGAGCGGCTGATGGGGGCGGCGCCAACCTTTGAAAGCTTTGTCAGCGATTTTTAATTGCATTAATTCACTTATAATGGCTTCGCTTGGCCGTTAGCTGATAGCTGATGCTGTTGCTGGCGGTCGCTTTTTTGCGGCTGTTACCCAACCAATATATTGCACATTTTTTACTGGTAATTACTTTTTAGGGTTCTATTTTCAACGTTTCTGCTTGGCTGCTGCTGCTGCTGCTGTTTCTATTAATAAAAATCTCAAACAAAGAAACTTTACCTGCGCACTAACAATTGACTCACTCACAAATTTCGACATCAAAAAGAGTGAAAAATGTTTTAATTAAATTTTAATTAAGTTGTTTGAGAGACAACAAAGTGAGTCCGACAGTTATGTTACATTGCAGCTCGTGAGTAGCGGGTGGAGAGTGGTTGGAGGAAAAGGAATGTAGCGCGGCGAGTGGGGGTGGTGTGATGAGCTGTTGGTAAAATGAGCTTAGCAAGAATCTAAAGATGTTGCGCCTTGTAGCGTTTTGTATGGCAAGCGATTATATTTATGGTGCATATTTTTTCCCTGATTCTGCTATTTTTTGCTTGTAGTTGTTTTTAAGCTGCTTGAAGTGGGGTTTAGAGAATCTAGCGGATTTATAGTATATTTCCCTTCCAGGAATATTAAATTTCATGTTGTTTATGCCAATAAACATTCTGTAAGTGTGTTGCTTCTGCTAGATCAAGGCTACCGTTGCCATGAGAATGAGTAAACTTCGCTCTCTCAAATGGGGGATATTTTCAGCAAAGAATCTGGAAAACTCCCACAGGTCTAGTCTGTCGCTGTCTTTATGAATTACTGCCATGGCCGCAGAAGTGAAAATGCTGGAGCACTAAAAGTGTTTAATGTCGCTATAAACTGATGGAAGGCTTTGTAAATGAGGGAGTAAATGAGCGCCACAAATGTTGCGGATCACCTTGTCGTATGAGTAATTTTCGCTTAATTAATATGACAGGCCGACGAGCGTCTTCCATGTAATTGGTTTTGTGAATAATACCAGTGTAAATATTTTCAGCGCTGCATATGACTGATTTTTGAAAATAATACTATATATAATTTGGTATCCGTTCCTAGCTTTAAATCCCATTTTAAGCCCAATTAACCATTTATAAACTCGTAAAAGGCCCATCGCGGCCACTAGAAGGAATGTTCATAACAAGCAGAAAACTCGAATTTTCACAGATTTTTCTAAACGCATGGTAAATTACCTCTTGGAAATAGATTTACAGTTGAAAAAGCGTATAACTGGAAATATTATTTTCCAAAAAAAATCATAAAATTACTAATGCAGTTATTTTTGAGATACTCAATCTAGCGCTACGCAAAATCCTGTCGTGGTGAACCATTTCTGAATACAGACTCAGGGCGAAAAAGTAATTAAAATCATCCCAGACCATTTTTGAAACAAAATTTTTGACAAAATTATTAGCCTCTTATTTCCTCTAAAACGCTAAATCACTAAGTTACATTAATGCGATATTATTAACTGTACAATACAACAAACAAAAAAAAGCGCGTGTGGTGTAGTACACATAACAGAAGTGAAAGGGGGACAGACCCGAGCGAGAATGAGAGAGAGAGAGAGAGAGAGAGAGAAATAATATATATAAAAAACGGAGGAGGGTCGACTGGTGTAGGTAAACGGTAAACAAACCGTGGCAACAACGTGCACTACTCCGAGCGTTTATCATCCGCACAAACGCAGCGATTCCAGGACTGCAGCAAGGGCTAAAACTGTCGCGAGGCAATACCAATAAATCCAACGCCAGAATGGATAACACTTTATGGTACGAACAAGCACTAGCCAGAAAACGGAAATAAGCGCCAAAAAGTAGGCACAAAAAAACGCCAAAAAAATTGGGGCCGAGGAAATATAACGCCAAAAAGTAGGCACCAAAAATATATTTCCTACGTGTTTGCACCAAGAAACAAGCGCCAAAAAGTAGGCAGTGTTATTTCTCACTAGAAATTAGCAACCACAAGGAGAAACTCAGCAAAAATAGCCTGAAGTGTATCTAAGATATATACAAGGTGTTGCTCTCTCTCTCTCTCCTTTTCCTCTACGTTTTATCTTTTCTCTCTCTCGCGGAACTAAAATGACCAAAACGTTGCCTGGCCTTGAAATTTTATACTCCATCCTCGCTCGTCCATCGCCGTCTAAGAAGTTCCACTTCAAAAAAAACAAGCTACTTGTCTTAACACTCTATCGGCCTCTGGTAGGGAGCACAAACAAACTATGCGTGTTCGGCGATTTCAAAGTTTACGTCAGAATTTTTTCATAGCGGTGGTCAAAGTTCGCTTGAAAGAGTAAAAAATACAGATGGTAGTGTAATAAAGCGGAGTAAAATGTTTTAAAAAATATTTGTTATAAAATTCTATAAAAACTCTCCAAATACACCAAAGCTTTAAATTCAACTTAAAGGCAAAAAATTATTCAAAACGAAAAATGTATGCGGTAATTTAGAAGTAAACATTGCAGTTTTACTGAAACAATTTGTTCAATACACTCTAACGAATTTAATTTATTTAATTCATCAACAAATCTACGCTTTCTCGAGCACTCATACACTCCACTCGCCGAATCGCAACGAAGATATCAAATTTCATAGATTTTCAATTCACTGTTTTTTATTCCCTAAAAACATAAATACTATTAAAAAGCTCAAATGATATCGTTAAAATAGTCCCCACAATGATTTCTGTAAAAAAATTCCACCTCCACCCGCACACGCCAACACAACCACCACCTATTTCAGCGAGTCCCACATTCAAGCAGCCCCACAAAGGCAGACAGGCAAAAGACAAACGAAAATAAAATCTTTTCGTCGCATTCACCACGCATGACTTTGAGTCTTGCGATTGCCGCTCACCTTTGTGCCAAACTTTGCGTCAAAGTTGAGCACAGTTTTAGTTATACTTTTGCTTTTGCACTTATTTTTGCAGCTGTACGACCTTTTTGACTTTTAATTATCGCATCATTAGTAGGTAAAAATGCGAGCATAACATTCAGCTGTTCAGTCCACCCTCGCTTTTCAGCGTTTCACTTAACGTCTTGTCTAAGTGGACGGGGGAGACAAAGTGGTTGAGATGAGTAATTTAATGAAAAAATATCTGAAAAGCTTAGAGGGTACATAGATTATTTTACTACTAATTGAATAACTCAACAAAAAACATGTTTAAGCTTACGATTGTATTTCAAAAGAGTCTGCAAATGGTTCAAGAAATGTATGCCAAGATCTTAAGATCTCACGCGGGCTGATGTTATACAAAGGCAGAGGGTAAGCTGAGGTCATAATGCTGCTTCTTCTGCTGGGTGAATACAACGGAAGATATTAGCTGCACGGTCATCATAGGCGAGCGAGTTCGTGTGTTAGTTAGTGCTACCATTGATGGTTTGGTGTTAGGTTCGACGCTCATCGCGGATATCAAACAACAAGGAAAGGCAATGGCAAACTTTGCGATACTTCTCATGCAGGAGCTTTTCACTTTTCCATAAAAGAAATCCATTATTTTCGCGGTAGACGGCTGTAGTGCTTGATATCTCATAAAGTATCGATCGAACAATTTAAAGTTTAAGCTCGTTGTCAAGGTGCCATTTCACACTAAAAACTATAATTTTGCTCTTTTTTATTTGCTCCATTCAGTTGTGAGTTACAGGGAGTTAACAATGGAAGTCAGCAAAGAGGAAATATGGTACATTTTATTTATTTGATAAAGACGAAAATGCAAGGTGTCTATGGTGCCGATACTGTTAAAGCTAATTCGTGCAATTTTGGTTTCATCAATTCAGTTCAGACATTTGCAATCTTAAAGGAAATGTCGATAAGGTCGAAAATGTCGATAAAATCACAGAAACAATTGAATTTGACCGGGTTGTTAGTAAACGTAGCATCGCCCAAGAGCAAAACATCGACCATAAAACAGCTTTAAGCCATTTTCGAAAAAAATTTTGGCAAATTTCTTATTTTCTAAACTAACACATTTTGTCAAAAAAGTACCGGGAATTGTTTAATAAAACGCAAAATCATTGTTTAATCATCAAAATTTATTCTGTCGCCTTCAAAATAGGCTCCTTTCGAAGCAATGCACAGATGCCAACGATTAGACCAGTCATCGAAGCACCTATTAAGCGCGTTTGAAGAGATTTTCTTCAGCTTCTCTAGCTTCTTCAGCGAATTATCCAAAAGGGGAAATTCTAGTCCAAAGGCCCGAAAATGTGCGTAATTTCATGATTTTTTTTACGCATTTTTTTATTTAAACTTTTGTGGCATTTATTTGTCTATATTTTAAAAAGTTTACAAAAAAATTTCGAGTAAAAATATTACAAAATGGCAGCTCCAGCCCTCACTGACGACGCTCGTGCGCGGCAGTGGACAGTGTGCGCGTGGCACTCTACAGGCCTACCAAGTGATCTAAAATGGAAAAATCAAAAAAAAAAATCTTAAAGCAAATGAAATTTGGGGCATCTTATGAATTTCCGATTTAAAAAACAAAAACCCTTTAAAAAAAAAATGGGAACCTTTTGCATTTCTTTTAATGTTAAAAAAAATATTATACTAAAAAATTTTTTTTCACAAAAAACGCTTCCTGAAGGCCCCTAAATTAAATAAGCTTTAATTTCAGCCACCAAATGTCGAAATCGGTTTAGTCATTGAAGCTGAATTGCGCCGCGCGCCCAAAAAAAGGTGTTTCGAGAAAAACGGCTCCGAGCGCGCGCTTCTACCTGTTTTTCGGCCGATCAATTAGATAGGGAAATATCCGTTTGCCTACATATTTTTAAGACCTTAAGGATTTAAGGATGAAAAGAAAGCAATACAAAAAATAAGTTTTTTTGCTCGATTTTGACTAGAACCTTCCCCTATGGGCCTCTATCGACTCAAAGCGGCCTGCGCGGAGTGGCAATTTAAGTTTTTTGAAAAATGGGAAAAGAAAAAAGTCACAGGAGATAAATCCGATACGGAGAACAAACACTGTACGCTCGATGATGGTTGTCGAGTTTTTGGTCAAAAAAGTGTTCACATAATGAGCCTTGTGAGACGGTGCGTTATCATGGCCCAAGATCCATGAGTTTTCTTCCACAAATTGGGCCGTTTCCTACGCACATTCTCTCTCAAATGTCGCTTAACTTCCAATTAATATTCTTTATTTACCATAGAACCATTTGGAATGAATCCATCCATCCAAATAATCAAAGAAAACGAGTAGCATGAGTTTCACTTTTGACCAACTTTGACGTGGTCTTTTGGGTTTTGTTTTATGTGGATAGCGCCATTCAACCTGTTGGCTGGTTTGCATGGCAAACTCATATACCCACGTCGGGTAATGCTGTTATAATGCGCTGATGCACTGGATAAACGTTGGGTCCGAATTAACTTGCTTAAGCATGACGTCAACCATCTTCTTCCGAGAAGAAAGAAATTCAACTCTCTTGGAACGAGTCGAGCAGCCATGCGGCTCATGCCAAATTGATGGTGTATGGTGTAATTGAATGTTGCGAATTCATTCGTGAGAAACACTAAGGTCACGAGCTCACTCCTTCAAGCTTAAATGATGGCATTCACGCGCCACTTCCTTGCCTCTGTCGACGTTTTTATCCACTGAAGACGTTGATGGGCGACCACATCGGGGAAAATCTTCCACGACTTCTCGGCCCTCTGCAAAAGACTTACGACACTCGTAGACCCATGATAAGGCACATACACCATAGGCTTTCTGTAACATTTTTAACGATTCGGCAAACGAAATCCCCTTTAAAACACAACATTTAATACAAATTATTTGTTCGATATTTTCATTTATAGTGAAAATCACAGAGCACACCTGCGAATGACTAATATAATTAAAAGCCAGAAACGAGCTAATTGACAGATCACCTCAAACTCTGCGACACTATAGAGGACGGTTGTAACAACATTCTAGCAAACAGAATTTAGACGTGCAACGCGTGCTTTTTAAATGAACAAGCGCGCCACATTTACAATTAAATTTCAAGTGCCGAAAATAAATAAAAAAAGGTGCGTGTAGCATAGTACAGGAAACGGAAATAAGCGCCAAAAAGTAGGCACCAAAAAAAACTCCAAAAAACGCCCCAAGCAGTAGACACCAAGGAAATATAACGCCAAAAAGTAGGCACCAAAAATATATGTCCTACAAGTTCGCACCAACAAACAAACGCTAAAAAGTAGGCAGTGTTATTTCTCACTAGAAGTTAGAAACCACAAGAAAAACTCAGGAAAAATAGCCTAAAGTGTATCTAAGATGTATATAAGGTATAGCTCTCTCTCTCTCTCCGTTTCCTCTACGTTAGAACTTTTTCTCTCTCGCGGAACGAAAATGCCCAAATCGTTGCATAGCCTTAAAATTTTGCTCTTCATTCTCGCTCGTCCATTCACGCCTAAAAAGTTTCACTTCAATAAATAATTCGAAAATTTTCATATTTTCGCAACAAAACCAAACTATTTCTTTGGTAATCAGTGTAAATAGATCTAAAACATTTGATTTAAAACGAATTTGAGCAGGAATGAAAGGCAGAAAATTATATTACGTTAAATCTTATGTATCCCTAGTTTTTATTGGCGACCAAATTCTGCAGATATTAGAATTTTTTATAATATACCCCTTTTTCTTTAATCCACTTTTAATCGAATTTAGCTCTAAAGCCACATTCGAGACAAAATGAACTTTCAGGCCTAGCGCCTGATTTTACATAGTAATTGAGTAGTCAGCTTTTCAGGTGTTTATCGGCTATAAACCAGTGCCATGAAAAATCGAATTTTCCCGCAAATTTCAGTGTAGCTGAAAATAAAATTGTATGCTTGAATGCCCTATTACGTGGTAAATGTTTTTGGAATTAAATCAGTCAATAAGTAGAAGTCGTACAACTCTTTGTACTAAATTATGAATTCACAAAATCTCTAAAATCCATTTTAATTTTGATTCACTGGCTTTAATCCCAACTGCATTATAATTCAAATCCACACTTGACATGTTTGCATTAACAAGTTGTCATAAAAGCCACAAACATGTCGACAATTCCACTCATTGCGAGCAGCAGACGGACAGACATATAGGCTGGCAGGCACACACACGCATTGCTTAGCAACCAATCAGCATGCACACAATTGGCAAAAGCAAAAATAAAAGCAACAGCAACAGCAGTACTGATAACAACTAACTGTCACAGCAGCTGGTGATGCCAATGCCATCGATAAACAGAGAATAACGCACACGAATACGAAAGCAGGCACCCCAGTGGGTATTAACTATGCGCCTACTACACCAGCTGAGTGTACCCAGTGCACACAGTAAGCCCTCAGTCTAACTGCTTGCCACCTTCGTGTGCTGTAAGTAGGTGCAAAGGCAACGAAGGTTGGTGTTGGCACGCGTGCGTAAATGAATTTGAGACAGAGTTGACATGAAGGCATAGGCAAACACACTACGTACATGCATACATACATACAGATATAAACACATAAGAATGTGTGCGGGCAGTTGCCAATACTCAAACGATGCCACTTGCCACGTGCTGCACATACATATACCACATCATAAGTAAGCAAATGAAAAATCAACTTAGCCAAGCGAAAGTCGAACTCGAAAGTGAAATGCAAATTTGATGATATGCCAACCAACGCAACGTAGTGTGGGAATGTACAGAAGTGAGAGAAGAAATAGGGAGAAACTACGTAGGCTGAGCAATAACAGCAATCAAAGGATACAAAGCAAAAAAGCAACAAAAAAGGCAAAGAAAAAAAAACCAAATGCAAGTCACACGACCGCGATTCTAAAAGTCTGTGGGTAGCCAAGCGGCCACTAATTCTATTGAAAGAAAAAAAAAAACCGAAAAACTACAAAAGCTTTTTGCCCACTCACCAGCCATTTGGACGCTGTCAAATTTCCAATGATTTACGTTCGGGATTTCTGGTTGGCGTGCGTTCGAAAGTTGGCTGCTGTCCGGCTGCGCGCGCCTGGCAGAGGGTAAGCTTTGGCCTATGGCCTACGTTAGTTGGCGATTTCACTAATAGGGGCGTCGCATTGGGCTGCATATGTGCTGGCTTTCTCAATTTGTCGCAAAACAGCCACACACACATACACAAAAACGTGTATGTGTGTGCAGCAGTCACAGCTTACGCTCACATGGCCATTCACTTGCGCATTTTAACACGCACACACTGGAACATGGCTAATAATTTATGCAAAATACTATGCATAAAACTAATAAAAATTCATGAGCGTTGCACATAAAGCATTTCCTACACACATAAATACGTACATATGCAGAATAGGGTGCCTCAGGAAACCAAAAGCAAAAAAAAAAAAAATCTATTATATTATATATTAAGTTGTTCGCTAAAATATTACGCAAAACAAAAATTTAGATTTACCTGAGTTGGACTGTTTTGAAAATGAGCCGAAATGAAAAAAACAAAAAATTTTAATTTTTTTAAATTTTTTCGAAAAAATCATCTCAGCTGATAGACGAGTTTCAGCTTAACGTAAAAGGTTTACATGAAAGTGTTCAAAAATTGTATATAGGGAATCAAAATAATGCGATTTTCGATGCTATTTTTGATTTTTATCGAAGACACTTTTCAAAGGTTAGCACCCAAATTTTCACTTTTCGCTCAAGCATTTTTATTTTAAAGTGAAAATTTATTGTATTGAGCTTAGTTTTATTTTCGCACGAATACAAGGTGGTAGGTAGGTCGGCCTCGGTAGTCTAGCGTAAGTGCACTAGCCTGCCATCCCAGAGGTTTTGCGTTCGAGTTCCACGTAAAACACTGTCCACGCACTTACCAAACTTATCTACTTTCCTAGTTACGAAAAAAAAAAAAATTCATTCCTCAACCCCATAAACCTGATCCTTCCAATCCTTACTCCCGCACAATAGTCAGCGCATTACTTGCATTGTGGCTAAAAGAACAAGCAAAAAAAAAAACAAAGAAAAAGACACAGTTACACATTGCATCACTGGAGCCAGCAAGAGGAAGCGAGCAACCGCGTTAAAAGCGCAGACACAACAAAATTTAGCGCGGTTCTCAACCATCTGTGCGATGATCCTTCTGCCAGAAAAATGTGAAACAGAGATGGCGCGCTAAACAGTTAGAAGGTGTTGTTCCTAAGCAACGATAGGTGGGCCTTTCTACCACTTAGGAGTGGTAGCGGCAAGCTAATCACCTACCCTGCACCTGAAAGCAAAACGGATTAACGAAACCAACGCAAGACTGAGTCTTGTCGAGGCCATATGCGCCCGAGTGGAGTGAACAAGGAAAACTAAAAAAGGTAGGTAGGTAGGTAGGGTAGTAATGACACACTTAGACCAGTCGTAGTTGCATTGGGATACCACTGAAACTTATCCTTGCCCTATGGGATTCCTTTTAAACTATTTTGTAGCTTTTAAAACGAGCGAAGCTTCGTTAGTTTGCTATATCCTTTACATCTGTTAAAAATGCACTATCAAGAGGGCGAAGTTCTGGCTAAGCCTTTACACTCACATAGGAGGTGTCTGATTGTTTCATCATTTCCATGTTAAGACAGCTGCTACAAAAATCGTGCTATGGAAACCCCAACCTCCTCGCGTGATTAGCTGTTAAACAATAACCATTTAGATTAAAAGTCTGTCTCAAATGTATGTTGCTTTTACTTAGAGTAAATCTACCTCTTTTGCCTCTTTGCCAAGTCAGTTGCTCTGATTCGTAAATTCACTAATGCATTTATTGGATGAGAAGTTCATCTCGCTTGGCGACGTTGTTGACTGGCCACGGAAGTCGTGTGACTTAATGCCGCTCAACTATTTGGAAGTATTTTCTGGTAGGCTACCAGAAATCTCTAGTCTAAGTAGACAAATCGCATCAGTTTGTTGCTCTGTTTTTTTTCAGTTCATGAAATTGCTAAGCATTTGTGCGAAGTTCTCCACCAAAAGGGTTCGCAAAAAATTTGCACAGCGGCAATGCGACGACCATTTTCTCGAATTTATATGCCACACGTAATGTCATTGAATCCTTCAGAAAATAACAAAAGTAATAGAGACAATATCACTTAAACTGTTTTTTTAATTTCATGCTGAAGTTTCACCGCTCTTAGTGAAAAACCCTATACTATGAGTGCCCTTGGTTTTGGTGTTTGAAAATACTATGCATTTTATGGGTTAATTGTTTATATCCTGCCGGTTGCATTGCGGCCTAATTTTGGTTTTATATTCAAATTTTTATAATTAATTGAATTTGAAATAAATTAATTCAATTTCACATCTGCGGAGAATTTCGTTTGAAATGTTAAGCTACTTCGATACCAAACATGACTTTAAACGACTGGTTGGCGAAAGGGGATGTTTATGTGAGTAGTTACGAGCATAGATATAAACTAATGGATTCTGCTAGAGATAGAGATAATAATAAAATAATAATAAATAAAGCCGACCAATGACGATCGAAATTTGCGCAGAATTTTTTGAAGATATAAAATTGTTCAAAGGCAAGCGACATATTAACTAGAAGGATCGGCTTAACAATGCCGAGGAATTTATGCACTGCAGTTCTTTACTTTCCTTTTATAATTTTCTAACCTACATTCTTTCTGCAAATCTGATCTTTAGCTCATGGGCGTTGCTACGACTATTAACATGAATTTATAATTTATTTCATTTTCCCCAAACTAATATGAAGACCACAGAAGTATTTGCGCTAAATTCGGTAGCTGTAGGTTAACCTGTGATTCATACCTCGTTATGCGACCACTACTTTTGTTGAGTAAGTAAGTATCGGTGCGAATGGGCTATCGGCAGACCCTACCAAGACTTGTATTGTCCTCTTTACCAGAAGGAGGGAGCTTGGTGTAGCCGTTCTGCCTAAGCTAAAAGGAGTCACAATCCAGCTATCCAAAGAAAGTAAATTTCTTTGGAAGTCACGCAGTGAAACAAAGACAGCCAAATCACTGGCAGCCTACTGGCAGTTCAAAGGTGTCTTTGGGCAAACGTGGGGTATTTCTCCTAGCAAAATCCTATGGATCTACACGGCTATGACAACACCTATTATCACCTATGCATCAGTGGTCTGGATGAGTAGACTCGCTCTCGTGGGAGCCAGTAGGACCTTATCGAGTCTACAACACACTGTGGCCGTCTGTTGTACCGGAGTTTTTGCGATTACTTCAGGCCTGGCATTAGATGCTCTGGTTAGTTGATGTTTTCATTTAAGAAGAGGTTTTGAAGTACATCTGCAGGCTGAAACACAATGGGCATTGGTGCGGCCCCTGTACGGCATTGGACAACAAAGAAGGCATGCACTTCGATCCAATGATTCTCTCCATGCCACTTGACTTCATACCATCAGGAGTCGACTTGATAAGAGATGCAGTGTGGTGCTGCCAGAGGCTCAATTGTAGTCCAACTCTGAAAATAAGACCGACAAACACAGTTTTTGTATTTTTGTGGATGGTTTCTACGTAAAATCCAGCGGGACAAAACTACGCTTTCAAGCGGAGGTGTATGCTATTCAAGAAACGATGAACTTTGTTGTGGGAAACAAAAGGAGAGGCAGATCTGTATGTGTCTGCAGCGTCAGCAAAGCTGCGCTCATGGCCTTAGACAGCCCTTCAATCGCTTCAATTGTAGTTCAGTCTGAAAATCCAAGCTGAACTATGTCGGTAGACATAATATCCTGATCCTAAAAAGGGTCTCAGGACACGTGGGTATGGAAGTTAACGATATCTCTGACTGTTTAGCTACGATGGGCTCTGAGACCAACTCGTCACTCCCTTCTGCAGCCATCAAAGCCATGGTTAGTAAATGGGTTACTTTAACCCATAAGCGAGCTCGGCAGGCTGAAAGAGGCTGCAGATGGTAAAACTGATGTTATCTGTCATGTACGCAGATTCTTCTGTCATTAAGCAGAAGGAAGTGTGGTCAGCTGGTTGAAGTTATGACTCGCGACTTTCTATGGACGAAGCACATGGAAAAGGTAAACATCTCATACGTGCACTCCGCCCTGCAAGGGGAGAGGAGGAGGAGACGGCGTACCACTTTCTGTGCGTCTACCCGGCCTTCGCTCCAATAAGGCTTGAGGTCTTTGGTACCAATGTGTTGAAAAGCGATCACTTCGGCTCCTTGACACCACAATATCTACTCTGACTTTTGCGGAGGTCAGGTAGGTTTGAAGAAAATTAAAAAGGGAACCCGAGTGCAGTACAATGGTCTTAATGTTATACATAAAGTATTAATAAAGTACACAACTGGTTAGTTAGTCCCAACAACAACAAACAAGTTGACTCTTTCTTTTTTTTTTTTTTTTTTGTTTTGGTAGGAGGTTAAAATCAAAATGTTAGAAACATCATCGATAGCACCATCGCGCCAGTGGTATGTGGGGCACACTATTAAACTCTTCCTCCTCCTGATTTTAACCCAAGGACTGCTGTAAACATTTTATCGCCGTGGAGCCGTGTATATTGACACAACCAGGCCCCTCTTTTGTAGACGCCTGGAGACTTGCTGCCAGCGATAGTATCCACTCCTCTCACTGTTTTCATAAGTGGTTTTGGAGGAAATGGAACATCCGAAAATTTGCGAGCGCGCAGTATTTACGAACTATTTTCTTACCCTCTATCTGTTGTTATTGTGAGTGATTGACTTAAATGTCAGCGTTTGTGTTCATCCCGTCCAGAAACAGTTCATCTTCAGATCGTACTTGCAATTGCAGCTGCTGCTACTGGGCCTTGCGCTCCCACTCAATGAATTGAAGTCGCAGAATGATTCTTTCAGCGAACGCTGAAATCGCCTTCTACCTAGCACTGGACAAGCACATGTCCCTTATGCAGTTAACAGAATTAGGTGAGTGTCCCAAAACTTTTTGAAGTAGCGACGTGCTTGCGCTTTCGACTGCATTAAGGCAGCTTGGACAAAACGCATTATGTGCCAGCTGAGAGCGGTGGGGACGTGCGAAATACATGGAATGAAAGCAGCCGTGGTCGGTGATTATCTGCGTAAGATAATAATCAGCATCACTATGCTGTCTTTTCACCCACACCTCGAGATATCATATTAGCTTGTACGTCCATCGCCCTTTAGGTGACTCTTCCCATCTTTCAATCTTCCTTGCCACTCGTACATAGATCGCTCTCTCTCTCTCTCTCTCTCTCTATCGATAGATTATCTGCTGCCGTTGACTTTGCTTCTTGCGCGGTACAGTGGCGACGAAGCTCTTTTGCGTGAATACCAGCAGGTAATTTTCCGGCTGCAAAACACATTTCAAGGTCTTGACTTCTAACCATGCCAGTGTTGCGTAGTGCATGATTGAGTCTATGACTGTTGCTAATAAACGCTTTCTTTCCACTTGCGGAGTATTTTTGGGGGAGTATTTTTGTGAGAGCGCCCATAACAGACGCTGTTTTGTTATTGACTGGGTCCTAAATAATGCTTAAAGCTCAATCTGGTGTCGATCATGATTCCTAGCAGATATTTTATTGCCTCCTTTGACAGTATCTCATGAGACTCTTTTTCTTCATGGCCTGGTAGAGAGGAGAGCCTCCATTGAGGCTGATGGCTGTCAAGCGAGCCCATATCAATGCCCAGTAGAGGATATAAGCCCTGACAATGCGAAACCCTTCATGTCGCTAAGACTCGCTTCAACACGTGAATTCAGTCTCAGTTTTTACCGCTCTGTCGAATATTTATTTTTATTTGATTTTTTTAATTTTATTACTATTTTTCGCTGCCACGAACATATTTAACCGTTAAAGCTTCAGTTGTGCACGCTTCATCGCTTCCAGATATGCACGCCGCATACCCCTGCGCACGTGCGCTTATTGTATGTAGCTTCATTTCATTCACCATTTCACTTCATTCGGTTCATTTCAACTAAATTTCTCTGCATCTCGTGCTAACTACATTTTGTTTACCTTCACTTGTTTACCGACATGTACACGGACGTATGTGTGCGCTTGTATTGGTATAAGTGTGCACTCACCATATACGTGGCTGTTTTTGCTTTGCAAACGTGTGTGTGTGCGTGCGTGTGTTGGTTTAATGCGGGTGTGCATGAAAGCTGCTAAGCGAAAATTCCATTATTTGTTTGCCACTCATTGTTCTCGGGCGAAAAAAAGAAAAAAAAACAAAAATCCTCACTCTTGCTTGCATAAGTATTTGTTTTCGTGTGCCTCTGTGGGCTTATTCGACTTTTGTTCTGCGGGTACATACACACACATATACACACATGCACATTTATGCATGTCTATTCACGTATATGAATACGGATATTTATATATTTCGCGTTATTCTCCTTTTATTGCTGACATTTATGCTGGAATAAGATTTATGGTTCAATTTATTATGCCAATAAAATCGTTAATACGTACAAAAGGAAAAGGCAAACTTGATTGAAGCGCCTAAGTGATGTATCTCTGTGCTGCTGATGGAGTATTAGCGCAATGCGCCGGTTGCGGAGCTATCGCTGATCGCTAAGTGAGCATTTGAAATTAAACGCTACCCGTATTTGGAGATGTGGATAGATGTGTGTGAGTGGGTTATTGGTATTTCATTGTCTTGATATGAGCATAAAACCAGTTTACTATGCTTTAAGGGGAGAAAGTCGTAAAAAATCGTATGAATTTTGTATGCTGGTGGTGTATCGATAAGTGTAAGCTGGTTTTTAGTAACACATTAAGCATTTTCAGATGATCCCTTCTATTTGCTAAAGACGAATCAAATAAATTATTTGCTCTACCTTCGTCATTCAACATCGGCCTTTGAAATTTAACTACTCTTTATGAAGTAGCGAAAGCATTGAATAATTTTTGATTTTCCCTGGATGACTATAATTTACATCGGTTAAAGTGCCATTTCTTACCCAATTTTGCTCTGATTTTGCTAAAAATTTTAACACAAGATAGTAAATTTTCCTTTCTCCGCAGGTATCTTTTCGGATACCTGAAAATTTACATCACTTGAATTGAAGTAACAATTTTCAAAAATGGCACAGATAAAGATATTTCTAAATAACACACGGGCTGAAAAGTCCCGGACCTAACAATGAAAACACGTTTTTTTATTCAAAATTAGCTTCATTCATTAACGTAACTCCCATCAAGAACAACGCAATCATTCCCGCGTCCCTTTAGCAGTTCAATACCACTTTTGTGGAAGGATTTAGCTTTCGCCTCAAATAGGATTGAGTTTCAGCGATAAACCTCCTCATTCGAGAGAAATTTCTTACCGCCAAGCATTTTTTTTGGGTCTATGAACAGCGAATACGGTGAATGTGGGAGCAATTCAAAGTTCAATTCATATTGGTTTGCCGTTGTTGTGAATGACTTGTGACTGACTTGGTTTTGGTCAACAGTGAGCAAACGCGGCACCCACTTTGAACAGAGCTTTCTTATAGGCAAATCCTCATGCAATTTAAAGCCAACTGGTATTGTCCCCTTCACCAGAAGGAGGAAATTTGATGAACGTATTCTGCCTAAGCTAAGAGGAGTCACAATCCAGCTATACAAGGAAATTAAATATCTTGGAGTAATCCTCGATGGTAGACTCCTTTGGAAATCACACGTTGTAACAAAGAAATCCAAAGCACTGACAGCTTTCTGACAATGCGAGGGTACCTTTGGGAAAATGTGGCGTCTTTCTTCTAGTAGGATCCTTTGAATCTACACGGCTATGATACGATCTATTATCACCTATGCATCAGTGGTCTGGATGAGTAGACTCTCTCTCGTGGGAGTCAGCAGGACCTAATCGAGACTACAACGCACTGGGGCCATCTGGTGTACTGGAGCTTTTCTGACTTCTTCAGGCCCGGCATTAGATGCTCTGATTGGTTTACCACCACTTTATGCTTTCATCCAAGGAGAGGCCTTGAAGTCCATCTGCAGACTGAAATACAGTGGGAACTGGTACGGCCCTTGTCCGGCATTGGAACACAGAGAAGGCATGGACATCGATCCAACGATTCTCCCATGCCCCTTGACTCCATGCTATCAAGAGTCGTACTTGAAAAGAGATACAGTGTAGTGCTGCCAGAGGCTCAGTTGTGGTCAAACTCTGAAATTGAGCCCGACAAACACTGTTTTCGCATTTTCACGGATGGCTTCAGGACCAAGCATGGTCCTACACTTTGCTTTTGGAATGCATGCATCTGTGTTTCAAGCGGAGGTGTATGGAGTTCAAGAAGCGACGAACTTTGTTGTGGAAAACCGATGGCTCCTTGGCACCACAAGAACTACTTAGATTTCTTCGGAGATCGGGTAGATTTAAAGAAAATTAAAAGGGAATCGTACTTTTGATATCTCTATGATGTCAATTAACTCACGCAACTTCACTTTCCGATCATTCAAAACGATTTCGTCGATTTTATCGATATTTTCTGGTATTACCGCTTTATTTGGACGCCCACTGCGTTGTCTCTCAGTGTCTCTATGACGACGTTTGAAGTCAGCAAACCATCGTTTTATTTCTGTTTCTGATGGGGCGGACTACCCATAACTCTTTTCAAGCTATTGCTTCGCTTGAACGACATTTTACTCCATCGAGAAGCATTGAGAAATTAAAACATTGTTTTAAAAATAACAAAAGTAGTCTCACACTTAGCACAATAACTCACGAATTAATGAATAGAATATCATACAATTTTAACAGCTGTCCTTTTATGGTTAGTACTAAGTGCAATTAAAATTGGTCTATCTATGTGTTAAGTAATAGAAGTTGTGTGGTTTCACACGAGCGGGTGCCTCATGGAAGTATCATAGCACCGCTACTCTTTGTCCTTTTTATGAACGCGACATGGACAGCTGCTTTCCGTTTTTCAGGTACCTCCCTTATGCGGATGACCTGAAAGTTTTCTCTTGGATTAGGAGTTCTCAAGATGCTTCAAGGATTCAATTAGAGATCAATAGATTGAACTGGCCTCTTTTTGGCTCAGCAACAACATCAATTCAAAACAGTTATCATCAAATAGTTCTAATATCACAGATCCCTACACTCTGAAGTTACTCTATACATTTTTTGTACTAGGTTGTGGAATAATTTCGTAGCGTTTTTACCGAAGACTTTTGACGTATATTCGCCGTTGCTGTTTACGCCCTCTTCCTACCTCTCGACGATTTTTATTTGATGCCGATCCGCCAAAAATCGTCTGGTCTTGTGTCAAAGACGTTGTTGAGCCAGTTTTTAAAGACCTCTTTGTTACCTTCACGTAGTTTGATTGGATTTCAGAGATTTCCGTGATGCGTGCATTAGATTTGCGTAGTTCGGGAGATCATTAACGAAATCCCAAGCACTCAGACCCGGATGACCATTGTGGTGAAAGAAAACGAGGAAGTATGGAAGGTAAAACGGGTAGTGAAAGGAAAGAGTTAATCCTAAAATATTGAGAATTCTTTGACTACTTGAAGAATCTGCAAATTTTATCGAGCGATAGAGGCTTTACTTGATTCATTCCCGAAAGTATAACGAAAGGCGCATAGAAATGGAGAAAGTGCTGTGAATAGTTGTTTCCCTTCCGTTGTTTATTGTCAATTTACATTGTCAATTTAACCAGTCCTCGTAGCTTACTGCTTTTCAGCTTGATAAAGAACCTGTTTAGCTTTATCAGGCAGTGGTTAGTAGTTAAGAAAATGTTGAAGCTCGGATTTATTACAAAGCTTCTGCGCACTCAGGACTGATAATAGGCTCTGACCATATTGGCTGAGCTCCCAGATCGAAATTTGCCAGTTAATCAGCCTCTTCGTTACTCTGAATATCAAAGTGGCGCGATAGGTACATAAATAAGTTCAAGCTGAAATTTAGTCTTTACTAATGAATTTAAACAGTTCCTCTGGCTCTTGTTTAACATCCAACCAATGAATTCATAGCCGCACCGCTAAGATGTGCGTGGCTTTGTCTTGCGAGAGCAACACAGATGAGATTTATTGGTGTTTCATCGCTCAGTTCGCTAAAACACTTAGGAGTTTTTTACCAGTCTTAGGTTAGGTTAGGTTATGGTGGTAGTCGGTCTGCACGTCCAACTCACTGAGATCTTACAGGTCCGTTGTGATACCACTGTGCTGCACGGGAACCCCATTTACCTTCCTTCGTGAAACCAGTCATAAGAGCCACATGAAACGTAGAATTGATCGCAACCCCACACCAGACAGCTCTGTAGAGGTATTTACATAGACAACCTGCTCTGATTTTAGGTAGGGCTGGACAATTGCAAAGGAGGTGCTCAACTCTTCCTCATCTCTGCAACTTCTGCTATATTTTACCTGTCCTACTTTCCTAAAATGGCAATGGATATTACAGTGGCCGTATAGTATCCAGTGAGAGTTCGTAAAGCCTCTCGATGTAGGTCTAAGAGAGTATTTGATGATTTTCCAGAAGGATAGGTAAACTGTTTTGCCTGCTTCTGTTCTCCACTTTTCATACAGCTTAGTATGAATTCCTTGGCTTCCCAGTCGCTGATAACTCGCTTTATGTGGACTATGGTAGCGATTTTGGTATACGGGAGACCCACAAGATGCTAAATCATGCGATGGCTTTGACGCAATACCGACAAGAGCGTTTGCCCATTCCTTCCATTTTCTTGATTACAATTAGGGTCGTTCAAAAACCAGATGCTCTATGAGCACAAAACTTAATTTTTGTTTTGCGCGTACCTTCAAAGCGCCCATCCATATAACACCAAGGCTGTTCGAAAGAGTCCCATTGAGGCAACACTACCTTCACTTCTTAGCAACTCTTCCTTTGAAGTGACATTTCAGATCCAAGCTTGGTTTGTAATTGGCTTACTTTTCATGATCGCCACTAAATATCCACTTTGCAATTAATTATTAAAGTTAAGCTTTTTTTAAAAGGAGATTTAGTGTTTATGTAAACAAAAAATTTCCAAAATTAGTTTTGATTTTTCAAGAAACACAAAATATTTAGAAATAAAGTTATTCAAAATAAAATTGGATGATTAGTTTTCTGCCACTTTTCGAGTATTAGCGCTTATCCAGAGCTGTACTTTGCATTGCTTTTTCACTGATTCGCTGCACGTATTTGTATACGAGGGCGTGTCAATAAGTCCGTGACTTTTTGAATTTCTGACCTCTTTACTGAAATACTGCTTCTGTCAACAGGCATCTGTCAGTTGACTCCTGTCAAAATTTGAACGTGCTGCGTCAGGTAGTTTGTGTTTTACAGCTACCTTTATCAGACTACCCAGTAATTTGAGGAGAAAATGGAAAAAACTGAATTTCATATGCTTATTAAGCATTTGTTTTTTTGCGAAAAAAAAACCATTACCGAGACCACTGATAAATACTATAGAGACTCTGCACCGTCGATTTCAATGGTAAAAAAGTGGTTTACTGAATTTCGTTGTGGCCGTACAAGCACTGAAGATGCCGAACGTCCTGGACGCCCAGTTGGGGTCTCTACACCCGAAACAATCGAAAAAATTCACGATATGGTGTTGTCCGACCGAAGATTGAAAGTGCGAGAGATTGTGGAAGCCGTAGGGATCTCGCATAGTTCAGTGGTTTCAATATTGAATGATCACTTGGGCATGAGAAAGCTTTCCGCAAGGTGGGTGCCGCGTTTGCTCACAGTCGACCACAAACGCAATCGTGTGACAACTTCACAGGAAGGTTTGTTTGGTTTGGCGTTGTTTAATCGCAATATGGAGGGGCTTTTTCGCCGTTTTGTAACCGTGGACGAAACATGGATCCATCACCACACACCAGAGACCAAACAACAGTCGAAACAGTGGGTTTCTAAGGGTGAATCGGCGCCAAAGAAGGCCAAGGTGGGCTTGTCAACCAATAAAGTTATGGCGACTGTTTTTTGGGATGCACGCGGCATAATCCACATTGACTACCTTCAAAAGGGAAAAACAATCAATGGGGAATATTATGCCAACTTCTTGGACCGATTCAATAACGATTTGAAAAAAACATTTGGCCAAGAAAAAAGTTCTTTTCCACCAAGACAATGCAAGGGTGCACACTTTTGCAGTTGCCATGGCAAAAATCTATGAATTGGGCTATGAATTGCTCCCTCATCCGCCTTATTCTCCAGATTTGGCTCCGAGTGACTAGTTCTTGATCCCAAACCCGAAGAAATGGCTTAGTGGAAAAAGATTTGACTCCAATGATGATGTCATCTCGCAAACAAAGGCCCATTTTGAGTACCTCGATAAATCATATTTTTTGGAAGGGATACAAAAATTGGAGAAGCGTTGGACAAAGTGTATAGAACTCACAGGAGACTACGTTGAAAAATAAAATGATTTATTTATCAAAAAGTCTATGTTTTATTCTAAAAGTCAACGACTTATTGACCCGCCCTCGTATAACTCGAAATGTTAAAGGAACCACGCAATGAAACTTTCAAAATTATGAAATTGTGACTAACTAAAACTAAAATTAATTTCTAATTCCAATTAAATAAGAAACTAATTTGAAGGGGGAATGATTTTCAGCAATGTCAGAAAAAATTAAAAAAAAGGAAAATAAAAAATGTGTAAAACTGTTAAAATCAGCTTTCGTTTCGATTCTTACCAATTTTGCATGACTTTACTAGCCCTGCTGTTACTTTGCAAAAATCATCTTACCAGAAACGCAGCTTTAAATTTGTTAGACTTTTGTCACGAAAATAATTAAATCTTGATCTATACTCATTGCCATATCCCATGGTCTAAGCCTTACCAGCAGCAGGGCGAAGGCCAATTGCCGTTTATTTCTGATGATCTCATTAAATTTGCCTTGAAAGTGATTCATATCACCAAATTAAGTAAACTTCTCATACAGGCATAAAGTTAAATGAATTTTTCATACCAGCGCAATGTGTGTGTGTATATAATCAGGCAGCTAACAAGAAAAGAAGCAACATTTACTTTTTGTTAGCGGCAATTAAAAATGGCAAAACACACGCGACCTCGCTGGCGCACAAACATCCAAATACTTGCAGGTCATATGAACGCACACATACGCACAATGTTTGTGGGCATGCAAGTTGGGCAGAATGCAGAGTGCAAAAAAGGGAGATTTAAAAGCGAAAAGGTAAAAGAGGAAATAAAGACATTTCCCGAGACACACGAGCAGTGTAAGCAAAGTGGACATACGCAAAATGCAAGCCTGCACATTGTGTATGTATGTGTGTTAGGGATGCCAAGCACGGGACCGCGGGATACTGAAAACGCGGGATCTCGCCTTGCTTTGTATAAGCGAAAATTTAGCGATTAGTCTATTCAGATGTAGGCGCGATTGCTGAAAATCTTCTTTAATACCTTAAGTGCACATTTTAGTACAAAAAAAGAAAAAAAAAATTGACTCAAAAAGTAACTCGCTAATATATTTAACACTAGAACTTGCGGCTGGTCAAAGTGACATTTTCTATTAGGTGCGCAACTAAGTTCTCGCTGTTTTTTGATGAAAATACAATTTTATTCTCGCAAAATGGTTACAAGTAAATCATTGAAAGTATTGCCCATCGCTGGCTATTACTTTTTCCCATCTTCTGGTAGATCTCGTATACCGTCGTGGTAAAACTTTTCATATTTTGAGGCTATCCACGGATCAAGCCATTTTTTGATGTCTTTATATGAATGGAACCGCTGGTCAACTAAACCATCGATCGGAACAGGTGATAATCGGATGGCGCAACATCCAACGCGAATATGGCGGGTGGGGTAGGATTTCCCATTTCAGTGTTTTCATGTAGGTTTTAACGGGGTTTGGAAAAGTGAGGCCGAGTGTTGTCATGCTGTCGAATCACTCTTTCATGCCCCTCCGCGTATTGCGACCGCTTGTCGCGCAGTGCTCGGCTCAATCGCATCAATTGAAGTCGGTACCGATCCCCAGTGATGGTTTCGTTTGGTTTTAACAGTTCATAATAAATAACACCAAGTTGGTCTTACCAAATACATATCATCATCTTCACAGCGTGAATATTCGGCCGTGACGACGACGTAGAAGCATGACCGGGCAGACCCCATGACTTTCTTTTCTTTGGATTGCTGTAATGAATCCATTTTTCTTCACCCGTTACGATGCAATGAAGGAAACCTTTCCTTTTTTGCTGCTGGAGCAGTTGTTCACAGGCGAAACGTCGAAAAAACGACGTTCAACATCCCTTGGTTTTAACTCATAAGGAACCTAACACCCAGGAACCCCCTGTGTCTGAATCATTCCCAAAGCATGCAATCGCTTGGAAATGGATTGGCGGGTAACTCCTAATACTGAAGCAAGCTCTTCTTGCGTTTGATACGGATCCTCATTGAGCAATGCCTCCAATTCAGCGTGTTCGAAAGTTTTTGGCCTTCTTTCACGCGGACGGACGTCAACATTAAAATCACTATCTTTGAAGCGACGGAACCAATCTCGGTACGTTGTTTGACTTAAAGCAACATCTTCATAAACTTTTTGTAGCTCTCGATGCGCTTCAGTAGCTGTTTTTTTCGAATGAAAGAGGAAAATGAACACTACCCGCAAATGGGGATTATTCGGCATGAAATCAGACATTTTCACAAAACCAAAAGTATGATACCAAAAACAGAATCACTAATGTGGCGAAGCAGTTTGTTTATCATATGTTTAAGCTTAGTTTATGACGTTTAGGTTATGTTAAAATCGACTGGCACACACTAATGGCGGCATCTATTGACAAACAGCGGGAAGTTAGTTGCACACCTAATACATTTTTAAAGAGACTAAATTTGGCGTAAGTATGACAGATCAAATAGCCAGAAAATATAGTGCGAAGTCAGATTCTCCAAGATGGGCTCTTCCAGTATATTTTAACATTCTGAAATTAGCGGCAATAAATGCATTGGTTTTGTATACCGAAATAATCTGTAAAAATATATCGCGAGCAATTTTCTGGTTCAATCCTTTTCGCAGAGTATAAAAACCCATCTGAAGAGAAGAACTTGCGTCCGGCATGGGCAAACAGGCTTTACAAGATCCAAAAGGCGCATGATCTCACACCAAAGCACCAGAAAATTTTTCAAATTGAGCACTTCACAAACTCTCAAAACCATAAAACTTATTTGAATGACCGTTCATACGAGAATTTGAGTCATCGATTGGCCACCAGGAGGCAGCACCCGTCACGGGTAATGGTTTGGGCTGCTGTAACCGTAGATGGGCGCACTCCAATCGTTTTCATCGAGCCTGGCGTGAAGGTAAATGCGAAATATTATCGGGAAAGTATTCTGGAGGTTCCTTTGAAGCCGTGGACAGACAAACATTTCAGTGGCCGACCATGGACATTTCAACAGGACTCGGTCTCATCTCACAAAGCTTGAGGAAAACAAGAATGGCTAAAAACCAAGGTTCCAAACGTCCATAACGTCTACAGAAGGGTTCTCACATTCACCAGACGCGAATCATATGGATTATTCTCTTTGGTCCATTTTAGAGAGCAAAGTCCGAACTCAGCCTCGAAGCGCTGAAAACAGCCATTGTCCGCGAGTGGACCAAAATACCTGCAAGTATCATTCGGGCAGCTTGCTATTCGTTTCTAAACCATCTCAAAGCCAAAGTCAAGGCAAAAGGTGGTCAAATCGAGCAAAAGTAAATCTATTCTTAATTGTGTATTATTTTCACACATTTTTTACTTTGAATTGCATAAAAGTAATTTTCCAAACTAAATTTATGGCCCTTTTAATTGGTTACACTTCGAGTGCCGGACCCTGTATATATAATTGGCACATACACCCGTTTTGGATGTTTGGCCGAGCTCCATCTCCTTTTTGTGGCGTGGGACTTGATGTTGTTCTACAAATGGAGGGACCTACAGTTTCAAGCCGACTCCGAACGGCAGATATTTTTTTTGAGGAGCTTTTTTATCGCAGAAAAATACTCGGAGGTTTGCCATTGCCACGCACCAACCCATTCGGCTACGTAGGCCGAAGAAGAAGATGATTAGGTAGTTCTAGTGTTAAAATATAGCAAATTTTCTACTTCGTTATTATCGGAATTGTTTCGGGATCCCGAAAAGCGCCTGGATCAGTGAATCCTCGAAGACCGGCATCCCTAATGTATGTGTGCCTACAATTGAATTACATATGCAGGTATGTCTTGTCTGTGAGCTTTGAAGTGAAACTAGAGACGGCAGTTGCAACCACTTCCTGCTGTCACCCGTTTAATGTTGTTACGAAAAGGTACCAAAGTGTCCCTTGCACTACGTCAACATAAGCCAACTGCATACACACACATACTTGTATGTACACCCGTACTGGCCTTGGTGTATGTTGTTGGATGTAGGGACTCGTGAAAGGAAAAACATTCGAGTGCAGGACATATTGCAGCTGGCAAATAAGATGCAACAGCATGTGGTATATTTATTTAAGCACCAGCCACACTGTGCCACACGAATGGAAATGCACGTTTATTGTGGAGTATTTGCACACATTACATGTATATGTATGTGTGTGAGTGCATGTAAATATGTAAGCACTTGTAATCTAAGTAAATAAAAACACGTTTTGACAAAGAGCATATGGAAGGAAGAATACACTTGTGGACAACTACATTCCAGAGCATGTAAATGTATGTATCCATATACAGTCACTCACACCGTATTTGGTACAGATGCGTTTGTGTAATGTTCTATATTAAATGGAAAAACAGAGCATGCAGATATTTAATTTTCTTTCTTTCCTCAACATAACTTCAAAAAAACAGTGTCCACTCATTTCATTGTAATGCAAAAAAAAACAACATTCAAAAAATTCACTCCGCATAGGACCCCGTACTTCAACAGAAAAGCGTGAGTTAGTTTTGGAACATTTAAACAAAAGAAGGTCGCATCGTAAAATATCAGAAATTGTACATTTCAGTTCGTCAGCAGTTTAGCACATTTATGAACGCTTTAGCATGAAAATCGTTTTCAATATTCTGTTAGCTCTTTTTTTCGGCGACAAAGCTGCTAATACTCCAGCCAATGCCGCTAATCTCTTGCATCAGCCTCCGATAGTGAAGAAAATGTTTTCTTCCATAAACAGCCGTCTATTGACTTCTACAAGCTAGTACAGGGTTGCCCATATTCGACGGACCCATCTGGCAACCCTGTATCTTTTGACAGAAACGTCAGATCGCTTAATGACATACCGCGTTGGAAGGGTCAGTCCAAGCAGATTTTTACCATGAAACAGTACACGCCACGAGAGCGCTTCCAAATTGTTGAAATTAGTATTCAACAAAAGAAGTCAATTGTGAGAAACACTCGCATAAAAAATCAAATCAAATCGAATGAGGATATTGCTCTTGTATGGGCTAGTGTTGAGACGTCGCCAAGGACATCCCAAAATCGCCGATCTCAGCAGTTGGGCATTGCTCGGACCACTTTACAACGAATTATCCGCATTGATTTGCATTTTTTCCTGTATAAGATTCAATTGACGTAACGATTGTTGCCTGCGGACAAGCCTCGTAGATCGTGTCATCGAAATCCGTCGGGTCCGTCGAATATGGGCAACCCAGTGTTGTCCACTGGAGATGTCTTTAGAGGCATTACTCGACTTAAATCTTCCTCAAACACTGATGTTGATGGTCCGTCTGCAGTATTATTCAAGCAGTGTGATTCTTTATTGTGCCCTTTGTTGTTAATCTTTAACAAATCACTAACTTCAGGTACTATTATTGATACCGACTTCTCTAAGGCATTTGATCAGGTTTCCCATGTAATACTTATACAAAAATTTACCTGCATTGATTTCCACTCAGCCTACTTAAGTTGGAACTCATCTTACTCGCAGAATCGCCATTTTTGGTTGTCGTCAACCGAATGCTAGGTCTCTTCCTTTCGTTGCTTGCTTTGGGGCTCCACAAGGCCGTTTCGTTTTGTTCTGTTAATCAATGATATTCACTCCCGCTTAGGATTCCAAACTGGAGTATGCATCCTTCATTTGGTCTACGTATTATACGTGCCATGCTCCTAGAAATGAATGAACTCAAAAAGTATTGCAGAGCCGGAGAATAATCCCATCTTTAGCTTTCATTTTTGATTTGATTCGTTCTGCTGTTGGCTGTCCGATGCTTCTTGAGGGGATTTTCTTTAATATTCCGGCCAGAGCTCTGCGTAGGTCGGAGTTCTTCTATGGATCTCTTTTAAAATCTCTTTATGCTCGGAATGCTCCTATTACTAGAATCTTAATTGAGTTTATTAAATTCTCTAAATTTGTTGAGATAGACTTTTAAATTTCAGAAAAATACCTATTAAAATCTTTGAATATTTACTATAAATAGTTTAATTGTACTTTCCTTTTCTTTATTGGCAATTTACCTTAAAATATGTCCACTTAGCCTATAAGAATCTAATAAATTCAATGGCTTAATAAATACATAAATAAATAAATAAGGGACGACAGGCTCCAAGTAAAACTTTCACAGAGAAAGCGTGCCAGTGTGTTAGTGCGCCAAGTGAGGAAAAATTCAGCAACAAGCGCTTCAAAGTAAACTGAAATGACCAAAAAGGATTTAGGCAGGACTTGCCATCCAGAAGCTGTTTGAAAAATACTAAGGGACGCAAATTGAAATGGCAGAATAGCCCGTATCGTAAGTGCAAGAATATAAGTCAGAGATTGCAGCTTGCGCGTGACCATCTAAATAAGACTTCTGCAAGAAAATTTGCTTCTAAGAAAACATGGTTGATATGTAAATGTTATTGAAACTCCTACACAGACACCAGATTTGGATGTCCTCGAAAATTGGTAGTCGGCTTTGAAGACAAATATAAGAAAATATGACATGACAACAAATCTGATCCGATACTTGAGGAGTGTAACCAAATTAGTCCAGAATACGCAAAACAACTGGTTGACTTCACGCCACGTAGACTTCAAACTGTAGTTAATAATAAAGGACATCCAACAAAGTACTAAATATCTAAAAATTAAAAAAATTAGAAATAAATAGTTGGTGTTTTCTTTTTTATTGTATCATTTAACCAACGACGTGAATTCTATGCATACTTTTGTTTTTTGTTTTGCATTAAAATCAAAAAATGAGTGGACCTTTTTTTGGAATTTATGTTGAAAAATTAAATAAAAGGAAAAAAATCTGATATCTCAATACTCTATTTTCCATTTTCGTAAACTATCGTGAAATATGGCACACTTTTCAAAAACAGATCGTATCTGTATGAAATAAGGTACAAGCTACTGTGCGTATATTCGTTATTGAAGAGACGCAGCAGCAAAGATTTGAGCAAGCAAGAAAAGTTTGAAGTTCTGCTAACTGCATTAGGAGAGGCAGCAAAGTTTGCTTAGATTTAGTGAAAGCTTTTGTAAAATTATCGAAGTAGGCCATTAGGCATTTTCAGCTATGGAATGGAGCAGTTCATATGGAACTCGTTCAAAAGTAGAAGTGACAATATCTAAGTACAACCTTGTCTCATTCCTTTAAAAGGTAAGTTGACCATAAACCTTTACTGCTCCTGTTTGATTCCAGTAAATTGTACAGGTTTCAGTGCGAAGTTGGAAAGATGTACAAAAGTGCATTTTGTGTGCTTCTTGTATTACAAAAAAGCATTCGACAGACACAATAAAACATGATAAACTGTTTGAAATTTCGCAGACACTGGATATAGACAAAAATAAAATGCGTTGCATCTTTGCTGGAAGGCTTCGAGATTCATAAATTTTACGTTATTCGCGAGTAACGATAAGTGATGCCGCTTCTGAACTTTTACATATAAAATATAGGCATAGTTTAAATATTTGAGTGATTATTCTAGTTCTTCTAAATTAAATGAAACAACAAATTTTAACTAAAAAAATTATGACGGACAAAGACAGTTCATTTCCCGAGGCCTGCTTAGTCGGCGACGCAAGTCTTATAGAATAATGAACTTTAAGTAGCGGTATAGATCACTGTGCTTCCAGCTTAAGAGGTTAGAGGGGTAAAAATATATATATTTTTAAATTTGAAATTAAATTTTTTAAATAAAAAAAATGTTGCATAAAAAAATGTTTAAATTTATAATTAAAAACCAAATTTTTTAATAAAAAAATTTTAAAATAAGAAAAAAAATTAAAAATAAATAAAAAAAACATAGTAAAATGCTTTTTATTTAAATTTTTTTTTTTATTTTTACTTAAAATTTTTTTTAATTGACATTTTTTTTTAAATAAAAAAATTATAATTTTTTTTATTAAATTTTTTATTCTTATTTAAGTTTTTTTTTTAATTAAAAAATTAAGTTTTAAATGAAAAAAAAAAAACAACTTTTTTAAAGTCTGTTTTTTTCAAAGAAAGCTTTTTAAAATAAAAAAAATAAAAAATTTTAATAATTTTTTAAGTCTGTTTAAAAAAAACAGACTTTAAGAAAGTTCTTTATTTTATTTTTTATAATTATTTTTTTTTTTTTTTTTTATTTAAAATTTTGTTTATTTAAAAAGTTTGTGTAAAATACAATTTTTTTTAATTAAAAAATTTTTTTTTCCTTATTTAAATTTTTTTTTAAATAAAAAATTAAGTTTTAAGTGAAAAAAAAAACTTTTTTAAAGTGTGTTTTTTTCAAAGAAAACTTTTTAAAATAAAAAAAAAATATTTTTTTTATTTTATTTCTTATAAATTTTCTTTTTATTTTTATTTAAAATTTTGTTTATTTAAAAAGTTTGTTCAAATTACAATTTTTTTTAATTAAAAATTTAATTTTTTTTCTTATTTAAATTTTTTTTAATTAATATAAAAAATTAAGTTTTAATTTTTTTTCTTATTTAAATTCTTTTTTAATTAAAAAATTTAATTTTAAGTAAAAATAAACTTTTTTAGAGTCTTTTTTTTTCAAAGAAAACTTCTTTTGAAGTGTTCTTTTTTCAAAAAAAGTAACTTTTTTAAATTGTGCTTTTCAAAAAAAAATTTACCCCCCACTTGGTCCAACCGCAATTCCACTACATCTTTGAGTCAGTGCTGTACGAAGGATTCGCGCCACTAATTTAAGGCGAAAAAGAGAGCGCTAGAATTGGGCTTTATCAATAAAACGCTGATACACCAGTCCATACATCGACACCCCAACACGGGTTCCAGCACTCCGAATACTTTACACTTCTTCTTTACTTGCATTGCCTAATCACTTTTCAAGTGTGCTTGCAGTGATTCACTCTCGAGGTGTATGCAAAACAAGTTTCGTTACTTAAAATTCTTCCCCTACCCTCTCCATTTGTTGCACGTTCCAAGTGTGCAAACGAGCTGCACTCCTGAATTTGGGCATTCGTGTCACATTTTAATGGCAACAAAGCATCTGCACTCTTTGCTTCGCCTCGCTGACTAACAATTGGTTGCAGTTGTTGCATGGACCACACTTGCAACATTCCAAGCAGTCAACCTTAATGTACCCACATGGACTGGCCACAACTTGTGTTGAGCTCTGCTTGCTGCAGATTTTATTGGCTTTATTGCTACTGGCACTTTGACAACACAACATTTCCGGTGGCTTTGCTGGCCATCAGCTTGTAACTACTTGTAAGTTGTTATTTTTATTTATTTGCTGTTTAAAACCTCAATTGACGTCACAAAGGCAGTGCAATGTTTTCTATGTGACACAGACGTGGACTTATTGGCTTTGAAGTGATTGCTTTCATTTGAATTTTATTTAATGGTAATTTCGGAAAGCTGGTAAAAAGGGTTCGAGTAACAGGCAAATGGTGGTTTGTAAATTTCGAAATTTCCAATATAAAAATTGTGCCATGGATTGACGTGGAATTATCGAAGAGAAGGACAAAACAAGCATTTCATTTGCCACAAAGGCATACAACTTTACGCGACTTACTTTTGGGCAAATAGGTGAAGATATAAAGTTACAAATGTAGAGGTATTGGAATTTAAATTGAAATAAAATCACGAAAATTCAAATTTATTGTGCAATCTTTATTATTTTTGCGACATTTCATTTCTAAAGATTTTTTTCCTTGTTTACTCCTCTAGGGAGAATACGGTCTCGACAAGACTCTTCCATCGTACACGGTTCTGTGCTGTTGTTTTTCCACCGTCCCGACCTCGACCTCTGCTCCCTTGCGGGTTCCAGTCCAGTGCCATTCTCGTGGTGTTATCTAGTGATTTTCTAAATGTGTGACCAACCCATCGCCACTTTCTGCGTTATTTTCTAAAGGTAATCCCTTTCAAATGTTGGCCATGACTGCGACGTAATTCGGTCATCCATAGACACCAATTTTGCATGACTCGCGATTGGCTGGAGGGCGTTGGTCCGTATCTCGTGAATAACTTTAGTAATCTTGGCTTCAGATGCCTCAATCGAAGCTGGTTTAACCACAAAGGATTTAAACTTTGCATACCCCCACAAATAAAAGTCCAAAGGTGTGAAATCACGCGCTTTTGGTGGCCAATCCACTGCTCCGAGACCAGAGATAAATTGCTCACCGAAACGACGACGCAGAAAATCTGTTGTTCCATGTGCTGCATGGCAAGTAGCGCCAGTAGAGTCTTGTTGGAACTAAATGTTGTGGAGCTCACGGACCCAAATTTCCAGTATCAAAAAGTTGTTTATCATGACGCGATAACGTGCGCCATTCACTGTTGATGCTTTCCATTTAAATTCAACCGGGCTATTCGGGTCATGTTCTTCGATTTCGATGTAACTTAAATATGTTGCTCTCTGGTCAAAATAAAGAGACACGTATTTTTTTGTTCGCCCGAAAAAATTTTTTTTCAAGAGTTATCGGCAATTTTGTTTTTCGCCTCAAACTCGATTTTTTTTAATTATATAAGACATTTTTTTTTTTAAATGCCCATAACTTAGTCAAAAATGAACCGATTTTAATAATTTTGGGTTCAAAATGATCGTAATTACATACACAAGCGACTTTATGTAGAAACAATTGCAAAAAAGTAGTTGAAATTTTTTTATTTAGCAAAAAAGAAAAAAAATTGAAATTTTTTCGAAATTCAATATTTCAAAAAGTGTATTTTTTTTTTTTTTATAACTTTTTCCAAATCAAAAGGACATCTCAAACTTTAATTGAGCTGCATGCCTAGTAGCTAAAATGAGTTGTTTTTGAGTAATGAATTTTTGAGTAAACACCCTGTTTCGCACTTTTTGTTTTTTGCAAAATAAAAAATTTTCAACTACTTTTTTGCAACTATTTCTCCATGAAATCGCTTATGTAAGTAATTACGATTATTTTGAACCCAGAATCATTCAAATCGGCTTATTTTTGACTAAGCTATGAGCAATTAAAAAAAAATTTCTTATATAGATTCTTTCCATTTCAATTCAAAAGGGCTTTTCGGGACATGTTCTTCGATTTCGATGTAACTCAAATATGTTGCTCTCTGGTCAAAATAATGAGACACGTATTTTTTTTTTCGCCCAAAAAAAATTTTTTTCTAGCTTTATCGGCAATTTTGTTTTTCGGCTCAAAATCGATTTTTTTAATAATATAAGATTTTTTTTTTTTTAAATGCCCATAACTTAGTCAAAAATGAACCGATTTTAATAATTTTGGGTTCAAAATGATCGTCATTACTTACACGAGCGATTTCATATAGAAATAGTTGCAAAAAAGTAGTTGAAAATTTTTTATTTTGCGAAAAACAAAAAGTGCGAAACAGGGTGTTTATTCAAAAATTCATTACTCAAAAACAACGCATTTTAGCTACTAGGCATGCAGCTCAATTAAAGTCTGAGATGTCCTTTTGATTTGGAAAAAGTTATAAAAAAAAAAAAAATACACTTTTTGAAATATTGAATTTCGAAAAAATTTCAATTTTTTTTCTTTTTTGCTAAATAAAAAAATTTCAACTACTTTTTTGCAATTGTTTCTACATGAAGTCGCTTGTGTATGTAATTACGATCATTTTGAATCCAAAATTATTAAAATCGGTTCATTTTTGACTAAGTTATGGGCATTTAAAAAAAAAATTTCTTATATAATTAAAAAAAATCGAGTTTGAGGCGAAAAACAAAATTGCCGATAACTCTTGAAAAAAAATTTTTTCGGGCGAACAAAAAAATACGTGTCTCATTATTTTGACCAGAGAGCAACATATTTAAGTTACATCGAAATCGAAGAACATGACCCGAATAGCCCGGTTGAATTTAAATGGAAAGCATCTGTTACATTGGCGCCAGCCTCGTCTTTGAAGAAATTTAGGCCGATGATTCCTTCAGCTCATAAGCCGCACCAAACGGTTGCTTGCAATGGATGTCATCGCTGTTTTTGAATAACCTCGTCCCAAATACGGCAATTTTGCTTATTGACATAGTGATTCAGCCAAAAATGGGTCTCATTGCTAAACAAAATTCGAGTGCCAAAATGCGGATCTTCGGCGAGTGTTTGAAGAACTCAATGAATGAAATTATGACGCCTCAAATCTTGGACTATCTGTTGTTGCTATGCTTTCATGCCAAGATTCTTGCATAACATCGCTCAAGTAGTGCCATTCAATAGGCCAAGTCGTGGAGATCGACGCTAAATCGATTATTCCGGGTCTTCGGCAAAACTCTCATTTACAGCCGCAATATTCTGTTCATTTTAGGCAGTTCGTGGTCTAATCGGTCGAGTATCATCCAATAATACAAAATTATTCTTAATTTTGCAGTTGGTTTGGCGAATAGTGCATTCGGTAGGACAGTTATTTACACCATAAGTTGGCTTGAGCGCGCGACTAACAATTTTCACAGAGCATCGATTTTCGTCATATTTCGTAATAATTGTACGATTTGTAAACGTTGTTGATGCTTTTGTCTTTCCATGATGAAATGTTAGTGAATATTGAAAAAAAAGTATATATTAAGTTTGGCAGTTTCCACGCGTGATCTGTCAAAATAACCCTACTGGAAAATGTGCCTTCAATCTGATCAACCGTTTATGTGCAAAGTTTATGCACAGTCACGTTTTAAAGAGTTTCATATGTAGGTAGAGTGCCTTGTTTGCAGAGTATATTCGATCACTTATGGCCGCAGCAGTATCGGCATTGCTGTTGCTGGCATCATGGGTAATTGAATTGATCCACCTTCTCGATGCATTCGTTTTCGATAATTAAAGAATTTCTCGGTATTGGATTCTTTGCGAGGTTCTTAAACTTAGTTTTCTCTATGTTGATCGGCAGCCATACTTTTAGTGCTTTTTTTAATTTTTTGTATGCTTTCTTCAGCTCAGCTTCACTTCGTGCTGCAAGGGTAATGACGTCAGCATATGCCAGCACTCCACAAGTTATCCTGAATTCCATGGATGCTCCTCATCGAAATGTGCGATTCTAACTAAGTTGGCATTTATAGGATCTATGAGCTTTTATATAACTTAGGACTAAGTTTTACAATACCGCACCAGTGAGTTCATTATTCAGCTCAATTAAGGTTCGCGCAAAAGTATTTTTCTGTGTTGTGATGTGAAATTCAACAGCTGACATCGGAAACCGCATGCCGGTGGTGGCTCTGAAAAGTTGAGTTGTTTTTGTGTGATTGGCTTGAAAGGGCGGCCAGATATTCTAGACGGATCCTAACAAATGCCGTAGACTACTTTTTGAGAGCATAAGGATGTGAGAAATGAATGCAATTACGCTGGAGAAAGCGTAAATTATGCATTTGCATTCAGATGAAGCAACCTGCATGGCTGCTGAATGTGATTTAAGAATCGAAAAATACGCCTAGGTTTTATTGTCGTCTACCGGTACAGTTAGATGTACATATAATACATATAATCACTTTCCTGGAATAAACTACTTGAGCGCATTTGTCCATATTCCAATACAAATGAATTTTCTTATACAACTTCAACCCTTTTGCCTTCTGAAAAGCTTGCGTTTTGCTTTCAATTTCACTCGAGCAGAATCAATAATTGCGCTGACGTGGATGGGAAAAAGTCGTACAGTTCTTAGAACATTCGCTTCCACTTCCGGTTCGCTGATCATATTAAGGAATTTCTCAACGCAACTAAGTTCAATTTTGTCTTACTTAAAACGATTTATTTGCACAAATGGCTTCAGGAAAATAGATGGTAATGACAATCGACAAAAGCGTGACACGCAGTAATGGAACAATTACAACAATTTATAAAGTGACGAAACAATCGAAATAGTAAATCAGAATAATTTTCCTCTACGCCAGCTAAATTACTCAAAGAGTAAATTATACCATGAAAAAGGAAAAATCTTACGCCACTTGTGCCCCAACTCTCGCCTGCAATTTGCTAGCGATTCAAAGTACAGATGACAGTGAATTATGTCGCTTCCGAGCACTTTAACGCCCCACTGATACCTGCCGCTGATTGCCTCAGCCATCGTCAATATAAAAGAAAGTATGAGCAATAAAGCCAAAAACGCGGTGCATATCGAACTGATGCCTCGATGATGCCAGATACCCCTGCGCGCCGTGTTTAGTTAATGTTGCAGCTGCGTTAGTCGTTTCATTGTCGACGCGTTCACTCACTGCCGATGGCAGGTAAAAATAAGAAATAACACAAATTTCTTATCTAATGGAAAATGAAAAATACCAGCGAAAGAGTGGAGCAAAGAGTGAAAGCAAACGATTTGCTGGGAGTTTGTGCAATTTTCACTGGAGATATCGCTGGAAATGCAATAAAAGGGTAAAGACATTTTTAGGTTGACATTGATGATATCTTGATTGTACTGTTGCACATTGTGAGTCGACAAAAATCAAGGAATTGCATTGACATTTTATTTTTTCTTTTTTTTTTTTGCTCGAATATCAGACGAAACGGCAAACAGAGCGGCTGCCTAGAAATAGGTATGTAAGTGAGTTAGCGACTACAGTAGCAATTTAGCTGCTGAAGAAGCAGAGAGTGCGCGAAGTTGGGCGGTCGATGAAAATTTAGATTCGTGAGGGAGAGGTGGTAAATCGTGGAACTAAATATTTTCCCAAGCTCGACAATGACAATTTGACAAGCAGTTACGCTGATAGTGTAGCGCGTAGTAAATAATTGTAAGGAATTCTTGGAAATTGATGCAAAAATTATGTGACGCAACATTCCTGCATGCAACATGGCAAACACGCGATTTTTGATGCTAGTATTTGAAAAGTTACGAAATTTATTATTTTTTGAGGAGTAATGAGGATTCTTATTTCCTAAGAGATTGCGTGAGTTTGTAATGGAAAAATCGAAAGGTCACTGGGCGTATTTAAGGACGTTATTGTGAATTTGTCTAAACATTGATTTATTTGTAGGCTTGAGTATAAGTAAACTGCAAACATTTTGAAAAAAGCAGATAGTTTTAAGAATTATTTTTGGTTGAAGTGCATGGAGTCATTTCAAATAAAAAATCTGCGGTTTGTTTTAACATTTTCAACATCTTGAATTTTTTTTAATTTTCCAGAATAACATATGTTTTAGAAAAACTATTTAATTTTCTTGCTCAAAATATTTGGATCATTTAAATTTTATACAAAAATTTTTTGGTTGGAAATTTTTGGAAAATAAATTTTATTGGAAAAAAATTTAAATTTTTTTCTTAAAATATTTGGACAACAATTAAAAAAAAACTTTTTGGTTACACATTTTTGCCAAAAAATTTTATGTTATCATTTTTAGAAAACAAGCCCTCAGTTATTTTTTTCTAATGATATTAATTTTTCTCATTAATTTTTTTAATTTTTCAGAAGAAAATTTAAATATTTTTTGGGAACAAAATTTAATTTTTTTGTCAAAAATTTTTCAAAACAAAAAAAAATTGTTGACAATAAAAGACAGCTTTTTTAAATCTTTGGTCTTTCATTGACATTTTATCTTACACCTCAACAAAGTTTACAAATCGTACAATTATTACCAAATATTACGAAAATTGACGCTATACGCGCGCCCAGCCCAACTTATGGTGTAAATAACTGTCTCACTTTTCAGCAAACCAACCGCAAAATTGAGAATAATTTGTATTATTGGATGATACTCGACCGATTAGACCACGTACAGCAAGAAGTAAAGATAATATTGCGGCTGTAAATGAGAGTTTTACCGAAGACCCTGAAGAATCGATTCGGCGCCGATCTCAACGACTTGGCCTATCGAACGGCACTACTTGGGCGGTTTTACGCAAAGATATTAGTTTGAAATCTTAAAAATAGTCCAAGATTTGAGGCGTCACAATTTTAGTTATTGGGTTCTTCAAAAACTCGGCGAAGATCCGCATTTTGGTATTCGAATTTTTTTTCGCGATGAGACCCATTTTTGGCTTAATCGCTACGTCAATAAGCAAAATTGCCGTATTTGGCCGAAGTCATTCAAGAACAGCATTTACATCCATTAAAAACAACCATTTAGTGGCGCCTTTGAGCTGAAGGAATCATCGACTCAAATTTCTTCAAAGACGAGGCTGGCATCAAAGCAACAGTGAATTGCGAACGCTATTACAAACGATTTTTTGATACTGGAGATTGAAGTCCGTGATCTCCACAACATTTGGTTCCAACAAGACGACGGGCGACGCTACTTGCCCTACGGCACGTGGGACAATGGATTCACTGCGTCGTCGTTTCGGTGACAAATTAACGCTCTACTCGGACCAGTGGATTGGCCACCAAGTTCATGGTGATATCACGCCTTTGTAGATTGGCAGATTTCGCTTATCGAGTAAGATATTACGAAGAGCTCAGTGTACTTATAGAAAGAGAAAATGCAGTGAGATATATAAAGCACCAAAAAATAAGATGGCCGGGTCATATTAGCAAAATGCCAAAAAATAGCGCTAGTAGCTTAGCGTATCATAGAACACTGGTGGGAAGACCGTGGTAAAGTTAGCTGGATTCTGGCACGGGCTTCGAAGCCTTGCACTTCCAGCTGGTGGTCACGCAGCAACCCATTCTGTTACACCAACCGAATACTGGTTAGAATTTGAAAGCAGTTGTCTGTCTAAGCTCGTTTTTTGCATGATTTATTGGGTACAGTCGTTTCAGCCCCACCAACTCCTTTTTTGATGGTTCAAATGCATGAAAGGAAAATATTCAGATTTTTAATGTTATTTTGGATTTTTTTTGAGAGATTGGTTTAGAGGAAAACTTGAATAACTCAGCCAAATCTTGATCGATTTAGACTTTTGAGTTATTCATTGGTTGATTGGTTGGTTACAGTGGTGATTCATCCAGAATCCAACTAGCGCTTCCGCAACAGTTTGTTGGCACATTCTCGTTACCAACTTGTTTAACGGTTATTTACAGCATGACTTTATTTAGTCTGTGCGGTTCAGGAACCTTATCAGGTTGTTGACGTCTAAGTCAGACAGTTGTTCGAGATTCACGAACAGCGGTTGGCCCAAGGTTAACATTCTGTCCTACCATAAGGCAGGGCATTCACAGAGGAAATGGAAGATTATTTCCTTTTTCTCCGGTTGTTTACAACTATTACAGTATATATTGTGAGGGATACCCATTTTGGCTGCTTGTTCTCCCACAGACCAAAATCCAGTTATGACTCCCGTTAGTATCTAGGCGTGCCGTCATTTCATGCTTATTATTGCCGACGATTGCTTGAGATTATAGGTGGGCCATAGCGTTTTGCTAATTTTGCATTTCGTCTGGTCTTACCATCTACAATCCGCGATTCGGAAGTATTTTTGGGAAATTATATTCTTGACTGCATCTAATGGTGTGAATACCAATTCTGCGAGAGAGCATCCGAGAAGCAAGGTTTTGTTTGAGTTTTCCTGCACAAGTTTACGGGCCTCCTCAGGTAGTGCTGGTCTATCATGTGTCATGTATATAGAGGCAAGTGTTATTCTGACTCCGTCAGTGGCTTCCACCTCAACAGCCGTCACATTCTGTGAACTATACAATGGAATTAAAAATGTGTTTAAGTATTTTTTAAGCTACAAAACCTGATCTGGGATTAACTTCTATCCGTTTAGTAGATATTGTAGTTTTTCCAGAGAACCCCGCACCTCCGTGTTCCGCACCTAGGGTTCCTAAATTAATGCGTTAATGTTCATGTCCTCCTCCGCCAGGGGAACGGTTATGTTGTCCGTTGCAGTCTGTGAATGGTGCAAATTAATTTGGACAATCTTTAAACCCATGTTTACTGGTTTCCTTTTTCGGACTCGGTGTCATTTAGCTGCTTGCCAGTCAGCAGTTCGTTGGCACCATTGACCTCATCCTGCTCCTCTTCCGGGTTTGCAGAACGGAATATCATCAGCTGGGCCTTCCGAATGCAGAACCGAAGTTTGTTTCCCACTTTCTCCAGTGGTCCCAGTTTGTTTCCCACTTTCCCCAGTGGTCCCAGTTTCTTTCCCACTTTCTCTAGTGGTCCTTGTATAAGCTATTCATACAAAGCTATTTTTTCACCCATTTTTTTTTTAATTGATTCAGTAGCGCTAAATTTTTTTCACATATATCAACACATTTTCTTTCCGTTGACTTCCTTGATAAAATTTCCGAACAGTTTTATCCAGACCTTTTAAGTTTAAACACTTTTTTAAACTGAAGTGACAAATTGGAAAAAAATAATTTTGAAAATTTATTTTATTTACAAACCACCCGTTTGCTGGAGATGCTTTTGTAACAGCTCCCGAAAATCTTAAAATTTTTCCATTATTTTTACTTTTTAAAACATAACAACTTTACAATACAGCTAAAAAACCCGCAAGTTCTCTTGGCGACGCACCCTGCAACGCTTATTTCGGCACTTGCGCCATTCTGCTCAATCCGCTCACGTCGCGCACAATTTTCGCCAACAGTAAAACAATTTCGTCTACAATCGAATGATCATTCCTTTGTGCTACGTTTAAATTGCATTTAAAATACTTTATGTCTGTATTTAGCCATTTTTTATGTGAACTCCTGCAGATGCGATTGCGTGCGTTTTACTTTAACTAACTCGAAAAAGCACGAATTCCTGCCTGGCTTTGTGCCATTCTTCGCAACAGAAAATCCGATACGTGCGCGTTTCACCAGCCTCACCAGCTCGTTTTCCTCGCCGCCTCCCTATGCAAGTCAACAAGCCGTGGCTTTGGTTAGCACCGACAATTTTTGCACGCACATGACTTTGAAGTCACGCACTGCCAGCCTCACCCACATGCTGCGAGGGTGTAGCACGTGTTGCCTGCCGCTGTAATGAAATAAATGCGAGAGTAGTAAATGTTATTACTTGAAAATTCTCCACCTTCGCTGCGCGCGTACCTCTGCCACGCCACGTACTGAGATGCGAATGATGGAAAGGAAATGCAATTATGCGCTGCAGGCGCAGACAACTTTTTGCGCTCTCCTCGGCTGCAGCGCTCACGCATCGATATACTAATGTAAGCAGGTATGCGAGCACGTAAAATCGCCGTTGAGTGAATCAAATGTTAGTTTATCGGAGAAAATAGCAGGAATTTCATGATTTCGTGCAATTTTCACGCCTCTGAGTCAATGCAGAAGTGCGAAAAATTGCAGAAACTGCTTACAGTTGAATAAAAATTTTGAAACAAAATTTATTACATAAATGCATATGTGCGGGTGTATGCATGTGTGTGAGTATGTGAGTGGGTGCAACCAAGTCTAGCAGTCCGTATCAGTGAATTAGCCCAAAATTCCAATTAAATTATGCGCGTTTCTTATAATCATTTCAACAAAGAGGTGTTGCAATTATTTAAATTTAAAATTTTATGTTAATTCAGCGAGATTTTTGTGCCGCCGTACACTTTTGAGCGTAGAAATCCACAAGTAAAAATTAAAGTTTTATTGTTCAAAAAAAGTTGGGCACATAAAAATAGGTAAATAAATAATTGGCGCGTACAATTATGTTAGGTGCTTGGACACAAGTTGCTGAAAATATTGTCCTTTGTGAGTCACAACTTTTTCTCAACTTTCTGGTTGACAATTCCATATCGAAAATACTGAAATTGAAATTTGAATAGGTTGAGCCAAGGAGCATTAAGAGATTTGATGGCTCCTAAAACACTCAGCCTAAAAAGGCCATTGTATTTAGAGCTCTGGAAAGGGGAAAGAGATAGGAAAGAATGGAGACAGAGACAATGGTAGTTAGTCCTGTGAGAATTTACCAGATTCTTACATACTTCCAGAAAGCACAGAAGTAACAGAAAGAAATCGACAGGATAGAATAGAGACAGAGACAGAGAAAGAGACCGAGACAGCTAGTCCTGTGAGATTTTTCCAGATTCTTTGTCAAATATGTAAATATCCTCCAGTTTTAGAGAACGAATGTTACTCATTCTCAAAACATCGGTGCTATCCGCCTCCTCTAAGCAAGACAAATCGAGTACTCAATGGTGGGCGTATGCTGACCCCATGGGTTGTGTTCTGTAATAGCAGCGACCATCAACCGAACGTCTTTCCTTCCAAGTTGTAGTAGAAAGTTTGAAGTTTAAAGAAAATATTCGTCAAACTTCTTTGAACGCACTCTGGATTATTACACCGCTCACGCAATGCAAATTTGGCATCAAATTTCGTTCCAAATGAAACTTTGGGTATAAGATCGTCTTTAGGTGCCAAAAACAGTGGATGCTGCTTCGAAAGCATCTTAAAGATTTCTCTGCGTCTTGAAGTTCCGTCTTCGTCCCAGAAACCATATTTTTGTAGTCTACACATTGCTTTTATTGCTTCCTGTTGTATCAGAAGATCTAAGCGGAGCAAATCAAGCATAGTATTTAGGTCAACGCCGGAGGTTGTACTCATGGCCCCCGTAATGGGAGTATTGTTATACCCTGTACTCTATAAAAATCATGATAGTCCACACATTAAATGTATAAATTAAAGAGAAAAAAAACTTAGCCAATAACAAACGAAATTCGCTCATTAAAGGAAAATTTGATCTACAAATCAATATTTACAATATAGAATAGAAAGCAGGTATACTCACTGGCACTAAAATAGGCTTTTAACATTTTGACCAGTTTTTGCATTTTATTTTTTTTATTTAGTTTAAAAAAATGGTGAAAATTTGTAGAAATTTCATAATTTTTACAGAATTTTTGAAAAAACTATTTACCCATATTGATTTTTTATGTTTTTTGTTTTTTGTATAAAGAGCTGGAAGTTTACAAAAAATCAATAGGCACTAAACTAACAAAAGTAAAACAGAAAAAAAAAAATGTTAAAAATGTTGCACACCTATTTTATTGCCCATGAGTGTATCTACATAAATATTTTCGAATAAGTAAGGTCACAAGTCAATGGAAATAAATTGCACTTCACATGATTTAGTGTATTTACCTCACAGCGAGTACAGTACATTTTATTAGAGATGAAACGGGAGATAAGAAGAAGCGAAAGACATAGAAGAAAAAAGATCCAAATCAACCAGCCAAACACTGAGCCAAGGTTAAAAAAAGAAACGAAACGAGCAGAACGGGAGCAACGGCGCGACGCATGAGTGCACAGCGGCAGAAGAGGAAGAGCAGCAGGCGGTCCAAAAAGGGCGTGAAAGCTAAAAATCAGCAAAAAGCAAGCGGCGAAAAGGCAAAAAAGCCAATAAAGCATTGCCAAAGGAGAACTGTTCGACTGTTGTTTCTTTTGTGGTCGAGTGCAAGCATTTGGAAATGGCATAGAGAAGAGGAAGAGAAAAATCGAACATGCAAAAGTAAAATGGCACTTTCAAGCAATGCAGCTGTGCACATAGGAAGTTGAATTTAGAAAGAGACAAATATAGCTAAAGAGAGAGAGAGAGATACAATTCTCTAGCCACTTTTGGAAGAATAAGTGAAGTTATGTTTGATGTGATGTTTTTAAGAAAAATGTAGATGCAAAGGAAAAATTGATGCATATTTTGTAAAGAGATTTGGATGATATATCAGAGTGGCTGAAAATTTCAAATCTAAACTAACTAAGAGAACTTGAGAAATCGGAATGTAACTTCTATACTGAAATGTAGAATTCAATAGAATTTACTGAAAAATTAAGAGCCTCTTTCCGCCCAACCAACATCATGAGTGTAGTTCGTGTGACGTATGGATTATTTTTGTTTTTTTGCTGGACCAAGAAAGGCAGCATCGGGAACTAAAAATGTTGAGATACAGACAAAAATGCATCTACTAAATACAAATTTGGAGTTATTCTATTATTCTAATTAAAATTTTGGTTTAAAGTTCTAAAGGGTTCAAAAATAAAATAAAAATAAAATAAAAAGGGAGTTATGCCTTGGTGTCAACATTAAGGTTTACTTCTGCCAGAAGAAATGCGCTATAAATCGACCGGGTGAGCAGTTTAATCGGAAATATGGTAGGTAGGTAGGTAAGATGGCAAGAGTACCCCAGGTACACTTCAAGTAGCACTTAAGTGCCGTTTTGATACCATAATGCGGACCACTACCTGCGAAAAATTTGAGAGAAGAGAAAACCATTTACAGCCATCCAGTGCTGTTGATGTAGTGGAGGAGCGAAAAGGAATCTAGGCTGGAGAATTTCTTCAAGTCATTCCCAAAGTGCACGCTAAGGAATCTCAAGTATCGGAAATATTATTCCCAGCATTTTCCCACGACCAGCAAGTGTTGGGTAGATTATTATGCTTTATACGTCCATTCAGGTCGTAGTAGGTTATTGAAAAGTTTAACAAATTTTCTCGTTTTTAGCTGCATTTTGGAGCGCTGTAACTTTCACACATTGTGAGAAATGATACCCGAAAGACATGTGGCGGAGAGCGCTCAAAACTTTTTACGTGACCTAAATAACATTTTCGTGATTTATGTGGACACTAACCATGTCAAATAGTGGCCTGTGCTTTGTATGTATGTTTATTCTTTGTTTGTATAGGTAATTCCTCAAAGTAAAGGAGCGTAAAATCGAATGAAAGTACAGTGGAAACGTAAAATTTGCAGTAGCCCCTACACTTTTGGCTTTTAATGGCATTTAAATCAATTTGTTAACAAACAATCCCTTAAAAGCATTTATGGGCGGGCATTGAATTTCGCTATCACTTGCGAGTGTAACTTAATTTTCTTTTCAATCAACGTTTTGTCGCGCTTTGCTTCGAATAGCGATATTTTGACCTGTATGTGTGTGTGTGTGTATGTATGTAATTACATGCACGGGTGTTTGTATGAGCTGACCGCTTAATTGCCAACCATCTCAAATGTCGAGGCACACACTCAATCAAAAGTAGTCCAATGCGTACGTGCTTTTATGTGTTTAATTGAGAGAACAATGGCGATGTCGATGGCGATGCCGTTGGCGAAGGTGATGTCGATGGTGAAGGGGATACTCAACACTACACACAAAAGGGAATCTTATTGTAAGCAACGATTGTTTAGATGTTAGGGTGGTCTTCAAAATTTGGATGTACTGAAGATGAAAGTTAATTTTTATTATGAAAAGAAGTAGTTACTGAATATAGGAGGTCAGCATTTATTACGACATCTTCATATTCACAATTTCCTTCTTAATTCGTGCATACAGGGTCTAGCACTCGAGGTGTAACCAACTTCAGACCGCTCTACTAAATTCAACTCCACTGCTGATATTCCTCAAACTTTAATTTTTCGTCCGTACTGTAAGCACCAGTCCCTGTTTATACTGAGAAAAAGTATTGACTAGAAAAAAGCTAGCCTAATATTTATCTGGCTCTTCGATCACGATTCGATTTTCGGCTCCCTTTAAACTGCCACAACTTTAATTGCTGTCATGCCCGTGTACTAAGGTTTTTTCTGCAGGGACTTCATTTCTTCAAATTTTCTTCCATCCTGCTGTTGCCCTGAAATAAGTGTATCTATATACATTGAATAAGTGCACCATCCTTATTGGATACGGAAGTGCATACGTACATATGTGTAAGTATATACTCGCATGTAGTTGTGGGTCAAAGGTGGTAGGGGGTGTACGCAGAAGAGTCTGCATTGATATGAAGAATGCTTTTAGTGCGAATCTGATTTGATTGTAGCGTTAATTGCTAGTAGCTTTTGCAGTTGAAAGTATGTAACAGCTGGTAATTGTAAAATAAAATTTGCGAGAAGCGTCTGACATGAGGACGTGGATATGATGGATGTGGCGTCAAACTGCAGAGCAGAAACAAATAAAGGGCGTTATTTTTTGAGAAAATTAAGTAAGCAACTTATAATGAAACACAAAAATAGGTTTCATTTAATTGAAATCAAAAATTTTTAAATGTTAACGAAAATGCTCAAGAATAATCAGGAGGTGATAGAATATATTAAAAAATATATACAAAAATTGAAATAAATAACAACAATTGAAAACAAAAAATATAAAAAAACTAAAACAAAAAATACAAAAACAAAAATAAAATATAAAAAATTAAAAAAAAAAAAACTATTAAACAATGAAAAACAAATATATAAAAATGGAAACCAAATAAAAAAAAAACAATTGTTAAATAAATAAAAAAATTTAAAAACAAAAAACAGAATAAAACAATATTAAAACAAAAAAAACAAATTAAAAAAAATTTAAATAAATAAAAAACTTTAAAACCAAAAATAAAATAAAAAACATAAAAAATTAAAAATTAAAACAAAAAATACAAAAAATTTTAATAAAAACATATAAAAATAAAAAAAAAATAAATTTAAAAATTAAAAAAAAAATTAAATAAAAAAAATTAAAAGAAATATAGAAAAACTAGAATAAAAGGAAAAATAAAAGATTAAAAAATTTAAAAATTGTGAGTGAAAAAAAATATAGGGTGGTTAAATTTCAAGGGCCGATGTTGAATGTTAACAACACCTAACGTCAACGACACCGTTCGACTTCTTTCTTCGGGATTATTTGAAAGAAAAGGTTTACGTCGATAAGCCATCAACAATTCAAGAGCTAAAGGAGAAGATAATTCGGCACATTACCGGCATAGAACCTCAATTATGCCTCAGCGTCATTAACAATTTGGACCATCGGATGGAGGTGTGCAGCCAAGGCCGCGGCGGCCATTTGGCCGATATTTTGTTTTATACGTAATTGAGCCACACCAATATTATCACAATAAAGAGAAATGATAATAATTTCCAAAAAAAGATTGTATTTTATTCGAAATCAGCACCAGCCCTTGGAACTTAACCACCCTTTATAAGAAAATATGAAAAAAATAAAAAATATATAAAATATTATTTATTTTATTTTTTGGTTTCAACTTTTTTTAATTATTTAAAATATTTAATTTAATTTTTTTTTAATTTATTCCATGGCCTCGTATTTATTCTTAAGCATTTGCGTGAACATTTAATAATTTTTTAATTTCAATTAACAGAAACCTATTTTTGTGCTTGATTATATGTTGCTCATCTGATTTTCTCACAAAATATTGCCATTTATTTATTTCTGCTCTGCAGTTTAACGATGGTCATCATTCCATCATAAAAAAATCTAAAGATAGAAAAAAATTTAAGAAATGTATAAAAAAAATTAAAAAATTAAAAAAAAATAAAAAAAAAACATAAAAAAACATAAAAAATTAAAAATATATATAAAAAAAAAATAAAAATAAAACATATTTAAAACCCACTGAAAACTGTGCGCTTTATTACCAAATTTATGGTATAAATAAAATATTGAATGATCACTTCCAAATCTCTATTTGTGCTTCCCAGTCATGTTTCTTTACGTCTAACGAACAAAGATATGGCTAGCAAATAAAGTGAATTAAAAATTATAGCAAACCGGCTTATTGACAAATTTTCAGATTTTATTTTTTCTTACTTAATTTTAGTATTTTTGTTTCGAAAATATAGTTTCCCACAAATGCCATGTAAAGTCTTTCCAATAACAGATGTTATTTTGAATAGCCCGCAATTTGGGTAGATATAACTTTTGAAGCTGTAATTTTTTGATATTTGACAAGTAGAAACTACGCCATTAATAAAAATGGAACGATACCCGCTTAAACAACGCACTGAAACTATTAAAATTCACTATAAAAATGGTGAAAATTTGGCAGAGACGGTTCGTCAAACTCGAATATTTTTGGGTCATCGTGAAGCACCTCGTCGGACCGCAATACAGAAATTGGTAAAAAAATTCGAGCTCTTGGGACAAGTAAGTAAAGTGCAGAATAAAACCCGTGCACTTCGCTCAAGAACAGTCGAAAATATTGCTGTTGTAGCCGAAAGTGTTGAAGAAAACCCAGGTTTTTCATTCCGGGTCGTTCTTTGGAATTAGGCATTCCACAAACGTCATTACACAGTATTTTGCATAAAGATTTGGGTTTTAACGCTTATAAAATCCAGTTAACACAAAAACTCAAGCCGGCCAATCATCAACAACGTCGTGTCTTTGCTGATTGGGTTGTTGAAATGCATGAAAAAGATCCGGAATTCCATCGAAAAATCATCTTGAGTGATGAGGCCCATTTCCACCTCGGTGGCTTCGTCAACAAGCAACATTGTCGGATCTGGGGCTAGGAAAATCCATGAGTTATTGTTGAAAAGCCTCTCTATCCTCAACGTGTGACTGTTTGGTGCGGTGCGGTTGATCCGGCGGAGTCATTGTATCTTACTTTTTCGAAAATGAAGCTGGAAGAACAGTTACGGTGAATGGGTTGCGCTATCGAGAGATGATAAACGATTTTTTATGGCCGGAATTGGATGATATTGATCTGGACAACGTCTATTTTCAACGAGACGGCGCTACGTGCCACACAAGCAACGAAACCATTGATCTTTTACAGGAATAACACCTCTTATTGGAAAACCCTTTATATACAAAATTTCAAACTTAATGCAAATTAAATAAAATTCAATATACATATTTTTATGAAAATTTAAAAATTTTTAATGAGAATTTTTTGAAAAATTTCGAGTACGCATTTTTATAGCGCATTGAAGTTTAGTTTAACAAAACGGAAGTTTTAAGTACCTCGAAAATTTAGCTGATTTTTGGCAATTTTTTTTGCTGATGCTGTTGGGTGTTTTCTTCCATCAAAAAAAATTGAGCAAATTTCTTTTTTCCGTTCACAGTGTTGTTCGTTTTCTTCCACATAAAAAAAAATCCACGAAACAAAACTTTTTTTCCAGCAAAAAAAGTATTTTTTTCAATTGTACTGGGTGTTTTCTTCCATATAAAAAAACAAAAATTTTTTTCAAGCAAATTATGTTTCTTTACATCGCCGCGATTTGTGAGCTCCTTCAAACTTAAACTTTATTATATAAAAATTTGATTTTTAAAAAATCAACGAGACTTGTGTTTGTTTACGGTGTTGAGTTTTTTCTTCCATATATAATAAAAAAAAAAACAGGATATAAAAATTTTTTTTCTAGCAAAATGAGATTTCCAGCCGAGATTTTTGAGCTCCTTCAAACTTAAACTTTATTATATAAAAATTTAATTTTTTAAAACATCAACGAAATGGTTTTTTTTTGCTTACGGTTTTCTTCCCTATAAAAAACTTCTAGCAAAAAAATTTTTTTTTTAATCAACGCGAGTTTTCTTTTATTGCTACGATATTGGGTTTTTTCTGCCATATAAAAAACGAAAATCCAGCAAAATTTTTTTTTAGTGCATACAATTTTTGAACTCCTTGAAACTTACACTTTTACACATCAAAATTTAATTTAAAAAAATCAAGGTGATTTGAGTGTTTTCTTCCATCTAAAAAAATTCCAGCAAAAAAAAAAATTCCATAAAATGAACGAAATTTTTGAGCTCTTTGAAACAACAACAAATTTATTTTAAAAAATCAAAATGCTTTTTTTGCTCACGTACTTGGGTTTTTTCTTCCATATAAAATATTAAAATCCAGGAAACAAAATTTTCTTTCCAGCAAAATAAAAAAAAATTTAATTTATCTTTTATTATACCAAAATTTAATGCGCTATAAAACTGCGAATCTCATATTTTTCTAAAATCTCTTACTCAAATTAAATTTAAATTCGGAAATTTTGCAGAAAGCACTTGGATGTTTTTCTTCCTAATTCGCAGGATTAAATGTGATTTAATATGGTTTTTGCCAGAAACTGAGCTTTGTTTTCATACAAAATTTATTAAAATTAAATAGGAAATAAAAAAATTCCAAAACTTTTCAAGAAGTCCTTGTGCTATACTTATTTAAGCGCTGTAAATTAAAAAAAAAATTAAAAACTCGTTCAGTTAAGAGCAAATAATAAATAACTTGTGTGTGTGTATGCCACAAAACCTATCAGTGTTAACAAATAATCCCATAAGTAGCTAATTCTCTCTATCTGTCAATAAAATTCTACAAAACAAGTCAATGTTCACTATGAATGCCAGGATTAAAATGCAAATATGCGAAAAGCACAAATTTCAGTTCACAGGATATGTACGAGTGTGGATGTGTGCTTACCAATACTAATGCATGGACTATTTTGTGAATAACAAACTGAATAATTTTCATTTTATCTTAAATGTATTCGTGTGCAGAAGCATATGCATAGCCGCTTAATTGGCCTGTTTAAATTTGATAATCAATTTATTTGAGAGGTAAATGCGACACAGGCACTGAGTCTATAATTTTGTAAAGTACTCGCCAACTGAGTGCCTACTCTAAGCATTTGAAAAAAGATTAAGTTGCTTGCTTGTTTGCAATTTGAGAAAATTACGCTATATAACAATAAAAGTAAAAATAAACCTCTGCCAAGGGCTATGATCAGTTTGCGTCTGAAATTTTTGCGAGAAGTAGGGAGTCAAAGTCAACTCCTCCTTGCAATGCACTAGCATATGAAATCGCAAAATTCCAGCAATTGAGGTGTAAGATATGGTTTTCATGTTTTTCTTTTTTGTAGAGCAAACGTTTGGAAAACAATGCTCTTCTAAAGTCTCTGGAGGATTAAACTATTTTTTATTAATTACTTTTATAAATAAGTATTATATTATTTCCCGAAATTTTTACTTGGGGCCTCTCCTCAGACAAATTCAGGGACCCCTTAAGGCAACCCCCGTTCCCCGATTTTTAGAATGTCAAATTCAAAACCGCGCCAGGGGAACTGGGGGTCCCTTAAAGGGTCCCGTTGGTCTAGAACTCGAAAATTTAGGGTATTTTCAAGAATTTTTTTTGCAACCAATTTTTTAGGATTTTTATTTAACTTCTTTTACGTACAAAAATGAAAATTTTTTTTTTTTATTTTAATAATTTAAAAAATGGCGCTGAACAGGACCCTCCCGTAAAGTTGGACCTGGGCGGTGTTGTACAGTTTGGCTCTTCTATTTAGCTAAAACGTAAAACCCAAAAAAAATATTAATTAGTGTGACTGTAGCTATGCCCCGTGACCAAATGGCGCGGCTTTCGATTTGACACTCTAAAAATCGGGTCTTTTTCTGAGTTTTTTAATAAAAAAAAATACGAAATAATTGAAATAATAATATGATTCTAGTACGGGCGATAGCCCTTATTATTGTTAACAATCTTTTTTTGACAACACCAGGACGTAAAAAGCCGTTTCGAGATAAATGAGTTTGACCCCTTGCCGTGCTTTAACGAGCCCGACTCGTGATGAAAATTTTGGCCTAAATATGAATATGACGAGCCAGGCTCGTGAATAGATCGACGGCCCAAACGTAAATATTACGAGCCGAGGTCGTGTACAAATTGTCGGATCAAACATAAACATCATGAGCCTGGGTTGTGATTGAATATTAGTTTCTATCTGTACGCCACCAGAGTTAGTTACGAGTCTCATAATTCTTGTTACATAATCTCGCGTAACAGTCTGATCTGTTTACCGCGTTTACCAAGTTTGAGGTACAGGGGCGCGCACTGCTCTCTACCTAGCTAATGGGCTGTAGAAACTGTAATAATGGGAATTTCCGTATAAAAATTTCACTGTATATTCTTGAGATGCTGTACTTTCCAAATATCGGAAAAACAAAAACTTGATTTTTTGAAATTTTTAGACCACCAAGGGGACCCTAATAAATGCAACACTTTTTATGCTTTTTTTCTAAGCATTTATGCTGCAATGCACAAACCTACTGTCTGTGTTGGCATTTTTTAGTGCTTATTCACAGTTTACCTTGTTTCAAAATTTTCCTAACTTCCTGGCTATGAGTAATAATGAATCATCACCATTGTTGGCTGGCCAACCCTGGTTTGGTTTTCGCTTACTGCTGCATGTACCTCGGCTTCGTCTTGGTTCTTTGCCTGTGACTTTCATGCCCGCAATCCTAAAAAAAAAGCCTGCATCTTCATCTACAGCATTAGTCCATCTCAGCGGTGGGCGACTCCTTCTTCTGTATCTGTGGCACTTTCCAAAGAATATTTGTTATATGTGACCTGCCCATCTCAGTCTGTTCATTATTTGTGGTTATTACAGATGGATGCACGCAGAGTTTTTCCAGTTCATTATTGTAGCGCTTTCGCCTTTATCACACATTGCGCTGAAGATTCTGCGCAGAACCCTTCTTTCAAAGAGCAGCAGCTTCTGTTTATTCGCAGCTCTGAGTGACCAGGTTTCACTGCCGCATAGCAAAGTTGGAATAATAATTGAGCGGTACAGAGAAATCTTCCTTCTCCTTATCCTTCTCATTCTCTTTCTAACCCCTTAAAGTGGTGGTCCAGTCGCACGCCACAAATGGGAGAAGGAGCTCGCCCAAACAACTAACAGATGTGTACGCTCCAACTTTTTTTTTCCTTGATCACTCCCCTCGGGAGCATAGGACCTCGACAAAACTCTTCCATCGTACACGGTTCTGTGCTGTAGATTTTGTACCGTCCCATGAGATGTCGGCATCTACTAGTTCACGCAGCATCGATCTTCTCCAAGTGTTTTTTGATCGACCGCGACCTCTGCTCCATTGCCGGTTCCAATCCAGTGCCATTCTTGTGATGCTATCTGGTGATTTTCTCAATGTGTGACCTATCCAACGCCACTTTCTGCGTTTGATTTGCCTCAGGATGGGTTCCTCATTCGTTCTTCTACACAGTGCATCGTTACTGATGGTGGTTGGCCAGAATATTATGCAGATGATGCGGAGGCATTTGTCGATGAGGGATTGTAGCCTCTTTGTGATGGTGTTAGAAACCTAGCATGTTTCACTTCCGCACAAGAATATTGTCCTTACGCATAAGCCGAATGAATATTCATAGTTTAGTGCGCCTGGAGATTTGCGAACTCCCTCATCCTTTGTTTAGTCTGCAGTTGACATCTTCATCTGCTCCACCGTCTACCATGATGAGACAGCCGAGGTAGCAAAAGCTTTCAACAAATTTCACCGGGCATCCGTCAACCAATATGTGTTATTGTGGTAACTCTCATGGCTTTGGTCTTGCCGATGTTGACCTTGCATGTCAGGGAGTTTGTGAGAGAGGAGGTAGATGTCATCGGCGAAGTCCAGGGTCTCAAGATATGTGGTGAAACTCCATACGATGCCTTTTTTGTGCAGGGTCAGTTGGCTCATGACGTCATTAAGGTTGATGGCGAAGAGAAGGGGCGACAAGGGACAACCTTGCCTTACATCTGCGTTGTTAGTGAATGGATCGCTGATACCGCCTTTGTGAAGCACTGCCAGTTCGGAGTTCTTGTAGAGCACTTTGATGAGGTGGATTATCTTGGCGGGTACTCCCTTTCTACTGAGTGCCAGCCATATTGCGTCTCGTTTGATAGTGTCGAGAGCCTTTTTAAAGTCTACGAACAGCATGTAGAGCGAAGGGCGCCACTCAACTGCTTGTTATACCATAATCTGAAGTGTGTTGGCTTGGTCAACACAGCTTCGGTGAGGGCAAAAACCTGCTTGCTCGGCTCTTACGGAGCGTTCGATATCTTTGAGCTATTTTATCTTATATTTTTATTATTATCATTTAACATTGTACGCTCAAGTCATGAAGTGCACACCAGCTTAAAATTTCTAGAACTTATTCTTTTTTGGTCGCACACTTAGTTCACGACTCCATTACTTGAATACAATTAGGAAGAGAATAAATACAGATGCTATCGCCTTACTTTGCTCAACCATACATATTTATAGTCCTTAATCGGCGCAAGGCGAACTTTTCACAATTTTCATTTTGCATAACTCAGCATTTATGTCGCCGTACTGACGCCTGCTTAAAATGTGAAATCTGAAACTCTCTTCCCACTTTGTCGGCGAAACCTCTTAACTACTAACGCTAATGAGCGAAACTTTAGTTACCGCACAGAAGTGAGTATGTGTGTGTGTTTATGTAAATATGTTTCTCAACAATTGCCACAGTAGATAAGAAAACTATGCGTTACAACCGAAATTATTTGCCAAACTACAATGCAGCCCAAAGCACCCGAATTGGGTGTTCAAAAAAAAGAAAAAAAAAAAAAATACTTACGGAGCGCAGAGTAGGCAGCTCATTTGCTCGGCGCCCTCTAATTCCTCATTTATGTTGGTGCCTACTGCCTAAAAGTGTTGTCTAAATTTTCTCTGCACTTTTTGTCAAGCGAAACTTTTGTCGATGCCATCTCGTAAAAACATTTTCCTAGTTGTAGAATTCAAAATTCCATTCAAAAACTGACTGCACAACTTTCACATATCACTTTGGCACTCCGCATACTCCAGCTGATGACACTCACTTCATTTACACTTTAGTTTATTTAGGAGAATGCGTCTGCTCACACCTCTGCAACCAGCAACTATGCAGTACATGTATACACACACAGGCATATAGTCCCGTCAACTACCGAAAGAACAACAGCAACAAAATGGGTAGCATAGATATTCAAAAACTTCGTTGACAGTCGGTTGCAATAATGCGAAACAATGATGTTTGTATGGAATATAGTATGTATGTATGAGTGTGTGTGAATGTATGTATGTGTGGGTGAGTGTGTGAGTGCATGTATGTGTGCGTGAGTGTATGTGCATACATTTTTGCTGCTATTGTTGCATTCGTTGTCACTGGAAATTCACATCTCACAGTTTATTGCGCTGCAACGTATTACAACAGATGTTGTTGAGCTGTTGTTGTTGTTGCGGTTATTGTTATTGTTAGTTAGTTTCAATGTCTGTTTGCTGTCATAGAATAAATGTTGTTATGCAAATAGTTTTGAGTTTAGAAAATTTATGATTAAAATTGAAATGCACGGGGATTAAAGAACTCGATTGGAATAATGGGTGGCGTGCAGGTGCTACCAAAACCAATCCATGCATGCGCAGGGCCCACTAAATACCTAACTATAGCAATGTTTAGCATAGTTGTTGTTGTTAATTAAATTAGAAATTTGTGGTTTGTAGGCGTATTTGCATTTGTTAATTGAAAGCTTTCCTCTCAGGTACTTGACAAACAGGTGTAGATTTTAGCCTGCTGCTCAAATTGGGTCTCAAAGACGTAAATGAAAAAAAAAAAAATAAAAACAGAAAAAAAAAAATAATAAAAAATAAGGACAATTTTTTTGCCATTTTTAAATAATATGGAATTTTTCGCCGGTTTGCTGTACGTGCATGGGTATGCCATTGCGAAACTTTCAGGGATTAGGTAGGTGAAATGTTGTATTACATCCCGGCACTATCAGGTACACCCTAAGTAGCACTGAAACACCCTTTTGATACCATTTTGAGACCTCCAACGGGCAGATATCTGCAACCAGCCAGAGCTGTTGATGTAATGGACAAGGGTAATGGCATTTAAGTTGAGGCGTAGTCCCTGCTATAAATGATAAGGAAAATATGAAAACATCGGAGGTGTGGTATTTTTAAAAATGACAAACAAAATTCTAAAACATATTTTTAACAAAAATATAAAATGCTTTTATAAAATTTTTTTAAATTTTTCAAATTTTTTAAAAATTTTTTTAAAAAAAAAAAAAAAAACACAAAACGAACTAAAATAAAAGAATGACAATGAGTACCAAAAGTATTTGACTTCTAAAAGTCTGTACCGAAATTTTTAAAATTATCAAATTTTTTTCAAAATTTTTTCACAATTTTTTTTTTTATTATTGAAAACTTTTAAAACGAGCCGAGACCTTTTTTCATTTTAAACAGTTCTATAATGAAATTTTCAAACTTATTAATTTTTTTTTTTTTAATTTTTCATAATTTTTTTTTTTTATACTAAAAAATTTTAACACCAGCATTTTGTCACTTTAAAAAGCTCTATACCAAACTATCAATATTTTTTTTAAATCGTTTGACTATTTCTTTTATACTAAAAAATTTTAAAACTTTAAAAACTCATTGTTTGTCACTTTAAAAAGCTCTATACCAAACTATCAATATTTTTTCAAAATCGTTTGACTATTTCTTTTATACTAAAAAATTTTAAAACTTTAAAAACTCATTGCCGAATTTTTCAAAATTTTTATTTTTTTCAATACTTAAAACGAACCGAAGATATTTTTTCACTTTAAAAAACTCTATACTAAAATTTTCAAAATTATTAATTTCTTTGAAAATTTGTGCACTATTTTTAATACTAAAAAATTTAAGGTAAGCCGAAGCCAGTTTTACATTTTAAAAATCTCCTTACTAAAATTTTCAAAATTGTTTTGTTTTTTCATTTTTAGAGAATTTGTTTCCTATTTTTAATACTAAAAATTTTAAAACAAGCCGAAGGTAGTTTTTTTAATCTTTTTACAAAAATTTTCAAAATTATTTATTTTTTCTTTTTATTTCATTCTCTTTTTTTTATACTAAAAAAATTTATATTTTAAAACGAGCCAAATGCATTTCACTTTTAAAAGTCTTTACCAAAATTATTAAATTTTTTTGAAATTTTTTCACTATTTTTTATACTAGAAAATCTAGAACGAGCCCAAGATATTTTTTCACTTTAAAAAACTCTATGCCAACATTTTCAAAATTATCATATTCTGTTTTTACGTTCTGCACTATTTCCTTATACTAAAAAAGAGCTCATATTTTGTTTTAAAAACTCAATACCAAAGTTTTTAACATTAAATTTTTTTTACTTTCTTCATTTTAAAACGCTCTTTGGTAAAATTTTAAAAATTTATAATTTTTTTTTTCATTTTTTCTAGTTTTTATACTAATTTAAAGCCTAAACGAAGATATTTTTTCACTTTAAAAAGTTTTAATTCATTAACTCGTAAATTCTTTATGCTAAAATTTCACTTTTTTATACTTAAAAATTACAATTCATTTTAATTTTGAAAATTTCTTCACAAGTTTGCTTTTTGTACTAAAACTTTTAAAACGAACTAACTTTAAATCGTCTATACCAAGTTTCCAATATTGTTAAATTTTTTTTTAATTTTTCAGTATTTTTTTATACTAAAAAATTTTAAACCGAGCCAACGATATTTTTTCACTTTAAAAAATTTCAATTTATGAATTCCTAGATTCTTTATAAAACACAATAAAAATAAGAAAGCACTGACTCATTTGCAGTATCGAAAAGTTTTAGTCGATCAAATCGTAGGAGATTTTCGTCGGGAGAGAAGAAAAGTTCCTACATCGATTCCTGAAATCAAATTAAACGGAGGATAATAAGGAAAGGGCCAAGGAGTGATCGAGGACTCTACAAGGAAAAAAGGATGTTAGACGTCAATCGAGTGATTACTGTGATACTTACCCGAGTAAATCCAGGATGCACATGGATGATTGTTTTATTTATTTAATTTCAGAAATCAATAAAAAATGTTCTTAGTGATTACTGACTACAAAAGCAAAATTTAGAAAAAAAGAAGGAAAACTAAGTTAAATTATAATTTTTCTTACTCACTAGATACTACAAAAATATCATTATTAAAAAATTAAACTACAATAGACAGGTTAATTAGGCATAAAAACATAGTTTTGATAAAGTAAAAGCAAAGTCAATAGAATTCGTGATCTCATTGAGTTCATGAAGAGAGCAAGCAATAAGAGTATTGCAGGCATATTTCGATCTGAACCTATTCAAATAGATGCAATACTTATACATAAGGGTCTGGCAGGAAACGAGAAGTTAATCATTCCTAAAAGAGAGGAACAGCCAATCTCCCCCCTGATAATATTAAGTAAAAAAGACAGCGATAAAGTCGACCTTCGTTGTTTCTAGCTGTTTGCGATTTATTTGAAGTAAAAAGGGGAATTGTAAAATTTAAGTTTATCTTTCATTTACAAGAAAAAGTGCATTTGTATAAAAGAAATAAAATTAAAAACATACCCAGGCACGTCTGATTTTTCACATTTAAAATACAACTCCTTTTCTCTCGTTCCACTAGGAAAATGTGCCGTAGTTGCTGGTAGGCAGTGGTACAAAAGTGTGCGGAGTGCTAAGGGTTAATAATAGGGATTTTTTAATTCAATACCGAAATAAATATGAAATGCCGGATGCATAGATGTGCACTTGGAAAATGCAAATTTTTTCATATTTTTTGTTTTTTTTTGAATAACTCATTCGACGCAAACTTATTTGACTAATACTACAACAGTCATATATTTCGGGTTATTTATCTAAAAGGTAATAAATTTGTATCAAAAAACCTTTATTTTCTCTTTAACTTTAATGTTCCCTGTAAGGTTATTGTAAATTTACTGACTAGCCGAATTTATTACAAATAATTTATCGAGATTTCTTCCTTCAAAACTTTCACAGTGTGCAATAATTAAATTTCCATTCAAGAGCCTGCTAAATCAACTCATTTATTTTTCAATATCTCAAAAGTTTCTGAAGATATATATTTGCCGAAAATACAGCGCTACAACTTCCAAAATAGTTGTGTAGAGTTTTTAACAGTCAGCAAGCAAACGACCCAAGTAACTTCAAAGCTCATTATTTCAATTATCACGAGCAAAAGTTTTGCAAAACCACAACGAACTTTTGCATGCACACACACTTGCATATATTCGCATATAAATGAAAAAAGTATATATAAAAAAATTTTACATAAAATAAAAAAAAAAATCAGTGGACCACAACTAAAATGCGCTGAGACTAAAATTACCTGAAATTTTAAGTATAACAGAGAAGGAAAAACCAAATTGAAAGAAATTAAATTATTGCTAGTGAGTGATACTTACCGGTACAGGGAGTAGGTAGTGGACAAAAGAGGATCAGAACCGACATGTTGGTGAGCATTGAAAGGAAATTAACAGTGCATATAAAAAAAGAAGAAACTTTGCAATACAGTGCAAATGTCTAGAGAAGAAAACAAAAAAAAAATATGCACATGAAGCAGGACAAGTGGCGGCAAGTACAAGCGAAAACCAGCCATGCAAGCTGCTCTGCAGACCAAACTTTAAGCGTACTTTGCAATAACACCGACGAATGTTTGTGCAGAGCTCGAGAACAGAAAAGTAGGAAGTGAAAAGAAAGTGAAAAACTTACCACAGAGTGACGAGGGATTTGTTTGTCGGGGGACAAGTGATTTTTAAAGTAAAGTAATGGACGCCGGCTCCAAGTTGTAAATGGAAAGCGTTGTCGGTGATACAAAGTATGCCTAGAAAACACATACATATGCACACACGTACGTGTATGTATGCATGAATGCAGCGGTCTCGTTGCACATGTGTTTTGTAATGTAAAGGGTGACACTATGGAATAAAACTAGGAACGCTGGAATACTTTTAAATGAAATTAACGTTTTTCAGCGTAAAAAAAACAACTTCTTGGTGCGACAAATTGAAAATTTTCAAATTAATCTCTAGCATGAGTTCCCATCTAAGTTCTAGGTAGGTAGGTGAAATGGTTAAAGTGCCAGTCTGGCACTCCTCAAGCACCACTAAGCGCCGGCCGTTTCGATACAATTATGACACCTCCAATAGGCAGATATCTACAGCCAGCCAGAGCTGTTGATATAATGTGGAAGATTGATGGGATTTAGGTTGGCGCACTGCCCCAGGCTGTCGAAGAAGGGAGCAGATCTAAGTTCTAATCAGGTCAAGTTGCTGCAGGTAGAACCTTAACGTCGCATTTTACTTATAGTTGCACGCCCTTTCTTGTACCACACTTTGGTAAATTACTACTTCTTAAAGCAGTGGCGTTCATAAATCTCAATGCCCTATTTTAACCAACATGTGGAGAAGGACTTGGCTTCATCTGGTGTGGTGAACAGCTAGCAAAGTCCAAGTCCGCCTTCACTTGAGCTTTCCAACGCAGAGGAATACTTTCGAATACTTTCAGAGCCGGAGCGTTTGTATTCATTCGTATGACATGACCCAGCCAACGTAGCCGCTGGATCTTTATTCGCTGCGCTATGTCTATGACGTCGTAAAGCTCATACACCTCATCTTTCCATCGCCTGCGATATTCGCCGTCAGCGAGCAAAGGTCAAAAAATCTTACGCAGAATCTTTCTCGCAAACACTCCAAAGGACGTCTCAAGCTTCTGCGAGCACGATGAGAGCTTTGTTGAGTGTTAGTTTTGTTCGTCAAGCGAGGACTTTATTACTCAGTTGCCTACTTAGTCCAAAGTAGCACTTGTTGACAAGAGAGGTTATATGTTGGAGTTCAACACTAATACTGTTATCGGTGTCAATGCTGGTTCCAAGATGTACGAAATCCCTTATAACCTCGAAATCATAACTGCGAACAGTGACGTGGATGCCGATACGTGAGTGCGCCGACCGTTTGGTTGATGACAGGAGGTTCTTCGTTTTGTTATCGTTACCGACCGGACCCCTTTTAGGAACACATCAATACCTGTTATATTAATTTTGATTTCCGACCATATTTTATGAAGAAAATTGGCATTGTTTTGCATTGTGTGATGAGTGTGCAGCCCGTTTTTCAGTCGTAAACGTCCGGCCAAGGACTGTCACTTCACCTCGCATTCCTTGTATATGCACGGGGAATGTTTAAGCTGCTACAACAACAACAATAAGGAACTCCTACAAGGAGAAAACGTTGTGCGGTTTGCCAAATCGCATTCCATCCGATACCTGAGGCACGTTTGCAGAATGCTGGATGAAAGAATACCTCACCAAGTTCTAGGGCGTATGCTTGGTGAAAAGCGAAGCGGACGGCCGCGGAAGCGTTGGTTAGACGACGTTGAGGACGATCGAAGAAGCACAGGAGTAACCAACTACCGTAGTCTGGCTATGGGCCGAAATGCATGAAGACGAATTGTGCTGGAGACCAAGGCTCACAACGAGCTGTAGTGCTGTGAATGACTATGTGGATTGGTCGTCCAGTCTCTCTTTTATGTGTGAAATCGATCACTTGGTTATTGCTGAAAAATTGGTTGATTGGGAGAGTTTTTACTCAAAAACGAACTATATTCGGCAATTGGTTGTTCTAAACCAAATCCTGCTCATCCCACTTTCAGTTCGACATGTCAGCTGAGTAGTAATCTTTTATTCACTTTCATTTTGTTTAATGCGAGCTTTGACATCTCGAGCCATGTTCAACGCAAGTATAGTTTTTAGCAAGCATATGAAAGAGCTGCTCTCATTTAGGTAATCGGGAGCGCCAAAATTAGCTGCTGGCTGCATTGCGCACACAATTTTTTCAAAAATCTGAAACAAGCAAGTGCATAGCACATAAATACTTCCGCTTGCTTTAACAGAATCAACTGCTATCAGTTGAAGTTTGGGTATAAGAGCTCAAAAGTTTAGTTTATAGTTGCTTAGTTGCAGTTCATTTCGACCACCCTGTGCTACACACTATACAATTATCTGTTTGCTCATGTGTGTGTGTGTGTGCGTTGTGTTGAGCGCTTGTGGTGCACTATTATTTCATTAAGCTAGAGCTTAGCACACGTTCATCAGTGCAAAGCGTATTTATTCTCGGCGTGCCACCAACCGGAATGGGGTTATATCCTGTAGGATTTCAAGCCTTCACACACAAACATGCGAAGGGTGCAGAGCAAATGTAATTGTGGCCTGTATAACCCACAGAGCAATTCGCGAGTGCGAACTGATGCGCTTGTAACGAATTTACAGACGTGACTGGTACAACAACTTATGAATTTTTATATAGCGCGGCGACTTAAATTGTTCTGATTTCTCTTCTATTTTCCATGCAAGTAGCTAGCGAAATTGTCATGCAGATAGGCAAGGGAGTGTAAAATTGTCCTTCGCTGTAGGCTCTTTGCTATAGTTGTTGTTTTAAAACCTTTTTTTCACTTTGAAATAAGAGGTAATAACTTTGGGCCTTGTGTCATCTACTCTTTCCAATACACCATACAGGCAAAGTACTATCAAGAAATCTAAGATCGTACGGGACTGGACTCAGCTTAAGTACCTCTCTTACGAGAACGAGATTTTATCTTGTCTTCTAGATATGGCAGTGTTTTTAAGAAGCAGTACGAGTACGAATCGCTGAATCGAGAGAAGAGTTGAACCTGAGTGATTTCATTTAAAATGATCAAAGTATTTTGAAAAGTGTTTGAAAAACTGCCAGCATAACAGCAGCAACACAAAACATTATATGTTCTTCTACTGCGAAAGCAATCCTTTTGTTTTTTTGAAAACTTTTATGGCCTTGCTGTACTGCGCATATGCCCATAATGAGCTCGCAGCACAGCTGAAATGATGGTTCCCAGTTTTGTTGCCTTGACTGCAAAATTTCAAAGAGTTCAGTCACAGCGCAGTTTCAGATATTCGTTGCGCTTCGTATGCGCTGTTGCTTTAATAGCCGAAGCTGTGAAGGAACAGCAAAGCATAGCACAGTTTATCGTTACTGCTGTTGCGCCCTTCAGAAAACTGTGCGAAAGCAAAGCGGTAGCAAAAGCAACAGCCAGATTCTGTAATTTTCCTCTTACAGTTGCTTTGCTTTCATTCTGTGTAGATTTCGACCACACAGTTGTAGGGGATTTGCATTTTTATTTGTGCTACTGACGCTTTAATGTCGCGCTGCTGCTTGAAAATTTTCACCGTCACAACAAAGTCGCAGCAAATGAAATTAAAAAAATTAAAATGTTTCAAAAGCCAACTTTGAAAACTGTCGTCAATTCTTATAAAAATGGTTTATTTGGAGGCTTGAGTGAAACAAGAAGTAAACTGTATTTTAACTATTTTGAAATTTTTTTTAATAATTTTGAGATGGATTTAATGTTGAAAATTTTTGTAGAGACTTTTTTGAGAAAAGTGTGGAGAGTAAATATGCTTGGGATTTGTAACATTTTCAAAATGTTTTCTTTTTTAATTTTATTACTTAATTAAGATTTTTGAGGATGAAATGTACTTCAATTTGTTTTTTTGTAGTAGATAATGAAATGTCCCTGGTTCTTTTTTACGTTTTTATAAGTTTTGTTTTGAATTATTTTACTTTGTTAAATTATTTGGGGATGAAATACATGTTCTTAAAAAAATTTATCATTTCCTTTTTATTTAATTAAAATTTTTTGGAGATGAAATATACTTCAAAAAATGTTTTTATGGTGGAGAATAAAATGTCGTTGGTTCCTTTTAATATTTTCAAAAAGTTTTTTTTTGAATGTTTTTAGTTAATCAAAAATTTTTGGCGATAAAATGTCTGTATTTTGGGTTTTTCTACACAATTTTTTTTTAAAATATTTTTATTTAAAAAATTGTTTTGCGTGGTGGAGAGTAAATTATCCTCGGGTGTTTTTGCACATTTGGTTTAGTTTTTTCTAATTTTTTTATTTCATTTACATTTTTTAAAATGAAGTATACTTCAACAATGTATGGTTGGTTCTTTACGCATTTTTTAAATTAATTAAAATTTTTCGACGATGAAGTAAATATACTTAAAAATTTTTTATCATTGATTTCTAACATTTTTTTAATTTTTTTTATATTTTATTTAATTAAAATTTTTTGAGGATGAAATATGCTCCAACAAACTTTTTTTTGTGGTGGAGAATGAAATATTCTTGGTTCTTTTTAACATTTTCAAAATTTGTTTTTGTTTTAATGAGTTAAAATTTTTGAGGATGAAATAAATGTTCTTAAAAAATTTTTATCATTGATTTTTTTAAAATTTTTTTTTAATTTTTTCTAATTTTTTTAATTAATTAAAATTGTTTGAAGATGAAATATACTTCGAAAATTTTTTTTTTTGCGGTGGAGAATAAAACATTCTTAGTTTGTTTTTAACATTTCTAACATTTTTTTTTAATAAGAAAAAAATTTTGAGGATGAATTAATTGTACTTAAAAAATTTTTGTCACGGATTTTTTTAACATTTTTTTTTATATTTTCTAATTTTTTTTATAATGAAAATTTTTTGAAGATGAAATATACTTTAAAAACATTTTCAAAAATTTTTTTTAATGTTTTTAGTTAATCAAAAATTTTTGAGGATGAAATATATCCTGTTAAAAAAAATTTTATCATTGGGTTTTTTTTTAATTAAAAAAAAAAAAAATTTCTTAATATTTTTTTTCATTTATGTATATTCTAAAATTTTTTTTGTGTGGACTAGAATAAAGTACCATTGCTTGAAAAAGTTTTGTTTGAGGTGTTTTAATTAATTAAAATTTTTTGAAAATGAAATATACTTCGAAATTTTTGTTTTGTGTAGTGGAAAATAAAATATTATTGGTTTTTTTAACATTTCCAAAATTTTTTTTTTTAATTTTTTTAGTTAATTAAAATTTTTGAGGATGAAATAAATGTACTTAAAAATTTTTTATCATTAATTTTTATAACATTTTTTTTGTATATTTTGTAATTTTTTTAATAATTTAAATTTTTTGAAGATTAAATATTCTTTAAAAGATTTTTTGTATGGTGGAGAATGAAACGGTGGTTCTTTTTAACATTTTCAAAAATTTTTTTTTTTTAATTAAAATTTTTGAGGATGAAATTAATGTACTTAAAAAATTTCTATCATTGGTTTTTTTAACATTTGTTTTTATGTTTCAAATTTTTTTATTTAATGAAATTATATTTATTTTTGTGTGGGGGAAAATGAAAGATTCTTGTTTTTTTTAACATTTTCAAAATATTGCTTAAAATTTTTTCACTTCATTAAACTTTTTTGGATGAATATTTTTTAGGATGAATTATTCTAGGATGGAATTTACGTATTTAAACAATTTTTTTTGTTTTTGGGAAAAATTTTTTTAGCTGTACTAAAAACGATCTACATCAACATGATCGAAACCACATCGCTTGTATTTGCCGCTTAACCGACTTCTGTTTTACTTGGCCCGCCGCCAAAGCAAAATCATTCGTACGTCAATCAGAGAACTCCCAATTCCAACTGCTACTTCGCAACATAACACAACGCTGGATATTTCTCGATTCTTAGCCCCGATTCTGAAGACAGTTGTCACTACTGGCGTCATGAGGAGCGAAGTGGTTCCAAAGTGGTATAAATGCACCAGTGCTGAACTAGAAATTTTCTTCACTTCCTCAGTATTTTTATTTTAGCGCAGCTATGTTTGCATGTGGGGGTATAAATATGCCCTACCTATTTAGATGCAAGTGTGTGCATTTCGCTTGATACCCGCGTTTAAACACAATTCATACTATATATGAGCACTTCCGACATTAAAACAAGCCAAATTACAAAGGCTTCCGTCTTCGCCAGCGCGCCTCGCCAGATCGGATTGTGAGACAGAAGTGTGAATAAGCGAATGTAGTTAGCGAGTATTTGGTGGGCGAAGAAACTTATGCGCCACGTTGATGTGCTTTAATTATGTAGAAATATAAGGAAGTCTATTCTTGTGCCAGAAATGAGTGTAAAACAATATTTGTTTGTATGTTTGTATGCACATCGGGACATCTAAAGTTGTGTAAGCTCCAGAAATTGCAATAATATGTTTAGCTACATCGAAGAAAAACTCAGTCGCTTGCAGCGAACTTAAACAAAAGTTTGTTTTGGGCAAATATGATGAAAGAACTTAAACTTCATAGACTGCGCCTTGTCGTAAAATTAATTAGAATGCAATACTTAAAGAGTCTTTAGATAAATATCATCAACATTGTTTACCGCTCACTTCCTGTTAACTGCTGGTACGCATTAATGCAAGGCAATAACTTTTACGAAAATCAATTTAGCGTAGTCAATCCACTTCTCTTGTTTTAAATGCGTAGCTGTTGTGCTTTCAAATACTTCAGATTATAAATGAATTTATTTGGTCGTCATAGCCGAATGTGTTGGTGCGTGACTGCCATTCGGCAGTGCACCGGTTCGATACTCAGCGCATTAAATACCAAATGATAGGAAACATTATTTCCTAATAGCAGCCACCCCGAGGTAGGAAATGACAAACCTCTGAGCTTATTTCTGCCTTAAAAAAAAACGACTCATAAAAACCCATTTGAATGGTTGATGTGCATGGAAAGATCGGGATAAGTTAAGTAATAAAAGTGGATTTTTTCACATTTACAAATTCTTGAATAAATCCAAACTAAACTGAAATGATAAGAACGTCTTTTCTGTACAGGGAATATATTTTAAAAATATATTTTTAAAAAGTCCTGTAATCCTATGCAAAAAAAAAATATATATATTGGTATATATATATTGGTATAATATATAGCTGAACGCAAGTACTTTTTTTTAATTTTTTCGCTAGGTGGCGCTTGTATTCAGATTCTTCACAAAATTCACAATGGTTATTAGGTTATTTTTCTTCTTCTTAATTGGCACGATAACCGCTTACGCGATTTTGGCCGAGTTTAACAAAGCGCGCCAGTCGTTTCTTTCTAGTGATAACCGGCGCCAGTTGGACACACCAAGTGAAGCCAAGTCCTTCTCCACCTGATCTTTCTAACGCAGATGAGGCTCCATCGGCTGGTTCCGCATCGAATACTTTCAGAGCCGGAGGGCTTGTATCCATTCGTACGACATGACCCAGCCAACATAGCCACTACTTCTTTATTCGCTGTGCTATGTCTATGTCGTCGCAAAACTCATACAGCTCATCGTTCCATCGCCTGAGATATTCGCCGTTGCCAACGCGCAAAGGTCCAAAAATCTTCCGCAGAATCCTTCTCTCAAACACTCCAAGCGTCGCTTCATCGGATGTTGTCATCATCCACGCTTTTGCGCCATACATTAGGACGGCCGTTAGGCCATACGTTTGTTTGATGACAAGAGGTACTTCGTTTTATCCTCGTTCATCACTAGAGCCATTCGCTTTGCCCCTTTATCCTGTTTGGAGAAGGCAGAACTAATAGCGCGGTGGTTAAGGCCGATGATATCGATATCATCGGCATACGCCAACAATTGTACTCTCTTATAAAATATTGTGCTTCTTGTATAATAAATGGCTGTCGACGCGAGGGAGCCCACTTAGACAAAGGATCACAATACGTTCATTGTGTTTCCATAGGGGAAAATACCATAGAGGAGGTTGAAAGCAGATTTAGAGGATGATGACCAACAGTGGCTAAGTCTCAGCACATGGACAGCTAACGCACAATGTCCGGTAAGGCTGCTCACCAAATTCGAGATCTGCGGCGTTTTTAGCGTTAGAAGTTCCTTCGAACGCGCCCGTGTTCAGAAGGATCTCATGACTTTGCACTTTCGACATTAGCCCATTGCTCGCTGAGATGACGCGAGGTCCATACTTGCAGGAGTAGACCAGGGAAATCCTAATCCTCTTATTTTGAGAAGAAAACGTCTGCAGAACGCTTATTACCGACAGACCAAATAAAGGTGGTTAGACGTGACTAGAAAACGCACAGAGCTTCAGAGACATTCAGATATTTCAGAGAACTTTATTTCTGGTTCCTTTTGGTGCACATTCAGAATTTATGTGCAGTCTTTCTAGTGGAAGCGTGACCGGAAAAATTCAAGCTTTGAGTTCTGTTATAAAAAAATTGAATTCCTGCGAAATAGGAGAATCCTTTTCGCAATGCGCGTTGTGCTATTTTTTAGTTTCACGATGTGTGACTACCATTCGGTTCGTTCAAATCTTCGCGCATAAAACACCAAAATGAAAAAAAAAAAATTTTTTATTCTCGGCAGGCAATCGCAAACCTCTGAGTGCATTTCTGTCATGAAAATCTTCTCATAAAAAACATTTACCGTTCGGAGTCGTCTAAAACTTTAAGTTTCTCAAGACGCATGCCTCAAATAGCAGGAGGAGCTCGGCCAAACACTCGGCCATTATGTTAGGTTGGCAACTAAGTAATTCCGGATTGTTTTTAAAAAATCAAAGACAATCATTTTCATGGAACTAAATTACTTTATGCTGTAGTGTATTGCCCATTTTGATCAATGACCTTTTGCCATCTTTCAGGCAGCATCATAATCCCACGATCATAAAACTTCTGGTTTTTATTAGCAAAAAACTGAATCAGGTACGATTTCACATCATCATCATTATTGAAATTTTTACTATTCAATGAGTTTTGTAAAGATCGAAACAAAAAGTAATCAGATGGTGTCAGGGCAGGTGTATGTGGATCCCAACCAAGCTCCAGTAATTCTTGTCGAGTGGCCAAAGATGTGTGTGGCTTGGCATTGTCATGATGGAATACAATACCTTTTCGATTTGTCAATTCGAGCCGCCTTTCTTCGACTGCATTGTTTAATTTCGGTAGTTGTTCAATGTAGACATCAGAATTGATCGTTCGGTTGGGTGGCAAGAGTTCAAAGTAGACAATTCCTTTGTAATCCCACCAAACCGACAGCAAAACCATCTTTTGATGAATATCAGCTTTTGATGTTGTTTGAGTAGGTTCACCTGGCTTGCTTCACTATCTTTTCCGCTTGATATTGTTGCAAATAACCCATTTTTCATCGTCAATTATCAGTCGTTTTAGAAATGGTTCATTTTCATTACGTTTTTTTAGCAAATCGCACCTGTTAATGCGTTCCCTAAAATGCGTTTCTTTCAGTTCGTGAGAAACCAATGTATCGAGTTTTTGAGCATAGCCAAGTTGTTTTAAGTGATTTTCAATGCGTGTATGGGATACATGAAGCTTCTTTGCAATCTCATGAGTTGTACTGTGATAATCCCCATCGATTATTGCTTTAATTAGCGCGTCATCAACTTCAACTGGACGATCAGAGCGTTTTTAATCTTTGAGTAAAAAATCACCAGAACGAAATTTGGCAAACCACTGCCATTCTTTTAAGGCCTCGTCACCATAAACAGTACATAACTTTTTACGAACTTGCGATGCGGTTTGCTCTATGCGGAAATAAAAAAGCAAAATATGACGATTTTTATTTTCCATTTTTCAACGAATGCCAAACGAAAACTACGTAACCGTTCAAAAAATTTTTTTACTGATTGATAGCTGAATTGCCAGCTATCAAATAACAAAATGTGTTTTACATTTGTACTACGTCTGTACACCTAAAGCTTCAACTGAAACCATCTATAAGTGAAATACGCAATTTACTTAGTTGCCAATCAAATATAATTTTTTTAAATATATTTCATATTTTTGAAGCGAAACTTCAAAGGCGTCGATGGACGAGGGAGAATGGAGAGTAAAATTTCAAGGACATGCAACGTTTTGGGTACTTTCGTTCCGCGAGAGAGAAAAAGATATAACGTAGAGGAAAAGGAGAGAGAGAGAGCTATATATACCTCAGATACACTTTAGGCTATTTTTCCTGAGTTTTTCTTTGTGGTTGCTAATTTTTAGTGAAAAATAACACTGCCTACTTTTTGGCGCTTGTTTGTTAGTGCAAACTTGTAGGAAAAATAATTTTGGTGCCTATTTTTTGGCGTTATATTTCCTTGGTGCCTACTGTTTGGGGCGTTTTTTGGTTCCAAGTTTTTGGGGGTTTTTCGGTCCTAATTCTTTTGGCGTTTTTTTTGGTGCCTACTTTTTGGCGCTTATTTCCGTTTCCTGGTTAGTGCTTGTGCGTACCTAAGGGGGTGTTAAGTTTCAAGGGCCGGTGTTGATTTTGAATAAAATACAATTCTTTTAGGAAATTATTGTCATTTCTCTTTACTATGAGTATATTGGTATAGCTCAATTACGTGTGGAACAAAATATCGGTCAAATAGCCCGCGCAGCCTCGGCGGCACACCTCCATCCGATGGTTCAAATTTTCGATGACGCTGGGGCATAATTGGGGTTCTATGCCGTTAATGTGCCGAATTATTTCATCCTTTAGCTCTTGAATTGTTGCGGGCTCATCGATGTACACTTTTTCTTTCAAATAACTCCAGAGAAAGAAGTACAACGGTGTCGTTGACGTTTAGGTGTGGTTCACATTCAACATCGTCCCTTGAAATTTAACCACCCTTCATAAAGTGCTATCCATTCTGGCGTCGGATTTATTGCTATTGCCTTGCGGTAATTGGTGCCATTGCTGCGGTCCTGGAATCGCTATGTTGGTGCGGCTGATAAGCGCTTGGAGTAGTGCGCGTTGTTGCCACGGTTTGTGTCCAACGTTGACCTACACCGGTCGATCCTTCTCCGTTTTTTGTAAATTTTGTCTATTTGTATTCTCTGCAAATGTTGTGAATTTATTTAGATATATATTCTTTCACTCTTTCTCTCTCTTTCTTTCTCTCACTCTCTCTCTCTCTCATTCTCTCTCGGGTCTCTCCCTCTTTCTTTGTCTGCCTTGAAAGTTTCACTTCTGTTATGTGTAGATTAGATTAGATTAGATTTGTGGGGGGCTGGACAGGTCCAAGCACTCAGTCAGTGGACCATTGTACTACACTCGGATAGATATCAGTAGAAAGAATAGAGATAGGAAAGATAAAAGGTGGATGTGTACTACGCTACACGCACTTTTTTTTATGTAACTTTGGTACCTCACAGCCAATTCTTTTCCTTGCATGTTAGCGACTATGCCATTCCATTCTGCTGTAACCTGCTGTAACGAATAAAACATTATTATTTATACCCACCCAATATCCTACACAGGCACAGAATTTTCTGTTATAATTTTTTTTTATTAATATTTTTGGTTTAGCAGTAAATTGCATGTATATTTATTCGATATATGGATATGAATGCAAAAAACGAAGCAATATTTTTTCAATTTTCTCAACGCCTTAGTAAATTTGTTATGCAATATTTGCTCATGCTTTGCTTCACGTTTCGTATTTATGCAGAATTTTCCCACCGATGCCTTAAGCAACATTATTCATATTTTATTTTCGTCTTCTTTCTCATTTCAGGTAAGTGAACAGTGTTTTTCTAGTTGTTGGAGAAGCAGCAAATTTGCTTGTGGACGAAACGACTGAAGTTAGCGAGCAGAAGAATGTAACCGAATATATTAGCACTGACAGTCCACAAAGAGCGGAGAGTGAACAGCAGTTTTTTAGTACAAAGGCCTGAAAATATCGTGCAATATACTCACACACACACACACACGCACACATTCATGAATAGCGTCCATAATAGGTATTTCGATATGTATAAATATGTAATACACACACAAATGTTTGCATACCTACGGTAAGCTGAAGCAAAACACATTGAAGTGTACGCATATTCAACGCCTTAAAGTATGCAAAGGAAGCTTATGAAGCATTTAGTAGCAAAAAAACAAACAAAACCAAAAAAAGAAGAAAATTGCCGGCGTGTGAGTTTGTGTCGAGTTGAAGGCCCTGACACACCTGACAACCGGCAATCCACACCGAGCTGTATACCAAAAAAATGAAAAAAAAAAAAATGAAAAAAAAAAAATAAAAAAGGTACCCCCCTGAAGTGACACAATAGCCAGTCAGGTAATGACAGCGTGCTTGTTGTTGCTGCTGTGCGTTCTACGTTGCGTGTTAATGTTGGGCTGTTGCAAGATTACGTGGCACTCGTGGGATTTTCCAAATACTTGTTTATCGGTTCGTAATTTTTTTGGTAAGCCCACATAAATGCAAAGTACAATATTTCTGCCACGGGCTTACCTTTCTTCGTGCGCTCCCTCTTTGCGCTTGCCTTCTTATTTTGCCGCTTTGCTGCTGCCTATTATTGTGACACAATGCGGCATGACAACGGCATTTGTTTATCACTTAGCCATACATGGCTGTCCGCCCCGGCCGCACTTCTTCATTACTGGGGAAACCAGGAGTTCGGTTACTTCCATATTCTGTGTTGCTGTATGAAAGTGTGCGTGCGTGTATGTGCGTGTGTGTGTGTGTGAGTGTATGTTTGATAATTTTTGTGATTTCCCAGTTGGTTACATTAGATACAAATTTATTTTACATTTACTTTATTTGCCATGTTGATTGGAGTTCTTTGCAGCGGTATTAGTGTGCACTCACACTGGCGTATACTGATTGGGCCTGCAATGAACCATTAATTTTAAGGATTTTAATTGTCCTACTGCTACGTAATATCCTCACATATACATGGTTTGTGCGTGTATGTGTGTAAATATATTGTAATGAAATAAGTCGAATGCGATTTTGCCTGGCGTGATTGATTAATGAGGGCTCTCGGTTAAGGGCGATGATGGCTTGAGTGGCTGACCAGCAGGAGCCAATTTACGCAATTAAAGTGTGAAAGGAAAGTGAGCCAACGATTACGATGTTACAATAAATAGTAGTGGGGAACAAAATTTTACAAGCGGAATTAATATTGACAAGGGTCCGCTGGAGCGTAAATGAAACGAAATAACAAAACAAAAACTGGTGCTTGACGTAGCTTAAAAACCGGAAAAGCTAGCGATGATTTATTTAGTTGGCAATGCGTTGGACAAGTTGTCTGTTGCAGGTTTCAATTTCAAAAGCGTTACTTGGCGTGGATTTCTGCCATTTAAACGCTTCTTCAAAAAAAAAAAAAAAAATAAATAAAAAACAAAAAAAAAAATTATATCTCCTGCTAGGGGCATCATAATACTGTAGATCCGCATCCGCCTTTGTAAAGCAACATCAAGACGCACATTACAAGTTGCAGGAGAAGCTTAGCCAAATACCCAACAGCCAACAAACTAAGCACAACCAACAGCGCGTGAAAAAAAATATAGCACCTCAACATTTCGATCAGTTTTCTCTGCTTATTTATTTATTTTTTAATAGGTAGATACCTATGAAATGAGACTTCCAGCTATTAGTCCATAGATGTCGCTAGGAGTATTTTTAAACCTTCCCAAAAGCTTTGTTTTTTTCGTCTGCCATCTGTCAACAATATTCAGTTCATTGTTTGTTACGTTTCATACAACAATGTATTTTTGTCGCGCTTAAAAATGTCGAATTTCGTGCCTTCAAACTACGATTTGTAGACATAGTTGATATTCTGTTATCAATTGCAGAAAAACGCTTCTCAAGCTCATCAAATGCTTACGGAAGCTTATGATGGACATGCTCTACGTAGAGCTCAGTGCTTCAGCTGGTTTGAAAAATTCCGAAGTGGTGATTTTAGCGTGCAGAACGAGGACCGTGGCCGGCCACCGAAAAAGTTTGAGGACGCCGAATTGCAAGCATTGTTGGATGAAGCTGATGGTAAAACGCAAGAAATGATGGTACAACAGTTGGGAGTGACCCAAAAACCCATTTCCAAACGTTTGAAAGACATGGACATGACTGTAAAGGTCGGAAGATGGGTGCCGCATGAATTGACTGAAAGGCAGCAAGAGAACCGAAAAACCACTTGTGAAATGCTGCTCTCCCGGTTCAAAAGGAAGTCTTTTTTGCATCGAATCGTTACGGGGAATGAAAAATGGGTGTATTTCTTCAATCCCAAGCGTAAACGGTCGTATGGTCCGCCCGGCCACAAGCCAAAAACAATGGCCAAACCAAGTCGCTTCGGCCGCAAGGCAATGCTGTGTGTTTTCTGGGATCAGCGTGGTATGATTTGGTACGAGCTATTAAAACCAGGTAAACCAGTTGACGGTGCACGCTACCAACGACAATCGGCCGATTTGAATAGGGCTATACACCGAAAACGCCCAGAATATGCCAATCGGCGTCGCAAAGTAATTTTTCTTGATGACAATGTACCGCCAAACAAGAGGGAGCCTGAAATTGGTGGAGACGTACGATTGGGAACCACTGGTGCATGCGACTTACTCACCAAACTTGGCGCCTTCCGATTATCATTTGCTTGCGTCGATGGGCCACGCACTTTCCGAGCAGCGCTTCAATTCTCACGAAGAAGCCAAAAAATGGCTCGATGATTGGTTTGCAGCCAAAGACGGCCAATTTTTTTGGTCCGGCATCCACAAATTGCCTGAGAGATGGGAAAATGTGTCGCTAGCGATGACTTTTATTTTTAAGATTAAATTTGTAAACATTTTTTGTTAATAAACGTTTGAAATTGAAAAAGGTCTCATTTCATAGGTATCTATTTTTTTTTATTTTTTGGGTATGCCAATAAGTTTCCGTGCTTTCTTAGCCAAATTTACGAATAATTTAAACAATTAAATTAATGTTAAGTATGTGCCATTGGAAGCTACAACTTTACTCCATCTTTCAGGCAGCATACGGACTCCTCTGACGAAAAATTCGAGTTCTGTTGACTTGATCCATTCATTAAGCCAGTTTACGATGCTCTCGTAAGAAATGAACAGCTCTCAAATAAAGGCTGACTGCATTGATCGGAGCATATGGTAATCCGAAGGTGCAATGCCTTGGGAGTACGGGGGTGGGGCAAGATTTCCCAACTCAGTCCCTCTAACGTGTGGCCTGTCGTTGTCATGCAGCAAAATCAGTTTGTCATGTCTACCGTCCCATTCCTGCTGCTTCTCTTTGAGAACTCGAGTCAAACGCATTAGCTGCAGTCGGTAACGATCGCCAGTGATGGTTTCAGATGGTTTGAGGGCATGAAACATGAATATGTATTTTCGTTGTTGCTGTTGTTGTAGCAGCATAAACATTCCCCATACTTACATACAGAGAATACTGCTGGAGTGACAGTCCTTGGCCAGATATATATAAGGGTCGTTTCGGTAACGTAGAACCGACTGTCGTGGAAACGATTTATTTATTTATTTTCGCTGTTGATGGACCTGGATCACCTGGTTGGCTCCAACTCTTTCGACGCTTTTTTTTTTCTTCCTTGTTCACTCATCTCGGAAGCATAGGGTTTTGACAAGACTCAGTCTTGCGATGGTTTCGTTAATCTGTTTTGATTTCTGACAGGGTAGGTGATTAACCTGCCGCTAACAGTCCTAAGTTTTGGAAATACCCACCTGTCGTTGCTTAGGGACAACGCCTTCTTACTGCTTGGAGCGCCTTCTGTGTTTCACATTTTTCTGGCAGAAGGATCATTGCACAGATGGTTGAGAACTTCGCTAAATTTCGTGTGTTTGCGTTATTACCAAGGTCGCCCGCTTCCTCTTGCTGGCGCCACTGATACAATGAGTAACTGTGCTGTTTTAACAGCCTCAATGCGAATAATGTGCAGACTATTGTGCGGGAGTAATGATGGAAAGGTTACGTTGTTGGTGGTGAGGAATGGAATTGGAGAATTTTGTTTTTGTTTTGTTTTTTTGTAGAAACAGGGAAAGAAAAGTAGGTAAATTTGGAAAAGTGCGTGGACGATGCAGTATGTGAGATTCGAACTTAGGGTAATCATAATAGATCCATTTTTCATCGCCACTGACGTTGCGATGCAGAAAATCTTTTCTTTTCTGCCGTTTAGGAAGCAGCTCCCACGTCACCAAACGTCTTTCGATATCCCTTTCCTTCAATTGACGTGACACCCAGTTATCTGCTTTTAGGACCATTTCCATCGCATGCAAATTTTCACCGACTGTTGATCTGTCAATATCCAACTCTGTAGACACATCGTCAAGGGTTAGACATGCGTCTTCATCCAATAATGGTTGTAGTTGAGTATCTTCGAATTTTTTCGGTGCCCCTTCGCGATCTTTACCACTCACGTCGAAATAGCCACTTTGGAAGCGTCGAAACCATTCTTTAGAAGTGGTATTTGATGAAGGGAGATTAACGTATATATTGATCAATGTACGCCATGTTTCAGCTGCACTTTTCTTTAAAAGGTAATAATGAAGCTTGACTTCCCGCAAATGCTGTTTTTTCGAAACGAACGTATACATTTTTGACGACCGATAAAAAAGGATCTTTACGCTTCAAACGAATGTTAACTACAGCAAACGAGATCTCACATATACACCTTCAAATCACCAGGTTATTACTAGAGCGAACTCAAAAATAGTATCAGCAGCGACAACTCTTTTGCGAGGGCAGAAACTTATTCCCATACCCAATAACGTACATACGTTGGTATGAGGATATTTACCAAAAACAGAAATATAGTACAAAAACAACAACAAAACTGTTTTTTTTTTACAATATAATTAAAATTATAGATTAATATACAATAATATAAAAGCTCTAGCTAGCTGGGCTATCAACAAAACTTAAAGTACTTCCAGGATCTTGAACGCAAAAGTCTGCTGGGCCATGTAAAATTTGCGTTTTGAATCGGCTATAAAAAAAAACTAATCACAACCCAATTTTTAAGCACATATTCGTAACCGCGGAAGAAGAAGAAGACTCACCACTTTAGAAATAGGTTTTCAATATTTCCCAATTTTGTGCAAGCGTTGCTCCATTTCGTAAATGTCAAACCGTTAAGTAAATTATGAACACATTTGACATGTAATTTGTGTTACCATTCTCAAAAAAATATGTGGTTCAAAAAAAGCAAACGCTATATGGCCCACTCTGTACTAAGCACTTAGAACTATATTAGTTTTACAATAAGTAAGACGTTGGATAACTTTTCTTCTGATAAGCTCTATTAAACGTCCTGACATAGATTCCACTAACTTCAAGGTTCTTCGGATGTGATTTTGTTCCACTCATCTAACATAAAATTCCTGAGCATTCCTTTGGATGTAATGATATGCTGACCAATCCTACGCTCCAATAAATCACAAACATGCTTCATAGGAGGTCGTGCTCCATAAGTCAGGTGACTGTGGAGGAGTTTTAAGCTGTTTAGAGCGTTTTAGCTGTATATCAACGAAAGCTTCGTACCAGAGCAGTGTGGTTGGGGTCATTGTCTTGCTGAACCAAATAATCGGACCCTAATCCTAATCCTAATTTATCCACACTTGGCTTTAAATTATCTCTCAAGATGCCCAAATACACTTTGTGTGTAGTTGCCGGTATAAACTCTAAGTTTCCCATTCCTTTTGCGTGCATGCAACCCCAAACCATTACTCCGCCTCAACCGTATTTCACAGTCCCCTTCAAAATTTGAACATCAAGGGCGGTTCCTGGTTATCGCTACACAAGTTGCTTACCTTTAATGCCAAAAATGCAGAACTTATTCTCTCCCTTTATTCCAGAACCCTTTGGGCTTATTTACATATTCATTGACAGAGGCGAGTCGCTTCTGCCGAATTAGTAGGCAGACAATCCAGCCTTTTTCACAGTTCTCGCACAGTATCTTTGCCATGACTCTAGGGTTCTTTTGTACCTGCTTCACGCTATTTCGTTCCTCCCGATTTGTAAGTAGTGGCGGTCGGCCAATTCGTGGATGGGATACGTAATCTCCACCTTCTCTATAGTTTTTAATGACTCTCTGGACTGAGGAATGCGTTCTTCCAGTTGCCCCTATTTCGCGAAAAGTTTTTGGCTCCATCCACAACCTTATACTATTTTTTCCTTCATCAGTTGCAATTTCTTTAATTTAAAAAGGCCAAACATTTATTTTGGAAAATTACTTTTATTCAATTCAAAGCAAAAATTGTGTGAAAATAATACAAAATTAAGAATCAATTTAATTTTACTCTACACGATCATCTTTTGCCTTTACGATGGCCCTGTGACCGTCCAGAAACGAATCGCAAGCTGCCCGAATGTGACTTGCAGGTATTATGGCCCACTCGCGGACAATGGCCTTTTTCAGCGGTTCGAGGCTGGTGAGTCTTTTAGTTCGGACTTTGCTCTCCAAAATGGCCTAAAGAGAAAAATCCATAGAATTCGCCTCTGGTGAATTTGAGAGCCATTGTGTGGACGTTATGAAGTTGGGTACATTGTTTTTTAGTCATTCTTGGTTCACTCGAGCTTTGTGAGACGGTTCCGAGTCCATGGTCCATGGTCAGCCACCGAAATGTTTATCTGCCCACGGCTTCAAAGCAGCCTCCAGAATACTTTTTTTAATAATTTTTCGCATTTGCCTTGACGCCAAGCGCGATGAAAATGATTGGAGAGCGCCCAGCTGCGGTTACAGCGGCTCAAACCATTATCTATTAAGGGTGCTGCCTCCTGGTGACCAACCGCTGACTCAAATTCTCGTATGAAAGCTCGGTCAAATAAACCGTATCGTTTTGGGAGTGTACGAATTGCTCAATTTGAAAAATTTTATTCTCAGGAAGCGCAATGTTCGGAAATCGATCGGCCTAGCGAAGCAGCTCCTTCGCTCTCTCAAATCTGACTTGCTGATTTGGTGTGAGATCATGCGCCTTTTGGATCATGTAAGGCTTGACTTTAAAATCATTTTTTAGTATGCGGCGGATTCTACGGTCAGATATTTCTAGTTCTTTCGCTATTTGATTGGCACTTCGTTGGGGATTTCGCTCAAGTCGCTTCTTCACTTTTTGAACCATTTCGCATTCCGTTGCAATCTTTTGATGACTACCTCCATGACGTTTCGCGATGCTACCAGTATCTGGTTGTGATTTTCCAGCCAAATATAACTGCTGCGTTCGAAATCCATTACTGATTTTCTTTTTTCGCATTTACTTTCGACAAAATGCTTCCGCGCGATGGTAAGAAATACGCTGGGCTGTCATTTAGCCAATTAACAGACAGCTAATGGCCGTGCACCAGCTGCGCGAACGGTTTGAAATTGGTTACATTTCGAGTGTCGGACCCTGTACAGAAAAGCAAAACCTACTTATTTGCACATTGACACATTGACTACCGAATTTAAAGTCCCAAAAAAATATTTTTAAGTATACCTACCTTTTGAAAATGCAACTTTTTAGACTTTACGCACCAAAGGTGCCATGGCTTTTCTCATAATGCAATTTTTTGTTGTAAAACGTACTAGTGACACATTTGCAAAAAGCAGCGTTCATTTTGGAAGCCAAATTTGAAATTATTTGTATTTTATTTCTTTTATTTAGTTTAGTGGCGTGCCAATACGTATGGCTAAGGCTGAATGTGAAAGAATAACAGCCAAGAGGCATTGAAAGTAGCTTTAGTTTTACTCCTCTAGGGATTTTAAAAATAGGTTTTGTCTGAGAAGACACCTGGTAAAATTTTCTGAAAAATAATTTTCTAGAGTATTTTAATACTCTAACGACTTCCCAAACTTATATTTTGAGAGGTTTTTTTTTTCAAGTAAACATCGAGATAACCCTTTTATGTGGGAGATAATGGGCTAAGATATTCCACAAAAATATTTCCCCTAAAACTTTACTGGTCTGAAGCTAGCATTTCCCTCAGAAATCACAAAACACAAAAAAAAAGTAAGAAAAAAATCCATCTAATTTTTGCATATCCATAGATTATTTTATTACTAACTAACCATACTTTCAGAAAATATTAACAAATCCCGCACTGGCTTCTGTTGCCATAAAAATGTTGAAGCATTGTTCCCTCCATTTAATCTCATTGGGTTTTATGTATAATTTATGTTTATGCGCTTATCAGCTCACAGTGATTAAACCCAATTAATTTCGCTATGAGTTGGGTATTAGTGTGCGTTTCAGCAAGGCACACACACACACAGACGTATAACAAAATATATTAACAGTAGTACATAGTGTTTGTCACAGTTGAATTGAGCGTTTGATGTTCAGCTGTATTTGCATTGAAATGAGCGAAAGCTGATAAGCCAGCCAATGAGCAGGAAGGACAATAGACGGCTGTGCATTAGACACAATCCTCACAAAGCAATGCGTACATACAGCGTTACACACATGCATACATGAATGTGTATAAACAAAGATGAGGCAAAGTAATGCATACTCACCAAAATATAAATTAATTCTCATAAATTAACATCAGTTAATGAGAAAGGAAATTTGGAGGAAGCACCGATTGAATAAAAAGTTGTGATGCCAAAAATCCTGTATTGTAAAAACTGTTGATGTAGAGGCAATGAACAGAATCTCACTCATTGATTTTTGTATGACATTTCGATGGAAATTTTGGCATTTTTTTTAGCACCGACTAGAGTTTATAAAAGGTGCACTAAACCTGCAATTTTAGTTCAAGAAATACGCTTGGGCCATTGGCAGACACCTTTCATTTATTCATTGAAAAAAAGCATGATAAAATAAAAATAGAAGAAATTCAATGACGTGAGTGCGCCAGTTAACATTGCCGGAGTCCTAGAATTTTAATATTAAGAGGTTAGGGGTAGTCAGAGGCCCGGAAAAATGATGATTTTCAATAATTTTTTTTTTAGTCAATTGCTTTATTTTACAAAAATTAAAACGTAGCATTAATGAATCATGTTTCGACTTGACCTTAGCAAAAACCACAAAAAAATAATTTAAAATTAATTAAACTGTAAAAGTTATCGCAGTTTGTGTGGAGCCCGTTTCTCCAGAAGTCTCTTGCGGTGATCATCACAAGTCCTTGGAGATTCATCCAAAATCAATCGGACACCAGAAATTAGTTTTATTAATAGATAATCTTGTGCCTTTGTTTTTAATATTAACAATATGGCTTTTCCCATATTTTTGAGATTTTCGAAATCGAAATTTTTGAAAAAAAAAATTTTCGTTCAAGCACGAGTTTTTATGCTTTTCAAAAGGAGTATAAATTTTATTGAAATCCACCAAGCGGTTTTTAAATTACAGTGATCACCAGTTCAAAAAACATAGTTTTGAGAAAAACGCATTTAAAGTTTTGCTATCGATCCGGAGCGCCCGAGCGCCCTTTGTTAGTTGTTGAATAACTCAAAAAGTGTTTTTCGGATTCACTTAAAATTTTCACACAATATTTTTAAGATATTATACTTTAAGAAAATGTAAAAACAAAGCCCATTTTTTTGAAAACTCTGGCTACCCCTAACCCCTTAAAAGCCACTAATGTTACTTTCCACCGCATCAATTTTGTAGTCTTGTGTCTGGTAACTAATACAGGAGTGGGTTTATGCTTAAAAATATCACAAATTTTCAAAATATCTGTAGGTGTAGTTATACCTCGTTTGATCTGCTGTACTTCTGAAAAATGACGGTGGTTAAGTACTTAGATGCATGCGACCTATGAGAGGCGATTTTTTGGCGCTCGCTATGCACACCGCTTGCTTTGTAATTCTTACTAGAGCAATGATGTTGTTGCCATTTCCTCTAAGGCGATCTGTCCTATGTGAAGCGATTTCGTGCTTAAAAACTTTATAATCAAAGTAGGTATGTGGGTAATATTTGAGTTAGAAATCCGAGGGCTTAAAAAAGAAAACACGTTTTTTTGTTAAATACTAGCTTTATTCTTCAACGTTATTTCCATGCACCACAACGCAATCACTCCAGCGCCGCGCGCACATTTCAATACCAGGTGTAGAACAATTTATCTTTTGCCTTAAAATAGACCTCAGTTTCAGCGATAAGCTCTTCAAATCTGGTAATATAGAGAATGGGGGATCAACTCAAATTTCAATTTATTGCCTAGAATCATCAACATGTTCCTGGTTTTGCTCAATACTGAGCAAACGCGGAATCCACTATGAACAGAGCTTTCTCATAGGCAAATGCTCATGTAATATAAAACCAACCGTTCTTTTGATATCTCCACGATGTCAATTAACATACGTAACTTCACTTTTCGATCATTCAAAACTATTTTTTGGATTTTTTTTTAAGGTTTCTGGTGTTACCGCCTCATTTTTATATTCAGTGGATTGCGCATCATCGACATCCCTACCACCGCGTTTGAAGTCGTTTTATTATTGCTTCTGGTGGAACGGAGTCGCCATAACACATTTCAAGCTTTTGCTTTACTTGAATGGTATCTTTCCACATCAAGAAGCAGTGTGATATTAAAACACGAAATTCCTTTTGATCCATTGTTTTACAAACAATAAAAGTAGCGTCACTCTTAGCTCATTAACTCACGAAGTAGTGAATAGAACTAAAAAATGCGTGAATGCAATTAAACTAATGCCATCTGTTAGTTAGGCCCGAGACTTTTCAGCCCATGAGTTATAATACGCCACATGTCTCTAATCCCAGGCTGACTGATTACCTTAGTCAGCAAAGTGAAGAGGTTCGATATTAATTTAAAAATATCTCCTTGATCAAAAAATTCCCGGATATTCAGAAGATTAAAACTAAAAGTTTATTTCTCGAAAACTATATTATCACCTTCAATTTACTTCCCATCAACTGCAAAGCACTTATACCAGCGTTTGATCCTGCTCCCAAAGCATTTCTGGAAGTTTACTTTACTTTCGGTATAGCCATCAGAGCCGCCTTCGATTACTTCCGTTTTTCCATTACTTTCTTCGGCTCTTAAAAAGCGTTCTCTTGGTGGTTTTTTGACTCTACTAAACAGAAAAATCGTAGGTAGTCATATCAGGTAAATTCGATGGCTGATGGTACTCGTTTCATTCTTGTCCCACAATTAAAAAATTAGGTCACAAATCCTTTCTTTTCTACAAATAACACTCCTTATTACGTGTCGGACCTGACTTCCTGGCAAAAATTCGATCCATTTTTGATCCATAAAAATCGTGAGCTTCGCTTTGATCGCTTTTTTTGACTGAAAAAAGACCAGAAATCATAGGTCTTGGTTCATTCGGAGCTCTCTTCTCAGCAGCATTTTGCAAGCGGTTCTGATTTGTTGTTGAGGGGTATATATCATATAATTGCAATTTTTTGTAATCAGAAACTCATTGAAATTTCATTCCGACACTTTCAAATTGACTGACGATTTCACTTTGATCGATTTGCGCGCCTCAATGTATGCTATAATTAACACGTAATTGCTGGCATTACTCAATGGCTGATATATTTGTAAAATACAGTTTTAACGATGAAATGTAATTAATACGAAAAGTGTAGTTTCGATGCGCCATTTAAATTTAATGAGTAAAATTTCTTAAATCTTAATCCTTTAAGGCTTTTTAAACTATGAGAAATATTACATAAAGGGTAGAAGTAAAAAAATTACGCTCTATTGATGAACTAAATTTGAGTCTACAGTCAAAGTTAACAAATAAATAAATAAATAAATAAATAAATAAACAAATAAAATACAAAACTTTAAATGCAGCATTGAACGTGGCGAATGTTTTTTTGTTTTTAATTCGTTGCTATTTACCGAAAATGCCCTTTCTGGTTTTCGAGGCTGCTGATTACAAAAATCAATTAAGACTTAAAAGCATTTTAAATTTGAAAAAGATATTACGATATTAGAGTTTCAAGTGAACCTGCAAACGTATTCCATACATTTGGCTAGCCACTTTTAATTTGAAAAACCGACAACATTTCATTATCAGCGACCCAAAAATGTGAGTGCTCACTTTGATGACTTAAAATGAAAAAGTTTGATTTTACATTAAATTTGAAAAACTTACACCAAATTCGTAATCACCGATCCAAAGCAGCCTCCGAGTAATCAATTTTATAATCTTAGCTGAATTTAGTTCAATAATTTGTGCATCGAATTTAATACTGCGACCCTGCAGGGCTCATCCCATTTTATGCAAAGTTGTTTATTATTTTGCAGCTTACAGATTATTTGTTATAGCGTAACATTTTTGCTTTAGATTGAGTTTTTTTTTTTTGTTTTTTTGTGGGTGAGGAGGGTTTAAAATGCCGTCGCACTTACAGCGACCGTCGTCAACTGCGTCGAATGGTGTAGCCACTAAAACAATCCCTCCTCCACTCCTGAAAAGATTCCCTTCCCGGAATTACCTTTACCATTAAATGGACCAATACTATTCACCCACGCCGCGTCTGTTCGAATCTCGGTGAAAACACCAAAATTAAGAAAAACATTTTTCTAATAGCGGTCACCCCTCGGCAGGCAATGGTAAACCTCCGAATGCATTTCTGCCAAAAAAAAGCTCCTCATAAAAATATCTGCTGTTTAGAGTCGGCTTGAAACTGTAGGTCCCTCCATTTGTGGAACAACATCAAGGCGCACACCACACATACGAGGAGAAGCTCGGCCAAACACCCCAAAAGGGTGTACGCGCCAATTATATATATATATTAGGCCGGGTCGATATGTGGGGAGGCAAAAAAATCGCCCATTGCTCTGTGAAAATCACATTCTAGGGATCAAAATAAGAAACTTTGCCCAAGGAACTATACATCTAAAACGAATTCTGATGTCCCCCAATTTGGGTCGAACTTTTTAGTTTCTTTTCTCATGTAAAGGCCAAAAATGGTGATATTTTGAAATGATTGTATGGGGAACCCCCCAGAGGAGTTCCAGGGGGTGTGCCACTGGCATGAGTGGATCGGCCGTCCAAAGTTAGTGGGGGTCGGTCATACACTTGGACTCGATTGGAGCACTCTAAATGGGTCAAAGTGGGATTGATCCGTGGTACATTAAGTTTTAGCGAAAAGGCAGGGAAAAAACTCAAAAATAAGTTTTTTTTTCAATTTTCGCACCCAATTCATCATCCGAACCTTCACGTGATGGGCACTTTTGGACCCCAGATTCGTGTAGGTAGGTGTGTAGGTGGGTAGGTGAAATGGTTGGAAAACAAGTCGGGCACTCCCCAAGTAGTATTAAAGCACCGTGTTGATGCCAATATCAGACCTCCAACAGGCAATTATCTACAGCCAGCGAAAGCTGTTGCTGTAATGGAGGAAATTGTTGGGATTTAAGTTGCCGCACAACCCGAGACTGTCGAAGATAGAAGCACCCAGTGACCTTAATCGTCTAACTGCTAAACTCGCACATTTACAGAGAAAGTGCTGAACAATTTCCTTCTCTGACAGGTCCTCACAGCTTCTGCAACGGGGGCTAAATGGTAAATCTAGCTTTATCGCGTATGCGTCGATCGTCCAATGACCGGTAAACATAGCCACCCATTTGGAAATTGAATGGCGAGGAGTTCAATGGATTTTCTGAGTCCTCCGTCTATTGCACTGGCGCCAAAGTGGGTTTCGAAATTGCACATGAAGCATTGGAGCCCCATCTTTATTGTGCTTTCCCGAGAAATAAGTTGTGCAATTTGCCTTTAACAACAGTTCAGGGGTTGCCGATGATCAGGTGGGAGATCTCCGAGAGCAATTCAGTCGACCCTTTCCTGGCAAGCTCATCACCAATTTTATTTCCCTCTATGTTTCTATGTCCTGGAACTCAGATCAGAGAAATGTTACTTGCACACTAGGGCGGGTCGATTTAAAAATCGCTCATTGCTCTGTTAAAATCGTATTCTAGGGATCAAAATAAGAAACTTTGCCGAAGGAAACATACCTCTAAAACGAATTCTGATGTCCCCCAATTTGGGTTGAACGAAAAATCCCACTTTGACCCATTTAGAGTGCTCCAATCGAGTCCAAATGTATGACCGACCCCCACTATCTTTGGACGGCCGATCCACCCATGTCAGTGGCACACCCCCTGGAACTCCCCTGGGGGGTTCCCCATACAATCATTTCAAAATATCACAATTTTTGGCCTTTACATGAGAAAAGAAACTAAAAAGTTCGACCCAAATTGGGGGGCATCAGAATTCGTTTCAGAGGTATGGTTCCTTCGGTAAAGTTTCTTATTTTGATCCTTAGAATATGATTTTCACAGAGCAATGTGCGATTTTTTTGCCTCCCACAAATCGACCCGGTCTACTGCACACCCAACAGATTTTATCTCCTCCTTAGAGGAGTTGACGAGTTCAGATCCACATACACCATGCCATCGGCAGTGCTTTGATCGCGGCTTGAATGCCGTGAAAAATTTTAATATCTCCCTCCAGAGTCGTGTTCAGTGCAGAAAAATACATCGAAAACCAGTTCCATATCAATCAAGAACACAAAAAAACGTGAATCTTGTAGATCTGTGCCATTTGTTTCTGTCGCTGAAAATTTTATATTCTCATGCAACATTTCATTGATACCATTTTGCACTTGTAAGTTTTGAATTAAATTGGCATTGCAAGCTGCTGGATTCTATTAAGAATTGTAAAAAAGTCCCATTTTTTTATGTTTTTTATTAAAAAAAACTTGTAAGAAATAAATAATGCGCATTTGAGTAACTTTTCTGATTTTCTAGAATCTTCTATAGAGGCATAAACTAGCATAGCACGCAATGCCCCCTGATTCAATGAAATTGCGTTTTCCTTTTCAGTTGTTGCAAATATTTCTCAGAGTCGTTAAAGGGTTAAAGCACGCAAACCGCCTCTAGATTTTACAATCATCAGTTATCTATCACAAAGAATTGCCCTCATTCCGATCACACCAACATATCAAACGAAATTTGCAACAATACATTTTCGAATGGTACGCCCGCATTTGATTTAGCAGCGCAAAACTGTGGGCTGAGCTAAGCACCAGCTAAGCGGCAATTCAAAAGCGCTCATCCGGCTGCCAACTACAACAATTACTACTATGCTGAAAACAACATATTTATGTGTGCCAGCAACAAACGTTAGAGACACTTCTCCAATGTTCCTTATGAATAACTGCAAATACTTCACTCGCTAGTCGGTTGGCTCGTTCGTTAGTTTACTTTGGTAAGCTGTGTGCTCGTCGATTTATCGTACAACTTAAAAGCCAACCAACCTTTTTCCTCTATTATTCAACTCGTTCATTTGCTGAGTTTCAAGCATCGGTTTGTGCGCTTTGTTGCAGTGCCACCTCAGCCATTGTCAATGCCTTTGCCAGTGCCTCCGCCTCCGCCTCTGCCTTTGCCTTGCCTTTGCCTTTGCTGTTGATTGCTTGCACAAAGAGCTGTTAGGTAAAATCAAAAAACTAAGAACCACTCAAGCTCATAATACAACAACAATAGTGTGCGCTCTATAAGTCCATTTGCCAGAGTAGACAGATTGTAAGATTGTGGGATTCTGCGATATCCATCAGAAGTGGGTATTCAACTGAGCTGCCATACTGGCGAACGCTAACAAAAAAAGCCACCGAATGCAACTGGTTTTTTTCTCGGTTGTTGTTGGGCTGTTAGTGCTTTAACTTAAACTGCACTGCAGTTGTTGCTTTTTGTATATACGTACGCTGTGCTGGGTTCCGCCATTGTTTGGCTTAAAAGCTTGCCAGCTTGGATGTATTGACCTGTTGTTGGTGTCATTTGTTGGAATCAGCCATTGTTGCTAAGAGGTTAAGATGTTGGCTATGGCTTTTTCTTGGCACTGTAAATCCGCTAGATTGTTATTATATATTTTTCGTGTTTTTTGCCAAGTTGGCGTGTGTTTGCCAAAGTCAAGTGTTGTTGAAAAGCTGTGAAAATATTTCAGCATCGAGGCAAAAAGAGAAAAAAAAAAATAAACGCACGACGGTAAACTCATGCAAGGTAATGGCAGTAATATAAAAACAAGGTTAACATGTATTTTGTTTTTGCAATTTGGTGGATTGAATGTCAAAATTTCAATCAGAATATAAATAAGCAACCAAAGTAACAACAAAAATTAGATCATACTGACATAAAAAAAAAACATTTCAGTTTTTCTACAGCTCCCATTAAGGTAGAGCGATATTAGGGATTTGTTTGCAATCGCAATCAAAAGCTGTCTTCACAAGAGTTAACAAAAATTGAAAAATATTACCTACTTAGAAGAACATTTTTAGGTGCTGCCAGCTTAAGCAAATTTGAACTCTTCAGCGCACTGAGAATTTTGAACGCAGCCTGACTGTCGTTTAAAATAACTCTGCTCTTATTTCGGAAGGTTATTTTCAGATTAATCTCTGCCCACAGACAGATGGGATACACTTCCCGTCTTATTCCATTAGACGAATTGTTAAGAGCAAAATATATAAATCAAATTAAAATTAAAAAATAAAACAAAATGAAAAGAAATAAATTATAAAAACGAAATCAAAAAAAAAAAAAAAAAAATCAAAATAAAATAATTAAAAAAAAAATAAATAAATAAAGCGAAAATAAATAAAATTAAAATAAAAAAATTAAATTAAAAAAAAAAATAAATAAAAATAATTAAAATAAAAATTTTAAAATTAAAAAAAATAAAAATAAATAAAAGAAAAATAAAGGAAACCAATAAATAGAAATAAAGAAAAACAAAAACTAAATAAGTAAATAAAAATAAAATAAAAATACAAATTTAAGTAGGACAAAATAAAAATTATAAAAGAGTAAAAATATATATAACCAAAAAATTAATAAAGAAAATAAAAATGAAAAACAAAAAAAAAATGTATTAAAAAAAAATTAAAATAAAAACAGATTTTAAAACAAAAACAAAAAAACCAAAAACAAAAAATAAACAAAAAAAAAACAAAAACAAAAAATAGAAACAAAAAAATCGTAAACAAAATAAAAATAATAAAAATATAAAAATCAAATAAAAATAAAAATAAAAAAAAATAAAAAAATAAAGAAATAGAAATAAAAAAAAATAAAAAAGAAAATAAAAATAAAGACAAAAAAAAAATAAAGAAAATGGAATGAAAAAAATATAAAAAATAAAAATAAAGAAAGAGAATTTAAAAAAATTTAAATACAGGAAAACAAAAAAAAAGCAAAGGTAGAAACAAAAAAAACTAAAAATTAAAATACAAATATTGTAAAAATAATTTAGATAAAACAAAATTTAAATAATAAAAAAAAATAAAAATCAAATAAAAATAAAAAAATTAACTAAAAAAAATAAATAATTAAAAAAAATAAAGAAGAGGAAAAACCAAAGAAATAAGTAAATTTATAAATAAACAAAAATAGAAACAAAAATAAAATAAAAACACAAATAAAAATAATTTAAATAAAAAATATAAAAATAATAGAAAAAGAATGTAATTAAAGAAACAAAAAATAAAAAAAAAATAATAAAAATTAAAAAGAATGAAGTAAAAAAAATTAAAATACATGTAATAAAACAAAATAGAAATAATAAAAAAATAAAAATCAACTAAAAATAAAAAAATGTGCTAAAAAAAATAAATAATTGAAAAAAAATTAAAATAAGTAATCACCATCACCACCCTTGCTATTCTCCTGTTCACTCCCAACTAGGGAAGAATGGAAGACAAATCTTACCGAAATCGATGGCCCTCTGATTATATATACAGATGGTTCAAAACAAGACGGCAAAGTGGGATTTGGAATCTTTTCCAATTCCCCTCACATCAATCTATCATTTAGATTACCCGACTACTGTAGCGTATTCCAAGCGAAAGTATGCGCTATCTGGTATGCTGCGAAAACTCTCTTAGAAAATAGAATATCACTAGAGGATATCCGCTTTTTCACCGACAGTCAAGCGGCCGTTCGAGCACTCAGCTCCTCTTATACCCACTCAGATGTGGTTCGATCCTGTCTCTTATCTCTTAACGAGATAAGTGTTCAGAATTCTGTCCAAGTTATCTGGATACCGGGTCACAGTGGATTCGAAGGTAACTGCAAAGCTGATGAGCTCGCACGAGCTGGAGCTGCGCAATCAAATGTTAGTAACTTACCCACAATCCACATTCCGCTCTCAACATGTAAAATGCTCATCGATGGAGAATTTCACAGCATTGCTGATCGGAGGTGGCGAGTGGAAACTACTTGCGTTACGACCAGACAAATCTGGCCATCCTACAATCTGAAACAGACAAAAACCCTTATAAGTCTTTCGAAACACGAACTAAGGCATATAACATCTCTTATCACCGGCCACTGCCTTTTGGGCACTCACGCATGTCGGATCGGGGTTCCTCAAAGCGACCTGTGCAGATACTGCGAGGACGAAGATGAGAAAGTATCGAGCAGACATTTGCTGTGCAGTTGTCCGGGTCTAGCCAGAAGTCGACTCGCTCTTCTAGGCTCTCCAACAATTGACAATCTTTCAGCACTCTCGGACCTGAAAATCGAATCTCTCATCAAATTTTCGAAACGAATTAATATCTTTGACAAAAATCTACAATAAAAATCTCGGTTAGGTGGGGAAATCATTTAAAATAATGAGCTCTAGGGCAACACAACGGACCCAACTTGCGGTCTATGTGGCACTCCGATGCGGGGTCACCCTTAAACCAACCAACCAACCAACCAAGTAAATTTACAAATAAAGAAAAATAGAATCAAAACAAAAAATAAAGATACAAAAAAAAAATTATTGAGGTAAAATAAAATAAAAATAATAGAAAAAAGAATAAAAAAGAAATAATATAATAATAAAAATCAATTAAAAACAATGAATTAAATAAAAAAATTAAAAAAAGAGAAATAATGAAAATTAAAATAAAAATACATGTAATAGAATGCATGGTAATAGAATAAAAATAAAATATAATACAAAAGGATTTTATGTGCCTTCAATTGGCTTAGATATCCAGCTCTCCTTCCATCGCTTTGGTGGTCTTCCCGGTGCGCGTCCCTCGCTTGGTTTAAAATCTTTAGCAATCCTTATTACTCGGTCACTGGGTGCCCTTGTTCCAAGCTCACTTTCTGGTCCTTACACGATTAAGAATGTCAGTAACTTTTACAAATACAAAATTAATGACAACAGTTTTTACAAAAAAGTTACCTTTATTAGGATATCTGCACTCGAGCCATATACAATTGTGAAACTACACATTCACAAATGGGTCGGCACGGAGCATGAAAATAGATGGTGAGGTACTGCTCACCAGATTACGATTACTTTATCAAGTAATATCGACAATAAATTCTCAGAAGTTATGTGTTTTTTCCACCGGTTGCTAGTTACTTGCAGGTATTTTAAACGCCTATTAATCGTTTGCCAAGCCCATATCTAGGTTAAGCTCATTAGTTAATATGGCCTGGAGGATGACGAAACTGCTCCACACTTTATCAGATGGCACACAGAAATACCCACACAAATATCTTCTTATGTTTATAAAGAAAAACCTGGATCTCAAGGAAGTATTATGAGCGTAAGGGCACAATAACTGTTGGGGTCGAAGCGCGTACTTCCTTCATATTTCTTTATGTGTCTACGAATATCTCAATAGAGACATTTTTCTTTTCTCTTTTAAATAATTCCAAATAACAAAATTTAAGCACAAGATATGGAGCGATTGATTTGAAGTGTAAAGCATATTTAGCATGAAAAGTAATAGATTAGAAGGGAGAGATCATCCCAATGGTGCCTGCCTAGCCAGAATGTGAGGCAAACAACTTTTTTTTTTTTTTTGTGTGTGGCGGTGAGGTTGGGTTAAAAACGCCTTCGCACCATATCGTAACCGTCGCTTCTACGTATGTGGTGATTCCACTAAAAATGTCCCTCCTCTTCTCTTAGAATTTTCCCTCCACCCCGGGACTGCTTCCGCATTGCTTCGAGGTAGACGGCCAAGATGGCGAGAAGGACACTTACTTACTCACCCTGCTTCCAGGGTCGCCTGTTTTGAGAAACCTATGCTCAATGCTCTTCAGCGTAACTTTCCATTTCACGTTTCTTTTTTCAGATAATATCCTCCACAAAATTTGCGACCGCATTCCATTTTCCTTCGTCTATCATCATTTTCTCGATAATTTCTTCAGGTGTAAATATATCAATAGCTCGTTGCAGACCTGTTCTCTCTACGTTCAACCTCTCGCATTTAAAGAAGGCGTGATCCGCATCATCATACTCAGTATCTCCATATATGCAGTTTGGTAGACTCACTTTTCCCATTCGCCACAAGTACTTGCGAAAGGACACATGTCCGGACAAAAACTGTGTGTGGTAGTAGTTAACCTCACCGTGCTTTCTTTCTACCCACTTTTTTAGATCGGGTACTAGTCTCGCTGTCCATCTACCGTATCGTTCAGAGTTCCATCTTGCCTGCCAAAGTGTGAGCGTTTGGACTCTAATATCGGAGAAGCGGGATTCCTCTGATTTTTCCCTTCCATCTCCGTTTGCGCTCTTGTGCTAGAATATCTATAGGGATGGTTCCGCTGATAACTAACACCGCTGCCTCAGATACTGTTCTGTATGACGAATCCACTCTGAGAGCGCAGGTGCGTTGCACAGATTGCAGAGTTTTCCGCCGGCATATTTCGCATCCGTATAAGAGAATCGTGTTCGTTGTGTCCATTAAAAGTTTCGCTTGTTCTGCGTTGCACCTCCAAGGTTTGCCATGAGCTTACTTAACATGCCGCTTACTTTGGCAGCTCTTGTGGCAGCATAGTTTATGTGCGCCCAGTAAATTAGCCTTGTGTCTAATTGCAGTCCTAGGTAACTGACCACTCTTTTTGCCGATAAAGTGGCATAGAGTGGGATAGGTTTGTTGGTTAGAAGGATTAGCTCTGTTTTCTCTGTGGCCAGCTTTAATCCATGGTCCTCTAGCCATGTCTGAACTCGGATCATCACCTGCTTTACCTTCCTTTTGGTTTCGCCAGTGTTTCGAGCGATTATTACAGCTGCAATGTCATCTGCGTATCCCACTAAATGCACATCCTCAGGCATCTCAATTCGAAGGATTTCATCGTAGCTTATATTCAAGAGCTCAGGTCTGAGTATTGATCCTTGAGCCACACATAGTTTCCTGTAAGTGATAAGTAATTTTTTGCAGAAAACTATATTTCTAAGACCACCAGCTATAAATAAAAAAAGTTATGTTCTTTGTAAAGGTTACTTAAAGAGAATTTAAACATTACCTCTAATTTGGGAGTTTCTTTTAACGAAAGGGCAAACTTCGCTAAAACATAAAAACTAAAAATTGTAATTCTGTACACCAAAGATAATCTTTTACGAGAACCGCTTAGCCGGTCTTGGCTTTGCTGCGGTTCTCACATTAGCTCGTTCACAAACGGGTGTTCGGAGGCCAGCCTGAGGATACTTGTGTGACGCCCGGAAGTTGTAAGCTGCTGAAACCGTATACAGTAGGCCGGGTCGATTTGTGGGGGATCAAAATAAGAAACTTTGCCGAAGAAACCATACCTCTAAAACGAATTCTGACGTCCCCCAATTTGGGTCGAACTTTTTAGTTTCTTTTCTCATGTAAAGGCCAAAAATGGTGATATTTTGAAATGATTGTATGGAGAGCCCCCCAGGGGAGTTCCCGGGAGTGTGCCACTGACATGGGTGGATCGGCCGTCCAAAGTTAGTGGGGGTCGGTCATATATTTGGACTCGATTGAACCACTCTAAATTGGTCAAAGTGGGATTTTTCGTTCGACTCAAATTGGGGGATATCAGAATTCGTTTTAGAGGTATGGTTCCTTCTGCAAAGTTTCTTATCTTGATCCCTAGAATACGGTTTTTACAGAGCAATGAGCGATTTTTAAATCGACCCGCCCTAGTATACAGAAGTATCGACCTGGCTACTCCGAGGTGAATGCGAATCAGAGACCTTCCCCGCTTACGTAGACTTCTACGCGCGGCACCAGCCTTCATGGTATTAGTTTACTAACCCAAAAAATAGGATGGGTTAATATATTGAGACACAAAATCTTGAAACTATTACGTTTTACTTATCTTTTATTGCGTCAGGAGATATTTTTAAACACTCATTTATAGCTGCATCTACACTTAGCCAAATTGAGTAAGAAGTGCACACCACTAAGCGCACGCTAGCGCGCCATCAAATTTCGCTACCAGCGTTGCATTGAAAGTGCAACGTTCTATTTATTCAGCAAGCCACAAATTTACACTTTGAGTGGAAACCTTGAAACAAGTTTAAAATATCAGCGCACCGAAAATGTTTAAGCTGCCACATAGTTTAAGTTCGGATGTATGTACATTTGCATTCAGATACTCATCTACAACTACATAAGTACATTTACATACACACTTAGGTATATGTATCTACATGTGGTAAAACTTGCTTTCAGCCACATATCCGCTTCAACCTGATCACATGCGCACTTACATAAATTTAAGTGTTTGTGTCTATCCAAAATACGACTGCATTTTTCGCTGCGCCGTCCGCCCACTCTTTTACACTTCAGCCACTTCAGCTCACCGTTAAATAGATGGGTTGACTTTGAAGCTGCGGGAAAGTGCTGTCATCAATGCTGTGGCGCCAACAAATATGCTTGTGTTCGTGTGAGCCATAAGGGGCGTGCGTATGCATGTGTGGCTGTTTGCTGTTGCAGCACTTCCAGCTACAACTCCACAACCACAATAAACACCACCAACCGCAGCGTTACTGCTAAAAGCATGCCACATATTTTGTTTGTTTTTTTTTTTTTTTTTTGATTTTCGCGAGACATTGACAAAAATAGCGTTAATAAAATTTTTAAGAACATTTTGAAAGTACGTAGTTGATTTTTACTGCCGTTAAATTTTATAGTTGCACAAGCATGCACGCATCAGTAGGTGGGGCGGGGTGTAATGGGAAAATGCAATCGTTTGCCCCTTTTAACAGGTAAAACTACACACATGTGCATCTTTTTTTGCATGCGCCCTTCAACCGACATGCATTGTAAGTGCGCATAAAAGTATGCAATTTTCTACCTCAATGTCAGCGCATTCACAAGGGTTTATGGCGCCATAATAAGTATTCAAATTGAGTTGTAAGCTGTCTTGAATAAGTCAGAAATTGCATTTTCTTTTTGTTGATAACGAGTTTGGGTTTTCGAAAGTACTGCTTTCCGGTTTCGAGTTGCACGAAGTAGTTACGCAATTTTTCTTTGATGCGCGAATAATATAAAGTCAGCTGAGATGACTGCACGAAATTTAAATTGTATTCTCACAAAACTGTGATGTATGTTGTGCTGGAGAGAAGCAACTGAGGCAGAAATATTATGACAAGTTTCGATTACTTAAATTCGTTTGGGGAAAAAGAAAACCAAATTTTTTAGTTTGCGCAAATATTTTAAAACTATTTTATGGCCGATATTTAGCGCCTAGGCGATGCTACCCCTATTGATCTGCCGATCATCTTCGATTATTTCTGTGATTTTTCCACATTATCGACATTTTTTTTTAAATCAAAAATGCCTGAATGGAATCGACGAAACGAAAATTACACGCAAGTAACTGTTACAGATCGGCTCCATAAACACCATTTAGCGGCCATAATTCCAACGACTTGCCTTGCATTTTCGCCTTTATCAAAGAAAAATTGTAAATACACCGAATTTTCTCTATGCTGACTTCTATCCTGTAACTCTCCAACCCTGTAACTCGCATCTGAATGGAACAAACAAAAATCTGCAAAAAACAATTTTTTATTGTGAAATGTCACCTTGACAATGAGAATAAATAAACTTCAAATTACTTAATCGATACTTAACGAGATATATACTATTCGACCCCAAATAACGGGCACTCAAAGTTATTAGAAAATTCGGCTACTTCCGTTATTAGCTTAGGAAGAGTGCGCTGCTTTTAGTTGCATGATATTTAAATTCAGCTTAAAAGCTCGTTTGAACTCGGTGATAGCGAGGAGCAGTATTCCGGCAGAATGGATGGTTTAAACAATTCCTGATATAACGAATTTAATAGAACTGTCTGTGGAACTTTTATTACTCTCATCGCTTCAAAAGAATATTTGGCCGAGGTAAATCATGGTTTTCCTTTTCCTGAAACTATTATATATACATATATGTATATTTTTTTATATAAAGATATGGATCATACAACGAAAAACTCATAGCATCACATTTTCTTCAAAATTCCAAAAAAAAAAAAAATTGAAGAAATTTTTTTTATTAAGAACATTTTTTTTTAAATGGAGTTCTTTTAAAATTATGAAAATTTTTCATTTTTTAAGTAAACTTGTACCTTCAAAGAAATTAAAAAAAAATCTCACAATTAAAAAAATGTATCAAAATTCCAAACATTTTAGTCGGAATTAAAAAAAAATTAGAGCAAGTAATTTTGCGAAATGCGAAAGATCAAGAAATTTTTACCGGCACAGCAGCACTACTTTCAAAACAAAAAATTTCCAAAAAATATCTGAGTTAAAAAAAAACAAAAATTTAAATTTCATCAACAACCCGAACTTTTTACTCAAAACTTTTTACAAAAATTAGGGCAATTAGCGTTGTAGCCCATTTAAGGCAAAATTCAAGAAAAAAATATATGCAGTTTTTCTAAAAAATTGCATTCCTTGCCTCAAAATTAAAAAAACAAAATTCATAAAAAAAGAAAGTGTGTGGTAGTTCACGGAACCCGCACGATTGAAGTGAAACTTCTTTTATCAACAAATCAATAATTTAACTATTATTTCAATATAATGCATGCAGAAGTCATGGAAAGCATGGAATGGAATTTTATTAAACAGAATTATTTATTTATTTTAATATAAAAAGAAATGAATTTATTGTACTCAATTACATTTGGTTCTCGGCATTGTCATTATCATTATTGGATTCGTTTTCCAAAAATGAAACAAGGGCTTTATGGTAACTGAAATACGTAAAAAATGATCTACATTCTAATCTATCAAGGTATCGATGAAATACTGCATCAATGGTAGTTCCGCATCTTGTTGTTGGTACTACAAATTATCACTTATCGTACAACCGGAGGATTCACTGTCACGGTGTTCAACAGTAGCTCTTAATTTTTTACGCTCCAAATACTCACGTTGCCGTTCAGCACCTGTTTTCGGTTTCCGTTTTTGTTGATTTGATGCCATATTTAACAGAAATCAATCAACAAAACAAAATATGTTTGTAAGATTTGCTCAAAACTACACACACACTCTATGACGCGTCTCGCGTTACTAATAATATTGTGTTTGGGATAACTGTCAACTGTTTCCACCGAAATGCGTTCGCAATGTGTATGGTCTTTGGTATGGTAAACAGATTTATGATACATTATTTTGCGGCGACAGCACAGCGCGATAGCCCAGCGGCTAGCAATGTGGGCTTCCGATCCGAAATCCTTGGTTCGAATCACAAGAAAATTTTTTTTTTTTTTTTTTTTTATACATTTTATACATTTATTTCATTTTGTTTTATGATATGTTTATGAGCAGATTTTTTTCATGGCAGAAATACACTCGGAGGTTTGCCATTGCCTGCCGAGGGGCGACCGCTATTAGAAAAATGTTTTCATTAATTTTGCTTTCACCGAGATTCGAACCAACGACCTCTCTGCGAATTCCGAATGGTGATCACGCACCAACCCACTCGGCTACGGCGGCCATCAATCAAATGTCATATTTACAAATTACATTCGATAAGACGACACGCCACGCCAGTCTTTTAACAGATGGCGCTGGCATAGCGTGAGTTTTACGTAGTTTAGCGTAGTTTTACTCCTCACAGCGTTTCATCCACGCCACGCTTTTAACAGATGGCGCTGGCGTAGCGTCACATATCGATGAAACGCTATGGTTTTACTCCTCACAGCGTTTCATCCTTCGAGACAAAAGAAGTTTCACTTCAAAAATCCTAAAATTTCAGTAAGAATTTTTTTTTTAATTTAGGGTATGTATTTTTATGGCTCCTCTAATGCGAATTTAAAAAAAATGCATAACTAAAAAATTGCATAACTTGCACAAAATTGAAAAAAAATCCTAAATTTTTTTTCAGAATTATAAAAAAATTGCACAAATAGTTTTGCAATCCCTTTAATACAAAATCTATAAAACCATTTGACACTTTGCATGAAATAAAAAAAAAAAATTAAAAAATTGTCATCGAAAATCCCAACTTTTTAGTCAGAATTTTTTTGAAAAATTCAGGTTACACAGTTTTAAAGCCTTTCCAATGCTAACATCAAAAAATTAAACAAAAAATTAATTCAGTTTTTCCAAAAAATTTGGCACTTTGCACAAAATTTAAAGAAACTCTAAAATTTTCATCAACAATCCGAGCTTTTAAGTCTGAATTTTTTCAAATATTCAGGGCAAGTACAATAGTTTTACGGCCACTCCAATGCGAAATGTCAAAAAAAAAATTCATTCAGTTTGTCGAAAAATATTCACACTTTCTACGATATTTAAAACAAAATTTAATCAAAAATCCAAAATTTTTAGTCAGTATTTCTTGAAATTTTCAGGACAAGTAGTTTTGTAGTCCCTAAAATGCAAAATTAAAAAAAAATCAAGAAAAAATGCATGCAGTTTTTCTTAAAATATTCACAATTTGTACGAGATTTAAAACAAAAATTCATCAAAAACTTTTAGTCAGCATTTTTTGAAGTATTGAGGGTTTTGTAGCCCTTTCGATGCAAAACTCAAAAAATTCAATAGAAAAATATATGCAATTTTTCTAAAAATCCGAACATTTTAGTCAGAATTTTTTTTTTAATTCAGTGTATAGTACATAGTTTTCTTGTTTTTCTAATGCGAAGTTGATAATTTAGGAAAAAAACTATAATAAATTTTGATTGTTGTTGACACCTTCTGAGGATACGTAAAAAAAAATTATCAAAAACCAATACGAATTTGGAGCCACTTTAAACTTGCACATAATTACACTAAAATTGAGTGCTCTATAAAACTGCATAGAGAGAAGTTCTCTAAAAATTCTGAATAAAATTTTTGTATTTTTTATAAAATATTGTTGAACTTTTTAAACTTTTGTGAAAAGTGTGAACTTTTTGGAAAAATAGCTAAATTTTTATTATTATTATTATTCATTTATTAAATTATAATTAAAATTATAAAGTAATATGTCTACAGCACTAACAACCAGGGCTATCGTTTTTTTAGTTCAAAATATTTAGAAAGTTTTTTTTTTCAAATTTTTGAAATCCACCTCCACCCGATTGTTTTCTTACTTTTGCCATTAATAGTCAGGTAACCGTTTTTAATAATAAAAACATTTTTCTAATAGCGGTCGCCCCTCGGCAGGCAATGGCAAACCTCCGAGTGTATTTCTGCCATGAAAAAGCTCCTCATAAAAATATCTGCTGTTTGGAGTCGGCTTGAAACTGTAGGTCCCTCAGTTGTGGAACAACATCAAGACGCACACCACAAATTATTTTTTTTTAATCGCTTTTCAGCTAAATTCGTGACCCCGAATTTCTACAACATAACGAAATCGGCAGCGGACTCATTGATGGAGAAAGAAGAAGGCAAAATGTCAACCAAAGAGGTCGAACGTGTATTGCAATGCAAACTGCAGCCGTTTCGGACTGAAATGCCGGATATCTGGTTTCTACAAGTTGAAGACACTTTTCAGTCGCATAAAATCACTTCTGATTTCGGGAAATATAATTTGATCCTGACAATACTTAGTAGCGCAAGTTGTGGATGTTTCAAGAGTCGTGACAGCTCAAGACCGGTATAATAACCGCAAAACTTAGCTACTGTCACGCTTTACTGATTTTGTGGATCATCAACTATATAATCTTTTTACTGATTTTGAGCTGTGGCGTAAAAAACCCTCTCAATTACTTCGAGAAATGAGGTGTTCAGACGGAGATCGTGATTCCGCAGGTGGCTCGCATTGCTATCTGTCAACGCACAACATTTTTTGAAAATATTCAAAGCACCCACCCTTGATGTACTTTGGATAGCTGCAGATGACGATTGGTCAACTACAATCGAGCTACAGTCATGTGCCTTCACAAACGAAATCCAAAGATTCACAAAAAAGCTATTTTTTTTTCGCACGATGCTATCGTTGAGAGTCTCTCTTAGTGAAAAGAGTTTCTTAATGCTCTGCATGGGTGTAGTATACCCACTGTAAGCTTTCAGTTGCGTATTTCAAAAGCTATTTGAGAGATGTGGCGATTTACTAACCAAATGAAATGACGAGGAAAAAATGAAAATTATTGCATACGTAAAGGCAAGAGGAATACTAAACGGTATTCGCTTAAATAACCCATCTAAAATTTTGATTCTTGCCATTTAAGCATTTTAAGAAACCACATTTGTTCCCATTGTACAAAAATAATTGTATCTACTACCTGCAGTCAGCCAGGTGCAACTCAACTATCTACTTCAAGTGAAGCTGCCTTGCATTAAAAATTCCACACTGCCTCCACAGCACCTGGCGAACTGTTGCTGAAAGAAGATATCAAACGAAAAAAACAGCAACAGGAGGAACTAAAACAGTTTATTTTAGTTGGTGTACTCGATGTTCTTTCACAATAAAAACAAAGTACTGACTCTTAGTCTTTTCACCCGCCCATGCAGCTCATTGCAATTCAATGTTCGCCAAAACAGGCGACTAAGAGGGAATTTGCTGCGAGAAGATGATCACCGAAGCAAAAATAAGCGAGAATAATGATTTCCTGCAACTTTATGCCATATTCATGAGAAGTGAGGTCGCGTGGAACTGAAATAGTGTAGGTTAACAAGTAATTTACGTTAAGAGCGCACCGACTCTCGAATTATAAAAAAAAATTATTTAATTAAAAAAAAAAATTTATTTTTTAAATATTTTTTTTTTTATATTATTTAAATGAAAATAAAATACATTTTTTTTTTTCAAAACAACAAAAAAAACATTTTAAGAATAAAAAAAGTAAAAAAATTAAAGTTTTTTTCAAAAAAAACATTTAAAGGATATAAAAAAAATAAAAAAAACTAAATAAAAAATTATTTTTTTTTTAACTAAGAATGTTTTTTTTTTTTCAAAACAACAAAAAAAAACCATTTAAAGAAAAAAAAGAAAAAATAAAAAAATTAAATACAAAATTATTTTGTTTTTAAACTAACAATTTTTTTTTTCAAAACAACAAAAAAAAACATTTAAAGAATATAAAAAAAATAAAAAAATTAAATACAAAATTATTTTGTTTTTAAACTAAAATTTTGTTTTTCAAAACAACAAAAAAAAAAAACATTTAAAGAGTATAAAAAAAATAAAAAATTAAAGAAAGATTAAAATTTTTTTTTAAATAAATTTTGTCTTTTTTTTAAACAACAAAAAAAAAAAAACATTTTTGCTTTAAAATTAAATTTTTAATTTTTTTTTTGTGTTACTTAAATGTTATTTTTGTTTTTTGAAAAGACATTTTTGCTTAAATTTTTTCTGTTATTTAAATATTTTTTTGTTGTTTTGAAAAAATTAAAAATTTAAATAAAATTTTTTTTTTCAAAACAACAAAAAAAAAACATTATTTAAATATAAAAAAAAATTAAATTTTAAAGCAAAAATGTTTTTTTTTGTTGTTTTTATATAATTAAAAAAAATTTTTGTTTAAAAAAAAAATTGAATTTATTAAATTTTAAATTTAAATAATATAAAAAAAAATAAAAAATTAAATTAAAAATAATTTTTTTTTTTTGGCTTTAACTGGCATTCGCTGGTTTTTTGACCGGCCTGCGGATGACCTCTTTAAATATAATATAGCTCAACTTCATGCAGAGCATAAGTTACGTTGCTCATCAAGGTTGAATATTTCAGTGATTTGTCTGTATAGACTAGAAATTTCACTTTCATTTTTATATGATCTCGGTGACCAGTGAATGTCGCTGCAATGGCAGATGGTGAAGCTTTCCGATTTCTCTATCAACAAATTTAATGCTCCTCTTGTAATAGTAAGGCAAGTGGCGCAACCCTGTAGGAACCACACGCTTGTGAGATCCGTACTAATCTAAAGTGGCGAACAGTTTACTATCATCGTCTAATATTAATTGCGAGTGTCAGTGAGTTAGCTCCTTGTGAACCTGTAAAGAAATAACGGGCAAGAATATCGCCGAACTAAACTCGACATCAAACAATGACATTAACGATGAATGTTGACGAATTTCCGCTGGATTTTGATTGCTCCAAATCTGAAAATTTTGTTTCTTCTTAGGTTGGGTTACATGATTGTCCTAGCGTTGGTTCACTTGGATGAGCAGTCCAAGTTTCATCTCATTGTGAAGTTAAAAGGGAGAAAGACAGGAAAACTGGGAAGAAGGTCTTGTCTGAACTTTATGGAGAAGATCGAACGCTGGCCGCTTATGGTTGTGTTGAACGATTCATAATACTAAGGTGTAACATGTAAAACTGCAATATACGCAAGTATAGTAAAAAAGTGAGATCCGAGATGCTAAATTCTGAGCCCAATAAGCAGCCTAAAACAGCGCAGCCGATTAGAAGTTGCTGACATGATTTTGCCTCATATTCCAGACAGCTGCCGCTGAAAGGAGTCGAAGCAATACCAAGCCTCATCGCGTAGGTACTGACTGTGCATTACCTGGAGAGGATACCCATTAAATTCACGAGCTGGGGCTTGTTAGTCTTCGATATTTCATTGAAAGTCTTCGATCTACACGCGACTTGAGGGATCTAGCGACCTTGCATGTCGGTGTACTTGCCCAACGGTAGCTAAGTTGGTGCGAAGCTCATTTCTCATAAGTATGCAAGTGAACCTCAATCTTGTCATTACGCGTGGAAACTACCTCGGTAGCCGCCTTATTTAGTGAACTACTCACACGGAAATGAGTCTTATTACTCAAGTTGATTTTTTTCTCAAAACTTTTCTCGAATAGATAACAAATTTTTAGCCACTTGTTAAGTTATGTAGGATGCCAAATTGTAATTTTAAATTTTAAAATTTCTAGCACATCTATTCAATCACCCTGTGTATGGAAGAAAGCCACTTACACTTAAAAGTGAAGCGGCATCTTGTGCTGGATATTTCATCAACACCATTTGAGTGATTTATTTTTATGCAACTTCTTCATTTTCCAAGCTTTAAAAGCAAGAGCATAGCCAATGACAGCCGTAATTCCTTGGTGGCGACCCTCCCAACAGCCTGGTAAGCGTTTTATGGCAGCACAAGCGCCACATCCCCCATCCCCCAGCGCCTCGCGTGTGTCACACTCATAAATAAATAAATTAATAATTTATTTAGTGACTTACTTTTCACGCTTTTCGCGCAGTAGAGCTTTTCTTTTTACTTCCGCTACATTTTACGAGTTTTTCGTTTTTGGTGCTCGTGTACGGGCACAACAAGACAAGCGGGCATTATTCGTGATTCCTGACCTTCTGCCGTCGCTGTGCTCTAATTACATACATACGTATGTATGTATATATGTACATACTAGTGACACCATTATTAGTGGACAAATTTGATATCGGGATTTCGAGATTTTTTAAAAGTACATTTAGCAATACAAGAGGAAGCTACTATGCAAATACTCTTTTCTCATATGAAGGAAAAACTTAAACCGAGAAATCTTACTGGACACTTCAGTACCCTGAACAGGGTTCAACATGCAGTATGCATAACCCAGGCGAATGATCACACGGAACCCGTACTCAATCTTATAAAGAGATACAAGGTTATCTTCTCATCTAGGGAGAGTTGAACACTATCCCAATATGCATAAATGATGACTCATAAAAATGGTACACAGATGGTTCCAAAGCGCTCCAAGGAGTAGGAGCAGGAATAATGGGCTTAGAGCACACAAATCCCTAACACTAAGTACAGTTACCACGCGATTCCCATGCGATGCTCTTCGCCATAATGGAATCGGTGGAAAGAGGATTCGATAAAGTAAAAATTTAAATACTTTCAGACAGTCAATCATTCCTCAAAGCCTTTAATAACTTTACGTTTAATTCAAAAGCCCTTATAGAGTGTAACAATGCACTCAACAAACTGACCACTCATAATCAGGTCGCACTGACTTGGGTGGAGTACATGAGGGGCACGAAGTAAACGAGAAGGCAGACTTTTATGCCAAAAAAGGGGCAGAAGGGCTATGTATTGGACCAACCCCATTTTTCGGCTTTAACAAAAATAATATAAAACAGGAAACCAAGAAATGGATTCAAATTAAAATCAGGGAACACTGGAACGGAACAAGTGACCTTAATAACTCCAAAAAGTTTTTGAACTTCAATACCAACAGAGTAAAATCTGCTCTAACCCTAGATAAAAAGGGCTTACTCTATGGAGCACTTAGAGGCCACTCTGCCTGTAATAAACACTTTAACACAATAGGATTATCTCGTACAAGATCATGCAGGCTCTCACAGAATATCCTGGGCTCGTACTTTCTAGAGGAGGAAGTCCTACAATTACTCCCTCCTAAGGAGCTGGTTCGATTCTTCGGTATACTAAAAAATTCTAATTAATAATTATGGGCGCACAATGGATTAATCTGGTCGCAGTGCATAAAGGTCTTAGCCTAACCTGACAACCTTTACCATTACCAAGAGCAGCAAAGCATTTAAGGTGTAGGCATCCAATTTTGACCTGAACCTGTTACAAAAAAAAAAACAGCAAATTAAAAATTGCTTTTTTGCTTCTCTTTTTCCTTTTCGTCCTGGTCCTTCAGTTGTGATCGGCCCTTCTCCTATGCAATCTCCAGGTTGTTCGGTGTTGGGTTGCCCCTTCGTTCACTTCACTTCGCTGCATATCGTTTTTAATAGTGTTTAGCCAGGATTTAAAGGATCGTCTTATTTATAGCAGCAGCTGTATTATGAATTTCTTTGTTGTATGTTGTTCCGATCTTCTCATAATGTGCCCATACCAGGCGTAAGGCGGTTTTCTCTCAATTCCTCAATTATTGGAGCCACATAACAGCTACCTCTGATGTGTTTATTTCTTATTTCATCCAGTTTTGTTACGCTCGATGCCCAACGCAGCATTCGCATCTCCACCACATGGAGGATTCTTTGTTCCTGTTTAGCAGACAGTGGCCAGCATTCTGAGGTATACACCAATGCAGGTCTAATCACAGTTCTATAAATTTTGCCTTTCAACTCGATTGGCATCTTTTTGTCACACAAGACTCATGACACTGCACGCCAACTTTGCTAGCCAGCTGTATACGTTTCGTCACTTCGCGGCCTAGTGAGCAATCATCCCTTTAATGGAGCCAAGATATTTGAAACTCTCTGACGTGCATATCGTTTCAGCATAGATATGAAATTTCGAAATCTGATCACTATCACTAAAAGCGAAAGTGACGTGCTTTTGTTTTCTGTCTGCTTTTGCGTAAGCCATTTGTTTCCAAAGTTTCAGCCCATTGTGACAATTTATTTTGTAAAGCATCAGCGCGACATTATCGGCGCACAACAGTGGCCAAAGCAATGCCCTCTATAGTTTTTGAAAATAAGGGACTGAGGGAGCTCTGGTGGACCCCTACGTTTATGGATACTTTTGTGCGGAAATTTTAACTTACAATTGAGGACTCCACCACCACGTTTTTTTTTTCAATTTTATAGTAAGTAGTCCTTCCGAAGTACATAAAATTTGTGCAGCAATATTGTTCAGCTGTTGCCCATGCTTCATTTGCGTTGTTATCCCTCCAAGGCCTCTCGAACACTAAATGTCTTCTGACAGTGTTAGAGAACCTTTGGCAAGACATGGAGTCTAAGACCGGCGATAATACACTAGTTGTACATCATTGTGACTAGTTCCATTATTACATACGAATCTGTATTATGGTGGAAAGTCACAATGGTTAATTCCAGTAAAACTCATAAACAGACTACAGAGAAGTGAGTGCTTGGATATCACAGGTGTTATGATTACGACATCTGGTGATGCCCTTAATGCCATTCTGAAACTTGCAACCTTTAGAGATTCAAATTCGAAAAGAAGCGATGAAGGCGGCATACAGGCTCAAGTTAAACGGAGTCTAGTGAAATGAAGAAAGCACTGGCCACTGTCAGATATGCCACCAGTTGTCGGAGCGGTGCACACTGTTCTCGATCCCAGTGGACAATCGAGTGCCTGTCGTCAGCTTCGCTGGGAAGTATGATGTTTTGATCCAATATAGATATCAATGATTAAGAGAACCTATTAATGGGATATCAGCACACTTTATACAACGACGGATTCAAAACCATTGATGGTAGCGGGTTTGGATGGTACTTAGACGAAGACACTAAGTGCTCCTATGCCACAAGAACGTGACATACGGGCTAATTGAGAAAAAGTGGCGAGGTAATTAGTAGTATTGGAATTTGTAGTGACAGTCAAGCTGCACTGAAAGCCCTTGCTAACCCACGCTGCTTTTCGAACAGAGTTGCGAAACACAACAAAGTTAGTCTTATTTGGTTCCAGAACATTGCGGTATTACAGGGAACGAGTTAGCTGATAAACTGGCTAATGAAGGCTCTGCAAGTATGCGACTAGACCCTGCACCTTTTCAAGGTATAAATTCTGCATTGACTTAGCTACGGATTGAAGACTTCATGAGGTCTACCCATAGAGGACGTCGGTCTGGTTTGAACTCGTGCAGAGTAGCCAAGTGCTTTGTGAAAGAACCAAAGAGGAAAATAGCGACCTTTCTCTTAAAACTCAGCAGAAAACCTGGGAGTACTGATGGATGTAATCATGGAGCACAACGCCAGTGGTCAGCATATGGGTCATTGACAGCCCGGATCATTGACAACCTGATATGCCTATCCGGTCTTGAGAATGACGACACTGTAGAGGATTTTCTCTTTAGCTGTCCGGCTTAGGCTGCTGGGCTGCGACGTACTGTGTATGGATAAAGTTCATACTCTTCCTCTTCCGGCTGTCTTAAGATTCACCAATGAATCCAAGATATTTGTGGAAGAGTGTCCTCAAACTAATTTTTTCGTCTTACCACACACATTTTATCTTTCCTATCTCTATTCTTTCTACCGAAATCTATCCGGGTGTAGCACAATGATCTCGTGACTGAGTGATTGGACTTGTCCAATCCCCCCACAAATCTAATCTATCCCCCCAATTGGTAGTTTGTAGAAGCATGCGGATTTTGGTGATAAGGTCCATGCCGATAGGCTTACTAAGATTTCGCCATTTGATAAACGGGATGCGTTTCGCACACCAGTTCATGGTCATGCTTGCGACCAGCAGACGGTGCTTCTCCGGGTATGACATACCTACTACTGTGGGCAAAAAGTAAGGTGAATTTGGTTGTAAAATGAAAAATCTTTATTTATTCTTGTAAATCAATTTCATCCCCTTCAAAATAACCCCCTCTCGATAAAATACCTGTTGGTCGTCCGGAGCGCTCTAAGTCATCAACACGTTCTCGACCCTCTTTGAAGTGTTTGTACCACTTATAAACATTTTTCTGCGACATGGTCGAATCACCAAATGCCTTCTGCAACATGCCAAACGTTTCCGCAGCCGAAATTTCATTCCGCAAACAAAATTTGATGGCACTTCTCTGCTCAATCAAATCAGACATTGTAAAAATCGAAAACTGCACTCTTGGTCGTTTGGTAAACACAAGCGTAAATATATTACTGACAATGACATTCACATGAAAGTTGGCCCAGATGTTATTAACAGTGCTGCCAACTCATGAAAAAAATAACTAGAGCGAAATTTTAATCCCGCGAAGTTTGACAAATAAATTCACCTTACTTTTTGCCCACAGTAGTTTATTGTAAAAATAGAAGTAAATTAAAACTATTTAGTTTCTGGGAAATTGAAACTTTTTTATTGTAATCAAATTTTGTAAGAAAAAATTTTTTTACTTTTTTTAATGAGATATTTAAAATTTTTCGGAACTTGAAAATTAAGCGTCTACGAGATCCCGGGACTGACATATCCAATGCACCTTTTATTTCATACCAACATACTTGGAATTCAACTGTGCATAATTTTTCTCGCTATTTCTGCTATTGTTATTGTTGCTGTTATTGTCGCTTTTACAGGCTCAAGCTTCACTTGTTTGCCGCTGTTCCAAATTAAGTAACACTAAATTTGCAATTACTTTTTATGTCTCCCCTTCCCATTCATTCCCCATTCGTGACTTGCAACCACGTCCACGTCCGCGTCCACCGCCACCGTCACTAGCAGAAATGCTCCTCCGCGCCTGCCATACCTAGTGCACTTAGCTACTTACTTTCTTGTATTCAGTTGGAAATCCCGTGCAATTAGTTTTATGCACACGCTGCGCAGCGCCAATCCCCTCTCAGGCTTCATCTTTCGTCCACTCGTTTTTCGCTTCGAATGACAAAGACACAATTTTTCAATTTTATTTTATTTCCATTGTCTGTTTTAAATTTTTTATAAGCCGAAAACTCAGCATACGAGTTGAACCTTGATGGGTGGTGGCTGGCTAGCAGCGTTAAAAAGGGGAAAAGTGTACCAAGAGTTGGCAGAAAGTTTGAGACAAAGTATGTAAACGGTAGCTGCTGCATATGCTTGCCGGTTTTCATAAGTTTTCGTTTTACTTTCGTTTCGCTTTCACAAATTCCATTTAACTTTGACAGTTTCGTGCAAACGTCATTTCAGAGAATTGGCACTGTTGCGAAGAATTGTTATTGTTATTGTTTCAATTCATATAACTCATAGTTAAATTGTTGTTATTTTCGTTCGACGTTACGTTTGCTATCACTTTCGTTTTATGCTTTGACGTGTTTCGGTGAAAGTTTCGTGGCTCTCAGGTATCACAAAATACATCAAATTTAGCTGGCATTCCAGCGGAAATTTCCCACTGAAATGAATTTGTTATGAAATAAGTTTGCGATATGGGATTCCAGCAGCAGTTTCAACCACCGCCGGAAAACTATTGAAAAAGTATTTTTTTTTTAATTATTGTAGCGGAAAAAATTGACATGACCAAAACTTTAATTAAAGTTGTTTATACGTAGTTTGTTGAAAAAATAGTGATCACACTCAAAAAATATGCATTTATTCATCAAAACGAGGATTGCATTAAATGACATTAAAATCATAATGAAAATGGCTCTATTATTTTTTAATATAAAATATTTTCCTTTAAGTCAATACACTTCTGCATTCGCTTGTACCAATTTTTAAGGCACTTTCGCGCTTCAGAAGTGGATCCCTCCAAAACTAACTGTTTAACTCCTTGCCGTGCCATTTAGCTCGACGTAACTCAGGCCCAAGTGTTTGGCGTCAACGCGTGATTAACAGATCAGACTGTTGCGCGAGATAATGTAACAGCAAGTATGAGACTCTTGACTAACTATGGTGGCGTACAGATAGAAACTAACATTCAATCATGACCCAGGCTCGTGGTGTTTATGTCTGATCCGATTATCTGTACACGACCTCGGCTCGTGATATTTACGTTTGACCCGACGATCTATTCACGAACCCGGCTCGTCATATTCATGCTTGGGCCAAAATTTTCATCACGAGTCCGACTCGTTAAAGCAAGGCAAGGGGATAAGGGCCTCAACAGCTTCTTCGGGCGTTGAAACACGTTCAATTTGCACTTTATTTTTAATGTTCTGGAGCAAAGAGAAATCATTTGGTGACAAATTCGTGCTGTAAGCCGGATGGCCCATTAATTCGACTTTTTGAGTGTTCAAAAACTCTCTTGTGTGAGCCGATACGTGAGAGCTCGCCTTGTCTTGGTGAAGGATGATTAGTCTGCGACGGCTGTTTTTCCTTAATTCTTCGAAAGCTTCGGGCAAATAAATGGTTGTGTACCACTCAGAATTGGCGGCTTGAAGTTTCTCTGGTGGTAAAGTTGCGACATCAGATCAGATCAGATACGATTTTTCGAAAAAACGGCAAGCAATTGCTTTGAGCTGCTTACTCCGCAAAAATTTTTTGTTGGATTAAATACCCAAACTGTCGATTGCTGTTTTATTTCTGGCTCATGCGCATAGATCTAAGATTCGTCACCCATTACGATGTCATCAACATGCTTTGAACCACCGCAGCTGAATTTCTTCAACATTTCCTTTCACCAACCGTTACGAGTCGATTTTTGGGCAATAGCCAAAGTAAGGGGGTCTACAACGAGAACAAATCTTCGTGACAACCAAATATTCAATAATATTGAATGTATGCTGGCCACACTAATGCCCAAAGATATCTCTATTTTGCATTATATCATATGACGATCTTGCATGTAGTTAGCATCGGCGCTCCTATTACTTGGAACACAACTGTATATATGTACTACTATTCGCTTATACCTCCCAATGCCTCAGTATATGTACATACCATACATACAATAATATATATATAATTGTTTCGCATTATGACTTTTATCGTATTGAGCGCTGAACATTTTTTAACCCTCCAAACGGTACTTTAATATATCCTTTATACCTTTTCCTACGCTGTGGTTGGTAATGGTGTCATTAGCACGGAATACAAGCATTGGATTGTAATCGCATATCGACATTTTACTGTATAGCTTTTGTAGTTAGAATAAGAATAGGGGAGAGCATATGTGCGTAATAGAGAGAAAACAAATATAAAATCAATATCGAGTGGCCATTACAAGTGTCAAATTTACTTTTAACGAGGTAATTGAATGGTGAAGAAATGGATTGTAACACATACACGCATGCATATACACAAATGGCATGCAAACTCCTGTGGGGGAAACCTTAACTAGTGGAAAAACGTTTCAGTGTGCATGCATATAGAGTGCCTTTCAGAAGAGTCGACTTACGGGCGTACGTATGTACATAAGTATGTAATATTACGAAAAAAAAATTGTTCAACCAAAAACACAAAAAAATATATATATACAGGTACGAGAATATTAAGACACAGGAATCAAAAGAAAGGATTTTAAATAATATAAAAAAATGTTAAAAATTTTACATGGTGTTGCCACCTATTTCTTGTTTTTTAATCAGAAATTTCCTTCCAAAATATACATATAAAGTGTAAAACATATTTACATATGTATATCAATGTACAGGTACAGATAAAGCTACCCATATTTTTAATGGCGTTGCCATCCAATTTTAAAGAAGAATTTTAATTACTGACATAATTTAGTCAGAGTGTAGGATCTGAGTATCAAACAAAATGTGTGCAAAATAATGATAAAGGCTTTCAATTACATTATTTGCGTATAGCGTTGCCACTTAACTCTTAAGGCGAAAATAAGTGAATAATAGTAATTACATTTAAATTAAGTATTAGGTTGTGTGTGCCATGCAAATTGTGCTAAGAGCATTTTCATTTAAATTTTTTATGTTTGAATGGCGTTGCCACTTATTCTTTAGTTCAAAAAGTATTGGTATTGCTTTACAATATAAACTACACATGTACATATTCTTTTTGAAGCCTCATTAGAAGTGACTTCATATCGATTTTAGAAATTTAAATACAAAAACTCTTTTATTTCCCAGGCAAGCAAAGTCCCAGGCATCAGCTCCTTTGTAGGTTAATATTCTCAGTGCGCAAAAGTTGTTGTGAATTTACTGAAGTCAATTAATTATATAGCATCAATAAAGCTTTGCTTATCAATTTATTTGCTTACTATTCCCTTAACCCTTTAGCGGCTACACAAACTGCAAGCAAGACTAGGCAAAATATTGAATATTTTTTAAGTGTTGTTGTTGTGCTGAATTGAAATCTGTGAAAGGTTGGGTTAGCTTAAGTTGACTTGCTTGCTGAAAGCAATTACATAGACCTATTGGTCCTTACTACTACCTGATGGGGCTTGACTCTTACGTTTCTTTGTAGGAGACTTCTTGTAATAAGCCTGCGTCATTTGCGAATCTACATATGTAAGCCCTGAAGCTGTAACCGCGAAGTAAAATCTGTGGAAAAAGTTGACAAATTCAAAATTGTGGACCCATACGGCAAGATTTTTATTTTTTTTATAACTCATACCTTTCGCAAAAAATGTACACATTGTGGTCTTCGAAGTTGCTGGCATCAAATGTGAGTTCAGATTGCAAAAATAAAAAATAGCAAGAAGGAATTTTCAAAAGTACTGCCCGTGCTTGAAGTGGATTTGCAAACATTTTGAAATTATATTCGTTATATTTGATATACCATTTTTAATCTGTCAGTTTTGATCACTTATTCGGACTAAGGTACCTTAAAGGAAAAAGTATTGTACCTTTTGGTACAACAGCCCTTTGTCAGCTTTCGCCTGCTTTACGTGAGGCCTCCAAATATCTCGCTCGTTTGCCACTTTTTTCCAATTTTTTATTCCAAGTTTTTTTATGTCTTTCTCTACTTCGTCTGGCTATCTTCTTCTTGCTTTAGTGTTGAACGCTTTGCCTTCCACAATTTTCTTGCACGTTCGCGTACCGTCCATTCTTGTTGTATAACCCAGCCATCTTAGCCTCTACGCCACGTATAACGAACAACATTGCCGCCATTTATAAGCTGGTTTGGCTCGTCGCTCCACCTTATACGCCACTCGCCGTGATCTTTGATTGCTCTAAATATTTCTCTGAGCATTTTTCCCTCGAAGTTTCGCACTTTTGCTTTATCTGTTTCAAGTAGCCTCCACAATTCAGATTTGTAGCAGATGATGATTGATAATTTGATGATTTTGCACACAGCCAATTTGCCTCAATTTAGTAGCTTTGATTTAAAAATTTTCGTTAGTGACGCTTACGATCTATTACCTTCTTGAAGTCTCTCATCGATAGTTAGGCTGGTTGAGTTGGCTCTACTCAGTTTGAAGCCAAATAGGTAAAAGACTCCACAATTTGAAAATAAAAATTAAAAATTGAAAAAAAGAAAAAAACAAGAAACAAAAACATATCAGTTCAGGTGTCAATTTAAATAATATTTTCGAGCCTCTAGAACGTTTTGCAAGATTATAAATCATGTTTTCGTTTAATTCAAGTCTAAAACATAATTATAGTACACACCACTTAGAGCTAACATGAACTTAAATTACTACATATAGTTAAATAAAGAAATTAAAAAAGAGATGATAAATTTATAAAATTCATTCTTTGACGCCGAAAGGTCAAGCGGAATAGAACTCGAGATCTCATTGAATTGAAAATCGGAGGCAAGGCCGCCAGATAAATGTTGCTCACTCTTATCTAGAGCCAACAAAGGAAGTGAAAAGTAATTTGAGAGTGTAAGCGTCCGAGAACTTCGAGTTAGTATGACGTATAAAACCTAAGATTGAGTAAAAGGTGGAAACAACAAAGTTAATATTTGAATGAAAATTCGAAGTCAAAGATGACAACTAGCTTTTTGAATTCAAGAACAGATTGGAGTAAAGCATTAGGAATACTATCAGATGACTGGAAAACATTTTATTGCGTCTAATGTATCAGTATGTTTGTGTCTTCGGTACAAAAATGAGTTTCGAACAAAGAGCTGATATCAAATTTTGTTTTAAAATCGGTAAAACCTTTACCGAAACATTTGAATTGATGAAAATGATTGTCTATCTCGTGCCAGAGTTCATGAGTGGCTTACACGCTTCAGAGATGGTTGTGAAGACATAAATGACAATGAACACACGGACCGCCCAAAATCAGTAATAATCGAAAACTCCATCGAAATCGTTGGTAAATTTATCAAAAATGTACAGAAATCATCATTGAAGTTCATAGGAGCGGAGTTGAATATCTTCAAAACATTGATTTATCACATTTTAACTGATCATTTGGGCTTGCGAAGGGTCTGTGCACGTTTCATTTCGCACAAGTTAACTGAGAACCAAAAAATGCTCAGAATTCAACATCGAAAGACCTCATTAAAGAGGCGAGAAAAGACGAGAACTTCCTTTACAGCATTGTTACTGGTCATGAAACGGGGTGTTTCTACCATGAACTTGATGACCCCAGACGACTCAACACCCGAAAAATAGCATTTGGAGAAGTCAAAAGTCAAGTTGATGCTCATTTGTTTTTACGATTCCAAGGGAATTGGGCCAAACCTGTTTTCTATTTTAGCCTTTGAAGCCTTTGTTGTATCGCGGTCATCGAATTCGCCCTGAATACCGCGAAGGAGGAAACTGGCGCTTATTGCATGATAATGCAACATCTCATCGATCCACTCTTGTGATTGATTTTTTGACTAGAAATCGCATTTTAAACATCAGTTACCTAGCGTATTCGCCTGATATGGTTCCCTGTGACTTCTACCTATTCGGAAAATTGCGTTTGGACATGAAAGGAAAACGTTTTGCATCCGTAGAAGCCATCCAAAAGGCTTGTACCGACATCCCTTCGATACTTCGAAAACTGCGTGACAGAAAAAAAGGTGGTCTGATTCTTGGGTTTTTTGTTTTTTTCCCCTATAAATGGTGTACAAGAAACAACGGAAAAAGCCACTTGGCTACGATAAACTAACTAAAAGTTTGAAAAATAAGAAAACAATTTTTTTAGAAAATATTTAGTACAAAAATAATGGAAGTACAAGAAAACGTAACTCATTTGTGTATAAGTATTTATATGCACACACATTCCATACTCTTACAGGCTTGCATAAAAACAACAGTGCGCCGTATGCAGCTTTGACAAGTTCGTGCCATTTGTGCTGTGAGCTTTGATTGCTTCTTTCGCATGTTGGCCATGAATGCCAATTGTTTTCTTCAACTATATTAATTTGGAATTAATGAACGTTTATTGATACTTGCTGCCCACAATATCGACCGCTCGTAGCTCACACATCTTCGACGGCTAGCAATGAAAGTGAACATTTCCTGTGTCTCCTGTATGAATCAGTTTGCTCTCAATTGAATTGATACACAACACAAAATATTTCTTCGTTTAATAACCCATCCAAAAATTATTGTCAACATATGACTGAAAATATTGCTTTTGTTTTGGGTAATATAATAACCGTAAATTGTTTTTTAATTAAGTGGTTAAGTGAATAACAGGACTTAACAGATAAATTTGGAATCTGCATAAATTTCGGATTTAGCCAAATGAATGGCAAATGAGAATTACTTATAAAGTCGAACAGCTAGCACGCACATTAAAGTACTTAAAATTTATGTCTGTTTGTACTCATGCATGTGTGTGTGTTTAAGTTTAGTTTAAGCGCGTAAGCTGGATATGAATACTGCCATTTGTTTGCATTATAGACAGCGGGAATTATTAAGCAATTCGCATTGTTTAGCAATAAGTGATATGAGCACTCAATGTTCGTATGGGTATAAGTATTGTCACATATGCATATACAGGGTCGTTCAAGTTTGAGTTATTTTTATTTATGTTTATTTATGTTTAGTGCAAATAAAAATTTTAAAGTTGTTGAACTAGTTTTTAAGGTACGAAGGAAACGCCCTTCATATGGTTTGCCAGGGAGCAGAAAAGATGGTAATCGGTCAGTGTAAGATCCGGAGAATAAGGCAGATGCTGAAGGACCTTCCATTCGAGCCCTTGGAGTGCAGCTTTGACGATTTGTGCCACATGAGGCCTGGCGTTGTTGTGAAGGACATGTCGATCAGGTCTTTCCGGTCGAATAGCCTCATTCACGCGGTGTAGCTGGACATTGTAGGGCTTCTTGTGGACCGTATCATTCTTTTCGAGCATTTTCCAGTGTATCATCCCCTCACAGTCCCACCTAACACAATTCATGATCTTCTTTGGATGAAAATCTAGCTTGACTCTCGGCTTTGGCGTGTCTCCTGGAGCCACCGCCACCACTTCTTTGTGTGTTTCATATTCATGTATAGACAACATTTCTCATCCCCCGTGACGATATGGTACAAAAAGCTCTGTTCCTCGATGGTGGACGGAATGCTGAGAAGTACTTTCAAGGCGACTTTCTTTGTTCTTTTTGTTGAACTCATGGGGCACCCAAGCTCCCACTTTTTCAGTAAATTCCATTCAAAGGAACATTGAGAATTGTTTTATTCTCGCAGTTCATTTTCTCCGTCAATTTAAAAGTGATTTGAGACCTTCTTCATCGAATTTAGAAGGCCTTCCGTCGAGGGCCACCTTCTCAGTACACGTCGCAAATGTCCCGGATTGCTTCGGCAGCTTTTTGATCTCTAATGAAAGCAAAGAGGAGCAGTTGTCGATTTTGCCTCCTGGACATTCCATTTGCAAGTCTCAGTACTAATAAGAAATTAAATAACTCAAAAATACAATTAACATCATTTTGTAGGCCAGAAAAAGTTCTACTAAATGAATACTTAGGCTTTGCCAAATAGCAAACAAATCGTTGTAAAATAAAAGAAAATATAAAAATGCAATGAATTTATTCCCCAATCCAATAATTTTACTAGATTAGTAAAAATTTTGAAGACTGCATTGAGATCGCGATATTTCCGACAAAACAAAATTGACGTGTCAAGCTGTTGATGAAAATAAGTTTGGTAGAGAATCTAAAATTAGTGAATGATAGACTATGCTTTCCAAATGTCCTTCGGAGTGCAAGCCGTGTGCTTGCCGTTTCTTTTAACATGTTTTTTTTTAGTATGCAGATATTTTTGAAGCTTTATTGCAACGCCTCTTTCTCGCCTTTTAATTTCTCAATTGCTTCTGATTTATTCACACAAATTCTATTTTTATACAATTTTTGATGTACTTTTTTTAATTTAATATTTTTTTCATTTTTATAATTTAAATTTTTAATCTGTTATTTTTTTAATTTTACTAAATTTAAAAATTAAAATTTTTTTTTGTTTTTTTCTTTTATTTTGTATAATTTTAAATTTATTTACTTATCGCTTTTTGTTATATTTATAGATATTTTATACTTCCTCATCTATGCTGGTAGTATCAAAATTATTTCATTAATATTTTGATTGGCTTTCAGAATCGAAAAGTTAATAATAATTCATGGTGTTTTGCATGTAATATTTTTTTCTAATTTATTTAATAAATATTTGAAGTATAGCAGCCCTCAAATACGTTTAACCGCAAGCGCTGCTTCCTCGAGCCGACCTAATATCGCCATTCAGCCCATGCACTGACCTTCAAAAGTTGTCTGGCATTTTGAATTTGGAAAAAGTAACTTCAGATTCGTAATCAGCTCCCTCAAAAGCTCTGCTATGTGATGTTTCATTAAAATCGACCACTGATTTGATATTTTTCTCACGTTGCGGATTCAAACTTTTTGATTAACGTTTCTGTTCTGGGTTCTGTTTGACTATTATATCGGTTGAAAATATATTTACATATTTTTCCAAAATATGGCTTTTGCAGTCCCACTATTTTCGTAGTGGATTTTAATTACCCGAATAAGAGGACTTAAGATTTGTTGAGGACATAAACGATTTTTTGGCCACTGAAAGCACATCATAAGTAAACAAATTTCGTAGAGCAAAGATCCGTTTTTTATACACACAGCTTCAAAGCAGACAAATTTTGCTCATAGAAGTTTTTATATTACAAGTGAAAAAGTATTAATGCCCCCAATTTTCCGACTAGAAACGCCACTAAACCCTAACGTTACATTCATGTTTTTTGTTTTTGTTTTTTGTATTCAATTTATTTTCAAGGAAATAAAGAAATAAAAAAAAGTATTGAAAGTCTATTCTTGATACAGAAATTATTGTCATTGTTATGTAGTAGTATTTTATGCAGCTCATTTGAGTGGAATATTTTAATCTTGACAGGGCAAAAATATTCCGCAAAAATATTTATCAGAAAATTTCAGTCACACTTACCGGCGGCACTGGGCGGAGGCCTTCCCTTTGAGGAAATGAATGCCAACATCTCATTCCGGCTACCGGATCACTGTAGTGCATTTCATGCTGAAATTCTGGCTATCAGTGAAGGCCTGTTAGCCCTAAATAAAAGTGTTCTCACCACAAGAGGTATATACATATATTCTGATAGCCAATCGGCCCTGAAAGCTTTAAAATCGCCTAATATTAACTCGAAGACAGTAAAAGAATGTATCGACGTTTTGACAGAACTATCACAGTACTTTACATACAATAAACCTGCTCTGGATGCCGGGTCACAGTGGCATAGCAGGCAACTGCAAAGCAGATGAACTAGCGAGATTGGGTACCACATTACCGATCCAACCAGACAAAGCGAAAATACCTATACCTTTAGTAACTTGTATGATGCTTATAGACAAGCACACCATCAAAGCTGCCAACGGGCTATGGACTCAGTCCGTGACCTGTGCAATAATGACGTGGCCAGAATGGCACATGGGCCGCACCAACCGACTGTTGAAACTGAACAGGAAGAACATGAGAGACCTTCTCGGGATCCTAACACTGGTTGGTTGAATGAGGACAATGTAGAGTGAGGAAAGGGGACAGTCCTGGGGGTATCACAATGGGCCTACAGCAGCCCTACGTGTGTCAAACGACAACCACTAGACCTACCTACCTACTGACGACAAAAAACCTTTCAACGGGATCACCTCTTTTAATTTTCCTAGAAGAAATGATAGCTTATACTCCACGAGAGTTTACTTAAATAGAATTTAACACGAAAAATGTCAAAAAATTTTAAAAATTAAAAAAAAAAATATTTATCTCGTTAATTTTTGTTCCTCATCACATCTTCAAGACCCTTAAGGACTAAAATATTCCGCAGCAGCCTTTGTCGGAAAATTTCAGTCAGACTCGTTGAGGACAAAAAATTTCTCAATTTTTTTTTCCCTAACTTTTCTTGAAGAAATGATAGCCTATACTGTGCGAATATTTATTTAAAAAACATTTAACCCGAAAAATTTCAAAAAACCAAACATTCAAAAATGTTCATTCTTAGTTCTTCATCACATCTTCAAGCCCCTTAAGCACTAAAATATTTCGCAACAGCCTTTGTCGGAAAATTTCCTTCAGATTTACCGAAGACACAAATCTTTTAATGGGATCACCACTTTTAATTTTGCCTTCAAAAACTATAACCTACACTCTAATTAAAAACATTGAACTACTTTTCATTGAGACACCAAAAATTTCAAACAATTTTAAAAAGTAAAATATATAAAAATATAAATCTCGTTAATTTTTAGTTCTCCAACGCACTTGGAAACTTTATATTTTTCAGAATTTTCAAAATAAGGTAAAAATTACCGGTACGGGTAAGAGATATTGGGTTAAAATGTTCCGTCCAAATGTGCGCCATTCGATTTTGACAAAGAGTCTTTAAGACAATATTAAGCAGAAAAGTTTTTTTATTCAAATAATGTAGATCAACTTGATACCAAATAAGGAACAAAACGGCAGTTGGGCCCACAAGTTTTGGCCCAGCTATTCTTCTCTTGATGGGAGTTCGCCGCCATTCAATTTTCAAACTCATTGCGGTGTTCACTGGTCACTGGGTGATTGGCACTCATGCGTGGAAGCTTGGAATTCCGTACAACCCCTATTGCAGAAGCTGTGGGGATCCTGCAGAGAAGACTCTTAAGAACTTTCTCTGCAAATGTCCGGCTCTGGCGGCTAGGCGCTTGAGATTCCTTAGCGTGCCCTTTGGCGATGGCTTGTGGAAATTCTCCAGCCTATATCCCTTTTCTCTCCTCCACTACATCAACAGCACTGGATGGTTTTCTCTTCCCTCAAATTTTTCGCAGGTAGTGGTCCACATTATGGTACGTAAGTGCTACTTGAAGTGTACCTGTAGTACGCTTGCCATCTAACCTACCTACCTACCATTCTTCTTTCAGCTAAATTATTATACAGTATCTAGTTTTTTTTTCATGCCATTATGCATCACAGTGCTATTCATTTTATTTCATTGAAAGAGCCTTCGATTAGCTCGTAAGGCTCTTCAGATTTTATACTGAAAAATCGATGTTTGAATTTCTGTGACAGTTTTTAAAAATAAATTATATTCTCCATTGTTCCTAGCCGTTTACAAAATTTCTCCAAATTGTGTGAAATCACCATTTAAATTCCTCTCTAGCAGATTACTGCCTTAAACTTTAAACCCACTACCAACCAGTTACTGACAAAAATTAATATTAAATTTGAGAACTCAAACGAATCCGCTGCAGATTTTTGCAACTAATCCATAATTCATAAAATATATTTCCTAACTTATACTTTTTGCTAAGTTTTGCGATATGCAGCGGTTAGGTTAGCTACCAACTGAGTGGCAAAAAGTTCATTTCCACTTCCTAACTACGCTGAGTACTTTCTATTGCTTTAAGCGGCGTTGTCCAATATTCTACTCTACGGAAATATAGGGAGTTGCGTGCCCAGAAACTACGTTCACCGTTGTATAAACTCTGAGAAAAGTTACACAAACAACCAAAACACAAAAAAAAAAATACAAAAAAAACATGAAAGGGCGGATGACTTGTACACTTTACGCCCACATACAAAGATTTTTTGTTTTGGCTCTACACTTCGCTTTACTTCGCAGTTGCAGCGACTTTTGGTTGGCGAGCATAAGAAGAAAGTTCGGTGTAGGTATAAGAAGGTGTGTCTGTCTACTTCGGTATAACCCTATATATATATATATGTATATACACACATCCTAAGAAAAGTCTTAGTCTAGCGCCATTAGAGTTTATCACTTCTACGCTGCGCCTATTTAAGGCATTCTCATGAAATTTCATTAGTTATTTACCGAAAATGTCGGCCTGGCTTTACTATGCATAGCCAGACGCATAGGGTTGGCACATTTTTAATGTCTTTTTCTTGGTTATTTTTTTTTTGGTTCCTTCTTTTGATTATGGCATTATGAAAATTTGCGCTTTCCGGCTTAAAACAAAATATGACAGCTTAAGTAAAATCCGCTTTAGAGAAAATCTCTGAGAAATGCGAAAAATCGAGGAATAAAAAATACTAAAGAAAAGTGGAGAGGTTTGCAAGGAAAGTATAAGTACTTATACGCGTTTGTATGTGCATAAGCGTGTAATGCCAAAAGCGCTTAAAATCCAACCATATTTTACAAACGCTTGGAATTCACGACTACCAAAATGAAATTAAGTTGCTGCGAATGCGCACCTTAAGCAATTTTTTTATGTTTTTATCAACGTAAATTTAGTACAAATACATAGACCTTGAGATTTTGTGTGCATGTGTTTGCAAGTGTGGCTGTGTGTGTGGGTGATGGCGTGAAATATTAATGCCGTGTTAAAGTTTTATTGGAGCGCGCTCGCTCTTGTAATTGGGCGAGTGTTTATGTCTGGCAGGCAAAGCTTTCGTTAAATGCTGTTGAATCAGCTTCAAAGGCGAGCTGCCAAAAATGAGCAGCACAGCAGAGTGATTGAGTGCTATTCGGTTCGAGTCAGCGGTCTTTTGGAGAAATGCAAGGTAGTGAAGTTGAAGCAGCAAAATCTGGGTTACCTGCTACGTTAATTGCTTTTGATTACACGCACATACACACATATATTATATATATATATTATATATATATATATATGTATATATAATTTCTCAAAGTCGCTGCTGCTTAAGCGATTTTTGAAGATTTCCCAAATATTTGGCGTAAATATTTTCAAAGTCTTTTATTTCATGTGAAGCTCAAAGTAATGCTGGTTTATAAAGAAATGTGGATTGATTTTGGTTGGCGTTGAGCTTTCAAGCAGCATATATTTTCAGGGAAAACTCATTAAAAAATGAAGAGGAAACTCATTGCACATTTTTTCATTGAAAGTTGGGATGGAGTATTGAAAATGAAATGCTTTTGTTTTTCCAACCGCAATTGGTGAATAATGCAAGATTGCACATAGATGGAAATAAATACTATAAATTGTAAATCCTTTGCTCACGATGAGTTAGTTTACATTTTGAAAATCTCTATCTTAGATAAACAATAATCACTTTAATATTTATGAAATTACCTTATTCGGATGCCTTATATCAAAGAAGATTCGGAAGAGGATATAAGGAATATACAACAGAAACTAAAAAAATACTATTAAATCATCATCACCAAATGAAAATATAGGAACCCTATTTTTTTATTAAAAAATGCCAAAAAGTAAAACAAACTACATAAAATTAAATTCGTTTTTTTTTTTAGTTAAAAAAATACAAAAAAGGAAAATAAATTTCGTTTTTTTTCGTTTTTTTTGAAGCTTAATATTTCTCATACTTTTCAAAATAAGGTCAAAATTACCAACGTGGGTAAGAGATTTAAGCCCAAAAATGCTTCATCAAAATGTGCGCCATTCAATTTTGACAAAGAGTCTTTAAAACAATATTAATGAGAAATGTAGTTTTAACGAGTTTATTCAAATTATTTAGATCAAATTGATGGAAAATAAGGAACAAAACGGCAATTGGGACCACAAGTTTTCTCTCCAGCTATTCTTCTCTTATAACTATTATACCGCACCTAGTCTTTCTTTCGTGCTCTATGTCTCACAGTGTTATTAATTTTACTTGGTTGAAAGAGCCCACGATTAGCTCGCAAGGCTCTTCAAATTGTATACAGAAAAATTGGTGTTAAAGCTTCTGCCACAGTTTTTAAAAACGAATTATATTTTCTACTGTTTCAAGCCATTTCCAAAATTTCTCTAAATTGTGCGTAACCGCCATTTAAATTCCTGATTGCTTTAAATTATAAACCCACTACCAACCAGTTATTGATGAAAACGAATATTAAATTTCAAATCTCTTATTTCAAAGGAATCTATTGCAAATTAGCCATAATTCATAAAGTATATTGGTCAATTTAAACCTTTTCCTAAGGTATTAAATGAGAATAGAATTTTTTGAGTTGAACAATTGTCCTCGAAAAGGAGTCGGCTTTAAACTGTTGGTCCCCACATTTGCGAAACAACATCAAGCCCGGCGATACTACTTAACTCTGGTTGCCATTGTAAAGTGCAGCGCTTTTAGATTTCAAGTCTGTTAACTCACAGTATTACGCAGAGCCGAAAACGAATGCGAAAGGAAATACCAATAGGAATACGAATTCGAATACGAATACGGATAGGAATACGAATACGAATACGAATACGAATACGAATACGAATACGAATACGAATACGAATACGAATACGAACTTTTCTGGTGAATACGGTGGATGCTCCAACAATAGAAACTTTAATTTATGGATGTTAGCCATTGCCAAAATACTCTTGTGCACGTTGTTTTGTGCTGATAAAAAATATCTATTTTTTCTTTTGTAAATTGTGTACTTTTTCATGAATTTTCTGCTTAAATTGGTCTAAAAAGTTACAGTAATATTCAAAATTTATTGTTTTACTAGTTTGCAAATAACCCACGAACAAAATATCTTTCGCATAGCAAAAAACTGATGTTAACACCTTTTTGCCCAGTTTCTGGACACGAACTCGTTTCGGAGCCGAATAACCAGACTCACACCACTTTGCAGCCTCTTGTTTTGATTAGGGATCTTGTTAATAGACCCAAGTCTCTTGCGAATCGACGCACAAAATGCACTTTATTCTTGTGAAAGTGCTTTAATCTTGCTGAGAAAGTCGCATTCGAAAGTGTTTTTGTTCCATTCTTAGCGAATGCGGCACCCCGATTTGTGCACACATTTTTCTAAAACCCAATACTTTAGTAAGCAAAGTATTGCTTACAAAGCCCAATGAGATGCCTAGGGCTTCTACCAAATTCTCTTTCAGTCACTTGATGGCTTTCCAATACGATTTCCTGCGTTTTTTCTACGATTTCTGGTTTAGTTGTTTTTGGACGTCCTTGACATGGACTGCCTTCGAGGCTTGTATGGCCACGACAAAATTCACCAACCCATCTTTCTACTGTACTAATGGATTGCAAGGAGTATTAATACGCGTCTAACATTCGTTCAAAAATTTCCTTTGCTTCTAAACCCTTCAAAAATAAAAACTCAATCTTTGCACAACACTTGATTTTTGCCATTGTAGAAAATACAGTGACACATCGATACTAAATGACTTGTAAAGATAGAGTGAATTGAAAATTTTGTGGTAATATTGGGTTGGGGAATACATTCATAGCTTTTTACCAAAGACGTCACAATCGCCATTTTTGAACTTTGCAAACCATTTTCGCCCTGTAAAGTCGCATATGACAACTTCTCCATACACGGCGCAAATGTCCTGGGCTTTGGCAGCTTTTTGACTTCAATGGAAAGCAAATAAGAGCAGTTGGCGAAAATGTTGAGTTCTGCCTCCTGGGTGTTTCATTTCTAAGCCTCAAAACTATTATAATAAAAATTAAGTAATAAAAAAAGAGAAATACAATTAACATAGTTTTGTAGAGCAGAAAGGGTTCTATCGAATGACTACTTACCCTGTGCCTAACAGCAAACAAATCGTTGTAAAATAAGAGAAAATATAAAAACGCTATGAATTTATTCCCCAACCCTATATTTGCTTAAGGGTGGAGCTTGGTTTATGAGGTCTAAAAATTGCATCTCTTCGCGATTTTTTTTTAAGGAAAAAGTTAATTTATCACTGCAAAGTTTTTTCTATCTTTTAATGAACATTTAAAAAGTATAAAAAATTTTTGTACTGGTTAAAATAAGTTGAAAAAAATGTTTAACATAGAAATTAGTAGAGCGCTGCAACGCTGGAGTTTCCAACTGGAGTACAAGATACAGCTCGCAATTATTATCTAAAGCAAAAAGTTCAAATGGATTTCTAATTATCATGATTTTTTATTTTAGATGAACTAAGAAAACTGAGGGAAATTCCAAAATTTCAACTTTTTGGAGGTTCTAAAGAAAAAAATGCCTTTCTATAAAAAAAAAATTCACTTCAACTTGCTATAAAAATCTTGAAAATTTTTTTTTAATCTATTTTGATAGTTCAAATAGAAGAGAATTTAATACTGAAGGAAACAAGCTATGATTCATTTCAAAAGGTTCATTAGTTTTTTTTTCATTCATGTACGCCAATTCAAAGAAATCATAAAAATGAAAAGTCGAGAAAAGAAGATAAAGTTTGCACGAGTCTATAGCTGTCCGGTCACAGCGTAACTACCTAACGCTCGCCTACCTTTGGCTTTGTATCTACGGAAATATTGAGAATTAGGCTCTGTAACTTTGTGTGAGTATTCTGAAATATATTAGGAATCGCTTAAAATGAAAAAAAAAAATTTGATTTTTTTGACCTTATAAACTAGGCTCCCCCCTTAATCATTCTGGTACTCTTTGAGCTACCCAAGCCACAAACCAAAACAGCCTAAATATTTATCACCACAAAGCATAATTTTTTAACAGAAATATGAAGACTCTGAAAATATTATTCCCCAAAGTAATAATTCTAATCTAAAAGTAATTTCAAAGCGCTTCTTCAACAATGTACCACGACGTTTGATTTATGTCTATTCTATTTTTTATGTACCGCTTCCATGAGCAAAAATGTGGTTATGCTTGCAAAATATGTTGAGGGATAATCAACGACTTTTTTCTGTTACTCTCAACTATTTTGAGGCGTAATACCTTATCTGTTCCCCCTTCTTACTTGCATTTCGCTTTTTGCAACTATTTATTGATTACATTTTTCTGCATTTAACCACGCCTCGATTTCCAATTAATAAACTTTTACGTTGCACTCTTTGCAGAAATTCTATATAATATTTTTTAGCTGCTACCATTTATAATTTTTTCAATACCTTCTATATATGAGTCCATATGTGTGCACCTACAGTTGTAATGTAAAGTTGAACTCATCTCATTCTCTTGTGTGGCCATGCTTTGGCGCTTATTGCATTGTTCAATAATTAACAATCCTGTCGTTTATCTTGCTACCCGTTGCAGCCCTACAGCGACAGCAACTAAGCGGCAACATTCAATGCCCCAAACACCCGTACACCCATACTCCCCATATGTATGTATGCCTGAAGCTGACATGTGTATGTGTGTGTGCGCGAACATCGTACCCACTCAATAACATGGATTAGTATGACATATGTATGTGGCTGCCCTCACACACCAATATCCAATTTATTAACACAAATTGTATCTGTTCCAATGGCATGTAGCTGATATCCGCCCACAAAGCGTGCAACAACACGAAATGACAAAAACAAAAAGCAACAAGAAATAGAATAGCAAAAACTTCAGTGCAACGAAAAAACACACAAACAAAAGTATAACTCAACCAAACAATGTAAAACAACAAAAGCAACAAAAAAGAAAAATGTAAATAAAAAAATAATAACAGCAAAACAGAAAGCAAAACGGATGGTGAGAGGAAAACAGGGATTCACATCCTTTTGTGCGCTCACAATCAGGGCAGCTGTGGTTGGACTTTGGCAGAGCGGGCGAGGCGTAGTGATTCAAAGTTTGGTGTTTGCGCGCAAAAATTCGCACAATGAAACCGCATTTCGCTGAAAACTTTCAGTTTTTATTATTGTTGTCATTGTTGTGCTGGTTTTTGCTTCGACTTCTGTGCCTCACCCATTCACTCTCGGACGCCCGTTCCACCCGTTCGACCCTGTTGAGTGAGTGTTTTTGGGCGCCAATAGCAAAGTATAAACAAGCGCACCTACAGCGCCACTAAGTGTTTGTGTGTGTGTGTGCGTGCGCTTGTTTGTTTTTTCTACACGTCCTCTTGCCTGGAGTAGGTGCATTGGGAATTTAACACCAACACCAAACGACGTTGTATTTAGCGAGTTTATCAGTGCGACTGGGACTGCTGTACGGATGCGATGTGCGAATACACATCTTTTGCTTTTTAGCCAAAGGCATTGTGGCCGATTGCTGTTGCTCAGGAGAGCTCACTAAGCATATTTAACAGCACAAAGCAGTAATAGATAGCAGAGTGGTTTGACATGCCAACCGAGGCTACTCACTCACCCAACAAACACTCACCCACGTGCTGGGCATGAGCATGGAGGGGAGAGTGCGATAGGAGTATGCATTCTCATTTGTGCTATGTGATATGTCTCCATTTGTATGCGTATGAGTGTCTGTGTGTGTGTGGTCTTCAAAATATTTCGACGAAATATTTTTCACTTCGCTTAGTACTTAGCAAAGAGTCATCGAAGTTGCTAAACAAAGAAGTGCAGAAATGAAAAATGCAAGAATGTGCATTTTCAGTGTTGCGCGTACACCTGTGTGCACAATAACAGCAGCGCGACGAATTGCAAAGCTTTAATTATGTACTTCTTCTTCTTAATTGGCGCGCTAGAAAGCTTCTGTAAAATTTTTCCAGTCATACTCAGTCTAAGGGCAGATCTTTTGACTGCGTTTCTTACTACCAGTTTGATGGGATGCCAGCTGAGAATTCTTTCTACTGCCGCTGTTGGAGGGCCGGTTACACAAATTCTAGCAATCCTTTCCACGTTTCCCAATCTTCTAACGTGCGTGGCTTTATCGCACGCTGTCCACCAAATTGGCGAACCATGGAGCAGTTTGGACTAATGACTAGCCATAAACGAAAAAACGAACAAAAAAACGATATCAAAAATCAACGCTATTTTTGAGCCACTTCAAACTTCCATCTTGCCAAAAAATTTAAAAAGCTCTAAACCTGCATACTCGAATATTTTTTCTAAATTCTGACTAAGTTTTTAAAATTTTGATGTAAATTTGTTCAATTTTTTTAAATTTTGTACGAAACTTGAAACTCTGAGTAATGTAAATTCTGTTAAAGTACGACACATACACATTTAAAAATTAAATAAAAGACAAATAAAGAGTCAAGCGCTTGCATTGTGACGCGCTGCTAATATTGAGAACACAGGTGTATGTAGATGCAGTTATAAATTTATATAAATCGACGCATGCAATGAAGGTCATCTGCTTGGTGTTCTGAAAATTAATTAAAATTATCCCTTTCTGGCTGTAATTTATGATCTTCCAATTTGGTAGTTAAATGGCGAGTTTTACAAGCAATAAAATCAAGCAATAAAAGTCATTAATTAAGTTCGAATTCACTCAAAGAAGAGTTGCCAAATGTTACCTGAATCGCTATAATGTACAAATTATTCTTTTCTGCTCACACTTCGCAATAAGTAGGCAACCTAAATTATGTCGAATTTATTGTAACACACACACATACACATGCCGGCTTCAGGCAGACATATAGAAGTATGGGTGTACGGGTGTTTGGGGTATTGAATGTTTTTTTTCGTAGCCATATTAATCACTCGTCGCTTTCGATTATTATTCCATGGGCCCGGCTTTCGAGACCACCCACTCTGAGCATGAAACATCAGATGTGGGCAAAGAAAAAAATACTATGACAAACCTTTGAGTGCTTTTTTGCAAAAAAACCGAAATAAAGTATTCGTATGATAACAAAAAATGACGCCAAAAACTCCAACTAATAAATAACACAGGCCGACAAAATTTAACCAACATTCAGACCCAGAAACCAGACTATCTTCAAGAAAGATATCTGACTAAACTCACTGTCTCCAGGGTTAAGTGGGTTAGCCTGCTTGCGGTATGGTAGGGGTGGTTTCTAGGGGTTAGGGCTGTGTGTGACTCGGTACCCAAAGGTTAGATAGTGTAGGGGTGTGGTGAGTCAGCACACTTATGGTGTGAGACAAAATTTTAAGAAAAATAAGACTTAATTGAAGAAAATTAGTAATCGACTATATCATGTCTATGTTATCTCAATCGATTTTCAGGTGTAGGGAAATTTAGAAACATGAAAATTTCAAAATGCGATATCTCAGCGAAAAAAATGATATTTGATCAAACTCAACGCCATTTGAAAAAAGAAGGCTGGTATTTAAAGACGCCATCCTTTAATTTTGGTGAAAGAAAACATCTGCAAGTCTACATAACCTCAAATATGGGCAAAAACGGTGTTCTTTGCACTTTTAGGTTAGGATATCTCAAAAACCAGAGCTGATAGAGGAATTCTGAGACCAGATTTGGATTCAGCGCATCATAAACCTTCGGAAATATATAGTCTGGTTTCTGGGTCTCAGATGCTGTCGGCCGGTGTAATTAATGATCTTTTTATCTAGAACCAGATGATGGGAATAAGTTTCTTAGCTATCATCGCCATGTGATGATGCGATGCAGAAAACCATTTCTTTTCTACCGTTCAAGAAGCATCTCATATCTCACCAAACGTCTCTCGATGTCCCTTTCATTCAATTGTTGAGGCACCCAGTTACCTGCTTTCTGGACCACTCCCGTCGCGTGCAAACGTTTCCCTACGGTTGATCTGCCAACATCCAACTCTTTAGAGATATCATCAAGCGGTCGACATGTCGACATGCGTTTTCATCCAATAATTGTAGTAGTTGAGTATCTTATAGTTTTTTCGGAGCCCCTTCGCGATCTTTATCACTCACGTCGAAATTGCCACTTTGGAAGTATCGAAACCTTTCTTTACATTCTGCTATTTTTGTGTAACGAACGTACACATATTTGACGTCAAATAAAAAACAGGATCTTTATGCTTCAAACGACTGTCCACTAGTGCGGTCGAGACTCCACATATATACCTTAAAATCACCAATATATTTCTTTACGAGGGCGGAAACCTATTCCCATACCACAGTTTTCAAAATATTGTTTTCTACAGTTTTGGTTGAAAAAAAAGTTGTTCAAAAAAGATTTTAATATCTAATATCAGATTTATTTTCGCCAGAAAAAGGGGGCTAAAATTCTGTGCTTTCTGTGAGGAGTTGAACAATAAATATTAATTCTAGCAGTTTCTGAGGTGAGCCTTGGACGATTCAAATAGTTTGGGGAAAAGATAAATCCATTACTTTTTAGTAAAGTTTATTTAAAATGTTTTGGCTTGTTGCCTTCTGTCATAGGGTCTCGGTCATTATTGGTGAAAAGCGCTAGTAATCGATTTTCACAAGCTTCTCTTAACACCAACTTCTTATCACTCTGAAAGTTTTGCAATGAGAGAATAAGGTAGTAATAGCTTGGTGCCAGGTCGGGACTATATGGTGGATGCATTAAAACTTCCCCACCAAGCTTCGGGTTTTTGGCGAGTCACTACAAAGGTGTGTGGCCTTGCGTTGTTCTGATGAAACACAGCAGCTCCTCTGTTGGCCAATTCTGGCCCTTTATCCTCAATCACTAGCTTCAGTTTTGTGTTCCATTTGTTGACAGTAGAGATCTGAATTTAGTTTTGGTCCATACGGAAGCAACTCATAATAAATGGTTGCTTTCAAGTTCCACCAAACACATAATAAAACCTTCCTGACCGTTAGTCCTGCTTGGCGACCGCTTGAGCTGCTTTGCCACACTTTGACCACGACCGTTTTCGGTTGCATTATTGCCGTATGTGCCCCATTTATCATCACTTAAGAAATGAGTCGATTTCATTCCGTTTGGCGAAGCTGCGTAGATGAAAATTCGATCCATCATTTTTTTTGGTGTTAATTGGTGTGGTACCCAAACACCGAGCCTATGTTTGAATCCAGCCTTTCGCTAATGGTTTAACACTGTTTTATGGACGATATTCAGCTTCTGAGCGAACCTATGACTACTAACATGTCGGTCAACTTCGATTATTTTTGTGATTTTATCGACATTTTGATTAACCCTTTGGGGACGGAGCCGCTCGACGGTTGAGCGTCGCTGAGGACGAGAGATATTGGAATGCGCAATAAAGAAAATGAATACTTTGAACGTTAGAGAAACTAAGACTTTATTTAACACAAGAAAAATGTTTCATAGAATCAAAAACGAATTTCTCTTCTTCTTGATGAAGTAATTCCGTCATCTTCCGTCTTATCAGATTCAAAGTAATATTCGTCAGAACTGGGACTATCTAAAATATCAACTCCAGATCGCTTAGCCATCGTGTGTTGGGTAAAATATAAAATATATACATAAAAAGCCGGCTGGTTCCTATGGCAGAGAAATTCGTTTTGACATTACCGTCGGCTGACATCGTAAGTTTACATTATAAAGAAGGTAAGATTTCATCGGTAATGGCCCGTAATGTCTTTGAATCAAAACGTAACTCTTTTACTATACCTATGCGTATCTTATCGCTCAAAATGACAGACGTCACGAGCCTTTCAGCCACAAACTAATTTGGGCGGCTATATGCCGACACGCGTCCCCAAAGGGTTAACATAAAAATGCTTGAATGGAATCGACGATACCAAAATTGCACTTAATTAGCTGTCCTGGCTTGCATTTTCTCCTTTATCAAAGAAATATTGTAAGGTGTACCGAATTTTCTCTATATTGACTTCCATTATTAACACCCGTTAGCTTCCAATTGAATGGAACACACAAAAAACCGCAAAAGAATTTTTTTAATGTGAAATCTCACTTTAACACGGAGGATAAACTTAAAATTGTTTGATACTTTCGGGATATGAAATAATGGATTTATTTCTCTTCAAATTGAAATAAGCCCATCTTTAACATCACGCGAAGGAATTTGATATCATAAAATTGGAATTTGATATCATAAAATCTCATCAAAGCCAAATCGGTGAAGTGTAATTAGTAAAGCCACGTAGGAAAGGTTTGATTGTAGATAGAAATACCTGCTCAAAGAGCTTTAATGTAATGGGATACAAGTGTATGATGGCTGACGTCTTCATTTATTTCTTGGCTTAGCAGTCATAAATATATGTAATTTTCTCTCGTTTTCGAACAGCAGTCGAAATTTAAAGGGGGGTTAAAGATCTCACCGATAGCTTTGAAATGAATTGTCTTACATTCCTTGTGTTTTTTTCATTTTTGCATCAACAAATCATTAACTATCTGGCAGTAGAAACAAAAAACACCTTTTACTATTTGCTAACACAATTCAGTATCTGCATAGCAAAATGCTATGATAACTTTGCTAACTTTCTTGACAGTTTCTAAGTTGCCAACCAGAGTTTCATTTCCAAATGCCAATAGACGCAAGAGGAAAGCATCAATCGGCCCATTTTCACGCATCAAAGCGCTTTCAACTAGCAGCAGACACACTTTCAAGTGCTACCGTTTCCTGTGCGTTGCCAGACATCAACTGTTCCACTAAGTGCTTTTAACTGCTCGTTTACTTCCGTATGCACATGATAAGCTTACTTACCCAAGCCAGAGGCGATTATGAAGAAGCCAACGAGATGTAAATGCCTCAAACTTTTGGCATGGCTGGCATGATTTGTGCGCGCAGCATGCGACGGAGATGGCTTTTCAGAAAGGGACTTGCATGCACCAATCTCTCGCTGAAGGTGCCAGGGTATTTGTGGTATATCCACGGGTAGCCAAACTTTCACTGTTGATAAGTCGCAATGTGGAACTGAGCAGTGGAAACAGGCGACAGTAAAGGGAATTTATAAGTGGTGAAGTGGAGAAGAGAAACATTTTGTCGTAGAAAATTTTCGCATAAGCAAAAACCACAAAAAAAGAAATATTTTAGCAACACGAAAGCTAGAATTTTTGATGCACTCATTGGCATATGAGTAGATAATTTTACTCATCCATGCGCATACGCTTGCAACACCTACACTAAGATTGAGCACAATAACTTGTCCTGTTGCGGTTGACATATTTTTCGCAACTGCAAGCTGCATGCAACATAACCTCTAACGAGTGGCTCGTCTGCTGTTGCCGTTGCTGCTGTTGTTACTGTCGCATTAAACACTCACTACACAGCATATGCCCCTGGGTGGTATGTGCATGTGCTTGAGTAACTGGTGAAATTATTTGTGTATTATTAGCACAACTAGAAGAGTGAACTTGTGTTGTTGTGTGGCGGGCGCACTCTAAGTGGTAATGCATCTTTAAAATATTTGCAACATTCTGTTATACTTTCCACATACATACATGCGCATACTTGTATATACACAGCTACATAAAATGAACTCTCACTAAAAACAGATAAGTCTAAAATGGGAGAGGTACTAAATTCTGCTTTTCAAAATTCTTTTGGATGAAAATTCTGCAAAAATCAAAAAAAAAAAATTCTGTCCAGCCTAAATTCTTTTGGTTCAATATTCTGTATTTAAAATTCTGTATGATCAAAATGATGGAGAACTGAAATTCTGTACATTAAAATTCTGGAATCAAAATTATTTTTGATCAAAATGCTGTAAAAATATAACCAAATAAGCAGATAACCTGATAAGCACGCTTACCTGAATAGCACATTTATTTTATGAATAATGGAATTCTGATTTTATAGAAACCATAGTATATATACATACATACGTCAATTAAAGAAAATTTCAAAAATTCATTCAAAACAAAAGTTATTACATCATAATGGCGAAACAATTATTATGTTATTAAATTTTTAGCAATTCGCTTTAGAAAAGAAGCATGCCTTAATATAAGCCTCTTTTTGCTATTCTTTCAATTCTGTTGTTTGATTTTACAGCCTTCTTCGTTTGACTAATTTTGTGACCATTTTGAATTTTAGTTAGTTGTGCTTTCGCACAAACTAGCTCGCCTTTTAGATCATTAATTAGTTTGTACAACCCTGAGTTTCGTTTCCCAACAATAACTTTTAGCCGACGATGCCAAGCCTCAATACTGTTTTGCGTTCTGGGGAAAGCGATATTGGACTCATCGTACACTGACCAAAATTTTGGTGGGTATTTTGGCTGGGAGTTGTCTCGAGCTATGTAATTTCTTTCAAACCACGAGCAAAACTATTTTGTATCTTCGTCTTCAAGAGTACTAATATATAAAATTGATTATAGTACTCAGAGACTTCGTCGTGAGGCAAAAAAGCCAGAGCTTTTAACATTCTAATATGTAAGGAAAAATATGAATCATTTCCATAGTTCTGAACCAATCTGCAAACAAAAAAAAATTAAATATTTAGTACTTTATGGTAGTTGGGATGAAATTGTTCAGTATTTCAATATATTACACAATATACCTTCCTTTTTGTATTTTACGCCAAATTATTTGACTAAAATGAAAGAACATCCTTGCAATCTCGTATCGGGAAAATATTTTTTGGTAGCCGATATAATACCTATCTCAAAGTCACTAAGGATTCGTTTTGGATTTAATTGTATGCCATATCCTCGAGCAAATTGAATGAGCTCAATGAAAAACGTCTCATAGCTGGTAAGTGATTTTCTGCTCATAATGCAGAATACGGTTGCGCAAATTTCCTTCACATTGTTTCTGAAGCTATAAATACATACAAACATATGTACATTTGCTTTATGTAAATCTGTTTTGATAATATAGGAAACCATATGGGTCAAGACAAGTCATGTATTGGCAGTATTTTGTTTTGCAAAACTCTATATTGAAAAATCGGAAGAGCATATGGAAAAATAAAAAAAGTGCGCACTTTTTTTTATTTATCCATATGCTCTTCCGATTTTTCAATACAGAATTTTGCAATGCAGAATTTTGACAATACATAATTTTGATTTACAAAATTCAAAATTACAGTGTTCCGCAATACAGAATTTTAACATTACAGAATTTTGCATTACAGATTTTTGAATACAGAATATTGAATACAGAATTTTAAATACAGAATTTTGAACCAAAATCATATTGTACCCAACCCGTCTAAAATAAGCCATAAATTCTGTTAAACGAAAATATTTCACTGATAACAAGCTCAAGGGGCTTGTTGTTACATATTTGCTTTTCAGTTTTAAAATTGGTAGCGGTCGTATGAGTAACTTTTAAATGTACTGTAGGCAGCACAAATCTTAAATATACGGCTGGGGCGTATGAGTAACTTTTACTTGCATTTCGCACAGGTAATATTATTTTTTTCCACTTAGCGCTGGGGCGTATGCGTAACTATTAGTTCCGTTTTATAGAGGTAGAAATAGTGCATTCCCACAAAGCGCTGTGGCTTATGAATAACTTTTAAATGCATTCCACAAGGGTAGCAATGATCCTAGGCCACATGGCGCTGGGGCGTATGCGTAACTATTAGCTGCATTCTATAGAAGTAGGAATAGTGCTTGGTCTCATCGCGGTGGGGCGTATGAGTAGCATAATATTGTACGCGAAATTGGAAAATATCTAATATACAGTAGGTTCTGTTTTTATGCGGCTTTTTTTTATGCGGTTTTGAAATAGTGCGGTTTTTTTTTTTAATTACAAAATGCATGTTGACCTATCGGGAATTGTACATATAAACAAGATTCTAAACCAGCTAAGCAAAAACTCATCACAGATTACATCAGAAAAGCTAACCCTACAAGTATGGAAGATATATAAAGATATAATTTTCAAAGATACAATATTTTGTTTATGCGATTTTATTTAATTATTTCAGATTCATGCGGTCTATGGAACGTATCTATAGTAATAATATGGGACTAGTGCCCTTTTTTATGCGATTTTATTACATTATTTCAGATTTATGCGGTTTTAGCGTTTGAAACGTATCTATAGTTTTACTATAGAACTAGTAGCTTTTTTTATGCTGTTTTTTTTTATGCTGTTTCTTGCGGAACGTATCTACCGCATAAAAACAGAACCTACTGTACTAGTCATATTTCATGATAAAGCATGATAAACTGAATTGTGTTACATTTTGCATTTTGTGCTCTCAGCTGGGGTCAAATTAACTGGAAGCGGAATGTTAAAAAATAATTAAAAACAAAATTATATAAAAAAAATATTTAAAAAATTGTTATTACCTGCATGGGCTATTTGTAATCAGAAAAAAAAATATTTTGTTAAAAAAGGATGTATAGTCCATATTTTACTATATAGCGATTCCAAGTGAGATCCTAGTCCAGAGCCGTTGTCGTCAATTTTTTATTTGTAGTTTTGAGAAGTTAAGTGAACAGTTTTAAAAAACATTTATAAATTTAAGATGTATTCAGTTTTTAGGAATTTTCTAGATAATTTTTTAAAGTGAAATATCTATTGTTTGTTGAAACATTCCTAAAAGTTTGTGTTTTTAATTTGCTAGGATTGACTATATACTAGAAAACAAATTCTTTTGAGAAAAAATTTACATATACATACATATTTTTTTTTTTAAATATTTAGAAAAATTTTGTTTTGGCGTTTTTCTCAAGGAGGTAAAGTATACATTACAGTAAGAAGGGAGAATTTATTTATAATATAATGATTATCTAAATAATCTTTTGAATATTAATTTAGAAAAAAGAAGTTAGAAACCTAACTAAGAGCTGATTTATGTATACAATTTTTTTTCGCGAAAAAATGTGTATATTTTTGTTCAGAATTTTTGGGAAATTTTTTTTAACATTTTTTGCAAATAGTTTAAAAGCACATTACTGTAAGGAACAAAATTTACATCTAATTAAATATTTTACTAAGGTATCTTTGGAAGAATTAAGAAAAAGGGAAATCAGTAACCTAGCTAAAAACTGATTTATATAAACTGGGTTTTGGTGTCATATAAAAATTTATAAGAATCAAAAATTAGTTAAATTAACTTTTTGGCAATTGTTCTAATGGACATCTAAGTTTCATTTAAGTGGCGTAAAAATATCGAATATCTATAATATGATTTTTTAAGAGCTATAGGATAGTTTTTCAAAAAAACAAACGTAAAATTCAGAAAAATTCATGACATTTTTATTTAAATCGATAGTACAGTCCATATAATTTAATGTTTAAAGATTATTTCATGCAAATGTTGACCGCGACTGCGCTTAGTACAATTTTGGCATACTCTTTCCAATGTTTCGGCCGGTATTTCACATATAAAAGCTTTAATGTTGTCTTCCAATGCGTTAATTGAAGCAGGCTTGTCTGAATAGACATGAGCTTTAACATAGCCCCACGAAAAATAATCTAAAGGCGTTATATCGCACGATCTGGGTGTCCAATTGACAGGTCCCGAACGTGAAATAAAATGTTCACCGAACTCGCCTCCAACAAGTCCATTGTTACGCGTGCTGTATGGCATGTGGCACCGTTTTGCTGAAACCACATGTCATGCAAGTCAAGCACTTGCATTTTGGGCAAAAAAAAGTTGGATATCATTTCACGGTGGCGCTCACCATTTACAGTTACGTTACGATTCGCAAGATCTTTGAAGAAGTACGGTCCAATGATACCTTCAGCCCATAAACCGCTCCAAACTGTGACCTTTTCTGGATACATTGGTAGCTTTTGCAATTCTTCTGGCTGATCTTCACTCCAAAATCGACAATTCTGCTTATTTACATACCCATTGATCCAAAAATAAGCTTCGTCGCTGAGCATAATTTTTCGACTTTAAACTTTCTTAACAAAATGCGCATTTTTATAATAAAATTCAATGATTTGCAAGCGTTGTTCGTTTGTAAGACGATTCATGGTTAATTTATAGACCAAACTGAAGATGTTTGACAGTGAAACAAAACACGAAACGTGCGTCAGCTGCTTAAACCAACTGTTTAAAAAGATAATAGCTAAAAAATCACCCGTTATTAGTTAGGTTTTCACTCATCACACTTTATGCCAATTTTTTAATATTGTTTTGTAGTTTTTTATACATATTTTTATTTATTTTGGCTAATTTTGTTATATATATTTTTTGTAATATAATATTTTTTTTTTTTTACTTTTTATTTTTATTCTATTTTTTATTTTAAGTTTGATTGCAACTAGTTACAAAGAAAAATATTATTAACTTATTGACCTTATAATATGAGGTACATAAAACACTTAATGTCCGACTCTGTTTACTCCATTAATTCTTTCGGTTTTTTTGCGTTTCAAATGTTTTCTCCAATTAGTTGGATTAAAAAGAATTTGATGCCTGCGTATTAACATGTTTTTTTTTCCTCTTAGTTGTGTCTGCTATCGAGTCAATATTGATTTCAAGAAATCGTTGAAGACCGAGGAGCACCAACTGCACATTTAATAATTTTATTCTGAAACTTTGTATTTCATTTAATTTAATATGCCATTTAATGGCCCAATTTTATGTTTCATTTATGACTAATTTTAATTGTGGTGCCGATGCGTTTTCCAGTTTTCCATGTTTCCTATCGAAAGAGTAGCTGTATCGTCAGCAAAAGTAGATGTTACGCAGTTTGGATTGCATAGCAAATCACACATCTAGAGCGAATATAATAAAGGGCTAAGTACGTTTCCTCTGGGACTCCCTGCTTTAATTTTCTGAGACACGAAAATAAATTTTCTCTTTTTACTCATAAATGCGAATGTAAAAGCGATAAAGAAGTACTACTTGGGTGGTAGCGCATTTATTTTCTTTAGTACTATACTTTGTCATATAAATATCTGCCGTTCTTGATGTCTTTATCAAGGACTACTGCAGTGCAAGTTTTTCCTTCTCCCAAAGCTTTTTCAGTTATTCGAACTATCCTATGAAGTTGATCAATAGTCGAATTTTTCGTGCGGAAACCAGAACCTAATTGATTAATTTCACTGAAAAAATAAAAAAACGTATACATTTTAGCCTCCCAATTTTGTTTTTTTTTTACCTATACAAATTAATCGAATTTTTCTAATATGTAAAAGCCTATCACTTTCCGGGGCGTATGAGTAATGTCAATGTGGCAATGAATTTCTTTCATTACTCGATGTCATTTGGCACACACAGCGCTTTAACTGCAAAGCATGAAATATTTGCACTTTCATTTTAATCTTAATATTTATTACCCCCACAAATTTCTTGCTGCGCTAATTGCACTACTTCACACCTTCTGCCATCTACTTCATTAGCTAAAAAATGTGTCTACTAGGCGCCTTTACAAGTACAAATTGCTGAAAATTATCAAATATTTTTTCTTTTTCAAATTATTTTTGCATTTTTTGTCATTTTATTTATTCTCAATAACGAAATTTGTCACCTTTCAAGACTGCAAAGAAATTCCTAAACGAAAATATTTCTATCAATCCACTAGCACTTGGCCTGCGAGAAGTTGCAGCAATTCGCCTTCTCGTATTGTCTTCGTTAAAGTGTCAAGTTTTTTGTCTTTGCCTATTTTATTAAGATTTATACAAAAGTCATAAATCATAGAGGGGTTAACGTTAAGTCAACAACAACTCATTTGCTTGGCCAACGTCTACTTCTTGGACTATCTTTGACTGCTATTTCCTGCAAGCAGCGGCAAATTACCTCAAGCCAACCCGCCTTTTTAAGAGTCCTGATTGTACCAAAAGTGACACACATACATACATATATATGAAGCACACACGCACACACATACATAAACTTAAAGCAAGCGCATAATCCCGTTAATACGCTTTGAAATTTGATATATTAAATGCTCAACTAACGTAAACATGTCGATGACATTTCGTAATTAGTATTACCCTAAGTCAACAACACGAGGCGCCAGCTGCTGCAACAGGAAACAGAACGAAAGGCAAACTTCAAGCAGAGATTCACGCCGGTCGGCGCTGATATTAGGAGATGGCAGCTGCTACGTCTTCATTACGGGTTTAATCATTTCATTGCTTTCTAACCGCACCTGCAGCCTTAAGCATTCGTCCCTTCGGCCTTTAGCCTTTTCGCCTTTTCACACTTTGGACTCGCCTGCGCCTTGTTTGTCTTGTCCACCATAACCTCAATGAAATTGTTATGCATAAAATTGTATGTACCAGAGTTCAGCGTACAAGTACACCAATACAAGGGCAAATGGCAGCGGAGATTCTTTGTGGCTGCTGGAGCAAAAATAGCTCGAAATGGAAAAACTTGAGGAAATCGCCACGACGAATGCGTACCAAAAGAAATGTGAATCAGTGAGAGTTGAGAAAGACATAGCTAGCAGGCACAGTATGTTGTGTGTGTGTGTGTGTGGCACATATATTCATGCGCATATTTACTCGAGTGTGCTTGTATGCGTAGAAACTGGTGTATGCCGTTTGACAGTGATTAATGAAATTTCTGGAGCATGTCTACTATGCAGACAGCCCGAGCCGCACACTGCTGTAAACACAAACAGTTGCACATTTCGACAAAGCAATACTCACATTGCAGAAAATGCAGATAAAGAACTATTTTACTTAGCTCTAAATGATTGCCAGAGAATATGTGGAAGTGTGTGTGTGTGTATGCGTACTAATGTGCAAAATAAATATCTTCATGGGATGCTTGCCGACTCAGACAATTTATGGTTGGGTTTAGTAGGGTTTACATAATTCAAATGGTATAGATGTGCGTATGTATGTCTGTGTGTTGGACCTGGTGAGTGGTGCAATTTAGTTTAAATGTGAAAACGAGTAAGCGTTAAGGATTGAGTGGTGCTACCGTTATTTACTTGAACCTATAGCGGAGCCTGGAATTACTTTTAAAAAATGTGGACGACAAACGAGGGTAGGAATAGGTACGGAGTAAATAAAACAGTAAATAAGATATACAGTTTTCAATTAATTAATTAAAAAAATTATGAAAATTGGATTAAATATAAAATATTTGATTTTCTGGCAAATAATTCGATACGAATAGCTGCAAATATAGACTTGAATTAATATGCCACAATTCGCTATAAAAATAATATCTTAAATTTAATGGCGATTTTGAGTGAAATGATTCAAGTCTGACTTTTTTCAGAAAACTTTTATTTCTTATTTTTTCTCAATTAATTTTAATGAAAGAAATCAATAAAAAAAAAAACAAATCCAAGTTTCAAACTTTTTGCCAATTTAAAAAAAAAAAATTATTAAAAAATGTTCTTGAAAATTTGAAGCTTTTAAGACAGTTGGGCTATAACATTGAATTTTGCATTACTAAATCGCCTAGAAATCACACTGATTTTTGAAAATTTTTTTTTTAATCGTATCTATCATCCGAAAACTTGAAAAAATGCACAAAACTACCTGAGAAAAAATCGTCAAAAAACCATAAAACAGAATGCTACGGATTTTTTTTAAATTCACATTAAAAACATTGAAATTTTAATGCAAATTTCTTAAATTTTTTAACATTTTTAAATTTATAAATTTGCTCAAATTTCGAAACTTGGATTTTGATTGAATTTTTTGGGAACACGAATTGCATTTTCATAAAAAAACTTGAATTAAATAAGAAACAAAAACAAGACTTGTCAATACCTCCCTGTGATTTAGTTAGTTATCGCACTGTATTATGGCGCGGTCGGTTATTTAGTTGGTTACAACTTGCACGACCGCAGCCGCAGCCGAATGCGTTGGTGCGTGACTACCATTCAATTTTCCATGCGGAGCTATTCGCCATAATGCAAACAGTGCAAATCATATCCAAAAAAGTGTTCGAGAACGTAAAAATTGAAATACTTTCGGACAGCCAATCGGTTCTCAAAGCCTTGAATGGCTTCACATTCAAGTCACAAGTCCTTAAAGAGGGTAACAATGCACTCAACAAACTGGCCACTCATAGTCAGGTCTCACTGATTTGGGTACCAGGACATGAGCGGCACTAAGTAAACGAGTTGGCAGACCTGTATGCCAACAATGGGGCAGAAGGGCTATCTATTGAAGCAACCCCATTTTTCAGCTTTAACAAAAATATTATAAAAGACGAAACCAAAAAATGGATTCAATCTAAAATCAGGCAACACTGGACCGGCGCAAATGGCCTTAATCACTCTAAAGAGTTTTTGAACTTCAATGCTAACAGAGCAAAATGTGCTGTAACCATTGCCAAAAAGGGCCTCAAATTACACTTTGCAGCACTTACGAGTCTTTTTGCCTGTAATAAACACTTTAACACAATGAGATTTCCTAGTACAATGCCATCCAGGTTCTGTTGTGATGAAGAAGCGTCTATGGAACACTTAATCACCAACTGTGAGGCATAAGGCCACAGGAGACACAGAATCCTAGGCTTATACCTACTAGAGGAGGAAGTCCCACAATTGCTCCCTCCTAAGGAGCTGGTTCGAATCCTCGGTATACTAAATAATTATAATTAAGTGATTAGGGGCGCACAATAGATTAATCTGGTCGCAGTGCATAAAAGCCTCAGCCTAACCCGTGCAACCATTACCACTATAACTATCATTCGGAATGCGTAGGTTCACCCCTTCGTGCATGAAACACCGAAGTGATTGAAAAAGTTGTTTCTGATAGTGGTCGCCCCTCGGCAGGCAATGACAAACCTCCGAGTGTATTTCTGCCATGAAAACACTGCTTAGAAAACGCCACCTGCCGTTCTGAGTCGGCTTAAAATTGTAGGTCCATCCATTTGTGGAACAACATAATGACGCCCGCCACAAATAGGAGGAAGTACTCGGTGAAACACCCCAAAAGGGGGTAAGAAATCCATTATGTTAGAAGGAAATTTTTTCGGCAATGGTTTAAAACTATTTCATGGTCGATTTTTTAGGTCCTGAGCGATGCTACGACTACTGACCTTCCGGTCAACTTCGATTATTTCTGTGATTTTATCGACCTTTTCTTAACATCAAAAAAGCCTGAAGGGAATCGATGAAAGCAAAAACGCACACAGTTTGCTGCTGCCATAACACCGTTCACAATTTCAGCGGCCTGGCTTACTTTTTCGTCTTTATCAAAGAAAAACTCTAAAATATCCCAAATTTTCTTTTTACTGACTCCCATTGTAACACCATCATCATCATTCACAGCATTACAACGCGGGGTGCGTCAAAGCTTCCTTCACAAAACTCCTCCAAAGTGTTCTATTCCTTGCTTTTCCTTCGTAGTTGCGAATTCCGATAAAAGACGATAATACATTTTAAATTGTTTGATCGAGATATAGTCATCTACCGAAAAACAATGGATTTAATTTTCCCCAAACTTTTAATAGAAATGTTTTCTTTACTGATTATTCTTCCTTAATTCTTTGTTATTTGCACGGTGCTCAGTTCGTTCCGCTTTTAAGCCAAAAAAAAAAAAAAATATTTTTTGAAATTGCAACACTGGCCTGGTCACTTGAGTTAAGGTCTAGTTGCTGTAAGCTGGCTAGCATCACTGTGCCCTCATAAAAACATTTTTAGACATGCCTTATAGACACTCTAATGCAAAAAATAAATATTTTAGTAAACAGGAATAATAAAATAAAAGGAATTCTCTTAGAGAAGAGGCTACAGCTTTACGTACCAAAAAATTTTGGGAATCGATTTGCATAAATGACGTAGCGTTGGACAGGCCATATTTCAGACAGCTCGAAAATTTAGTGTATTCTCAGTAATTTTTTTTTACCATTAAATAAATGAAAAACGCTACTTAAGTGTTTTAGACTTTTTATTTAAATTCTTTTACATACCAAAATGATAACAAAAACACTTCTTTTAATTTTAATAATTTTAAAAATTGCGCTGAAGTTGACCCTCCGGAAAAACTGGACCTGAACGGTGTTGTCCATTTTGGTTCTTCTATTTATCTAAAAGACAAAAACCAAGAAAATTATTAATTGGATTGACTGTAGCTACGCCCGTACTAGAACAAAAAAACACAAAAAAAAAAAATTGAAAAAATACCGCGGTTTTGATTTCACACTCTAAAAATCGGGTTTTTTCAGTTGTTTAATAAAAAAAAAAAACGAAATAATTGAAGTACTAATATGATTCTAATACGGGCGATAGCCTATGATGCTGTGAACAACATACTAAAATTTCAGACCATTGAATATTAATTTTTTTTATTGACAGCACTGGGCCGAAAAAAGTCGTTTCGAGATAAATGAGTTTAGAATTTGAGCTACAGGAGCGCGCGGACCTCTCTCTACCTAGTTAATGGGCTGTAGAAGTTATACTATTGGGAAATTCTGCATGAAAATTTCACAGTATATTCTTGAGATGCTGTACTTTCGAAATATCGAAAAAACAAAAAATCAATTTTTTGAAATTTCTAGACCACCTGGTCCCCTTGAATTAGGTTATTTTCAAAACATTTTTCTACGCGGTTATATGTTAAAATTTCGTGCTATATTCATATGGTTCCTTTGTCCAAATTGTAGTTATTCAAAAGGCTGATGAATTACCTTCCAAATAAGATATTTTTCGGGATGGTCTCTCTCAGTCATAATGAGTCTGGCTTGGTACGAGAAAACGCACTTTCCTCAAAACAACACTTTGCAAGTCGACCGGATACAGAACCCGAACAAATCTTGATCGATTGGCTTGAAAATTTGACTTTGTTTTACAGATCCACTGCCCGGCATCCCGAGATTTCGGGATCACAGCCTACATGGAATTCCGAAAACCCCGGCAGTTGTCTATTTAAATTCTAGGAATTTTGAGTATAATTTTTTACATCAGATTCCATTCCCGTCGCTCTTGAATACAGTGGGCGCGCTATATAGTGAACACTACAATTTTTACATGGATTACTATAAAAAGGACTGATAAATTACGTTCTAAACAAGGTATTTTTCAGGATAGCCTCTCTAAAGCTTCAGAAGTTATGAGTGCTTGAAAATACTCCACCCAACCAAAAAAAAATAAAAAATAAAAAAAAATGGGGAAATTATATAAATTAACTGCCCAAGAAAATTAAACTTTTTCTTGATTTGCAGTAAGGGTTTCGAGATAGTTTCTTTTATAATATTTTAATCTGTGCTCCTTCCCCATCTCTGTACTAAAAAAAAAATCCTTGAGTTATATATTTCCGAATAGTTGGCATTCAATGACGGCAATGCAATAATTTTTCGAGTAGCAGATAAACGCCAGCAAAGATACTTTCCGAAGTGCAAAATCTGTAATCTTAAGTACACAATTCGCATCTTCATGTATACCTAAAATTTAAAACTCATTTCTGAACCAAACAAAAAATGTTTTAGCGGGTCTGGACCACATCACGAGTTATTAAAAAGTGCTTAGTGCAAAAATCTTAACCTTAAATTATATTTTGAAAAAATCGAAGCCAAAGAAATAACCGCTTTTTGTTACATTTAATTTGGAATAGCTACATAAAGGAAATTAATTTCATTTCCATAAATGGAAAAAAAACAGGTGCACTTCACTGCGTGCATAAGAAATTTTATATTCGTAGGTGTACTTGCCGCTAAAAAAAACATAAACCATCCTACTTCTAAGGCACAACCCACCGAAGAAAGCAAAAAAGTGCAAACAAAAGCAATGCGCTGTACAATCTGAATCTCATCTCAATACTCTTCTTCTGTAAGGCGAGCAAAAAAACAAAGCAATAAGGAAATCGCTGTGCCCTCAACCCCAAACACTGCCTTCAGCTGCGTACAGCTTATAAATGCCACTATAGTGGTAGTGCTGATAACTGTCGGAGCGACTTTGCGTGTTTGTCGTGCAAAAATGTTCATATTATCTAGTCGAGCTTTAGCAAAGAATCCGCTTGATGGCAGCTTTGTTGATACGGAAAAACCTGCGAAGCGCCAGAAGAACAGACGAAATAGCTAACGACTGGCACGTCGTCGCATCGGCTGCATCAACAATGCAACAACACATCTGAGCAGCACGTTAAGTTGCAGTGCGAAGATAAACTCACAAACAATCATTCATCCGTTGTATGCATGCGTACGTGTGTATGTATTGGTAACTATGCAAGGGTATGCACACACGCACAAACACATATGGGAGTATAGCCTGAACTTCATAGCATCAGTTATTGCCCGACACAACAGTTCAGCACTTGTCGCTTGTGTTAGGCTTACAAATATTTTCTACTCCCATTGCTCAACTGATTTGACATTCTGCAATACAACAACAACAACACTCTGCATACAATGTGATGTGTTTAAGCGAGCGTTGTTGTTTTTTACGCTAAGCATGGTTCTTTTTTTTTCTTTGTTGGCGGCATTTACATGCGTTTGCGGGGGTTTTAATCGCCTCTGTTGATGGTCCACCAGATTTTGTGTCAATTGGCTGTCTTTTTTTCAGTGCTTCTTTTTCTGTATGTTTTTCTGTTTGCTGGTGTAGTTGAGTGAGGTTGGCCTTTTGCTTTGATACCGCAACATTTTTTAATCTATATTTTGACTGCTGTTTTGTCCTTGTCGTTTATTAACATTTGCACTAGTTTTACCATTTTAAGCGCCTTTAGTCTATTATTGTTGACTGTGTGGGTACATCTGGACACCTTTTTTGTAGGCTTCTTTTATTTAGGATCAAGTAACAAATTTCGAGTAGTTCTTCGCTTTATTTCGACAATAAACTTAAAATAAAATAATATAATTAAGCGGATCCGATTCGTATCAAGTAAACTTTTGTCCATCTTACCTCCAGCCCGCAAATGAAGCCCCACAGTACTCTAAATCAGATTGACAGTAATTTCCAGTAGAATTTATAAACAAAGGCTATGCGGCTATAAAAGGTCTTAAATGCAATGTTTAGTGTAGATTTAGTTCCTTTTTTTTGTAAGGCACCAAAAATTAGTAAAGGGTGTTTTTTTCAGAGGTAGGTTTTCAAGTTGGCACTACTTTTTTCGTAGATGGTTTTTTTGACAGCTGTCACTTGATTTATGCTCAGTTTGGTTTGCCATTTCATAATGAATAGACTTACACCTGAACAACGTTTGCAAATCGTGCAAATTTATTACGAAAATAATGGTTCGGTTCGCGCGACGCATCACAAGAAAATTTTGTTCAGCGATGAAGCTCACTTTTGGTTGAATGGGTATGTCAATAAGCAAAATTGTCGCATTTGGAGTGAACATAATCCACAAGCCATTGCTGAGACGCCGTTACATCTTCAAAAAGTCACTGTTTGGTGTGCTCTATGGGCAAAGGGAATCATTGGTCCATATTTCTTTAAAAATGAAGCCGGCCATAATGTTACAGTCAATGGAGACCGCTATAGAGCCATGATTAATGACTTTTTCGTGCCTGAATTGGACGATGTTGATGTGGACGACCTTTGGTTCCAACAAGACGGCGCTACATGCCATACAGCCAACGCAACAATCGACTTATTGAAGGACACTTTTGGTGAGCGCATTATCTCGCGCCGTGGACCTGTGGCGTGGCCTCCAAGATCGTGCGATACAACACCGCTGGACTATTTCTTGTCGGGCTATGTGAAGTCGCTTGTCTACGCAGATAAGCCCGAGACGATTGACGTCTTGGAAGAGAATATTCGGCGCGTTATTACTGACATACGGCCCCAATTGCTGCAAAAAGTGGTCGAAAATTGGGCCTCTCGGCTGGAATTTATTCGAACCAGCCGCGGCGGCCATTTGCCCAAAATCATTTTTAAAACATAATGGCAAACCCTTATCTTTATAATAAAGCTAAGTTCTTGGCCATAACATTAAATTACATATATACGTTTTATTGCATCTTGAAAGCCTAACCTCTAAAAAAACACCCTTTATAAAAGTTAAAACATTTAGCATCTTCAGTTTTCTTCGACATGGGATTACTACGATCTCTGAGACACTTTATATTAGTTTGGGGAAACAGAAATTCATTGTTTTCTTGGTATATGGCTGTAGTATCGATCAAACAATATAAAGTTGGTGTTCGTTGTCAAGGTGACATTTCACACTGAAAAAATGTGTTTGCTGTTTTTTGTTTGTTCCATTCAGTTGCGGATCGCAGGGTGTTCATATAAGTCAACAAAGAGAAAATTCTGTACATTTTAGAGTTTTTCTTTGATAAAGGGAGAAGTGTAGCCAGCCAACTCAAATTTCTAACGGTGTTTTTGGTGCCGATCAGGCATATTTTAAGTTAAAGAAAATGTCGATAATGTCAATAAAATCACAGAAATAATCGAAATTGGCTGGTATATTAGTAGGTGTAGCATCACCCAGGACTTTTCTTTTTATTTCACAGCAATTTTGAGTATTATTGTTGCCGACTTAAGCAACCCGTAAAAATTTACGAAATAGAGCAACTCTGCGCGAAATTATCAGTTGTCATTATAACTAAGCTTTACTCTTTTATATCGCTCATTTCATTTTTATCGGTGCACGCGGACACATATAAGGCCCAATTGAAAGAAATAAAGAATAAGAGAGGAAACCTAAGGTAAATAAAAACTGAAATATAATTAAATTATGAATTGTAAAAAATATGTAAAAACTAAAAGAATGAAATAAATAAATACCTTTACAGGTTTTTTAAAGCATCCATCAAAGAAGCTATTAAAAATTAGAATCCTCTTTTCTTTACAACAATTATTTTTTTACATCGGATTCCATTACAGTCGCTCTTGAATACAATGGAATTTTTACATGGACTACTTTAAGTATTGAACAATCGAAAATTTCCAAATAATGAAGAAAATTTTGCAACTCCATAGCTCCAGAAAGTAACTAAAAAAGTCAATTAATAAGAAACGGAAGCGGTTGTTCCCCTAAATTGTACTTTGTCTGATGAAACAGCTGCTATTTGCTGTTAGCGTTGGCACTAACTTGCTTTTTGTCGACTGCGAATCATTTGTGGATGGAAGTGTGCTATTTGACGTATACTCAAAAGTTCCTGAATGCTAATACAATAAATTGAAAATATCTTCATGACGTTGAGCGAAATTCTTACGTTGAAAATCTCAAATCATTAAAAATATTCGTATCATCTCGGCAAAATATTTGGAGTAGCTGAATTCGCCATTTCGGAAATAAGTAAAAAGTGACGTCACATATTTTAAACAGGCCTTAAAATAATTAGTTCACTATATCCATAACAGACTGTAGTATAATTTTTTCTATAACTTTTGTTACTCTCTTTGAATGAGAAATCTTAAAGAAATCAAAAACATCTTAATTTACAAATGTTTTCGGGATCCCGAAATTATAAAACAGATCCCGAAGTTTTGGGATCAGTAAATTCCGAAAATTTTCATGCGTGCTGTATATTATAGTGCATGAAAATAACTTCTTTTTTGGTTTAATATATTTTTATTATATAGTTTTTTAGAAAATTCCGAATTTATTTGCTTTGTTTGACGATAAACAATTTTTTTAATTTTTATTTAATTTAAATTTTTGTTGTGGAAAACAGATGGAGAGGCAGATCTGTGTGTGTCTGCAGCAAGAGCAAAGCTGCGCTCATGGCTTTAGACAACCCCCCAACCACTTCAAGGGGAGTCGAGCCCTGTAAACCCGGCCTGAATAATGTCGGTAGACATATGATCCTAAAGCTTACATGAGTCCCGGGACACGTGGGTATCGCGAGCAACGATATCTCTGAATCTTTAGCTAGGAATGGCTCTAAAGCCAATTTCTTTGGCCCGAAGCTCATTCTGTAGCTCCCTTCTGCAGCCATCAAAGCCACGGTTAGCAAACGGGCTACTTTAACCCACAAGTGAACTTGGCAGGCTGAGAGAGGCTACGTATAATTGAAACTGATGTTAGCTCTCATGTCTGACCGACTGTCGCAGTTCATCCTGTCACTAAACAGAGGGAACTATAGGCAGCTGGTTGGACTGATGATGAACCACTTTCTATGGACGAAGACAGTGCACTCTAACCTGTACGCGGAGAGGAGGATGATACGGCGGACCACTTTCTAAGCGTCTGTCTGGCCTTCGCTCGAATCAGTATTGAGGTTTTGTGTTAAGGAGCGGCCACCTTGGCTCCTTGGCACTACAAGATCTACTCAGATTTCTTTGGAAGTAGGGTAGATTTAAAGAAAATGAAATTAGAAAGGGAACTCGAGCGCAGTACAATGGACTTAATGCTGTCTGAGTGCTGTACTTGCAAGTTTGTTACGACAAAAACAAAAAAAAAAAATCCTGTCTTTAAAAAATGCATATATAACAAAACTTCTTCATACTACCCCTTTAACTAAATTGTGCAAAGCACCAACAAACACCCCCACTCCCAAAAATACCCGCGCAGAAACGCTCACGCAAGAATATTAAAGCTCACCAATCAGTTTAAAGTGTATGCAATTCCTATAATCAAATGCAGGCTGACACAAACAAGAGGCGCCGGAACTGCTGCTAAAATACGAGATTTGATAAATGTGTTTCATACCCAAACATTTGAGTACTCTCCGCAAAACTACACGTACAATCGGCCATGTAGTGTTAGTGGTATGTACTGCTATGTTTACATATACATACATATGTATGTGCATTGTACTTGCGTAGGTGTCCTGTGCATATGAAAGCACTACACGCCACACTATAACACCTTCCATGGTCACACGTCACACGCCTTACACCTAATGCCTCAGAGCGTTGAATAAATCGTGTAAAAATCCCTCAAGTGTCCAATCTGCAGGACATTTTCACAGTTTGGTTAACACGCGTGCAGATAAATGTACAACTTGAGTGCGCACACACTTGCACGCATTTACACACACATAAATGTAGCGCACAATATTACATTTGCAATTGTGAGTGTATACGTGCGGCTCTGGCAGAGGTTTAAGTGTATGTGGGAGTATGTTGAGCTCTAAGTGTTTGCCAGTACTATAATGCTGGTCATATAGGTATCTATACGCGAGTGTGTAAAGGGTGGTTTTAGAGGCAGATTACTTTTAATTAACAGCGCTGCTTGCTGCGACAGTTAGTTTGAAAGTTTACTGTTGATTTGAGTCAGTGTTGAAACACTTTTTAATTTTCATGTGGTGCGCTTTATGGACCCCTCAAAGTGTTCTTCTTGGTTACAATGATCGACAAAGACGAACTGTTAATTGGTAACATGGAGGACTTTGGTATTTTTACTTTGTTTTGACGCCTTGAGGTAGAAAACAAGTATACAAAAAATTTTGTAAGTCATAATTTTTTTATATGAAAAAAGATCTGAAACTCTACTTGAACTGCAGCTTGAAAATATATATTTGAAAAAATATAACTTGAAGCTTGTACCGCGGTTACATCCTTTTCTGGGTCACTTGTCTGAGTTGGTGCTGTTGGTATAGGTAAATCAGTGCTAGAAGGAAGTGGTTGTGTTGCAGAATGTGCACTTGAATCTTTCACAGTGATATACTAAAGGGCTTTCCAATAAGAGGTGTTATTTTGATATTCAAAGAAAAATGCTATAATATTTCTTAATATAAACGATCGGATGTTTGTTTCATCATAAAATGACCTCCACGGCCACGCTCACAGGAAAATATCCTTTTCATGAAATGTTTTATAACCGAACTGCAAAGTGGCTGCCCTATGCCCTCGATAGCCTCACGAATTCCATCTCTGAGGTCTTGAATCGACCCTGGCCTGTTGCCGTAGACTTTCTCTTTCACGTGGCCCTAAAAAAAAGTCACAAGATGTTAAATCACAAGATCTCGGTGGTCAATTGTGATCACCTTTTCGAGAGATAGCACGGCCCGGAAACTTTTCCCGTAAAATATCAATAGTTTCGTTGCTTGTGTGGCACGTAGCGCCATCTTGTTGAAAATAAGCGTTGTCCAGATCAATACCATCCAATTTCGGCCATAAAAAATCGTTCATCATCTCTCGATAGCGCAATCCATTCACCAATAACACCTGTTATTGGAAAATCTTTTATATATGAGGTGCCAAATTCTTGCATTGATGGACCACAGAGAAACCAAATAATCGTAATAACACGGCTTTACTAATTTGGTAAAATTTTGCCGCTGACTTTTGAAGTTCAGTTCGTCATACTGATAAACTAACAACGATTCGCATAAGAAGAATTCATTTAAAAAAGAACAAAACCTTGTCGATCAGTGCAGTTTTCTGGTTATTGCCGAAATACAGTCTAACTCATTGCAGAGAGTGAACCAAAACCTATTAACCTTAAAATATGTCCACTTATCCTGTAAGAATTTATTGTATTCATTGGCTTAATAAATAAATAAATAAGGAAATAAATTGGACCACCAGATCCGCCCACTGCGGTCACATGCCAGAAATCACATTCAAGCATTTATGCGGTCGGTCATGCGATTATTATTCTTTCGTGCTGTTATAATAAAAATAGGTATATACAAATCTTTCATCACACCAAAAGTCAGGTCTAAAACCGCGATTTTCTTGAATATATATTATTTTTTTTAGTGCAGCTGATTTTCGGCTTATACTAAAATTCAACAATCTGCAAACATGCGTGGTCTTGATAACGCTTTTCTAATCGGCAACATCTACGTAAAAACCTTCTCCGTATATGCCACTAACTCAACCCATATTCATATATTTAAATCACTAAATCTATAGTCAGGTGGCAACCCTATTAAAATCTTACTCTTTTAAACTAAAGCTGTGCAAGCAGACAAGAAACTATTCCACAAAAATAACGAAAGAAAATATATTTATTTAAATTTTTTGTTGAGTGGCAACCCTATGACTCATTTTTTGCGCAACTCTTCATCTGGTACTTATAGTGGACCCATTTACTCAAATTACGTTTACATTTGATTAAAATGTTTATATAAGTGGCAACCCTTTTCAAAAATATTACTTCTATATTAGATCAAAATTTGTCTGAATATTTTCTTCAAAATTTATTTAGTTGCAATAATATTCTTGAAAATATTAGAAACACATTACAATACTTTAATTACTAATATATTAGTATTTGATTCCGTAAATTTTCTGCCAGATGGAAACGCTACTAAGAATTTGTATTTTTTATACAAAGCGCTGCAGCGAGACAAGAACCGATTGCACAAAAATAGTTTAAGAAAATAAATTTGTTTTAATTTTTAGGTAGGTGGCAACCCTATGTCTAATTTTGTGTACAACTCCTCAGCTGGTACTTGTAGTGTAAACATTTACTGAAATTACATACACATTTTATTTAAATTTTTTATAAGTGGCAACCCTATTCAAAAATATTACTTTAGATCAAAATTGGTTTATTATTTTCTTCAAAACTTTAAAAACCATTGCAATATTTTAAACCTTTATATGTAAGTACTATTTTCAGACAGATGGCAACGCTACTAAGAATTTGTATTTTTTATCCAAAGCGATACAGCAAGGCAAGAAACGATTGCACAAAAATAGTTTAAGAAAACATATTAGTTTTAGTTTTTAGGTTGTTGGCAACTCTAGGTCTCATTTTGTGCACAACTCTTCATCTGGTACTTACAGTGGAAACATTTACTAAAGTAATATTCATATTTATGGTAATTTAAATTTTTTATAAGTGGCAACCCTATTCAAAATTTTACTTCTAGATAAGAGCGATTTTCCATGCCTATCACTCGCTAAACACGTGGCAAATTTTACTTCACCTAAATAATAAATTCACTAAATTTTCAGAGAGGTGGCAAATCTATACAAATTATTGTACCTCTACTGTACAGAAATATAAATATAAGTGGATAGATATGAACCGTCTTAAATAAGATTTTAGTATTAAGTAGCGCCATTTGTCAAACACTTAAAGCTACTTTTATAGATACAAAAAACTATCTTGCCATTGTTTCAATTTACGCTTCTTTGCCTCTAACAAAAATCACCCTTTACGGTGCGGTCACATGTGTACGTAACTGCTAGCAACTGAGCGCTGAGCGGATGTGTTTGTGGGGCCGGTGTATTTTGAGTATTCGTGTACAGACATACGTACATACAGGGACATGTGTATGGTAATGGTATTTTAACATGTACCGCTAACTTTAACGACACTCACACCCCCGCATTCGTGTATGCCCGACGTTTTTGAGTGTTTGACTCAGTCAAGTTGCATGAATATTTTTACACTATATGCCACGTTCTCGCCGCTACCACTTTTGCTTCTTTTTTTTTAAATTCCCTCCTCCCGATGCCTTTGCTGAACATTGGCACGTATTGCGCTAAAGTGCCGCAGTCCCAGTCATTTGTTGAATATTGTAATTTCTCGCCAACCTGCTCACCTTTAACTTCTACTGCATTTGTCTACTATGCGTTTACCATTTTTAACAGTTGCCGGCTGTTTGCTGCTTTTGTTGCCGCTGGGCTACCTAATTTTTCTAAATTACGTGACTTCCACAATAAAAACAAAACAAAAAAAAGAAGACTTACTAGACATACCTGACAATGTGCCAGTGTGCGCCGGTGAGCTGTTGAGCGCATTTGCATACACTCGCCATGAAGTTCTTCTTCTGTATTTAGGTTGAAATATTCCTTTGCGGTGCTTGATTTTAGTCAGCATCGGCAGGTACTAAGTCGATTTGTTTAAAATTTTATGCACCCCCTTTCAATTCTTTGCAATATTTTTTATTTTTACTTTCAAATCTTTTCGACTACCTACCTATTTTCGTACTCTCTCGTTTCTTGTTTTCTTATGTTTTTTTGTTTTTTTTTTTTTGAATATTCCATGCACTCTCTTTAACATTTTTAGCATAATTTTACAATTTTTGCACATTTCGCTTCCACGCGGCTGCTGGTTGCTGGTTGCTTATACGCCATGACCGTGACATGACAGTCGCAAATTGCTTTTAGCCACTTGAATGATTTCTGATGCTCAAATGATGGGCATGTGGCCTTATCGAGTTCGTTTCCACTGCTGTTGTGCTATTATTTTTCTCTTTCTAAAAATATTTTTATATTTTATTCCACGTTGGTTATTTCGCAGTCCGCTTCGAGCGTGACCTGAGCCACAAAATTTACATATTGGTTTTGCTTGCATCAATTTTTCAAATGAATTTTGTGTTCACATTTATAGATATTTTATTTATAGATATTTTATTGCAGATATAAATTTGATTTTTTATATTCATTGGTTACTCAATTATGTTGTTTGTTTGTGGGATTTTACATCAAATTTATGTCTATCTATAAAATTAGGGGAAATTTAAGTGTAGATTTATATGAGAACTAAATGGAGTTGTGTTTTACAACTGTAAGGTAACTGAGGATATAAAAAATTAAAACTGAAAGAGATCCTGTTTTGGAAGCTATAAAAATTGGGTTAATTTTTGCTTAGCTATTAATCCTGTAATGGTAGGCAGCCAGCAACAAAACGATTGCATCTCAACATTTCCTTCAATTTTGACAGTTTTTCTTTAGTTTGCTTTTACTGTTCATAATGTTTTAAAAAATGATCCTATAAGTACAATGCGTACCAAAACTCTATATATCCCAATTTCCGACTTTGTACAAAAATTGAAAAAAATTCCACATTCATTAACATTTCCTGAAAGCTGTAGTATGCGATTTTAAAGTCTATTAAATTTTAATATAAAAAATTGCGTTGATTTTTAACAATTTTTTTTGCATACGATGTAAATTATTTTCTACCATAAAAGATTTAGAAACCGTCAAAGTGCAGCGAAAATTTGTGGAATTTTCCAATTTTTTGCATAAAGTTTGAAATTTCAATATATAAAAGTTTTCTGGCCTAAGGAGCCTTATATGTAAATATATATAATTGCCGAGCGGCAGAAAGTTTTCTATCAGAAGTTTTTTCATGGCATAAATATCTTTAGTGGCTTGCCATTGTCTGCCGAGGGGTGACCGTTTTTAGAAAAAAACTTTTCTACAACATCTAGGTAAAAACCTTGTCCTTGTCCTTGTCTTATTGTCACTAACCCAACCCGTATTCATATATTTAATTCACTCAATTTATAGACAGGTGGCAACCCTATTAAAACCTTTACTTTTAACTTAAAGCAGTGCAAGCAGGCAAGAAATTATTGCACAAAAATAATTTAAGAAAATATATTTGTTAAATTTTTAGTTAAGTGGCAACTATGACTAATTTTGTGTACAACTCTTGAGCTGGCACTTGTAGTGCAAACATTTATTGACACACTTTCTTTAAACTTTTTTGTAAGTGGCAACCCTCCCCAAAATTATTACTTTTAGATCAAAATTTGTCTTATTATTTTCTTCAAAATTTATTTAATTAATATTCTTAAAAATTTTAATTTAAAAAAATTTTAAAAACATATTAAAATATTTTAAATACTTATATTATATATGTATAAGTATTTGATTTCATAAATTTTCAGACAGATGGCAATGCTACTAAGCATTTGTTCATTTATCCAAAGTGGTGCAGGGAGACAAGAAACGATTGCACAAAAATGGTTTAAGAAAATACATTTGTTTTAATTTTTAGGTAGGTGGCAACCCTATGTCTAATTTTGTGTACAACTCTTCCTCTGGTACTTATAGTGGAAAAATTTACTGAAATCACATACATATTTCATTTAAATTTCTTTGCAAGTGGCAACCCTCTTCAAAAACATTACTTCTGGATCAAAATTTGTCTTATTATTTTCTACAAAATTTATTTAATATAGTTACAATAATATCCTCAAAATTTTACAAATGCATTTCAATATTTTAAATACTTTCATATAAGATTCCGTAAATTTTCAGCCAGATGGCAGCGCTACTAAGAATTTGTTTGGCAGTTTAAAAACCGTCAACCATCGGTGAAGACTTTGTGGAATTTTCCAATTTTTTGTATAAACTTTGAAATTTTTTAGTAAAAACTTTTCTATCAATTGATGCCCGAGCCTTTGAACCTGTGCATTCCGAATGGTGGTGGTGGTGGTAGAAAGGTGTTGTCCGAGTGACACTATCCAGACCCAATTAGCACAAAAGATACCATTTTGATACACCACTGCTTTTTATTAGTCAAGCCATCTTGATTTGTCTATGAATCTGCCTATGACATCTAAAAGGTTTTCCAATAACAGATCTTAGGTGTTAAACAGGAGAGAGGATTAACGATTTTTTATGGCCGGAACTGGGTGGTATTGATCTGGACGACGTTAATTTTCAAGAAAACGGCGCTATGTGCCACACAAGCAACGAAACTATTAATCTTTAACGGAAAAAGTTTCCGGACCGTGTTATGTCTCGAAGAGGTAGATGTGATAACAATTGGCCACCGAGATCTTGTGATTTAACACCTTGTGACTTTTTTCTTTGGGGCCACGTGAAAGAGTAGGTCTACGCCAACAGCCCAGGGTCGGTTCAAGACCTCAAAGATGGAATTCGTAAGGCTGTCGAGGACTTATGGCACTCACTTTGCAATTCGGTTATGGAAAATTTCATGAAAAGGATATTGTCCTGTAAGCGTGGTCGTGGTGGTGATTTGCCTGATGTTATTTTCCACTATTAACGGCATACCTTCCTGTTTATAATGAAATAAACACCCGATCATTTATATTAAAAAAATAGTATTTGAATATCAAAATAAGACCTCTTATTGGAAAACCCTTTATTTTCTTTTCTGTAATTTCTTTCAAATTAACCATCGATAATTTCCTTAGCTTTCTAAGTCGTAGACCACCCAGACGGTTTCCTTAGACTCTTCTTGATTGGAACTTTTACATCCATCAGTGCACGTCCACCCCATCTTCATTGATCTTGTCTCCCAAAGGCCATTGGCCGGTTATTTTTTACATAATTCTGAATATGTCCACTTGTGGCTTTCTTAACAACTCGTCAGTTCTGAATGTATTTAAATTGTGACAAATTTATTTAGTTATTTTGCAGGTATCCGCTTTAGTTCATCTGTCAACGGCTTGCTTCTGGAATAGCAAGAATGTCTCTCTTTTGCGCATTCCTTGAGAAAAACCTATTTCTACCGCTTCGGTTTTGTTATAGGACGGCCCCTTCATCAGCTTTCTAAAATCTTTCTATGAATCTGTGGCCAGGTGCCCAAATGAGAGTGATGTCTGCCGCGCGCTAAAGCATTAAGTTCTTCTTTGCATTGGGATTGATGATTTTTGAATTGGTTATGGGTGACTTTAAAGCTTAGATGGCTGCTGGCCTATCTGAAAAAATACATACGGCCTATAGTAGTTGTCGATGGTTTCTAATGGTCCGGCGAGCTGCCCTTATCTCGAGAACTTCTGCTTGACAAAATAAATACTATTCTAATTCCTCATTCGAAAAGTGTTGTGCAGTGTTAAGTGCAGCTGTTTTCTGCTTAGCCGCTGAATTCAAATCCCATTCCTTTCACATGGGGAACTTTACCTTGGATTCTATTCTAAAGTAGGTGTTCTAGGGAGGCTGCTAGTAAACCTGTCATCATCATCATCATTCCCTCGCCTCCGTTGCGGTGCGTAGACTAAACTAAAATTTTCCATGTTGTGCTCTATAAAACCTAGTAAACCTTTGGCTCTATAAAATAGCACTATGACCAAACACCCTATCATCCCAAAAACTACCTTCTTTTAGGCGGTATTTGCTGCTGTCAGTCGTAGCTGTAAGTCTATTGGTGATAAGAAGAGTGCCTCTGCTGTACACGATGGCATTACTCCAGTTATTCCTGCGCAGGCTGCTCGTTGTACGCTTGTTAGCCGCCTACTATTAGCTATACTGTTTGTTTAATGCAGGCCTCCATACTAACGCCCCGTATGACTAGTCCAAATGGTAGTCACTCGCCAACCCATTCAGCTACAACGGTCGGTCGCAGCCAATGAGCTATAACTTAATAAAACAGAAATTAACATACAAAAAAATGGTAAAAAGTGGTCAACATGGTGAGGCACTATCTGTTCGTTGCGGGATGCACGTTAAGGTGGAAGACTAGTATATGGAAATTTCCTTTATGTTACAATGGCGTATCGATGAAATATTGCCTTGATAGGAGTTAGCGCTCTGGAGCAAAGCATTTGGCTCACGTTTCTGTAAAAACTTACAATATCTTCATACACAAATTGGCTGTATGCAGATCACATCAGGTTGGATTCTTTATTGTATGCCATAGAAAAAAATTTCGAATTTTCTCCTTCATTTCAATTTAAAAAATTCACTTCAGTATCTGCTCGCACAAGTCTCATATTCACACAATTATTCAGACATTCCGAAAAATACTTAGAAGTACCGCATATTTGCATGCTACTTTTTATTTCACTCTTGAGCTCGAAATTATAATGAAAGTTCATGTGTGTATGTGTGTGTGTGTGAGTGTACTCTCAAATGCAAAATTATGCAAGAATAGTATGCTGTTCAGAATGCTTTTTTCGCCCCACCGCCGTTTTTGCCACCCAACTAAAATAACTCTTCCGTGTACATCTAATTCAATTGTATTGTAGTGAAATTCCCTTTATACCTGTTTGCGTGAGTGTGTTTGTGTGTGTATGCGCCTCACAATTTCCTGTACAGTACAAAGAGCAGAGATATGCTGCATTTCACATTTCACCAATTTGGCAATTTTATGCATTTTTCAGGTGGTCGGCGCACCAAATGGAAAAAAAAATTTACTAAGTTGTACATTGTTGGTGGATAAGAAGGAATGTAGGAGGAAAAAAAAAGTAGTATTATAATATGAGATTCGAGAAAAAGGAAAATATCATGGCTGCCATTAAAAAAAATATGTTCCAAATGTTCAACTGCCGTTAAACTTATTGTTGTTATTGTTTATTATGCATTTTATGTTTATATATTATTTTTTTTTTAATGTTTTTGCTATAAAATTATGTAGGTGTGTGTGATTAACATATACAGCTGCATACTACTTTCCATATGCACTGCAAAATAAATGCTTTTACTGTATGACTCAATGTCTGCCTTTGCATGTGTAGGTGTATGTGAGTACATGGATTTTGATGCTCTAGGGTGTGCCAAGGAAATTACAGTTTCCCGTAAGTTGCGCTTTTATTTAATTTTCTCTTTTACCTAAATTATGTATTTTGTGTCAAAGTAAAGACGAGCAAATTGTAATTTTTGTGTTTACCAAGTCACAGAATTTTTTATCAAGTCGTTTGTATCACGTTTAGAAAAAATTTGCATTTGGTTTTTCTGCAGGTAATTTAACGTACTTGTCATGAGCTCTCGAGCCGATTTGTTGTATTTAGTGGTTAGTGGACCTTAAGAACGGATAGGTTAATTTAAAATGAAACAGAAAATGGTGTGTTTCTGAGGTTTTCCAGAGTAATATTCGTAGTTATCAAAGCTGTTTTTTCAGCGTTTCGATTTGAAAAGATAGGTATATTGTGCAGCCATATAGCCTAAGCAGAAATTTTTAACCTATTAATACTTCCTAAAATTATTTTATTTATTTACTGAAAAAAATAATAATTATAAATAATTATTCCACTTAAAAGGTAAGAAAAAAAGGAACAAGCACTGGCTGCTAAGGCCTTTGGCTGTTGTTTTAAATGGTTAATAATGTAGATAAAGAAGAAAAAAGGAAATAATTATAAATAGTATACTAAGTTTACTAGATGCTAGCTGCAAGATTATAATATATTATACCTATACTGGAGAAAGATGAAGATAATACAATCGAGGGAATGTGGATGTAACCACTATTATATATAGTCCGTTGTCTACTTCAGAAGTTCAGATGATTTTATATTTTAAACACCGATGATCTAATATTTTGGATTCCTGAACATATATCCATGAAGTGAGATACGGTGAACTCGCTGAATATATATAACGGGCTTGGGGGTTTCAGCAAACTATTTAGCAAATACGTGTGGGTTGAAATTGTATAGCCAATTCTCAGCCAAACAACGGTCTTAATATTCCGGCATGACGAATTTGACGGGTATTAGTTTTTGGACCTCGAGAGATTGAAGGATTGGTAGTGACGTTGGTACTGGTTCCATTTGTTCAGGGAACTTTCATAATTGGTACGCTTTACCAATCTTTTATGTCTTCGGGAAGAGTGTTTTCAAACATGTACAATGGCTCTTTGGTTGCCGCCTATCGGCCTGTTTGTTACCTTTGATGCCACTGTGACTCGGAACCCACATAAATTTAATTGAACCTTTTTGTTGTGTGAGCATGTAGCGCATTTTTGTGATTACTAGAAAGTTATTAGCTGGGTTCAGGATAGTCTCGATTGTTGTTTTGCTGTCACTGCATATTATATATTGATCGTTTTTGTTGGGAAGCGAAGTGTACTGCTTCAAGTAACGCAGCAGCTTCGGCTGTGAAAACTGAGCAGTAACTTGGTAAAACTCCAACGGTTATAGTGTTACCTATTTCGTTTGCTACGGCAAATGAAGTACAGGTATCGGTTTAAGATCCGTCAGTAAATAATAGTTCCCAGTCTGATTTCAAAGGAGTAACAGTTTCTATATGTAATTGTTTGCATTCATCGGGGCCAGTAGTATTTTTTTGATGATGCAGTAAATTATTTATGACTGAATAGCTTGGTACGACCCATTCTGGATGAGACATTTTTTCTACGAGAATGGTTGATAAAAGTATGTTCAGTTCTTTTTTTCGATTTAAAATTTCTGAAATCGTTGATTTTCGGTCAGTTTTACTTGTCTTGTGCTAATATGAAGATATGCATTCATCTGAAAAGCTTTTTTCTGCAATATAAAACCCTAGGGATACCCTTTCCACAAGGGTAGGTAGGCCACCTTCCGCTAAGATGGCATAAATGGGAGAAGTAGGAAAGGCTCTAATGCTCCTTCTAGCTGCTGCGTGATAAGGCGCTTCTAGGCATTTCAGATGGGTGTATACGCAATGTCCGTAAATAGCTAATCCGGAGTCTATCTTAGATAATATCAAAGCTCTAGTTATATTTACCAGCGTTTGTGTATGAACTAGACAGTGTTTTGAAGACAAGTACTTAATTATATTTAGTCTTGACAATAAGCTTATTATAATATGTTCACTATGATGCTTAAAAGTTAATTTTTTATCAAATATATTTCCGAGTACTTTTAAGGAGTTAGTGTGAGGAAGTGTAACGTCAGAAAAGGATATTTAGGGGAAAATACACTTATGTTTACGGCAAATATGAAAACTTTTGTTAATAGGCATGCTCCTGATGATTTCGACCAAAGTTTGAGTTTAGAGAGGATGTCAGTGAATGAGTCTTTGTGCAGTTGTTAAATCGGTAGTTTTAGAGAAAATCAGCACGTCGTCTGCATAAGCAAAGAGTTCAATATTTGCGTTTAAGGATATGATAGAGCTGACTTCTTTCAACACTATTGTGAACAAGATTACAGAAAGAGGAGACCCTTGGGGGATTCCGTTGAAAAGTGGGAGAATGTTAGACTGATTGTTGTTTACCTGCACGAAGAATTCGCGATTACCTAAATATGATCTTATGACTTTATATATTTTTTCTCCGACTTTCCAGCGACTAAGCTCTTCCTAAAATTGCTGTAGGCTTAATTTCTACTAGGAGTTTAGGATTTATAACCTCGCTTCGTAGGTAATTTAATCTGCGCTGTACGACTTCTGGGCAGCTGTATAGTCGCATAGAGGTCTGTTGTTTCTTGCGCCTCTTTGCAGAGTCTACAAAAATCATTTTCTACCACATCACTTTTTTCTTCATTGAGCTTACAATGCCCTGTTAGTAGTTCAGGGTTGAGTTTAATGCCCTTTCCGCTGAGGTTAAGAATTTCCTCTTCCCTTATACGTACTGGATCAGTGAGTCCTTTCGATTACTGCATGCTCGTTTGGGTTTCCCAGTACTCGATTAAGCTTCATTGTTCCCGCTCATGCCGAAAGGCACTTTCGAAACTGTTATTTACCCCATAGAAAGGTTCAGGACCAATGAAGGGAGTGTTTGCACGCTTTTTCGCTAAAGTCTACGCAATTTCATTCCCTTCTTGCGTCTCGTATCCCGGTACCCACATCAGAGTAGCAAAGTTTCTTGCTGCTAGATTTTCGAGAATTTTAAAACATACCCTGACCAATCTCGATTAGAATGCGTAGCTAACTACCGATTTCAGAGCTGCTTGACTGTCAGAGAGAATGTTGATATTGACACCACGCGTGACTCTATGAAGACATTCTCTACTTTCCCTACATTCCCTACTTCCATAGCTCCTGAAAAATAGAAGTAGCTTTTTCCATTACAATTATCTTCTTCAAGTGTGGCCCGATAATTCTAGCCACGGCACTACTGTCTTCCATTTTGGATCCATCAGTAAACCATACCTGTGCGCGCTGTTTTAAAGATATTTATGTAGATATATTTTTCCACGCTAACCGATCAGTGGTGGCTGCCTTGAAACTCTTGGAGAACTGTAGTTTTCTCTCCATCTTGTCACAGGACGTCAAGCACGTAGAGTTCAGGATTCAACCCAGAATTCTTGCATGCCGCATGCGCAGTAAGATTTCCTTCTTTAAGATGAAATAGATTAGGAAATGTAGTGAAAGGAGTCCAGTGACCATTCCTAAAGCCGTTGTGCGGCAAGTTCGCACTGTTCCTGCTACGCTCAGACAGGCTATTCTGTAACTTTGTTAAGTGTCATCTGAGTCCTAATTTGATCTGCTTTTGGCCACTATAAAAAAGAGGTGAAGGGGATAATTGGCGCTATTATTGTCTTATAAGACCATGGCATGATCTTTTTTATCGCAGGCCCCATGTTTTACCGTAAAGCCTTTGGCACGTGTACTTCTTATATACAAGAATTGCTCTCAAAGCTTTATTTGTGATGTATAATAAATGATTTTTCCAAGTCAGGGTTTTATCAAAGATTACTTGCATATACCTGATGCCATAGTTGGAGGTGCTAATCTAAGTACTGTGGAAGTTAAGTGTTGCAAATGTATTCATCTACTCATAGAATTATTATAAAATTAAAAAAAAATATTTAATTGAAAAAAAAAAAGAAACCAGAGCATACTTACTACTTGACATGGAATTCAAATCCTTTACCTTTAAGCTAAGTAATGTATGCCTACAGATTTCAATGTCTGCTCATTTCTTGCTGTGTTGCTCATTGTTCTTTCTTTCATACTTTGCCTTCACCGTTGAGTATCGTATGCCACATGTTGGCATGCCTATAGTAGGGTAAAATATGTGAAATTTCATGGAACGCCCTAATGTGCATATATGCGCACGTACAAAACCCTAGCATAGCTCCTTAGATGGAAAAGCAGTGCGCTAGTAATTCCAAATGTACAACACATTTACTATGTGGACACCGTACATACATACATACATACATGTCTATGCCCTGCTGTACTTGTGTGTGTGTGTGTGGAGTGGACTATGTTTTCTACTCCATTTCCCAGATTAAGAGAAATGCGGCGCACTGGAGCTCATGTTATTTGTTTATTATTTTTTTCTCGTTTTGTTGAGTGCATTCTTTACTGTTCCACAGCGCACACAGTTCCACCTCAGCGTTCCGAAAAATTTTAATGTTTCTAAACAAACCTACCATCACTCTAATACGCGAGTACATAAAATTGAAGGGAATTTGTGTGAAATTCAAATTAGAAACGAATTTTAGTATTTTAGTAACTAAATAACTATGAGGATATATTAAAGTTATAGAAACTGAAGTAGAAAATTTCTGAGTTTACAGTACCAAGAGCAGAGTGCATTTCACATTTTACCAATTTGGCAATTTTATGTGTTTTTCAAGGTTTATGCAAAATAAAACCAAATGAACTGTGTTTAAAAAAGAAAAAAGACAGAACTGTTTAAGCTCGATTGGAAGCTATGTTTCAAACATATTTTATAGAAAAATATTAAAAGAGTGAAATCATATTAAGCGACCCTCAAACACTGCGAATTATTGAGTAAATTGAGATTTTTGTTTTTTTTTTTTTTTGTTTTTTTACTATTCCTTTATTATTCCACTCGGAAGCATAGAGGTTCAACGAAACATTAAATCTTTTGTTTTTTTTTCTTATTAACTGCTGCTAGAGGTTAGAGGTGGTCAGAATTTTCAAAAATTTGGGTTTCATTCTGCATTTTCTTAAGTCATAATATCTTAAAAATATTGTGTGAAAATTTGAAGTGAATCTGACAAATACTTTTCGAGTTATTCAACAATTTACAAAGGGCGCTCCGGAGCGTTCGCAAACTTTTTTTTTTTTTTTTTTGTAAATATTTTATTTGCAATCTATCTTAATACAATGATATTCAGCAAATTAGGTCTTATAATCTAATAGCAGCGGTAGTATTTGCACAAATTCAAAACTACATATAAAATTACGATATTTGTTCAAGTCTAAACTATGGTTTTTGAACTGGTGATCACTGTAACTTAAGAACCGCTTGGTGGATTTCAATAAAATGTATACTGCTTTTGAAAAACATAAAAAACTCGAGCCTGATCGAAGGATATTTTTTTTTTAATTTTTTTTTACAACTAATTGTCGGTTTTTTCTCGAAAATATGAAAAATATTTCCCGTGACCGCCATATTGTTAATTTTGAAAAAAAAGCTTCGATCAGGCACAAGATTATCTAAGATTTGGTTTGATTTTTTAAGAGCTATAGGAAAGTTTTTCAGTTGGATATCATTTCACGGTAGCCCAAACTGTGACCTTTCTGGATACATTGGTAGCTCTTGCAATTCTTCTGGCTGATCTTCACTCCAAAATCGACAATTCTGCTTATTTACGTACCCATTGATCCAAAAATGAGCACAATTTTTCGATAAAAAAGTGGATATTAAACTTAGCAGAACACACATTTTTATAACAAAATTCAATGATTTGCAAGCGCTGTTCGTTTGTAAGACGATTTATGGTTAAATTATAGACTAAACTGAAGATGTTTGACAGTGAAACAAAACACGAAACGTGCGTCAGCTGCTTAAGCCAACTGTTTAAAAAGATAATAGCTAAAAAATCACCCGTTATAAACAAAACTAATTTCTCTTGTCCGATTGATTTTAAATTAATCTCCAAGGACTTGTGATGATCTCCGCAAGGACTTTTGGAGAAACGAGCTCCACACAAACCGCGATAACTTTTACAATTATTAATTTTTTTCTTTGAAATTTTGCTTAAGTCAAGTCGAAAAATGATGTGTTAATGCTATTTTTGTAAAATAAAGCAATTGACTAGCAAAAAACATTTATTGAAATGATCATTTTTTCTGGCCTCTTCTGACCCCTTAAATAAGCAAACAAATTGGAGTCGATAGTGAGTCGACTATCAGTACATAACCAAAAAATATTCTATCTAATTAGGCGCTATATTCGAAATTGAGAAAAATATTTAATTTTATGTTAGGATAAGTATAATTATAAATTTCTACTTAACTTAGTGTACGCACACACACCTACAAGTATGAATAAATTTTCGCACACGTATGGACGCACAGTTTCACTTGGGTTGGCTTAAGTGTGCAAGCGCATGGAAATACGAGCACAAGTAAACACTCATAGATAAGTTAATGTGACTATAAATATGAGCTGAAATTCATACATACATACATACATGTATACACATATGTATATGTAAATCCACATATCCGTGAATAGGTGTGCACTTCCCCGAATACAGGCATATGGGAGCCATTGTCTATGTATTTCTACCGAAAAGCGGCCGCTATTGTGCGCTCAACTGTTCGTAAAATGCGTCTGCCATTTATGTGAGCCAGGATATGTATACTCGTATGCCAAAGTGAACTACTATTGTGGGAATGTGTGAACCTATAAGTTGAGCCTGCATACACACACACACACACACACGCGCGCATGCATTGTGAGTGTTTACATTGTGACATGTTCTTGGCTAAGTGCTCAACTCTATGCAAATTATATGCATACACATATACCTATACGTATACACATACACATACATACGTACAAGTGCATAAGTACACAATCATAAGTACATACGTGAGTAGGATTTTATGCGCTCGAATCAAATAATTAAGTGGTTAGCACGAGGGGCAGAAGGGCGTAACAGCGGACGTGCGGCAGGAACGTAAGGGTGGAAGGTAGCTGAGTGTTCGAACAGTTCGCTATAAAGTGGCTTAGTGCAGTCGAAAATCTCCTGACTATGCTGCTGCATAGAAAATTTACTATGGAAATGAGCAAGTCAACACAAATTAAAGCGGATGTGTGTGTGTGTATGCGTGTGGTTGGTAGTGGGTGTGTGTGTGTGTGCATTTCGGCCACATTTAATTAAAACGGCATGTCACGCCGTATTTAGAGTGATGTGGCAGCGTAATTATGTAGCTGCCACTTAAGTTGGCGCTTTAATAACGGTTGCTAACCAGCTTGAAGTCAGCAGATTAGCACATCGAGCGCTGAAATTTTAAAAATTAACTAGGCCATCAGAGGTGTTGGCTGGGCTGAAGCGTTTCGCTACAAAATAAATTTATGCTTTTTAAAATGATCTATCGCCACTCTACTGGCAGCCGTAAAGCTTTCATTTTCTGCCATGGCGGGCCGTGTGTCTTATCATTTATTTGGCACATTTTTCAGCCAACCACAAAATGCTCTGCCAGCAGCTAAACCGACAAAGTTAGCAATGAGCATTTCGAAAACCTTTTTGGTTTATCAAATAAATGGCACTGCCACAGGATTTGTGCCTGCTGCCTAAAAGGGAGCTCTTCATATGTGGATGGGTGTCATATTGGACATAAAAAATAAATATGAAACGTACTTAGGCTTATTTCCACGCCAGCTGTGTGTTATTGACCTTTTTTGCTTAACTTATTTATTTTTTAGCCTTATCGTTGGCCAATCCACTGGTAAATAATGCAGTGACTATTTACCCTTGTCCCAACAACAACAGAAAACAAAAATTCTGCCTATGAACGTACTCATATATACACACATACACATGCATGGATTATGGTTTTATAAGTGTGTATGGATGGTGTCCAAGGTCTGCTAAAACGGGCATATGAATTTATGGGCAGCAATAAATGTACAAAATCGAATGAATGTTAAGATGATTAGCAAAGAATGACCTAATAAAAGGTATTGAAAAACATACGCCTAGAAGTGGTTTTAAAATAAAATATATAAAAATGTAGACTTTTTCAGGTTTCACTATTTTTATTCAAAATATAGCTCTAAAGTGGTTATATACAATTAGAAGGCCGAAAAAAAGCGAAATTTACAAAATTTTTCTGAGAAGACTTTTAAATTTATTGATTAAAAAATTATGTACACATATAATGCTGTCTTTTAACTGTATTTTAAGACTTAGTATTAGTAAAAATATTTATTTGGAAAGGAGCTACAGCTGATCTCCAAGAACTCTTCTCAAACAAGCCTTTCTGCGGAGACCATTATATCTCTGAACTGGATCCTCTGAAATTAAAAAACCAAACAGATTTCGTTAATGTAATGTTAAATCTACATAGTAAATAAACGAAAGAATTAGAAAAAGACACTTTTTGGATGAAATGGCGGTTTCTCAAAAAAACAACCGAATTTTGAAAAAAATTTCGGAATTATATTCAAATAAAAATATTTATCGGTGAGAAAAAGTCTTCGACTAATTACTAAAACAAGTGCGTGTAGCGTTGTACACATAACAGGGGTGAAATTTTCAAGGCAGACAAAGAAAGAGGGAGAGACCCGAGAGAGCATGAGAGAGAGAGAGAAAGAAAGAATATATATCTAAATAAACTCACAGCATTCGCAGAGAATACAAATAGACAAAATTTACCAAAAACGGAGAAGGGTCGACCGGTTTAGGTAAACGCCGGACACAAACCGTGGCAACAACGTGCACGTCTCCGAGCGTTTATCACCCGCACAAACGCAGCGATTCCAGGACCACAGCAACGGCACAAATTACCGCAAGGCAATACCAATAAATTTGACGCCGGAATAGTACGCACAAGCACTAGCCAAGAAACGGAAATAAGCGCCAAAAATTAGGCACCAAAAAACAAACGCAAAACAAAAAATTTAGCCGAAAAAACGCCCCAAATAGTAGCCGCCAAGGAACTATAACGCCAAAAAGTAGGCACCAAAAATATTTTACCTACAAGTTTGCACCAACAACTAAGCGCCAAAAAGTAGGCAGTGTTATTTCTCACTAGAAATTAGCAACCACAAGGCAAAACTCATGAAAAATAGCCTAAAGTGTATCTAAGATATCCATAAGGTATAGCTCTCTCTCTCCTTTTCCTCTACGTTATATCTTCTTTCTCTCTCGCGGAACGAAAATGCCCAAAACATTGGATGGCCTTGAAATTTTACTCTCCATTCTCGCTCGTCCATCCACGCCTAAGAAGTTTCACTTCAAAAATTCTTGTAAAATAAAGTTTTAGGGGTAGCCTGTCGACACGGATTTTCAAATTTCGAAAAATTTTGCAATTTACGGCATTTTAAAAAAGTACGCGCTTTGCGCCATATATGTCACAATTTAATTATGCTTATAAAAGTTTTTAATTAAAATATCAAAAATCCGAAAAATCCGACAAACTGACAAAAAACACATTCGAATATTTAAAAAACAATCACATCAAAAAATATTAAAAACTGTATGAGTTATCATGCAGACAGTGCCATAAAAAGTTGTTTCGAGAAAAACGAGTTTAAATTTTCAAGAGCATTTCGCTGTGCGCATTAAACGCTCGTCGGGCAGTTACATTTTCTACCATAACTTTGTATCTTTGGGATATTTTTACAATCGACTTCCACAGAAATACGCCTGAAACTATAAAAAATAGTAATCTGTAAAAAAAATCGATTTTTTGAAAATTTTGGACGTATGTATATGTAACCTCTTAATAATTATATGTGAAAAATTATATCACTCAAATATCCACCATGAGCACTTTTGCAGGTAGAATTTCCAAGCAGTTAATTCATGAATGCCTAATTGTTGACCACGTCGATGTTGAAGGTTATTCAGTAGCATTTTGGCTCTACAGCAGCAATATTCTCAACAGAGTGTCCAGGTTTTGGTTTACCAGCCCTAATTCTATCCTCGATATAAAAAGGTTCTTGTAAGTTATTCCTTTTTTTCACCAAATTTTAAATTGTCGACTAATTTGGATGATTATTTCCATAAAAAATCATAAAATTTGCGATTTGTTTGAAAGAACAATTTCGTTATAAGTTTGAAATGAAAAATTTTAAACAATAAAAAAAGAGAAAAAAAAACAATAAATAAAAAAAATTGGTGCGTGACTACAATTCGGAATTCAGAGAGATCTTAGGTTCGAATCTCCGTGAAATACAGAAATGAAGAAAAACATTTTTCTAATAGCGGTCACTCCTCGGCAGGCAATGGCAAACCTCCGATTGTATTTCTGCCATGAAAAAGCTCCTCATAAAAATATATGCCGTTCGGAGTCGGCTTGAAACTGTAGGTCCTTCCATTTGTGGAACAAAATCAAGAGGCACACTACAAATAGGAGGAGGAGCTCGGCCAAACATCCAAAAAGGGTGTACGAGCCAATTTCACCGAACATCATCCCGTTATCTTGCACTTGACCGCAAAGTCTAATATGGGCATCCCTACTGCACATGAAGATATATACATTCACATGCAAGCATGCGTTGCAGATTTCTATACCTTGTATACATCTACACATACAGCAACTACAATGCCATATAGTAGTTCATAATAAACAATACCGGCCAAATAGACATGAGAATTTTCTTGGGGTGAAGGCCATCTCCAGGGTTCGGTTCTGGTGTTTCATCTTTATTGTGAAGGACCTATTTTTCGTCACCAGTAATGATACGGTTCAAAAAACTTTCATTTTCAAGCCGTTGCAGCAGCTGAGAACACACATTCACTCTCTGCTGAAGGTTGGCGACGGAAAGTCAATGCGGAACCCATTTGCCCAGCTTTGAAACCTTTCCCAACTGAACCAGGTGCCTGTGAGCTGTTCCATGCGACTGTCATATCAGCTGTCATATCGACTGTCAAATTTGGCTCAGCTTCCACGAGTTCGAGCAAGGCGTCGCAGTTAAAGACTTCAGGACGACCAGCGCGCGGGGCATCCTCAACGTCGTAGTTACCACTTCGGAATTTTGAAAACCACTTTTGCGCAACCAGCACTTTGTATGCAAAAATCGTAAAAAAGTAAAATTATGGGTAAAATACGCACGAATTTATGGACTGACCTGATATTTCATTGTTTAAATAATTCGTAACTTTGGCCAACAAAGAACGGAAACTTATTTCCATACCCAATAGAAATTTTCCACAAGTTGTTCCCTTCAGTAGCTTGCACCTTAATTTTTTACGTTCTTCCTACTCAATTTTTCGCTTTTTTAGTAATTAAAAAGTGTAACACTAAAATAGGAGGGTGGTTCCATGTGTAGAAGTCCACGCAAGTGGGGAAAGTTACTGATCGCCATTCACTTGGGAGTGGCCAGGACGATTCTTCTACATATGGTTCAAGCAGCTCACAACGTCCGGGATTAGCCCACGTATCCTCTGGTTAGCTTCCGAACACCCGTTCGGGAGTGAGCTAAAGTGAGAAGGCGAAGCATCCCAGCATAGCTGGTTGTGCGCTGGGTTTGGGACCCGCCACTTAAAAAGCCCCCCCAATGAAAACAGCAACAAAGCCTCGGATGAGAACTTCCAACACTGATGACGACCCCTGCAAACGAAATAAGGAATACGATTTGAGGGCATGCACCTGGAATGTCCGGTCCCTTAATGGGGAAGGTGCCTCTGCCCGGCTGGTTGATGTCCTCGTAAGAGCAAAGGCTGACATCACTGCCATCCAAGAGATGCGATGGACGGGGCAAGGCAAGAAAACCATAGGACCTTGCGACGTCTACTACAGCTGCCATGTAAAGGAGCGCAAATTCGGTGTCGGATTTGTTGTGGGAGAGAGACTTCGTCGCCAAGTACTGTCGTTCACTCCGGTGGACGAGCGTCTCGCAATAATCCGCATCAAAGCACGTTTTTTTAACATATCGCTAATTTGCGCCCACGCCCCGACGGAAGAGAAGGACGATGCGACCAAAGATTCCTTCTATGAGCGCTTGGAGCGTTCGTATGAGCACTGCCCCCGCCACGACATAAAAATCGTGATTGGCGACTTCAACGCCAGGGTGGGCAAGGAAGGAATTTTTGGTTCCACAGTCGGAAAATTCAGCCTGCACAACGAAACATCCGGTAACGGACAGAGGCTGATCGACTTCGCCGGGGCCCGAAACATGGTAGTCTGCAGCACCAGATTCCAGCATAAAAAAATCCACCAAGCTACCTGGCTGTCCCCTGATCGAAAAACGCGAAACCAGATCGATCATGTTGTGATAGATGGAAGACACGCTTCTAGTGTATTAGATGTACGTACGATCCGAGGACCCAACATTGACTCGGATCATTACCTTGTTGCAGCCAAACTGCGCACACGCCTCTGTGCAGCAAAAAACGTACATCTACCTACGCAAAGAATGTTCGACATCGAAAAGCTGCAATCACAACAGACAGCCAGAAGATTCGCCACTCGACTCTCACTCCTGCTCTCAGAGAGCACTTCCCAACAAACCGGCATGCACGAGCAATGGAGCAACATTTCTCGTTCCCTACGTACCGCCGCCGAAGAAGAAATCGGATTCCGGCGAGCCCGAAAAAACAATTGGTACGACGAGGAATGTTATGCTGCCGCAGAAAGAAAGGATGCCGCCTATAGAGCTACGCTGCGATCGGGCGCAACGCGAGCCATGTGGGATCGCTACAGAGAGCTGAAAAAGGAAGAGAGACGTATTATCCGACAGAAGAAACGAGAGGCCGAAATACGTGAGTGCGAGGAGCTTGAGATGCTGGCCAACAGGAACAATGCCCGAAAATTCTACCAGAAAGTTCGGCGGCTTACAGAAGGTTTTAAGACCGGGGCGTTTTCCTGTAAGAACAAAGACGGCGATCTGGTGACTGACGTACAGAGCAATCTTAAATTATGGAGGGAACACTTCTCGAACCTGTTAAACAGTGACAGCTGCGCATGTCGTAGAGAATGTGAAGATCCCGATACCCCAATCGATGACGACGGAATTGTAGTTCCGTTACCCGACCATGACGAGGTGAGAATAGCAATATCACGGCTACAGAACAACAAAGCCGCGGGCGCCGACGGACTGCCGGCTGAGCTATTCAAACATGGCGGCGAGGAGCTGGTAAGGTGCATGCATCAGCTCCTATGCAAAATATGGTCTGATGAAAGCATGCCTGCCGATTGGAATTTAAGTGTGCTCTGCCCAATCCATAAGAAGGGCGACCCTGCAATTTGTGCCAATTACCGCGGGATTAGTCTTCTAAATATCGCCTATAAGGTTCTAGCGAGCGTATTGTGTGAAAGGCTGAAGCCCACCGTCAACCAACTGATTGGACCTTATCAGTGTGGCTTCAGACCTGGAAAGTCTACCATCGACCAAATATTCTCAATACGCCAAATCTTGGAAAAGACCCATGAAAGGAGAATCGACACACACCACCTTTTCGTCGACTTCAAAGCTGCATTCGACAGTACGGAAAGGAGTTACCTGTATGCCGCGATGTCTGAATTTGGTATCCCCGCAAAACTAATACGGCTATGTAAGATGACGCTGCTCAACACCAGTAGCTCCGTCAGAATTGGGAAGGACCTCTCCGAGCCGTTTGATACCAAACGAGGTTTCAGACAGGGTGACTCGCTGTCGTGTGACTTCTTTAACCTGATGTTGGAGAGCATCGTACGAGCCGCAGAACTTAATCGCTCAGGCACAATATTTTATAAGAGCGTACAATTGTTGGCGTATGCCGATGATATCGATATCATCGGCCTTAACAACCGCGCTGTTAGTTCTGTCTTCTCCAAACTGGATAAAGAGGCAAAGCGAATGGGTTTGGTGGTGAACGAGGACAAAACGAAGTACCTCCTGTCTTCAAACAAACAGTCGGCGCACTCGCGTATCGGCACCTACGTCACTGTAGACAGTTATAGGTTCGAGGTTGTAAAGGACTTCGTTTATTTAGGAACCAGCATTAACACCGATAACAATGTCAGCCTTGAAATCCAACGTAGAATCTCTCTTGCCAACAAGTGCTACTTTGGACTAAGTAGGCAATTGAGCAGTAAAGTCCTCTCTCGACGAACAAAACTAACACTCTACAAGACCCTCATCATGCCCGTCCTGACGTATGGCGCAGAAGCTTGGACGATGTCAACATCCGATGAAGCGACGCTTGGAGTGTTCGAGAGAAAGATTCTGCGTAAGATTTTTGGACCTTTGCACGTTGGCAACGGCGAATATCGCAGACGATGGAACGATGAGCTGTATGAGCTTTACGACGACATAGACATAGCGCAGCGAATAAAGATCCAGCGGCTACGTTGGCTGGGTCATGTCGTCCGAATGGATACAAACGCTCCGGCTTTGAAAGTACTCGACGCGGTACCAGCTGGTGGTAGTAGAGGAAGAGGAAGGCCTCCTCTGCGTTGGAAAGATCAGGTGGAGAAGGACTTGGCTTCACTTGGTGTGTCCAATTGGCGCCGGTTAGCACGAGAAAGAAACGACTGGCGCGCTTTGTTAAACTCGGCCAAAATCGCGTAAGCGGTTATCGCGCCAATTAAGAAGAGAAGAAGAAGAACACTAAAATAGCTTTACTTCACTTGATTTTTTTTTTTTTTTAATTTTTTTTTTGTTTTTTTCTGTTTTTGTATTTGGCTCACTTACTTTAATTTCTGACTTAAGATACAGTTTGAGCCACACAAAACTCTAACGTAATGGAAAATCGTTGAGGCCCAATATGAATACAACGCCGCAAGAGGCATCAGCGATCAAGCCATCAATCAGTGATATTTCACTAATATCCAAATAATAAAATTCTAAAAGGATTATTAAAGCTGAGTTAGCGATTTTTTTCAGTCGCACTATGGGGCGAATTGGAGCGCATGATTTCTTTTGAAGATTTGTTCGAACAAGCACACGCAGCCGAAGAAAGCACTGCCTGTGGTAGGGTGCCCATATGCTGATGTTATATTACAAGAAATGTCTAATATTGCACATCTATGCATGCATCCACATTCGTTCATGCATATGCATGCGTGCATGCATCAATTTTCTGGAAAGCAAGGCGTAATTTATATCGCTCATACGCCGCGCATTCCATTTACACAAATATTGTCGTAATTATATTTTATGGGTAGTAATTGGGTCAAAAATGTGCATGCACATGCAAGTGGCATGTCATAATTTTAATGCAGTGACAACGACAACAACAACAATAGCAACAACTACAGCAAATACTCGTACAAAAAACGCCTACAAAAGTAACGAACAAAAACTGGCACTGTTCGGCGGGTAGTGGCTTGCACTCGAGCGGGAGTTCCACGCATTGCCGTACATTTGAGTGCTTTGCATTACAGTGCATTACAATCAACAGAAGGACCAACAAACAACAAACAACGAACGCAAGTACTAATGGCGTGATTTACGTGCCACAAACTACGTTTTTATTTTTTAACTAACGAGCGCAGCCAGTGAGCACATTAATCATGACGGCTGATAAAAAAGCGCTTGGCCCTCAAACATATGGAAATGAAAATAAATAGGCAGACACCCAAAAGTAGGCAATGCTTAATAGCAGGAAGGGTGGTGACTATAGAGCACAGAAGTAGGTGAGGTAGGTGCACGAGTTTATGGGTCTTACAAGCGCACTCGACGCCGCACGCAGAACAACTCAACTAACATTTCGAGTGCGTGTGTACAAGTGCATGTACAGTGGCGTATGTATGTACGTGTGTACACCCAACCCTTTTTGTTTACACGGTAGTTACGTTCCTTAGAAAAGCGTGCAAAAAATGAATATCATGTAAAAATATGCCTGCGACATAGGGTAAATTTAGGGATATGTTCCACAATTTCAAAAAATCGATGAAAGAACTCTAAGTATTTTCCCAAGAAGCCGTGCAAAACACGTAATAACGAAATTCATATTTCAAAAGTATTTATAAAATAAAAATGCATTTTTATTACACCAAAAACAAAAAAAAAAAATTATATCAAAAGTTGTGTACAGCGAAAATTCAATACAATTCAATTCAAACTGAAATTAAATGAAAAGAATCACTTTTGCAACTATTCATCGCTACTTGACAATAGATGGAGATTGAAGATGGATTGGGCCCAAAATGCTACCGTCAGTAAATTCCATAACTTAAGTCCGTAGGTCAGATACTATGTCAGATATGTATATCCAGCTCATCTGTCAAGTTCCATTCAAACTACTAACGACTTCTGTTCGTTTTTTCGCTTTGAGAAAGTCTGTTTTTAGCGACTATTTTTTGCTTTCACATATTTTTCATGCAAGGCTGGGCAGAATACTACAGGGTCCGGCACTCGAAACCCATAACTTTTGTTTGGAAAATTACTATTATTCAATTCAAAGTAAAAAATTTATGAAAATGATACAAAATTAAGAATCGATTTACTTTTGCTCGATATGACCACCTTTTGCCTTGACTACGGCTTTGAGACGGTCCAGAAACGAATCGCAAGCTGCCCGAATGTGATTTGCAGGTATTTTTACCCACTCGCGGACAATGGCTTTTTTCAGCGCCTCGAGACAGGTGAATCTTTTAATTCGAACCTTGCTCTCCAAAATGGTTCAAAGAGAATAGGCCATCGGATTCGCGTCTGTTGAATTTGAGAGCCATTGTCTAGACGTTATGAAGTTCGGAATGTTGTTTTTTAGCCACTCTTGGTTCACTCGAGAGACGGTGCGACGGTGCCGAGTCCTGTTGACACGCCCATGGCATGCCACCGAAATGGTAGTCTGCCCACGGCTTCAAAGTAACCTCCACAATACTTTCGGAAATTGACCACTTTCGGCCAAGCGAAGCAACACCTTCGCTCTCTCAATTCTGACTTGTTGCTGCTTTGGAGTGAGATCATTCGCCTTTTGGATCTTGTAAGGCTTACCTATGAGATCATTTTTCAGTATGCGGCTAATGCTACGGTCAGATATTTTCAGTTCTTTCGCCATTTGAGTGTCACTTCGTCGGCGATATCCCTCAAGTCGCTTCTTCACTTTTTAAACCCTTTTACGTGACGTTGCAGTCTTTTGATTACCACCTACATTACGTTTCCCGGTGCTACCAGTAGCATTGCAACGAGTAATGGTGCGATAAACAAAAACTTTATTTTCTTTAAGGTGCTCAAGTTGTGATTTTCCAGCCAAATATAGGGTGGGCCATGTAAAATTTGCTTTTTGAATCGGCTATAAAAAAAAACTAATCAATATTTTTTCAAACTTTTTTTTTATTTTGAAGATTGAACATTGTCATTTATGAATGAAAAATAATATTGTTCAATTGACTGCCACGACTGGCTTTACAGTAGGCCATTCGATCAACCCAATTTTTAACCACATTTTCGATTGTTTGGGCTCCAATTTCATGAATGGCAACTTCGATTTCGTGTTTAAAAGTATCAATCGTCTCTGGATGGTTCGCATAGCATTTGTCCTTAACGGCTCCCCACAAAAAATAGTCCAACGGGCTTAAATCACAGCTCCGAGGCGGCCAATTGATATCGGGTTTCAAAAACGGTAGCCAAAAGTTCGAGTGTAACTTTGAAACCAAATGTCGTCCATGTCATCCTCTTCAATTTTTGGAAACAACTCGTTGAGCATGTCACGTTAACGCTCGTCATTTACTGTAAGCGCGGCTCCTCGCTCATTTTCGAAAAGAAATGGCCCGATGATGCCACCAGACCAAAAATCGCACCAAACAGTGACTCGCTGTGGATGCATTTGCTTCTCTACAGTAACGTGTGGATTTTCTGAGCCCCAAATCCGACAATTTTGCTTATTGACGTAGCCACCGATGTGAAAATCAGAAAAGAAGAAGAAAACTCACCACTTTGGAAATAGGTTTTCAATATTTCCCAATTTTGTTCAAGCGTTTAGCGTTCCATTTCGTTTCGGGTTTCAAAGAGTAACTAAGTGCTAGAAATGAAGACACCGTTTTTTTACTAAATTTGCTTTTTATTTTTCAACATAGTCCTCTTTTAGAAAGATACACTTCTCCCAACGCTCCAGCCATTTTTCAACTTTGTCGAACTCTTCAAAATACGCCTCTATCTCGGCGATGACTTCCTCGATTGAACAAAATTTTTTTCCCACGTGCCATTTTTTCATGACATTTCCGGCCGATGAGACCGTCTTCGCCTTCTTTGGAGCAGATTCACCGGGAGAAATCCATTGTTTTGACTGTTGCTTAGTTACTGATGTGTAATGGTGTGCCCAGGTTTCATCAACGGTAACAACTCGACGCAAAAACTCTTTCAGATCTCCCTTGAATTATGCCAAACGTGACATTACGATATTGCTACAATTTTTTCATCGCAACTTATCATATAAAATATCAATCGTACCGGTCGCCACACCTATGGCCTCTGTTGTTTCGCGCACTTTCGTTCATCGGTAGGTGAGAATCCTGTCTTGGACTTTTTGCATTATTTCCTCGGTCACCACGTCGGCAGGGCGCTCCTCATCAAAAACTGATGTTCGCCCACGATTAAATTCATTGAGCCAGTAGCTAACTGTGGGCATAGACGGCGAAACGTCCCCAAAGACAGCATCCAACTTTGCTTTTATCTCCTCACATTTTTCCCATTACAAAAACAAACAACTAATATAATAACCGAATGATGCTGCTCTTTCTCCAACTTAGCGAAAATCACGAAACACGTCTTACTCGCATAGCTGCCAAATCCAAACTAACCTATCAATCAGTCTAAAATTCGTTTTGTTGTCGTTCGATAGATGGCAGCACACGACGCTAACACCAACTTCCCTCAGGGACGCCCTCTGTCATCGGATATTTATTGAACCGGCCTCGTACAAACATATCAGTCTTATATTTACTTACAAATATTTAGTTATATAGACCGCTACAAAAACCACTGTCCTTTTATGAAGTCCACTATTGAGCCATTTGGAAGGCAGAAGTTCGCAACAAATAAAATCGCGCACATGCCAACATCTGAAGCATACGTCTGGGCGCGCCCATTGACTTCACTTGCGCTGCTGAATCAAATGATTAATGTGCGAAAATATGCGTTGCCTGCTACTGACTCGATTGAAGAGGAGCGGCGTATGAGCATTTGTCATTATTACTATTTTATTTGTTTGTTGGAGTGAATATTAAAAGAAAAAAAGTATTTATTATTAGCGAAAAAAAGCCAGCAAATGCTCGCTTAAGTGGTTTTAGTACAAAAAACTCTTCTATGTCCTACTTCTTCATGGCCAAATACATTACATACAAATGCATACATAAATTTTTGTACTTCAATATGCGTTTAGTGTATGTGCGTGTGTGTGTTTCTGCGTACATATCTACAATTATGCAAATAAATTGAGCGTGAAACGCGTCGGTTGACTACTTAGCTGTGGTAGTTATTGAAAATAAGATTAATGCTTCAGGCCGAACTGCTTATAGTTACAGCAGCGACTGGGGTGTATTTTAGAAAATAATAAACAAATATGTAGTTAGTGGTATTTGGAGCTTTTAACTTTCTATCATCGCTTTTTGCGGGGTTTCTCCAAAAAATGAATGAGCACCTACAATAATATTTATTTATTTATTAATCAACAAACAGGATTCTCATAGACTATATAAGCGTGATAGATGCAAAGAAAGACTTTATGAAAAGAGTCGTATAATTAACTTCTTGAAAATAGATCAAGAATACGAAAAATCAAAGCCTAAGGAGAGAAGTAGCATTAAATTGAGCTGGTGTCCTCCAAACGGATTATACATACCAAAAACATTTTTAGCAATACTCACAAAAAACAATCGATTACTACGGAAGTTGCATGAGCGAGGTAGGTAGGTAGGTTAGTATCCCAGATACACTTCAAGTAGCACTTACGTGCCGTTTTGATACCATAATGTGGACCACTACCTGCGATAAATTTTAGGGAAGAGAAAACCATTTACACCCATCCAGTGCTGCTGATGTAGTGGAGGAGAGAAAAAGGAACTAGTCTGGAGAATGTTCTCAAGCCATCCCCAAAGGACACGCTAAGAAATCTCAAGCGCCTAGCCGCTAGAGCCGAACATTTGCAAGGAAAGTTTCTTTCAACAGTCTCTTTCAATAGGGGTGGCACGGAAGCCCAAGCTTCTCCGCACGAGTACCGATCACCCAGTGGCCAGTGAACACCGCAATGAGTTTGGAAATTAAATGGCGGATGATTTCCAGTAGTTTAAACGTCCTGCTTCTGTCCTACAGATAAGATAGAACTCCAACTGTCTTGCTTTTTTTAGAAAGAAATTGTGCAGCTTCCTTTTAACAACGATCAAGGGGACACGGATGTCTAAGAAAGGGACAACAGTAACCGATTTTGTCGACCCCTTCCTGGCAAGCTCATCGGCAGTTTCATTTCCCTCTATATTCCTGTGCCCAGGAACCCAGATAAGGGAAATGTTTCCTGCACGTTCGAGACGTTTGAGTTCCTCCTTATAGGAGTTAACCAGAAGAGAGCTGCAATACGGCGACGTCAGGGCCTTGATCGCAACTTGACTTTCAGAAAAAATATTAATGTCTCCCACCCAACAGCGATCTCTAAGCATTTTGCATGTTTGCGGGATCGCGAAGACCTCTGCTTTAAAAACGCTGCTCGTTCCCGGTAGTTCAAAGGGGGCTGGACCACTGGCTGATTTAGAGCGTGAGCGAACGTTAAAATGAATTCTATTCAGCAGATACGGACAATCGTTGTTCCGTTGTGTCAAATTGTACGACAAATATCAAAGATGACATAAAAAAGGCACCGCCTAGGAGTTATTTACCACTGGAATTTAGGCGTCACTTTGAGCAGACCCTTTATTTAAACTTTACGCTTTGGGCGGTGATATGACTACTTTTGAAATCCTCAAAGCTGACCCAATCCTCATAGAGCGGATGAAATTTGCTTCTGCCTTTGATGAGATTTGGCGCCGAAAGGCGAAAGTCATACAAAAATTATAGAGGCATCTCACTTATCAGTAACTCATCGAGATAGAGAAAGAATATACTATATATCTAAATAAACTCACAACATTTGCAGAGAATACAAATAGACAAAATTTACAAAAAACAACGCCCTAGTGTTATTTCTCACCAGAAATTAGCAACCACAAGGAAAAACTCAGGAAAAATAGTATCTAAGATATATATAAGGTATAGCTCTCTCCCTCCTTTCCCTCTACGTTACATCTTTTTTCTCTCTTGCGGAACGAAAATGCCCAAAACGTTGCATGGCCTTGAAATTTTACTCTCAATTCTCGCTCGTCCATCGACGTCTAAGAAATTTCACTTCAAAAGTTTTACAAAAGAAACAACTGTCGGATGCGATACGCTCAAAATCCGGTGTAAAGCAAGGATGCCCTCTATGACCCCTTAGAAGAGTTAGCGTACGCAGGGGACAGCGCGATTTTGTCTTTTTGTCAAATAGTCGGATATCGGCAAGCAAATTAAGATCAGCTCAGTGCTGTCACAAGCGATTTAGGCTTTAAAGAAAAGGTTTACAAGACAGAGTTCATTTTACTGTGTATGGAAAAGAGGCTGCCGTAGTCGAATGGGTTGGTAAGTGACTACTATTCGGAATTCAGAGTAAACGTAGGTTAGAATCTCGGTGAAACACTAAAATTAAGAAAAAGTTTTTTTCATTTAGCGGTCACCCCCTCGTCCTCATAAAAAAATATCTGCCATTCGGAGCCAGCTTAAAACAATAGGTCCCTCCATTTGTAGAACAACATCAAGACGCATACCACAAATAGGAGGAGGAACTCGGCCAAACGGCTTCTTCACACATCAGTGACAAAGACCTCAAGCCTGATTCGAGCGAAGGCTAAGGCTGGGTAGACGCACAGAAAGTGGTCCGCCGTTTCATCCTCCTCTCCACATGCTGGGCAAAGTGCACTGTCTGAGATGCTCTGTGCAAACCTTTGCTTTAAAATAATTTTTGCTTTAAAATAACCTTTGCTTTGAAATAGCCTCTGCTATAAGATGAACGTTCAGAAGCCACCCCGTTTTGTTATCTTTTACTTAAAATGCATTTATCGAAATTATTCACTCGGTTGCCATGGCCATTTAATTAAGATTGCCATCGCATATCCAGCGCCGAAAGTGAGGCTCATTACAATTCGCGTTATCCCTACGGCCACGCAGTCATGCACGTGTGCACTCTCCAAGTCCCAGCATCAACATATCCGTTGAAAAGTGCAAACTATTCATTACATTCTTTTTTACTAATTTGTGACAAACACAGCGCCTCATATGGACAGCATCTACTACATACTAACTAGCATGCATGTGTGTGTGTGTGTGTGCATTGTCCGTATGTGAACGCCGCAAGCGCTGATGAAACAAAGGCAATCAGCAAGAAAATGACAAAAACAATAATAAGTAGATACAAAGATATGCGCACACATACATACATCGTTGATATAATCTATACGTACACACACACACATAAGCATATACGAGTACATAAGCATATATGTCAGTGCATCAAAGTGTTCATTTTGCAATTTCCCATTTTGCATTTTCCCCTGTAGATGCTTAAACTTTTTTTAAATATAAATAATAAGTTGTAAGGGATGTTCACTAAAGAGAGGGAGAGGGTTGCGAGACTTGAGGGGATCGTATGATACATATAATGGACGTTAAGAATAAAAAGCAGCACAGTGAGAGCAGTAACTATAATAGCGACTGTTGCCACAATGTCATTGACGACGGCGCTTGAGGCTAAAAACAAGGGAAAGGAAAAACGGATGAAGCATTCAAGTGTCGCCGCCAATGTGTCTGAGTCGGTCAGTTCATTGTAATGGTTGAGTTTGTTTTTTTTTCTTCGTTTTTGTGCATGCCACGCAGGCACATCTGTATGTAGCTCGAATGCGTGGTCAGAGGGCAAGTGTGAATGAATACGGCTGGCTTCTGGCAATGGTTTGCAAGAAATGTGAAGCTGTGAAGATGTGGAGAGAAACTCGCCCACTTGGTGGTAAATATTTATCAACCGAAAACACATCAAAGACATGCGACTGCTGATGCAGATGGTAATCGGCTAGCGGCAATCGTGAAATGTAGAACAATTATGAATAGAGAAACCGCATAACTTAAAAGTAATGAATTTTCCAATGGCTGGTGTTCTTTTTTTGTGGTTAAACGAATTTTAATTTAATGAATAAACGAACAGGAGTTTGTTTTGTGCAAGAGGTTCGCTTTGCCTTTTAGACCCAACTAACAAAGTTGCTCTTTTTTGTTTTGTTTTGTTTGACGGTAACTGTGTGGAGGGGCATTTCCAGAAAAAGGTCAAGCACAACCTGAAAAAATAAAAGCAAAAATAGGAAAAAATGTACAAGAAATTTAAAAAAGAAGGAACAGAAAAAGACGTTTTCAAGCGGAAATATTTGCACAGACGTCTTATTTTTAGACATTTTTTGTAGTTCATTTTACTTTTTGTTATTGATTGTCGAATATTTTTCGATAAGCTGTCACAAGTTAATATTTTTGGTTTATTTTTCATTTTTACAGTAAGAAGAATATCGGGTGCATACAGCAAACACAACCTGAAAAAATAAAAAAATATCAAAAAATTTATAAAAATCAGTAATTTTTAGTACTCCCTTTTTCTTTCTATACTTAGCATAGATTGTAGATTTTTTTTTTGCTTAGGCCTCAAAAGTTGCCATATTTTTCTTTCTTTTTTTTGTTTTTTTTATTTTATTTTTGCTTTTTTTTGTTTGACGGTAACTGTATGTAGGGGCATTTCCAGAAAAATATCAAACACATCCTGAAAAAATAAAAGAAAAAATAGAAAAAAATTAACAAGAAACTTTAAAAGAAGGAACAGAAAAGGAAGATTTTATGCGGAAATATTTGCACAGCCGACTAATTTTTAGACATTTTTAGAAGTTCATTTTTCTTTCTGTTACTGATTGTCGAACATTTTTCGCTTAGCTGTCACAAGTTGGTATGTATGAAGAATATCTTCTGCATACAAAAAATATCAAACACAACCTGAAAAAATAAAAAAATATAAAAAAATTTATAAAATTAAAAAAAGTTGACTATTTTTTATTAATTTGTAGTAGTTCATTTTTCTTTTTGTTATTGATTTTGGATTATTTTCGCTTAGGTGTCGAAAGTTGCCATGATTTTTTTTTGTTTTTGTTTTTTATTTTTGTTTTGTTTTCGTTTTTTTTTGTTTGACAGTAACTGTATGTAGGGGCATTTCCAGAAAAATATTAAACACAACCTGATAAAATAAAAACGTGAGAAAAAAATTCTTTTCTTCTTCTTCTTTAACCTACCCTTCACACCTATCTCGGTTGGGCTGTTCTTGCGCGAAGTCTCCAGTTCACACGCCCCTGAGTCGTCTCTTCGCTGACGTTTCTGCATCGCATGTCCTTTTCAATTGTGTTTTCCTAGGTTTTTGGTGGTCTGCCTGGTCCCTCTTTCGGCACCTGGTCCCCCTACGGTACCTCACTGCATAATCGTCGGGTCTTTTCATTACATGACCGTACCAGCATAGGCGGTTTTCCTTGAACTTAGTCGTGATTGGAGCAACTTTAATGCTACCAAGAATAAAGGTGTTCCGAATCGTTTCCAGCGATGTAACTCCACTAGCCCACCTCAGCATCCCCATTTCTGTCGCGTGCAGTTTTAGCTCTAGTTTACTTGGTACAGCTCAGCACTCGAATGCATATGCCATTGCCGGTCCGATCATACTTTTATAGATTTATCTTTTAATTTTTGGAGAATTTTCTTGTTGCACAAGGGGCCTATTTAAACTCCGTTTTAAATTTATTTTGTAATATTTTACTTGCTTTTCATACTTATTTAATTTATTTGAATTCTTTCTAGAATATCTAGAAGGCCACATTTTATTTGAATGTTTTTTTTTTTATTAAAATTTATCGAAGACTTTTAGTTTGATAAACAATTTTTGATATTTTATTTCACTTATTTCACTAAATATCCTTATTTCTGACTTACTCCGGTAAATGTTAACCATGCACTAATGGTGAAGAGTTCCAGAGACCCTTGCTTTCACAACTGCATTTATTTGTAGAACCCTTCATTTTGCAATGACAGCGCCTATAGCCTTGTCCCCCGTTTCTCGAATTAGCTCAGCAAAATTTCTTGAAAAGAAATCTCATCTATGGCAGGTAACTTTTCTTTAGAAATTACGAACTGATGACGTGTGTAAAGCTGCTTGAGGGTACCATTTTTGTTATTTGCCAGTTTATAGAAGTTGGAGTCTTCTATTCCAACAACAACCGCTAACACATTTCGGTTATCTGTAGGACCACAGTCGACATCAGGGACTTGTATTCGTTCACCATTATCACCAATTTGAGCAGGAGGAAATTGTTTTTGTGAGGCTCGTAACATTTTTGTTACTTGCAGTAGAAGATTTGTTTTCGCGGCAGCTCTTTTTGTAGAAATCAACTCGTGTTTTTCAGTCAGAATTTGACGAGACGACGTTGTGCGTTGTAGGTCCTCTTCAATATTATTCTTTGGAATATGGTTTTCGGTATGACCAACGCTCAATTGTTTTTTATAAGCATTAACAGTTCCTTCAAACTCGGTTTCAGAAGTATTGGTAAGTTCTTCAAGTTGTTCTGCAGTTTCAATATTTGCGATTTGTTCGCCAGGCAAAAAATACGATGCTATGTCAAGCCAAACATGACTTCATAAGGCCTTTGGCGTATTCCTTCGTGGTATGTAGTGTTTTTGGCAAATTCAACAAAGTATAAACTATTTGACCATTTATTTGTATCGTTATCGTACATCCATGCAGTTAGCATATTCTATGTATCCTGATTGGCCCTTTCAACTGAGCCTTGTGTTTGACTGTGACGCGACTTCCCATGAACTATTTTAACATCTTTCCACATAGCGCATATTTCGGATATCACTTGATTACTAAATTCTCCGCCATTATCTGATTTGCTTTGCTGGTACACCAAATGTTAAAAATATTAAAAGAACATGATGCGCTACTTCTTCAGCTCTTTAAGTTTTCAAAGGTCGTGGCTGGATAAACTTAGTTAAATGATCTTGATACACCATTATGAACTAATATTCGCCATCTCTGTTTGACTGCAGATCTATGAAATCAACTTGACATCTTGAGTTTAATTCAGAACTAACCACTGGCTTCACAACAATACCTTTCTTAGGTGCACTGTGTTTCATTTGACCCTGTTTGTAGAAATTTGCATGAAACATTACAACTTCATATGTAATAGTTTTGTATTTAACTTGCAACTCTTTAACTCCTCCGTGGCCTATATTGGTAAGCTTCATATAGTATACTACACAATTCTTCATTGGTAAGATAATACTCTATGTTCGTTCCTCCTGGTTTTAATGGTACAATTAACTTCTCTTCATCATTCATTTTTAAAACATCAAAACGTTTTAATCGTCTGTAATCCAAAGGTGTCTTGCATTTAATTTTAGCAGAAACCATTGCAGAAACTATTTTAGAATACTTTTCTTGAGAAAAATAAAAACAATTGTCTTCTCGTTTACACGGAATTAGAAACTTCAAGAAACTTCTAGAAAACGATTTATTGCAGTATCCATTTAGTATAAATTAGGGTATCGGAAAAAAAATTAAGAAAACGTTGATCGCGTTATCAAAGCTTGTATTAAAACTGACACAGCTGATTGACAGAAGCAATGATTTGCTCGGAGAGAGCCAGTCACTTCTTTTTTGAATCTTTTGTTTTGGACCTCCACCAGAACATATCTGTGATTGTCGACACACACCGGGGAGGGTCCGAATGTACAACAATGTAATGAAATATTCGATCTTTCACCGACGTATTTTTGGTATCTATTGACATTCACCGGTGAAAGTCAACATTCTCCGATTTCGGTCATACATGGTAACCAAGAATGATAGAAAAAAGATTGCGCCCATCAAGAGTGCGTGACGTCATGTTTTTGCCAACCATTTGCCCTTCGCAATAAATTTAATGCTTTTTCATACCGAAAATGCGAAAGTTTTTAAGTTTCGTGTTTGTTTTAAAAGCTATCGAAACTTTAAGTTAAAAAAAAACTGTATTATTATACAAAAGAAGGTTAAAAAATGCCACTCTGAGAAGACTTTAGTGCTAATGAAAATTAGTTGGTTCTTATTAAATTAGATATTTTGAAGGTGTGAGTTTAATTGTTTGCTCCTTTTAAGGTTATGCAATATTAAATGTCCCTCTCTCAACTCTTCTTAAGATTGAAAACCTTTTTACACATTTTAAAAAGCGTTTGAATTTACTAAATGCCAATTAAAACCATAGAGGTGTAATCATATCTTCCGGAAATTAATTCTTAATGGGACATAGAGCATCAAGAGGGATATTCATAGTAAAAGTAAACAAAAAAATACTGGAGAAACCATAATGACATTTTTACAAAAAGAGTACCTTATATTGTTGCATAACCTCACATATATCAAAAAAGTCGTTCTCTTAACAAAAGAGTTTCTCTTAACAAAAAAGTCATAAATTAAATTGTATATAACTATAAACCATTTATTTAAAAAACGCACAATTTAAACACAATTTGTCACGAATTCAAATTTCTTGAAGTACTTTAACAAAAAAATTATATTTTATTTTCTTTAAATGGGCATTTTAGTGCGTTTTTATATCCAAAGCTAGGCAACTCTGCAGTAGCGAGAGAGAGATTTGACTGCCGAAAGCAGACCGGCAGTCGCGGGCAATGCCACCAGATTTAAAAAAAAAGTAAAGCTACACTAAACTGAGTGAATTATTTAACTAATTCTTAAAAAATGTTTATTTTACAAAATTATAAATATTACATTTTAATTAGAACAGGCTAGAAAAATGTCATGTGGAAAGAACTAAAACTCCGAGACTAAATAACAAAAAAAAAAAATGCTAAATCAAGTTACGAAAATGGTAATCTGGCCATACTGGAGCTAAAATCACGTAACTCGTTGTCAAATTCGCTGAGAGCAAAGTAACGGAACCACGATGGGCGCCATTCCATTATTCTCTCCATCGTGTACGGTAACATATAAATATACGATACAAATTTCATTCTTTAGATAGGTGGCAGCCTGCCTCGAAACATTTTCGAATAAAAGTATTCATATTTACCTTTTGCCTGATGCAAATATTATAATATTTTATTTTACTTATTGCATATTTAATTGAATTTTAATTTTTAGATAGGTAGCAACCCTGTTAAAGTACCTCTGGGAGTTTTCTTCAAACCCCTAGCTTAGTACTATTATTGTAATATTTAATATTAATTTACTTATAAATTTAATTCATTTAAATTTTGTATACAGCTGGCAACCTTTTCATATTCAGTCTTATGTCCCTCATCCACTCTACAGGAATTTAATATTTTATATATGAAAAACCAAACTCCATTTGTACATCGCTAAATAATTATTTGTCGACACGCTTATCGCGAGCTTAGCGGGCTCTCCCCTCTGTCGTTTGACACCTACTACATCTGCTCTCTTTCTTCTCATTTTTAACCCTGCGCCGATTTTTCTTGTTATTTTGTTACACTTCTCAATGCTCGCCTTGCATAGAACTTCTTAACCCACTTTTTGTGATTTCAATGCTTTCACTTTATTCAAAAAAATATTTCGCGCAAAATTTTTTTCGCCCATATTTTCTTCACGTTGTAGCCGTTTTATAAAACTTGTGCTATAATTTCAAGGCAAGTGTTGTGTGTTATGCATTCGATGGGGAGATTGGATAGCGGCGTCCAACTCAGGGTGAGAGTAATGGAAGGGCCTTGCAGTGCTTTGGTGACTTAAAAGCGTCAGTAAGTTGCAACGCAGGGTGGCCGCCAACACTACGCAATGGATGAATAAATAAATGCATGAATGCGGCACAACAACAACAACAAGAAAGCAGTGAAACAACAACTAAGGGGCGAAACAACAAAAAACCAACGAAAGCATAACAGACCCCCGCTACATGCGAATTGAAATACAAAAACAACACAAAACAGTGCCAGCCATTAACTTTGCGTCAAGTGAACTTATTGTGCCGTCACGAACTAAAGCATTCTCCAGCGAGTGCATTATTACAACTACAATACAAAAAGTAAAAAAACAAAAACAAAAAGTGAAAGCAGTAAACATACAACAAATAAATCGCGAATAATACAGACGGCCATGTAAGTGCATTTATTTTCTTTGGAAGCGTGGAAAAATATATGTGGAGCATCAAATTTTTTCATAAGTCGCATCTGCACAAAAATTGGGCGCAAAAAGTATTGGATAAAGAGTAGTGCTCGAAAGTGCATTAAAGTTTCCATAAGCCTGTAAAGCCGACGGGGCTGTGCGCTGGCCTACTCTATGACTTTTATATTTCTTTTTTTTGTGTATTTTTTTTATATTTCGCCTTCTCGGCGAGGATGTATGTGGGAGATGTGCTTATGTTGGGTGTAGGACTCATTCCTTCAGTAAGCTCACGTGGGGTAGAATACTCATAAGCGGGCCAGTCAGCCAATGTTGCCGGCTGTAGTGATTAGTGGGTTAACGGAAATCTGGATTTGTAGGTGTAAGTCAACTCACAAGTTGGCGCAAGTTGGCACTTCAGCTGGTTATTTGTTTTCAAGAGTGGGCAATGCGCTGACATTTTGCGTTTATACACCCAGTAGCACATCGAACTGTTCAATTCAAGAAAAACAGAAATGTGGCACTGTGGCTTGTAGCGCTTGAATTAAAAAAAAAATTATACTCGGCCATAACTGGGCACAGGACACCATCTACATATTGATAAAAGCATGGGCGCAAGTAAGAGGGGAGCTCAGAGCTCATGGCAGGTGTTGACTTAGAAGAAAATTTTGAATAAGTTCAGATGGAATTAAATCTTTGGCTAGAAATAATAAGAATAAACTAATTTGTAAGGCCTCGCTAGTCTAGCGTAAGTGCATTAGCCTGCCATAACAGAGGTTGTGGGTTCGAATCCTGCTACTAAAGAAAAGAACAAAGTTCCTCGAATTCCATTCCTCAACCCCAAAAACATATCCTTTCCATCCTTACTCCCGCTCAGTAGTCTGCGCATTATTTGCATTGTTGCTGCTAAAACAAGCATAAAACAAAGAAAAAACACAGTTACACATAGCATCAGTGACGCCAGCAAGATGAAGCCAGCAACCGCGGTAATAGCGCAGACACAACAAATTTAGCGAAGTCCTCAACCATCTGTGTGATCCTTTTGGCAGAAAAATGAGAAACACAGATGGCGCTCCAAGCAATAAGAAGGCGTTGTTCCTAAGCAACATCAGGTGGGTATTCCCAGCACTTAGGACTGGTAGCGGCAGGCTAATCACCTACCCTGTCAGAAAGCACAATAGATTAAGGGAACGCCACTGTGAAAATTCAAAAAAATCGATTTTGTTTTCGGCATACATTGTTAGTATAACTACTTAGGAAAATGTGGTAAACATTTTAAAGCGAAATTCGCTTTATTCCCGATTCTATGTGGACATAAGTGAGCGCCCGTCGGTTCGGCCTCGTAGCGCTTACGATACGATGTCTTATTTCTCGAAGAATAATAAACCGATTTTAATTTTCTTTTCAAAATTTTGTTATCGTTGTACGTAGCCGATTTTCAAAATTTTCAAAATAACTATTTTTTTGGGCCTGTTGAAAATCGAAAAAATGGTGAAAAACACACATCGAAATTCAAATCACCACCATTTTGTCAAAAAAAAAAAAAACAAAAAAAAAAAACGGCTACGTACACCGATAGCCACTATTGGAGATAGAGATTAATAAAATTTTTGGGTTTTTGATTTCAGATGATTATTCATTGCTGTATCGCTAGCCACCAGATGACGTCTTTTTTTTCAACTTGTTACATTTATTTACAAAAATTTGTCAATGTTCAATATCTTTTAATAAAAATTTACATCAACATAGTCTAATACATATATAATAAATTGCCTTCTGTTCGATCCTCGAATAATCATTCCTACTTACAAAAAGAAATTCCCAAAAATCGACTATTTTTTGACCCGCCCCACAATGGCATTCCCCCTTAACGAAATCAACGCTAGACTGAGTATTGTCAAGAGGAGTGAGTAGGGGGGAACAAAATGAGTAAGGCCAAACACAACCTTCAGACCACCGAAATGTGCCGCAAGATACCACCGAATATCCTATAAAATTTGTTAACTACTGTAGCATCCCTTCCTGCAATAAGCTGTGAGAATGAGATAAAAAGCGTATGCAAATGCGAAACTTGCTGCAGATAAAACTTTCTTAATTCATGCTATTAAAGCGAATTGGTCCACTATTTCTTTAACCTAACTTAAGAGGGCCCAGTGGTCTAGAAATTTCAAAAAATTGATTTTTTGTTTCTTCGATATTTCGAAAGTACAGTATCTCAAGAATATACTGTGAAATTTTATACGGAAATTCCCAATATTATAGCTTCTACAGCCCATTAACCAGGTAGAGAGCGGTCCGCGCGCTCCTGTACCTCAAACTTGGTAAACGCGGTAAACAGACCAGACTGATACACGAGATGATGCAAAAGCAATTATGAGACTAGTAACTAGCTCTGGTGGCGTACAGATAGACTCTAATATTCAATCACGACCCAGGCTCATGATGTTTATGTTTGATCCGCCTATCTATTCACGAGCCCGACTCCTCATAGGGTTTAGCGCTTAAAAAAAAACACTTTTTTTTTGAATTTTTTACAGAAATATGGCTCAAGATACTTTAATAAAATCAGTTGCATGTTATTGTACATCTTTTCAATAAGTTTTTAAAAAATATTAATAATAAAATATTGACAAATAAGCCCATGACAGAGTTTTTTTGGAGATATGTTTTTCGAGGTGCTCTGCGGTGCCAATCGTGCCAATTCGTCGTAGAATCATCTGAAACTAAAAAAGTCGAATTTTTCAGTTTAAGTATGACGTAATGCTCCCCCCCTACATTAATAAAATTTTTTTTTTTTCATTTTTGTAGTTTTGGTGGCAAAAAAACGTAAAACGAGCATTTTTGGCGAAAAATTTCGCCATATTTGTAAGTGAAAAACAACCTTAAAAAAAAAAAAAAAAAAAAAAAACAGTGTAGGGGGGAGGTATTTTTGATTTAGAAAACGTGTGCCAAATTTGAAAAGAATCGGTTGAATAGTTTCGGAGTTGTGATTGGCACCGACTTTTAAGAAGTCGTTTCGGGAAAAACGCGTTTGAAAAAATGACTGAGAAATTATCGATGCTCCGCATTCGAGGTAGAGTGCCTACAAAGGCTATAACTTTGAGAGTTCCGATCCACTTAAAATTTTGACACAACATTCTTGAAATGATTAACTATAAGATGAGTGAAGAAAAAAAATTTCGATTTTGTGACCCTACCCCCCCCTTAAAAAAAAATAAAATATTGTTGATAAAACAATTTTTTGAGACAACTGTGAAAATAAATTGTATACAAAGGCAAGTGGAAATATTTGACTTTAATCAGGGTGAGAGGGCGAATGGCGCAGCTCATCTTTATATGCCCCCACGGTGAAAAGAATTTTAGAAAAAATGTCTCAAAATAGGCGGCGAGTGAAAACGAGTTATAAATTTTTTTTTTTTTTTTTTTTTTAGTCTTACTATGTACTATTTATTTAAACAAATAAATAAATAAAAAAGGAAATAAATAAATAAATATTTTCAGGGTACTAAATTTTGTTTCGTTCGTGTGTGTTGCGTGCATCGCTAAAGGAAAACTCATTAAAAACTACGCAAAAGTTATTTGGTCGCAGTGAAATTTTCCCAGAAATATTTATGGTAATACAAGAAAAAACTTAACAAAAATGTTAATTGGGCATGGGACGTACGCACCGCCTGATATCGTACAGTGAAAAAACGATATAAAATCCATAAAAAATAAATAAATCTTCTTCTTTTTTATATATAAAAATGAATGTTTGTCTGTATGTCTTCGATGAACTCAAAAACTACTAGACCGATTATTATAAAAATTAGTATATATATGTATTTTTTTACGCTCATTGCTGCCACTCGCCACCAGGTGGCAGTGCAGAGTAGCAACTTCTGCCCCATTCAACCGATTTTTTCGAAATAAACAAAACCAATAAAATGGTTAAAGTTATTTTAGTTGCTGGCGCAGCAACGCGCGCCGGCTACAGCTAATGATAAATAAATAAATATGTATAAAAAATGTCAAATATAATGTAGAAATGGAGCAAAGGTGTCTACTTCTACTTGCAATATAAGAAAATTATATTTTCAAACAATGATCTCATAGATATAGAGTTTTCTAAACAGAGGTGTTATTTTGATATTCAAAGAAAAATTCTATTTTTTAATATAAATGATCGGATGTTTACATCATTATAAAGGTACGCCGTTAAAAGTGGAAAATAACATCAGGCAAATGACCACCCCGATCACGCTTACAGCACAAAATCCTTTTCATGAAATTTTCCATTACCGAATTGCAAAGTGGCTGCCCTGTGGTCTCGATAGCCTCACGAATTTCATCTTTGGGGTCTCGAATCGATCGTAAACTATTGGCTTAGAGCTTCTCTTTCACGTGACCCCAAAGAAAAAAGTCACAAGGTGTTAAATCACAAGATCTCGGTGGCCAATTGTGATCACCTCTTCGAGAGATAACACGGTCCGGAAACTTTTCCCGTAAAAGATCAATGGTTTCGTTGCTTGTGTGGCACGTAGCGCCATCTTGTTGAAAATAAACGTTGTCCAGATGAATACCATCCAATTCCGGCCATATATTATATAACAAATGTTATTGGAAAACCATTTAATTGCAAGTACAGGTTGTCCGGCAGTGAACAGTGGAAAAAGAACCTCCACATAAAAGCCCATCTACATCCCTTCATTTGTCGAAAACATTAAGACGCACACCACAAAGGGGAGGCTCAGCTCGGCGAAACATCCAACAAATGGGTTTCTCTACATCGGTTTAAATCACATAATATTTTAGTAATACTTAGCAATAAAGAAAACATCATAATTTTGTTTTTTTTTGCTTGCATTTTGTTTACTAATACCATCAAATCCCATTTACACCAACATTGTTTTGTGTGAAAATTTAATTTCTAACCTGAAAAGCTGCTATATGTAAGGATTAGCAGCAAATGCACTAACCCAGAATACGAACGAATACCACAAGTGCACACATACATATGCATGTGTGCTTTCAGAATCTTAATGTGTGTATTTAAAATCGTACGCAAACGGCATCTCAACATTTTTGCTTCTATTATACTATTATTTTAACACTAGAAAACTACCGCAAGCTTGTGCAGGAAGTGCAGTGGATTTTCGAATATTCTAATAGCTATGCGGTGGCACTAATAGTTTGACTAAAAGAGGGGATGTGCTGTGTAGCCAGGCAGTGGCATTGGACTTTATTCAGCCACAAACACAGTGCTTGCAATTACTGATAAGGAGCTCGGCAAGATTATAGAGAATTCGGGTTGAATTTCCGTTTTATCTTCACATGTGCACTCCAATGTCATGTCACGGACAGGGTCGTTCAACTTTGAGGCACCTCTTTAAATACGAATTATAAATATTTTTTGCAAAATATGTCTTGAATGAAATATGTAGTAGAAATAGCGTTTACTTTTTATGAATGAGAAGTAGTAAAAAGTAATTTAATTCCATGCGCGCTTGCAGATATCGATTGTGAAACCTTGGTGAAACTTTTGCTATACATTTGGAATAATTGGAGCGCTATCTCGTCCTTATTACTATCTCGCCTGATTACTTCCTTCAAAACATTAGTTATTTCTGACTTATTCACATAAACTCTGTTTTAGAGATAACGCCACAGATTCCACATTTGGAAGCTTTGTTCTGGTGTTGAACGCTTAATGATGGCTCGCCAAACTTTATTGAACAGAAATACCAACACCGTTTGCCGTTCTCAAGTGTTAAGGGACTCCGTGTCGAGTGATCCAAATATTTTGGATAACACTGATATTTTTCTCGAAATTGGCTTATTTGTAAGCGTGAAATTCGAATGATTTATTTTTCTTACAATTTTAAAAGAGAAATAATTTTTTTTTGCCATTTTTTGAAAACAGCCCCCATTTGTGTTTTTCTTATTTTTTCATTAATAACGGAGTCTCTGCTCTGTAGTCCCTGGGAGTTTGATGGATTTCTATAACTTTTCGAGTTATATTCAAATACCTACAGCAAAGTTTCTGCTATGGAGTTTTTTAAGGGAAATAGCTTCAGTTGGTTTTACAATAATATTTTAATAATTTTTTTTTATAATTTTTTTTTATGAGATAAAATATATTAAAAAAAGTTTGTAAAAGCATTTTTTTTTGACGAAAAAATGTTTGCGAAACAAAAATTTGCGAAATTTTTTTCTTTTTAATCTAAATATTAAAAAAAAAAATTCTGTAAAAATATTTGTTTTTCCAAAAAATGTTTACGAAAAAAAGTTTGCGAAAATTTTTTCTCTTTAATATTTTTATTTTTTTTTTAACTTTATATGATAACTTATAATAATATATTTAAAAACAACATTGGTGTAAAAAAACTTTGTTGGTGTAAACAAATTTTATTTTGCCAACTCTTTTACAAAACAAAATTAGTCAAAATTTTGTGTATGTTTTTCAAAACATATATTTCCATAGTTCTCTTAATTTATAAGATGAAAAACATAAAGAAAAAGTTTGTAAACAAAATTTTTTTGTCAAAAAAAAAAACAAAATTTCGCGAAAAAAAAGTTTGTGAAAATTTGTTCTCTTTAATATTTTCATTTTGTTTTTTTAACTTTATATGAATAACATAAAGAGAAAGTTTGTAAACAAAATTTTATTTGTCAAAAAAAAATTTTTTCGCGAAAAAAAAATTTGTTCTCTTTAATATTTTCATTTTTTTTACTTTATATGATAACATATAATAATATATTAAACAAAAAATTGGGGTAAAAAAAAATTTTTTTTGACATAAAATGTTTGCGAAAAAAAAAGTTTGTGAAAATTGATTCTTTTTAATGTCTTTATAATTTTTTTTCGACAAAAAAATTTTTTGTCAACTTTTCACTAAAAGAAGTTTTGTTTAGTTCTTTAAAACAAATTTTTGTGAAAAAAAAATTTGTGTTTTTCTTACAAATTAAAAAAATTATTTTAGTCATTGTTTTTCATTATCGTAGCGAAAGCTTAGCTCAGTAGTACTCAAAAGTTTCATATGGGATTCTCATAAAACCTCGATCAGTACAGCAATTCTTATAAAAGCTCGATCATACAGCAGTTATACGAATCCAAATAGACCCTCCAACGAACTTATGCCTAATCCAAAAGTCCAAAGGCGTAAAATTGTTGGATCTTAGTGTTAAATTGTTGCGGAGCATCATGAAATGGCTCATCCCGTGAATTTCGTTGACAAAAAATTAATTGCTTCGTAAGTCGCCAGGCAGGGTTCAAACCCGCTCCCCCCAGACGAAGTTTTAAAAAATCTTTTGACATGAATCGATTTGAAAAAAAGGCCATCAACAATAGACTAAAAAAGCTCTATTTTTCCTCTTCAATGTTTTCTCTTACATTATGTTAGGTTGAGGTGGCGCCCAGTAGTGCACTCGACACAAAGATTATGACCTTTAACGTACTGGCCTCCTATGCTGACATTCATGGCTTGTGTTCCAAAGTGAACGCTTACCTCACCAGCCTTTCTCGCTTTTTCACTTTTCACATACATATACGGGAAATGCTGCTGAGGTCACAGTCCTTGGCCGGATATAAATCCAGGTCGGTCCGGTAACGTAGAACCGACTATCGCGGGTCCTCAAATCGCTTACCAGCAGCACAAAGGCAATGAAATGTTGTAGGCGACTATTAAAGCAATTAGCCCAACGGTTCTGAATAATTCTCGGGCCGTTTGATGATCTGACACCAGTGATATGCAGTGGATAAAGCTCCAGACATGTCAGAGTACTGCAATCAGGATAGCTACGTGCAGGCTCATGATGTCTGCCCTACAACACCTTCAATTCTCCCAGTTAATGAGGAATTTCTGAGAGGGTACATATGTCGAGCATGTGAAGCCACATTGATTGCTCTCTCAAACCTACCCACCAAACACCCGTCTCCCTCCGGACACAACCTATTGAAACCGCACGTTTTCTGGGTCTACAGTTAGATAAGTTAGATGAATAACTTCACCGGACTGACAGGGTTTAGTAAGCTGCTACAACAACAACAACAATCTTTTCTGTAGGATATTTGACTGAACAAGATTAGAGTATTTAGTCAACCATTTCGTGTCCCTGATGAGTCTCATCATGCCCTTCAAGTCGACAAGGCCACTTTTTTTCCGAGTGTCTAAAAATGGAGTACTGAGATGCTAATACCTGTTTTTGGCACAGATCACTGCATCCTGCCCATCGCTGTTGCAGGTTCTGCATCATCATCTGCATGCTTAGCTTTTAAGTAGGGCCTAGTAAGCAACCCTATGACAGTAGATATGACCTCTATTTTCAGATTTTACAAACTTCACGTGCATTTCCAGTCTAGCTTCGGTCACGGCTGTCTTATCTAAATCTCTCATCAGCTTATGTATTATAAATATATTTTTTTATCAATAACTTGCAATATCAATGTTTTCTTTTCGAACAAAAATTTGCTTGATCGTACATTAGCAGCGAGCTCAGCAATTACTCTCAAATATCCGAGGTGTAGATGAGGTAGAGTCTTTTCTGCTAGATGATTGCTTGCGGAGAGCGGTGATAGTAGAGCGCAAGTTTAGAATCAAAATAAGTGAACCCAGAAGAGCTTTATTTTCACCTAATTACCAAATATAAACCTATATACACCTCTAGTTCCCACTCTTTTCTGTTGCACAGCCTGTAATACAAAAAATTGACTTAGATGCGAGCTTTGGAAGAAGATGTCTCCGTAAAGTTTAGAGAAATCCGTCACCAGTTAGGGTATAGCTGCTGGCCCTCCACTCTATGCTGGAAAACGAACTCATTTTTCCGCAAATTTTCTTCCAAAAAATTTTCAGAAGAGACGCTAGCCAAACTTTGCTAAAAAGACAGCACTTGCAACTTGAAGGACCCTGTGCTTATGCACTCATATAGGCACATATGTATTTTGGTGCACACTGAAAACAGCCGAAAATATGAATTGAAATTGCGATAATGAATGGTTATTACCTAGAGCCGGGAGTGCTTCGTACATAGAGGAGGCTTAAGTGCATTTTTAATGTCTGCTTGCAAAATGACACAGTATTGAATAAATATGAATATGGTTTTAAGTTACATTATTTGCTGACTTGACTTTGTCTACTTTTCAGCATGATGAGCTTTTGCAAATTGCATACATATTTACTTTTCCAATTTCATAATTTTTTTCAGAATTTTGAAAATAATTTGCAGCAACTTTTGATGAACTCAGTTAGAGTAAATTTTTGCTGGAAGAATTTTACCGAGCGAAATATGGCGAAATAAAAAAAAACATATTTAAAACTACGGGGCTTACAGTTTTTTCCCCGGAATTGAAAACAATATCTGAATAAGCATTGTTTTTATTTATTTTGTTTATAATGAACGTAATTTCAGGGTATTTTATTTTTCTGAACTAACAAACTTTCGAAAGAAGTTCAATTATTTTGTTAGCGTATCAGAGCTCATTTGCTATTAAACTTATTTACTGAATGGTTTTCCTAATGAATAGCTTTTCTCGCTCTTGTGGTTTATATTCATTCACTGAAAATTGGTTTACCTGTGGGTTTGAGATTAATAAGAAGTAAACTGAAAAAATGTAGGGAAAAAGGAAAAAATATTAATATTTGGATTTATTCAATGTTGGAAATTTTCAAACAGTTTTTAAATATTTTTACATATTTAAAAAAAATATGTAAATACACGTAAATATGTAAACATACTTTTTAAATATATTCCTTTCGAAAAATATTTTACTATTATAATTTTTCTAAATTTTTTTATTTTTGAATTGAAAACCTACTCCCTTACCTTTTTTTGATTTATTCAATGTAGGAAGTTTTAGAACAGTTTTTAAATATTTTTTTTTAATTTTATGCACAAACATACTTTTTAAAAAAATTCGTTTGGAAAAAAATTTTATTCATTTTTTTTTAATTTTTGAGAAAAAAATATTTTTTTGTTTTTGAATTGAAGACCAATCCCCTTTACATTTTATAAATTATTCAATGCTGGATATTTGGAACAGTTTTGAAAAATTTTTTTAAACTTGCATGAGCAAACATTTTTTTTTAAATTTGTTTGGAAAAAAAAATTTTTTTTGTTTGCCATTTTTGAAAACCAAAAATTTATACCATTTCTTAAATATTTTTTTAAACTTTTATAATACTTTTTAAAAAAAATTCGTTTGGAAAAAAATGTAACTAATTTTTTTAAGTTTTTGAAAAAAAAAATTCGTTTGGAAAAAATTTTTTCTAATTTCTTTAAGTTTTTGAAAAACAGAAAATGTTTTGGTTGCCATTTTTGAAAACCAATCCCCCGTCAGATTTTATGATTTATTCAATACTGGAAATTTTTAATAGTTTTTAAAGTGAAATATATTCGGTTCTAATATATTTGACATATAAATATTTTTTTGATTAATAAAAAAAAAAAATTTTACTTCCAATTTTTTTGTCAACCACTTTTTTCCTTTTCAGATTTTTTTTTATTTGCTTTGTTGACGCGTGACTGTCATTCGGAAGTGCCCAGTTCGAAACACGTTCTGGGCATGAAAAACAAAATAATGGAAAACGTTTTTTCCAATAGCGGTCGCTCCTGGGCAGGTAGTAGCAAACCTCCGATTTCTGCGATGAAAAAGTTATTCATAAAAAAATCATTTACCCTTCGGAGCCGCCTGAAAACTGTAGGTCCCTCCATTTGTGGAACAACATCAAGACACACACCACAAATAGGAGGAGGATCTCGGCCAAGCACCCAAAAGAGTGCTTTGTGTTTGTTGTTGTTAAAGTGGTTGAGTATTTCTACTGAAATAATCTTAATTAGCAACTAGCGCCGTTTTTGTACCACTATTCTTGTGTGAAGTCTTATTATTATTGTTTTTATGTAGTTACTTATTGCTTTTTTTTGTTTTTGTTTTTTTCTTTGTTTTTTGGTTTTTATTTGTTTTGTTTGAGTCAGATCCATTTCGTGAAATTCAAGTTTAAAAATCTAACAAACTTTTAACAGCAGACATTTCTGTGTTTGAGATTTCATTAATTTGCTGTAAGGAAGGCTTAGCGAAAGAGCAAAATCTGGCTCTAGTTAGATAGTTAAATAGTGAAAAAGATTTTTTTTTCACCCCGTCCACCTGACAGCTTCTGCAGATGTGTTTGAGAGGAAGGCTAAGTCGGGCTGCATGAGCTTCTACCTTGCACTGACCTGTAAGGGTTGCACTGATACGTAAAATGTTTGGACGAGAGCATCCTTATAGGTAGTTTATCCTCCGGATGTTGTACGACGGCTCTGTTTTTCTTGTTGTAGTGCATGAAGTAAATTGCGTTCACCTCCTTTCGGCTAAAGCATAGTAGTGTGAAGCGTCTTTGGTGTTTATTTTTATTGGGTTAAATGGCGTAGCGACTGCAACCGCCCCTTTTAAATCTAGTGCCACTGTTTTTCTTGCTAGCTCATCTGCTGCTAATTCTAGTTCCTCTCTACACTTTAAAACTAGTTTGGATAGATAGACAGATAGCTACTCTTGCACCAATTCCTTTCAAGAATTTTAACGATATCCTTGATTCTCTGATTGCAAAGAATTCAGAGCGGAATACGCTGGCATAGCCAGGAAGTCGAATTGATTTCGATAAGTTGAGTGGTGCCCCATAGAGGCCAGCTCTCACACCTCAGTTCATCTTTGTATCGTCAATGATGATTTCAATATCGAATTGTCCAATCAACTCACCTTTCCCTTCCCTGTGGAAATATGTAAAAAAAATTAATACAATAAAATATTATCGAAGTCTGTCGAAATATGTAAAAAAAAAAATTCTACAAGATTTTAAACAAACATTTAAAAAATGTTTGCAAACAATGTGAAAACCACCAGACATAATCACGAGAATAGCTCTGAACTGGAACCCGAAAGAGAGCAAAATACCAAAAAACCAAACAACACTTGGAGAAGGTCGATGCTGCGCGAACTAGCAGATGCCGACATCTCATGGGACGGCACAGAACCATGTACGATGGAAGAGTTTTGTCGAAGACCTATGCTCCCGAAAAATTTTAAGTGTTAAAAAGAGCCAAAGATATTTCACCTAAAAAAAGACAACACTAAATAAATCTTAAAATTAAAACTTTTTGGAAAATGTTTCAGCTCACTTCTCATTTTTCGAGCCTACAAATTACGTAACCTGCAAAAAAATATACCACAATGTCGAAAATACTTGGATCACTGGACGCGGAGCCGCTCAGTTGTTACCACTGTAGAAGTGACCACTGCCACCGAGGACTCAATTCAGGGCTCTTTTTAATAAGTTCTGCATTTTTTCTAACTTACACTGAAAGTGAAGCCACTCAATTAACGACTGTGCCCGATTAAGGGAAAAATATTCATTGAAAGCAATTCATGCATAAGATTTGTGCTGTCAAATCACTGGTCTGCGCTGTTGCAACGATTGTATTTATTTTATACGAAATTACGCGGCCGAAGCGGAAAATTGGTAGAAAAAATTGTGCAGAAAAAAGTGCTCACATGTCAAGAGAGTTAAATGCTAATCATTCAAAATAAATGATTTTCTACTACTAAAAGCCAATCAATAAAATGCGAAACAAATTCTACAAAAAAGTTACGAAACACAAATATGAAAACTTTCCAACGCATTTGTGTGTAACTATGCAGAATATTTTTCCAGTTCAACTGCAATCGCTCACAAAAACTGCTGCATTTGTGTGCACGTACATATGTATGCATGTATATAAGTACCTGTAACCACACACATTAAACCTGGAAACTTGCAAAGACCAATTTAATGTGGTAGTTAGCATTTTACTTTATCGCTTCCATATACCCACATAAATACTTGCATGTACCAGAGGTCGACGTGGCGTATGAGTAACTCGCTCTTTGCTCGCATTCGCATTGCAAATGCATATTCATAACCTGGATTAACTTATAATCACAATAATCAAGTAGCTATATAGCTGCTCAGCTCATAATCCGCTTGAGTGTTCGTACTTTTACTGACTGGCAACAACAGGCAGGCTGCTTGTCGCACTGCACTCGTTCGCTCACTCACAACTGTTCGTGACCCACTTGGCCACTTATGGATATGCCAACTCGATTGTGGATCAAAATATTGTTTCACTTACAATGTTTTTGCAATGAATATGCATTTGTGTTTGTATGTTAGTAAGTTTGTATTTTTCCTTTTCCTTTTCGTTTCATTTGATTTGAAGCTGGTCGGAAGGAATACTAGGAAAGTTTTATACACTTACATAAATGTACTTTTTATACATACATACGTAGAAAGCATGAATGTCAATATCGGCGGTAATAGTTGATACCGGAATTTTGTTTGGATGCTTTCCATGCAGTACTGAAAACCCAGAACTAGTCCCGAAATATAAATTTCTGAAAGTCATTAAAAATTCAAGAAGACTTTGAACCTTTTACAAAAAATAAACTAAATAAATTTTACTGATAACTTTTTATACAAATTTTTTGAATAATAATGACATAGTACAAAATCATACAAGCAAATCAGTTTTAAAGCCAAAACTAGTTACTAAAAACCACTGTAGCCAAAAGCGCTGATAGGTGACTACCATTCGGTAGTGCCAAGTTTTGAAACCCCGGGCAAGAAACATAAAATTATAGAATTATAGCAACGGCTAAACCTAAGAGTGTAGAAAAAAGTTCTTCATAAAGCTGTTGAAATAATTTGTATATTTTAGTTACATGGCCACCTTATTTGGTTTATTTAGACCTTCTGTTGAAATACAGTGCGGTCTCTTTTCATTCATTCACTTGTATGAAGGCACTGCGGATAGATATTTTACTTTTATACTTTGTTTTTTTTTATACTTTGCGTAATACATTAAATAAAAACCGTTTGATTACAAGAAAAAACTATAAACAATTTTCAAATTTTTTAGGATAAAATATACTTTTTCAAAAAAAATTGTATTTATTTCTTAAAATTAAAAAAACTTTATTTATTTATTTAAATATAAAACTTTTTTTCCCCCTCAGGCATGAAACACAAAAATAATAGAAAAAGTTTTTCCAATAGCGGGCACCCCTCGGCAGTGCATCCCTTCGAGTGTATTTGTGCCATAAAAAAAGCTCCTTATAACTATTTGTCGTTCGGAGTCGGCTTAAAACTTTAGGGCCCTCCCGTTGTGAAATAACATCAACACGCACCCCACAAATATGAGGAGGAGCTCGGCCGAGTAGCAATAATTTGTGTAGGCGTCAATTACATACATACAGTCCACGTCATAAGAAAACGTACTCCATATATCGACAAGTTTTGGCTATTTATTTATTTACTTTTTAATTTTAACTATTATTTTATAAAAACACTGTTCATACTACAACAAAAACCAAATAAAGCGAGGTTTCAAACTTTGCACAAAATTTTTAAAATTCAGGAAATTTTAATCTAATTTCAAAACTTTTACTCAGAATCTCTAAAAACATTTCGGGTATGCCAGTTAATAAACCATTAAATTTTGGTAAAACAAAATATAAGTTTCAAGTACATAAAAAATTACACTTATTTTCAAGAATTTATTTTGGTCGCGGTCTTGCGCATTTTCTCAATTAACGCCCATTTTTCTTATATGGAAGAAAACACCCAACACCGTCAGCAGAACAAATTGTCAAAAATTAAAGCGATTTTCGAACCACTTGAAACTTGCACTTTATTATACCAAAATTCAGTGGTCTATAAAACTGCGTGCCTGAAATTTTTCGAAAAATTGTCATTATGAGTTTGAAGTTTTGAAGGAAATTTACCGAATTCTTACAAATTTTACATAAAGTTTGAAGCTTTGCTGATATGGCTTTTGTTGTCGTATGAACTATTTAAAATTAATAATAATAATCTAAATTTTGAAATAAATAAGTAGAAAATCAAAACTTTTCCATATGTGGTGTACATTTTTCTTTGACGCTATCAGTATATATATTGATATCATGTACGAATATGGATTAGGCATTCAGATATGCCTCAAAACCATATAAGAAAAAACATACTTTTGAAACTATTTTTTTATACTAAGTTCGAGGAAAACTGCAAAAAAACAATAACGAAAAGTTATATACCTAAGTATTTTATTTAGAAAAAAATTGTTTCTACTTTTATAATTTCTACTTACACAATTTTTTTTCTAAAAATAAAATTTTTTCTAAAATAAAACACAAATAAAATTTTTTTTTAATACAATTTTTTCTAAAATAATTTTTTTTTAATACAATTTTGTTATAATACTTATATAATTTTTAATTTTGCTAATTACACTTAAAATATCTAGCGTAAGTGTGTTTCCAGTTTAACAACGTGCAACGCTCGTACCTGCTTTTTCCTGGCAAAAGTAAAAACTATTAATTTTGGGTTTGTATGAACTCTCTTTCAGTAAAATTTCATCTCAAGTCTTTTCTACTAATCTAGATTGAAAAAAAGCTCATTGTTTGTATGAACTCTCTTTCAGTAAAATTTCATCTCAAGTTTTTTCTACTAATCTAGATTCAAAAAAAGCTCATTGTTTCGAGATTCGCATAACTACGCTCGTGAATCTCGATACTTTAGAAGCACCTGCATCCCGGGATTGACATCCCCAGTCCAGTGGTAGTGCAGTATTGCCACGAAAGAGTGCAAGGACTGCAACGAAAATAAATGCTTCTATTCCACTTGACTGCAAGTCAAACAAAATTTATATTTGCTATCAAAAACAAATATAACTACAACAACAGCTCTTGCAGATACACATACGGACGTGTGTTTGTGTATGGAACTGCATAGCAATGCGCTGCAAATCAGCAGTTTCACTTCAATGCATCAATGTTACTTGGCAATCAGTTTGTGTTTACGCTCGACTCGTTGCACATGACATAACTGCAAGAGTTCGAGCATATGCACGTACATACATACACGTATGTATATATTTATGTTATGTATGTACAGTGATTAGTAGCACTGTGACAGAGCTCGTTGTGTTATATGAAAGATATGCAAAAAATAATGTTTTTGAGGATCAGATGTTTACTATTATACATCCATATAAGTCCTTGTATGCATTATGCTATTAGTTTACTAGGTTTGCATAATTTAATTTTGATATTCGGTTTCTTCTTTGTCTGCGCCTTAATCTTGGTCTTCGCTTTCATCTTCATCTCGATTCTCTTCTTCGTATTTATCTGATCTTCGACTGCTCTTTCATCTTCGCCTTCATCTTTGCTTTCATGTTCAACATAATCGACTGGCTTTTTAAAATCAATAAATGTCCTCCAGTTATTGCAATCAGTTGGCGATCCTTTTTTGGTATTTTGGTTATATGCCCTGTAACCAATCAGTTGGATACTCCTCGGTTTCCCAAACAGCTTTGGAAAGAGGCTTCAGCATATTTGTAATTTTCGTAGCATCTGCCTTAAGTATTTCAGCCGTTTGTGCAGCGGCTATTGATCTTATTTAGGTTACGTAGTCCAGTAACTGTGCCTGTATCATCAAAAGTGTCTTCCTTGAGTTTGGGTGCGAGCTCAAGAATTTTTCGGAAATGTGCAAACCATCTTTTAAGTTGTTCATTTGGATCACTTAACAGATCGCTGCTAAAATTTTCTACTGCTGAGCTTGTTGGCAATTTTCTGTCGCGTCCATTCATAAAGGACCTTTAGGTTTCCTGATGCGGCTGCTATTTCTCCATCCCGGCCATTTAAATTAGTCCACTCGCGTTTATCTCGTCTGCACAGTCGTTTTACCGATGTGTTAAGTACGACATATTGTTTTTGGGCTCCTATTATTTCGCGCTTTGTTTTAGCTCGATTGATTGCAGCCTTAGCAGTTCTTCTTTCTTTGATTTTATTCCACGCTTCTTCGCTAATGGTTTCCTTCTAATTTCGCTTGCGTTTGCCTGCCACTGTTGTGCCTGCATTTACAAATGTGGTTTTGATTTGCTCCAGTTGGCTTACAAAGAATCGTTGGAGTAGGCGGTCGATTGCTCACAAACCTTAACTTTTTCCACAAATTCACGGCATACTTGAGAGAGCTTTAGTTTTTGAACGACAAATCTTGTCTGTACTTTCTATTTTAATGCGGACTTCTGCAATTACAAGATGATTCTTAGTTTTCCCAACCGGTGTTACCCAGCTTAATTTATGGCTATCTTTGTGCGGGAACAAAGAGGCGCCAATACCAAAGTCTCTATTACTGCATAATTCTCTGAATAGACACTATACTAGGTATATTTATTAGTTTGTATAGTAAGTTCATACTGAACTTTTTTTTACTTTTATTTAAATAAAACCAATAAACATATCAAAGAGTTAATCAGTTATATATTCGCCGCTGCTGTTTTCAATCTCTTCGTCCTCTCGATCAATTCGTTGATGCCGTTCCGCCAAAAATCGCCTGGTCTGGTGTCAAAGAAGTTGTTGAGCCAGTTTTTAGGGACCTTCTTGCTATCGAAGGTAACACCTTTCATATGGTTTGATTGGATTTGAGAGAGCAGACCCTGTCGGTGCAGGGTCCGGAGAATACGGCGGATGCTGAGGAACGTCACATTAGAGCTCTTGGAGTGTGGCTTTGATGACTGAAAGAGAATGGTTTGACTAGGTCGATCAAATCTTCTCAGTTTCATAGCCTCATTCACGCAGTGTAGCTGGGCAATGTAGAGCTTCTAGTTCACCGAGGCATTCCTTTAGACCATCTCCCAGTGCACCATACCCTTCCAGTCCCACCAAACACATATCATGATCCTCTTTGGATGAGTATCTGGTTTGACTCTCGCCTTTGGCGTATCTCCTGGAGCCATCCACTCCTTTATTTGCTTTATATTGATGTATAGGCACCATTTCTCATCTTCCGTTACGATTCGATTCAAAAAGCGCTGTTTATGACCGCGTGTCACTCGATGGCGGACGAGAAGCCGAGAAACATTTTTAAGGCTACTTTCTTTGGTTTTTTTTGTTGAGCTCGTTAAGCACCCAGGCTCCCAATTTTTCGGTGAATCCCATCGAAAGAAAGCAACTGAAAAGCGTTTAATGATTTAATTTCATTCTTTCCGCCAATTCTCGACTAGTTTGGCGACCGTTCTCTTTAAAAAGATGTTCTTCATCGAATTCAGAATCCCTCCCGCTGCGGAACGTGTCACCGATGTCAGGGTCGCCACTTTTGAACTTTCCAAACCATCTTTGTTCTGTAGATTCGCCTATGACACCTTCTCCATACACGTCGCAAATGTTCCGGGCTGCTTCGATAGCTTCATGACCTCGATAGATGTTGATTTTTGCCTCCTGGGCATTCCATTTCTAAGCCTCAAAACTAATAAAAAATTAAATAACTCAAAAATACAATTAACATAATTTTATAGGGCAGAAAGAGTTCTATCGAATGAATACTCACCCTTTGCCAAACAGCAAACGTATCGTTGTAAAATAAAAGTAAATATGAAAACGCCATGAACTTATTCCCTAACCCAATATATGTGAATATGTATGTATGGGTGCACCCAGTAACCACAAAAGGAATAAAATATTTGAATTATTTTCGTTAAAGCTCGCGAACGGACGCAAGTACGGAGAGTGAGTCACCTCAATGTTGAGGTCTTAATACAAATGAAAATGAGCAAAAGAGGAAAATGGGCTAGGGGAGGTGTGATGTTCATTCGAAATTTTAAACTGACAGCATTGCTAGTGGAGTATGCCTGGCGCTGATTGCCGGTGATAGCAATGAACAATGATGACAACAATGCTGACGAGCATTAACACTGACAGCTATAATAATTGTGTACGAGTATATGTGAATGTGGCTGCAATCTACAACAACAATAACAATCAAATGCACTAAAAATTTCAATAATGACACTAAAACGTTGCGGACGGCATGAAAAAAGCAGCGCCAACAACTAAAAATAAATATCGCGCTGGCATTGTTGATGCGCATCATCATCACGATGACGGAGCTGTCTAAATGGCGACAGCGAATGCGTTAATAACACCGACGACAGCGACAAGTTGACAACATGGCGTTAAAACACTGTTAGTGTCGCAGCAAATGTCTGGCATTTGCTGTGATGCATTAAAAACGATTTTTATTTGTAAAGGATATAGGGGGAAATGGAGGAAATTATAGGGACAGGGTGTTTCAGATAGCAGTTCATTTTTGCAAGGGATATTTTTAAGGCGCTATTAGCTTTTCATCATGCAGCAACTTGAATACCTGCGGCCGCCGTAGCCGAATGGGTTGGTGCGTGACTACCATTCGAAAGTGATAAAGAAAGTTTTTTTCATACTAGCGATCGCCTGTTTTGAATAAAATTATTTCCTTTGGGCTTCGAAATATTACAGCCCATTTTGGAAGCCAATGTTGGGTGTTGTCTAACCAGTGGAAATAAAGTTCTGATTGAAAAAGTATTTGATTGTAATTCAGGATCCCCGTTACTCAAATTTGTACAAAAAACTTATGAGACAGATTTCCTGGTAGAGAACACTCGTGAACGCTGTCATCGTAGGGCGCGTAATGAGAAGAAAAAATTAAAATTCTCTGGCTGCTGTGAATGTCGCTGACTGCTATTTCAGATTTGAAAATTGTACTAAGTAACCGAAAAAGCTTACCCATGTCGAGCTAAGCTGTGCATTTGACTAGGTTAGGTTAGGTCAGCCAGGTTGCTTGTCCCAGACACGATACTCGGTGGCCCTAAGGCCTATTGTGATACCAGCATTCGATCTCCATCACCTAAGTAAGTTGCTTAAACCACTTCAATCTTTTTAAAAGGGCTACTAGTCTCTCCAGTGAGACATTTGGCAATTTTTCCAGCTCTTCAAAGACATAATCGCCAAGATATTTGTCACGGCTTCTGTGAAGTGCAGGACATTCATTGAGGAGGTGTTGTACTGACTCAATTTCTTTTTCAACTCCACAACCCCTGCAGAAATCATTGTGAGGTACACCCATTTCACTGGCTAAGGTTCCAATAATGCAGAGACCCGTTGTAACAGTTGTGAGGACGCTGATAGTTGATCTGTTGAATCCAACCAGACATTTTGTCCTTTTTAGATTCAGTTTTGTCCAGAGCGCTTTGAAGACGTTTCAGTTAGTAGCCAGAGTCCTCCTTCTGTTGGTTTCCGCGATTACGCTCAAGTGAATCACAGTGTACAGTTCGTTTAGAGCAATGCCTATGTCCTCTACCACTCGCTGAAGCTCAAACGCTGAGCCTTTCCTTGCACACTCATCCGCTCTTTCATTTACCTCCACTCCAGAGTAGCCGGGGAGCAACAAAGTGTGGTGTTGTGTTATTGGGTAAGCAAAAGCGACCTCCTGCATTCTAGAACATATCTTGAATTGATGTGCGTTGAGGCCGGAGCCCAGATTGCTGCTTGACTAACAACAAAATTATTAAGGTTTGCCGGAGGTGCTATCGTTTTTGCTGCTTTGTCTGTAGCATAGATCTCAGCTTGGAACACGCTACACCGGTCTTGGAGTCTAAAGGAGTAACAACATTTGCCTACAGTAACAAAAGTGGCACTCAATTCGTAGTTAAATTTGTGAAAAAAAGTAACGAAAAATGGCATGACTGGGCACAACTCCAACTCGTTATTGGAAATTTCGATTCGGTATAAATATGTAATTCGATTTACTCAGTCAGCTCATTTCCATGTTGACCGCAATAAGGTAAATTATATCTGTTCTTATTTAGGTCCATGAAAATCTGCTTTCAACATGTCGCGATGAATGGAGTGGAGATGGAATACCTTGGATTATTCCAAATATATTGAGAAAAGGATACCCAAATTCATAAAGGTACAGAGTGCGCCCACTTAGGCCTGTAAGTAAATTGTGAAACCACTAGTTTCTCCTCTGAAACTAGTTCCCAATGTGGTGAAACGACTTCCTCTCTCAGATAAACGATAAACTACTATGGCAGCCTGCCGCTTCCAAGCCCACAAGTTTTTGCAAGAAATAAGACAGCGACATCTCGTCATCTGGCAAGATTAGGGCAATGGTAGAGCAAGTGTTCAACGCTCGCTATCTAATCCTCGAATCTCAGCTGCCACAGAAGTCACTAGAGGTAAACTAAATACGTGCCCCATATGTTGCCATTAGGCGATGATACTAGCCACCGTTCTAATGGAAGGCCGGTATATATAGATGAGAGACTTAGTTCTCTATTCATTGCTTCTAATCCGGACCTATCTATGATATATATCTCATAAGTGAGCTCCATGGCCCATCTACTGTTGCCTTGCGTGTTGTAGACCTACCTATTCTAAAGCTTACTTGAGTACAAAGGGATGCCTATACCTATGTTGGATAAAATTGACTGATTTAAGATCAGTTACTCTCCAACCCAGCTCATCAACAATGTCCTCAAATGTCTCTGCGGTTAGGAATCCTGACAATGTTCGTTGTGCACTTCTTAGCCAGCTCATTATTCCATTCACATTTTTCTGGGATTAGTGTGGAAAATTTATTTTCAAAACGGATTTGGGGAGCACAGTACTTTAGCTCTCTATGTGTTTCAGAAAGAGTAACTCCGAGTGCCAATATCTGAAATTTTTCCAGAGCACGCATGCATTTAGTCTGATTCAGCTTCAGTGAGACGGAAATTTTTCAGAGATATGGAAGAAGATCCAATATAGTCGAATAGTCTTGGCTGGGATATAAGGCAGCGCTCCTGGGATAAATATTTGTGCTGCGTTTGTAACTTTTCCATTTTGCTCTTGCCTACCAGTATTTTCCAAAGTTGGGCACCAAGCAGTGACACCGTAAAAGAGTATGAGCCTCACATTCATCATTTTCAAAAACAACCAATAGGGTGATTAGTTTTGTGCCACCTTGTGCAACAGAAAATCAATTAGGCTGGATTACAACTTTGTACAACAAAACCTCTCAGTAAGTTATTCTGCTTAATAAATACACTAATGTCATTTTGTTGCAACAAAAGATCTAAATTTGGGGGGAAAGAGGTGAAGGAAAACGATAGGGCGAAAAGGAGAGGGATGGGGGGGTTGGGTATTTGTGGACTATGAACCAATTTGCCGTTGCAGAAAAGAAGTCAGAAACCAGATGCTTAAATCTTACTCACACGAGAGCTGGGCAGCTGAAGCAGGTGCTGAGACAATTCCCCTTCATCCTCCATACAGCTGACGCAAAACAGAGTTGAAGTAATTCCGAGTCTCACGGCATGTATACCCCGCGGATAGTGCCCCATGAGGATGCCCACAAAATTTGAGAGCTGAGATTTTGTCATCCTCAAAATATCCCTCGAACGCCTCATATCCAAACGTGGCCAGAAGGACTTCGCGACCTTACACGTTCGTGTACTTGCCGAGCGCTCGCTGAGTTGGTGCAAAGCCCATTCTTCCAGGAGTAGAGCGCAGTTTGTCAAGGGGATCTCGATCCTTTCATTTCACGGGCACACTGCCTTTCAGGTCCCTTGTCTGGCCAGCTCGTCGGCTTCGCAGTTTCCAGCAATATCACTGTCACCAGGTACCCAAATTATCCTTCTGTCGAAGAATTCTGATGCAATCGAGAGAGAGACCAGGCATTCACTGACCAGTTTCGAATGCACCATAATAGAGCCCAGGGCCCTAATTGCCGCTTGGCTATCGGAGTAAATGTTTACCTTCTTAACAGTTATTACCCAAGTAAGTAGCCAGTCAGCTGCTTCTTTGATTCCGGCCACCTCTGCTTGGAATACACTACAGTGATCCGGTAACCTGAATTTGGGTTTAATGGGGAGCTCTTTGCCGAATACTCTTCCTCCAACCCTACCGTCCAACTTCGAGCAATCCATGAACAGGTTAACTAGGCTCTGTCTCCAGGTGTTGACCGCGGTCTATTCCTCCCTTGATGGAATATGGGTGGAATAGCTAGTTAATTGCTTTGAGGAACTTCGCATCAGCTTCGCTGGCCATTTCAATAGCGACCCTATCCATAGTGATAAAGATCTTCTTCTGGTGAAAGGAATGTCTGACCACCCTTTACTTCTAAAACATTGTTGCTTTCTCTTTCTTTTCTCTTCATCCTATCTTCTCGCTTGTCCCAACGTTATATTCACACATACACACCTTTGGCTGACCTATATTTACTAACTTTCGAATAGAAACCGACTCTCGTTGCACCAGTAAATGTTCCGTTAGATGCAGAATTGTTGATTGGACTAACGATCCGCCTGAAGCTCTTGCATCTTAACAAATTGTCCGTCAAACCTGCAACCCACTCAACCCATCAATAACCTTCGCACTGAGCAACAAACAGACGTACCAACATTCATACAAATCCAACCGGTACTGGGTTTTTCTCCAGTTTTTCCCACGTGTATGTACATATGTATATTTGGCGAATGGTGTACCATTTTTTTGCATTACTTTTGTGCCACCTTTGAATGACCGTTGCTTTTACAATACAAACCTACTACAACGCACACACACAGACAGTCGTGCACTTATTTATTTCTACGATTACTTCGGTCCTTTTAGTAGCCTTCATTGTTTGGCTTGTAGCTTTCACTACAAAGTTAATGGTTTCGTGCTCACTGATGTTTAACTCGTTTGAAAAAATACGAAAAGGGATAAAATTAAAAGTTAGAAGAAAATTTTAAAATAAAATAAAATAAATGCAATGGAGTTGATAATAAATGAATGTGAAGCCACATAAAGTACAACGAGTATTCTTTATCTTCCACATACACGCACACGCGCACACATATATATGGAGCACTACATTCAGATTTAGATGCTAAAGCAATAAAAAGCGGAGACAGACAATAGTAATAAATATTGCTGGCGAAAAGGATGTGCATCAAAGAGTGCAGGGAAGCAGCAAAATAGCAAGGAAAAGCAAGTGAAATCAGTGCAGTGAACTGTATTACAATGCATTTCAGGCAATTCAGGCAACTAAAAGTGAATGCAATAATAAGCACTAATAAATGGGCACAAATGTAGGTACCTCCTTCAAAGGCGTTTTGCCAAAGCTACTTCTTCAATAAACGGTAGATAGTTTCATACGAACACCTTTTTCATAGTTTGAATGTACCAGGAATGTACTCGGAATGTACTTTCCTGCTGAAGGCAAACATTTTTAGGAGCTATTAATTGATACTTTCCGTGCACGACACTTCTGCCTATGCGTTTGTCGGCGGCGCACTAGGGAACGCCCAAAGCTAACTTGACTTAGCCTTTGAATTGAATTTCGAAATTTGGTGTATTAAGGTAGTAGTCCGGTGTAACGACCGAAATTTCGACGTTTTTTCATGAATCTTTAAAAAAAAAAAAAATGCGATTGTTTTAAGGTTTTTACATGTTTTTATTGGTGTTCTGAAGTATATAAAATAAAATTTTTTAAGTTAAATTTATATTAATTTGTTTAAAATTTTTGACGTCAAAGTGGAGTCCTTAAAAAAAGGATGAGTTGGTTCGGGGAAACACACAGCCTGCCATAAGCATATGAAATAAAAAATTCAAACTGATTCTTATTCTGTAGACTTTATTTTAGGTCCCGAACCAAACACATACATAAAAACAAAAAAAAAAAACAAAAAAAAAATTGCGAACTTGTGAAAAAAGTTCTCAAAATCTAATTTTTTTCTTCATAAATTGTTTAAATTAAATAGTTTATTATTAAAAAATTAAATGTTTTAATAGTCCGGGATCTAGATAAGTGTGTCTAGAAGAACGGGTTAAATTTTTAGCCAAATCGGTTGAATAGTTTTGAGTCAGTGATTCCCCGAAATTTCGAAAACATGGTTTTGAGAAAAGCGCGTTTAAAATTTTGACAACAGCTGCTGCTGGCGTGTCACACGCTTTCATACACACTACGCCGCGCTCTCTACTTTTAGCTATAACTTTAAAAATAATTAAAATTTTAGTCTGAAATTTTTATAGTATATTTTTAAGATGTTTTTCTTCCGAAAAATGTAAAAAAATCGATTTTTTGAACCCGTCACACCGGGAATTAATAAAGCTGAAAACCAAATTGCTTCCCGGTGGAAATACATTTATTCAATTATCAATAAGACACATTAAAAGAAAAATAATGAAAAATTTGTATAGTTACTTTTTTTGTACTGTATATAAAAACCACTTGAGAAGTATAGTAATAAGTTGAAAAGCGAGAAAATTATTATCCAACGAGAAAGATGAGTATATTGACTCCATGGAATTGTTATTTTTTTTTTTGCAAAAGTAACTACGTTTTACTTTGTTCCTTTCTCTCCTTCTTCTTCCTTTTTCCAGAAAATTAATCACACACATTTCAGTTCTACTTTTTCACCCACTTGCACGAAAATGAGATTATTCCGAAATGTCATGGAATGATAGATAAGTTATTTGCATTTTATTGTTGCTTATTCGACCACTGTAGCCTAATGGGTGCGTGATTACCATTCGAAATTCACAGAGAGAACTTAGGTTTGAATCTCGGTGAAACACCAAAACGAAGAAACAGCTTTTTCTGGTAGCGGTCGCCCCTCGGCAGGCAATGAAAACCTCTGATTGTATTTCTGCCACGAAAAGGCTCCTCATAAAAATATCTGCCGTTCGGAGTCGGCTTGAAGCTATAGGTCTCTCCATTTGCGGATCCACATTACGACACACACCACAAATAGGAGGAGGAGCTCGGCCAAACACCCAAAAAGGGGGAATAACTTCATAGCGTTTTTACCAAAGATTTTTATTTAAACAAAAATTATATCAATAAGTTAATCAATTACAAGTATATATTCGCCGTTGCTGTTTACAACCTCTTCCCACGTCTTAACCAATCAAAGAAGTTGTTGAGCTCGTTTTTAAGGACCTCTTAGGTCCTCTTAGCGAATGTAACGCACTTCATCACACATCATATGGTTTGTCAAGGAGCGGAAAAGATGGTAATCGGTCGGTGCAAGGTCCGGAGAATACGTCGGATGCTGGAGAACCTCCCGTTTGAGCTATGGGAGTGCGGCTTCGGCGACTTGTGCGACATAGAGCCTGGTGTTGTCGTGATTTACCTCATTCTTGTTATATGGAGTCGTTGTCTGATGGAATTCACTGGAGAGGACGACATCAGTTAAAAAGCTAGAGCATTGGAAACAGCGGAGCGCTTCGAACTACTCCTACTCTAGCACTTAATGTAGTGTTAAATGTGGTACCTACAGAAATCGCAAGCAGAATTGCCGCTGCACGTACCGCAATCAGACTGAGGGGCTTGGGCTATAGGCTCGATCTCACATATGGGCACTCAAGCATCCTCAGAAACTTTGAGTTCATCCCCTCGTCGACGGATCAGTGGGTGCCCTTAGTCTAGGCGGAACTTTCTCCATCCATATTCCATCAAGGGAGGAGTGGACCGGGGGTTACACTTGGGAGTAGGGCCTGGTTAACCTGTTCACGGATGGCTCGAAGTTGGATGGTTCGGTTGGAGGAGGAGTTTCCTGCAAAGAGCCCCAGGCTCTATTATGGTACACTCAAAACTGGTCAGTGAATGCCTGGTCTCTCTCTCGATTGCATCAGAATTCTTCGACATAAGGATAATTTGGGTACTGGTCATAGTGGCATTGCTGGAAACTGCGAAGCCGACAAAACAAGGGACCTATGAGGTAGTGTGCTCGCGAAAGGAGAGGTTCGGGATCTGCTTGACGAACTCCGCTCTACTCCTGAAAGGATGGGCTTTGCAGCAACTTAGCGAGCGCTGGGCAAGTACACGAACATGTAAGGTCGCGAAATCCTTCTGGCCACGTTTGGAGCGGAGGTGTTCGAGGGATATTCTGAGAATGGCAAAATCTCATCATTCAAATTGGGCATTCTCACGGGGATAGGGATCTTTTAATGACTATGGAAAAGTGCATTCGGTAATTCTGCGCAAATTTCAATCGCAATAAAATAACTCTAGTTTAGACAAGCAGTTTGTTCTACTTTTGTGGAATCCCCTACCTTCAAGGTTGTTCATCTCCAAGCAAGAAGCAGCATTTCTAGTATTTCAAGAACATTTGTAAATTGTTAAATAGATTAAATTCTCAAAGTAACTTTTTTTATCAAACGTAGGTAAATTATCATTTACGATAATTCCACTTAATACTTTGTAGCTGTACTTTTCATAATAACAGAATCATTATCAGAAAATTCATAGTGTGGTTGCAAGCATAAAACCAACTACGCCTTAATTCATTCATTATGTAAGTAACACACTAAGCCGAGCACACACACACCCACACACAAAGGTGCATATTTACTTCGAAACGCCTATTCATTGCATCCGTCGTATAATTTTCTTCATTAAGGCACAGTTATAGTGGCAGCCAAGACGGTTGGTTGCTGCCTTCAAGGAGCCAGCAGGGACTATAAATAATAACTAGGCCAACACTGTAATGCATAGATACCAAATTTCGTTGGCAACATAACTGGCGCATCGTTAGTGTGTGTGTGTGTGCGCGCGTTACTGCAAGGTAAATTAATTTTGAAAATTAATACACTAATGCAATATCAACAACAGCGGTTACTGCTGCAGCTCGAGTTTCGCTGGAAAGTTAGGTAACAATGCCAAAATCTGACAGCATTCAGTAGAAAAGTAATTATATATTATTCTACTACGAATGCAATTTAAGGTGAGCACAATAAGCATATGAGTGAGTTCTGCTGTATCAGATTCATATAATATGCAGGCACACGCACACATACCTGCATTGCTAATATTTGAAATGTGCAACTGACAAGCGGTCTGTCATTCTCTGTTTCATATGAACGTAAGCAGGAGGCGATGCGATGTTAGTGGAGTGCCTCAGCTAAAATGCAACAGTAAATCAGCAAAGGTGACAGCTAATTTGTGAAGAGCTTACCTAGAGGTGCATATAAATACACACAGCTATACAAACATACATACACACATACATACATACATACATATTTACATACATACCTCTGTAAATACTTCATGATTAGACAACTGGATTTGTGCTTGCGTAAAATTAGTTTTGTACCTGCTCCGGTGCCTATGCGAAACGTGAAAATGTCAAGCCGCAAAATAAGTTTTTCTAATAGCGGTCGCAACTCTGCAAGAAATGGCATACCGCCGGGTATATTTATTCAGGATTTATCTGTGCTATGGCAGCTTAAAGCTATAGGTCCCCCTCTTTATGGAAGATTCTTAAGATGCTCACTACAACTCGGACAATCACTTAAAAAAGGAGACAATCTGAATTATACACTCGCATGAGCTTAAACAGACTCACAAGTATTCTTTGGTCTACTCCGATCTCTGCTACCTTACGGGTTCCAGTCTAAAGCCATTCCAGTGGTGCTATCTGGTGGTTTTCTAACGTGCGACCTATCCATCACCATTTTCTACACTCGATTTGCCATGGGATGGGTTCCTCATTCGTTGATCTCCACAGCGCGTCGTTGTGAATGGAGATTTGCGAACTCGCCTATGCATTCGCCCGAACCGCGCCCTTGCTTTGCTCAGCCTGCAGTAGTTAACATCTTCATTTCGACAAATTCCGCGTGGAATCCGTCAACCATTATAATTCCTGCTTTATTGTGTTTAACTCCCATAGCCTTTGTCTTGGCTGTGTTAACCTCCAATCCGACAGTGTGTGTAAGTGTGACTAGTTTGTTCGCCTTCGCTTGCATGTGAGTGACTTTCAATTAATGGAAAATATCGTGTATTAAATGTCTTCAAATAATATTCCGTGCATAGAATTTAACGTGGACGCTTCTGTAGTAGAGTTTAGCGCTCTGACTTAAATGGGAATTGTTGACCTGTTCTAAAAAAGCTTTAAGCAGACAATTTTATAGAGGGTTCCCGAAGATGAAAAAACTCGTACGGGTTAAGGGGTTAGGGGTAGTCAGAGGCCGGAAAAAATGATGATTTTCACGAATTTTTTTTTGCTACTTAATTAATTTATTTAACAAAAATAAAAACATAGCATAAAAACATCATGTTTTAACTTGACTTCACCAAAATTTCAAAAAAAAAAAATTAATAATTGCAAAAATTATCGCTGTTTGTGTGAAGCCCGTTTCTCCAGAAGTCCCTTGCGGTGAACATCACAAGTCCTTGCAGATTCATCTAAAACCAATTGGACAAGAAAAATTAGTTTTATTAATAGATAATCTTGTGCCTGATCGAAGCTTTTTTTTTTTTTTCAAAATGAAAAAATGGCGGCCTCAGAAAATTTTTTCCAGATTTTAGAAAAAAAAGACCAACAGTTAATTGTTAAAAAAAATCGAAATTTTTGAAAAAAAAAAAAAATCCTTCGATCAGGAACAAGTTTTTTATGTTTTTCAAAAGCTGTATAAATTTTATTGAAATCTACGTAGCGGTTTTTAAGTTACAGTGTTCACCAGTTTGAAAAACATAGTTTTGAGAAAAACGCATTTAAAGTTTTGCTATCGGCTCCTTAGCGGCCGAGCGCCCTTTGTTAATTGTTGAATAACTTGAAAAGTATTTGTCGGATTCACTTCAAATTTTTACACAATATTTTTAAAACATTATACTTTAAGAAAATGCAAAAAAAAAATCGATTTTTTGAAAATTCTGACTACTCCTAACCTCTTAAGGTAAATGCTTACCATGTAATATTACGAACACTTTCACAAATGAGCTTTAGAGCGAATCAATTTGTGTGTAACTCAATTTTAGTTGAAATGAAATTTGTACCAGAAACCACAGTCAAAGCTCATATAAAGGCATGAATGTTCAGTGCTTGGGTGGTCAAATTTCATTGACAAGTTTTGTTAGCGAAATGGCTAGGAAACTGCATCTTCTTGGCTTTGTATTCCGCTTATAACGCCTTACAGCCACGTGAAATGCTTAGCTTAATGGAAATCGAAAACCGAACTCGCCATAAAATGTAACGCGAAATTTTTGTCGTACCATACACTGTTCTATTAATCTACAAACCTTCACAAAACATTATCATAAAGTAAGAAATTAAGTTCTTATAATTTTTTCCTGCACAAAAATGGCCATTTGCTTAAAAAATTTTCTCTATTTAGAGAGCTTCAAAATTAGAAATATAGTGGTTATGAACACCAGAATAGCAAAATGATATAAAAAAGATTTTGTTTCTGCTCCAAAAAAAAGAAGTTATAATTTGAAAAATAACTAATGCTTGCGTTCTTTTTTCTCAATGTTCAAAATCAAAGTGTAAAGCTGAAACAATTAAAAAAAAAAATTCAAAAAAGTCCAAAAAGTACGAAAAATGTGGGAACCAAAAAAGTGCGTTTAGCGTACTACACATAACAGAAGTGAAACTATCAGGCAAACAAAGAAAGAGGAAGAGACCTGAGGGAGAATGAGAGAGAGATAGGGAGAGAGAGAGGCAATGAATGTATTACTAAATAGATTCACAACATTTGCAGAGAATACAAATGGACGAAGTTTACGAAAAACGTAGAAGGGTCGACCGGTTTAGGTAAACGCCGGACACAAACTGTGGCAACAACGCGCACTACTCCAAGCGTTTATCACCCACACAAACGCAGGGATTCCAGAACCGCAGCAACGGCACAAATTACCGCAAGGCAATACCACTAAATCCGACGCTGGAATAGATAGCACTTTATAGTACGCACAAACACTAACCAGGAAACGGAAATAAGCGCCAAAAAGTAGGCACCATAAAAACACGCCAAAAAAATGGGATCAAAAAACGGCCCAAAAAGTAGGCACCAAAAATATATTTCCTACAAGTTTGCACCAACAAACAAGCGCCAAAAAGTAGGCAGTGTTATTTCTCACTAGAAATAAGCAACCTTGAGGAAAAGCTCAGTAAAAATAGCCTAAAGTGTATCTAAGATATATATAAGGTATAGCTCTCTCTCTCTCCTTTTCCTCTACATTATATCTTTTTTCTCTTTCGCGGAACGAAAATGCCCAAAACGTTGCATGGCCTTGAAATTTTGCTCTCCATTCTCGCTCATCGATGCCTAACAAGTTTCACTTCAAAAACAAACAAAAATTCTGTATATGGAAAAACACTTCTGAAAATACCTGATTCGAGAAATTAATGTCAAAAAATTCAATTTCGTTGGATTACTGAATGCCGTGTCAGCTTATGACGCGATAAGAAAAAAAATTGTCATAAATAAAAAAATTGTAGAGGGAGGGTGTTTTTCAAAAATGATGGACACAATTTTTGTACAAAAATATGTAAGTTTTTGGAAAAAAAACATTTTTTTAATATATACTGTTTTCTAAAAAAAATCAAAACAATTTTTATAAAAGTGTTAAAAAGTATCGAATATATTTGATTTTAAAGAACTCTATACCGTAATTTTCAGCACAGCATAAAACTGAAAATTATAAAATTTGTTTCAAACTGTTTTCAGTTGACTGCCTACTATGCTTAGGTGTACAATAAAACAAATTTTTATGTAAAAATTCTTGACTCACTTGACATGGAAACGAACGTGCATATTCGTTGCCTGTGCGCATTTTGTTTGTACTTTTAAAGTAAAAAAATCTTATTCATTCTCATCATCTTCATTAGCCTCATAGTCTTTGGCGGACATTTCCCCTACAATCTTATTTTTTATATTTAATTTATCTCCGCTTAAATGCAAGGGAATGAATGATTTTAATAATGTGTGTATTTAATTTTTTCCCCCACTTTACTTGACATTTATTGGCCCACACTCGCCACCACAAGCAAATATTTGACAAGTGGCAAGCAAAGTCATGAATTTTCATTAGCCAATGACGCGCCCCACCTCCGCATTACGCTGGCATCCGCTGCCCTTTACTGTCGCAGTCGAGTCGAGTTGAGTTGAGTTCAATGTAGTAGGCGACTAACTAACTAGTTAAATATTAATTGCATTATGTGGTGCCATGGGTTTTGACACTTGTCGGCTAATTGCAACAAATGAGATGCCTAATGTCACAAAAACGTGTCGCTTACGGCCACACGTTCGCTGACCGCTACCCAGGTGAATGTTTAATATTTAAATAAATGAAATTTATTAAATTAATTAAATTATCATGGAAGTTTATGCAACTCATACTAATACCATTAAAACACATACTAATACGCATGCAAACAAGTAGTGGAATCTCGCAATTAATAGGGTGACATAAATATTTGAGGCAATGATGTGGAATAGACACAAACAAATAAATGTAATCAAAAGTGAATCAGGCATAAAGTTATGCGACAAAAAATATGTTTTTGTGTTCATTTCATTTGTGTCTATATGTGTATGTATTTAAGTCCACGAACACGCATATATATATGTGGGCATGTACAGTTGAGAACACGAAAATAGCAGTAGCAAAAAAATTTAATTTCTTCAAACATTTTTCAGTCTTCGATGTGATTAGAAACTTTTATTATTATTTTGAAATATTATTCTATTTTTTATCTTTGAATGAATTCTTATTCGAAAAACAAAATCTTTTATAATAAAGAATACAAATTCAGGGCTAACATTAAAATGGCAGTGACCATATAAATAAGGCATTCTGATCAAATTTATAGAAAAATTAAAGAAAAACTGCATTTACAAAGTGTGCCGATACAAAATTATTACTTTTATTATTATTTATGAGGAAAAATATCAATAAATATTAAACCGAATTGCATATAAGAGTGCAAGGTGCAATAGCCAGTGATTTCTGGTATAAAGACGGAACTTCGGGACACAGAGAAATCTTTAAGATTCTATCTGAGCAGTATTCACTGTTTTTGGCACCTAAAGACGACCGGGTATCAGTTTTATTTGGAAGGAAATTTTACGTCAGATTTTCAATGTGTGAGCAATGGAACAATCCAGAATGCATTCAGGGAGGTTTGATGGATATTTTCTTTACCGATGGGCCCAAGAATGAAATAGTATCTGGAGCCGCATGGTTCTTAAACGACAGTAATAAGTATCACTAAGCTATGGGAGGAATGGCAACTGTTTCACAAACGGAAGTTTTAGCCATCCCGAAAGTAGCCGAATAGATTATCGAGAGGAGATGGAGCGGGAAAAAGATTGGAGTTTTCAGTGACAGTCAGGCTGCACTGAAGGTAATGGAGAACGCAAAGCAAGCCTCAAAGATTGTTCAATAATTTAGGAAGAAGCTTAATCTTGTCGCAATACAGAAGAGGCTTGTACTTATATGGGTTCCAGGGCATCGCTCATATCGGTTCGAGGACACTCCGGTGTTCAAGGAAACGAAAGTGCCGATGAATTGGCCTACCGTGGATCAGCGGTTCCGCACAGTGAGCAGAACCAATAATCGGAATCAATTCCGCAGGAATCATGAATTGGATCAGCGCTGATGTATAGTATGCAATTTATATGAAGATCGATGGTCCAGTCTAGAACGATGCAAAACTGCAAAGTGATTTGTGACAAGCCCGAACAGAAAACTACCGAAGTCTCTTCTATAATTAAAAGAAAGAAAAGACGTTCGGTTGATGGTCGGTATTATTACAGGCACAACTCATGGGCTCAGCATATGATCACCATTGGAATCATTGAGGACCCGATGTGCCTGCCTTCTTTGGGGGAGGTGGACAGCACTGAGATTTTTCTTTGTGAGTGTCCTGCATTTGCTGAAGCACGGCTACAAATTTTGGGTTCCGATGTTTTGAGAATGAGTAACATTCGTTCTCTAAAACTGGAGGATATTTACAGATTTAACAAAGAATCTGAAAAGTTGTCACAGGTCTAACTATCTTTTTCTCTGCCTCAATTCTATCCTATCTTTTTCTATTTGTTACTTCTCCCCTCTCCTCCTTGACTACCTACCCTGTTTTAATACTTTTCAGAGCATTAAATAGAATGAGGATTTTAGCCTGAGTATTTTAAGAGTCACCAAATCTCTCGGTGCTTCTTGAACCGACTTTTTCAAGTTTGAATTTTTTCATAATCTTAAAAACAGACGCCACTGCTATTTCAATGTTACAGTTAAAAACGTAACTGCTCCAAAAAAGAACCGTTATTTACGTAGTTACCACATTTATTCTTCTTAACGCTTCGCAGATATTTGGTATCTTTTGTTTGATTTATAGGAAAAGATTAAGTGACTTGAAAATAATTTTTTAAAGGTACTGCCATTTTCATGCTCACAGCTGTATGTATGTACGCAGAGGCAGTTGCTGAAATATTGCCCAGACGATATGTGCGACAATTAAGTTTATCAGCACATTTTCCACTTCGTAAGCATCGCTTTTGGCAGCGGCAGTAGCAGCTGCAGCGCGCCATCCAGCGAGCACAGGCGAAATGCGAGCGGAGCGAATGGAAATGTGGAAAAAATGAATTGCGCTCCATAAAAACGTAACGCAACGCCTAATTACAGCAATTAAACCGACATCATGAATGCAAATTATGCCATTAGCTCACACAAAAACGACGGCAACAATAACAACAACAACAATGAAATGCCAGTAAATGACTGCGCGGAAAAACAACTGCCATGTCTATGATGACTGCCTAACCAAATTTACTCTATGTATGCATATTGTGTGTATGTGTGCGGGCATGCCCTCGACTTTCGAACAATTTTACCGCACAACAGCACAGGCAGTTCGACTGCGGGCGCAAATAAGGCAAGAACGTAGAAAAATTCGCAAATACCCATAAGCGTGTAATTCGGCGTTTATAAGCGCACTTATGCAAATGTGTGAGTGTGTGTGTCTATGCGAAAGTATTTGTGTGATTCAGTTCACTTATTGCTTTCCCACCTTTGTAGGTATGTAGTTGCATATAAATCGCTCGAGTTAATTTGCTGCAAAGATAAGCGCCTTTAGTTGCGCAGCCGGCGTTAAGTAAACGTTAGTCGAACCAACCACACACCCCCGACCGCTGCAGCACACACACACACACTCACTCACTTTCAGCTCTCAGCAATTTCACTTTCAGTCCCTCTTCGTAGTTGTTTTCGCGGTTTCGGTTGTATGCGTCACTCTGGAAACTTTGAGCAAAATTGCTATGAATTGCAGGAATTTCCGTCAAACACTGCCGATTAGAGTTTCAACGAAGCGACTGAAAACTTTTCCTCCTAATGTTTGTGCCAAGTAAATAACAACAGCAATTAAATGCTGAAAAGCAAAAAACAAAAAAAATGTGAGCAGGCAGTATTGACTCACAAGCGACACAAATGAAATGGCTTTTAAAATAGATATTCGTGTGTGTGTGGGTGTTCAGCCTAAATAAGTACAAAAGTGCGTGAGATATTTGCTGGCGTGGTTTTCTAGAGGTACCCAACCTTTTTCTATATTTTAAAAATTTTTCTTTATTTTTGAAATAAATTTTAGAAATTTAATTTCCTAATTAAAACTCTAAGCGTCCAACAAATGCTTATACTAAAATTCCACACAGAAGTTAGATCAAAGGGCAGTCTACAAATACTTGAAGAACTTAAAAAATCTTAGTATCGCGCGCTATATAATAATAGTAAAGCAAATTTACTCAAGCGGCATGAAGTGGGGATGTTATGGCACAGTTTGTTCAAAAATGGCTACGAGATCCAATTTGTCAAGAAAAAATAAGTATGTTTTTGTTGTTGTTGAAGTGGTTGAGAATTTCCACTGAAATAATCCTAATTAGTGACCAGCACCGTTTTACTACCACCGTCCTCGTGTGATGATGTTTTTTTTTTGTTCTAAGTTAGATCCATGAGGTCCAAGTATAGCAGCAAATTCTTTATCTCGATGGCTGAGATCTCTGTAATTTGCTGCAAGAAATGCTTACTAAAGGAGCGGAGTCGTGCCCTAGCTAGCCCTGGACATTCACATATATAGTGGAAAAGACTTCCCTTCTATTATTCCGCTCGACAGCTTCCGCATATAGGATTGAAGGGGAGGTTGAGTCTGGCTGCATGATCCCCTTGAGAGATGTTTGGTCGAGAGCATCCTAACAGGTGATTCGTCCTGTGGATTTTGTATGACGGCCATGTGTTTTTTCCTTTAATACATGTAGTTAGTTGCCTTCATCTTCTTTCGGCTAAAGCATGATAGTGTTAACCAATGGATGATTTTATTGTGTTCAGTGGGGTGGAGACTGCAACCGCCTCTGCTATGTCTAGTGTCGAACCTCATCAGCTATCTCATTACCCCGTATATTCCAGTGACACAGATTTCGATATCATATCTTCCAATCACCTTCCCTTTGATCCATTCGGCTCTCGGTGGAAAACATACAGTAAAGCCTTTCTTGAAGTTAAGGTCGGGGACAGTGTAGTCTGATCTGTTATTGAGCAGCGAGGGTCCCTGAAGGAGGATTTTGCTGTGACCGCACGACCTTGTTGTCCAGCTTCGTATGTCTCTGAGTCTCACCGCGCTGCAAGTAGCTATTGCTTTAATGTGTAAATCTAATGGTAGCAGATGAGTTAGTACATTGAGCGCTTCAGTAGGAATGGTGCTAAGCGCTCCTGTAGATAAGGTACACGCTGTTCTTTGTGTCTTGTTCAGCTTAGTTTGGTTGTATCTCTTTGTTTATTGTATTGCAGGCCACCAGACTAGTGTCGCATATGTTAGTATTGACCTTACAATGGCTGTGTAGGACCAATTGGATAGTTTTGGTTGGATACCCCATTTTTTCCCAACATTCTCTTACACGTGGAAAGTGCTATATTCGCTTTCTTTACCCTGTACTCTACGCTGGACTTCCAGCTGAATTTGGGATCTAAGATAACACCTAAGTATTGAAAATCATCATTTTTTCGGGCCTTTAATTTTAGGTATTTTTAAAAATAAGATAAAAAAAAAAGAAAAACATTTTTAATATACATTTTTTATGGTTTTTATTAATATTGGAAAAGTATAAAAAAAAAAAATAAAAAAAAAAAACAAAAAATAAAAAATAAAAAATCGTGGAATTACAGCGGAGTGGGGGCTACATAAAAAACGGTTCTCCATGGTTGACATGATTCCAACCGTTGTAGTGATCTAAAACAAACAAATTAAAAAAATGCCTCATTAGTTAGGATGTCGCTATCGGATTACGCAAAATCAAGAAAAAAATAAATAAATAAATTCACAAAATGGCGTCAACTTGAAAAATAAACAAAAATTTGTTTATCTTCTTTTTTTACCTTTTCAAATTTTTTAAAAATACTTCAAACTTAAATTTTTGAAAATCCGAGGCAGGCACGATAAACAGATGTATAATAAAAAATTCTTATCAGACTTCAAAGCGATCGGTCAAGTAGAACTTGAGATACCATGACGACCATCTTAAAAGAAGTGGTTTTAAAAAAATCGTGTTTGAGGATTGAGCAACAATTCCAATAGAATAACTTAGAACATAATATTTACTACTCACTCCGGATTAATCGGCGATATATTTCCTGGTATATATTGTATTATAGAGGTATGAAGTACATATATATGTATAGACAAAAAAAAGGTTGTGTGAGATACAAATGATTTTCTGGAAAGAACGAGTCCGGAAGTCGTCCGTTCATTGTGCGATTCGCTCCACTCGGCCGGCTTAGACGCCACGTCACAAAATCCGCTGTATCTCCGAAAATAACTCGAATTTTGAAAAATCCGTTGAAGGGCATATTTTTGAAGGTCTAAACTTTGAAAAAAAATGCAAAAAAAATCGATTTTTTGAAATTTCTAGACCAGCGTTAATTGCACCAATCAAGAAGAAGAAGCTGCTTTAAGTTTTTCCTGAACTTTGAGTGATTATTTATTTCTTTTTATTAATCTAGCAAATAAAAAGCGTCTACAGTTAGACATCTTTTACTACTAACTTACAAAACTTACATTTTTCATATTGACGTGCAGGTCTCCCACTACTGAGTTGTAATGGAAAGAAAGGTTGTTGAAGAAAAAGTTGAGAACCAACACAGCAACACATCAACATTCCTGCCATGAGAATTCAAAAATGTGGAATTAAAGACTTCAGGGTGCCATTGTTTTCTCTGTTTGCTCAAGTGATAAGTTTTATTTATCAGAACTTATTCTTTTTTTTTGTTTTTGTTTGGTTTTGCCCCGCAAAAAAGTTTGAAAATTCATTCATTTGTAAAAATTGCACAAATTTTTAGCAACTCAATTACATACCAGTCGATGAAATTCAATTTTAAATACCAATATAACGCACTCAGGCATTCGGCATCAATGAAATGGCAAAATTTCACATATTCTACGTTTGGTATGCACTACCACACACACACACACATACATACATAGGCGAATCGTAGAAGTGTACAAATAGACTGATTTATTTTGCCGAGCACCTGAGTATACAAGTGAGTGTATATACAACATACATGCATACATACATACATACATACACACTTACAAATGTTAGTCTATGCATGAGCGCATACACACACTCACACCCAGTAACGTACAGTGGCGATTGCCACATTTGCAGTTGATTGAATTCGTAATGTAACCAAATTATTTTCACTTGACCACCTTTTCAATTTCCGTGAACAAAAATGTTCGTTGCGGTATTTCTCGTGGGCGAACAAGCGAGCGGAGTTGATGCGGGGCAGGTACATAGTTGGTGATCTGAGGGGCGGTTAGTAGGTGAGTGCTGAGTGAGGTTATGCCGAGTGTAGGTGGGCATTGTGTAAACTGTAATGAAATTTACCACACGACTAGACAATCGAATGCACTCGCTTGGAAATGTATTGAATTAGGGGATAGTTGTTAGATGGCATCTGGTTGGCACTTTTTCGCTTGTTTTTTCTAGTTTTTTCTTTTTTTTCTTTGTTTTTCTTGCGCTTTTTTCAATTTCGGTATTTGAGGGGAATGGCAAGGATGTGATTTTTGCTTTTGTTTGAAGAGGAAACTGAATGAAAGGAGGAAAAACATGATATCGGCAAAAAAAGAGAAGAAATGAATTGCAAGTGAGGAGACAATGAATATAGAAGTAAAACTGGTACATTTTTTGCCTCTAATTTGTATTAAGAATTAGGGAAATTTCAGTAAAAAGTTTACGAAAAAGTGGCATCCAATTTAATTTGGCTGTAATTGGCAAAATCAAAAATGTATAAAAGTTTTTTTTATTGTTATTTTTTAATTATTTTTATCTGTAACAGAGGCAATGAACTCAAATTTTTGATATTTGAAAATAATGCAAATTATAAAAATAAGGTGAAATGCAAATTTCGTCACATTTAATAACTTTTTGCATCACGTGCATTAATATTCCCGGCATTAGGTTTCCATTTTATTTCTCTATATGGTTAAAATATGCTTACCTGTATGTAATCCAACCCTTTTAAAAAAAAAACATTAAAAAATAAATAATTGGCGTGCACACTCCTGTTAGGTGTTTGGCTGAACTTCAGATTTTAAAATTTCGTTAAGTAAAAATGGCATAAAACCTTAGGTAAGGTTGGTGGGCACACTTGGACGAAGAAAAAACGGTTTCGTTCTTTGTGGTGCCATTATGAAGAAGGTGAGGTGAAAGAGGAAGACCAATGGCATGTATGGATAGGGCGGCGGGAGGTGGTGCTAGGATGGTTAGGAGGGTGTGTTTGGAGTGTGGATTACGAACGATGACTGCGCTGCGTTTCCGTCAACAGCTTTGTGCTGTTGATGAAATTCATCATATTTTTAATGTCAGCGCCAGCTATATCAGCAGGCGTAGCAAAGAAGTAAGAGCCAAGATGCCTGGATCTTAGCCACGCCAGAGCAGAGCAGCTAAGGAAAAGGTGCTGAGATGATTTCACCTCATCCTCCATACATCCGTCGCAAAAAGGACTTGAGGTAATTCCAAGTCTCACAGCATGCATTCCTCGCGCTTAGTGACCTGTGATAAAACCCACGAGATTCGAGAACTGATACTTTGTCAACCGCAAAAGCTCGTCCCCGGTCCACACGTGGCCAAAAGGATTTTGCGACCTTACAAGCTTGTGTACTTGCCCAACGCTCGCTGAGTTGGAGCGAAGCCCATCTTTCCAGGAGCAGATGCAGGTAGTAAGGAAGATCCCAATTCTCTCTTTTCGCGGGGAGATCAGCTCACATGTCCCATGTGTGGCCAGCTCATCCACCTTACAGCTTCCCGCAATGTCGCTATGACCTCCTGGTCCTAGGTTCCTACCCAGATGAGGCTAATGTCAAAGAATTCGAACGTAGTCGAAAGTGTGGTCAAGCATTCCCTGACCAGTTTCGAATGCACCATCACTGACCCGAGGGCCGCTTGGCTGTCGGAGTAAATATTTACTTTCCTGACTGTTAGTACGCATTTGAGCAGCCAATCAGCTGCGTCCTTGATTGCGGCTACCTCTGCATAGTGGTCCCGCCGCGTAGGAAGAGCGGTCATAAGAACTTTTGGCATGATAAATGACTTTTTAGTACGTTTTTAAGTTGAGAAATGTTTTTATTTGTTAAAAAAACATTAAGACATATAAAAAGTAATATATATATAATAAGATTATATATAAGATATAATAATTATAATATATAATAAAGTAATATATAATTAATATAAAAAGTCAAAGGAAAGTTAGGTACACACATTTTTTATATAACATTTTTTTGTTTCGTTTAAAGTTTTGCATAAATCTTAAATTATAAACAATAATAGAAAAAAACCTTAAATTCCGAAAGGATGAGCATAAAGTATACTTTAATACCAGTTAACTTAGTCTTATTATATTATCAAGCCTAATTGTTCTCTAAACTCCCTCTGAACAAATTCCTTTCTCTTAGCTAAATGCGCTTTTCCCTCAGATGAACGTGCTTGCCACCTTTTAAATTCGATTCTATAAGAAAAATGAATAAAGTATTCAAAAAATCTAATCCAAGAATGCAGGGGTGATAAACCAAATTCAAATCTACTGGAGTTTACTTGTTTGTTTCTACACTTTTCTAAGTCATCCATTTCTTTAGGTGTCGCACCACAAATATAACATTTACTCGTAGATGAGTCACTAAAGAATGACTTACTTTATAACTATGGTTATCAATTTTAACAACAGTCGGAGTCAAGTCACTAATAGCTTTTTTAAAATACTCTTCTTCTTGAACACAAAGAGCTTTAGTTTCTTTAGCAAATTGAAAACGCATAGGCCGACAAAACCTTGTGGACGATGGGCGAGGGTTTTTCCAAGTTATCTTATCTGGGTCAGAGGTAATCGATTTACAAATTAATTTCAAGGGTACATAAGATGTAACAATTAAACTTCCATCTTCCGTTCTCGGATCAGAAAAACTTTGCTTGTATTCGCTATGTCCAGTGCTGCCATCGAAATCCCATTTACTTACTAATTCATACTCAGGGCAACTTGATTCAGATATATTTACCAATGCTGGTTTTTGAGATTCGAGAATTCGAGAGCATATGTGGTGCAACAAACATTGTAAATTAATTTCGGCAGATGATTCTGTAACGCCAATTCCTGTTGGGTAACACCGTTTTTTTGCGTTAAGAACTTTTTTATAAGATGGTAAAGCGTTAGGCAATTTTGAATGAATAAAGTCTCTTAATAACAAATTAACCAGTTAACCAATTACTGTACTTGGCAATCAGCCTTGTTTTTGATCTTTGCACTTTTTTTCAGTATCGAGAAATCCGTGAACAGATCCAAGAAACACGATTTTCAACGTCTTCTAAGGTTAAATTCTCAGAGTTTGGTAAAGCTTGAATTATGTTCTTCAGTACGTGGCGACATCTATCAACATCATTTTTAATGCTATTGTAACATAACCACGTGTCCAGAATATGCATGCGCGTAAATTAACACTTCAAATTTACACCTAAAACAAAAAAAATCTTTATCAGCAATCTTGGTAGAATCACATTTTTCAAAATCCTACACATAGGTACAGATTAGACCCTATATCAAGCGCAGTCGCAGGTCATCGCAGCTGGAAATTATTTTTCCTTAAAGAGGATATACGTAAGAATATTTTAATGTGTATTTTATTTGTGCAGATTCGTACGAACTTAGTTAAAACTTTACAAACTTCTTATAAAAAAAAAATAAACGGCACATTTTAAAGTACGTACTTCGTACGGTCTGAAAACCTATTAAATAATAATTAAAAAAGATAACAAAACGTTCAACATGTCGTACATACCTTCAACTTGAATTTCCATTGTACAACAGGTCATAAACACAGTAGTTCTTAGAAAAATAACACTTCCCGGAACTGCGTAAGTACGGAGCGGAGACCACGCTAACTATCACTTTTCAAATTCTCTTACTTTGGAGGCACAATTATAAGTGAATTGTTTGTGCAGTTGAAATTTCTTTTATACTCTAAGTTACTATGACTAATGAGCTAACATTTAGATAAATATTGTTGCATAATTTTAACATGACTATTTTCATCCAATGTCCTATGGCGGAACCACTGTGCTCTGGCTGGAACACACTGCAGTGGTCCGGTAACCTGAATTTGAGTCTGATGGGAAGCTCTTCGCAAAAAACTTCTCCGCCAACCTTTCCTTCCATCTTCGATCCATCCGTCAACAAGTTCATCAGACCCTGTCACCAAGTGTAGCCCCCCCGTCCCCTCTTCCCTTGATGGAATATAAGTGGAGAAGGTTTCGGTTGGACTAAGCGAGGGTATACACTGATCCGTTGACAGGGGGATAAACTCGAAGTTTCTAGGGATGCTTGAGTGCCCATAAGTGAGGTTGAGCTTATAGCCCGAGCCCCTCAGTCTAATTGCGGTACGTGTAGTGGCAATTCTGCCTGTGGGGTCTACGGGTACCACATTTAACAATGCGTTGAGCACCAGAGTAGGAGTCGTTCGAAACGCCCCACTGATTCCAATAAGTGTCGACCTCTGAACTCTCTCCAGCTTCCTAACCAATATCGTCCTCTCTAGTGAGTTCCATTAGACCATGACTCCATATAAAAAGATAGGCTTGACAATAGTATTATATAGCCAAAAAACAACTCTAGACGAAAGGCCCCATCTTTTGCGAATTGCGCCCTTGCACCCATACAAGGCGATTGATGCCTTCCTCACTCTTTCCTCAATATTGGGCGCTCATGTAAGCTTGCTGTCAAGGATAATACCTAGTTACCTCACCTTGTCAGAAAGCATCAGAGGAGCGTCCCCTAGTGAGAGAAGTTGAGCTTTGGGTATTTTATATTTCCTCGTAAATAAAACGAGCTCCGTCTTAAGAGGATTCGCCGATAGGCCGCAATCCGTTGCCCATCTAACAATTGCGTTCAGATATTCCTGCATCAAGTTGTACAGAGTATCCACAAATTTTCCTCTAACAATTAGTGCCACGTCATCCGCGTAGGCAATTACCCTGCAGCCCCCTTCACCAGCTCCTCCAACAGGTCATTTAAAACAACAACCCAGAGGAGTGGTAATAGAACACCACCTTGCGGAGTGCCTCTACCCACCTGCGCGGTGGATAGAGATGCCGCCCCAACGTCCCAATTCGTCTGTTAAGTACCCCAAGGGAGCGGAATCCTTCGTGAGTACTAGCCCACACTATTAAACTTTTTTCTTGTTTTTTTTTTTCTTTTATTAACTTCACAAGTATTTGTTACTCTAATAATTTCGTATGGATATATTTTTTGGTTATGTTTCACTCATGAAATATAAAATGTGTTTTTAAGAAGTTGTCCTTAAAGCCTTGTACTTTGATTTCTTTTTAAAGTACATTTGAATTCTAGAAAAAACCTTTTTTCATTACTTTTATCGCAGAGCCATATTTTCTTAATTTAGAAAATTGCTAGTCTTTCGAACTTCTCAAATTGCAAACCCTTAAATCTTATCTAGTATTTCACATTTATCATAATTTTTTTGGTAACCTCGGTCTTCTAAAGGCAACTAGCAACTGCTGCCTTAATTTCGTCTTTTGAATTAAAATCTTAGCGAATTTCATTTTCCTCCACTTGCAAATCCACAAGCAAATAACGCAAGAATGCAGCAATGCAAACGCGCTTCATTTATTTCCCAGGCGAGTCAGGGAACTCGTATATTTTTTAAATATTTCGCACCGGTTGAGTACACCCGACCTCGTTCGAACAACTTTTCGCGCAAAAGTCAATGCACGTCAATTTTTCACCGGCTTCTCCCAACCGGCTTCTCTACTCAACTGCTGTTCTCTGTTAAATCCCCTTCGAAGGTATTCGTCAGTCTGTCGGTTCGTCTTTTCCGTTCATTTTTATTTACTGCCATCTCCTGTCAATTTTACCGTCACAGATGTCACTGGTCGTCTTTTCGACATTCTGAGTGCATTTCATTTAACATGGCACTGTCAGGAGTTTCCACTAGCCACCCACCTGCTTTGCCCACAACAATCCATATTTTTTATTTTATTATTTTCCCTTCAAATATCTTCTCATTCTTCCTAAGCAAGCAACCATCACTAACGTGCGACAGGATATTAAAAATTGCAATGATGCATTATGAGAAATGAGAAATGAGGTGGACCACTTTCGCACAAGCAACTGCACAGACTTAGCTTCATATGCACGACAACACATATGTACATACATACATAATATGGTACCACATAGATGCAGACATATCATGCAGTGAAATATACTGGTTTATGACTGCCTTACTACCAGTTTGCCTTGTCACTCAAGTAGTTTGATTTTTAACTTTCTGTTTTTCAATGCCATATATCGACCTTCGGATCTTCTTGTTGGAATAATTCGGTCCTGGATAGTGATTGCGAAACCTTCTGTTTCAGAAAATAGTTTTCCTCTTTTCAACCATAAAGTGGATAATTGTGCGGCTATCCATTCCATTTTGAGATCATGGGGATGAGTACCGTATTGTTTTTGCCTTCCATGCTGCGATCATTTCTGCTGGGGACTTAACTCCCTCAGGTACTTGGAAATCCTGTTCCATCAGACTTAGCGGGGTAAAGCCATTATCTGCCATAGGGTAGGCTTTAAATAGATAGGACTCGCTGCTAAGGAAATATTTTCGTAGCTTCGACGTTTGCGAAAAGTGTAGACGCGCTATAATAATGATTCCTCTCCCACCAACGTTTCGAGGAAGCGATATTCTTTCCACAGCTCTTTGAGGGTAATGGCTTTGGAACTTTGTAAAAGTGGTTCGTATCTGCGTTTCGATCCGAGGGATATCTGTCTGAGACCATTTTATTACTCCAAATGAGTAAGTCAAAAGAGGTATGGCCCGGCTATTAATTGCCTTGCATTTATTTTCACTGTTCAAACTCGTTTTTATATAGCTTTCAGTCGTGCCTCACATTTGTTAATAAAGCTTTGCTGTACTAGCGTGTGGTTGATTCCTTTAAGTTGCAGAGTTCCTAAATATTTAAAGATTCGCTGCTTTGCAAGTTGTCTATAGTAATATTTTGATCTACTGCGTAGTTTTCTTCGGTTTCTTCAAGCTGACCTCTAATCAGATGTATTATTTTGCACTTATCTGCTCCAAATTCCATCCCCATTCGAGTGCATCTTTTGTCAGAAGGTTACTCGAAAAAAATAACAATTTTGGCATTAAGCAACGGTTGCAATCAATTGTTCTGTCGACGTTAGTGGGTAGGCCGGTTTCGGCAAACAAAAAATTTTTAGCGGGGTAGTCGGAAATGCCTTTAAACTTCTCTCAATTGTAATATGATAAGGTTTACACATATTTTTTTTTGTAGTGGCCGGATAGAGCCCACAAATAGGTAGTGCGTAGTTCATCTTTGAAAGCATTAAAACGAAGGTGACTTTTCTTGGACGAAAGGCAGGTATTTTATTGATCTCTCGACGAACAAAACTAACACTTTACAAGGCTCGGATATGGTGTCCTAACGTATGACCCAGAGGCATGGACGATGACAATATCCGCTGAGACGTCGCTTGGAGTGTTTGAGAGAAAGATTTTCGCACAAGATTTTTGGACATTTGCACGGTGGTGACGGCGAATATCACAGCCGATGGAACGATGAGTTGTATGAGCTTTACGACGAAATAGACTTAGCGCAGCGAATAAAAATCCAGCGGCTTCTTTGGCAGGGTCAACTCGTTCGAATGGACACAAACCCTCCGGTTCTGAAAATATTCGATGCGAAACCAGCTGGCGGAAGAGGAAGGCCTCATCTATGTTGAAAAGATCAGGTGGTCCAGGACTTGGCTTCACTTGGTGTGTCCAACTGACGACGTTTAGCACGAGAAAGAAACGATAGGAGAAGGAGAAAATTACTTCTTTGAGGAGCAAAGGGCCTATAAAAGCTCCTCCAACGTACTCGGTTAGATGCTATAATCCTTGCCTTACCCCAGCTAGTGTTTATGAAAGATAGGTTATACAGGATGGATCTTTTTCATGTGTTTTTTGGCCGGCCGCGGCTTCTGTTTCCCTGAGGATCTCAATCTACGGTCATTTTGGGGATGCTGTGAGACTTGTTTTCTCAGAGCGCGGCGTATCCGTTTCCATTTCCTGCTTGCTAACTGGCGTAAGATAGGCTCATCATTCGTTTGTCTGCAGATTTCTTCATTACTTGTTATGTTGGGCCAGAATACTCTGCACATTATCCGGAAACATTTGTTGCTGAAGCATTGAAATTTCTGAAAATTAGCTATAGTGCCGCCCAGGTAGCAGAAGCTATCAACGAATTCGACTTCTTGGCCATCTAACATTACGTGGTTATTGTTTGGGTCGTTAATTCTCAGAGCCTTGGTTTTTGTGACGGTTACTTCCATCTTGACTTTGCGTGTCACTGTTACTAGTTCATCCGCCTTGGCCTGCATATCGAAAAACTGCGCTTGCTCATTAAGGGGGGAGCCTGCTTTTGAGGCTTCAAAAAACTAATTTTCTTTTTGCTAAATGTCTTCCCAAACTATTTATGAATGTGTCCTCAAAATTTCAGAAGCAAATTCCAAATATTTTCGTAGTTACAGAAGAAATTGTGAGCAAGCGTCGAGCAGGTATACGAGCGGATTTTGTATTATATATACATACAAAAAACTTTGACGCGCGATTTCTCGGGTTTTTATTTTTACGATTTGTCCTAATTGGCGGGAAAGATTGGGAAAAAGTTAAACGTCCTATCGAAACGAGATAACATTAATTGTACTCGTATTCGGAATTAAATTATCTTCTAGTTGAGCCTAAAAAATCTTAAGAAAGTTACCACTTTTTAAACAATCTAAAGTGAATTTGTTTTTCCAAATAAATGAATTTTTTTTTATTAGCGAAAAATGTTGAATTTCTCACTTTTTGTTTAATTTTGTTGGTTTAACTAGAAGCTATACTATAGTAAAATAAAAAAATTTGGGTTTTTGGTTTTAGATGAAAATTGCGACCTGCATCTTTTCCGCCGCAAGACACATGCACACTCGAGGCGCCTCGGCAAAACGCTTGTACCAGGCATAATATGACATATATTTTAATGGACAAATTTAAGAAGACTGCTGAAATATATAACAATAATATCTGAAAGTTTCGTTTCAATCGAATATTTCTTTCCTTCCCAAAAAAATCCACGAAAAATCGATTTTTTGAAGCCTCTAAAGCAGGCTCCCCCCTTAAAAATACACATCTAACTGATCCCTTAGCAACTGGTACAATTTTTGTTACCCTCGAACTAGCATGACTTCCCTCAGCAAAAGCCAGCTCATAAGCTCATGCATGTTTGCTGAGTAGTGTGATTTCTCACTGCAGAATGTGCGAACTCATATAAATATTGCCACTTCCGGCACGTCGCTACGAGCCACGCCAAATAAATCGCGGAAGCAAAAGTCCACATTTCTAAGCTTGCGATTACTCTCGATTTTCATTTCTGTGAAGAGTTTTATGCATTTAAATATTTTTGTATTTATTTGGGCTTAGGGTTTTTTGAAAATGCCGTCATTAAACGGCCAGCTCGTGCACTTAAGCATACAAATATATTTATGCAAACGAATGCTCCGATAACTCATTGCTGTAATATTTCTTGATTTCCATACGAAAATATACTTACAAAACTTTAGCGCAGAAATTTGACATATTTCCCATGAAAGATGAAAAACCGTGAGTGCATGGCCTTTATTTGTTTGTTTGTGTCTCTTAACTGAGTAAGTTTGCACAAGGCGAGTGCGATGCAATTGTGGAAATCCGACCATCCTTGTTTACATTAAGCCAAAAGGCATTCGAAGCGATACGAAGTGATACGCAGTTCTTGATTTAAATTCGTTCGATTGGACTTCTGGAAAATTATAGAAGCAAAGAAAAAAAGTATATAAAGTGAAAGATGAAATTAAAAACTATTATTAAAGGATTAAGTAATAATGCATTGTAAATGCCATTCACGAAAGAAGCGGAATGTTCAAGTGCAGATGCGTATGCTGTCCGTATAGAGAATGCATTGTGGGCATAATTTCGTTAAGTGCAGCGATTGCTGGCTTTTGGTAATCTTGGCTGAAAGCATTCAAAAGTTATGCGAGTATTTTTGTTGGCAACCTATGAGTGCATTCACTTCCGAACAAATGAAATATTAAATAAAATACTGAGATATCTGGTTTAAAGAATAATTCGACATGAAGGTATTATCGGCTCAATTTTGTATAGAAACAAGAACTTAAGTGCTAAATTCAGACCGCACCGAGCCTTACATACCCGTGTTTTAGTCAAATTTATTTTGGGATGGCCGCTAATTTTTGGAGTCATAGAAACTTTTAAGCAATTTTATAGCTGGAAGTAAAGCCTGTAGCCCCAGCTGACAGGCGAACGGAAGTTTAGTCTTAACATAAAAAAATGGGAGTGGTTTTACGGTTAGGTTATGTTGAATCAGTTGATCTGTGATACACACTCAGGCTCGTAGCTCATTGTGATGCTACATGGGGAACTTGTCCTTATCTCTCCTAAAAGCAGTGTTTACTTTTCAAAAATTTTAGAGTATCCCTGGTTTTCGCAGAACTGAGGTTTTGCGATTCATTAAGAAATTGTTTATCTAAAATGGTAAATCTGCGTCTGGATAGAGCAGCAGAATATCACAAAAGGTGCGAGATCGTCTCTTCCTCATCTAAACAGCTCCTGCAGAAGTCATGTGCTTGCACACTTATCCTCTGGGCGTGCCTAGCTATCAAGCAGTGCCTCGTATTAACTGAAATTAGTGTGCTACGACTGTGCTTTTTTGACTCAGCAGAGATTCTGCGCGTTTAGCATTGAGAGTCGGCCACAATTGTCGGGCGATTCTGCAGCTGGTTTCATTACGTCCTCTGTCATTCGCTGCTCTTACGATTTCCTCAAAGATAAGTAGCTTACATGATTGTCTGTGCATGTCTTTGTCTTTATACTTATCAGTCAATTTAGTGCCGACGCTCGCAAGTTCATGGGCTCTACAGTTACTCTCAATGTTGCAATGGACAGGAACACATGTTGCCTTTATGTGAAAGATGAGTGTCTATTTCGTTAAGAGATGTGTGGCATTTAATGGCTACCTTCAAGATTGTCAGTTGCTTTGTGAGGGATTTTATTGCTGCATGTCTGTCAATGAAAATGTTTTGTATATACAGAGTTGGCCATCTTAAACTGACCCATGTGATTATTAAAAAAATATGGAAAAAGAAACATTTTTTTTGTGTTTCATTGTGAAAAACATTTAATTTAGTTCAAGGAGATTCGTTTACATCACTTTTTGAATATGATATCGCGCAAGTGGTCCCCCTTAGCTCGTATAGCGTAATGTGCCCGTTTTTCGGCGTTTTCCATAGTTTTGGCCAGCGTCTCGGCCGATATGGCGGCTATTTCCCGTCGGATATTGGCCTTAAGTGTGCCTAGTGTCTTTGGCTTGTTGACGTAAACCTTAGATTTCAAATTACAGTAAAAAGTTATAGGGTTACTCAATGGGTCAGTTTAATATGGCCAACCCTGTATATATCATCTCCAGGTATTGTACTACACTGTACCAGTATCACGGCTCTTCGTATTGACATCAGCTTAGCCTGAAAGACACTACAGTAGTCGGGGAGCCGAAAACTGAAGGACATTCCCAGTTATGCGAAATATACACCTCCACCCACCCTGCCTAGGAGCATTTGAGCCATCCGTGTATATGTATATCGCCCTGTTACACATCGTCCAGTTCTCACTCTTTCCTTGAGGGTAGAAGGGTCGTGAACGTTGTAATGGCAAGTGTTGGCGGGAATGCATGGCCCACCAGTGCGTGAAGCTCCGAAATACCAGACAGGATTTTAACGTGACCGTAGTCCATGATTGACTACTTACTTAAAGTGTTCAGGCTTATTGTCACACTGCGCGCAATAACTCTTTCCTGTAAATCTACCAGAAGGAAGTTTAATGTCGCTTATAATGCTTTCGATGGAGTGGTTGACATTGTGCTGATTATAAGAACAGATGCGAGCCATTGAACCTTGCAAATCTTTTGATGTTTATACCCTTCTCAAATGCATTCCACTATACTACAATACCATAGTAGAGAATTGACCTAACTACTGCTGTGTAGAGCCAGTGTACCGTTCTGAGTTCCATACCCCATTTTTCCTCAATTAGACTGCCGCAGGGGTATAACGCCATCATGGCTTTGCAAGCTCTCTCTGCGATTGTGGTTTTTTATCTGACCACAATAAAATTTATGTTAGATCGAAATGAGCTGGGGGAGCAATATGTTTACCAGGTTTCGGCGTGCTTTATGTAGTCATTATGAAGATACATAGATTTACCTAAAACCTGATGATATCTTCGAATAACAAGCCCATAAGCATACTCGCTAACTTCACCTCGTTGGCTATTTTGTATTCTTTTTACTTATTTGACATTACGCAGATGAAAATGAAGTAACTTTTTCTCGACTAATATTTGTTTGTTTATTTTATTTTAATTGCAGAAAGATTTATACGTGAGCAAAGTTGATCCGGGTTCGCCACGCGCCGAGCGTAAATTTTCAGCCGCGACCGCGCCATCGATGAAAACAAAGTGGCTGAAAGCATTTAGAAGCCTAAAACCGGCTTCCGGTTCAGCACCAGCCGATAGGTGAGTAAATTTGAAGAACAGAAAAACAAAAAAACAAAAAAACAAAAACAAAAACTAAAAAAAAATATATATATCAACATAAAATCGATAAATCACTTAAGTTGAGATGCACGTAATTTTTATAAGAAAAAATAAATTTTTAAGATATTTTATTAAAAATATTCTGGTATAAGTTAATTCTAAGTACTTTATTTACTATACTACTCGAGAACCAGGTACCTACTTTCTAAGAGATGTTATGAACTGAAAATTTTGCAGTTACCAATCATTTCCTTTTTCCTTTGAAACACAATTATTCAAATTTTAGTTTTGTTTTTAGTTTATGGCGACGCCTACATTAAATACCAAATAACGTAGTTTCAAAATATAATTGATTAATTATTTTAGAATTTATTTTAAGTATCAGCATTGAGTTTGAGTAAAAAATAGACTATAAGTCATATATAATATAATATGAAGCTTCGAGTTTAGTGCAAGTGCTGCCACCTTGAACTTTGGGCGAGAACTAAAACTTACGTGTAAGTTAAGGTATTGTCTCAATCCTGGCCTACAGAAACTTACAGCACACAAATTGATTTTTTTCTACGTTTTACGTTTTGTATGTTGATCGACAGTGGGGCGCGGTCAACATTTAGTTAAGAATTTTTTTACTGTCGATATAAGGTTAGGTATAATTTTAAAGGAGGAATTCCAAACTTTGGTTTCAACAAAAAAAAAAAAATTAATTTCTATCTTTTGTTTAAGCCTAACTGAAAAAATAGCAAATATATCGAAATTTCAAAAAAAAATACTTGAAATTCCGAACTTTCCTTTGAGCCTAATTAAAAATAAATAAAAAACATCGAAGTTTGAAAAAAAAGTCTAACTTTAGTTTGAGCCTAATTAAATAAATACTAAAAATATTGAAGTTTGAAACAAAAAAGTTTTCAAACTTTGGTTTGAACCTAATAAAAAAAATTTCAAAAATAGCCAAGGTTTGGAAAAAAATATTTAAAAAAATTTCAAACTTTCGTTTGCGCCTAATTTAAAAAATCTTAAAAATAGCGAAGTTTAAAAAAAAAATTAAACTTTCGCTGGATCTTATTTAAAAAAGTATCAAAAATATCCGACTTTGAAAAAAACTTTGTTAAAAAAAAATTTTTTACTTTCCTTTCAGCCTATTCTAAAAAAAAATGAAAAATATTCAACTTTGAAAAAGAAGTTTGAAAGAAATATTGAAGTTTGAGAAAAAAAAATTCCGAACTTTTATATGAGCCTAATTCAAAAAATATAAAAAATATCGAAGTTTGCAAAAAGCTCTTACTTTAGTTTGAGCCTAATTAAAAAGAATTAAAAATATCCAAATTTAAAAAAGTCAAACTTTTGGTTGATCCTAATCAAAAAAATATCAAAACTATCTAAGTTTCAAAATAAAAATTCCAAACTTTCAATTGATCCTAATTAAAAAAATAGCAGAAATACCCAAGTTTGGAAAAAAGATATTAAAAAATTCCAAACTTTCGTTTGAGCCTATTTAAAAAAATATCAAAAATATTGAAGTTTGAAAGAAAAGTTTCCAAACTTTGGTTTAAGCCTAATAAAAAAATATCAAAAATATTGAAGTTTGAAAACAAAAAAGTTAAAAATATAGCGAAAATACCCAAGTTTGAATACTTTTTTTTTTAATTCCAAATTTTCACCTGGGCCTAATTAAAAAAAATAGCACAAATATCCAAGTTTGAAAAAAAAAATATTTAAGAAAATTCCAAACTTTCGTTTGAGCCTATTTAAAAAAATATCAAAAATATCCAAGTTTGAAATTTTTTTTTTTTAATTCCAAACTTTCGCTTGAGACTAATTAAATAAATATCAAAAATATTGAAGTTTGAAAAAAAAGATGTTTTCAAACTTTGGTTTGAGCCCGATAAAAAAATATCATAAATATCGAAGTTTGAAATCAAAAAAATTTTAAAACTTTCAACTTTCCTTTGAGGCTAATTAAAACAACATGAAAAATATCCAAGTTTAAAAAAATCAAACTTTCGTTTGAGCTTCATTATAAAGATGTCAAAGTTTGAAAAAAAAATTTTAAATAACTTAAAATTTCAGACTTTTGTTTTAGCCAAATTAAAAAAAATCGAAAATAAAATTTAAAGAAGTAGAAAAAAGCAAGAAATTTAAAAATTGCAAAAAATTTTTGTTTAAATAATTCAAAATTTCATACTTTTGCTTGAGCCAAATTAAAAAAAAGAAATCGAAAATAAAATTTAAAAAAGTAGAAAAAAGCAAAAAATTAAAAAATTAAAAAAAAAAATATTTTTTAAATAACTAAAACTTTCATACTTTGGTTTGAGCCAAATTAAAAAAAAATCGAAAATAAAATTTAAAAAAATTGAAAAAAGTGAAAAACTTAAATTAAAAACATAAAATCTGACGATAGAAATCCTATATAAGAAATAATTTATTTCTCTCTTCGGCCAAAAACTATAGTTACAATTCAGACAAAACTTACTTACATAATAAAATTAGAAATTTGGAGGTCCTATGCCTCGGAAAAAACTTCATACGAGTATTTCCTTCACTCGTTTGCACGATTTGCTGCTATTAGTAGAGCATCTTCACGAAATTTCATCAAAATCGGAGCGTTGGAGTTTCTAGACTTTTTTACTTTACGCGCCTTGCCCCAAATGGACATTTATTGTGAAATTTTGCTGACTTAAAAAAAAAAAATGGCAAAATTTGCCAAGTTTTATTCATTTTTATTATTTTTGCGATTTACTATTAAAATCGCTGGAAATTTTAAAATTTGTTTTTGGATAAGCATTTAAGTATTTCGTATGCATCCTACAGTAATACACCGAATTATTCACCAAACCTTGCCTTTCATGGTCTAGTATTTGAAGAGGAAAAGCATACTAGTTCGATCGTAACCAGAATTGTACCAGTTGGAAATGGGCAAGTTAGAGAGGCAATCAAATTAAAAAATTTGCCTCTAGTAGAATGCTTCAAAGAATAATGCACGAAATATTAATTGGAAGTATACAAATGTAAATGAAGTCAATCAGCGGATTTTGCCCATTGGAAACTAGTATTTTTATTGTTCCACCACTGACTCATTTTGAACGGACTAATTAATTGTTATTCTAATGATGTATGGCTGTCAACTGACATTACGTGAGACATGAGAATAGCGCCTTTTTAACAAAAATAGAAGAGAAACTATTTCAGCTATAAAGCATACTGATGCAAAGTAGTTCAGAACTAGTAAGTAGGTAACTAGTTGCAGCTCAGTTTGTTCGGTTGTTGTCAGTGCGAAAAAAGAGTGCAAGGAAGCGCTCTTAGCAGAAAAATAAGAGAGTTTCATATCATATTATCTATCCATATATAATTTATACTATTTGCGCTTAATATTTATAATCGGTGCTTACTGCTAATTTCATAATAAAATAAATAATTACAGCATTTACACGAAATTATAAATCTAGTTTCAATCATAGCTTATTAATATCTTCATAAATACCCCTCAATATCTATGGTGTAAGTAATTAAATAAAAATAAGTCAGTGTTAGAGTTTAAAAACTTGAGGATCAATGTGTGTAATATTTATAAATTCGGCTTTGACCAGCTTATGGGGAGTGTGGGAACCGAGGATAGTAGGAGTATGACTTCAGTATCTGGTTAAGCTTCATTTGCTTGATTTTAATATCTCGTATAGTTTTTTAACGCACAGCAGTGTCCTGCAGCCAAAGATATTTCGGTAGATTTAATGGGCCTTGTGGCTCAGGCACGCTTGGAATCAATCATAGGACCAAGTTTCAAAAAATCTAAGAAAGTGTTCACTGAACTCGAGTAGCTAATCATAAACTCGAATAACAAACTTAAACTGAATATTTCTTTTTATTCCTCAAACCCATTTGTAATACAAATGTAGTAGGCAGACTTCCGCATGAAGAATTTAAGTTGGCAAAGGAAGTTCCAAATTCACAACAGATTTCCTATATCACAAAACTCATACGGAAATCGAAATCTTCTGCAAAACATCTTAAAATATAAATGTAAGGAATCTCTAATTAATAATTATTTATTCATTGGAACAAATCAATAATTAATTACAATTTGTTGATCAAAATCGAAGTGCAAACTTGAAATGAAAAAAAAAAAACTGTTCCGGTCAAAGCATAGGCCGGGGAAGTCAGAGTAAAGGGCACAAATTATAACTAAAGGATGATTTTTTATGAGCTATAGGAAAGTTTTTCAAAAAAACACACGTGAATTCAGAAAAATGCATGACATTTTTATTTAAATCGAAGGTATAGTCCATATAATTTAATGTTTGAAGATTATTTCATGCAAATCTTCACTGCGGCTGAGCTTCAAATGGTCCATCCGCTTAGTCCAATTTTGGCATACTCTTTCCAATGTTTCGGCCGGTATCTCACATATAAATGCTTTAATGTTGTCTTCCAATGCGTTAATTGAAGCAGGCTTGTCTAAATAGACATAACTTAGCCCCCACAAAAAATAATCTAAAGGCGTTATATCGCACGATCTGGGTGGCCAATTGATAGGTGTCGAACTCGAAATAAAATGTTCACCAGACTCGCCTCTCAACAAGTCCATTGTTACGCGTGCTGCGTGGCATGTGGCACAAAGCTTCACAACGCTTTTTTTTGTGTATTTATTGATGGCTAATCGCAATTGCAGACATTTTTAAGCCGGTCCATCGTGCACCACAAAAGTACGTTCCAAGTATCAATTACGCACTCCAGTTTGCTCCGCGATAGCTTTTCATCGTTGACACACCACTGCTTCTAAGGTTCTAAAAATATCTTAAGCTCAACTGGGAGCTTCAAATTCTAGAACCTTCTCTCACCAATCGTTGAATAATAAGCGCGGCCTTGCGACGATTTCTGGTAGGGTGACATGACTTGGGCAATCCGAACGTTCAAGGTCAATCTGCTGGTTAAGATGCACTAAAAATTAGAAGAACAGTGTTGGATCGTTTAATCAACGGTACAGAATTCCCACAATACTTCAAGCTATTGCTTGATTTTCTAGCAAAAAAGTAGAATTGGAGCGCACCCAACATTCACGTTATCTGTTTCAAATAACTGTCACAGAAAGCCTTTTAACAGCTCAATCAGAAAGGGCTGGGGCATTCTTTTGAAATATGCTTCTTAACAAGCAAAATGTTAAATCTGCACTGAATCTAAATCCTAAATTTTTAATGACCTACCCTCATTTGATAGGCGTTGCAGAATTTAAGAGATACTACGAGCACTGTACCCAATGCGGCTATGCACACTTTTTATTCGCTAAAAATAAAGTGAATGCATAAAAATTGTGTACTCTATAGAAAAATTGCAAATTATTCAAACAGTTGCATATTTTAGTAACTCACAAAGTGAAAGCTGTTGCATGAAAGTTTTTGGCTTATGGCTGCAAAATCACCAGCCTACGCAGATAAACTCGCATATTCCAACGACTGTGCATTTCCGAGTACCTCCGCAAACACACATTTCACACTAAATGATTTTCCCAAGCGGTCGATGAGCACTTGCACTGATTGCGGCTGGTTGTGGCAGCATCAGGGAATTACAAATGCAAGCTTCAAAACTAGAAGTAACTTTGCAGCAGAATCTGCAAAAATAAAGTAAATAAAAAAACCGGCCTGGAACTGTGAAATGTAGAAAAACGTAAGAGAAATCATGTTTTTTATGCACGCGCACGCATACATGCGCACACGAGTGCATTACTTTGATTTGGAAAATTTTGCGCTTATACATACATCATAACTGTAGGCCTTGAAAAATACAAAAATTGCTGCATATCGATAGTTGGAAAACGGCTCGTAAGCACACACAAATACACAGACAAGTCCTTACTACCCTAAATTAAAACCTGCGTGCGAGTACTAGTTCCGAAATGACTACCAGTTGTAGCTGAAGAATGTGGTTTCTAAAATTAATATTACAACAAAATTTAAAAACTATTAAAATTTATAAAAATCAGCAGTTTTTGACGAGTTGAAAATGTAAATAAAAATTTAAAAACAAAATTAAAAAAATATTAAAATTTAAAAAAGTCATCTGTTTTGGACGAGTTGAAAACATTAATAAAAACCAATAAACCAAAATTTAAAAAATATTAAAATATGTAAAAATCATCAGTTTTGGGCGAGTTGAAATGTAAATAAAAACTTAGAAACAAAAATTAAAAAAATATTATATTAAAATTTATGAAAATCATCAGTTTTGGACGAGTTGAATGTAAATAAAAATTAGTAAACCAAAATTTTAAAAATTTTTAAATTTATAAGGTAAACTTGAAAATAACGATAATAAAAAAAAGAAGAATATATTTGCATACAAATCTAATTGGGCATTTTGCAACTGGGAGAAGTCTAGTCCATTTCGAACTAGTATCACTTCTTCTAGATTGCTGAGTATTTTAATTTTTCATTGCTAAGTAAAATTAGTATATTTATTTTGCATAAAAATCCAATTCCTATTTTTGTCACTGGTTCAAAGTCTAGTCCATTTTTAACTAGTATCACTTCTTCTAGCGTGTTGAGTAGTTTAATTTTTCATTGCTAGGCAAAAATAGTATATTTGTTTTGCGTAAAAATCCAATACGTCTTTTTGTCACTGGTGCAAGTCTAGTCCATTTCGAACTAGTATCACTTCTTCTAGCTTGCAGAGTAGTTTGACTTTTCATTGCTAGGTAAAAGTAGTATATTTATTTGCATAAAAATCCAATTCGTTTTTTGCAACTAGTAGGAATCTAGTCCATTTCAAACCAGTATCACTTTTTCTAGCTTGCTGAGTGCTTAATTTTTCATTGCTGGGTAAAAATAGTATACTTGTTTTGCATAAAAATCCAATTCATTTTTTGTCACTGGTACAAGTCTAGTCCATTTCGAACTCGTATCACTTTTCTACCTTATTGAGTAGTTCAATTTTTCATTGCTAGGTAAAAATAGTATACTTGTTTTGCATAAAAATCCAATTCCTATTTTTGTCACTGGTACAAGACTAGTCCATTGCGAACTAGTATCACTTCTTCTATCTTGCTGAGCAGTTTAATTTGTCATTGCTAGGTAAAAATAGTGTATTTATTTTGCATAAAATTCCAATTCGTTTTTCTATCACTGCTACAGGTCTAGTCCATTTCGAACTGGTATCACTTCTTGTAGCTTGTTGAGTAGTTTATAATTTTCATTGCTAGGTAAAAGTAGTATACTTTTTTTGTGTAAAAATCCAATTCGTATTTTTGTCACTGGTACAAGTCTAGTCCATTTCGAACTAGTATCACTTTTTCCATCAAATATACCTTCACAATCCACTTAACTGGCTGAGTAGTTTGATTATTGATTGGTGTGTAGAAATAGTATATTTGTTTCAGCTAGTGTAATTGTAGCGCATTTCGAACTAGTATCACTTCTACTCTTAAATGAGAGTTCATAAACTTTGTTTCATGTTTGTTGAGTAATCTGGCTTTTCACAGTAGAATAATATTTGCTTTGCATACATCACTAGATGGTAATTTTACACCTAGCACAAGACTAGTCCCGTTCGTACTAGTACCACTTCTTCCATCAAATAACAGTGCAGCTTGTCCACTGCATATGTAAATGCATGAGTGTATGAGTGCAAAGAAACACATGTTTGTGTCGATGATATGTTTTAACACACACACACACACACGAGCAAATGCGGTTCTGCCTTATGTAATCGTTGAAATGTAAAATTTTCAATGAAAAATTATTATTTTTCACCATTACCACTGCCGGCGTCGCTGTTGGTATGTGCGGCTGTCGCAACCAGAACCGTTATAGCTGCTGAAGTGAAATATTTGCTACCCCGCCTGAAAGTATGCCAAATATACATTCAATGCAGACTGACGATTGAGGCAACAGCTTACAATAAGGTTTTCTAAGCACGTGTTGTGTGAGTGTGTGTGTATGTGTGCATGTGCGAATGTGTGCATGTGTTGACCAACATTAGTGATTTTACGCTGAGGATATCGAATATCAACGCCGCGAAGGGAAAAAATAACGCTTCAAAGCAAACAAATCAAAGACAGCAAAATAGATGTTTGTATGCGCTTAGAGCGTGAAAAAAGTTCGCTGAAAGCCCTGATTTGTGGCGCATGGAAATATGAAACTTTCACGTCGATTGCAGCTGCTATAGCTACAGATCGCAAAAACCAGCAGTTTTCATGAACAATAGCAAACTATCTGCTTTCCGTCTTCCTTTGCGATTGCTTGCCACAATAGTGTGTAGTTGTGTGTAGAGACGAGTAGATTGCCACAATAAAAGAGGAAAAACACCATGACTGACAGCATTTGCAGATTTTCCATTCAATATTACATATTTTATGCAACACTCGCTTCGCTTTTGCTGATATGTGTCAGCAGTTGCTTGGCAGCTTGTTTGGCATTCGCTAAAAGGAAATACCAGCAATGAAAGCAAAAAAAAAAAAAATATTATAAAATATTACATTTAACTAATGAGAAGTTCAATGCGGTTGCTTTGCTGTTTATGCAGTGAAATGCAGAACCAAGACAAACTCAGCGCACACTTTTGAAAAATGAAATTTAAATAAGGTTGTACTTATCAGGCAGGCTTTCACATCAACGGCGTTTGATTTTTTACTATTTTTGCTTTTTTTTGTTTCGTGCAAAACTTTGGTTTTGTAACTTTTGACTGCACAGTTCAGATGCTTGCCAACAGCTACAGTCAAACTACATTTCACTTCAGCTCTTTGCGGTTTACAATAATGACTAACCGCAATGTGGATTATTTACTATGAAATATTTTACTTTTATATTTATTATAAAAAATACAGTTGTAGAGAATGTTTCTGCTCAAATTACGTAATTGGCTGAGTAGCGTGGGTTGTGCAAAAAAATTAAAAAATTGCGGAAGTGGCAAAACCAGAAGCTGCATTTTTATTGATCTAAAGAAATTTACCAAACCAATTTAAAGTAAAATTATAAGCCTTGGATGTATCATTAGTATGCCTTGTCATTCGTTCATAATAGACTATTGCGAATACCACTACCATAAGGATAAAAACAGTCGGTGCAATTACATCTTCCCCTAAGGAGGCTCTCCATAAACTGACACATGTTATCCCGGTAGAAGCCCATATCAAAAAGATGGCAACAATGAGTGCATTTAGGTTAAATGAAGCGGGTTGCTGGCAGGATAAAAACTCATGGCCATGCCAGTCTATTATTGCGACAAATTCGGTTCACCTCGAGCCGGACTGACTACATCGTTCACAAGGGAGTTTGACTAGTAAGCAACTTCGACACTACACAGATGGTTCAAAAATGGATTGTGGTGTTGGAGCTGATATATATTTTCATAGTCCTAGAATTGAAAAATCTGTGCGTCTTCCTAATACCAGCAGTGTCTTCCAGGCGGATGTACAGGGTTGCCCATATTCGACGGACGAATGTGTTTTTTTTTTAATCAAAGAAAAACACAATTTTTTTTTATGTTGATGATAATAATCATTTTATTTAGTTCAAGTAGGTTTGTTGATATCACTTCTTGAATATGACTACTTACAAATGGCCGCCTTGAGCCTGTACGGCATATTGTGCCCGTTTTGCAGCATTTTCCATAGTTTTAGCTAACATTTCGGCTTAAATAGCGGCTATTTCCTCACGGATGTTGTTATTGAGCTCTTCTATGGTCTTTGGCTTATTAATATAAACCTTTGATTTTAAATATCCCCACAAGAAGAAGTCAGGTGGCGTTAAATCAAACTCGCCATTTTTCGACATCAAACGACGAGGAAACAATTTCTTCAAAAAATCGATTGTGGTGCGAGCTGTGTGTGGTGGAGCGCCGTCTTGTTGAAACCAGAACTGCCTCATACGCTTTCTACGAATAATTGGCATCACAAAAGTGGTTATCATAACATCATGATTGACGGTAACAGCTTGATCTTCTTCATTTTCGAAGAAAAAACGGCCCAATAATCGTTTTCGCACTAACGCCGCACCAAACAGTGACTTTTTCGTCGTAAAGAGGTACCTCTTGAATTTCGTGAGGATTTGATCCTCATCGGACATGATGATTTTGTTCTTCTTCTTTTGACTTCTTTTGTTGAAAGTAAATTTCAACAATTTGGGAGCGCTCGCGTGGCGAGTATTGTTCCATAGTAAAAGTCTGATTGGACTGACGCTTCCAACGCGGTATATCATTAAGCGATCTGACGTCTCTGTCAAAAGATACAGGGTTGCCAGATGGGTCCGACGAATATGGGCAACCCTGTATTGGCAGTAGGGGAGCTCGATCAAGAAAATGTCTGGCCTATAGTGGTCTCTTGTTGCATTTGTTAAAATTCTTCGGTCTTAATACAAAAGGTAATTGGAGTCTTGTTGAAAAGGTTCTGAGATGTATCTAAAGCATGGAATTTTGCTTTGATTGAAGATGTACTTCTGCGTCATTTTTAGATTAATTATTTTCGCAATGCCATTGTGTCGCTTCAAGTACATAGAGTTTGCCAGTGTGGTGCATCCCACTAGCACGTGGTCTAATGTCTAACTCCGACTATTGCATCTGCGACATCTGTCTCAGCGGCATTTGGATCTCGCATTACATATTTAATGTAATTTCTTCTTGGAATCACACCATCTTTTATGGCGAAAGTGGTACACTCCGTTTCGGCAAATATCGTCCTGTTGGTAAGCCAAAGGTGCGACAATTTGCAGTCGTTTTTTGGGCTCAGCAAGCCTTTCGATTCACCCATGAACAATCATTTCAGACCATTTTTGGATCTTTTCATCTATTGTAGTTGCGTTCCTGATTTCGTAGGATTGATTCATCCGAAGTGGGGTGTAATTATCATCCGCAGCAATTACAGCTTTGTGCAGATGGGAGTGAATCATTGAAAGTATTGCCCATCGGTGGCTACTACTTTTTCCCATCTTTCTGTTAGATCCCGTAAACCGTCGCGGTAAAACTGTTCTTCTTTTGAGGATATCCACGGATGGATGAATGGAACTACTGGTCAGCTAAACCATGTGCCATCGATCGGAACAGCTGATAATCGGACGGCGCAATATCTGGAGAATGTGGCGGGTGGGGTAGGATTTCCTATTTCAGTGTTTCCAGGTAGGTTGTAACGGGTTTGGCAATGTGAGGCCGAGCGTTGTCATGCTCTAGAACCACTTTTTCATGCCTCTCCGCCTAATGCGGCCGCTTTTCGCGCAGTGCTTGGCTCAATCGCATCAATTGAGGTCGACACCGATCCACAGTGATGATTTCGCTTGGTTTTAACAGTTCATAGTAAATAAGACCAGCTTGGTCCCACCAAATACATAGCATTACCTTCGCAGCGTGAATATTCGGCCGAGGTGACGACGTACTTTATTTTCTTTGAATTGATGTAATAAATCCATTTTTCATCACCCGTCACGATGCGATGAAAAACACCTTTCCTTTTTTGCCACTGGAGCAGTTGTTCATAGGCGAAAAAACGACGTTCAGCATCCTTTGGTTTTAACTCATAAGGAACCCAAGTCCCCTGTTTCTGAATCATTCTCAAAGCATGCAGTCGCTTGGAAATGGATAGGCGGGTAACTCCTCATACTGAAGCAAGCTCTTCTTGCATTTGACACGAGTCCTCATTGAGCAATGCTTCCAATTCAACGTCTTCGAAGGTTTTTTTCCTTTCACGCGAACGGTCGTCAACATTAAAATCACCGTCTTTGAGGCGACGGAACCAATCTCGGCACCTTGTTTCACCTAAAGCAGCATCTCCATAAACTTTTGGTAGCTCTCGATGCACTTTAGCCGCTGTTTTTTTTAATGAAAGAGGAAAATCAACACTTCCCGCAAATAGCGATTATTCGATACAAACTCAGACATTTTCACAAAACCAAAATGATACCAAAACAAAATCACTAATGTGTCGAAGCAGTTTGTTTGCCATATGTCTAAGCTTGGTTTATGAAGTTTAGGTTAAGTAAGAATCGACTAGAACACACTGCTGGCGGCATCTATTGACAAACAGCGGGAACTTAGTTGCACACTTAATATTAAATTGGGTTTTACAGACAGCGTGAAGGCGCCTTTTAAATTCTGCTATCAGATTTTTCCTCATTTGCGTCATATTTATGGTGCTGCTTTGCACATCTCCAAGGTACTTATACACCTCTGTCGGTTCCATTTCTGTTATGTTGAGTCCACAATTACATGTCGAGAAACGACTTTCCCTTGAACTATTGTGATCTTTCGGCATTTATTAAGTCCAATAGCCATTTTAATGTCATTGGAGAAGATATCGAAACATTTCTAAAGCTTATCTAGATGTTTGGAATTGCTGGCGTAGAGTTTTAAATCGTCTACGTAAAAAAGGCGGATCAGCCGGAAACTTCCAGACTGTCCGCGCTCTAACACAAACCCATCTCCCGTCTCATTGAGGATGCGACTTAAGGGGTTTATTCCAAAAAAAAAAAAAAAAACACGGAGTGGACGAGTCACCTTGGAAGATGTCATTTCGAGTATTTTACTCGGTTGTGTAGTGAGAGCTTTCAGAGCCAGATATTTTTAGTCTGGTCCTCCAGCGTTGCATAATTTTTTCTAGGAAAAGTATGATATTGGGATTGAAGTTGTAAATACGAAGTACTTCAATAAGCCAAGAGTGTGAAACCGAAATGAATTCTTTCGTCCAGTCAACCGATCTATAAGGACCACTCGATCTATAAGCAATTGCTCTTTACAAACTCGAAAATTATGGAATTTCGTAATTACAGTCTTGTACTTTTCCCACGTTTCAGCCAAAAAAACACCCACTCTACCCATAGTAAAAATTTCTAGATTTCCCTAGTTTTATGCCACAATGCAGTATTTTTTGTGCACTCACCAGTTTTCAGTTGTACTTAAAGGAAAATAGTGAGATTGTTCGATTTAACCGCAAATGGGTTGATGAAACTTGCGTGTTGAATGTCATTTAATTCACTAAAAACAACAACAACAAAAAAGCAATTAAAGCGCATTCACTAAGGTATAGCGTATGTGTATGTGTGCATTTGTAATTACAAGTCAGTAAATTATGGCGTGCTACAAAGTTGATGGCCGTCAACGTATGCGCAGTAAATATAAAGCAAACAACATTCAGTCTACGTGCACTTTAAGCGCTCATCTAAGCATTGGATTGCATGACCCAAGTGGTTGTTGTTGTTGTTGTCGAACTATATCCACACTCTCAACTGGCCAAATCGACAAACCATTGTACGATTTAAGTGCAATTTGACGCAAATGCAATAATTTGCTTCGCGGCTTGCGAAGTGACCGATCAAAATGTTACGTATACGACAGGTAGAACCCCAAATGAGTAATGGACACACACCGCAAATTGCACATATGTAGGTACATATGGATATGCATAATTAAAGCAGTTGTGTGGAGATGGAACTTAGGAGATGAAGATGGGGCAGCGGAGTTTAAGGCTAGAAAATTTAATGCGCTTTAAGCGACACGCACGGGTTGTTGCCTATTGTTGGATGGCCAACTTTTTATGAATCTCAAAACGTATCTTGTTAAGTTAAAAGGCTCAGATAAATTTTTTGATTTATTTCGACATTGAAATTAGTATGTAGGGATTATTTACTTAAGATTTAAAGAAAGTGTATCTTTCGTTTTGATAAGTTTCCTTCATTTCGTAAGAGTCTTACTAATTCCCCTTTGAAGGTGTCATCGTCTCTATTGGTAAAATAACTGATTAGTTGTTGAGAGATGCGACTCAAATTACGTGTTTATACTGATACGAGTAGCGCAAAATGGATGATATCTTTCTAATCTCACCAAATAGACAGAAAAATCATATTGCAGGGGTTTGGCGATCGTTTGGCCGACAGACTGCAGTTTGATGGCGATCTTCATGACTTTTACGTTTGTATGTAACCCATTTTTTCTGCTTCAAAAAAAGATTGTAACGAAATAATTTAATAAAAATATGATATTATATTTGATTAGTTGCATAAAACAAAACCACAAAAATTGGCATAGCTTTCTGTGCTTAGCCGTTCCATGTTGATCGTAGTGGTAGTGAAGATGGTAAAGAATTTTTATTTTCCAGTACCTTTAGTTTACACTGACTTGGGCTTCTCCAAATACTAAATTATCAAAGAAGTTTTTCAAACATATTTTTTCCGTATTTAATAGCAGAATCTGCAAATATGACTACAGGTATATACTAAAACTATGTAGTGGAAAATCGACCTTCTTTTAGAAAGTACTTGGGATTTAGTTCAGCAATTCGTTTAATAGCAATCAGAAGTGATATTTTGTTGTATTTTGCTGAAGAAAAATCTAGGCCAATATGATTTGAAAGCGAACTAAATTCCCTCAAAGTTCTAAAAATCGGAGTATCGGCAGCATAATTAGTTTTAATTATCCCTAATCAGAAAATATTTTGATTTCGTGAGCTTTGCTGAGGAATATTGAAGTAAATTTTCTCGGGCAGCGATGGGGAGTCAATCGCACCACTTATCAAATCGAATGCAAAAGTGAGAGAGAGGATAGTCCTTCTCGCTAAAATACTGTCTATACTGCCTATGTCAGAAGAAAGTGTGTCAACATATTGACAAGTTTTGATTTTTTATTTGTTTTTTTTTGTAATACATTTTTTTAATGTCTTTTTTGTATATATTTTTATATTCGTATGTCTTTTTACTCATTACATTTTATAAACTTTTAATTTCATATGAAATATACAATATTTTTTTAATTTTGTTATATATTGTTCATTTCTTTTATAGACTCGTATATAATTATTATTTTTTTATGTATCTTTCATTTTATTTTTATTTTTTATATTTATTTTATTTTTTTATTATTATTATTTTTTATTATTTATTTATTTATTTATTATTTTTTTTTGCATATTTTTTTTGTGTATAGTTATTCTTTTATTTTTTTATATATACATCTTATTATTTTCTATATTTTTTATTTTTTTCATGTATTTTATATTTTTATATAAATTTTTATTTTTTCATGTAACGGGTGGGTTATGTAAAATTTTCAATGAATATTTTTCAAACTTTTTATTTTATTAATATCGTTCAAATGACTGCCACGACTGGCTTTACAGTAGGCCATTCGATCAACCCAATTTTTAAGCACATTTTCGATGAGCTTCAATTTCATGAATGGCAACTTCGATTTCGTGTTTTAAAGCATCCATCGTCTCTGGATGGTTCGCATAGAATTTGTCCTTAACGGCTCCCTACAAAAAATAGTCCAACGGGCTTAAATCACAGCTCCGAGGCGGCCAAATGATATCGAAATTTCGGCTGATTATTCGGTTTTCAAAAACGGTAGCCAAAAGTTCGAGTGTAACTTTGGCAGTGTGACAAGTTGCACCGTCCTGTTGAAACCAAATGCCGTCCATGTCATGCTCTTCAATTTTTGGAAACAAAAACTCGTTGAGTATGACACGGTAACGCTCGCCATTTACTGTAACCGCGGAAGAAGAAGGAGACTCACCACTTTGGAAATAGGTTTTTAATATTTCCCAACTTTGTTCAAGCGTATAGCGTCCCATTTCGTAAATGTCAAACCTTTAAGTAAATTATGAACATATTTGACATGTCCTTTGTGTTACCATTCTCAAAAAAATAGGTGGTTCAAAAAGCAAACACTATATGGCTCACCCTTTATTTATTTTTTTATTCGTTTTTACATATTTTTAATTAAGGGTGGTTAAGTTTCAAGGGCCGGTGTTGATTTTAAATAAAGTATATTACATTTTTTTTTAAATCATTGTTATTTCTCTTTACTATGGTAATACTGGTATAATTCAATTATGTGCGGAACTAAATATTGGCCAAATGGCCGCCGCGACCTCGGCGGCACACCTCCATCCGATGGTCAAAATTTTCGAAGACGCTGAATCATAACTGATAATGTGCCGATTTGTGGATTATCGACGTACACCTTTCCTTTCAAATAATCCCAAAGAAAGAAGTCCAACGAAGTCAAATGACATGATCTTGACGGCCAATCGACATCGCCGCGATGTGAGATTATTCGGCCATCAAATTTTTCGCACAAAAGAGCCATTGTTTCCTTAGCTGTGTGATAAGTGGCACCGTCCTGTTGAAACCACATATCGTCTACATCCATATCTTCAAATTCGGGCCTTAAACAGTTCGTTATCATCTCACTATAGCGAACACTATTCACAGTAACTACCTGACCGGCCTCATTTTGGAAAAAATACGGCCCAATGATGCCGCCGGTCCATAAACCGCACCAAACAGTCACTCTTTGTGGGTGCATTGGTTTTTCGGCAATCACTCTTGAATTATCATTCGCCCAAATGCGGCAATTCTGCTTATTGACGAATCCACTGAGGTGAAAATGTGCCTCATCACTGAAGATGATTTTCTTCGAAAATGTGCGATACGCATTTTGATTTGAACGCCCATTTTCATAATAAGCCTGAATAACTTTAACGCGTTGCTCGATTAGGTGTCTTTCTATGGTTCAATTTGAGTTAGTCCGAAATTGAAAAATATTAAATGAAATGTAGAAAAAAACTTGACGTTTAGGTGTGGTTCACATTCAACATCGGCTCTAAAAATTTAACTACCCTTTATATATGATATATGTATTTCTTTTTGTTTTTTGAATATTTTTTACTTGTTTTTATGTCTTTTCTATATATTTTTCTACTTCTTTTATATATTTTTTATTCTATTTTTGGTAAATTTTTTATATTTCTATTTAATTTTTCATATATATAGTTTTTACGTCTTTTAAATATTTGTCATTTGTTTATGTTTTTTTTTTTAATTTTTAAACTTATATTATATATATATTTTTTTTTCTATTCTTTGTTTTTATATATTTTTAATATATTTTTTCTTTTTCAATATCATTTTTTTTAATTATATACTTTTTATTTTTTTAATGTATTTTATATTGTTTTATAAATTTTTTATTTTCTTATATATATTTTATTTTTTAAGGTTTTTGTCTTTTATATATTTTTTGTATTATACTATTTCTTCACATTTTTTTATTTGTTTTTTATATATTGTTAATATATTTTTTGTTTTTCTATATCCATTTTTTTGTTTATGTAGTTTTTAATTGTTTACACATTTTTATTATGCCAATACTACAAAAAAAGCAAAAAAAAACTTAGGTAAAAATGTGCACCACAGCAAAACAAATTTATCAAAAATTAACCTTTTCATGCCACTTGAAACTTGAGCCTAATTTTAATATTATTAATATTTTTGTTTGTTCTCTTTATCAATTATGCTTACTCTTCCTTCTCATCAGCCAGATTCCTGCTTTATACAGAAGATTTATGCGGCATTTAGCTCCCTCGATTCGGATGCGAATTGATTTAGATTTTTTTCAGTAGCTGGGGTATCCCTGAACATAAATAACCTTTTCTAGGCGTACCTCTATTCTAGACACCTCTTATCCCCTATCTACCACGCCCCGGTAACATGTAAGGGAAATGAAAGACTTGGGTTTAATATTAATTCGAAGCTTAATTTTGCTAGTCATATAAATTTTATTAATACCAAATTACTTGCTTTTATTAGGCGTCATAGCTGCGATTTCTCCGACCCTATTATGCTGAAGCTTTTTTATACGACGTTCGTACGTTCCAAACTTGAGTATGCATCCTTCATTCGGTCTCCGTATTATACGTGCCATGCTGCTGGAATTGAACGAATCCAGAAAGTATTCTTACATTTCTCTTAGCTTTTTGGATCTTATTCCTAACTGTGAAGCGCGATACTTATTGATTATCGTTGCAGAACTGAAGAATTATTTTATCTTTGTCTTTCAATTTTACTTTCTTTCGTGGTGCTGTTGACTGTCCGCTGCTTCGTGAGAGGATGTTCTTTAAAATTCAGGCAGATGTCTTCGTAGTTTGTATTTTTCTATTTGGATTTTCGAAATTTCTTTTTGCTTAGAATACTTATATTACTGGAACCCTAATTGAGTTTAATAAAAATGTAAATTTATTGAGTTAAATTTTTCATTTTCAAACCATCGCCTAATCAAATTTTTGAATATATTTTTTTTAAATAGTTTAATTGTACCTTCTTTTTTAAATGCCTATTAAACCGAAAATATGTCCACTTAGCCTAAACGAAAAAAAATTTTAATAAATAAATAAAATAAAATAAAAAAATAAAATAAAGAATTTAATAGGCTATAAAATTGCATGAACCGATTTTTTTATAGAATTCCGACTAAAAAGTTTGTTATATAGTTTGTTGAATTTTTACAGATTTTCTAAAAAGTTTGAAACTTTGCTTTAATTATTATTTTTTTGTTTCTTTTTATTGTAGTATGAACCATGTTTTTGTAAGACAAAAAATTAAGCAAAATAAATAAGTAGTTGAAATATGCCAAAATGTTATGCACACTTTCCTTGGACGCTGAAAGTATAGAACAATGGAAAAATTTATATGCGAGAAGAAAACCCCATTAGGCTTTGTCTGTAAATGTGGCTAATGCAAGTGCAGCGATAATGTTTTTTTCGAATAATTGTTGGTCATGCGTTAAATTGAACGAATTCATTTAATGTTTGATGTCTCGAGTTCGCACTGAGCTCTGCGCCCTGATCAATGATCATTCAGAAGCCACCGCGATCCTCATAATTAAGGGAAGAAAGCTCAAATTAAGTGCAACCCTAATATGCATGCAAGCTTGCCTTGTTAGAGATTTGGTGATTAGAGCCTATACGTGTCATTCACCACTAAGTATATACACACATACATTCATAGCAGGCAGACATGTGTATGTGTGTAGGTAAACAACTAAGTACATCGCGAATGCACCTGTTTACGTACAGAGGTGCATGCAACATACACACAAGAGGAGGTCAGCTAATAAGCCAGCAACCATGGCAATCACTTAAGCACCATCCACTAATTGACTTACTTATGTACTTTCACTTTTAATTACAGTTTATTAGTCGAGTCAAGTTGATAGGTGCAATTGCAGAATGTTCCAATCAGCAGATTTGCCGTTAAGCTTAATTAAGGCAACAATAAAGTAGTCTAACATTATTTAGATAAGTGCTTGCTTACATATCGGGTTACTTGAATATATGCATGAGTGTGTGCGCGTACTAAAACACATGCACGCGCGCTTTGTTTGCTTGAGTAGAGCTGGTTTACTTGCAATTAATACGGCAAATAATTAGTTGCTACTTAGCGAAATTAAGTTAATCTACCGCAATAAAGAAGTAAAAAAAATATAACAGCAGAAAAATTATAATTTATGAACAAATCCCAGGATAGAGGCAAGGGTTAATGCATTTGGTCTAACCACCTCGCACACCATTTGACGTTTATTTCTAATTATTTTTTGATATGTTTGCAAGTTTGGAACTTCACGCACCCAACTCAATTCGGATTGTTTTGAAAGTAACAAAAGTAGCTTAGCACAACAACTCACGAGCTAATGAATGAAATATCATGAAATTTTAACAGCTGTCTTTCTAAGGTTAGTGCCAACTGAAAAAGAGGTGAATGTAACCAAAAATGGTGCCATCTATGTGTTAGGCTCGGAAGCTCGGGACTTTTCAGCCCGTATGAGCTCACCATCACTAAAATATGCACCCACGGTTACATGCGTTCTTCACCCCTATTTGGAGTACCTACTAGAAGGCTTGCGACACTGCACCTGGCATTTGTGAATCTATAACGGTGTTAGTACAAGTGTATGTTGTCATAACAAAAAAAAATTGAAAAATAAAACGTCAAAACAAAAAGTGTCCTCCACTCACTAGGTGAAGGCTACAAGCAAGTTGAAGCATCTGTTACACACTAAATCAAGCATGGCCCCATTTTTCGAATGTACACATTGATCCTCTAATAAATATAAGAAGCTAAATATAAACTAAAAATATATACTAAAAATAAGTTAGTGTAACATTAAACTAATTGGTATTATTATAACTAAGCATTCAGATAATTATAGCTCTTAAATGACGCATGGGCCTTCTTGACCCCACACAATTATTAATCTAATGTTTTAGAAGGTTTCTAGAAGAAACAAAACTAGTTGCTCCTTGTAATAGTTAAGCAGGTAGTAAGCTGTGTTTTAACTAAAAAGAGGGGGCGAAAAAGGTTGTTGAAGGATAAAGTATGAAGCTACTCTTCATTCATATCAGGTAAAAAAAAGAGAACCCCCAGATTTCGTTCTCCAGAATACGTGGATTTTTCTTGGAAAAATTGCTAATAGGAACAAGTGCATGCTGTCTAATTTTGCATAAAAAAAATATAAAAAATCAAAAATATGGCGCTCGCTTACTAGAAAACTATAATAATAATCGATTTTTTTAAGGTAGCTTTGTTAATGATTTCCAAGCTTACACAATTCTTACAACTAAGTTAGAAAATATGAGCTTAAAAAGTAATAGTGAGAATCAAAATGTGAATTGTTGCTGTTGTTATGTAACAAAGAGAGAGAGATTGGTTTAGACAATGCGATTAAAGGGCGATTAAAAGGAACAGTTAGGAGCATATTATGAAACGTGAAGAAGATATGTAAGTATATATGTGAGTAGGAGACGTAAGGGGAGAATGAGTAAGGAAGTGTTTTAGTGGTAGTAGCAGAATGAGAATGTGAAAAAAAATTTATTTTTTAATGAATCAAGCCAACTCTTTTGTTAATCGAAAAATATAATTTTTTTTTATTGCATGAACTTCTTATTGAGAACTTTTTTGTTGGTCGAAAAATTTAAATATTCTGTAACTGAGGTAGCGCCATATTTTTTAAAGCAAAACTGTATACCCAAAATTTAGTGAGGAGTAATGGCAAAGACTCTTAAAATATTACTAATTTTTCACATTGGATCAATGATCATTCTAGAGTCGTGTATCATTTAAGGGTATATTTGAAAGATTTATTTCATTAAAATTAAATACAACTATACCACACTTTGTTATTATAAAAATGAGGGAATATTTGTTTTGGTTTTAATGTTTTGTGAATACTTTTTTTGTATTTAGGTTAGGTTAGATTGGGTTTGCCTGCCGCATCGGATATAGAGACAGTAATGCCTTTTAGACCACGAAATGGTTCCGTTGTGAGCCGTAGGGGTTGGGCTACATTTCCCCTTCCATATTGAACCATCCTGAGCTTTTGACAAAGCGTCAAAGGTTGTTGATACCTAAAGTGTATAGATTATCCACATTTATTAAGTAGTAGGATCTTAAATATCGGTTCCTGTACTAGAGCCGGGGTATACACAAAATAGATGTTGAATTGTTTCCAACTCCTCCTCATTCCTGCAGCTACGATAGAAACCATGCATGTAAACGCTATGCTTGCGTGATTTCCTATGACACAATGTCTTGTGAGGGCCCCTACTAAGGTTCTAATTTGAAGTCTACTCAATTTATAATACTCTTGGGTATACATATACTTACCCTTGATCATATTTGCCTAGCAATTTCACAGGTATTGAGACTAATTTAACTTTGATTCGCAGAACTAATTAGTGCGTCCATAATAAGAAGCTTACAAGTTGCGTGAGGTACCTCCATAAAATTGCTTATGTGTGTTTGGCATACAGGCACTTTCTCTTGCAAGTTAGTCTGCCCTACAGTTCCCTGGTATATAACTGTGGCCTGAAACCCAGCATTAGATGATACGATATTGTTTGGCCATCTCACTAAGAGATTGACGACTCTGTAAGACACTCCTTGATGTTGTTTGGAATGCATCCAGGGCCCGTAGGGCAGCTCGGCTGTATGATAGAATGCCGATATCTGTTGACGATTTTCTGTTTATCTCTAACCAGCGCTTATTTCCGTTTGAAAAGCACTAAAGTGATACGGTAGTTTAAAGGATTCACTGATAGAAAGATCTTCGCACAATAACCCTGATCCTATACGGGTGTCCATTTTAGATCCGTCCGTATAGATCTTAACGAGTGTGTTGGGTGATGGATTTTCTTCAAGCCATTCCAGTCTAGAAGGGGCTTTCATTAAGAAATTTCTTTCGTAGCAGAGAATGGGAGGGTGATAAACCCAATCAGTGGGCTTATCCATATAGGAGTCTAAGATGGTTGAATGTCCATATGTGATAGTCTTCCATTGTGAGCTCGCTCTGAGCCTTAAAGCCAAACAGGCCGCTGAGTATTTTCAGAAGAGATCTAGGAGTGGCAGATGTAGCATGATATCCAAAGCCATGGATGGCGTGGTTTTCATGACGACACATATTGCTAATTCCGCTGACATGTGCACCTTATTCAATAAATTAGAATAGGTTTTTTTCTGCTTAGCAAACCACCAGACAACATTTCCGTATAGAAGAATGCGAAGAATGGGTCTGACGACAGCAGTATAAAGCCAATGAGCAGCCTTAGGTGTAACTCCCCAGGTCATACCTAAAGCTCCCTTACAGGCATTAAAAGCTAGGTTCGCTTTCCTAACTCCCTCTAAGATGTTTGACTTCCAAGTCAGTTTCCTATCTACATATGTTTAGTCCCAAGTATGATACTTGGTTTCTTCCGAAATCACAAGTGCTTCCCCCTTGAGCATGGACTTAGCTGAGAGATTCTGTGTTTCCTATTGTATTTGATATTTTTGATTTTTTATTGAAATATTTTTATTATCACTGGTCGCAAAATTTAAATACCTATGCTATAACTGAGATTGGGTGTTATTTTTAAAAGTAAAAATTTTTACCGATAAATTTTTTTATTGAAGTTAAATACAGTTATGTCAAATTATGTAGTTAGAAAAGTGATCAACTTCATTTTTTTTTTCTTTAGTTGAAAAATTAAAAGCCCTTTAACCGAATTTGAGGGGCACATTTTTAAAAGTAAACCCAAATTTAAGTGAAGATAAATGTAGGAAACTCCTACAGTATTACATATTCTTTCACGTTGATTCAGCGTGGTATTATAGGGCCACTCCAGGGATTTGTGTCATTTACGGGTTAAAATTAGAAAATTATTTTATTCATTCATTTGTGCCTTTCGAGGGTTGAATTTATAAAATTATTTCATTCATTCATTTGTGTCATTTAAGGGTTAAATTTAGAAAATTATTATATTCATATCAAATATATTTATAGTAACATCAAAAGACCACAATTGATATTTTCATAAAATTTTAATGATTAATTCAATTATTTTAATATAATATAAAAAAAATATTTTTAATCACTTTTATATAAAATTTGTAATAAGCCAGTTAACTAAGCACTTTACTGTTAAATCATAGACATATTTATTTACCTTTTATATCAACATTTACTAATAAACCAAAATACCGTTAAGCCACAATTATTTTTACTCATCAATTAATCAAAATCAATTATTTTATGCATTTCTTATTGTCATTGCTTCAACCGCCAACAAAAACCAAATCTACAAAATACGTATATAAAATATTGTTGTCATGCAAAAACCACATAACCAAAAATCAAAACAAAATAAAAATTATGAAATTGAATCGGCAAATCGTTTATTGCAAAATCTTAACACCCAGTCAACCACGTCCAAATCAAATGTATCACGCCGTCTCAACTGTTTTGACCTTAAGGTAAAGATCAACAAACAAATCAAAGCGCAAATACAAAATTTTATTAATAAACTAAGCAAAACCTCGCTGCTTTCGTACGCCAATCAGCAAAAGCTTCTCCTGATATCTGTTTGCATAAATTGTGTTGTTGTATTTGTCTAGCTCAATGAAACGCTTGTGTATGTGAAGTGCACTCATAACGCATGTTGCCTTGGCTAATTCGATGCGAATTCATACAAAAATTGTAAATATTTGCGGCATAGTTATCTAAAAATTTTGCCATTAGTTATCCAAGTATATTCTGTCAAAAAAGTAAAAAGTCTGGTCTTGATCAATGGTATGGATTGATACTCGCAGGCTTCGAGTAATGTCTGGCAAATATTCTTTACCTGCCCATTCTTATTTTACCTAATCTTCTAGGAACAATTGCGAGTGTAAAATACCTCACCAATCAAAGAAACCAATAAACACTTCGTCGACTTTAGTTTTTGCGGCTTTGGCTCAGTTTGAAGTCACGATCTCAGAGATCCATATCGCACTACTAGCCATAATAAATGTATTAATCTTAAATAGAAATTTACCCATTCTAGCAAGTCCTCGGCGAACCTCTGACGTTGAAGTTTTCAAAGACAATTCAAACATTTCTTCCTTTGAAGAAAATTCTCTGGTCTTGCGATACGAAATGTGAGTAGTGGATCAGGATTAGTTAAATTTAGCACATTTAGAGCGATCTATGAGCAGTGAAGTTCTTGTAGAAAATTCGGTACTCGCTTTAATTGTAGAAAATTAAAGTCTTTTTTGTAAAAAAGTTTTGGTCTCTCGCAACTAATCAAGCGGCTAGTCGTTACAGGCCCAAAGCGCTCGCGTAAAATGATACGAATTGCTTCGTGAGACACGGAAAGTTCAACAGGCATCTCGCTAAACTTTAAATTACGATTTTTCGTTACCTTTTCCTTCAACCTATAGATGCTTCCAATTCGCAAAGTTGTTGACCGACTAAAGCGAGACTATTTTTTTATCTCAGCTCGGGTGAGATATGGTGCACTAGAGACTGTTATTTTACTGGGGCGACAATCTTTAGTCGGAAAAAACCCGAGTGATTCCAGCAACGTAGAACTGGATGCCAGGGGAAGATTCCATCTCAGCTCATTCGCATTTGCATGCATTGCGTGCCACTCACACGACTTTTAGGAAAAATTTAAGCGGCGAACATTTTAAGCGACTCGACTGACGAAGTCTCATAGAACTACCACACAACGGCAAGTTTTGATTACTTCTTATTTTGAATATTTCAATATTTTCTTCATAAAGTTACAGTTGTCCTATAAGCATTTTCGGCACTATGCATCCAACTAACGGTGCTTTAGCAACTAATAATAATAATAATCATTTTCAGTTTCAAACCAAGTGCAAGATTTTAAAGATCCAAAAAAAAAAAATGTCGTGCACTCGTCATATGACCCGGTGGTCAAGAGCATTCGTCATATGGAGATAAAGGGATACTCTGTCGGGAAAAAAATTATTATACTTGCACTTCTTTGCACTAGAATTTATTGGTCTATAAAACGGCGAATCCAATTTTTTCTTCAATTCTGATTCAAATTTTTGAGATATTGATGAACACTTTTAGAACTTTTATGAATCTTGTAAAAATATCAAACTTGGATTAAAATGACTCTCGTTGAGAAATGAACAAAATTATTGAATTTAGAAAAATACCAAATAGTCTAAATTTGCCAATATGTGCGGACTACATAATTTTACAGGCAAGGCGCATTCATTGAAGGTGGCGGCACACGACTAACAACAACGTCTTGTAAACTTGATTGTCACGGCAAAGTAGAAAACAAAGAATGAATTCGCCTTGTTTCAGCTGACAGTCACATGGACACGGCGAAAAAACAAAAAATAAGCTGATTTACAGATAACACCTTTAAGAGATTCGCCTTATTTTCAACGGAGTATATGAGGTGAAATAAAATGCTCTGAATACGACAGTATAGGTGAAAATATTGAAATCGTGGAGTCGGATCAATATTGGAGCACTTACTCTATTACGCTAGAGCTGAACATCAAACCATATATACATACATTCGGCATTAGAAGTCTCCAAACACACTTGAAATCAAGTGACAAAATCAAGCGCTGTAATCAAACTAATCGATAGTTCGGTCTCAATCTCCGCATAAGCACAGAAGAGAGTGAAGCAATCTTAGTCCTGGCAAGAAGAATTGACAATCCCTTTAAATGAGCTCTTCAAATGATCATATTCCGATACTTTTTTGACAGAATCTACTCATATATCCCTACAACGGTGTGCTTTTTGTTGTTGGCACAATTGTTGTGCACGCGGTAGTTGATTTAGTTGAGTAGCAAAATCCCTGCAACTAACCACTTTAGTGTATTTGCTTAGCTGAGTGACACCCCCCCAACGCTTTAAATATTTGTAGTTGCCCCAACTGTCGCTACACACAATCCCCCCAAAAACCGATTTCCCATAGCCCTAACTGTATGTGCATATGTAAATGTATTTGTAAATAACTCATAAAATTTGTAAAATATTTTCAATTCCCCACTAGCTAATAAATATTTACTAAGTAGCTACTAACAAAAAATATTTCAACTATTTATGAGTAAATAAATTTCATAAATTGCTTACAAAAATTGTAAATAAAATAATTGAAAAAAAATGCAAAATTTTATTAAAATAATTACTACTTTCCATTGTTCCATATATTTATTTATCTTGGGCTTAAGGCCACAGTAGCTATGGCTATAGGCCTATAGTAATTTTTAGTTAACTGTAAATACAATTGTCAAAAAAAAAGTAAAAGAAAATAACAAAATAACCCTTCTGTGATACGAGCAAGGTCACCTTTTCAGCTCACGCGGTGTGCAATAGTGAATATTGCACACACAAAACTCAATACACTCGCGAAATTAAGAGCTCAAAAATTTAAGGTATTTTCGTGATTTTTTTTTAGAATAAAAAAAATGAGAAACAGCATTTAACATTTAAACAACATTCGTGGGCTTTTGATTTAATTTCTTTTACATACAAAAATGAAAAAAAAAAATTGTTTTTAATTTTAATAATTTAAAAAATGTTGCTGAAGTTTACCCTCCCATGAAATTGGACCTGGTCGGTGTTGCCCATTTTGGTTCTTCTATTCATCTGAAACACAAAAACCCAAAAAATTATTAATGAATATGACTGTAGCTATATCCCATACTATATAGAATAAAAATATAAAAAAAGTTGACAAAATGGCGCGGTTTTCAATTCGATACTCTAAAAATCGGTTTTTTGAGTTTTTTATTTAGTTTAATGGCGATAGCCATTGATGTTGTAAAAAACATATTAAAATTTCAGCTTTTTTTTTTGTTTTTGACAACACCAGGCCAAAAAAGTAATTTTGAGATAATTCAGATTAAAGTTTTGACCATTTGATTGCGACCATTGATGCCGCCGCGTTCCGAATCTGACTCTATCTGCTAGAACAGCTGTGGAATCGAAAATACTAAGAATATCCTTCCACAAATTTGACAGTATATTTTTAAAAGCCAATACGTTCGAAATATGGCAAAAATCGATTTTTTGAAAAATCTAAACCACCGGGACCCCTTAAGAGAGAAAAGTAGAAGAACTGCGGTTTTTTTAGCTTGGTCTCTGACGTCAGCACTTTATTTTTTTATATACTGTGAAATTTGAAAGATGTGATTAAATCCAAAAATGATTTAAAAAAGTTCAGTGTAGAGCGGAATAATAAAAAAAAATTTGTTTGCTAAATTAATAAAGCAAAAACATTCGAGCATAGCTCAGTAGGCATAGGGCCTTGCAGGGCCACTACGGATTGTATGACTCCGAACTGCAACTAGGTGAAGAGATTCCGAATAACAATAGAAGAAGAAGGGTGGAAGAGAGGCATGGAAACCCAGTTCCAATATGCTTCATATATTTTCTAACGAAAATATTGGACGGAGTAGGTGAAGATATTTAGTGTGCAGAGCTAAGCATGAGGCGGTCATTTAAGGGGACAGATACCTGTAAACGGCCATATTTTTCCTGATTTTCATTGAAATTATTTAAATTGAAGAAGTCAATATATTTTTCTCAAAATTGGCATACAGTTTACATATACATTAAAATAATATAATTTTTTTTTTGTTGATTTTAATCATTTAAAATGGCGAATGTACACTCAGTTCTTCCCGAAAGGTCGCAGCTGGGCTTCTCAACCGGCGGGCATTGTAGGATCGGCGTCAGTGACCTAAATACAAAAAACCAATAATTTGTTTATTTATTAATGGCATAATTTCTATATGAATTAAACAAAAATGGAAAAAAATCGCGGAATAAAATGCATGAAAAAAAATAATTTTGGGCCGAAGTTTCCTACTATTTTTGGTTCGAAAAAAGTATTTTTTCGAAAAATTGTCGAAACTCGAAACACATAAGTACACACAAAGTAATATCATAGAAAAGATGTGTGCAAAATTTCAGGGGGATCGGTCAATAACTTATCGAGCTATCCTGTACGCCAATTCGAAAAATATAGTTTTGAGAAAAACGCATCTAAAGTTTGAATACAACGTAACTATACCTCTCCCAGCGCTCGAACGCGAAGAATAGAGTCGTCATGGTTGACGATCTATAATATAAGAAATACTTAAATGTACGTTCTAAATTTTTTTGACATATTCTTTTGACAAATTCTATTATTTCGAAATTTCCCCTTTAGCTCCTTAAGGTACTGCAGTTGTCGTTGCAGTACCTTTCAAGCAGAAGTCTTTGCTATAGGAAAGGCTACAGAAATAGCATTCGCAAAGACATCGAGCTACTCTAAAATTGATATTTTCTTCCATAGTCAAGCAGCGACAAAGGCAATAAACAGGGAAGACATAGGGGGACTAACCGCAGGCAGATGGCTGCTTATCTACTGGGTACCCGGACATATGTAAAGGCATTGCAGGAAACGAAATTGTACATAGATGAGATTGCCAAAAGCCCACAATCTTTCTTCTTGCTCTAGAATCCGAATGAAATGCTTAGCAGCTCTATAATAGGAGAAGTTGGAATGGCTCTCGTGGTTTGAGCTTCAAGGCTTACTTAGATTTGCAAAGTAAGCAGGCTTATTACAAGAAGTCTCCAGCAAAGAAACGTAATGGTCAAGCTTCATTTGGTAACACTGGAGAGCATTTTCTCTGTAGCTGTCCTGGATTTTCCAGAATAAGACTTAGGATATTGGGTTGCAATATACTGAGTATGGGTAAAATTCATACTCTTCCTCTTCCGGATCTCTTAAAATTCATCAATGAATCCAAGAGATTTGTGGAAGAGTGACCTCAAACTAATTTGTCCGTCTTACCATCCACTTTTTATCTTTCCTATTTCTATTCTTTTTACTGAGCACAATGGTCTACTGACTGAGTGCTTGGACTTGTTGAACCCCCCACAAATCTAATCTAATCCATGTGGTAACACTAGAGACCAATAGGTCTATTTGATGGCCTTCAGCCAGCCGGGTCAACCCAATCTAACTTAATAAAGTTTAAAGTTGAAATTTCGGAGTTGTGGTAGTGTAAACTAAACTGGGTTGACAAAAAAAAAAAAAAAAAATGGAAAAATCCACTCTGGTGTTTAAAGTTTATATTGCGAGGAATTCGGCACCATACAAAATTTTGTTTCTTATTTTTAACAGCTAAAATGTTTTTGTTTTTTTGGTAATCCAATTTATTTGTTGTCCGATTTGCAAAAATAATACGTCATTATTGTAGTCTTGAGGAGTTCTAAAATTCCTTTTCATGTACTTTTGGGTTCCGTAGTCATTTTCATTTAGTTGGGCCAGCTGCTCTAGGTACCCCTTAATTTTATTTTTTATTTTTTTTTATCATCAATCTCAAGTACTTTAAAATCAATAAATTAAAAAAAATTAATTCATCATCATCAAGTAGCGATTACAGCTCAGGGTGAGCTTTAGCTTCGTCTCCAATCCTTTTCTAATCTGTCCGGTTCATAACAAAAGACTTCCAGCTAACTCGTAGCCTTTCCAGGTCGGCTATGACTTGGTCAAGCCAGGTTAACCTTGGAAGTCCTCGAGCCCGGGTCATAAGAGAATTTGTTCTTAAAAAGGATTTTTGAGGGCGGCTGTCCTCCATGCGCACAGTGCGTCCTAAACATCGAAGCCTTTGGGGTTAAATGACATCTTCTCCGCGGCATAAGTTCAGCAACTCATCGTTGTAATGCATTGGGTACGTTCCATCGTTGCAGCGTATGGGGTCAAACACGCTTCGCAGCATTTTTCGCTCGAACACCCTTAAGCTTCTTTGGTCTTCGGTTGTCATGGTCCAGCACTCGCCGCCATACGACAACACCGGCAGTATTATTGACTGGTAGAGGCGGAGTTTACAGTCACGTTTAGCTGTTTACACTTCAGCAATTTTGTGTGGGCGTAATACGCTTTGTTGGCTGCCAATATTCTGTCTTGTATTGCGTCGAGACTACTGTTGTCATTTCTTATTAACACTCGCAAATATTTGAAGTGTTTAACTCCCTCAAAGGTAAATGTTCCGATTTCGATGTTTTCAGGATTGCATCTTTTTTCGCTGCCCGAGATCTTCAGATATTTAGTTTTGCCGTCAGTTTTTCTAAGGCGAACTGCTTTTTCAGGTCTTTCAATGTTGCTAAAGGTGTCAAAGAGATACCTTTTGCTCCTTGCCACTATTGCGATATCGTCCGCATACGCGATTGTTATTCCTGAGCGACTAAGAAAGTTTCCAAAGTTGACTTCATTTAAAGACAGATGAAGAAAGCGAGTAGTCTGGTTATACGCCACAGAAAACTTTAAAGGGCTTCGACACAACTACTTTTCTAGTAGTGTTAGTCAGAGATGCCATTACTAAGTGAATGATTTTTCCGCTGACTCTCAAGTAGGCAAGCGCTATTCGGATTTCATCTCGGAGAACATTGTGTGGCGTAGCTGTATTTTTCGGTCACTGGACGATCGGTACTCACGCGAAAAAGCTAGGGTTACCATTTAACCCCCATTATAGAAGCTGTGGGAGCCTTTCAGAGAAGGAGGCTGTTTAGCGCTTTCTCTGTAAATGTCCGGGTTTGGCAGCTAGACGATTAAGCTCACTGGGTGCTCCTTTCTTCGACAGCCTGAGGTAGTGCGCCAACCTAAATCCCATCAATCTTCTCCATTATATCAACAGCTCTGGCTTGCCTGTAGATATCTGCCTGTTGGAGGTCTCATAATGCTATCAAAACGGCGCTTTAGTGCTACGTGAGGAGTGCCAGAATGGCACTTCAACCATTTCACTTACCTACTGCCAAAAGTTTGCTTGAAATCGACAAACAGGATGTGCGCGTCTCAGCTGCATTCATAGCATTTTTCAAGAGTTTGCTTTAGCATAAAGTTTTGGCCAGTTGTTGATCGACCTGGGTGAAAGCCGTCTGGGTATTCACACAAAATTTTTTGATTTTTTCTGCTACCGCAGTTGGACGGAAAGCGGGAATTCGAGATAAGATTTTATATGTGGTGTTTAGGAGTCCGATTCCACGGTAGTTTTCACACTCCAATTTGTCTCCCTTTTTGGGAATAGAAGTTGCCAACTCTACAATCCCAGCTTTCGGGATGCAACCTCCGGGCGCCATATTCTAGAAAGAAGTGTAGTAGAACTTGAAGTCCGTTCGCGTCGACCATCTGTGTGATTATACCAACTACTCCAGACGCCTTATTGTTACTCATATGAGAAATAGATTTATGAAGTTCCATCAAAGTTGTTTTCGGCTCTTCTGCTTTATTGTCGGGTGTAAAGTTTATGGGAGCCGATGCGTTTGTTGTAACGGGGTTGTGTAGGTCCGAAAAGAATTCTTTCCATTCCTTTCTATATTCTGCTTTTTATATTCTCACACTTTCTTCCGATATCTTCATTTTGCCATTTTGCAAATGCGGATCATACTGGTTTGAAGAAATATTCTGCCATTTGTAGGGTTTGCAAGTTGTCCTTTGTCCATTTTGGTCTCGTTAAAACTTTTTCTTGCATTTGCACCGATTTTTTACAATAATTTTTTAAATTAATTATATTCCTCAAATTGCAAATGCGCGAAATCCTAGAAATGCAGTTTTACTATATTCTTCGTATATTTAAAAATTATTTAGCTTTTTTCGCACGGTGTAGTTACTCGAATTTTACGTGCCATTAAGTCATTTCGATTCATCCCTTTTCAAGCACATTCTGACACATTTTTGAGCATTCTTTCACGTATGTTTGTATGCATTTTCGAAAACTCGATTCTTGTCACGTTCGACTAACTAAATTATGCTCTTAATTGAACACGCCGCCGCATACTCTTTCGAAATTCTAACGTAGCGCTTCCGCTAACAATTTAGCACTTCAATGAAGGAATTAGAGAAGAGAGATAAAAAATGGCAAGCTAGGAAATAAAAATTTAATATAAAAAAGAAGGAGAAATTCTGAGTCTGCTTTAAGCCTTTTCGCCACAGGTTCAAACTAAATGTATGGAGTAAGGCTTGTGACTAACCGACTAAGCTGTGAAAGTTTTTTTCAAGTTAAACATTTCTATATTATAATAAGAAATTTTGTGTTGAACGAAGCTATTTTCCACTAATTGTCGACCGCAGGGAAACTTGGACATTTAAGTATTCCTATATAAGCAAGTTTAACATTTCTTTCTCGGGCTAACCTGCGCCAATTCGACGCATCAAGTGAAGCGCAGTCCTTCTCCACCTAATATTTCGAACGCAAAGGATGCCTTCCTCTTCCTCTGCTACCACCAGCTGGTACCGCATCGAATACTTTCAGACTCGGCGCGTTTGAATCCATTCGAAAGACATGAGCGATCCAACGAAGCCGCTGGATCTTTATTCGCTGCGCTATGTCTATGTCGTCGTAAAGCTCATGCAGCTCATCGTTCCATCGCCTGCGATATTCGCCGATGCCATCGTGCAAAGGTCCAAAAATCTTGCGCAGAATCTTTCTCTCAAAGACTCCAAACGTCGCCTCATCGGATGTTGTCATCGTCCACGCGTCTGCGCCATACGTTAGGACGGGCATGATGAGAGCCTTGTAGAGTGTTAGAACTAGAGTGGAGAGAGAACTTTACTACTCAATTGCCTACTTAGTCCAAAGTAGCACTTGTTGGCAAGAGAGATTTGTCGTTGAATTTCAAGGCTGACATTGTTATCGGTGTTAATGCTGGGTTCTAAATAAAAGAAGTCTTTAACAACCTCGAAATCATAACTGTCGACAGTGACGGGGGTGCCGATACGCGTGTGCGCCGACTGTTTGTTTGAAGACAGGAGGTACTTCGTTTTGTCCTCGTTCACCAACAAACCCATTCGCTTTGCCCCTTTATCCAGTTTGGAGAAGGCAGAACTTACAGCGCGGTTTTTGAGGTCTATGATTTCAATATCACCGGCATACGCCAACTATTGTATGCTCTTATAAAATATTGTGCCTGAGCGATTAAGTTCTTTCGCGCGCACGATCCTCTCCAACAAAAATCACATGAGAGCGAGTCACCCGGTCTGAAACCTCGTTTGGTATCAAACGGCTAAGACTGGTCCTTCCCAATTCTGACGGCGCTGCTGGTGTTGAGCAACGTCATCTTGCAAAGCCATATTCGTTTTGCGGGGATACCAAATTCAGACATCGCGGCATACAGGTAACTCCTTTCCGTACTGCCGAATGCAGCTTTGAAGTCGACGAAAAGATGGTGTGTGTCGATTCTCAGGGGTATTTTCCAAGATTTGGCGTATTGTGAATATTTGGTCGATGGCAGACTTTCCAGGTCTAAAGCCACACTGATAAGGTCCAATCAGTGGCTTGACGGTGGGCTTCAGCCTTTCACACAATACGCTCGCTAGAACCTTATACGCGATATTTAGACGACTAATCCCGCGCTAATTGGCACAGATTGCAGGATCGCCCTTCTTATGGATTGGGCAGAGTACACTTAAATTCCAATCGGCAGGCATGCCTTCATCCGACCATAGTTTGCATAGAAGCCGATGCATGTACCTTACCAGTTCCTCGCCGCCGCATTTGAATAGCTGAGCCTACAGTCCGTTAACGCCTGCGGCTTGTGACAGAGAGTAATCACGGGCATGAAGAACCAAGTGTTGGAATAGATGTTGTCTAAAAGCGGTCGCCTCTCGATAGTTAATGGAAAACCTACGAGCGTATTTCTGCCATCGAAAAGCTCTTCATAAGAAACATTTGTTGTTCGTAAGCGGTATAAAACTGTTTGTGGAATAACAACCAGTGTTGTGAAACAACACAAATAGGAGGAGGCCCTCAACCAAATCGTTCACAGTGGGGTGTAAACGCCAGCTGCGTAAATAATTTCCACAGAAATCCTCAATAAAACGTTGGCAATTTTAATAACAATTTGCTGAGTTTTTATAAATTATATGCAAAGTGAGAAATTTTCACTTTCATGCTATTTATTGGGAAAGTAACTATATTTTTATAGGGAAATAATGGAGATTAGAAGTACAGAAGACAATTTGCCAAAACTTGTCAAATTACAGAGGTGCTTTAGTTTCTTCGCGTTTTGTATAAAATATTCCATTTAAATTGATTCCTATGTTGCAAGTTTGGCGTGTTTAAGAGCATTATTTTTTTTTTGTCGGGACAGATTAGCAAGAGCAGCACTCAGACATTAATTAAGTCCATTGTACTGCACTCAGCTTCCCTTTTTCATTTTTTTTAAATCTACTCGACCTCCGAAGAAATCTGAGTAGATCTTGTGGTTTCAAGGAGCCAAGGAGGCCGCTTCTTAACACATCAGTGCCAAAGACCTCAAGCCCGATACGAGCAAAGGCGGGGCAGACGCACAGAAAGTGGTCCACCGTCTCATCCTCCTCTCCACATGCTGAGCAGAGGCCACTGTCTGAGATGCTTACTTTTTTCTTGTGCTTCGCCCGTCGAAAGTGGCCCTTCATCAGTCCAACCAGCTGCCTACAGTCATTTCTGCTTAATAACAGGAGCATCTGCGACAGTCGGTCGGACATGACAGCTAACATCAGTTTTGTCTATTTGCAGCTTCTCTCAGCCTGCCAAGCTCGCTTGTGGGTTAAAATAACCCGTTTGATAACCGTGACTTTGATGGCTGCAGAAGGGAGTGGCAGAACGGGCTCAGGGCCAAAAAAGTTGGCCTCAGAGCCCATCCTAGGTAAAGAATGAGAGATCTTATTACCTGCGATAGCCACGTGTCCTAGGACGCATGTTAGCATCTGGCTATTATGTCTACCGACATAGTTCAGCCTGAATTTGCAGGAATCGACTACCCTTGAAGTGGTTGGAGGGCTGTCTAAGGCCATGAGCGCAGTTTGGCTGTCGCTGCGGATACATACAGATCTGCCTCTCCCTTTGTTTTCCACAACAAAGTTCATGGCTTCTTGAACAGCATACACCTCCGTTTGAAACACAAATGCATACATTCCAAGAGCAAAGTGCAGTTTTGTCCCGCTGGATTCCATGCTCGGTCCTGGAGCCATCCGTGAAAATGCGAAAACAGTGTTTGCCGGGCTCATTTTCAGAGTTTGACCGCAACTGAGCCTCTGGCAGCACCACACTGTATCTCTTATCAAACGGGACTCTGGATGCTATGGAGTCAAGGGGCATGGCAAGAACAGTTGGATCGAAGTCCATGCCTACTCTGTTGTCCAGTGCCGCACAGGGGCCGTGCCAATTCCCGCACCAATTCCCATTGCGTTTCAGCCTGCAGATGGCCTCAAAGCCTCTCCTTGGATGAAAACATCAAGTGGTAGTAGACTAATCAGGTCATTAACTGAGAAAAAAGACAAACAGTTTGAAATAATCCAAATTTAAATCTCGCAATACTCCAATAGCGCATTGAAGGCAAATACACAGTTCCCGCGTCAAGTTGCGTGGAAGCATAAATATTCATGTAAACAAACTTAAGCGCTACTTAAGAACTCTACGCACATAACTCCCTTCTAAGTAAAAGTATAACACCGAAAGACGAAAGAATGCAAAATATTAAAGACACACAAGTAGAAGCATAAATATTACAGTTATAGCCAGACACACTTGTCTACTTGAAAAACATACAAATATGTTGCGCAGATCAAATAAATTTATGAAAACGGTTGAACAAATTTTTGGAGTGCGCGCGCTCCAAAAGGCAAAGAAGAAGACAAATATTGAAAAAAAGCAAAAGTAGCGCAAAGTTAGTGGCACTTAAAAGTTGCACACAGACAACAAGTAAATAGGAGGAGTGGCAGCAACAGACTGAAGAAGTACCGGCGTCAAAAGTAAATCACGAAAGTTTTCGCATTTCTCCGAAAAAGTAGTTCGGTGCTTTTTATTGTGTAAATTGGCAAATGTGTATTGTGTACGCTTGTATGTGTTTGCTCATGAAAATATACAAATAAAAACTATTTTTTTTTTGTTATTGTCTTTTTTCGCTGCTGCTTTCCTTTTTAGTTATTGCTTTATTTGCTTGTTCGAAGCCAACACAGGATATATGAGCACACACATACACATACACGCTCACGTCGAAAGATAAACAACTTGTTTGTGTGAGAAGGTCCTTTGTGAATACACACACAAACACATAAGCCGCCGTGACAGGAAAGCGAACTACAGCAAGAACAGATGCCAAGGAAAATAGAGAAGTAGAGAAGAAAAGTGAACGAGAGCACAGAAGGTGACATGGATTCTGAATAAACAAAAACCGATTGTTTCAAAATCGCATACGCACACATCTTTCTTGCATACACGCACATAGACACACATACATGTGTAGATAGAGGGAAGTAATAACAGCTGTTTTCTACAAGCGCTACAAAGTTTAGCGGGAAGCACTTGTTTACTTGGATTTGTTATTTTTGTTTTTTTTGTTTACTCTCCTAGTAATATTTATTGAAAGCCTGAGAGGAATATATTGAACTTGTACAGGGTGGTTCATACAGGATTAGGACCATCAAAATTTTTAAATAGATTTTGTTTTTTTTTTTCTACCAAAAAACTTCATAGACTATTTTTCAATTGAAAGCTTGAGAGGAATATATTGAATTTATACAGGGTGATCCACACAGGATAATGACCATGAATATTTTGAAATAGATTTTGTTTTCCTTTGTTCCAACGAAAAAAACTATTGAATATTTTTCAGTTGAAGCTTGAGAGGGATATATTGAGTTTATACAGGGTGATCCACACAGGATTAGGACCATGAATATTTTTAAATCGATTTTTTGTCTTTTTCCAACGAAAAAACATTCAATGAATACTTCTTAATTGAAAGCTTGAACTGAATTTATACAGGGTGATCCATACAGGATTAGGACCATGCATATTTTTAAAAAGATTTGTTTGTCTTTTTCCAACGAAAAAAACTTCCTTGAATATTTTTCAATTGAAAGCCCGAGAGGAATATATTGAATTTATACAGGGTGGTCCCTACAGGCTTAGGACCATGAATATTTTTAAATAGATTTTTTTTCTTTTTTCCAACGAAAAGCACTTCATTGAATATTTTTCAATTGAAAGCTTGAAAGGAACATATTGAATTTATACAGGGTGATCCATGCAGGATTAGGACCATGAATATTTTTAAATAGATTTTGTTTTCCTTTGTTCCAACGAAAAAAACTTCATTGAATAGTTTTCAATTGAAAGCTTGAGAGGAATATATTGAATTTATACAGGGTGATCCACACAGGATAATGACCATGAATATTTTGAAATAGATTTTGTTTTCCTTTGTTCCAACGAAAAAAACTATTGAATATTTTTCAGTTGAAGCTTGAGAGGGATATATTGAATTTATACAGGGTGATCCATACAGGATTGGGACCATACAAATTTTTAAATAGATTTTTTTCTTTTTTCCAACGAAAAAACTTCATTGGTTATTTTTCAATTGAAAGCTTGAAAGGAATATATTGCATTTATACAGGGTAATTTATGAATTTATACAGGGTAATACAGTCCATGAATATTTTTAAATAGATTTTTGGTCTTTTTTCCAACGAAAAAAACTTCATTGAATATTTTTCAATTATTTTTTTTGTCTTTTTTTAACGAAAAAACTCTCATTAATTATTTTTCCCCGAAAAAAAAACTTCATTAAATATTTCCCAATTTATTTTGTTTCTGTTTTTCAACGAAAAAAAAACTTCATTGAATATTCTAAATTGATTTTTTTGTGTTATTGCAACGAAAAACTTCATTGAATATTTTGCAATATTTTCCCCACTTTTTTCAACGAAAAAAACTTCAATTGACGTTTTTCCTTATCTCATCGCAGAAAACTTCATTCAAATACCATCCACGGCCGTCTCTGCTGTAGCGCATTCTGTCAACCCCAAATTTTTCGGTACATTTTCGATAGTTTATCTAATTTATCTCATCAATAGCAACTTCGATTGCATGATTCAATTCCTAAATCGTCCGCTCATGGTTGGCGTAACATTTATTATTAAAAAAAATTGTCTTGAGGAAGCCAAAAGAGTAGCTTCTAAATTGCTTCTAATTGAGCTTAGCGCTAATTACACAGTCCGACAAATTTTGATCTTTTTTCGCAATAGAGCAACCAAGATATGTATATTTCTGAAAAAGGGCATCAAGTTGATAATTTTTGCGGCACAAAGTTATGCTATTCTTTTTTCCCCTTCACAAGTTAAGATACGCAAAATTGGCATTGTGCAGTAAGTACTAACCCTTGAAGAGCTAAAGCCTTGGTGGAAAAGCCGAGGAAAAGTTGATTCATTTAAGCGGTTAATCGATTCGCACCAGAACTTCGGATCGGCACTTTGATTCCTTTTCCAAAGTTGTTTAAGATTTTCATAAATTTTTTTCATAAACCGCATTACTAACAAATTTATCGAAAATAACTTAATGATGCCTTCGGAGAAAGCATTGCTTATGGAAAAATAGTGGCGATTGGTAAGCAAAAAAAACTTCCGTTGCGGTCTCAAAACAGAATATAAAAAAATACGAGCCATTCATACGACTAGCGCGTGGAAGCTGGCTCCGCTGTGGCGACTTTTGTTCAATTTCGATATTTCAAAAGAAATTATCCAATGATGTTGCTCAATTGAAATTCAGTGCTTTGATCGCTGCTTGACTATTAATAAAAATGTTAAGGTTTGCCGGAGGTAAGCCCTTTAGGCTCAGCGTTTTTCTGCTTTGTCTATACCGCAGGTCTCCGTTTGGAAGGCATTGAACCGATCTGGGAGTCTAAAGAAGAAACTTAAGGATAATTATTCAGAGTGTACTCCCGGTTTAGTACCATTGTCCATCTTTGAGCCATCAGTATAAATATGGTGAATACAAACATCTGATCTGCTAATCGTTTTGTCGGGTATTAGTATTTTACAGTATTTTTTCAGATCTATCTTGGGAACCAAATAGTCTGCTTTCGATGCGTCTTGCAAGTGTTCCACAGATATTAAAACTGACGTGTTTTCTTTGGTTCTAGAAGCAGATGTGACCGCTATACCTTTAATATATTGTAAAGGATTTTCCAATAAGACGAGTTATTTTGATATTCAAAGAAAAATGCTTTTTTGTAATATAAATGATCGGATGCTTATTTCATTATATAGAGGAAGGTATGGCGTTAATAGCGGAAAATAACATCAGGCAGGTGACCATCACGACCACGCTTACAGGACAATATCCTTTTCATGAAATTTTCCTTAACCGAATTGCGAAGTGGCTGCCCTATGTCCTCGATAGCCTCACGAATTCCATCTTTGAGGACTTGAATCGACCCTGGGCTGTTGGCGTCGACCTTCTCATTCCCGTGGCCCCACGTTATCCAGATCAATACCATCCAATTCCGGCCATAAAAAATCGTTAATCATCTCTCGATAGCGATAGATAACACCTGTTATTGGAAAACCCTTAATATGTCAATGGTTGGCATATGTGGGATCACTTCCAGCGGCGTCTACACAAGCTAATCGTTAGACTTTTGTGAGATTCTTTTGGTGTCTGCATCGTCTTCCACCACACGAAAACTCCACAAATTAAAATGGGTCTGATGAACGTATTGTACGCCTAGTGGTACGCTTTCAGACCCCATTTTTTTCCAGATGTCCTCCTTTTACAGATAAAGAGGGCATTTCAAGCTTTTTTAAAAGGTATATATTCTCCTAAAACATAAAAAAAATATTATTATTTTAAAATAGCCGAAGATTTTTGACTTTAAAAAACTCTAAACATTAACCCTCTAAAATTTTCAAGATTAATTAATAATATGTGTCCCAAACTCCGTAAGTTTACTTCTCAAGCCCCCAAATAAACCAATTTTCAGAAAAATGCACGACAAAGTCCAAAATACTTGGATCTTGACAGAAAATCGCTCAAATGTACGACAATAAACAAGATTTCTTAGGCACCACGAACTATTTTAGTTATTTTATTATTTTTATTAGCAAAGTAAAAAAATATATTGTTCACACTCCAAGCAAAACGCGAACTATTTAAATTAATTCACCCATATTTTACACCTTTGTATCGGTTATTTCATTTCTCAGAGTATATTTTGCAATATCTACGATTCCATTCATGCATAGTTTGGGGGGAAGCTCTTCGGAAGGGCTAAAAAACTGGGTAGGATGCAAAGGACTGCATGCATTGGCATTACCGGAGCATGTAAAACTTGCACCAGTGCAGCCCTAAATGTCCTTTTGCACTTACTTCCCATCGACTTTTCCGTCATTTCCATCGCAGCTCAAAGTGCAATCAGGTTAAAGGAGTTTGGCCCCTGGAGGCAATCTCTCAAGAGACATGGTAGCATTTTCGGGTAGTTAGCACCGTATTTCTCCGAACTTCGAACAGATCTCTCTTTCCGCAAACTGAAGTTTGAGCGCCTTTCCAAATAGGTAGGATTGGACCGAGGGGAAAATTTGCACCGAAGCTTGCACCTCTGTTTTCAATGATGGTTCCAAGATGCGTTTGGCAGCTAGACGATTAAAGTGAATAGGTGCTCCTTTCTTCGACAGCCTGGGGTAGTGCACCAACCTAAATCCCATCAATATTTTCCATTACATCAACAGCTCTGGCTGGCTGTAGATATTTGCCCGTTGGGGGTCTCATAATGGTATCAAAACGGCGCTTTAGTGCTACTTGAGGAGTGCCAGACTGGCACTTCAATCATTTCACCTACCTACCTATCTAACCAGGTTTTTGCAGGTATTAATAATTTTTAAGTTAAAGAACCGAAGAACTTCATACAAGCATTTCACAGTTTCATGAGTTTCAGCGGTTTTTTCAAACTGAGCCATTTAAATTTCGCCGTTTATAAAGATTTCTTGATACACAACAAATGTGAAGTAGGCATTGCACTCCAAATTTCATACAATAAATTTAACGAAAAATATTCTTGTGAGCCAAAAAATTGAAAATTGTGCATTTCTACGTGAACTCCTTCTATTTCTGGCCTCGGATTATCTGATCTCGCAGCATCTTCTGTCTCAAATTAACTCCTCAAGCAGTTGCTGGTAAACTAAGAGCTACGGAAGGTGGTTAAATAAAAGCTCGAGATTTGAATAGCATATCTCAGTTGAAATATTTTAATTTTTGCGAAAAAGCAGGAATAATAAAAAACATCTCACTACCCTGTACTCTGCATATATTTTACGAAATAGAAGCCTGATTCAAATGCGCTTTAGTAAGTAATCATAGTTAAATATAGTTGAATATACGCACACAAACGAAACATGAATGCTTAGTAGTAACAAAAAGTCTCTCCGCTATGCACAGCTTCAAAAATAGTTACTCTGATTTCATAGAAGAAAACACTAAACATCCGAAATGAGCCAATAAAAAGCAGCACTAATGCTTGCACGCACACATAGTTGTACATACCCACACACATACATATATATCTCTCAGCATACTTGTGTACTTATAAATTAGTGTTAAAAACCATTGCCCATCCCACTTAGCCACGTATGTGTATATGTATCCAATGAAAATACTGAAAACAATGAATTTTCTTAGTTCCTACGGTTGTATTCCATTAGTTCCTTAGTAGTAAGTAAGTGAGTATAGGTACTTGTATTATTGTATGTATGTAGTTGTGTAAATTAAAAATAGTGTATCTACTCGTTTGCCAGAATTTATGGTTTTGCTAAACCCCGCCTACCCACACACATGACTCTGTAAGTGCGTATGTATATATCTCCACTTCGCAAGAGAACTAAATTCATTGAAGTATGCGAAAATATTCTCCCAAAGTGGAATCTCATTATTAACTCTTGCTTTCTGTAGAATTCCACAACTTCCTCCACATATACTAACTATTTTCAACTAGCTACTCGTAATTTTTGTATACATACATACACACTCGTATATTATAAAAATATTTATAAAAATGTAGCTAAAATTCATATGAAAAATGTTAAATGGTTAAAATGTTTTGTACTCCTAACGCTCTTGAATTCTCTTGCATCCAAATTTTAAAATATTTACATAAGTAGGGACATGTGCGGTTGTAACACGCGTGTTGTTGTTTTTCCCCCACATTTTATAATATTATAAATACTAATTTCATATTTTATAACCACTCGCAATCATCATTTACATAACTTTGCAGCCAGCTTCACTTACCTTTTTAGTTTGCGTGTTTGTTTTGTTTTTTGTCATAATAAAAATGGCCGCCCCACATATTTCAAGATTTTTATTATTATCTTTTGATTATATAATATGTTTTATTATTATTTATATTTTTTTTATTAATTTTTATTCTACACAGCTATTCTAACCAGTTCTGGTGTTCCATCTATTGTTTTTCTGAATGATAAATTAATTTTTTTAAGGGGTTAGGGGTAGTCAGAGACACGAAAAAATTATGATTTTCAATAATTTTTTTTTTTTGCTAGTCGGTTGCTTGGCAGTGCGCCAACATGAATCCAATCAATCTCCACCATTACAGCAACAGCTCTGGCTGGCTGTAGATATCTGCCTGTTGGAGGTCTCATAATGACATCAAAACGGCGCTTCAGTGCTACTTGAGGAGTGCCAGAAAGGCAGTTCAACCATTTAAACTCCCTCCCTACCTAGTCAATTGCTTTATTTTACAAAAATAGAAACATAGCATTAATGCATCCCCTTTCGACTTCAATTCAGCCAAATTTCAAAAAAAAAGTATTAATTATAAAAGTTATCCCTATTTGTGTGGAGCCCTTTTCTCCAGAAGTCCCTTGCGGTGATCATCACAAGTCCTTGGAGATTCATCTAAAATCAATCGGACAAGAGAAATTAGTTTTATTAAAAGATAATCTGTGCCTGATCGAAGCTTTTTTTTTGTTTTGAAAATTAACAATATGGCGGCCGCAGGAAATGCTTTTCAGATTTTCGAGAAAAAAACCGACAATTAATTTCTAAAAAAAATCGCAATTAAAAAAAATCCTTCGTTCAGGCACGATTTTTTATGTTGTTTGAAAAGTAGTATACATTTCAAGGAAATCTGCTAAGCAGTTTTTAAGTTACAGTGATCACCAATTGAAGAAACATTGTTTTGAGAAAAATGCATTTAAAGCTTTGCTATTGATTTATGTAGAGTTAGACGAATTGTTTAATTACTTACACTGTGCCAGCTATTCCTGGGCCATATAATAGTTCGTCAACCATCAAAGCAGCTTCCAAAATATCGATTTGCTGTTCCGTACGTAGCATTCTACCTTCTCGAGTGTTGTTGTTAGCGCGCTTATCTGCCACTTTCATACCTGGCTGCTTGCTCTCGAAGGCTGTCGGATTCACTTGAAATTTTCACACAATATTTTCTAAGTTATTCTACTTTAAGAAAATGTACAAAAAAAGATGAATTTTGTTTGAAAATTCTGACTACTCGTAACCCCTTAATGTTTTTAAAGCAAACTTTGTTGTGCAACCGGGTTTGCCCTGTAGACGTCTGGGCAATTGCATCTATGAAAATGGTCTGTTTGAGTCTTTAACTGGAAGGCGAAAGGTTTTTTACACCTAAAACCCTCCACAAAAATGAGTTCTGATGGTCTCTCACTCTTCCTATTCAAATATTTTTCTTCTCTTGCTCTGCCCCTCAAGTAAATTTGCAACAAATCGTTAGCAACTGGTATCTTCGTCGGTGATTGGGAAGTGACAGTTGTTACTCCAATTTTTAAAACTGGTAAAAAAATTACTACTCGGAACACTCGTCACTCTGTCACTGAAATGTGATGTACGATTTTTAGATAATCAAAGGCAATAAAAGCGAAAATTGCTGAATAACAGGCCACGCATGAATAGTTAAATAAACGTTCTGATAACTTCGCAAATAACAAAGCAAAAGGGAGGTGGTTGCGTGTGTGTGATTTACATGCCAACATACATGTGAATGTATAGGTATGGTACATATATACTCATATACCTGTACTTGTTTGTTGTTATCACACAGTACATTGGGCCTTAATGGCAGAGGCTGCTTGAAAAAATAAAAATAAGGTAATTTGCTTTGCTCAAGCTCTCGGCTCCCAAATTCAAAGAAAAATCGACGCATGCGCCTCATTACTGATTTGCATCGATTGGCAGATTTTTTAACGAAATATAGTATTTACTTTTAGGTGTTAAACGACCCGAAATCCCATTTTTCGAAAAAAGTTCAAAACATTTCTTTAGAAAAAATGGGCATATTTTGCTTGAATGGCGATCCAAATTTACGCTAAAAATAATGTTTTTTTCAGGTGCATACAATTCACTATTAGAAATAATTTGTAATATTAATTTAAAATAATATACGCTTTTAATTTATGTATGTACATTTCAACTTGAATAAATATAGTTTATAAAGGTAAGTAATTAGTGTAGATTTTTTTCAAACAAGAATTTGCAGAATACCTCGCCATAGCGCCCAAACAATGTATATATAATCAATGACGCCATAAAAAGGTTCAGCACTTAAATTATTTTTCCATACAAAAGTAAATAATTAAAAAAAGTAACATAATTAGGCATAATTTGCAAATACCTTGTATGCAATTAAATTAAATAAAATTCTCAATCAAAAATTTGCACTTTCTGGAATTAAAAAGAAATTCCATGCATTTATCGTGGAAATGAGTGAAATCAAGCGTTAGAGCAATTAAACATAAAAAACTTAGGTAACTCAACTAATGCAATGAAGCAACGAAAGCATGAATAGGTATAATCTGAGACTGCCGACGTAAAGTTCCATATTTTTAATGGTAATCATACGCAGACGATTTTTTCATATGACTGCAAATTGTGTAATTTATAGGTATTTGCAAGATGCATCTGGTCAAAAACCATAATTAAATGCTGAAAATTTTTATGTGATGATTTTCTATTGGAGAAATCCATTATTTTCTCGGTAAATGGCTGTAGTGATCGAAATCTTGTAAGATACCGAGCAAATAGTTTAAATTTTATGCTGGTTGTCAAGGTGACATTTCACAATAGAAAAACTCGTTTGCTGTTTTCTGTTTGTTCCATTCAGTTGGGAGTTACAGAGTTGGAGAGTTACAGGGTTGGAAGCCAACAAAGAGAAAATTCGGTACATTCTGGAGTTTTTCTTTGATAAGAAAAAATTCGGTACATTCTAGAGTTTTTCGTTGATAAAGGCGAAAATGAAAACCAGGTCGCACAAATTGTGAATGGTTTTTATGATGTTTATGGTGGCGCTGCTGTTACAGCTAATTGCGTGCAGTTTTGGTTTCGTCGTTTCCGTTCAGGTATTTTGATGTTAAAGAAAATGGGAATAAGTCGATGAAATCACAGAAATAATCGAAGTTGATCGGAAGGTCAGAAGTCGTAGCATCGCCCAGGAGCTAAAGATCGACCATAAAGTAGTGCGCAAAAATAATAAATATCTTTTTCCCCATGTTAATACTTATTGGCTTTTTATGCCGCAGAAGTTGGAAATCGCTCAAAAAGACACTGTGCCAAGTATGATACTTCGAAAATTAGTGCAATCGCAGCCAAAAGCGTACTGATGTTTAAGGAAACTAAACTGAGTGACAAATGATTTGGTCACAACAAATTGATTAATACTGACTAAACTATTCTTAGTAATTATTTTTAATTAATTTTAAGTACTTTTTTAAACATATTTTTTTATTCCACAGGAAAATCACGAAGTGAAAATTTTTAAATATTTTCGTCCAAATTTCATACCTATTATTCAAAATTTCATATATTTTGTTCAAATTTTCATACTTTTTATTCAGATTTTTGAAAAAATCTTTGTGTATGTAGTTTTATGGTTCTTACGCATTTTTTCCATATAAGAAATCCTGGATTTTTTTTATTTGGTATTGACGAAAGGCGCAACACTGTCAAGAAAAAAGTATTAAAATTCAACGAGAGTTTTAAGCCCCCTTAAACTTGCACACATTTTTTTCATCTGTTTAAAAATTTTAATTTTTATTTTTATTCTGATGGAAAATTTTTTTTTTATTCCCATGGAAAATTTAGAATTTTAATTTTTTATGTTTCATCAGGTTAAAAACCGGAAGTTTTATTTTCTTTATTCTGATTAAAAATTTTAATTTAATTTTTAATTTTAATGCCAATTGAAAATTTTAATTTTTTTCTAATCTGATTAAAAATTTTAATTTTGTTTTATTCTGGTTAAAAATTTTAATTTTCTTTTATTCTTATTAAAAACTTCAAATTTAACTTTTTTTTGTTCTGATTCAAAATTTTATTATTTTTTTTTTATTCGGATTGCATATTTGAAATTTCAATTTTATATTTTTAGTTTTATTAAAAACTTGAAATTTAAATTTTTTTGTTCTGATTAAAAATCTTAATTTTATTATATTCCGATTAAATATTTGAAGTTCTAATTTTTTTATTCTGATTGAAAACTTGACATTAAATTTGGTTTATTTTGATTACAAATTTCATTTTTTTTAATTCCGATTCAAAGTTTTAATTTTTTGTATCCTGATTAAATATTTCAAACTAATTTTTTATTCTGATTGAGAATTTGAAATTTTAATTTTATATTTTCCTTCTCATGAAAAACTTGAAACAAATTATTTTTTGTTCTGATTAAAAATTTTATTGTTTTTGTTGTTGTGACAAAATATTTGAGGTTTTTTTTTATTCTAATTGAAAATTTATTGTATTATTTAAATTCTTCTTTTTTTCTGATTAAATAATTGAAATTTAAACTAAAATTTTTTGTTTAGTTAAAAATTTAAATATTTGTATTCTGATTGAGAAATTTTTGAAATTTTTTTATTTTTATTCTGATTAGATACTTGAAAACAAATTTTTTTATTCGGTTTAAAAATTTTAATTTATTTTATTCTAATTAAATATTTTAGGTTTTAATTTTTTTATTCTAATTGAAAATTTGAAATTTTAATCTCTTCTTTATTTTCTGATTAAAAAATTGAATTTAACATTAAAGTTTTTGTTCTGATAAAAAATTTAAATCATTTTTATTTTGATTGAAACTTTTAATTTCAATTTTTTTTATTTTTATTCTGATCAAAAACTTGAAATTAAATTTGTTTTATTTTGATTAAAAATTAATTTTTTAATTCTGTTTGAAAGTTTTACATTTTTTTATCGTGATTAAATATTTGAAACTTTTTTTTTTATTCTGATTGAGAGTTTGAAATTTTAATTCTATATTTTACTTCTGATTAAAAACTTGAAAATAACTTTTTTTTTGTTCTGATTAAAAATTTTATTTTCTTTTTATTGTGATAAAATATTTGAGGTTTTAGTTTTCTTATTCTAATTGAAATTTTTTTATTTTAAGTTTTCTTTTTTCTGATTAAATAATTGAAATTTAAAATAAACTTTTTTGCTGTGATTAAAAATCTATTTTTTTATTCTGATTGAAAATTTAAAATTTATTTATTTTTATTCTTATTCTAAAAACTTGAAAATAATTTTTTTTTTCGGATTAAAAATCTAATTTTTTTATTCTGATTAAAAGTTTTAATTAAGTTTTTATTCTGATAATTAATTTTTTTTATTCTGGTGGAAAATTTCAAATTTTTTGTTTATAATCCGATTAAAAACTTGAAATTTTTCTTTATTCTAATTAAAATTTTTAATTTTTATACTCTAATTGAAAATTTGAAATTTTATATGTTTCTTTATATGCTGATTAATTAATTGAAATTTAAAATACATTTTTTATTGTGATTAAAAATTGAAATTCTGATTGAAAATTTGAAATCCATTTTTAATTTTTATGCTAATTGAAAAAAAATTTTTTTTATTCTGCTTAAAAATTTGAATTTGTTTTATTCTGATTAAAAATTTGAATTTTTTTTATTCTGATTAAAAATTTAAATTTTTTATAAATAAATAAATACATTTTTAATCTTACAAAGTGCGAAAGTTGGATGAAAATAGTGTTTACATAGAATGAAAAATATTTTTATAAAAGAAAAATGTATTAAAATTAATTTGAAAAAAATTTAGTCAAAACTCATCCTTATGTGACTCACTTTCTTTAGGAAACCAACAAACCCTATTTTCAATCATAAATATTTATTTTTATTCGTCTGAGAACTGAAAACTTAAGTAGCAACTCCCGTCTACTGTACACTGATATTTATGGTTGCCAGCGCATCTGCAAATAAAACCTAATGAATTCAAATGTGCATACAATGCCGGCAAACAAGTCAATGTTTGACTATCTAAGGGTATGTACATAAACGAATACATACATACACACATACACATGTACGCTTGTTGTTGACGTACTCGTTTTGCTATTTACTCTGTTCACATACATATAATACATACGTGTGTATATGGGCTGCTATGCTACTGTATAAATGCCCTGCAGAAAACACCATTCATTCGGTCAGAATGGCCTTCTAATGATTAGAGCCCCAACTAATTCACATAACTGTTTTTCATGCATTCAACTTCCACCAAAATCCCATTTTCATCAGTATTTTGGTATGAAAGTTTTTAGTATAAAATATTGCAACGTTCTAGTAAAATTCTGAATAGACTGGTGCAAGACTGGTACTGTGTTGCCGGAAGCGCATGTTGGTCGATATTCCTGGCATGCGCCACATTTTGGTATTTGCTTCGCTTCGGCTAAAGCTTACTTTCTTCAATCAATATTGGACTAGTACGGTTAGTATCTGCACCCAGTACCTGATCAATTTGGTTATGGTCGCCCTGAAAAGCACTACTGGAAAAGTAATAGTCCAGTAGCCCGTCTCGCTTGCCTTTCACATTTTCTGTAAAGTCACACAAGGCAGCTGTCCCTCTACAACCGTCTTCAGCCTGCCCCTGCATTATGGAATTAGAGATGAGGTAAAATTTGGCAATGCCCTTAACCGGTAAAGGCTAACCAATGCATATACCGATGGCATGGTGATAATCGCAAGAAATAAAAAATACCTGACCGAACTTTGTCTCAACATAGAGAAAGGTGCTGAAACTTTAAGACTCAAAATAAATGTAAAAAAACCAAAGTGGCACTTACCGCTTAGAGGGCCTACAATAGATTAAATAACTGGCCGTTACGATACAAAACGACAATAGCTCTCGCGGCACAATACAAAGCAGGATTCGGGAAGGAAACAGAACATATTTCGCTCATACCAAACTATTAAAGTCTAAAGTTCTTTCGAGAACTCGCAAACTACGTCCATACCAGTCAATAATACCGTCAGTTCTTGCATACAGGGTTTGATTGAAAAGTAATGAGCCTTCCCGCGCGGAGCGTCTGCCAAGCGATCAATCGAATCGGCTGGTGGGGGAAAATGATCGTTGGACCTTCCCCTTCCACTATAAACCGGTCCCAGTTCGCTGGCAACAGCTGTGCAGTCAACATCGCTCCGCGCGTGAAAGCTGTTTTAAAAGAGTGTTAGGATTTTGCTGTGGCGAAAATGCAGCGATCGTTGAAGAAAGGTTACTCGATCAAATTTTGCGTAAAGCTAAACAAAACGAGCTCCAAAACCATTGGGCTACTCAAGGAGGCTTACTGGGACCAATCTCTGCCCAGTGCCCAGGTAAAACGGTGGCACAAGTCGTGCAAGGAAACTCGTCAACAATTGGACCCTTCATCACGACAAAGCGCCGGCGCACACCGCCTTCCTCTGCACCTCTGCATTGGCTAAGATGGGGTTTCGGTGCTTCCCCACCCTCCCTACAGCCCAGACCTATCCTTTCCGGACTTCTTCTTGTTCCCGCGCCTGAAAAGAAAGCTGAAGGGGAGGCGTTTCGGCTCCATCGAGGCGATCCAAAAAACTGTGACAGCCGAATTGAACGCGATTCCGGCGGATGAGGTTAAAAAATGTTTCCTGCAGTGGAAGGACCGCTACGAGCCGTGTTTGATGCTCAAGGGTCCTATTTTGCAGAATATTAGTTGTATAAGCCAAAAGGTTTAATAAAAATGCTTAAAAAATAAGGCTCATTACTTTTCAATCAAACCCAGTAAGGCTATGAATGCTGTACACTAACTTCGTTTTTTTCCTGAAATGACGCCCATGGAGAAGAAACTCTCATGAGCACTGCTATACCGGGATAGCAGTGTGCACGACTTGTAGCTTCACCTACGTACTAAACAATCCTCCACTATCTGCCACTCCTCCCGCGGAACTGTCAAAAAGGTATTACCTCACGGGGCTGGTTAGCTCAAAGACTCTAAGTTATTGTTGACGCTTACGAAACTCGTCTTAGATCGTTAAGAGTGTGTGTTACAGTACATGCACGTAGTTTCTCTTCCCGTTATTTGCTGATTTCAGCATAAAATCCACGATATTTTTTTATCCGCTTAAAATTTTGAAGGTTTCTTTGGCATAGCGTGGGCATTGAAACAAGGCGTGGTCAACATTTTCTTACCTCTCCCTGCAGATGGACAATTTGGTGAGCTGTCATGATCAAATCTACGGAGGTATTTTTTAAATACCTCATGTCCTCAAATTGAATTGGGTTAGGTGGTAGTTTGCCCCCTATCATGGTTTCTTTCTATTCACGTCGTAAGGATAGGTATTAGCACATGCGCCCATCTACCCTTGGGTGAGCTGTTTCACCGGTCCTGCTAGTGGGCGATCGAACGACGCCTTTCCTCTGCAGGAATTCCTTCACGCCTTGCTCTACCATTTTGTTCGGATAGCCTAATCTCACCTCTTTTCTTTTTCCCCGAATGCCTATCGGGAGTAGTCCCCCAATGACGAAGGATGCGCCATCGGAAATTGTCCGGAAGCTGCAGATAGTTCGCAAAGCGCTTAACCAATAAACGGCCATTCGTTTTTTTGTATTTTTATATTTAGGTATATTCAGTCAGCCCGTATCGGTGCCGCGTACAAAAGGACCGAGCTGGCAATCCTACAGTGTAATATCCATTTGGTGGTTAGGGCCTTCGTTGCTTCGCGTTGTTCATGCCAGGCAAGACTGCAAGGTCCGATGGCTTCTTCGATTACTAGGTGCACTTTACAGTCTAACCGACTATCAATCATAACTCCTAAGTATTTATTAGCAGATTTTGAATTGATAGTTACAGTTCCAGCATTTACCCTCATAAATTCTACTGACTTCCTGCTACTTATTAGCTTCACATCAGTTTTGTGCTCTGCTAATTCGTGGTTCATGGGCGTCAACCAAGCCATGAGCCTACCTGCTGATTCGCTGGCGATCCTCTCAAAGTCTTTGAAGTGCTTTGTCTCTATAACCACAGCGATATCATTCGCGAATCCAATGTATTTGGTTCTAGGAGCCATGTCCGGTCTAAGATCACCGTTATACATAAGGTTCCATAGTAGTGAGCCCAAAACTGAACCTTGGGGGGCCCCTGCTGTTACATTGTACTCCTCAATGGCTTTGTCAGTTTTAAACCTCGGTATACGGCGGAAAAATAGCCCCCAATTATTCTGATAATATAATATAACTGGGAGCCCTTACTTCTGAATTCTAAGGAAGGATGTTTGGTTCGCTACGACTACGGGAAAGTATCTACCGGCTACGCTGCAATGAAGAACTTCTGCAGCTATGAAATAGCGGGAGAATTTTGAAATACGTCTAGTGTCAAAAGCTGCGATGGTTGGACCTTATTTCGGGCATGAGAGATGGCCGCCTCTAGAACTCAATCGTGCCATACAACACCGTAGCGTCTAAAATACGAGAACGTCCAAGGCTAACATGGTTTATACTTGTTTCAACGGATCTGAGAGCACTGGGTGCTAGAAACTGGATAACTATTACCGAGGATCGAGATGCATGTAAACGAATCGTGAACAAAGCTAAAGCTCACCTCAGGCTGCAAAGCTGCCCGATGGTGATGATGACGATGACGCCCAGTGCCAGTTGTCCACTAGAAATTTCTATGCCACAATTTTACTTGCGGGGTATGCGGGCTTGTACATAGCCATGCATGCGTGTGGCAGCGATTGTTTCAATCTGATTCATATTTCGTTGTTAAAGTTACAATTCAACGAGTAAACAATATAATCTAAATAACAACAATAACAACAACAAGTAGCGATGTCGGCGAGAACAAACAATTCGTTTGCAGAGAAATGGATGCGCCGCCGAAAGGACCAATGGCCGCACACACAAACACACACAAACGCACGCTTATTCAACACAATCACAGGACGACAGTGACTGCATTTGTATGTGTGCGCGCGTATGTGTAGTTGTTTGCTTAGCTGCTTTTGTATGGCATGCGATGCGACCGGCTAAGTATGCCACCGTAGGCCTTTAGTGAGCGCGCTTTGTGAATGGAGTGGCAAGCAAACAAATAATAGGAAGGCAATAAAAACAAAATGCAAATTGAGGCTACTGTTCTACAAACGCTAAAAAATGCAACAACAATAGCAATGGCTTGGGAGCTGCGAAATAGCTTTATAGGCTGCTACAAAAAAGCAACAGTTAAAACATTTTGCAAAAACTACAAAGCAAACAACACGCGCTAAACATGAAAATTAAGACAGTAATAATAATAACAACAACAACAACAACGAAAATGGGACGCTTCTGCGAAAGCCGAATCGAAATAATGCCATGAATGAGCAGCACAAAAGCACAACGACGCAGCAGCAACACCAATAAAAAAGCGCCTGCAGCGGAAGTACGTGAAGGTGTGTGTGTGTATGTGCGTGTCTGTAGTGGTAATATGAAATAAATAAATGGCAAACGAAATTGGTTACGCATACGCCAGGCTGCGCACAGCATGAAATTCCAACATATTAATGATAAACAAGCAAACGCGTGCATACAACCCTTCACATACAAATGTGTGTATGTGTGTGTGTGTCTGTGCCATGATATATTTCTGTTTGTTTACGCATTAAATATTATTTTGTGTACATATTTACATATATATCTGCGAGTGAGTAAGCAGTGGGCGAGCAGTGCATCGACGTACCCTACAGAAAAATTTACTATTACTGAACTGGTTCAGTTCTAGTGAACTTAGAACCACTCATTTCTTCTCTTTTTCATATACTCCACTGGGCAACTTTGCACACCAAAGTCTTTCGAAGTGTATGTAATGTTCTGTCTGTAATGTTCCCAAAAATGAGCGCAATTCATGTGATCGGAGTGTTTTGTATTAAATTAGGTTGAGGAGTAAGTTCGTAGCGTTCTTACCCATGACTTTTATTTAAACAAAAAACAATTACTAGATTATTAAGCTAATCAATTATGTATTCGCCGTTGCTATTTACAACCTCTTTCCGCTTTCTGCTAAATATCCCCTGGTCTGGTGTCAAAGAAGTTGTTGAGCCAGTTTTTAAAGACCGCTCTGGTGCTCTTATCGAAGGTAACGTCCTTCATATGGTTCGACAGGGAGCGGAAAAGGTGGTAAACGGTCAGTGTCCGGTCCGGAGAATACGGCCGATGCTGAAGGATCTCCCATTCGAGCTCTTGTAGTGCGGTTGTGATGACTTGGGCAACATGGAGCCTGGAGTGGTCGTGAAAGAGTATTGTTTGACCATGTCGATCAGGTCTTATCAGTCGAATAGCCTCCGTCACATGGCCTAGCTGGGCAATGTAGTGCTCCTTCTTGACAGTGGCATTCTTTTCAAGCACTTCCCAATGCACCATGCTACCCCCAGCCCCACCAAACAAATTTCAAGATCTTCTTTGGCTAAAGATCAGACTTGACTATTGGCTTTGGTGTATCTCGTGGAGCCACCCCCTCTTTTCTTTGCTTCATATAGACGTATAGGCACCATCTTTCATCTCCCGTGACTTGATGGCGGGCGAGAAGCTGAGAAGCAATTTGAAGGCGACTTTCTTTGTTTTCTTTTTTGTTGAGCTTGTGAGGCACCCAGGCTCCCAATTTTTCGGTAAATCCCGTTGAATGGAGGTGATTAAGAATCGCTTTATGATCGCAGTTCATTTTTCCCGCCGATTCGCGATTGTTTTGGTGACCGTTTTCTTTCAAAAGTGATTTGAGACGTTCTTCATCGAATTCAGAAGGCCTTCCGCTGCGGGATGTGTCATCGATGTTAAAGTCGCCACTTTACGTCAAAGTCCATTTTCGTGCTGTAAACTCGCTTATGACACCTTCTCCATACACATCGCAATGTTCCGGGCGATAACTTCTTGCCTTCGATGGAAAGCAAAGAAAAGGAGGTTTCGAAAATGGTAATTTTTGACTCCTAAGTACAGTAGATTCTGTTTTTATGCGGTATATACGTTCCGCAAGAAACAGCATAAAAAAAGCATAAAAAAGCTACCAGTTCTATAGTAAAACTATAGATACGTTTCAAAAGTGCTAAGAATCGCATAAATCTGAAATAATGTAATAAAATCGCATAAACAAAATATTGTATTTTTGAAAATTATATCTTTATTTAAGAAACGTCAGAATCGAAAAATAAATTTACATCGTCAGAAATAGAATCAGACAATACCCGCATGTTGCGCATTCGTTTAGGATTTGGCGTAAAATCACTTCCGTCACTTGAGGAAATGTACAAGTCTGATCTGGATGGTGATGCATGCGGTTCCATACTTGTAGGGTTAGCATTTTTGATCTGTGATGAGTTTTTGCTTAGCTGGCTTAGAATCTTGTTTATATGTACAATTCCCGATAGGTCGACATGCATTTTGTAATTTAAAAAAAACCGCACTATTTCAAAACTGCATAAAAATAAACCGCATAAAAACAGAATCTACTGTATACCATTTCTGAGCCTCAAAACTATTCGAAAATAAAATAGGTCAAAAATACAATTAACACAGTTTTGTAGGGCAGAAAGAGTTCTATCGAATCAATACTTACACTTTGGCATCAAACAAATCGTTATGAAATAAAAGAAAATATAAAAACGCTATGAACTTTTTCCCCAAGCCAACTATTTTTTCCTTGTGTGATTTCCGCAGCCTATAGGCAAATAGCGCTACTTGCAACATGAGCACCGAAGTGGTCCGCAATAGATGAAATCGGACTAGTTTTGAGAATTTGTTTCAGAAATTTGTTTCCCGGCTTGAGATTTTGCCTGCTGGCTAGCGATTTTTTGCTTTGCGTATGTGTGTGTAAATACATTGTTATTGCTCAAATATGCTTGCAAGTAATTGGTAATATAGTACAAACCTACACTTTCACTTTTTTGTTCATATATATTGGGCATATATGAAACCTCATTTGCTGCTTTATGTGAAAATGCAATTAAATATTTTCAACACTTGGATGAAGGCGCTTGTGGGAGCGTGCAAAAATACACCTATGTACACAAGTATGTATATATGTATGTTGATTCAGCAGACGGCACGAATCAAAAGTGGGAAGTAATACTTTAATTTTCTTAATTTAATTGATTGAAATTAAATTTCTGCATTTTGTATATCACTTTTATTATAGGATACGAGCATGTGAGGGTTATTGAACTGAGGCAGACTTCTCACTTTCTCGAAAAATATTTATTTATTTAGCAAATTTATTTTTCTCCCTTCAAAGTAATTCCCCATCGAGTTTCAAAACAAATCTCCCTCGTTTCACGGGTCTGCTCAGTTTTTGGAAGGGCACCAAGACCGCCGAATTCAGTATCTTAAGCTGGTTTTGGCCAAATAAATATTTGTAGATTCTTCGCTACTGGAGAATAAGTTGCATGAGGCAACTATTCGTAACCTATCAGCTAAACAATTTCATCGTAGTAGAAATTAAATACTCTTAACCAACCATGGTCAACCATCCAAGAAAATTTTGCAACAAATTGGCAAAACAAACTCTGCCTGTATTTGGGTCTGGCACTCCTCAAGTAGCACTAAAGCGCCTTATTGATAGCAATATGAGACCTCCAACAGGCAGCTATCTACAGCCAGCCAGAGCTGTTGCTGTAATGGAGAAGACTGATGGGATGGCTGTCGAAGAAAGGAGTACCCAGTGACCTTAATCGTCTAGCTGCCAAACCCGGAGAATTACAGAGAAAGTGCTACACAGTCTCTTTCTCTAAAGGTCCCCACAGCTTCTGCAATGGGAATTAAATGGTAACCCTAGCTTTTCGCGTGTGTGCCGATCATCCTGTAACCGGTAAACACAGCTACGAGTTTGGAAATTGAATGGCGAGGAGTCCAAAGGGGGGTTCGGGTTTTCGAAATAACGCATGAAGAAATGAAGCTCCTTTTCTGCGATTTTCTGAGTAATAATTTGTGCAGTTCCCCTTTAACAACTGTCGAGGGGATGCCAATGCTCGAGTAGAAGGTCTCTGATAACCATTCAGTCCCTTCTTAGCAAGCTCATCAGCAATTTTATTTCCCTCTATGCTCCTATGCCCTGGAACCCAGATCAGAGAAATGATACCTGTGCCCTAGGGCGGGTCGATTTAAAAATCGCTCATTGCTCTGTGAAAATCGTATTCTAGGGATCAAAATAAGAAACTTTGCCGAAGGAACCATACCTCTAAAACGAATTCTGATGTTCCCCAATTTGGGTCGAACGAAAAATCCCACTTTGACCCATTTAGAGTGCTCCAATCGAGTCCAAATGTATGACCGACCCCCACTAACTTTGGACGGCCGATCCAACCATGCCAGTGGCACACCCCCTGGAACTCCCCTGGGGGGTTCCCCATACAATCATTTCAAAATATCACCATTTTTGGCCTTTACATGGGAAAAGAAACTAAAAAGTTCGACCCAAATTGGGGGACATCAGAACTCGTTTTAGAGGTATGGTTCCTTCGGCAAAGTTTCTTATTTTGATCCCTAGAATATGATTTTCACAAAGCAATGGGCGATTTTTTTGCCTCCCCACAAATCGACCCGGCCTACTGTGCACCTTAGTGGTTTGATCTCGTCCTTACAAGAGTTTACTAATTTCGTTCTGCACCATGGCGTCGTTAGAGCCTTGATCGCGGCTTGACTATTGGGATCCACATAATATGTCTGAAAAAAAACAGAGCTAACCGATCAACGATATGCGACTTTTTGCTTCAATGGCACAATACAGAACCGTGGTTTCCTTGCTTGATCACTGCTAATGAAAAATTGGTTCTACATGATAATCCGAAACGCAAAAGGCAGTGGCTTACTCCAAATAACCCGTCACGAAAACCAACCAGATTTACATCAAAAAACGACGCATTTGTGTGTTTTGTGGAGTATTCATGGAATCAACCATTTTGAAGTGAAATCACTCCTTGAAAAACTGTTAAGACAGACCTTTATTGAAGACAATTTGATCGGGTAAATCAATCATTAATTGAAAAGTATCCTGCGCTTATTAATAAAAAAAAAGAGGTTGTCTGTAAAGTCGGTTTACTGACGATAGTTTAACGTGACAACGTCATAAGAAAATATTGATGGAATGGTTGCAATTTTCAAAACAAAATTTTAATTTTATTTGTTTGATAGATATTTTGTATGGATATAGAGGAGGGGGTAAATGGAATTGCAATGGAATAGGTCAAGTTACATTTACACAAACGTGAAAAATTACGAAACATTTATCAAATTCATGAAAGATAATTTCGATTGTGCATCAGACGTTAATAATTAAGTCAACAACACTAAGAGTCACCATCATCGATTTGCCTTTTTCAAGACACTTTACACTCGAAACACTCCCTTTCATTTCCTACTTTTTCTATCATCGTCCTATTCTCAACAGAAAAATGGTTCATTACCATGCACACAGCAAGAAAGCATATGCAAATACAAGTATGTGAATTTATATACAAATGCGTATATACATACATATACATACATATATATGCTCACTAAAGTAGGACAGAGTCAGATGTGGAACGTTGCCGAACGCGGGGGCCGATTGTGCTCTTTGTCGTTCATTCCGCGCTCTCGCTTGCAGTTCATTCAAGGTAACGACAATGAGCAAGGTAACGACAATGAGCAAGGTAACAATAATGAGCAAGGTAACGACAAATGAGCAAGGTAACGACACATTTTTTTTTGCGTGCAGCCGGCTAAATCGAATTATAAGACGTTATCACGTCAAAAAGGCATTATTTTGCAACACGATAATGGAAAACTGCATTGCCTAAGAAAAAAGATAAAAAAATTAACGAATGGGGTGGCTGGTACTGCCTCACCCACTACACTCGCCCAACATTGCGCCATAGCATTTCCATTCATTCGGTTGACTGCAAAACTGCAACACACAAGCGCAAAAATCAAAACTTTTGTTGATAAAAAAAGTGCCATCTTCAGATAGTTTATTGAAAAACCAATTGATTTTTGTCGATCCGGTATTGAAGATTTACATACTTAATAGATGGCGAGAGGATGTTGCCAACCAGGACGATTGCACCAATGCCTAAAAAGGAACACTTTTACGAAATTCATTTGACGTCTTTATTTTCCGGTCCCCCTAATATATTGTGGATAGTTTTTCATCTACAGCCTGGATTTACAGAACTCAAAAAACCTTGCAATAGTTGGAGGGCTGTCTAAGACCATGAGCTCAGCTTTACTGTCACTACAAACACATGACATCTTCTTCTCCATCTGTTTTCCACGAGAACAGTATTTTCCATGCGAGAACAGTGTTTGCAGGGCTGATTTTCTGAATTTGGCCACAATTGAGCCTCTGGCGGCACCACAGTCAATCTCTTTGCAAATACGACTCTGTATAGCATGAAGTCAAGGGGCATGGGGGTGATCGTTTGATCGAAGTCCATGCCTTCTCTATTTTTCAATGCCGGACAGGGGCCGTACCGGGGCAGAAGGCCTCTCCTTGGATGAAAACATCAAGTGGTAATAGACCAATCAGAACATTTAATGCTGGACCTGAATTAGTCGGAAAAACTCCGCTGCAAAAGATGGATACAGTGCATTGTACTTTCAATAAGGTCCTCTTGACTCCCACGAGAGAGAGTCTACTCATCCCGACCACTGATGCATAAGTGATAATAGGTCGTAAACCCCACGTTTTCCCAAAGACATCTTCGCACTGCCAGAAAGCTGTGACTTCCAAAGCAGCTTACTATCGAGGATTACTCTAAGATATCTGATTTGTTTGGATAGCTGCATTGTGACTCCTTTTAGCTTAAGTAGGACGAATTCATTAACCTTCCTCCTTCTGGGGAAGCGGCCAATACCAGTCTTTGTGGGATTTGCCGATAGCCCATTTGTACAGCACCAAGTGTCAATCAGATCCAGAGTTTTCTGCACTTTCCTTCAGATGTTCATAAGCGAAGGACCTGTTACCAAACAGGCAACATCGTCCGCATATGGGAGTAATCTCTATTAACACCCGATGGCACCAGCAGATCGTCCTCTGCCCGCACCGTGACGATTCTTTGGGTCAGCATCGAACGAATCCAATTCACTGGTGCCCCGTATACGCCGTGCCTACTAGCAGAGCTGAATATACTATCAAAAGTGGCATTATCAAATGCCCTCTATAGCGTAGTCCCTCCTGTCGATAGTCAGCTCTACCCTAGCAACAAGGTTTTGCAGTGCCGACTCGCAGGGTTTTCCACTTTGATAGGCATGTTGAAATGGAGCCAGAGGGTGAGCCTGCAGAGACTTCTGATGTATACGCAATTCCACTAGTCATCTCGACGTCTCCACTAGGCTCCACTTAGCGCTTGCAATTTCTTTTTCTGCTTATTCGGATTTTTCTAAATAAAATTTCCCCAGCGTGAACTGGACATTTTCCAATAAAATTCTTCACATTTTCTTCTTCGTTCCGATTGCAGAGGCTGCATATTTTTGACGCGTATCCGAATTTGTTAGCATTTACTAAAAGCAGGTCACATCGTGCTTTGAAAACTGTTGAGATAACTTCAATCCGCATTCCTTCTTTTATGTATTTTGAGCCCTTTATTTGGTCTAAGTATTTCTGTATGCGAGATGCACTCGCAATTTCTTTTTCGCTATGTTCTCTGGTATTTGTACAGGGTCCGGCCCTCGAAGTGTAACCAACTGAATGAGTTTTTATTTTCTATAGAGAATCATCTAGATGTATAATTTATCAAGAAATTAAAAAAAAAACAAGAAACAAACACCCCAAAAGGATTTTCACTTACCTCCCTAATTTCACATCCCTATTAAGTATATTTGCCATGTTAGGCTAACCTATCAACTAGTAATATGAAGTCTCGGAGTATATTGAAAAACCCATGAAAAATGTTCCGACAAAATAAATCTGCTTTTCGAAAATGTATTAAAATAGTAGGTCTCTCCGGCATTCCATATTCTGTTGTTGTTTTTTTTCAAAGATTTACAGTCTGTTACATAAGAGCGTGGCCACTGATAAATAATAACAATTATGGCCTCGCACCGTCGGGGACTACTTTCCACTAGTTTTTCTGCATATTCTACCGGAAAAGACCTCCAAATTCTCCGAATTTGTCGAGAAAGTTGATCTCAATTACATGGCTTGCGTCTGCGAAGCTGCATTTTCATCAGATCCCATACATTTTCTATGGGATTTGTACCCGGTGACTGACATGGCCAATCTAAAGTGACAAATCCGTTTTGCGCCTTCCACTCGCTACACGCTCGACTCCGATGATTTGATTCGTTGTCCTCTTGAAGGATCCAGCTTTCATTTTTCTTGATATACCATTGCTTGCAGATGGTAACAAAGCCTTTTGATATATTTTATTCATTTTTTCGGATTTAAATTCTCGGTATAAAAGAACAAAGTACCGAAACCTTTGTTTGAGAAGCACCCCCAAACATGGACCTTGACGGGGTGTTTAACAGTCCGTTGAAGCATCCTACTGGTGGAGGTTGTCCGGGCGTGTTTGATGCTTGGAAATGCCCATAAAAAGGATTCATCAGAAAAAATTACGTTGCTCCTATCGCGGTCCAAGTTTTCCTTCGCCCATTCCACTCGTTTTTCAACGTGTTTTGCACTCAACATTGGTTTTTCCAAAGTACTGCAATATTTCAGTTTATTGGCAAGCAAGTGACTGCGAATCGTTCCGTAAAATTTGTCAACACTTTTTGCTTTCAATTTCATAGCAGCTCCACGTAATGTCAAAGTTGGATCTTTCGAAAATAATGCGAGAATCTTTTTTTCGTCTTTTTTGAGACTTTGCTTGCACTTGCGCGATCAGGAAAATCATCAACGTTACCGACCTTTTTATAGCGATTTATCCACTTGCTAACGAACTGCTTCGACTTTCCTATATATTTCGCAGCAGCAGTTTGCGTTAATTTGGTTCCTTTTTCATGCAGACATAGAAAAATTGCCTCAATGAGAGAGGCGTAAACAGCACTCATTTCGAAAAACCACTAAATTGTAGACTAAATTTGACAGACAGCTGACTTTTTACAAAAAGCATGAAGGACTGAGGTGCCCTCTAAGTCATAGAAAAAGAAACAGGACGCTCTGATTTTTTATCTACGTGTAACAGTGACCACGCTCGTATGTAACAGACTGTAAGGGGCTAAAGCCTTTTAGTATCAGCTGCTAGAAAGTGAAGTACTCGGCATTTCTAATACGTGATTCTTACGAATACCAATGCCGAAGTATTCGATTCCCATAAATACTCGTTACATCACTAGCGCAAGTGCAGTTTCAATATAAATAAACACCTTGCATTAATAGTGTGACTGAATATGAAATAAAATGAAAAAAATAAAGTGAAAAAAACAAAAAAAATGAAAACAATTTTATACGCCTGTAAACACACGTATTAACACACCCACACATACACGCACATTTATGTTCTTTCACTGTCCGCACATTTCTACGAGTACTTACATATATAGGCAATCCGTAATTGGATATTGTCCCATAACATGACACGCCATCATTCATACACACACACATACAAATTTTTATTCGGTTCTCAGTTCGCTCATGGAATTACTGTTGTCTCTGCTGCTGTGTTTCGCCGATGACGGAAACGCATTCACCAACGGCCTTATTTGCTTTCCCGCTTACTGAGAATTTCCCCACAAGATCTGGTTATCGCGGTATCGCTTTACTGGTCGTGTGTCAGTGGCATTGGTGGCAATGTGCCACCTTTCGACTTTTTTATACTTGATGACCAATTTGTCGGTTGAACAATTATCATTGCCAGCAGTTGAAATGGTTGTTGTTGTTGTTGTTGTTGTTTTTGATGTTGCTGTGGCTACTGTTGCAGTTGCTGCAGTTGTCGCAGCAAAGCAGTACATAGATATACAGTCCATAGTTGTACAATTTCCAGTTGCCATAATGACTAGGGTTTTGTTGTCTTTTTCTCATTTCACTTTCATTTGCTTTCACGCTTCTTTCTGCTTTTACTGTCAGCTTCGTATTGTTCTTGTTTACATTTGTCATTTTATTTTTTTAATTTAATTTATGTCAGTTATTTTTTTTTTTCGTTTTTCCTCACATTCATCCGCCTTCATTGCAAAATCCTCTTTTATTTTACAAGTTAATTGATCGATCGTCTGTAACAGAAAGCTGAAACAGACACGCAGGCACTTACATCTATACGCACACACACATTCACTTAGATTCATACACTGGCATTGCAGTTCCATATTTGCAGCGAAATATATTTTTCCGCATTTTAAAACTAAATTATTCGAAAGGTTGCTTTAGATCACAACAACTAGCGCTATTTGTCGAAGGGGGTGCGATGAATGTTTACGCTGGCGCAGAAAATTAAAATAATTTTATTTGGTTGGGGAATAAATTCGTAGCGTTTTTACTTTTTATAAAAACCAAAAAAAAATTCTATCAATAAGGCCGCCGTAGCCGAATGGGCTGGTGCGTGACTACCATTCGAGGTTCGAATCTCGGTGAAAGGCCAAAATAAAGAAAAACGTTGTTTCTAGGAGCGGTCGCCCCTCGGCAGACAATGGCAAACCTCCAAGTGTATTTCCACCATGAAAAAGCTCCTCATAAAAAAAAAATATCTGTCGTTCAGAATTGGCTTACAACTATAGGTCCGTCTATTTGCGGAACCACATCAAGAAGCACTTCAAAAATAGGAGGACGAGCTCAGCCGAATACCCAAAAAGAGGGAACAAGTTCGTAGCGTTTTTAGCGAAGAGTTTTTTTTATAACAAAAAACAAGATTTATATCAATAAGTTAATGAATTACATATTCGCCGTTGCTGTTTACAACCTCTACCCATCTCCCCACCTCAACTAATTTGTTACTGCCGCTCCACCAAAATTGTCTGGCCTGGTGTCAAAGATGCTGTTGAGCTAGTTTTTAAAGATCTCTTTGGTCCTTTTATCGAAGATAACGCGCTTCATATGGTTTTACAAGGAGCGGAAAAGGTAGTATTCGGTCAATGCAAGGTCCACAGAATACGGCGGATGTTGAAGGACCTCACATTCGAGCTCTAGGAGTGCGACTTTGACGACTTGTGCAACATGAGGCCTGGCCTTGTCATGAAGAAGTATGGTTTGACTATGTCAATCAGGTCTTCGAAGTCGAATGGCCTAATTCACGTGGTGTAACTGGGCAATATGGAAATCTTTGTTGCCCGTGGCATTCTTCTCGAGCATTTCTCAGTGCACCATGCCCTCCCAGTCCCACCAAACACTTAACATGACCCTCTTTGAATGAAGATTCGGTTTGAGTCAAAGCTTTGGCATATATCCTGGCGCCACTCACTTGTTTCTTTGCTTCATATTGATGCATAGATACCATTGCTCATCTCCCATGACGATACAAAAAGCGCTGTTTATGACTGCGTGTTGCTCGATGGCGCACGATATGCTGAGAAACAATTTAAAGGCGACGTTCTTTGTTTTTTTTTTTTTTTGTTAAGCTCATGAGACACCCAGGCTCCCTATTTTTTATTGGAAATACAGGTGATTGAGAATCGTTTTATGATCGCAGTTCACTTTGTCCGCCAATTCACGACTAGTTTGGCGACCGTTCTCCTTCAAAAGTGATTTGAGACGTTCTTCAGCGAATTCAGTAGGCCTTCCGTCGAGGGCCACCTTCTCCATACTCGTCGCTAATATCCCGGCCTGTTTTCGTAACTTTTTGACCTCGATGAAAACCAAAGAAGAGCAGGTGTCGAAAATGTTAATTTTTGCCTCCTGGGCATTCCATTTGTAAGCCTCAAAACTAATAAAGAATTAAATAATTCAAAAACACAATTAACATTGTTTTGTAGAGCAAAAAGAGTTTAATCGAATGAGTACTTACCCTTTGCCGAACAGCAAACAAATCATTGTAAAATAAAGGAAAATATAAAAACGCTGTGAACTTAACCTCAGCTACAATATTTTTAATGCTTTTTCGTGCTGCTTTAACCAACTGCCCAATAGTCTGTAGTCCTGTCCACTTTTTTATGTTGCGTAGCCAAGATCTTTGCTTCCTTCTAATTCTACGATTAACTTTGATTTTATATTACACACCCAGTTGCAACAACTCATACTTAGAACCACGCATAATATGGCCAAAATATGCGGTTTGCGCCGCTTAATCGTTAATAAAAGCTCTCCATCCTTTCTAAGTTAAGTTAAAACTGCTTTGTTATTCAATCTGTCTGTCCACTACATTTTCATACTCGATATTATTATTTGTACTTAATTTATTGATTTTTTTAATTGTAAATTTTGCAAACGCGTATTTGTTCTGTGTTGACTATTTATAAGTATCCCTTAATATTTTAAAATATTATGTCCTTTATTTCTTATTATCGTAGGTCACTTTTTCTTAAATCAACCATTAGTGAAAACTCTCATTCATCTGTAATTTAGAAACTGATTTTTTTCAGTATTTAGTTTTAGAATTTTGTTGCTTTTAGTGTTGCGGTAAACTGTCATTAATTAATGCCATTAAATTACTTCTTAAATTCATTATTCTCAGCATATTCTTGAACATTAGCCATCAAATTCTCTTATCATCTACCGTCTCATAGTCTACGTATATCTAAAGAAAAATGAGTTAACTATTTACTAATTATGTTTATTGTTATTTTTGTTGTTTTTTTGATTTGTTCCACAATTTAGGCGCAATGGAGCCGCCGGCACATCATCCCAACCGCTGCGTCCCAACGAGGATGGCAGTCATCATTTGCAGGAATACACGTACAAAAAGATAACCGCCTGCGATGTTTGCTCACAAATATTACGAGGTGAGTACGCAATGATATTGAATATTTATTCTATTGATGAATATAATGGATATTCACTAAAGGAATCTTCTGGCTATGGGAAACTGGAATAGTAGTTTTTAATGAAAATTTTATTTAGTTTCGGGATAATATTTAAATTCACTTCAGACAGGCTTACCAATACAGTCAAACATGAATAGGTAATAAGTAAATAAGCAATTCAGTGAGAAAATGGAGGATCTAAGCATAAAAATCGTTAACCCTGATTAAAGCTAATGTCAAATTAGACACGATTTTCGACTAAAAAGGCTCACAATTATGTAGATTTTATAGCAATTCTTCCAAAATAGTATCTCTCTTCTTTCTACGAAACAGTCATTTTATTTATTTTATTTTCATAATCTATACTGTGGGCAAAAAGTAAGGTGAATTTGGTTGTAAAATGAAAAATCTTTATTTATTCAAGTAAATCAATTTCATCCCCTTCAAAATAATTCCCTCGCGATGAAATACACTTATGCCAACGATTTTTCCAATCCCCGAAACATGCCAAATAGTCCATTTCCGGTATAGCCATCAGCACCTTCTTCGATTCAGCTTTTATCTCCTCAATCGACTCGAAACGCGTTCCCCGGAGTGGTCTCTTGAGTTTTGGGAATAGCCAGAAGTCACACGGAGCCAAATCAGGCGAATACGGTGGTTGCGGAACGATATGCGTGGAATTTTTGGCGAAATGGTCACGAAGAACGAGTGCAGTGTGAGACGGTGCATTATCGTGATGCAAAAACCAAGAGTTGTTGGCCCATAATTCTGGTCTTTGTAGACGAATTGCTTCACGCGAACGACGCATAATGCTCAAATAATATTCCTTATTAACAGTTTGGCCAAAATCGAAAAAAACTGTCATCATGACCTTTATTTTTGAATGACTCTGACGTGCTCCTTTCGGTCTGGCCTCGCCTTTAGCACGATATTCGCTTGATTGGTCGGTTGTTTCAGGGTCGTAAGCATAAATCCAAGTCTTATCTCCCGTAATGATGCATTTGAGCTTGTCCTGATAGCCTGAAAGCATTGTCTCACACACATCAACGCGACGACTTTATTCCAAGAAATTGAGAGTTTTCGGTACCGAACGAGATTTGACTTTTCGTAGGCCCAAATGGTCTTTCAAAATGGTTTTCACAGATCCTTCTGATATTCCGATCATATCAGTAAGGTCTTTAACAGTCAACCGACGATTTTTGAGCACTAACTCCTTCACTTTATTGACGTGTTGGTCATCTGTTGACGTCGATGGTCGTCCGGAGCGCTCCAAGTCATCAACACGTTCTCGACCCTCTTTGAAGTCTTTGTACCACTTATAAACATTTTTCTGCGACATGGTCGAATCACCAAATGCCTTCTGCAACATGCTAAACGTTTCCGCAGCCGAAATTTCATTCCGCAAACAAAATTTGATGGCACTTCTCTGCTCAATCAAATCAGACATTGTAAAAATCGAAAAAATGCGCTCTTGGTCGTTTGGTAAACACAAGCGTAAATATATTACTGATAATGACATTCACATGAAAGTTGGCCCAGATGTTATTAACAGTGCTGCAAACTCATAAAAAAATAAATAGAGCGAAATTTTAATCCCGCGAAGTTTGACAAATTAATTCACCTTACTTTTTGCCCACAGTACAAATTATCTTACAGGCAGAACAAAAATGTAAAGAAACACAAACCAATTTTGGCAATTAATCCATATTAGCAATCAATATAAATGCAATATTTACCAACTAAGTTTAAATTTTTACTAAATTAAATTTAGATCAAGCGAAATCTGGCAGGCTGGAATGAGATAATGAATTATAGTCTCAAAGTGCCCGAGCAATGGGTGCATAACTCGCAAATTTAGTCTTAAAGCTTTCCCCATAAAAAGAGTAAAAATTGTGAAAACTTTCTGCAACTCTAAAGCTTATCCGCTCAAATAGAACTGGACAGTCAACGATGTCATTACAAACAATGAAAATAAACGAAAGGGAGAGGACTGTTATTATCCTTACCAGATATTCTAGATTAATTTGCTTTAGCCGAGAATTATAAGATGGAGCAGAGAGCTTAAGGGGGGAGCCTGGTTCATAAGGTCAAAAAATTCAATTTTTTTTCGTTTTAAGCGATTCCTAATATATTTCAGAATATTCACACAAAGTTACTGAGCCTAATTCTCAATATTTCCGTAGATACAAAGCCAAAGGTAGGCGAGCGTTAGGTAGTTACGCTGTGACCGGACAGCTATACAAACAGTACAAACTTTATCTTCTTTTCTCGACTTTTCATTTTTATGATTTCTTTGAATTGGCGTACATGAATGAAAAAAAACTAATGAACCTTTTGAAATGAATCATAGCTTGTTCCCTTCAGTATTAAATGCTCTTCTATTTGAACTAACAAAATAGATAAAACAATTTTTTTCAAGATTTTTATACCAAGTTGAAGTGAATTTTTTTTTTATAGAAAGGCATTTTTTTGCTTTAGATAATAATTACGAGCTGCATCTTGTACGCCAGTTGGAAACTCCAGCGTTGCAGCGCTCTACTAATTTCCATGTTCAACATTTTTTTCAACTTATTTTAACCAGTACAAAAATTGTGTATACTTTTTAAATGTTCATTAAAAGATAGAGAAAACTTTGCAGTGCTAAATTAATTTTTTCCTTAAAAAAAAATAGCAAAGAGATGCAATTTTTAGAGCTCATAAACCAGGCTCGTAGGGAACGTAATGCCTACCTTAGAAATATTTTTTTAACCGCGCTCAATTCTATTAATCGAAAATTTGGTCTCTCGTAAGGTCTCCAAATGATAACCGCGTACTCTGAGTCAGAGCGAACAACAGCCGCAAGCAGCAGTTCTTGGGTATATGGATTATTTATATTATATTTATGTATATGGATTAGAAAGTTCACATGTATTGCGCAAATGAAGTTTAGAACCGATTTCGATTTTCAGTGAATAAAATTAATGTGAACACTGGAACAATTTCGTATCGAATAAAACTCCAAGATCCTTAAGGAGTTATATACGTACAGCAGCGTCAAAAAATGCGCTAAAATAAAAACTGTTTTTAGAAGGGATAACAATAGAAATAAATATTAAAAAGTTGTATAGATTGCTTATTAGTACTTAAACTTTACAAAAATTAGTATATAAAAAATCACGTGACCCAAAATATAATGAAAAAAGAGTTGCTCATTTCTCCTTGAAATGTTGTTGGATCTGTAAAATGTAAAAAAATTCTTGTAAAACAGAGTTCTAGTTATAGCCTAGTCATGCAGACCGTGCCGGAAAAAGTAGTTTCGAGAAAAAAAACGAGTTTAATTTTTGAAGTGCATTTCGCTGTGCGCATCAAACTCTCGTCAACAGATGCGAAAATGTGTAAAAGAAAAAACATTTGCGTATGCCAATGATAAAAAGAAGTAGTCCTCAAATGACCGCTTGGGGTGTATCTGAAGTAACAAAAAAGTGGTTCGACAACACGCCATCAATGTTTAGCACGCACCATCTGTCGGTCAAATATGACGCAAGCCCTTGCAGAAAGGTCGAGTGAACCCCCAAGCAAGCCAACTTGTTTGCTAGGACCTCGCGCGGTACTTTGTCACTTTCCTTACAGAAGTCAGTGCAAACATGATCAGCGTGGATTTCCTTCAAAAACGATGGTATATAGAATTCGCTAGAAACCATATTTGTTAATGGGTTAATTAAAGACTTAACCGCAAAATCACTTTTGCCTTTACAATGTATTCCAACAGCTTAGAGATGCTTGATAGCTTAGAAATCGGCATATAATTATGAACATAATTTTTTCTTCCGCTTAAAAAACAAGGGATGCTCCGCTCAGTGCTAAGAATATAGTTTTTGCGGAAACTCAAAATATTTCTTCTGGCTTGGCAAATGTCCAGTATAATGAGAAATTACGAAATTATTTCAAATCAATTTACAGTGAAATCAAGCAGTAAAAACATTATTAGAATACATTTTTTTTTTTAATGAAATAACTTTTTTTTTAAATTGTCAGTTCTGGTATCATACACTTTGAACTGTTTATCTGTTATGCTATTATTTTCCACATTAAAGAGTTACCATAGGGGATACCCTTAGTATTTTCGTTGCTTCGGGACATTAATGGGTTCCGGTCGTTTAGAGCTCGAAAATTTAGGGTATTTTCAGGAAAAAAAAAACAATCTTTATACATTTTTTAGGCTTTTTATTTAACTTATTTTACATACGAAAATGAAACAAAAATTTACAATTTAAAAAATGGCGCTGAAGCTGACCCTCACGAAGAATTGGACCTGGACGGTATTGTCTCTTCTATTTATCTGAAACATAAAAACCAAAAAAACTATTAATCAGTATAACTGTATGTATGACCTGCATTAGGATAAAAAAGAAATTTCACAAAGTGAATTTGACACTTTAAAAATTGGGTCTTTTTTCAGTTTTCGAATAAAAAAACTACAAAATATTTGAAATAATAATATGATTCTAGTACGGCCGATAGCCATTGATGTTGTGAGCAACATATTAAAATTTCAGACGATTCGGTAGAAAAGCTGTTTTTTCTTTTTTTGACAGCAGCAGGCCGAAAAATGTAGTTTTGAGATAATTGAGTCAAAAATTTTGAGAGTGGATAAGGCGACCATTGATGCCGCCGCGTGAACAATCTGATTCTACCTGCTAAAACTAAAAATACTGGGAATATCCTTCCAAAAATGTGGCAGTACATTCAAAGACCTATACTTTCGAAATATCAGAAAAAAAATGATTTTGTGAAAATTCTAGACCACCAGGACCCCTTAAATTTTACTAGAAACACAATTTTTTGTTTATTTATTAAAATCTTTAACTAAAAGCAAAACCTTTGTTAACTATGATAAAAGCTTTCATTTCATTTCTCTAATTTATTTACACTTCCCTCTAATCATTTCGCTCCCACAGGCCACACACGTCAGGGATTGCGCTGTCGCATCTGTAAACTCAATGCGCATGGCGATTGCGCTTCTCAACTGCCCCGCTGCCAGCCCAAGCAGAAACTACTGCGACGTCAGAAAAGCACATCAGAGCTGGAGAATCGCGTCGATGTCGAAGAAGAAAGTAAGTGTTGATCGTTGCCAATTTTTTTCAAATTTTACTAATGAGTTGCACTAATATTTGCTTAACCATAGCGGGGGTAATGAACTGGGCGGCTTATTACAGCAAAACTAAAAAAAAAAAGTGTTTGAACCAATTGGTAGAAAAATGAAGAACTTAAAGAGCTCAGCAAACGGAAAAAGGGTTTTAGCTTTAACGCTGTACTCCCCTAACTGCATAGAAGAATGAATTTTTTTTTAATAATCTGAATTTTTTTTTAATAACAAAAACACGTTTACTAATACCTGATAATTTAACAAAGTTTTCTGTGTGTTATGTTAATTTTTTGTTTTCATGTTAATTTTGTAATTTTTGTTAAATAGTTAACACTTTTTCTAACTAAACCGTTTTGACGAAAAAAACAACGAAAATATTTTGGTTTGTATTCCACTGTCTGGCTGTTTTAACAAAAAAACTAAAATATAATTTGTTATTTTACGTTCACTGCCTGGCCGTTTAGTCAAAACTATTGTACCTGGTATATTTGCATTTCCTTAGTCACTAATTCTACGTAGGCGTGTATTTTCTTAAAAAAATATTATTGGTTTTAAACTATGTATTAAAAAGATATACTCTCACTTATGATTTGTATTCAGTTGCAAAACTTTTAAAAATTTATTTAAAAAATTGGTAACTTTACTAGTTTACTCTCTATTAAAATATGTGTAAGTGGAAAACAAATTTAGCAACTCCTACGCAGCCAAGCAAGTCGCATGGTATTTGCGCCGAAGAAAAACTAACAAATAAATTTTGTCTCAGGAATGTATCTGTAGAGGATCACCATAGCGAAAACTTGTTACAAAACTATTTTCAGTTCGCATAGAAAATATCAATCCAGCCCTACTAAACCAAAACTATTATTTTTGAGGTACATTTGTCAATAATAGGTAAAAATTTTAAGTTAAAAAAATAAATCCAGCTCTGTCAACGCTAAGTACTGACGGTAAAAAAAGTTGTTCGCACAATTCATTTTTCGATAATCGCAGGTTGAAATTTTTTTTTTTCTATTTTTTTATTTTTTAAAAAAGAAAACTAAAATTTTTGTATCAAAAAAAGCACAAAACAATGACAAACATCAATCTCCCTTTCGAAAGGAAAAATCTTGTTTCACTTACTTACTTGCAATTACTCGTACTTCACGGGAAAGTTACGTTCATTTGCGGTGAAGTGAGTGGTTAGTCAACGAAACGATATGGAAAGGATATGTTTCGATTTTCGAAAAAGCAAAGCAAATAATTTTATTAAAAAAAGAATTTTATGAAGAAAAAAAATTCACTAACAAAAAACAACATTTTCTGAAAAATTTTGTTAAAACAAATGTGTATATAATTTTCAAAAACTCCAAATTTTTATATTAAGAAAAAAAAATTTCCCAAAAATTTTGTAAAAAAAAAATTTGTAAAATAAGAATAAATACGATTTTTTAATAACATTTTTTTCTTAACATAACAAAATTTTCAATTTCAAATTTTATTAATTGTTTTTAACAAAATTTTTGGGAAGGCGTTTTTCTTAGTAAGAAATTTTTGAAATTTATTCAATTTTGAAAATTAAGGCGTAAGTAAAATATACTCCTTTTTAGGATAAAAACAAACTTCCCAAAAATTTTGTTTAGTAAAAATTTTATTAAAAAACAAATTTGTTGAAATGATATATATCTTTTTACAAAATTTTTGGGAAAATTTTATGTTATAATTTTTTTTAACAAAATTTTTGGGAAAACTTTTTTTTTTAATAAAAAAATTTCGAAACTAATTCAATTTTGAAAATTATGGCACAGCGGTTTTTTAAGTGAAATCTTTCTGTTTTCGGTTCTTTTCAATATTTTTATAAATTCTTTCCTTTCTGATTTTTTAGGATAGAAAAGGAAATTTATTCAAATTTTACTAAAAAGAAAAAAAAAATTAAAAGTATTACAAAAACTGTACATAATTTTTTTAAATGAAATATCTTCGGTTCCTTTTTATAAACTAGTTTTTGATTTTTTAGGATTGACACAACCTTCCCAAAAATTTTGTTGAGTAAAAAATTTTATTATTATAAAAAAAATTTGGTGAATGGGTTTTTTAAGTAAAATATCTTTGCTCATTTTTTACATTTTTATAAACATTTTTTAAATTTTTTACATAAAATTTTCCCAAAAAATTTGTTAAACAAAATTTTTACACAAAATTTTCCCAAAAAATTAAAAAAAAAATGTATATAGTTTGAAAAAAAAGAACTTTTTTAAAAAAAATTTTCTGAATTTTTGTTAAAAAAAAATTACATAAAAGTGTCCCAAAAATTTTGTTAAAAAAAATGTATTCAAACTAAATAAAATTTTATTGAAAATTTTATTTAACAAAAATTCAGAAAATGTTTTTTTAATAAAGTTCTTTTATTGCTTACAATTTTTGGGAAATTTTTTTAACCTAAAAAATTGAAAAAAATGTTTATAAAAACGTCAAAAATACTTTTGCTTATTTTTATTTTACTTAAAACACCCATTCACCGAAATTTTGTTTTTATTTTTTATTTTTAACTTTAAGCCACTCGCACCTTATGATGGATCTACACTGCAGTAAACTGAAAAAATTTCATAATTTCACGATTTATTTAATTTAAAAAATTACGGTTTACCGGTTCTTCGGTTCCTTTTAATTTTTTTTTTTATAAATTATTTCTGTTTTGACATTTATTGGTAAAATGTAATTAAAAAAAAAAAATTAATTTTTGAAATTTTTTGTAAAAAAATATTTAAAAATATTAGTTTTGAAAAAATTCGTTTTTTACTAAAGATTCTTTGGATTTTTGTTTTTTTTTATTCAAAAACATCGAGAAGATTTTTATAAAATAGTCACAATGAATCAAACATCTGTGCGATCCTGCTGCCAGAAAAATGTGACACACAGAACAAGAAAAACAAAAAAGTCAAAATGAATCAAAGATATTTCACATAAGAAAGCTATGAATCATAATTTGTTTTTTTTTATTTTTTTTTAATTTCATGTTTAAACCATTCAGACTTTATGATGGACCTACACTGAAGTAAACTGATAAAATTTTGAAAAAAAGGTACAGATTTTCGAGGTTTATTCAATTTTGAAAATTATAGTATTACGGTTTTTTAAGTGAAATCTTTCAATCTTCTTCTTCTTTTTGTGATAAAATATATCTATATACTTAGACATTTTTTTATTTTATTTAAATTTTAATTAAATTAATTCATTTCCATTTCAATAAAATTTAGTGAGTTTTTTTTTTGGAAAAAATATTTTTTTTTTTTGCTAAAAATTTTGCGAAAAAAATTTACAAAAGTGTTACTTAAATATTATAGTTTTTACTTTTCTTTTTTATTAAATTTTATGGTGGACCTTATTGGAAATAATTTCTAACTTTTTTTTAATAAATATTGTTTTTAGCTAAAATTTTTTGAGATAATTTTTTTAATCTAATTTCGTACGAAATAACTTAGTAATTAATACTCGTAGCTCTACGGCAAGTACGTAAAAGGAACTTTCCATGCTGACTTTGATATTACAGATAAATTTTCATCCTGCTGTGCAATATTCCATGCTCCTCAAAATCGATTGATGACTACTTCTTGCGATTAATTGTCAAATTAACAAAATGAAATTTTCAGATAATCAAACGAATTTTTTCAGTACGCTTTAAGTTTATGATCATTGCCGTAAACCTTAATACGAATACCTTTGAAACACAAATGTGCTTCAGTGTCAGGGACTTAGCTTTGACAGAGCTGAGATTTGGTTGATGTGGAGCACTGAGAAAACCTCATAAATATAAACTTATAACAAATATGTAACTACTTCACTAATTTATTAAGCGACATTAGTAAAATATTTTGGATTTAATTTCGTTCTTTTTTTTTATCATTAATTATAATTCATATTCGTACATTGCATACACTCAGCAGCAAAATTTTATATATGAAACGAAGAATAAATTTTATCCCAACTCCAGATAGTTCCGTAACAGAGTCAAAATGGTATTTTCCCAACAATCTTTTCCTCCTCTCTACTACTTTCATGCAGTATTCATGAGAAAATACTCCGAGACCAGAAGCGTGCATACTCAACAGCCAATTACCGCAATGCAAGTTGCCATAGGAATACCAAAATAGCGTCTGTTTTCAAGCAGCGGAAGATTAGTAACCTTTATGGCTAGCTCATCAATCCTGCAATTTCCTTCAATACCTCTATGTCCCAGAACCCATAAAAGGCTGACCTTGAAAACAGCGCTGATATCATTTAGAGCTGTTTCACATTCCTGAGCAACCTTTGATCTTAGTATAACTGCCCCAATTGATTTGATGGCCGCCTGGCTATCCGAGCAGATGTTTATCGTAGCTTTTGTTGCGGCCTGTGTATTAAGGTGCACAGTTACCTCATTTATGGTTAAGACGGCTAAGTCTTTTACCTGGTAGACACTACAGTAGTCCGGAAGTCGGACAGATAATTCTACCTACTTTCTAGCTTAATTGCATCCGTGTAAAAATTTATTTCACCTCTTCTCCTTGGTTTTTGAATTTGCTACTCTCTTCTTGATGCAATCTTAGGGTTGAAGAGCATGCCGAAGTTGAGTTTCGGGGAAAGAGTAGTCGATTTCTTGGTTATAATTACTTAAAGTACCTATAGAGTATGAAGATTTCTGGAGAAAAATCACCCCTTTAACCAACCAACCAACCAACTCATAGTATGTAGTGTAGAAGCGTGGCCGAGCCGCCTGGTCTTCCATAGCGCCACACTGTTAAATCGAAGCTCTGAGACGGCAACCACGTGTTTTCCTAGCAGATTTTGAGGAGGCAAGTTGACTAGCACCTCGAGCGCTTTATTTGTGGTAATGCTGAAAGCGTACATTGGATCTAGCCCAGCAACTTCGTACAATTTGCCTTTTGAGTTGATGACCAGCAGACAGATAGTACCGTAGTAAAGCCAGTGTGTACGAGGTGATTCCCCATTTGATTCCGACCGCTTTTTTACATAAGTGGAATGCAATGAGGGCCTTTTGAACCCTATTCCCAATATTAGGTTTCCACTAAAGTTCCCTGTCTAATATGAATCCTAGGTACTTAACATTCTCCTTCAAAAGAATCAGTCTATGCTCCCTTGTCTGAAGTTTGATCTGAGTTTAAACATTTAAATATGGTTGTGTGATAAAGTTTTTAATTTACAATTTTATCACTAATTGTGATTGTTTGTTAGGATTTTCTTGCTTCTTTTGGTTCATGCTATAATAATAAGCAATACAACTAATTAATTTCGTATTTTTTTGTTAAAAAACCCATTTAAGTATAAAAGTGAAAAAATATTTTATTCAAAATATTGTCCATCGGTAGCGGGAACTTTTTTCCATCTTTCAGGCAATTTATGGATTCCATCCCAAAAAACTTCTCATCTTTTGGGTCGAGAAACTCATCAAGCCATTTTTTAATACCTTCAACATTGGTGAACCGTATTCCAGAAAGGTGGGTCTGCATCGACCGAAACAAGTGGTCATCAGAAGGAGCTATATCAGGGCTATACAGCGGATGAGGTAGAATTTCCCATCCGGCATTTTCCAAATAATTTTTGACCGGTACTGCAACATGTGGCCGAGCATTGTCATGAAGGAAAACCAATTTCTTGTGTCTGGTCGCCCATTCTGGCTGTTTTTCGGCTATTGCTTGCTTCAAACGTATCAATTGTTACCAGTATAGAACTCCCGTGATGATCTGGCCCGATTTCAACAGCTCATAGTACAGCATACCCTTTCGATCCCACCAAATACAGAGCATTACCTTCAAACCATGAATATTCGGTTTTGGTGTCGATTTGGCTATTTGGCCTGGCTTCACATGTGATCTTTTACGCTTTGCGTTGTCGTAATGAATCCACTTTTCATCGCCAGAGAGAATATGATGCAAAAACGATTTCTTTTTGAGGCGATTAAGCAGCATTTCAGACATGCAAAATCGTCTCTCAACGTCTCTCGGCTATAATTCGTGTAATACCCAATTTCCTTGTTTGTGAATGTATCCGGCTGCTTTTAAACGTTTAGAAATGTCTTGTTGAGTGACTTCCAATGTTTTTCCAAGTTCTTCTTGAGTTTGACGTATATCTTGATCGAGTAATGCCTCCAATTCTTCGACTTCAAACTTTTTTGATAGACCTGATCGCTCTTTGTCTTCTGTGTCAAAAACCCCATTTTTAAATCGTGCAAACCACTGCTGACATACTCTAACCTCTGGAGCATATTCAGGATAAACTTCTGAGAGTAAACGACGTGCTTCTGTTGCACTTTTCTTTAAATTGAAGAACAAAAGCAAACCTCCCCGCAAATGCTGTTTTGTTGGCACGAAATTTGACATTTTGACTGTAATAAAAAAAAAATTTGTGTGTTTACTAATATTCACTGTGACATATCAAATTTACTTGATTTTTTGGCGTGCTTTAACATAGAAAAGCTGCCACTATCAAAATATTGACTACATAAATAGAAATGAGGTTAGTAATAAATACGAAACTAATTAGATAGGTATAAATAAATATTTTTCTGAAATATTTTTCACTATTTTTTAACACCCTGTATATTTAAGTAGTTGCGCTCAATAGCTCTGAGATAGCAATAAATTCAACTTAGAGTGCTTTGGAAGAGAAAACTTGTTTGGTACAAGAATTTACCAAAATTTTTTGCCATTTTCATAGCTGGTATTATTTTAACGAAATACTTAAAGAAGCAAACGAGAAATTGAGAAATATCAGAAATTTAATTAACTTTGATCTGTAAGCGTAGCATATTTTCTAAATCAAATATTTTATTTTAAGCTGCTTGGTTTCATTGATTCTTAATATTTACTAACTCGAAAGCCAGGGCAACAAAAACCAAAAGTATTCAATTTACAAGCAATTCTTAATCATTTTATTTAATGGTAAACTTCAACCAGCAATCAACACACACACACACACATACACAATTTTGCTGTTGAGTGTGTGTACGAGTATCTACATTTATGCGGTCACACACATTTCACATAGCCATTGAACAACTCTATCATCTTCTTTCTTATAAATTATTATTTACACATTCAAATGAATCATCTTGAACAACTCAAATCCACAATTTCATTTTGCAGTTTTCCCAGCGTTTACCTAAGAAATTTGCATCCTTTTGCAAGCAATGAAATCCTTTATATTCATGCATCCCCCATTCCTAGTCTTCTTTCTATTTGCATTGTCATATGCAGGCAATATTTATCATTACATCGGTTTATCTACGGCTCTGGTTGCATACAAAAGCTGTAAGTAAATGCAAATCCAAGGAAAAACGAAAAAAACGTACAAGAAATTCCTAAAGATTGTCTTGCAACTGTGAACGAACACGTTGCAAGGAGGCAAGAAATAAACTCAAACGATTTTTTATTCTCTGTTTACTCAGCCACATGCTCTTGAAAAAAAAAAAATGAAAAATGAAAAAAATGGGGCATTTTTCCTTATGTTTTTCTTCCGATCAATTCAACTTTGAGCGATTGCAATTTCGTATTGCAATTCTATTTGTTTTTCCATCCCCTTTTCTTTGTATTTTTTATTACTATTCAGTTCTTTGTCTCGCGCTTTGTACTTGAATTTAACTAGGAAAGAAGAAGAGTGAATACATTCAAGTGCCAGATTGATTGCTGGGTATTTATTATACCAAAGTAGCGCAAAGTTAGGGTGGAAGGAATGTAAACGATAGAGGAGGGTGGGTGTGAGTAGGCTCATGCAATCGGCAAAGATTGCATGGAATTTATTTTTGTGGATACATTTTTTTCTTCGCAAGCGCCTTACTTTTGTTTGCTGGTTAACTTTTGTCTAAGTGCCATTAAAGAAATTGCATTGCTCACACGCAAAGCGGGAGAGGAACAAATTTTCAAAAAAAAAAAAAAAAACACGACAAAGCATTAGAGCAGAAAAAGAAATGTTAGCTCACTGTACTTAGCCAAATATGTATCAGCTATTAGCGCCCCAAATCAAAGTATTGATTCTATAATATTTTCTATTTTTAACTTTGATTGTGTCTTGCCGCGCAGTTCTTTGCTGAATTTCCAAACGCCTGCAGCCACGCACACTTCTTCCAGTTAATTCATTCTTTTTAAGTTCCATTCCGCTGTTGCGAAGGCTTTCGGTATAAAAAACTCAAGCAAGGTGCACACAGTTGAGTGGGTGGACAGCAACGAGGGCACAAATCAATTTTGACAATCTGATTTGGTGCTGATTTATGCCATTGAGCGCGTTTGGGCGTCTGAGGCGTTTCAGCTGCTGTGTTGCATTCCTGGCGGCTAAGTTACATGGCGCATACAGCCAATGCAAAAAAATAGAAATGGTGCTAAATTTATTTCTAAATTTTTAATTTCTTTTTTAATTTTTTTTTTAATATTTTTAAAAAATTTTTTTTTTAATTTTCTTTTCTTTGACAGTTTCGAACATTTCCTCAACATAAAAATTGTACTTTATGTGGCAGAAAATCGCAGATAAACAAAAAAATAAGAAATCAGCGCGATTTTTGAGATACTTCAAATTTACTTCAAATAAATACTAGAATTAAATAAGTTATAAAACTTTAAAAATTGAAAAAATATTTACAAAAATGTGAAAAATAAGCTAAGGTGTCTTACTTAAAAAACCCATCCACCAAAATTTTTATTTTTTTTATTTTTAACTTTAAGGGGGAACGCCACTGTGGGGAGTCAAAAAATAGTCAATTTTTAAGAATTTTTTTTGTAAGTAGGAATGATTATTAGAGGATCGGACAAAAGGCAATTTATTATATGTATATGTATTAAGCTATGAGATGTAAATTTTTATTAAAAAATATTGAAAATAGACAAATTTATGTAAATAAAGTTAAAAAAAAATGACGTCATCTGGTGGCAGCGATACAGCAATGAATAATCATCTGAAATCAAAAAACCAAACATTTTATTAATCTGCACAATAGTGGCTATCGTTGTACGTAGCCGTTTTTTTTTTTGTTTTTTTTTTTTTTTTTTTGACAAAATGGTGGTGATTTGAATTTCGATGTGTGTTTTTCACCATTTTTTCGATTTTCAACAGGCCCAAAAAAATAGTTATTTTCAAAATTTTGAAAATCGGCTACGTACAACGATAGCCAATGCGAAAAAAAGAAAATTAAAATCGGTTCATCGAGAAATCGTTGCCACCGTATCAAAAAAAGTCGTTTCGAGAAAAACGCGTTTGAAATAAAGCATCGTATTGTAAGCGCTACGGGGCCGAACGAAGGGCGCTTACTTAAGTGCACATAGAATCGAGAGTAAAGCGTATGAGTAGTTATACTAACAATGCAAACAAAAAAAATCGATTTTTTTGAATTTTCACATTGGCGTTCCCCCTTAAGCCACTTACACCTTATAATGGACCTAAATTGAAGTAAACTGAAAAATTTTCAAAACAATTTCATAATTTCAAAATTTATTCAATTTTGAAAATTACTGTTTAACGGTTCTTCGGTTATTTTTAATTGTTGTTGTTTTTTTATATACTACTCCTTTTTTTTGATATTTTGTGGTAAAATGTAATTAAAAAAAAATTTTGCAAAAAATATTTATAATTTTTTCTAAATTCTGATTAAAAGTTTAAAATTACAGTGAAAACTCGATACATTTTTCTGAATTTCGTACAAAGTTTAGAATTTATGTTCACATGGATTTTGTTAAATAATGACTACATTTCTATTAAAACTTAATTAAAAGCCAAGCACTAAAAATTTTTCTAAAAATTCTGATTAAAAAGTTTAATTTTTGTTATGAAAATTTGATAAATTTTTCTGAATTACGTGCAAAGTTTAGAATTTTAATTTATATGGGTTCTTTTTTTAATTGTTCACATTTTTATTAAAATGATTAAAGTTAACCGCAGGAAAATTTTTTAAAAATTTTCATTAAAATTTGAAAATTTTAACGAAAATGTGCTCAATTTTTCAGTGCCCGAAGTTTAAAATTTTGATCCATATGGATATGAATATAAGGTAAATTTGTATAAAAAAGTATAGAATTTTAATCATATAAATTTTTTTTTAAATACTAAAAATTAGGTAAAGTTAAGCCCTGGAAATTTTTCTAAACATTCTAATTATTTCCACATAAAATAAGTTAAAAGTCAAGCACTGAAAATTTTTCTAAAAATTTCGATTAAAAGTTTAAAGTCTTAATCAAAACTTGATAAATTTTGGAGTTCTGATTCATATGGATTTTGTTAAAAATTAATTACATTTCTATCAAAACATAGTTGAGAGTCAAGCACTGAAATTTTTTCTGAAAATTCTGATTAAATGTTGAAAACTGTAATGAAAATTTTATAAATTTTTCTGAGTTTCGTGGAAAGCTTAGAATTTTAAGTCATATGGATTTCTTTAAAAAATAGTTTACATATCTACTAAAAATTAGGTTAAATTAAGCGCTGGAAAATGTTCTAAAATTCTGTTAAAAGTTGAAAATTTTAATGAAAATTTGCTCAATTTTTCTGAATTTTGCCCAGAGTTTAAAATTTTGATCCATATGGATTTTTTTTTTTAAATGAATTGCATTTCTATTAAAACTTAGTTAAAAGTCAGACACAAAATTTTTTTTTGTTTATCTGTTGAAAGAGTTTGAAAGGTTGATGAAAATTTGTTAAATCAAGATCGTTAAATTCTTATTTTTCTAAATCAGGTAATCGTAAGCTGGGTCAGAATTCGTGAAATCGCACAGGAAAACTATCGGCTGTCGTCTTAATAATTCCATCATCAATCAGTAGCCATTTGACGTGTATAGTTTTGTCTGTACTTTTTTCAAATCTATTTTGAAAATGGCATTAGATTCTTCATAACCAGATCTATGGAAATATAATTGGAGGAGGCGGATAACACTGAGAACTTTTTCTGTGAGTGTCCTGTCTTTGCTAGAGCACGGCTACGAGTTTTGGGTTCCGATGTCGTGAGAATGAGTAAAATTCTTTCTCTAAAACTGGAGGGTAATTTCAGATTTGCCAAAGAATCTGGAAAATTCTCACAGGACTAACTACCTTTGTCTCTGTCTCTATTCTTTCCTATATTTTTCTCTGCTAATTTTCTCCTTTCCTTCTTGACCATCTACCCTTTTTCATGTGTTTTAGGAGCCACCAAATCTCTTGATGCTCCTTGGCTCGACCTATTCAAAATTCAGTTTCAAGGATCTCACACATTTTAATACTTTATAAATTTTGCGCTTTCAAACCAATTAAATTGGACTAGAAATTATAGAGTTATTTGAAGTAAAGTTTTTTCAAAAAAAATTGAAGGTGAGTTTTCCTCTGATTTGCTTGAAATTTTTACACAAAATTAGGGAAGCATTAATCTTTTTAAAATATGCAAAACACATAAAAATGGATTGTAAAACAGCGGTGAAATGAGCCTAAAGACTCATTCATTCCAAGCTGCCCAGGATAAATGCTTTCAGTCGAAGTTCTATAACTCCCCCTGTGCTTTTTTCTGATTTTCTTCAAAATTACGGAAGCGTTAACCTTTTTAAATATGCAAAAAACCGAAAAATCTTAGTATACACCGGGTTTTCCCATGCGGCCTCACGAATTTTGACCCCGCTTAGCATTTCCAAAAAAAATGTTTGCCTGCACTAATTTTTTTCGTTGGCTATGTCTGCGCATCCACGAATTGCAAGTAAAAGAAGACATCAGACAAAACAAGAAAATAGGTAATGTACTCAGGCGTTTCCACTTACAAGTTGTATTGCATTTGACAGCCAATTTGGGTAAAAAAGAATTATAAAGAAAAAAATAGAAATTGAATTGCTTGTTAAACACAAAATCAATGAAGTTTGAGCTTCAATGCAATTTCAGGCCAAGACGCGTAGGATAACACAATTTCACGATTTACTTGATTTTTGGAGGTTTACATAGTCTTTTCTTCGTTTAAACGTAGAAAAGTTGCAAGATAATGCAACAAAATTCTTGCACAAATGAAATACAAAAACACTTGAAAACCAACACAAGCATTTTTTAAGCATTCCGCTGCATATTTTCGCACATGAGAAAAAATCAATTGATATCGATTTTTTGATTTTTCTTTCTTGCATTTTTTCCACTTCTATTATAATATTTTTTAACGTTTAATCTAACAATTTTTATTGCTTTAACATAAATTATTCCACAAAAAAAAACCAAATATCGACTTTAAAATGTTCCAACTAAAATTATACAAATACCACCAATTGAAATATTCAAGGACCTGCTGAGGATGGCATAAGGGCGCCAACGCCGCCACCCCCACTTGCGCGCCAATCAAACTTACAGCAACAGCAAACATCATTCGATGAGCAGGATGCGTTGCCTGCATCGCCAAATGCAAATCAAACAATAGGAAATAGAAAATTTCGCCAGAAAGTGCCATTCATCGACCGCATAGCGCAATTAGGTATACGAAAGAAGATGAGAACAAAAGAAAAAAAAACAAAAAAACAAAAAAAAAGAAGAAAACCTCATTACAAAAGTATTGCATAAGAATAGTAGTGTAATTGCAAAGCCTACATTTCGAAAAAGTATCTACTAAATTATTAATTCAATATTTCGCCTGTTGTTTTTTTTTTTTTAATTGTGACACTCTGTAGGTACCGCCTAGAGGCAATTGGCTTACAGTACAAAAATAAAAACAAATGAAACTCACTAATTGCTATTGCTAAACGTACTTTATACTTATTAGTAAATACTTACACATACACACAACCAAACATGGAAAGCTAAATAACCAAATACTCCATATAAAATGCAATCATGTGCTTGCTTTAGTTGGCAAAGATAGCTGATTTATACATATAAACATATATATACTCGTATTTTATGTATAAGTATCTGTTCATGTTTGAACTGTTTTATTATTTTTATGCATTTCGGTTAGAAACCAAAGAAATATTCAAAAAATATTGGAAAAAATTATCGAAGATTAGTCTGCAATGTTTTTAGTTTCGAATAATCGCATGTCTAAATGAAATCAAAAATGCCAGTAACGGCTTGAATCAGTGTAGCTTATCAAAGCATCGAATCATCGCATACTCATGACATTTCAGTTCAGTTGGAATCATTTAATGTGAGTAGTCACAGCTTGGCGCTACCCAACAGAAAAGTGAAGTATTATTTGGAACAGCTAATAAAGGGATAATTTTTGATTTTGCATATAGAAAAGAGAGACGGACCCAGTCTGCAGTACCCAGTCTACCAGTACTAAGATCCTGTCTGCAGTACCATTACCTACAATTCCAGTCAGCAGCGCTTGCCGCAAGAGAATCAGCTGTAGTTCGTAGAGGTCAAAGTCAGTCGTGAGTTGTCAGTTGTCAGTTGTCAGTTGAAGGTTTGAAGATCGCCATTGATCTCTGCGTGCCATGGTATTCATGTGCATTTATTTAGCAATGTTTCATTTCGCGATTTAATTTTATTTATTGCAAACTGAGTTAAACTTCAAATAAAATACTCAACTCTACTTTAAACTTAGTTAATAAACATTTTGTAATATCATGAAAATCGGTTGCAAAATAACAAAACTGTCAAATCTCCTCGGTAAAGATGCTGTAGCTCCCTCAATTTTGCTACGATTGGCCTGATTGATTTGACATAAAACCTTTTTACATATACATATTTTTCGATTCAAATTAGTGTTGATTACCTTTTTTTATGAAAGCATGGCCGTGGAAAAAATTCTTAGAAATACATGAAAATTGTGCGCCACTTCCGATTTCCACTTTATTATCCAAAAATTTAATGAGCGCTAAAACTGCACACGTAAAAATTTCAAAAAACTCTTATTAACATTTTGAAAGTTTTAATGAAAATCTGATCAATTTTGTTGAATTTTGTGCAAAGTTTCGAATTTATATTCATATGAAATTTTTTTTTTTAAATAGTTTACATTTGTATTAAAAAATAGGAAAATTTTCTAAAAATTCTGGTTAAAAGTTGAAAATTTTAATGAAAATGTGTTTAATCTTTCTGAATTTTGCCCAAAGTTTATAATTTTGATTCATATGGATATGAACATAAGCCAACTTTTTGTAAGAAATTAGTTAAAAATCAAACACTGAAAATTTTCTAAAAGTTCTGATTAAAAGTTGAATGTTTCAATCAAAAATTCGATCAATTTTTCTGAATTTCGTGCAAAATTTAGAATTTTTGTTAAAAAATGATTACATTTCTATTAAAAGTTAGTTAAAGTCAGTTAGTTAAAAGTTAATTAAAGATTTTTCTAAAAACTCTGATTAAAAAGTTGAAAAGTTTTATGAAAATTTGATAAATTTTTCTGAGTTTCGTATAAAGGTTAGCATTTTGATTAGTAGGTTTTTGTTAAAAATTATTACATTTAAACATTACATTACATTAAAAATTAGTTAAAAGTTAAGCATTGATAATTTTCTAAAAATTCTGATTAAAAAGTTGAAAATTTTAATAAAAATTTGAAAAATTTTGCTGAGTTTCGTGCAAAGTTTAGAATTTTTATTGATATGAATTTTTTTTTAATATTTTAGTTTACATTTCTTTTAATATAAAAATTTGTTAAAGTTAAGAGATGGAAAATTTTCTAAAAATTCTGATTAAAAGTTGAAAATTTGTATGAAAACTTCGCTGAATTTTGCCAAAAGTTTAAAATTTCGATCCATATGGATATGAAAATAAGCCAACTTTTTATGAAAAATTAGCTTTAACTCAAGCACTGAACATTTTTCTAAAAATTCTGATTAAAAGTTGAAAATTTTATGAAAACTAGAATTTTTACTTTAGAATTTTTGTTCATATGGATTTTGTTAAAAAATGACTACATTTCTATTAAAAGTTAGTTAAAAGTCAAGCGTTACAAATTTTTTTAAAAATTCTGATTAAAAGTTCAAAATTTTTATAAAAATTTGATAAATTTTTCTGAATTTCGTATAAAGTTTAGGATTTTTATTCGAATGGATTTTTTTTTTAACATTTTAGTTTACATTTCTATTAAAAATTTGTTAAAGTTAAGCGATGGAAAATTTTCTAAAAATTCTGATTAAAAGTTCAAAATTTTTATGAAAATTTGATAAATTTTGCTGAATTTCGCTGAATTTTGCCAAAAGTTTAAAATTTTGATCCATATGGATATGAAAATAAGCCAACTTTTTATAAAAGTTAGTTCAAATTCAAGCAATGAAAATCTTTTTAAAAATGCTGAATAAAAGTTGAAAGTTTTAATGAAAATTCGATAAATTTCTCTGAATTTCTCTGGATTTTTTTAAATAATGATTACATTTCTATTAGAACTTAATTAAAAGCCAAGCATTAAAATTTTTTCTAAAAATTCTGATTAAAATTTGAAAATTTTAATCAAAATTTGATCAATTTTAGAGTTCTGATTCATTTGAATTTTGTTAAAAATTAAACTACAATGTTATTAAGGCACCTTTCTGGCCTAGAGACCGAGTCGTTGAAAATTGAAGAAAAACAATCGGTATCAATTGAAAATTGTTTTTATTCGTTAGATCAATTCTTTATTTACAAAAAAAAAATATTTTTTTCAACGACAATAATAAAAAAAAATCTTGCCCTGACGAAACACATGCCACAAAAAAAAAATGTTCTAGATTTTTTATCTGCTTATTATATTTTTCACGTTCTCGCTCTTAAAAAAAATTAAAAATTAAAAGTTATAATTCTGTAACCCGCGAGAGCCACAAGTCCACTAAATAACATATTAAAAATTCAAATATATCGGTTCAGCCCTTTTTGAGAAATTACCAACGCCAACTCGGAAAAAATAGTAAACGCGCTTATACATGGGCGTCGTACTTCAAACCGGTCTCGTTTTAAAGGACTGTAACGCCTAAACTACAACGGATTTCAATATAAAAATTTGCAAGTATATTTTAGAAAGTCGGTACCCAACCAAAATGCTCAAATACAAATGTATCAGTGCACACCAAGTATATGTCGAGGGCATTCAAACTGCGCCACGTAATAAAAAAATGAGTGACTGAAGTCAAATGTGAACCTTTAAAAGGCTTTGAAATTGAGGAAGAAGCCAGCTTTGATTAGACTAACTGAGCGATTAAAACATATATTAATACATTTGAGTTCTCTTGGATTGGGAAAAGAAATTACCCTAAATAAATTGAGGCGTTTTATTGCTGTTTGACATTTACAGCGTTCAGCCAAATCATCTCCTCTTTTCTACTGGGTCGCCAAACTCCCTTTTTAGTTAATTTTTATTACTAATCTGCGTTAGTTTTATTAATTTCTAAAAATCCAAAATATCAGTTGCCTCATTTTTATATTATTATGTCATCGATTCATACACAGAACAGAATATATACACACACACACATATGCAGAATTTAAACACACACTTCAAAACTCCAACAAACCAAAAGGCGTCGAAAATAAAACGAAATTCGTTGCTACTGAAAATATCTGATTAAGAGAGGGAGAAATTCGCATTTTTGAAAATCGAATTTACTTCAACAAAGTGTTTCGGTTGTATACAAAAACTAAAACAACTTTTTTTTTTTAAATTCGAATTATTAAAAATAATTCTGCCAGTAGCGTCAAAGCCCTGGAATATCAAAAAAATTTGGTTTGTTTGGCCTTTTACACTCTCCAACTCACGCGCACTTTCCTACGTACCTACAATAGCAGTAGATGCTAGTTGAGTTGACTTATTTAGTTATTTGTAGATAGACTTTTAGCGCAGCGCGTTGCTCGCACTGTAAGTTTTTCATCGAATCATTGCGCTTTAGAAAGCTGTCGTGTAGTTAAATGAGAGAGAAAAGAATAAATCCAGCAACTTAGAGAATTCCACTCACACTGAAAAAAAACATTGAAACCAGGCAAGTGCTGGAGCAAGTCGCTTATGTTTCTTTATTTTCACTTTTTAGCGAGTAATCGGCATTAAATTAGCGCACTTTGTCATAAATAATGGAAAAAATCATTCTTTAAAAAAGTTAAGTGCCTTATAGCGAAAAGGTTTTATTCTTTAAGATACTTGCATCCTTCACTTCTAGGCCATTAAAATATGAAACATCAAAATACTCCCCCTTTATATTTCTTCTTAAATGCCTATCAAAACGTTCATTTATTTAGCTGAAACCGACTTTCAAAATATTATGGAAATGGTATAAACTCCTTAGCTCACACTTATCGTCTTGAATTCTTAATACTGATTAAAAAATAAATATTTATATAAAAAAATTAAATAAAAAAGTAAAAACAAGAAGAAAGTAAAGTAAAATTAAAATAAATAAAATTAATTAAAATCAAATAAATAATAATAAAATAAAATCAATTAAATTGGGTTAGGTTAAAAAAAAAAAAGTTAAAATACCTGTTTTCAAAAACAAAAGAAAAAAATTTAATTAAATAAAATAATCAAAATTTTATCTAACTACATATCGTGAAAATAAACCATTCACCAAAAGTAAATAAAAAAATTAAGCAAGATGGAATAAAACCAACAAATAAGTTAAAAAAAACTAAATAATATAATAAAAAAAAAACATGATAAAAAAAAGAATAAATTAAACTTAATCATTTCACATTAAGATGAACAAAATTAAAAGGCTAAGCTCGAAGAAATAAAAATGAAACAAATTAAATAAAAATATTAAAATAAATAAATACAATAAAATTGAAGTAAATTAAAAAAATTAGTGAAATAAAAATAAAACCCAAAAGTAAAGTAAAGAATAAAATAAAATCAAATAAAATAAAATAAAATAAAATAAAATAAAATAAAATAAAATAAAATAAAATAGGTGCCCTTTGGTTGGGCACCTATTGCGGCGCGTCCCAGGTGGTGGATAGGGTACGCCACAGTTATCTTCTGTGGTTAAGTAGGTCATAGCCTTGGTAAAAGCCTACTCGCGAACCAGCCTAGTTCTCGTCAACCAACAACTATGGTAGGGGGAACAACATGTAGTGCAGTGTTACTGCACGCGTGCCGTAACTGCCATAATTGCTGGCAGTGACCCATATCCACTTCGGTGGAAGGCGAGAAGCCACTCGTATTAGTAGGTCATGTCTCTGCTAATACGAATGGAATAAACATGGACTCACGGGGAGAAGGCCACTTCCTTATATCAAAGGCTACCAATCCAAGGTGGAACAGCACACGCCGAGGGATGCATGGCTTAGGGTGAGCTAAGTCGCTAGTATGCGGACTCTGGGGCACCTGTCGCACCCCAGTTTAAATTCGACTTACCACGGCATAGGGCTCTGGCGTGGCGAACCCCATTATTTCCCTACTAATCTCTCTGGTTACGACTGCTGACTCGTCAGCTGAGTGACCGCCCCGCAAAAAATGAACAAAACAAACACAAAACAAACAACGCAACAAAAAATTCCTTCCCGACGTGGAAGACCTCTTGGCTCCACCAAACTTATGGCGGGGTCAAAAACCACCCCTTCGGTGTCGAAAGTGCTCACTAAGAGCAAAACTGTCAAAGAGACACCACCGCATTCTCTTGTGGCTTCTTCCTCCAAAACCGATTCGGCTGCGGAGAAACAATCAACAATCAAAACTGTTTTGCCAGAAACTGGGAAAACTAATCGGACAGAAGTCTCCAAAAAACCTGTCCCTCCTCATCTTCGTCGATATAGAGACAAAAGACGCGCCACTTTCCTTATGGAAAAGCTCGGCAAAACCCCTGAGGAGGAGCTGTCCGACCAACAAAAGGCAACTCTCGATTGGGCCCGGGAATTCCTTCGGAAGTATGAGGCGTCCAAAGAAAAACCGAGTGCAGCTAAGCGGCAGCGGTCTTCAGAGGATCCTCATAGCTCCAACGACCCCAAGAAGCACAAAGCTTCCTCTGAGGTCAAAATACGCAAGTTCTGCGAAGTTGCCAGAGATAGTCTGGTCATGGCGGTGGTGGATAAGAGCCACCCTGACGGTTTCATCTCTCCATTAAACTGGAAGATTGTGGAGAGAAAACTCCAGTTGGGATACCTGGACGTTCTGAAACAGAACCCAGGGCCTCCTCCTTTCTGCTCTGACGCGGGATGGTTCCAGGCAAGGGTCAAGTTGATCGCGTGCTCGGATCAACGTTCTGTCAGCCTGTACGGCATGGCCCTCGACCGACTCGGCGAGGTATGGCCCGGGGCGAATCTTAAGCTCGTCAATAAGAGCGAAATACCAAACCAACCACGCGGTAGAGCAAGAATACCTCTAGAGCCATCCGATCCGGAAACTATTCTGGAGCTACTGAAGATCGGAAACCCGAACCTACCCACCGAAAACTGGAGGGTAGTTAAGGTGGAAGAGCCTTCAGGAAACTCCAGACATATCACGCTGCTCCTGGACCAGGAAAGCGTTAAAGCACTGGACGACCGCAAGGGGATTGTGGCGTTCGGGTTCATCACCACTACCATTTGGACCTATCAGCCGAAAAATCTCCTCGCACCCAGCGAAGAGAGTACGGCGGCCCCCAAGATGGATGTCGATAAGCCTCTCTCACAAGCTTCGACGATTGAGTCCGACTCGGAATCGAACAGCGAACTTGTGGGACACTTATTTAACATTCAACTCGGGGACGAGGATAGACTTCTAGATAGCAGTGATGACGCGAACGACACAGTCATTGAATGTGCGTCTAAAAGTGTTGCAGATTAATCTGCACCACTCTAAGGCTGCCTCGGCAGCCCTCATTCTTCGTCTCTCTGACCTCAGAGAAGACATCATTCTCATCCAAGAACCTTGGATATCAAACAACAAGATATGCGGCCTGAAAGATAGGCACTACACCTTGTTTCAAGGTGAGGCTAACGTTAGATCGCGCTCTTGTATTCTCATTCGAAAACATATTAATGCTTTTCTTCTTCCCTTTAGCAACGCTGACACCACTGCCATAGAGGTTGAAGCTGTCCACGGCCCGATTTGGATTGTGTCGGCTTACATGCCTTACGACGCAGCGGAGGCGCCTCCTCCTGAAGCAGTGAGAAGGCTCGTCAATATGGCGCATCTGAAGCAGAAACGCATCATCATTGGAGCAGACGCTAATGCCCATCATATTGTTTGGGGTAGTACAAACAACAACACACGAGGTGAGCAACTCTTTGACTACATTCTAGCGAATAAGCTTGATATATGTAATAGAGGTGATGTCCCTACGTTTCTTAACTCGTCTAGAAGAGAGGTACTCGATATTACTCTTGCTAGCGAATCATGTACACAACTGGTGCAGGACTGGAGCGTTGATAAACAGCACTCTTTTTCCGACCACCAATATATAACATTCACTTTAAAAGCCGAAACGGCAAAACCCATGAAGTACCTTAACAAAAAACGTATGAATTGGATCAAATATAAAGAACATCTTGCCAATGGACTTCCTGATATCAGGCAGTTTGAAATGGCAAATAAAAACGATATTGAAAACGCTGTCAACATGATAACGAAGACGTGTCAAAGCGCAGCACGACAATCTTGCCCCCTGACGAAAACAGGAGGTAAGCATAAACCTTTTTGGTGGACTCCAGAAATCTCAGAACTTCGCAATCGAACTCGGAAACTCTTTAACCAATCTAAAATAACAGACGAATGGGCAGAATATCGACAAAGTCTCAAAGACTTTAAGAAAGCTGTCAGAAGTGCAAAACGCACATCCTGGCGATCATACACTCAAGAATTAGAGAACACTTCAGAAGTAAGCAGGCTACGCAAGATTCTTGCATCAAACCCAGTCTCTCCCAGTTTTATCATGACTCAAGATGGAACTTGGACTACTTCAACTGACCACACTCTTAGAATACTTCTAGAATCTCACTTTCCAGGCTGTGTTGCCAACTTACCTGCACTTCCCAGTACTCTTCAGAGTAATTATGGGAATAGATCAGATCTAATCAGCTCGAATAGCATCTCTACAGCAATACTAAGCTTTAAAAAAATTTAAATCACCAGGTCCTGACAACATCATTCCAGCAGAACTTCAAGAAGGACTAGAAATTCTACTGCCTTGGTTAACAAGGATCTTTAATAAGTGTTTAAATCTCTCCTACCTTCCGACAATTTGGAAGAAATCGAAGGTAGTATTCATTCCGAAAACGGGGAAGCCTTCACACTGCAAACCAAACGACTTCAGGCCCATTAGCCTGACCTCTTTTTGCTTAAAGGCTTTTGAAAAAGTCTTAGATGAGCAAATCAAATCCCAACTTGATACTAAGTTGATCTCTGAGGCACAACATGCCTACACTAAAGGGAAATCGACTGAAACGGCACTTCATTCACTGGTGCAAACAGTGGAAACTTCCCTTCACAATAAAGAGTACTCTCTTGTCGCATTTATGGACATAGAAGGTGCTTTTAATAATATTGAACCCAACGCTATTTTGTCTGAAATTGCCAAATTGGGTATCAATTACTCCATCCGAAAGATGATCGAACAAATGCTCCAAAATAGAATAATCACTTCAGAGCTTGGGTTAAGCCGCATGAGAATGTACGCCGTCAAAGGCACTCCTCAAGGCGGAGTACTTTCACCCCTTCTCTGGAATCTCGCTGTAAACAGTTTGCTTCGAAATCTCGAAAAAGCAGGCTGCAAGGTTGTAGCCTATGCAGATGATATTGCTCTCTGCGTGTCAGGCAAACACCTGAATACCCTCACTGAGCTCATGCAACGCTCAATCAATATTCTGTCAAAATGGTGCACCGAATGCGGACTAAATGCGAATCCAGCAAAGACAGATCTTGTTCTCTTCAATAGGAAACAACAATTTCCTCCACTGCGAACAATAACTTTAAGAGGGGAATCATTACTCCTATCTGATTCAGCTAAATATCTAGGGGTTATTCTAGATAGGAAGTTGAGTTGGAAATTGAACATCGAAAACAGATGTAAAAAAGCTTTCATAGCTCTCTATACTTGTAAGAAAGCTATAGGCAAAACCTGGGGTTTTTCACCTCGGATCATTTATTGGATATATACCTCGATCATCAAACCGATACTCTTCTACGGTGTGGTTGTATGGTGGACAGCACTTGAAAAACGGTGTAGAGTAGCCACAATTGATCGAGTTCAAAGAACAGCCTGCCTCCTGATAACAGGATGCTTAAGTACAACACCTACTAAGGCTCTAAACACGTTGCTTCACTTGTTCCCTATCGATCTGGCTGGCAAAGCGATTGCAGCGAAAGCAGCGACACGCATGAATGCTATATCGAAATGGAATAAGTATCTCGGCCATTCGGCCATACTGAACAGGAACACTGTTATCTCTTCCGACATAGACTATCATGTAAGTCTTCCATCACCACCCTTGCTATTCTCGTGTTCACTCCCAACTAGGGAAGAATGGAAGACAAATCTTACCGAAACCGATGGCCCTCTGATTATATATACAGATGGTTCAAAACAAGACGGCAAAGTGGGATTTGGAATCTTTTCCAAATCCCCTCACATCAATCTATCATTTAGATTACCCGACTACTGTAGCGTATTCCAAGCGGAAGTATGCGCTATCTGGTATGCTGCGAAAACTCTCTTAGAAAATAGAATATCACTAGAGGATATCCGCTTTTTCACCGACAGTCAAGCGGCCGTTCGAGCACTCAGCTCCTCTTATACCCACTCAGATGTGGTTCGATCCTGTCTCTTATCTCTTAACGAGATAAGTGTTCAGAATTCTGTCCAAGTTATCTGGATACCGGGTCACAGTGGATTCGAAGGTAACTGCAAAGCTGATGAGCTCGCAAGAGCTGGAGCTGCGCAATCAAATGTTAGTAACTTACCCACAATCCACATTCCGCTCTCAACATGTAAATTACTCATTGATCGAGAATTTCACAGCATTGCTGATCGGAGGTGGCGAGTGGAAACTACTTGCGTTACGACCAGACAAATCTGGCCATCCTACAATCTGAAACAGACAAAAACCCTTATAAGTCTTTCGAAACACGAACTAAGGCATATAACATCTCTTATCACCGGCCATTGCCTTTTGGGCACTCACGCACGTCGGCTCGGGGTTCCTCAAAACGACCTGTGCAGATACTGCGAGGACGAAGATGAGGAAGTATCGAGCAGACATTTGCTGTGCAGTTGTCCCGGTCTAGCCAGAAGTCGACTCGCTCTTCTAGGCTCTCCAACAATTGACAATCTTTCAGTACTCTCGGAGCTGAAAATCGAATCTCTCATCAAATTTTCGAAACGAATTAATATCTTTGATCAAAATCTACAATAAAAATCTCGGTTAGGTGGGGAAATCATTTAAAATAATGAGCTCTAGGGCAACACAACGGACCCAACTTGCGGTCTATGTGGTACTCCGATGCGGGGTCACCCTTAAACCAACCAACCAACCAAATTAAATTAAATTAAATTAAATTAAATTAAATTAAAATAAAATAAAATAAAATAAAATAAAATAAAATAAAATAAAATAAAATAAAATAAAATAAAATAAAATAAAATAAAATAAAATAAAATAAAATAAAATAAAATAAAATAAAATAAAATAAAATAAAATAAAATAAAATAAAATAAAATAAAATAAAATAAAATAAAATAAAATAAAATAAAATAAAATAAAATAAAATAAAATAAAATAAAATAAAATAAAATAAAATAAAATAAAATATATTAAAATAAAATAAAATAAAATAAAATAAAATAAAATAAAATAAAATAAAATAAAATAAAATAAAATAAAATAAAATAAAATAAAATAAAATAAAATAAAATAAAATAAAATAAAATAAAATAAAATAAAATAAAATAAAATAAAATAAAATAAAATAAAATAAAATAAAATAAAATAAAATAAAATAAAATAAAATAAAATAAAATAAAATAAAATAAAATAAAATAAAATAAAATAAATTAAATTAAATTAAATAAATAGAAAAACCTAAAACAAAATATTAAACCGTCAAATAAAATAAATTCCTTTTGAACCGAAAAATAAATTGAGACAAAATGAACTAAAATAAAAAATTGAATCAAATAAAACGGTTAAATTTTATTACAAAAAATCACAAAAAACTAGATAATTTACCAAAACTTTTACCAAAAAAATTAAATAAATTAAGAGAAATGAAAAACAAAATTAATAAAAAGTAATATTAAATTAAATAAAATATAAAAAATTAAATAAAAATAAAACAAATAAATAAAAAACTTAAAACCAAATACTACCGTTAAATAAAATAAATAGGGGAGAATGGGGATTTGTGAGACGGATTTTGTTTTTGGACCCGTATTACTCAAAATCTTAATATTCTGCATATGTCAACGATGGAATCTTTAGTCAATGAATACTGGAAGCTATTGGTATGGCCTATTTAACAAAACTACAATTTTCCTTAAAATTAAAATTGTATATAATAATATAAAATATAATACAAAATACAAAAATGTGGGGAGTTGTGAGACACCATGGTTTAAATCAATAAAAATGACTTATTTTAGTTGTTAGTTCTTTATTAAGATGAAAAATAGAAAAGAAAAGACAATTGTTATAAAAAAGTGTATAAAAAATGCAATGCCATCAATCTGATGATTCGCAGTGAGAACATGTATAATAACCAGTTCGTAAATTGGCACACTTTAGGTGCACAGCTCGATCGCATACATTGCAATGAATGGAGTTTTTTCTGCTTAACTTGTTCGGCATTGCAAGCGGAAAAACAATAAAAACTCAAATTTAACCAAAACTTTCATGAAATATATGCAAACAATGCATGAATATTGCGAGGTACTTATGAAAGATGCGTTAAAACGTCGAAAAAAACGGTGTCTCACAACTCCCCACATTTGTTGTCTTACAACTCCCCAAATCGTTTTTTTTATAAATGGCCGCGTAGTCATAAACCCATCGAACGTTCATGCCCAAGTGAATGTGTAAATTCAAAGCTAATAGGACAATTAATAGTTTGTATATATTAACATTTGCAATTTGCTTCATCAACTGATCGAATGTATCGCAAAACGAATGATGAAAAAAACTTACCGAGAAATTCCAAAACACAGTAACTGAGAGACGCGTCGAATGCGTGCAAATATGACCAATGCTAGCTGAAAAGTGAGATCGCATCGATAAAATCGAATGTAAACAAATGAATAATGCCGAAAGGTAACAATGTCTCACAACTCCCTGTGTCTCACAACTCCCCATTTTCCCCTATATATATTAATTAAAGTAAATATTACATAATTCAAAAATTAAAAACAAAAATCAAAAACTTAATGGCACATTTATATATGTTTTCGAAACTAATTATATCTTAAAAAATATACTCCTGAATTTATAGCTACGTTTCCCAAAACTGTGTTTAGATGAGTTCGAATTTTCTCACGTTGTTCTAGAACACAAAATTTCCATTAATCTTATTGTCATAAGCATTTACAAATTAAAAAAATGTACATATAATATAATTTCACTTTTATAATTTAGATAAATTTCTAATTTAAAAAATATTAAATATTAAATAAAAAATAGTCGGTATTTGCGAGCTACAAAAAATTTTAATTTACTTTTAAATCTCAAAAAGTATGCGGGGAATTTCAAAATGCATATAAAGATGATTTTCACTATTTAAATAAGTTAAAATCTTCTAAAAAGTTCTGCCTCATTCTTAAAGCAATTTTTTATAAACCATAGTTACCTTTTCACAACTTACGTAAAAATTATTAAGCAAACTTCTTTATATTCGTTGGAAAATATATACATATATATAAAAAAATTACCTTTTTTTTGGTTCTTTAATATGCATTTAAGAAAATGATGAGAAGGGTTAATATATTTCTTAAACTTTCATAACTGAAGTGAATATTTATTACCATTAAATTTTTGCCAAAATTCACAAATTCGTTTTCCCAAAAAGAAACTTTCACTTTTATTTTAAAGTTAACCGCTGAACCAAATAAAATATTAAACTTCAGAAAGAGGCTACCGTAAAATTTGTCTGTCATTCCTTTTTTATAATTTGAATTGAACTTGAATACAAATTTTCCGATTTTTATTTCCCCATCGAAATCGGCGTAAAATTTGGGAAATCACAAAAAAACAAAAAACATAAAATCATGATCGGCCTTGCTCCTAAACTGTATATCATCCAAAATGCTATGATCTACCAATCGACTCTAACTCTAATCGGCAATCAACGTAATCACACCTACATACATCACCTGCCGCTCCACATACGACAAACAAAAAAAAAATAATAAATTTATGAAATTAATATTTTCATACTTTCACCACCGACTGTTAATCGGCCACCACCACCAATTGCTAACATAAATCTCCACACCGCACGAATTGGCAATCCAAATTCCCTTGTACTTGCAAACATCCTTCAAATCATCATTTCCCAAAACCCTAGAATATGCCGACATCGATCAAATCTATCGCGTACTCAAACAAGCCGGTGAACTCAAATCTGCGAATATTCCAGCGTCCACGACGGGAACCGGTGTAATCACCGCCGGCGCCGAGAAATCCGTCCAAGGCAGCAGCGCCAGCAAAACGGATGGACCCGATATCAATATAGTTAACGTGCCCGACTATCCAGAACGTACCGGCATCATTGGCGGTCCAGGCAGCAGCAGCAGTACGGGTGGCCTCTCGGCGATAGCAGCCACAGCAGTGGCGGCGGCACAACGCGCCGGACGTGGCGTACGACCGCCGCCAGTACCAGTGCCTATACTAGGTGTGCAATTGCAGCAACAGGAATTGGCGCAACAACGTAGCGGTGGATTGCCGGTGCCACAACAAGATGTCTCGAGTAGTTCAGGTCCGTCTTGGCTAATGCGTTTCGCTAATGTTACATTTGCGTTATGCTTTTCAGTTTTCGTTCAATCGTCATTTTCGTTTCATCGTTTCAATTGAACTCAATTTACTCGTAACCTTTCGTTTACTCGTACACTTTGTGCAGCTCCATACTTTTATTCGCCTCCCCTTTCGTTTCGTTACACATATTTTAAATCTATCTCATTATGAGTTGCCTGCGCGCCAACAGGCACGAAGTGTTTCTCCTCTCTCTTTCTTACATACGCGTCGCTCGTTAAACAAACTCAATACGAAGAAACATTAAACACTCATGAGCAACTTGTGAAGCATTTCAAACATCCAACGTCCAATTCTCTCTGCCTCTTTTACTCTCTATACTTCTTCTTCTCCTTTTTTTTTGTTGCTACTAAATGGCTTATCTCAGTTTACTTACATTAAAGTGTGTGTCTTCCGCTTGTCTCTTTTTTCTTTCTCTCTCTCTTCTTTGTCTACTAGTTTGCTCGTTTGTGTTTGTGTAAAGCGAATTTTGTGCTACCTTTTGACATCTTCCTTGAGTATCCATTTCCAGCGTAGCGTATTTTGTGTACATCCCTCCTAAATATCCATTTGTTTCAACCGAATGCTTATCCGATATTCCTCATGAACTTCATTATTGTTGTATTTTTTTGTTGGTTTCTTTTCTAGATTGTATTGTACTACATTTCTATTTAAGTAAAAAAGTTATTTTGTTTTAGTTTAGCGCTTGAGAAATTCTGCGTACCTTAGAAATGAATTTCCAATAAGCAACAAACAGCAAAGCATAAATTTTAAAGTTGAAAATACACTCAGCAAATTGCTCCTTCATTTTAAATAAAACTTTTGCTAATTTTACAGCCAAATTATCTCTCTTTAATCGCCTTGCCACACTCGTTTCCATTCTACTTACCCTACCCACATTCACCATTCAATTCTTATTCAATTCTTATTGTACACACCAACCAAATACAACAACTATCCATTTCTCAAACCTTAATTGCAGATCTAACGCTCTCACACGTCCACTCTCAGTTAGCCATGTTTCATACCTTTTCGTACACTCGCAAAACCAACCATTTGCAATTGCTTACTTTACCATTTGCTTTTGTTCATTTTCCGTTCCTTTTTGATCCACTTAACTCATTTTGATCATTTCGTATTCTCAAACAGTTTAAGTAGCTGACCAATGGCTGGCTGGCTGGCTGGCTGACTGGCTGGCTGTTACTGCTTAATATGCATAAATGTATTTGCTGCTATTTTCATTGTGGCTTTGCAGCGGAAATATAATATAATAATACCTACCTTATGCACTTTTCTGCTAATGAATTTGCGCTTACTTGCGGCTGCGTTATTAAAAAAAAACAAGAAAAAAATAGTAGATATAATATGCGAATAAGAAAGTTATTTTATGGTTTCACTGTTTGCTAGCAAGTAGTTTCAAATGCAACTCTGTTACAGATATCTTACTACAATGGCTGCAGCTTTGTTATACCAACACATATATACGTACATATAGAAATATTTAATATGCTTCCTGAATCATTATACAGCTATTTGGATATCCATAACCTAAAATTACTAGAAAATAATCAACGTTTCTGTTTTCGGGTAGAATGACTATTTAGCAAACCTATCTGTTATTATTAAAATAAGTAAAAAATATTACCTATACTGACCTGTAGCATAACCAGGTGCCTATTGACACCTGTAAGTTAATTAATGTGATAAGTATGGACCCGTAGCTGCATTTCTGCTTTCCTAAAGGAATTCCAAGAGAATTTCGTAGTACTCGTAGTTGTGTAATTTTCGCAGTAGCATTTTGCAAAAATATTTTAGCCCAAAATAAGTTTTTATTATTAAACTCTTTGCTTAATTTTTCGCTTTAAATATTTTTAATAACACATTTAAAAACTGACATGAATTAAATAATTTTCAGCACTCCGATTTTTTCTTTTACTTTTTTTTATTTTTTATATTTTTAAGAAAATCTTTTTTTCATGCTGGGATCAGCAGCGCTATGTAAAATAGAATTTTAAATAAATAAGTTATACATTAAAAAAAAAAATATTAAATTAAATTTTTTTCTTCAAAATCAATTTTCTTATATCCTTTTTATTTTTTAAGAAAATCTTTCTCTCTGCTGGGATCTTCAACGCTATGCAAAATATATGAAAAAAGTATTTAACATAAAAAACTCAAAAAACTTGAATGCTCAGCGCGCGAAAGTGCTTAAAACTGAACTGCAAATTGTAAGATGAATAAAGAAATGCAAAAATAAAAATATATTACGAATTATCAACAGCGAGACGAAAACAACCACAGTAAAATTTCAAGAAATTTTCAAGAGGAGCAGATTAAAAAAAAATTATTTAATTTTAATTTAAAAATTGCTCTTTAAAGAGCCAAAAATGGGTGCAAAGTTCAGATACATAAATTTCAAGAAATTTCTCAGGAGAAGCAAATTAAAAAAAAATCTTTTTTATGAGGCAAAAATTGCTGAAAAGTTCAAAAACATAAATTCTGAAGAGAATCAGAATTTAAAAAAAAAAACTTACCACAATATGTCTTTTATGAGGCAAAAATTGGTGAAAAGTTCAAAGATAGAAATTTTAAGAAATTTTCGAGAGAAGCAGATTTTTAAAAAATTTACAACAAAATGTCTTTTATGAGGCAAAAATTGATGAAAAATTCAACGATATAAATTTGAAGAAATTTTCGAGAGAAGCAGATTTGTAAAAAAATTTTCAAAAAAATGTCTTTTATGAGGCAAAAATGGGTGCAAAGTTAAAAGATATAAATTTCAAGAAATTTTCAAGATAAGTAGATTAAAAAAAAATTACAACGAACTGTCTTTTATGAGACAAAATTGGAAGCCAATTTCAAAGATAATAAATCATGAAATTTAAAATAGTTACAATACACAGTTACCTATACACTAGGGCGGGTCGATTTAAAAATCGCTCATTGCCTCTAAAACGAATTCTGATGTCCCCCAATTTGGGTCGGACGAAAAATCCCACTTTGACCCATTTAGAGTGCTCCAATCGAGTCCAAATGTATGACCGGCCCCCACTAACTTTGGACGGCCGATCCACCCATGCCAGTGGCATACCCCCTGGAACACCCCTGAGGGGTTCCTCATACAATCATTTCAAAATATCACCATTTTTGGCCTTTACATGAGAAAAGAAACTAAAAAGTTCGACCCAAATTGGTGGACATCAGAATTCGTTTTAGAGGTATGATTCCTTCGGCAAAGTTTCTTATTTTGATCCCTAAAATATGATTTTTACAGAGCAATGGGCGATTTTTTTGCCTCCCCACAAATCGACCCCGCCTACTATACACGCTTATACCCCCATTCTTACACCCACACATAGAGTAAGATCGAGCATTGTGGGCTAATCGGGTAATTTGGTCAACGTCTGTATTTTTCATAATAACGAACATGCACTAGAAAGATTTCTTATGAACTTAAAAATTCATATAATGGATGTTTTGCGCTGCTCGCCTTTTAAATTGGGCTCTTTCTGATAAGCTGATAAGCGAATGGCAACGAGTAAGGCATTCCCTAACCTGATTTTTAAAAATTCCACTTGGGCGTAAGCCTATACTGGACGAAGCCACGGAAAAATACCTTGTAAAATATACATTAGAAATGGTATCAAGACTTTGCGGCCTCACAAGACACGATATTCGTTCCCTGGCGTATCAGTTGACGGAATTGCCAAAGTGTCGAAACAAATTTTCGGTCCTTAAGTAATTTGCAGGGAAAGGTTGGCTGCATGGGTTCCTGCGCAGGTACAAAAATGATCTTAGTTTTCGTTCTCCAACAGGAACGTCTTTTAATAGAGCAATGGGTTCACAAAAGAAAATGTTGAAGATGTTTTTCGATTTACTTGAGCAAGAGTATGAGAAACACAAATTTCCACCATCTGATATGCTGAATGCGGATTTATATTTACCTAAGTTTAATATATTTTTTGTTTTTTTTTCAAATATTCAACCAAGACGGCCATTAATTAAAATACAAAAAATATATGAATAAATTCATTGGCTTATTATTATTTTTCGCAATTGTTTTTGGTTATTTTATCGAGTGGCCCACTTTACCCGAATACCCTGGGCCATATTACCCACCACTTTTCTTTCAGTTTTTCTATATTATCAGACGAAAACGATTATATTGGTTTATATTTTGCAATAAAATGTAAAGATAATTCAATGTCTGTTAGAAAGAAAAAAATATCGCTTTTCCATTACCATTATTTTTCTAGAAATTAAGTAAAATGGTGCCCACAATAATCGACTTTACTCTACACATTATACTATACATTAAAGCCAGCCCTAAGCCCCGATTTTAATCACTTAAAGAAACAGAAAAATTACTCTGCTATTCAATCAGAAGCCAAGTTGAAGTAACCAAGTTTGTACCTCTACTAACACATTTACGTATCATACAAGTAAGAAAGTAGCAAACTCTTCATGGCCTGGGTATTGTGCAAAACTGTGCGCAAGAGTGTACAAAAAATTTCATTCATTCATTCAGAGTTCATTAAACTTTCGAGCTACAAGTTTCTCTGCTTGAAAATTTAATTCAATTAATTTTAATGTTTCCATGGAAGCCAGCTAAAGATTTCTATAAAAACTCTATTGTTTTTGATTAACTTGCATTCATCCGCCATAACTGCTGGCTAACTAGGTCTCTCGCCAATGAAATGAATGTGCTTGTGTGCGTTTGCACTTTTTCCTCAGGCTTTGGTGGTTGTATTGCACTGCAGCACAGCATTGAATGCGAGACTAACTAACTGCCGAGCTATTGCAATCTATGAGGCTTTAAAAATTCTCCTTATGTTATATGGTGAAAATTGAAAGAAATTCCATATACCGACGAAACGTAAGTTATGAGTAAGCAAAAGCAAGAAATAAGTTCAAAATGCTGCCGGGAGGGTTTATTTGCGGAAATTATGTTTTTACAAACGAAAATGTATGAGCGAGCCATTGATTCAAAAGACGTGGGGTTCAAAATATTTTTAAATGAGAATAAATATGATGTGGATAGGAATGAATATGTGTGTGAGTATGAGTATGAGTATAAGTATGAGTGCGAGTATGAGTATGAATATGAATATGTGGTGCGACTCTAAATCCAATAGAGATATGGAACAAAAAATCTAGCGAGGTATTCAAATTCAGCTCATAAGTGAAAACGTTGGACAGAATTTTTTGCTAAGAAATACGAACTTTTCAATAAAAATATCGGGTCAGTGCTTATCCCAAGTAGTGTTGCAAAGGTGCTGAATATAAAAGGCAACCCTTGGATATTGAACATATTTTCTTGAGAAATCGTGTTATTGCGTGATTCTATGTCAAGTATGTTTAGCACCTTGTTATAAATGTGTCCAAAATCTGGTCTATTTGTAGAGTTGATTATAATAAGTAAACTGTAAAAGTTAAAAAAAAATCGTATATTTATGAGACTTATTCAATCTTGAAAATTCTGGTATAGATTCTTTATCTTCGCCTAATTTTAGTATTAATATGGGTAGTCGAAAAAGTCTTTTCGTATTGCTAATCAAACTTCAACTCATTTTTTTAATATTTATAATATAAACTTTATTAAAAACTTTATTAAACCAAATATGTACCATTTTGGTCGACCACCTTTTGGCACTTTTCTTCTAGAGACATTATTCCATCAGTGTAAAACTTTTGTGGTTTCTCGGCGAGAAACTGCGTCAAGTAATTTTCACAGGCTTCTCATGAAGCCAACTTTACTCCATCAAGAGAGTTCTGCATTGACTGAAAAAAATGGTAGTCCGATGCTGCAAGGCCAGGGCTATATAGTGGATGCATCAAAACTTCCCAGTTAAGCTCTCCCAGTTTTTGCCGAGTCATCAAAGATGTGTATGGCCTAGCGTTGCCTTATGAAAGACGACGCCCTTTCTGCTGATCAGTTCTGGCCGTTTTTTTCGATTGGTTGCTTCAATCTCATCAGTTGTTGACAGTAAAGTATAGAGTCAATCGTTCGAGCAGGCTGGAGCAGCTCATAGTGGATGATTCCTTTCCAATCCCTCCAAACACACGGCATAACCTTTCGAGGCGTCAATCCTGGGTTTGCGACCATTTGTTGAACTTCACCACCCTTGCACCATGATCTTTTCCCCACATTATTGTCGTATTTGATCCACTTTTCGTCTCCTGTTACCATTCACCTCAGAAATGGTTCGATTTCATTTCGTTTCAGCAAAGAATCGCAGATGTTAATGCGGTCCATTAAATTTTTCACAGACAATTCATGTGGTACCCAAAAATCGAGCTTCTTTTTGTAACCAGCCTTTTTTAAATGGTTCAAAACCATTTGATGATGAATGTTTAGTGCCTTGGCGATGTCATGGCAGCTTATGTGACGGCCCTGGTCATTCTTTTCCATAATTTCATCGACCTTTTCAACGATAGGTCGACCGGAGCGAGGTGCATCTTTCACATCGAAATTTCCGGAACGGAAGCGAGCGAACCATTGTTGTGCTGCACGAGCTGATACAGCATCGTCTCCGTAAACTTCGCAAATTTCATTGGTGGCTTGCGTCGCATTCTTCCCTTTTTTATACAAAAATTTCAAAATATAGCGAATTTCTTCATTTTTTTTACTCATTTTTGAACAGCTATAACTTTTTTTCAACTTCTCCGAATTTAATTTTTTTTGGTTAAATGAAGCTTAAAATATCACTTTTCTAACACCATATAATATGACACAATGAGATTGGTAGCACTGGAGATAGATGACTCCAACGACATCTATTTACAAAATACGAAAAGACTTTTTCGACAACCCAATATATAAATTTTTTTTCCCATAAAATATACTTAAAAAAAATGTCTTACTTTAGCTTGTTCTTGACCAAGGACAGTTTTCTCTGAAACTCCACTGAGAATGGCTTACCAAGGGGTGACCGCTATTAGAAAAAACTTTTTCTTCATTATAGTCTTTCACCGAGAATCGAACCTACGTTCTCTCTGAATTCCGAATGGTAGTCACGCACCAACCCACTACGGCGGCCGCCAACGGTGGAATATTCATTTCTAATATACTCGTTAACTTTTGCTGTGATTCTTCCGTCTGAGAGGACTAAGTCAGAAATTCGTCGTGTACTTGGACTAAGTCAGAAATTGGAAAGCAACATTCTCCTTTTGGGAATACTTTTAAAAAATCCTTGAGACTGCATCTTACTCAATCAACAGTACCATGTCTCGGTAGATACATAAAATTTACACTAGTTGAATTCAATGAGAAAATGATTGATTTTAGATAGCAACACTTTTTCAAAGAGATTTGAGAAATAGTGCAATAAGTTAGTGGGTTCAATAGGTCTAATGGAACTATGATTAACATAACCTAGAAACAACCATATTTGACTAGGTAGGTAGGTAGGTGGGGTGGCTGTTGCAATGACACACTTAGACCTTTCATAGGTCCATTGTGGTACCACAGGAACTTATTCTTTAGCTTTAAGAGTGCGGAGCCTCCTTATAGCTAAGCTTTCACACTCACATAAAAGGTGTCTGACTGCTTCCTCTTTCTTCTGCATTAAGACAACTTCTACAGAAATCGAAGTACGGGAGTCCTAACCTTCGAGCGTGGCTGCCTATTAAACAATGGCCAGTTAATACACCTATCATTTTTCTTATAGCTTCTCTGTTAAATCTTAACAAGATCTTCGAAAGACCGCTGTTCCATTTCGGTCATGTCTGTCTGCTTAGTTCGCATGTTTTGAGGTGTTTCCAACTTGTATTTACCTTGTTGATGGTTTCCCTATCTATAAGTAGTTTACAAGTGGCTATAGGCATGGGTATCAGCGTCTTATCCACTTGGAAGTCGAGCGTTGTACCAATTCGAGCAATTTCATCTGCCTTCCAGTTCCCTGCTATACTCCTGTGGCCTGGCACCCAACTAAGGTATAGTTTGTAGTATTTAGATACGTCATTTAGAAGTTTAAAACATTCAATGACTGTTTTTGACGAGCGTGTTGTAGGTTCAAGCGCTTTTATTACTGCTTGACTGGCCGAGTATATGAAGACTTCATTTGTGGATAATACTCTCGTGACTTCCACTTGAAATGCACTGCAATGATCAAGTAGGTGAAATGATTTGCTTGGAGGGGCTAGCCTACTCTGTTGTCTAGTTTTGAGCCATCTGTATAGATGTTTATATCATTCTCCGAAATCCGTTGTACAAATTTAACTAATTTGACTCCAAAAATATTTATTATACGCAAAGTATCAAATAAAATTCAGTTGTGGAAGTAATTGGCTCCAAATAAGCCGAATTTGCCATGGCAAGTATTTCAGCATACATATATGTTTTTCTTTAAGTTTGTGCTTAACTATTGCCCAAACATTTTCCATAGTGGTTGTCAACAGGGGACTGTGAAGTCCCATTTTGCTGTTTCCACTCTGCAATCCTGTTGCTTCGATGCTTGGATTCGTTGTCTATTTGTTAAGTCCAAGGTTGGCTGGTACTTCCAAACATCTTCACAGCTGATGGTAAATTCAACAAAACTGCAATCTAATTGGCGGTTAACTCAAATAAACAGCCAAAACCTTTTCAAATTCATCAGATAAGTACGAACATATGTAAATATGAAATAGAACAGAATATGGGTATGAATATGAATATAAATTGCATATGAGCAAGAGTAAGAATTGAGTATAAGTATAAGTATAAGTATAAGTATAAGTATAAGTATAAGTATAAGTATAAGTATAAGTATAAGTATAAGTATAAGTATAAGTATAAGTATAAGTATAAGTATAAGTATAAGTATAAGTATAAGTATAAGTATAAGTATAAGTATAAGTATAAGTATAAGTATAAGTATAAGTATAAGTATAAGTATAAGTATAAGTATAAGTATAAGTATAAGTATAAGTATAAGTATAAGTATAAGTATAAGTATAAGTATAAGTATAAGTATAAGTATAAGTATAAGTATAAGTATAAGTATAAGTATAAGTATAAGTATAAGTATAAGTATAAGTATAAGTATAAGTATAAGTATAAGTATAAGTATAAGTATAAGTATAAGTATAAGTATAAGTATAAGTATAAGTATAAGTATAAGTATAAGTATAAGTATAAGTATAAGTATAAGTATAAGTATAAGTATAAGTATAAGTATAAGTATAAGTATAAGTATAAGTATAAGTATAAGTATAAGTATAAGTATAAGTATAAGTATAAGTATAAGTATAAGTATAAGTATAAGTATAAGTATAAGTATAAGTATAAGTATAAGTATAAGTATAAGTATAAGTATAAGTATAAGTATAAGTATAAGTATAAGTATAAGTATAAGTATAAGTATAAGTATAAGTATAAGTATAAGTATAAGTATAAGTATAAGTATAAGTATAAGTATAAGTATAAGTATAAGTATAAGTATAAGTATAAGTATAAGTATAAGTATAAGTATAAGTATAAGTATAAGTATAAGTATAAGTATAAGTATAAGTATAAGTATAAGTATAAGTATGAGTGTGAGTATAAGTATGAGTATGAGTATGATAATGAGTATGAGTATGACTATGAGTATTCGTATGAGTATATACCTATATAAATATAAATCTGAACTTTTCGGCGGGTCGATTTAAAAATCGCTCAAAAATGCTCTGTGAAAGTCGCATTCTAGGGATCAAAATAAGAAACTTTGCCGAAGGAACCATACCTCTAAAACGAATTCTGATGTCCCCCATTGGGTCGAACGAAAAATCCCACTTTGACCCATTTAGAGTGCTCCAATCGAGTCCAAATGTATGACCGACCCCCACTAACTTTGGACGACCGATCCACCCATGCCAGTGGCATACCCCTGGAACTCCCCTGTGGGGTTTTCCATACAATCATTTCAAAATATCACCATTTTTGGCCTTTACATGAGAAAAGAAACTAAAAAGTTCGACCCAAATTGGTGGACATCAGAATTCGTTTTAGAGGTATGGTTCCTTCGGCAAAGTTTCTTATTTTGATCCCTAAAATATGATTTTCACAGAGCAATGGGCGATTTTTCTGCCTCCCCACAAATCGACCCGGCCTACTGCACACCCTATTATCCGTGCTGTACATGTACATACATGAGTCCCCTCTTTACGAGCTCGTAACTTTGCGGCTCAATTGTACGCCAGCAAAGATTTACAAAGCTAAAATTTATATTACTTTGACTGGCCGAGGCAAAGGAGAGAAAGATTCAAATGTCAGCGCAAAAAAAATTGTCTTCCACATATCAGAAGGCTTTTGCCGTTAGAAAGTATTGCACTGGCGCCGCTTGCACGCCTGCACACTCGGCAGCTTATTGGTTTTGTGACTGTCTTCCGGTCCGCGCTGCAACATTAAGTCAACATTTTTCGCACCATTCAACGCCTGCGATTCCTAGACATTGCGTTAATGATGGTCATACTAATGCTTCTGAACATGCCGTGCATATGCGGATGGGTGGATGGGCGGAATGGGCGCATCGTGAAGACAAGAATAGCGAATAAAAAATGTAACGATTAATAGCTCTCGTCGTTGCCATTTGTCAGGAGTTCGTTGAAAGATTCGATTGCAGTTTGCAACGCGAAATCGGAATGAAGACGTGCAATGCACTAATATACTTACACACAGAAAGATTGTAGAAGCCTTTGCTCCTCTTCTCTCTTTTTCCTTTACTACGTTTTTTGTCCAACCTTCTCTTTAATGACGCCTTTTTACTCGCCTTTGGCAAATTTCTCGTCCACCAATCTTTGGATTGACATATTTATGTATGCCATGACTCATGGCATTGCCGCATAGTTAATTCTTGAATTGAACTTAGTGTGGCAAACAAAGTAGAAATAATTTAAGTAACGAAATTTGTTGCTGACCTAACACTTTGTCTTCATTACTCTTCGAATGAAGTATTTTCAGAAGTGATGCTGCTTTTTGGCTTAGCAAATCGTTCGTCACATTTTTTTGCTCGCTTTGGCACGAATTTGAAGGTATTAAGTATTTCTTTATATTTTTCCAGTAGTTTGCTATACTAATGAGTGAATATATTTGTCGGCATTGACACTCTTATTTTTATTGAAAATTATTCGCATTATTTTTGGCTTTATATTTGATGACAGTCACTGAGGATTTATCTCGAAAGACCAGCCAGATATAAAATATTCAATTTCTTCCTTAGCACTAATCGACAAAGTGAAATTAATTGTAGAAAATGGAGAGCGAAAAACTTGAATTTACAATTTTCCAAGCAAATCCTTAAACATATTACTGAACTTACTGAAAGAAATAAATTGTGACAGCGCATAAAAGGAAATTTCATTTCTGTCCCATAACGAACTGCTATCGCCGAACTGACATATTTTTCACAGTCATTATTAAACTTGCACCTGCACTACCAAATGGTAAATGAGTAAAACAGCGATGGAAGTCGCTGATATGTCGCACATTATGAGGCTGTTCGATGTGCGACATGCCGCATATCCGCAGCACAAGCAAACAACTTTTACTTTACTACCTTCGCCAGCGACAACGTGTAATAAGAAAACTTTCCGGCGCAATGGTTAAACTTTCGATAAGGCCGTCATTGCTAATGGAGGCTTGGCCTTTCCGGCCGCCCACGAGCAAATGCATTTCCCAGCAGGTTGGAATTTTCCACGTAAACCATGACATCGCAGGCTGCAGGTAATAAAATCCTGCTGATAAAAATGTTGTGTGGCAGCAAAAGTAATCGCAACACGTTGCATTGCCAACTGCCTTAGCGGCGAGGGCAACGGAGCAATTCAAGAGAACAAAAATATGAATCAGAGGCAGTTATTTTGCTTACAAGCGCTTACTTCGTACGAAGACAGCTACAGCAACAACGTAAGGGCGGCAGTTGGAAATGAACAAAAGCAATGAAGGTGAAACGTGCCGCAAAGCTGGTTTGTAAGTTGACTAGTGTTACATGTAGTATGTTTTATTTTTGTGTGCAATGAAAATGTGGCACCCCAGTCGCAGTTGAAGCCCAATAAGGCGACTTTACTCAATTAGTTACTCATACGCCATGGAGTGCGGCAGTAATGTTTCGTTTATTGTACATACAGGCCTCGGGAAAACAATGGCACTACAACATTTTTAGCGATTTTTATTTTTTTTTAATTTTTTAACATTTCTGTAAAAATATAGTTCCTTCTGCAGCAAATATCAAATGAATCGAGGTTTAAAATTTTGTGCCAAGTGTAAAGCGTGGTTAAATTTCAAGGGCCGATGTTGAACGTGAACCTCACCTAAACGTCAAATTTTTTTCTGCATTTCATTTGATATTTTTCAATTTCAGACTAATTCAATTTGAACCATAGAAATGACAATAATTTCCTAAAAAACTGTATTTTATTCAAAATCAACACCGGCCCTTGAAACTTAACCACCCTTTATAATAATTAGTCCAGTTTCCAACAAAATAGAAACAAGAATTAAAAAAAATACTTGGATATGCAGTTTTATAGCACATTAAATTTGAATGTTGCGGTGGGGGTGTTGCGCATTTTCTATATATAAAAAATGTTCGATGTCGGCAATGAAAAAAGTTGTCAAACTTCAATGAGAATTTCGCGCCACTTTGCACTTACAATTTAATTAATATAGTATTAGATCTTACTCTTAACCAATCATTGTAAGCACTCGAAAAATATTAAAAATCTAATAAGAATTTAGTGAGCTACACAACTGCGTATTCAAATTGTTTTCAAAATTCTGATTGAAATTTTCGAAATTTTGATAAAAATCTTCTGAGTTCTTATAAATTTTGTACGAAGCTTCAAACTTTTATTTACGAGGTGTGTTCAAAAGGATCGCGAGCTTTGTGTTTTTGGAAAAATTATTGTATTTATTTATTCATTAGAGTCTATTTTGTCCCCTTCAAAGTAATCCCCATGAGATGTTATGCACTTGTGCCAACGTTTTTTCGAATCTTCGATGCACTTCACAAAATCATTTTTTTTTTATCTTGTTCAGCTCCTCCTTCGATGGCGTCTTTATCTCGTTAATCGTAGCGTAGCGTCGTCCTTTCATGAGCCCCTTCAGTTTCGGGAACAAGAAAAAGTCACAGGGGGCCAGATCTTGTGAATACGGTGGCTGTGGCATCTTTAGTGTGTTGTTTTTGGCCAAAAAGTCGCGCCCAAGTAACGAACTTTTACATTCGACCGAATTTGGCGCGCTTTTTTCGGTCTTGGTTCGTGCGGCAGCTTCCATTGAGATTATTGAGCTTCGGTTTCCACGTCATAACCATAAACCCACGACGCGTCACCAGTTATGATCCTCTGGAGCAAATTTTGATCGTCGTGGACAGAGTCCAACATCTCATTAGCAATGTTCAAGCGATGTTGCTTTTGGTCGAAATTGAGCAGTTTTGGTACGAATTTTGTGGCGACCCGCCTCATGCCACTCCAAATCATTGAAAAAATCGAATGGCACGAGCCAATCGATATGTTTAGGTCCTCAGCAACTTCTCTAACGGTAACTCGGCGATTGCCCAATATCATTTTCTTCACTTCATCAATTGTTTCGTCTGTTGTTAAAGTCCTCAGGCATCCGGTACGCTTTTCGTTACATCGCTCACATCTTCTCGGCTTTCTGAGAACATTTTGTACCACCGATAAACGTTGCTGTGGACCAAAGTAGCTTCTCCGTATGACACAGTCAACATTCGGAATGCATCCGCGCACTAAATTTCGTTTTTCACACAAAATTTGATACAGGTTCTTTGATCCATCTTTTCGAATAGGTAAAAATCGAAGGCGAGCTGAAGCACGTGCAAGCAAAGCAGCTGTCAACAATTAACTGAACCTTCAAAGCGGCTCAACTCGTCGGCATGAGTGAGAGACATGAGTACCAACATATCGTCATAAAAAAATAGAAATTCGAAACCTGCGAAAATTCAAAATTCGCGATACTTTTTGAACACACCTCGTGTATGATACTTTTTGTAGAATGAAATATATTTTAATAAAAAATACAGTGTGACCCGTCATGATCTGACTTGTAATGCCACAAAAAGAATTTGGCCAAAATAGGATGCCAGTCCCTCAAAGGCGCTACTTAATCGGTCAAGGAAAAACGTCTCTTTGTTACTTACCCTGATCACAGGCCACTGTTTCCTAGATCGATATACTCAGAAATTGAACGTGCTTCATTTCGACTATAGCAGATGCTGCAAGAGCGAGGAGGTGGAAGAGTCTGTTAGACACCTTCTCCGTAACTGTCCCGCGTGGCGAGCCACTAGGTTTAGATACTTTGGGTCATCGTTTCTCAATGATACTGATGCCCTTAGTGATATAAGTGTCAGCCAGGTTAATGAGTTTGCACTTAAATCAAAATGCTTTAGCGAAGAGTGGGCATAGAAACCAACTGCCACCTCCACCTACCGGCCCCTTCTAACAGACACCTTTGAAATTGAAAATGAAATTTGAAAAGGTCGAGCCAAGGAGCAGCAGGAGCAGGAGGGCATCGTGTGTTCGAGCAACGTCGGCATGATAATACGTACTCGCGGTCTCACATTCCCTTCACAATGAAGTATTTGTCCCCACGACATAGCACCTAGGCCACAGATGCGCTTGTGACATACCCATGGTCCTTATATTAGTATTATGTGTGGGTTTGTTTGCAGTTTTGCATGCCTCCGGAACAGGAGAGCCGTAGACGCTTTGCTATGCTGCCGATTTATCTGTGTAAATATTACTTCAGTCATGAGACTGAGACTTATCCTGTACACGGAAATGGATTCGCCCCAGATGTAGGTGAGGACGGCACCCGTACTTCGACTTCAGCACCTTGAGGGAACCAGGATCAATACCCAGTACCAGGTGGGAACCCGCCTCCGAAGTGGTAGCGGATTTCTGCCTGATGCACGAGTATACACTCCAGAGAGTCGTGTCAAGATCTTTGTTCTGAACACGGATGCGTGTGAGGAGCTCTGCTGAACTACGGGAAGGACCCGGAGTCCAGACACTCACTCGTACCAACCTTTCTTTGCCACTCTCAGAAGAATGAACTTGCTGTTTTCGCAGGCTGGAATTTTTGCTATCTCTTTTTCCAGCCATTCTCGATAAAAAGCATTGGAACAGTGCACTTTGACGACGCCGTCCACCACGCTTTTACTCTCGAAAGTCGGCGCGCTTTCCCAAGATAGCTGTCAAGATAGTCTTGTTGTCCTTTGGACAGTAGGAAGTCTTGTTGGTCGGTATGTATCTCCACCGTCATTGTCTTTGCTGCCATTCTCGCGACTGATTCGCTAGACGTTGACGTAAGAGTATCATTCGACATTTGAGGGATTGCTACTGAGGGATTGCCCGCCATCCCCACGTCTTGTTCAGTTGCTTCGGATCGTTTCGACGACGGTGTATCCCTCACACTCACTCGGCTCTCCATTGGCATAGCCAATGTGCCATGTTTCAGCACTAGTAGTGCGCTTCCTCCGGAACCCTGAGTGTCAGTTCCGGTCATAGGCGGGTGTGGGGTTCGGGTCTGCACATTCGATGCCCGAGCCATCGATTGCTCGACGGAAAGATTTCCCGAAAGTGGGTTACCTCGTGCAGAAAGATCCATCGTTAACCTCCACATTGTAGAAAATGCATTTTATACCTACTGCCAGGTTGTCGGTACGGTACCCTCCACCAATACGGTGGCCACCAATTCCGCCGTACCGCGGATGGGTGGATACTCAATTCCTATATGGAGCTGCCCTCTTAGTTAGTGGTAAGTTAATCTCCATAACATGGGGTTAAATCACTACTTAAGCCTCATCCGCCCACAAATACCTTTACTAGCAGGACACTTGCCTTGAGCGAACATTTTTTCCTATACCAAATCTTTTGCATCGAAAGAAGTTAACCTCTTTGGAGTGGGCACAGCTCTTGGACGGGCAAATCTGACTGATTTCACTTTGGATATATTAAATATAATAAATAAAATTTAAAAAGCAAAAAACTACCACTTTTCTTTGTGTTAACAAAATTTTAGTAGCAAATTTTTTTTCGCGGGTTCTATTTTTACTGCCGCCGAAATGGGTACAACTTGAATTTTGTTTGTTTTCAAAAGTTTATAATTGTCTCAAATAGTCCCAAAAGCGTTTCCGTAGAATTTATTTAAGTACTCTTGCAAACAAAAATTCTAGTCGCTCGCTTATGAGGCACACTCAGGTGTTTGCTAATGAGTTTCTGTGCGCACACCATTTCCCCCTCAATTAACTTAACTGCAATGCCAACGTGCAACATTTAAATACTATATTTTTCACATATAAAATCGCTGTACCCACCATAAATTTGCCTGCATATAAGCGCAATTTTCATGCAACAGCATACTTGCCACATGCTACCCCATTTGCAGCTAACCTGCTGCATGACCATCGATATTGGTTGGTCGCATATCCTTCTTTGTCCTATATTTGGCAAGCGTAACAGTTTTTGGGCCCTACCAACTACTTTTGCCCCCCCTATCGGAGAACCGTTAGTTGTCTAGGCTACATTGGATTGCCGTTAAAGCGAGCGGCCTCAAGTTAATAATAGCATCTTTGGCCATTATTTTGCTACAACCACACAATTTCCAACTTCATGACTACCAACAAAAGCAACAAAGACTACAATGGCACTCTACGAACTACCCGAATGTTGGTTGTGGTGGCTTAGGCTCACAGCACAGCACTTTCAATGCCCACAACAATGCCGCCAACAACAACAACAACTACCCTAATAACTAGAGTCATAACAGTGGCTGGCGACAATGGCATGGTGGCCATAATTTTCCAGTCAAGTACGCTGCTAGTCCTTACTAGCGCACCTTCGCGTCCCAAACATCGCTCAGCCCTCAGCCATCAGCCATCGCACTGCCACTGCAATCCTCACTTGGCGTTCGGACTTAGGTTCGTGGTTGTACATGCCTTTGGCGATAGCGTTGGTGCCGGTGCCGGCATCGGCTGTGGTGGTGGTGGCGTTCGCAGTTGCCGTAGTTGGTGTTTATGCTTTTGTTATTGTTGACGGTGTTGTTAAATTTGTCGCACTTGTTATTGTTGGCAATGGCTTTCAATACATTTGCGGCTTGTTGGCTTTGCGACGCTGCCCGTTTTGGCACTTTTGACTAAACTCACTTGCGCGCTACGCCCCACAAATCTCTCGCGCACCTCTCTCTCTCTCTTAGCCACAACTTTTCCTTGCTTAGCATTCATTTTCTTGCTTGTGCTTGGGAATTTATTGTTATTGTGGTTGGTGCTGTTGTTGTTGTGTAACTAAGTGGGTTTTAGACGCTCTTTAATATATAATGGTTAGTGCGTTTGTCCGCTTAATAATTCCACTCTTCACTTTATGGCGTACTTATGCCACACTTTCGTAGTACTTTGGTGGTACTTTTGTATAAATTTCATTTCCGATCTTTGCGACACACACTGCGCAGTGTTCGCTTCATTTATTTTTACGCCCAATTGTAACTGTGAGAAAATGTGTAAATGTGTGCATGTGTAGGGTGTGCCCTTAGGGGTAGCGCACTTTGAAATTTCAAAAATAATGCAGCTGTTTACTTGAAAAATTTTCATGCTACTACAAAATATTCCCCAATTAGTTGCCAATTGGTCGCCAAATGGCTAACAACACCAATTGATTCCTTTTGCTGAAATTTCCGCTGATTATTTAGCATAACAGTGGCTCAACTTGAACGCTCTATTTTTTTCCTGCAATTGGGAAATTCTTCTTGCGCTATTTGTAGTACTTATCCTTTCAAAAAACACCCACAAAAAGTATCAGAAATCCAACAGCATAGAGTCGCCTTTATTGGTGGCCAAACCACCTCGATCCCGCGGCAAAATTACCACATATTTTCTAAAGATTTCCACCTAACTCGCTACATTTCAGCTGAAGCGAAGATATCGAAATTCATTTATTAAGGAAAATGTTTCCTGAACCATTCCTAGAAGAATTTTTTTTTTTTTAATTTTTAAATTTTAGTTTGACTTGCAACCCAAAACATTGATGAAATGAAATTTGAAATTTGAATAGGTCGAGCCAAGGAGCACCAAGAGATTTGGTGGGTCCTAAAACACTCAGGCGAAAAAGCCAATTGTATTTAAAGCTCTGAAAAGACGGTAGATAGTCAAGCAGGGAAGGAGAGAAGTATTAGAGAAAGAGATAGGAAAGAATAGAAACAAAGGTAGTCAGTTCTGTGAGAATTTTCCAGATTTTTTGGCAAATCTGTAAATACAGGGTTGCCCATATTTGACGGACCCGACGGATTTCGATGACTCTTTGGGTCCATTCCAATCGACGAGGCTTGTCCGCAGGCAACAATCTTTGCGTCAATTGAATCTTATACGGGAATAAATGCAAATCAATGCGGATAATTCGTTGTAAAGTGGTCCGAGCAATGCCCAACTGCTGAGAACGGCGATTTTGGGATGTCCTTGGCGACGCCTCGGTCGGTTTTGATTTGGCCTCTTTGGATTAGAAAGAGCATCGCGAGTCGAAAACCTTTCATACAAACGTTTAATGGTGTTCTTAGAAGACGCACTTTTCACATTATTTCATTTTTTATATGCACGTTGAGTTTTCACAATTGACTTCTTTTATTGAATGTAAATTCCAACAATTTGAGAGCACTCGCGTGGCGTATACTGTTCCATGGTAAAAATCTGACGCTTCCAACGCGGTATATCATTAAGGGATTTGACGTCCCTGTCAAAAGAATATTGGCAACCCTGTATCCTCCAGTTTTAGAGAACGAATATTACTCATTATCATGACATCAGAACCCAAAACTCGTAGCCGTGCTTTAGCAAAGACAGGGCACTCACAGAGAAAGTTCTTAGTGCTATCCGCCTCCTCCAAGCAAGACAAGCACACGGAGTCCTCAATGATTCTAATGGGGGTCATATGCTGGCCTCATAGATTGTGTCCTGTAATAATACCGACCATCAACCGAACGTCTTTCCTTCTAAGTTTTAGTAGAAAGTTTGACAGTTTTCTGTTCTGAGACCGGACCATCGCTCTTTATGTAAATTTCATACATAATCGCTGATCCAATTCATGATTCCTGCGGAACTGATTTTGATTATTTGCTTTGGCCCTTGTGGGGGAAACGGAGTGTCCTGGAACCCACATAAGTACAAGCCTGTTCTGTCTTGCGACAGAATTGAGCTTTTTCTTACATTCTTAACAAATTTTTAGACTTGTTTCGCATTCTCCAGGCCCCTCAGTGCAGCCCCTCTGTCACTGAAAACTCTAATCGGTTTTTCGCTCCATCTCCTCGATTAGCCATTCGATTACTTTCAGGATGGCAAAAATATCCGTTCGGAAAACAGTTGCCATTTCCCCCATAGCATTGTGATACATTTTACTTTCCTTTAAGTACCATCCGGTTCCAGACCCTATTTCATTCTTGGACCCATCGGTAAAGAAAATATCACACCTCCCTGTATGCATTCTGGATTGCATGACATCATGACATCTGACATCAAATTTCCTTCCAAATGAAACTACGGGTATTAGGTCGCCTTCAGGTGCCAAAAATAGTGGATAGTGCTCAGATAGTATCCTAAGCATTTCTCTGTGTCCCGAAGTTCCGTCTTTGTGCCAGAAACCTTATTTATGGAGTATACGCTTTACTTTTATTGCCTCCTGTTGTATCTCAATGAATTAGCCTTCATCTACACAACATCGACATAAGCAAATTCAAAGCGGCTGCTCGTTATGGCACACCCTTTACATACATGCACACATGTGTGAAGACCCGTTTATGAGTTTCGTTGCTAGTGAAATTGTTAATGTCGACATCTTCTGTGGCAAATAAAAGCTATTCAAGCACCAAATTCCACAAAATATTGCCAAGCAAAAAAAAAAATATTATTTCTTTTCATCCGATTTTCGATGATGAAAGTAGATAATCAATTATTTGGATGGTGCAATTTTACGTCTGGGAATACTATTGCGCAGGAAATTGTTATTGGCTGGGAAAGATATTTGCTTTTACAGCCATTAAAGGTACACACAAATACAAGTATTTATGTAGCTACCACGAAAATAAATTTAAGTGGACCAACTTAAATAATCCACGTCCAAAAGCAGCTCTTTTTCTCATGTGGAACTGCAAGCAATAGGCGAAGCGAGACTAAAAATTTTCGCTAGTTGCTGCTCTCCATTTCAAATGTTGGCGCGTACATCTGAACGTGGAAGTAGACAAGTGCATCTTAACTGCCGTAACACTAAGACATGACAAAACTTTCTTCGCTGAGGGCGTGTACTCTTACACTCACCTCCGCTACCAACAGCGCTAGCCATTCGGGTATGGTTATGATAAGAGGCTTACAGAGTGTGGTTGTCTTTTATAGCAAACGGATTTTACTGCTCAACTCAGTTTCAAGCAACACGCACTGGCAAAGTGATACTCTATTCACTTGGTTGGTTGGTTGTTTGAAGTAGTGCTTGAGCAGGAATCCAATTGGCACTTCCGTACCATTATGTTGCCCCATCGTTGCTACCAACCATTTATACGGGTTATTCCTGCACAACTATATACAGTTTGTGCGTTTGAGAAACTTTATAAAGTTGTTTACGTCTATACCAGCGAAGATCTTCGAGGTTCTCAAAAAGCGGGTTAACATCATTATCTTCCATAGGGCAGCGCATTCACATAGGAAGTGGAAGATGGTTTCCTTTTTCTCCGGTTGATCACAACTGTGACAGTCTGATTTGTAAGGTATACCCATTTTGGCTGCCAGCTCTTCTTATGCCCCAGAAGCCAGTTATTACTGCCGTTAGTCTGCAGGCATCCCTCGTTTCATATTTGTCACTACTTATGTTAGTTTATGGTTGTGGGTTGGGTTATAACGTTCAGCCAACTTTGCAGAATGCCTAATCCCTCCATCTACAATCCGCGATTCGAAAGTACATACTTTGAAGAGTTTGCATTCTTGATTACACCCGGTGGTCTGAATACCAATTGTGTTAAAATGTTACACATGGCAGATCCACCTCTTACCAGTTTGCCCATTTTTTCATTTCCTTCAATGTTCTGATCTTCCGATGTCCCGGGACCCAGACTAAGGTAACTTTATGGTTTCCACTCAAGATCGTAAGTCTATTTCTGCTTTGTTTCACCAGTTTAGATGTTGTTGTAGCCGAATCTAGTGCCTGGATTTTGGCTTAGCTATCCGAAAGAGATCGTCGTCCATCTATCACAACATAATCGATCTGGCTTCGCGTTTTGGGATCAGGAGACAGCCACGTTGCTTGTTGTATTTTCTTATATTGGCATCTGGTGCTGCAGACTACCATGTTTTGTGCCCCGGCAAAGTCGATCAGCCTCTGTACGTTACCGGATGTTTCATTGTGCAGGCTGAATTTTCCGACTGTAAGACCAAAAATTCTTTCCTTGCCCACCCTGGCGTTGAAGTCGCCATGTACGATTTTCATGTCATGGCGGGGACGGCGCTCAAAAGAACGTTCCGGGTGCTCATAGAAGGAATCTTTAGTCGCATCGTCCTCCTCTTCCATCGGGGCGTGAGTGCAAATGAGCGAGATGTTAAAGAATCGCGCTTTGATGCGGATTTTTGCGAGACGCTCGTCTACCGGAGTGAACGACAGTACTTGGCGATGAAGTCTCTCTCCCACAACAAATCCAACACCGAATTTGCGCTCCTTTACGTGGCAGCTGTAGTAGATGTCACAAGGTCCTCCGCTGTTCTTGCCTTGTCTCGTCCATCGCATCTCTTGCATGGCAGTGATGTCAGCCTTTACTCTCACGTGGACATCAACCAACCGAGCAGAGACACCTTCATGGAAAAAAGGCACATTTTTATGATTTTTTTCTGATGACACAGTTAAAATTTATTCGTCAAATCTTTTACTACATAAAACTATATCACTTGAAGTATATTTTGTGAAATTTTCATCTAAAAATATTTAAAAATACGGCAATGGCAGAAATTATTCGGACGCATCTCAAAAAAAGTAGTTTTGCGGTGCCCCTCATAACTCGGTGTTAAATCATCTGAAATCAAAAAACCAAAGTTATTTCGTTAGATAATCGTTTTCTCCGGGTAACGCCGAGAGGGTTTTTTGAAATTAAAAATTTTTCGATTTTTGGGAACACGTTAAAGTCAAAAACACGATTTTCGCGCAAAAAATCGGTGAATTAGTTACCGTAAAAACAAAAATATCAACAAATTCGAAAAAAACTCTTCGGCGTTACCTTGTAAAACATCTACAGAAAAAGTGTTCAAAATTTCAAAAGGATCGGTGCAGTAGTTTCAAAGTTATGAGGGGCACCGACTTTGAAAACGTAAGTTGTGGGAAAAACGCTTTAACGCTAACGCTAAACGCGGTTGAGCCAGGTAGGTAGCAACACTTACATGGCTGTATCTTTGTAAGTTTTGCTCCGACTCATCTAAAATTTTCACAGAATATTCTTGAAAGGTTCTTCATTTAAAAAATCAAATAAAAAAAATGCAAAAAAAAAAAAATGCATAAAACGTTACCCCCCCTTAAATAATTTTTCCGCCTTCGACTAGGGCACACAATCGCCACAAATTCATACGTTTTCAATGCTTCCCCAGCCCTCCATGCAGCCAACGAATGCCCACATTTTGAACAAATCAGGAAAAGTATCTTCAGAAAACAAATACCTTCTACACTGCACTATAGGTCCAATGACTATTTTTTCTGTGCAAAATTAATTACAGCTAGAAAATCATGATAATTAAACCAAAAATATTAAACAATTCTCTAGTAAGAATAAATCTAAAAAAATGGAATTTAACCCATTAACGACCATACATTAAAATTAACCCTTCTGCAACAATTAATTTAAACGTGACAATTCATATATTTTTTTTTAATAATAGAAAACATTATTAATTACTTAGATCTAATTCATTTTGTAAATTTAAATATGATATCTTCACTTTCATTAATTTCATCGTCTTGGTTGTTAAGATCAAATTCTTCGCAACATAATAGTTCGATTACTTCTGAAGGAAGTGTGGAACGTTTGAGCTTTTGTAAGCGTCTATTTAAGGATAGTGTGGAAATTTATGTATCTGAAATATCGACAACCCTATGAAATACGTCTAAGGGATTAATGATGCGGTTGTTACTGCGAGCGTTATGTCATCTGTCAGCTTTGTATATTTTGTAGCGCGATTCATCAGCATTTTCACCAAAAGAACCAATTGAAAGTACAGTGTTTTCTATAACTTATTTTGAGTGTATAAGTACTTGATATATCGTAGAAGTCATTGGCAACTAGGAATAAAGCTCTTGACAATATTTGGCTGTCTTAAAGCAATATGCTTAAAATTTAGTTGAATTAATTTTGAACTGGCAGGATAAACAAATCAAAATAATTTTGAAACGAAATATAAGATCTGTGTCAACATCAGTTATGTCAGAAAAAATAACATATTCGGTAAAAGATCGACGAGCAGTATTTCCGTCATTTGTGGAACAGAAGCCGCCTATGTCTCTTTTTCTTTTTAGAACAGTTAACTTATCGCCTTCTCTTATCTGCCACTTCTTCAATTCACAATATCACATCGTATCCAACAAGAAGGCAACTAAGTCCAAATTTTAAGTTTCCCTCTTTTGCTGCTGCACGAACAAGAAGATTAGTATCAACTTTCTCAGTTGAAAGGTCTGCGGATTCTTTTCCTTTGAAAAATTCTGATTTTTTGCATTAAATCCTTCCTCATTTCATCAGAAATATTAGTGACCTTAGTTTTTCTAAGAACATGATTAAAACGCCAACAAATTTTTCTTTTTGTGAAGGTTCTTTTCGGCATATTTCAAACATATCGTTTTTTAATACTGAGGATGTCTAAGGAAAAGTAGAATTACTCTTATAACGCAAAAAAATTGCAGTTTTAAATAAACTTCAGTAACTCATTAAATAGCATTGCATCTATTTTTTTCATTTGAAAGAGGTCAAATGGGGTGGTCAAAATTTTATAGGGCTTCCAGAAAGTCAATGTGGAAGAAATCTTTTATCACTTCAAGGTTATGTAGGCTAATAAGTATAGCAACATAAATATAAAGCATTTTAATTAAACACATATATATACTTACATGTGTCCTTATTTTCCATTTTACACTAATGAATTATTTTCAACCCAATTTGAGAAACGTAGGCTCAAAGTTCACCAAGCACTGCTGACAAATTTATCCGACAAATTATGTCGTTTGACTTTGTCGCGTGTCTGTGTAACGGTGCTTTTTATTAAGTGAAAATAAAATCCACGCACCTTTGTTTTGAAGTATTTCTAATTACAAAACAACAACAACAAAAGTAAAACTTCACTTTCTTTCTTATTACTTTTGCACAGCAAAAGCGGTCATTTGACCTAATATGCACTGTTAAGAATTACTGCCTCAGAAAATGTATCAAAAATGTCAGAGTTTCTAGTTAAATCAGGATTGAAAAAATTGATTTGATGTTTGCTCCTCTAACATAGTTACTATATGCTTACCATAATCTAAATTAATTAAGTTTTCTAGTCTCACTTTTACATGGAAGACCTCTAAGCTAACTATCGACTTTTACAACAGCGTGCCGAAGGTCCTGGCAGCCAGTGCTCCTTTTTTACGTGTAAGAATAATTGTGTTATTATTTCACGTCTGTAAATAAATAAAAAAATAAGAATTCAATTTTTTTTTTGGTAATCAATTTTGAAATGTATTAGGAGTTCAGTTGTAAGCATTTTCTTAAAATCAAATAATATTTCCGCGCTGAGCATAAAAAATGATAACAAAAAAAAATACTGTATAGGTACTAGAAAATTTATATTAATTTGTAATCATAAATAATTATTTGATTAAATAATAAAAGAGCCTGCGGCAGCAAAGGCTTCCACCTAACTTTTTCACTTTCATAATAAATGCATGCGAACTTTTAAATTCTTGCCTAAAATTCTTAAGATAACTACCTTTCATTGCCTTCATATAATCATTTCTATTACTTGAAGAGGGAATCTGGAGAGCTACACAGTTAAAAACTTCTTAAAGTTTCATATTTTCCGCTTTAACAAAATATTTTCGCGAAGAATTTTTTTTTTCTGTTTTTTTTTGAAGATTTCACGTTTTACTTTCATTATTTAAAATTATTTTTTATTTAATTAAAATCTCTAAATGCGACTATTTTACTCTGCGGCACCGCAAAAGCATAGATTAAGATTCCTACATATGTCTACTCTTGGAATGCAGGAGTTCAAATGATGTGCAAGGTGAATAATTTTTCAGCTTAAATGACGAAGCTCTGTTCAATGGGCATTAATTTGGTGATAATATTAACCCACCGTTGGGCACCCAGACTGGTTTTTTCGACTTTGGGCGTGAATTGAAGTATTTCTATTTTAGTGCTAACAACTTGAGTTGCTTCCTAAAATTTAATTTTCTGTATTCGATGTATGGATATAACCTTTTTAAAAGGTATTATCGAACAAGACAAAAAAGGCCACAACCGGGTGTTCAACCGAAGGTTTTAAAAAAAGTGTACTATGGAGAGTTAACTATGACTCTTTTTTCTTTTGATTTTTTTTTAACTCTTTTTGATATGTGACATTTCTAACATTTTAACTTTCAGCAGGCAAAAGAAAACTTAGTAAAGTATTGCGTTATTATTTCTAACTAGAATGTAACTGTAATAAATAGCGCTACTAGGTTCCAGATATATCAAGCATTTTCACCGCAATAGACTTGAACACACGATTTATTTTCATCTGAGCTTTGCTCACAACAGAGCTCTCTGCGGAAGTCTTCTTAGGGGGGAACACCACTGTGAACACGTGAAAATTTAGTAATTTTCATGAATTTTTTTTTATAAGTAGGGATGCCTATTTGAGGATCGGATAGATTATAATTTATTTAACATATATTCAACTACACTGACACACATTTTTATTAAAAAATATTAAAAATTACAATTGTTATTAATGACGTCATAAAAGACTGATGCACCCGGGTGGCCACGATGCAGCGGTGAAAAATCATCTGAATGCAAAAACCCAAACGAATTCTTAATCTACAGGGTTAAGTGTTGCCAACTTCACACTGCTTGTATCTGTAAAACAGCTCATGACATCAACGTCAAAATTGTTCTAATGACAGTTCAATATATTGTTGATAAGCCATCAAAAGCATTTGCGTCTCAGTTTTGTTGAATTTTTTTTTTCTGTCACGGAATTCTAACGTAATAGTGAGATTGCGTTATATTTGGCAGAAAAATCACAACCAGCCATTGTTAGTGAGCTCAGTCACCCCAAAGTGAATAAAATGTTTGTGTATCGCACTATAAAACGTTACAATGATACTGGTAGTATTACAAAACGCTATGGAGGTGGACCAAAAAAAAAACCGCAACAACGCCAGAAATGGTTCGGAAAGTGAAGGCTCGACTTGAACGAAATCCACGTCGAAGTGGAAGAAAAATGGCCAAAGAACTGAAAATATCGCAAGACCGCTTTCGACGCATATTGAAAAATTAGCTCAAGGTCAAGGCTTACAAGTTCCAAAAAGCACACGATCTTTCACCCCAGCAAAAAAAAGTTCGGTGCGAAAGAGCAAAGGAGTTGTTGCGCTTGCACGAACGTGGCGAATTTCTTAACATTGTGTTTTCTGATGAAACAAATTTCGCAATTGAGCAGTTCATAAACCCTCAAAACGATCGTGTTTACTTGACCGAACGCTCATACGAGAATTTGAGCTTACGTATAGCCACTCGAAGCAATTTCCCGTCGCAAGTAATGATTTGGGCCGCAGTGACCGCTTATGGACGCTCTCCAATCGTTTTTATCGAGCCTGGTGTCAAAGTGAAAGCGACTTATTATCGGGAAAAGGTTTTAGAAGCTGCTTTAGAGCCGTGAACACGCAAACATTTCGGTCGTAGACCATGGACGTTCCAACTCGGACTCGGCACCGTCTCATAAAGCTCGTGTGAACCGTGAATGAAAAAATGGTTAAAAAATCATGCTCCACACTTCATTTCGTCCACACAAAGGCTTTCGAATTCGCCAGACGCAAATCCGATGGACTATTCCATCTGGTCCATTTTGGAGAGCAAGGTGAGGACTAAAAAATATGCCAGTATGGATGCGCTGAAAAAACCGATTATACGAGAATGGGCCAATATACCTCAATATCACATTCGTGCAGCATGCAACTCATTTTTTGGCCGTTTGAAGGCTATAGTCTAGGCAAAAGGTGGTGATATCGAACTAAAGTGAATATTCGTATGTTGAAATTATTATAATTTTTGAACAATTTTGTTTTTGAAATCAATAAAAACTAACTTCACAAAAGTTACGGTTTTTGAACAGGTAACACTTTATATCGTTCACCCTGTATACATCAATGGCTATCGTCGTACATGGCGTTTTTTTTTTTTATTTATTTTTTTTTTTTAGAAAATGGTTGGTGCAGGTTTGAAGAATGAGTTTATGTCTTTACCCTTTTTTTTGTTTTCGAAATGCTTGAAAAAATATAAATTTTTGGAATTTTTCAAAACGGCTATGTACGACTGTAGCCAATACATGTACAAAAATAAAAAAAAAAAATTAAATTGGTTCATAATTCTTCGAGAAATCGATTCCACCGTGTTCAGAAAAGTCTTTTTAAGAAAAACGAGTTTAAAGTCAACGGTCGAGCGCATCGGCTAATATAAACCGGGTCGTTGTAACTCACTACCTGCACTTATTGAATTGGATATAACTTCGTCAATTTTCCAGATTTTAAGTTAGAATTTTTTTACATATTTTTGAATATATCTACTTTAAGAAAATGCAAAACAAAAAAAATCGATTTTTTTGAAAAATCACAGTGGTGTTCCCCCTTAAGCAAAGATGGTCGTCATTCGACTAAGAATCGCGTTTTTGCTTTGCTTGATTTATATTAGTATTTTTTTTTTTTATAACAGAGAAACTATAGTTTTGGTGGAAATTAAGGAAAATATAATTTTCCGTACAAAAGCTCGTCAAAACAAGCCCAGTTTAATAGCACCGCTTTAGTCTGTACAATTCCGTCTCTAGCAGCGCCTGAAAGCAACTTACGTTTGCATTTGTACTGAGCGAGGCTGCCACTGTTAACATAACATTTTCTGTTAGGCCAGCGCAGTTGAGTTAATATCTGTTATGTTTTTAAGGTAATAGAGCAATAGAGATACCTTCGGAATAAAATAAAATAATAATAAATATATAATAAATAAAAAAAATAAATGGATGTCGTGAAGAGTTTGTACGGTATGATGTCACAGTAGAGTTAACGCCGTTATTCAGTGAGTGCGGCCAAACTCATTGCTCTAAAAATCTATTTAGTATTAAAGCTACTATTTATTATTGCTATTTTTCCACCCCCTTACATGCAAAAAAAAACAAAACAAAAATAATTATTGCTATTATTGCGATTCTTTTTCGTTGCTCTTGTTTTTTTATGCTTTTAATAACTGGAACTTGTAAGAAAAAATGGTGTGATTTTCTGAAACTCTCTAAAATACGTTTCTGGAATTATAAGCTAAGGCCAACTATTTTTCTCCAGTTTACCTACCTATTCACAAATTGTAGTAAGTTGGTTGAAATGAAGTAGTACGAAAAAGAAAAAAGGAAAAAGTTAAAAAAGAAAATAAAGAGTAAAATAAAATTATAATTAGAAGAAATGAAATAATATAAAAAATAAATAAAAAGTGTGCTACAAAAAATAAAGCTTAAAATAAAACTAAAATTTCCCCCTTTATATTACACCTTTTCCACGTTATGGTTTGAATGAAAAGCTCAACATTTCATCAAAAATAAATAAAGTGAAATAATATAAAAAGAATTTTATTATATAACAACTTTGCACACATGTCTTGCACCAATAGCAAAAATTTTTCTTCAACATTTTACCAAACCCAGCATTCACCAATTTCCGGCACACTTTTCCTTTTTCACATTTTTCTACTTTTTTTCTAAAATCGTCGCCCCAACCGCTACGCCAACAAACTAAAATTAATTTGATCAAATCAAATATTTCACCATACGCCACAAATTGGTGAAACCTACACAATTTAACCAATACTTCGGTCGAAAACCAGACTACCGCTTATCCCTGGGCAACGCCGGTACCGCCGCCGCCATGCAAATGCCGCCGCCACCCTCAATGGCGAGTATGCCAACGTCGGCGTACATCAGCGGCGGCATCGGCATCAACTATTACACCGCCACGCAGGCATCGGTGGCGCTGAAGAACAATGTGTTGGCATACCAGCAACAGCAGCAATTGCTACAACAACAACAACAGCAGCAGCAACAGTTGCCGCAAGCAGCAGCGCAGACAGCAACGCAGCAAGTAATACTAACACAACTACAACAACAGGCGCAGGCACAGGCACAGGCACAGCAACAACAACAACAAGTCGCAGCTGATTCGGGAATGCGGCGTCGTTTGTTTGCCGGTTTTCGTCCATTATCGGGATTGGGACGTTTACGTTCGCGTTCATCGCAACATCGTTCGATATCATTGCCCGAAAGTAATTACAACAATAGCGTGCCAACTATTTAGAACTTTTGAGACTCTCTCACTCTTGCATCATTGGTATACTACTTAAATACTTGTGCTCGTACTTTGCCTACTTACTTATGTACTTAAGTACTATTCATTTCGATACACTCCAGCTCACTTGATGATTGTGGAAAGTGTTATTATTTTTATACTTTTTTTTGTGTTTTTTTTTTTTGTTTTTTTTCTTCGGCTGGCTTTTCATTAATTGTGTGTGTTTTAAAATATATTGGAATGCCACTTTTCTGCTAAAAAACTGTGGCCTGTGCAATGGCATCACTCTTCACGCCATTAGAGCCGCTTTTTCTGCTATTTTCTACTACTATTTTGAATTATAGGTGTATCTACGTGTATCCGAGTGTATTCTATGTTCACAGTGTATAGCGAAAATTCTCAACAAAAATGTATTCTATGCGATGTACCTACATGGATATGTTGACTTATTGATATGTGTGTAATTTTTACTTTCAAATAACAGAAGCCACTTTTACTTTTTTTTTTAATTAATTTTTGAGCCAAATTTATTTTAAATTCATTAAGTTCAATTTTCATAATTTACGCATCACTACAAGTAATATACTTTAATTTGCACTATCGATGAATTTTTTTTTGTAGCAAGAAAATCAAATTCATATTTATATTTGTATAAAAGTATCGAGGCATGAAATAATAATGTGAGTACCCACTTCAGAGATTTCAGAGCATTCTAAACCGCCGTGAAAGCACAAACACTGCAAGTGGCGAGCCGTAGCGAACTTCCAGAAACAAATACTTCACTGCTCTCTTCACATAACAGCTCTCTCGCCTCATATCTGTAACTTACATTGATCGCGGCTTAACAGCTACTCGTATATGCTACGAGCCAGATATAACTTAGCAGCGGAAATTCGCGGTCTACGCCGTACATTTACGCTTTAACACTATTACACATGCTCTGTAAAACATATCTGCATATGTAGTTAAGTTGAATAAATGTCAGTGATTGCCAGTGCTCCGATTGAGCTTAACATTTTAGCAGCTGAAACTTGGTGACTATATTTAGCTAGCAGAGCTGCACATATTTCTATGTAAAGGGGGTTATCTGCATGCAAAGGCGGTTATCAGCAAATTCGTGCATGTGACGAAAATAGGGGAAGAGTTAACAGTGCTTTTCAAAGCTGTTAAGCGGTTAAGCTACTGTAGCGGGGGAAAAGAAGCGCATTTTGGGAGCGAAAATGAAATTATAAAAAATTAAAAACACAACCCTTAGTATGTATATATATGTATATGACATAAATTATATATATATATATTTTTTTTTAATTTTTTATGCATGCGTTAATAAAGCGCGGAAGAAAGTTGTTTCACGCTGGAAATAGCCGCATTTAATTATAGATAAGATATATTAAGAAAAAAATTGTTTTTGTTTTTTTTACATGAATTAATAAAGCGTGGAAAAAAGTTGCTTCACGCTGAAAAGCTTTATTTAATAATCAATAAGATATATTAAGAGAAAATTTATGAAAAAGTTTTATTTTTTTTTTGTGTTTATAAAAACTACTTATAAGGTACACATGTGTTGAAATGGCATCACCTACGTTATACAGACTAAATGTCCATTCATTGAACCATAATTTTTTTTACTTCCTTCACTTCGGAATAAAAGAGAACACATTTCAACGTTTCAATACATATTTTCAATAGTATAGAAATCAGTTGAAAAGCGGAAAAATGATTATACGTCGAGAAATATGAGTATATCGATTACATGAAAAATGTTTTTTTATTTATTTTTTGATCAAGAAGTACTTACATTTTAATTTCTTAGCGTCGTTTTTTTTTAATTAATCCCTCGTACTTCAATTTTGCTTTTTCACACACTTGCCCTAAAGTGAGATTATTTCAAAATGTCATGAAATCATAGACAATTTTTTTTGCGTTTTTTGCAAAATATATTTTTGATGGATTAAAATATAATAGTTTGAATTATTTTATAGTAATTAATTTGGAAATGAAATTGAATCAAAACTGCAATACGATATATGCGCACATATGCGGTAAAGCATTAAATAACATGGCCATATAACATTTATTCACCGAGGAAATCTTTTTTAAGGCCCTCGGCTCATTTGAAATAGCGTTTTTTGCGTGTTCTTTAAAAGCATCTGAAATGGAAACAAAAAGAGATTTTTTATTATTGCTTTGAGTATTTTATTTCTTGAACCATTGATAAAAAACATAATTTTTTTTTTGGCCATGCCAATCTTTCCCAACTCTTGGAAGAGAGCCAAAATCACACCAATTAAGAAAGCGAATGGGGACTACCGCCCGATTGCAATATTGCCGCTCTTATCTAAAGTTCTTGAGCGTATTATGCATCGCCAAATAAACACATTTTTGAATAACAACGCCTTGGTGAATACATTGCAGTCGGGGTTTAGATGTAGTAGGAGCTGCATCACAGCACTCCCAAAAGTGACTGAGGACATAAGGCTCAACATTGACAAAAAGCATGTGACTTTTCTAACTCTACTTGATCATTCCAAGGCATTTGACTACGTAGACTATAATCTTTTAATCTTGAAGCTTAAAAACTTATTTAGCTTTTCAACGTCGGCTTTGACTCTTATTAGATCGATTATCGATTGAAAGCAGTATATGGTGATAATACCATATCAAACTTTCTACCTGTAAGCAGAGGTGTACCTCCAGGCTCTATCCTTGATCCTCTTTTATTTGTCTTGTACATTAACGATTTGTTTAGTGTGATTAAATATAGTGATGTTCATGTATATGCTGATGACGTTCAATTATATGTTAGTTGTATTGATATTTGCATAAGTAATATGAATTCTGGCCTGAGCCTCACAAGCAAGTGGGCTTCTGACCACGAATTAATTCTTAATCTTGATAAGTCCCAATGTATCGTTATATACAAAAAATATATCAAGCTCGATGGCTATACAGAAGTCAAACGAAATGGCGATGTGATTAAATATGTGGACATTGTTAAAAATTTAGGGGTTACAATATAACTTTGACATGGAGCAACCACATCTTTACTGCCATAGGCAAAGGTTATGTTATGCTCCGAAATTTATAGACAACTCAACATTTTACATCAGTAAACTTTCGACTGCTACTAGCTAAAACGTATTTGTTACCAACGTTACTGTATGGTTGTTAAGTAAGGAGTTATATACTCCTTGTGATAGTGTGTGTCGTAGTAAGCTTAATGTTTTGTATAACAACATTGCAAGATACGTTAACTGTAAAAAACGTTATGACCATATTTCTGTTTTTGCGAAAAAAATTGCTTCCATATCCTTTTACGACTTGCTTAGGCTTGAATGTTTAGTTTTACTCAAGAAGATCATAAACACTCAGGAACCCAGATATCTCAAAGATCGACTTATGTTGTCAAAGTCCTGCCGTTCGTTAAACTTGGTCCCGATGAAATGCAGTTGTTTGGTGACGTCAACTTTGTGTTCTCTGTCCGTCTTTGGAATACCTTACCGTACCTGGACTCGCAGGTGTCTGAAATCAAAAATACAAAATGGTTCGTGTTCAGTATAAATGTCATTATCGTGTGAACTACGTTCTTAAAAAAAAAATTTGGCAAAGTGGTGTACGTTCAAAAGGAAAAACCTTTTTTTTGATTTTAAAGGTCCGAAAAAAATACTACAATTTTTTTCCCAAATAATCGTAGTTCATATAATAACAACATCAATTCTACGTAATTTAAATTTTACTTCATTAAAATCGGTTCAGTAGAACCGGCTTTATCTGCGTCCATTCTCCATGTGAAGACTATATTTGATGCCTGACAACTTTTTGAACGAATCTCGTATGGCTAAAAAAAAGTTTTTGTTTTTTAACAATGGATCAAAAAATAAAATACTCAAAGCAAAAATAAAAAATCTTTTTTCTTTGTATTCAACGGTGGAATACCATGGCGCTTTGTGGATTTTCATCCCAGCACTTTAATAAAAGTTAAACAAAGCTCTTAAAGCTGGAATATAATTTAAAAACCTCACCGCCATATTGGATTTACTATTTTAAAATTTCTCGCAACTGACTCCAACATTTTGAGCAGGGTTCTTAAAAGCTCTATGATTTTCAAAAACCACATTCGCCATATTGACGAATTGACTATTTTGAAATTTGAAAATTGGGCATTTAAGACTTTAGAAAATCCCACTTTATAAAATGTAAATATTGTTCCAAACCTCCCCACGTCCCATAGTCGATCCACCATTTTGAATTTTTGCCCACCGTGCATTAAATATATTTGTTTTGTAACTTAAGCCACTCAGGAGCACAAAGCTCGTTATTTAAAAAAAAAAAAAAAACTATTTTCAAAACGAAGTACCCTTACGCACAGCACAGTAAGCCTTTCACTTACAAAGCGTACGCAAATTAGTAGAATTTTTAACCTATTACGCATTTGAAGTGCTGGTTCACTTTCGAAATAAATGGGTTTCAGTGCACTGCGCTATGCTCTGCTAGCTGTGCTATGACGAGTGCTATTCTCTTTTAGGAGGTATATAGAGTTTGCCAACAAGCCAAGTGGTACTTCTTATAAACATTTTTATGAAATATTGTCTAATTTGAAAAAAGAAAAAAAACAAACAAAAAATTGCATGGAGACTAAGCCTTCACATGCTCGCATTTGTTCTCAATGACTCTCTGAACGAGCGGCGGTACCACCACCAAAGAAGATGTATTTGCAAAATTAAAAAATTATTAAATAAAAATGTGTGTGTTCATATTAAATGCACTCATACATATATGTGCATGTATGCATGTGTAAGTCTTCCTCGCTATTTTGATTTACCCGGGCACAAAACTCACTTAATTATGTCAGAAAACACTCCGATGGGGAGAACAACTGCGCGTGCCAAGCGTGGAAAAGCATGAAAGGCGTATATCAAATTGAAAATAATTATGAAAAATCTCTAAAATTAAAAGCAGTCGCTCACAACTACGCAGTATACGCCGCTAATTTTTCAAATTCACACTCCAAAATTTACATTTGGCCGCTTTAAATGGTTTACGGGGCGTATGAGTGCTATAAATAAATTAGAAGCAACTCACAGACTGGTGGCATACCCGCTCACAATGATTGCAAACATGCCAGCAAAAATATTTAAACAGCTATGCACAACAACAACAAACAATTAATGGTAATAAAATACTATTTGCAATACAGTTTGGGCGAAATAAAGAAGGCATGCGTAGGTATTTGAGTTGGTACGAGTGTGTGAAGTGGAAGTGGTGTTTTTTTATGTCTAATAGTTTTGTGTTTTAAAAACAGCTGATTTGAAAAAACTCTAATTACAACTTCTAAAACAGCTGCGAAATATCAAAACAATCAACGTCATTTCGAACGCGTTAGTGCAAACTAGCATTGGATGCAGCATTTCTTGTTCTTCTTCTCATGAAAGTTTCATTATTTTTTATTCCCAATAGATATTAGCAGTTATTGTTCGGCAATATTGCCATCAAAAATTCCCCTAAACCGCTAAATTATTAGAATTAAATTTAGTCGTCAAGCCGCATTAGTTCCACTTAATTCCTGAGTTAATTCCGAATTAAGTCGTTAATCTCTATTAACGCTAGGCTACAGTGCAGTTATGACTGTGGTAACCAATTCGCTTAATGTGATGTGAAACCAAGATTGCTTAGCTTTACACATCAAGCGGTGCCCAACGCCTTGATGTCTGGTCCAAAATGTTTGCTTCATACCACACACTTAGATAGATGATCCATGATCGTCTTGACCCCATTATACAAGAGAAAAACATAATTCCCTCCCACCAGTTTGGATTCTGGCATAAACATTCGACCATTCAACAAGTGCACCGAGTAACTAACAAAATCATTAATGAAATTGATAAGAGAAACTGCTGTGTCGCAACTTATCTCGACGTATCGAAGGCTTTTGACCGCGTATGGCACCCTGGACTCCTATATAAGTTAATACAAATATGCCCATTTAACTACTATCTATTACTGCGAAGTTACCTAAGCAACCGGTGCTTCTATGTTAAACAGCAGGACGAATGTTCGGAGGTATTAAAAATGGATTCCGGAGTACCACAAGGCAGCATATTGGGACCATTGTTGTATATAATTTACACATATGACATTTCTATCCAAATGAAGGCAGCATGATTGCTATCGTACCTTCGCCGACGACACAGTATTAATTACGTCGGCTAGGAATATAAATGTCGCTTCATCGAAATTAAAAAAAAATCTAATTGACACAATGTTGACTTGTTTCACAAAATGGGGAATCCAAGTAAGCGCAGACAAAACGGTCCAAGTAATATAATATATACCAACCGCAAACATGACCATCGTACACATCGTACATCGTACATAACACAGTCATCACTCAAAACTTGGCATGATCATTGATGCCAAACTGATCTGGAAGGACCACTAAGTGAAAAACAGATTCGGATAATTGTATTGTCTACTCAACAAGAACACAAAACTGTCAGTATACAACAAACTACTAATATTGGGTAGTCGAAAAAGTCTTTTCGTATTTCTAATCAAACTTCAACTCATTTTTTTTTATACTTAATGGTCTATGGATAAGTTCGTGCGGTTTTACAACAGATGGCGTAACTTGATTATTATTCCATCGATCCACATTTCCAAACATTCATTGGAGAGCTACTGTCGTAAGGCACAAACGTCAGTATAAGTTTTTTATTTGAAGCGTAAACAACAATATTTTTACCACACTTGAAAATGTCGAATTTCGTGCCAAATAATGTGTTTTTGCGGGGAATTCTTTAATATGAAGAAAAAAGCAGCCGAAAGTCATCGTATCTTGGTGGAAGTTTATGGTGAGCATGCTCTAGCTGAGCGAACGTGCCAGAAGTGGTTTGCACGCTTTAAAAGTGGTGATTTTGGCCGCGCCGCCAAAGTTCATGGATACCGAATTGGAGGAATTGCTCGATCAAGATCCGGCTCAAACGCAAGAAGAGGTTGCAAAAACTTTGGGAGTTGATCAATCAACCATTTCCAAACATTTAAAAGCCATGGGAATGATCCGAAATTCAAATTTCGAAAAAAAACCGCACGAACTTATTCATAGTCCTATTATAATGAACTTTATTAAGCCAAATATGTACCATTTTGATCGACCACCTTTTACCATTTGTCTTCTATAGACATTATTCCATCAGTGTAAAACTTTTGTGGTTTCTCGGCGATAAACTGCGACAAGTAAATTTCACAGGCTTCTCTTGAAGCCAACTTTACTCCATTAAGGGAGTTCTGCATTGACCGAAACAAATGGTAGTCCGATGGTGCAAGGTCAGGGCTATATGGTGGATGCATCAAAACTTCCCAGCCAAGCTCTCCCAGTTTTTGCCGAGTCATCAAAGATGTATGTGGTCTAGCGTTGTCCTGATGGAAGACGACGCCCTTTCTACTGATCAGTTATGGCCGTTTTTTTCGATTGCTTGCTTCAATCTCATCAGTTGTTGACAGTAAAGTGTAGAATCGTTCGAGCTGGCTGGATGATTCCTTTCCAATCCCACCAAATGCACAGCATAACCTTTCGAGGCGTCAATCCTGGCCTTGCTACCATTTGTTGAGCTTCACCACCCTTGCACCATGATCTTTTTCGCACATAATTGTCGTATTTGATCCACTTTTCGTCTCCTGTTACCATTCGCTTCAGAAATGGTTCGATTTCATTTCGTTTCAGCAAAGAATCGCAGATGTTAATTCGGCCCATTAAATTTTTCACAGACAATTCATGTGGTACCCAAACATCGAGCTTCTTTTTGTAACCAGCCTTTTTAAATGGTTCAAAACCGTTTGATGATGAATGTTTAGTGCCTTGGCGATGTCATGGCAGCTTATGTGACGGTCCTGGTCAATCTTTTCTATAATTTCATCGACTTTTTCAACGATAGGTCGACCGGAGCGAGGTGCATCTTTCACATCGAAATTTCCGGAACGGAAGCTAGCGAACCATTCTTGTGCTACGCGAACTGATACAGTATCGTCTCCGTAAAGTTCACAAATTTCATTGGTGGCTTGGGTGGCATTCTTCCCTTTTTTATACAAAAATTTCAAAATATAGCGAATTTCTTCATTATTTTCACTCATTTTTGAACAGCTATAACTTTTTTTCAACTTCTCCGAGTTTAATTTTTTTTTTTGATTAAATGAAGCTTAAAATGTCACCTTTCTAACACCATATGATATGACACAATGTGATTGGTAGCACTGGAGATAGATGACTCCAACGACATCTATTGACAAAATACGAAAAGACTTTTTCGACAATATATGTATAAGACCATGATAATACCCATCTGGAGATACGGCATAGAACTATGGGGGCCAGCAAGCAAATAAAATATACAAATAATTCAACGACTTCACTCAAAAATCTTTAGGACTATCGTTAATGCGCCCTGGTATATAACAAATGAAGACTTACACCGCGACCTAAAAATTCATCCCATAAAAGACGTAATCCAGAAATGCATCACTCGAACAAAATGGTACAAAAATACCGCACATGGAGCTGACGCAGAAATTAAGACTAAAGCGAATCACACCAACAGCATTAACAGATACCAAAGCTATTTTGACAAACTATTACTAAGTACATATATTATTGTTGCTAATATATAAAATCTTACATGTTGTTTAAATGCTGGTTTCAAGTAACAACTCATCTCCCACCCAAGCTATAAAAATTACTAAGTGTCCAGGGGCAGATACAATAAAATTGTGATGTAAAAAAAAAGAACAAAACACGGTAGGTAGGTAAATGAAATGGCTGTAGTACCACACTAACTCTGCCATTTTGAGACCTCGAACGGGTAGATATCTACAGCCAACGAGAGCTGTTGATGTAAAGGAGAAGATTGATGGAATCTAGGTTGGTGCACTGCCACAGACTGTCGAAGAAAGCAGCATCCAGTGACCTTAATCGTCTAGCTGCCAAACCCGTACATTTAAAGAGAAAGTTCTCCACCGTCTCCTTTTCTGAAAGGTCACCACAGCTACTGCAATGCGGGTTAGTTGGTAAACCCAGCTTTTTCATGTGTGTGCTGATCGTTCAATGACCGGTAATAAAGGGTGATTTTTTAAGAGCTATAGGAAAGTTTTTCAAAAAAACACACGAAAAATTCAGAAAAATGCATGAAAATTTTATTTAAAACGATAGTACCGTCCATATAATTTAATGTTTGAATATTATTTCATGCAAATGGTGACCGCGACTGCGCTTCAAATGGTCCATCCGCTTAATCCAATTTTGGCGTACTCTTTCCAATGTTTCGGCCGGTATCTCATATATAAATGATTTAATGTTATCTTCCAATGCGTTAATTGAAGCAGACTTGTCTGAATAGACATGAACTTTAACATAGCCCCACAAGAAATAATCTAAAGGCGTTATATCGCACGATCTGGGTGGCCATTTGATAGGTCCCGAACGTGAAATAAAATGTTCACCGAACTTGCCTCTCAACAAGTCCATTGTTACGCGTGCTGTGTGGCATGTGGCACCGTTTTGCTGAAACCACATGTCATGCAAGTCAAGCTCTTGCATTTAGGGCAAAAAAAAATTGGATATCATTTCACGGTAGCCCTCACCATTCACAGTTACATTACGATTCGCAGCATCTTTGAAGAAGTACGGTCCAACGATACCTCGAGCCCATAAACCGCACCAAACTGTGACCTTTTCTGGATACATTGGTAGCTTTTGCAATTCTTCTGGCTGATCTTCACTCCAAAATCGACAATTCTGCTTATTTACGTACCCATCAATCCAAGAATGAGCTTTGTCGCTGAACACAATTTTTCGATAAAAAAGTGAATCTTCGGCCAACTTTCCAAGAGCCCATTCACCAAAAATTCTGCGTTGCGGTAGGTCGTTCGGCTTCAATTCTTGCACCAGCTGTATTTTGAAAGGCTTCACACCTAAATCCTTTCACAACATTTTCTACGTTGTTGAGTAACAGAGGCCTAATTGCTGTGAACGGCGACGAATCGATAATTGATGGCCATCATCAACACTGGCCGATGCAGCTGGGATATTTTTTTCAGTTCGCACTCTACGTAAGCGTGTTGGTGGTTTGATGTCCAATAATATAAATTTGGTTCTAAATTTAGTCACAATAGCTCGAATAGCCGCTTCAGTGGGTCGATTAAACTGACCATACAATGGAAGAAGCGCGCGATAAACTTTCTTAACAGAACACGCATTTTTATAATAAAATATAATTTATTATTATTATTAAATTTTAATAAAAAAAAATAAAAAATGATTTGCAAGCGTTGTCCGTGTGTAAGACGATTCATGGTTAATTTATAGACCAAACTGAAGATGTTTGACAGTGAAACAAAACACGAAACGTGCGCCAGCTGTTTAAAAACATAATAGCTAAAAAATCACCCTTTATCTTCATATAGTTCGGTTTGGGCTGATCTAGACATGGCCATGTGACTTATACTTTTTGGAACTAAGAATTAAAAAAAAATTCCTTTTGATAAGAATGGCCTATAATGGCCTTATCACGTCCTTGACATACAGCAAGTGATGCATATGAAATAACCATATCATAATTTATGGCAAATGAAAGCTCGCAAAAGCCATTGTCGTTGTTTTAGTTTGAAAGTTTTCCTTTCAAGCTGTTGCACAGTAGCGCGCGGACCACTTTTTCTGTACTAATCTTGTAATAACTATGAAGTTATGTTATTTTAACTAAAAATTGTGAGAATTTCACAATAAAAAAGATAAATACTAAATATAAATTTTAAATTGTACCGACCAAACAAGTACTACAGCCATCTACCGGTCACTACAGCCATCTACTGAGAAATTAATATAATATTACTTTTTCTTCTTCTATTCTTCGGGTCACTTGCTATGTTATCGGTGACTGAATAATAAACAAACGATTTTTGAGACACCACCAGAACAAGACCACCGCCACTACCGCTCATTGACCCGTCCATATTGAAATACCTTTTATTGTATATTAATAAAAACATCAAAGACAAAAAAATTGCAACAACAAAAAAATTCGAAACAATTTCTATAGATGCCTTATTTGGTTACGTAAGATATTTTTAGTAGCTAAAAAAATATTTCTTTGCCTTTTGTACGCACCCTGACATCTAAGCCACTTAAAATATTTTAAAGAAATATAAGTAAAATGACAAATTCAATGAACTGAAAATAAGGCAAAAGAAAAAAACGCAGGAAACACGCAAAGAAAGTGTAAAAAACAGCAAACGTAAAAAAACGAAAGCATTCCAAAGCAAAAGGCTTCTGAGGCAGCTAAAAATAGACGCATGACAAATACGAGCATAAGCCAGTCGCTCACTAAAAAAAAAAAAAAACAAAAACAAAGTTAAACGGTATACGAGCTAAAGCATAAAAAATTAAAGTGCATTTAATTAAATGAATGCCATTTGATATAATAAACCCTTCGTCCTTGAAAATGGCTGGCTAATTTAATGTAAGTGCTGAAATAAATTTTCTTTAATGTTTCGTGCCAAGTTTCATGCGTTAATTTACTTGCCATGTAATGCCGCCCACATTTTAAGCACCGAAACGCAGTTGCTAAATTTATCTAATTTATGTGCGGCTCAACGGTTACTTTAAATCAGAGATGAGAGAGAAAATGAGGAATAAAATAAGAGTTAAAAAATAATGAAGATTACATATGGCGGTGTGCCGGTTGAAGCGAACTGAGAAAGAAAAATACAAGTATTTCTACCCACTTTGTCTTTTATATTGCATTTGCATGTATGCGCATGTATGTGTATGTGCGCTGCAAGTTACTTTTGGTGCTATGCTTCTCTTTGAATTCTTCTTTCTCCTTTGTGCATTTATTTGCATACGAATTTGGTTTTTATGCTTTTTTTCGCCGTTGTTGTTTCTGGCGGAGCATTAATGCTGTCACAGTCATTTCCACTTCCGTAACTCGTTTCCTAAGTACTTCCTGCATTTTGTATATTTATGTATTTAACGTTAGTTATTATTTGTTTGCGGTTATGCTCTTCATAGTACTAGTAAAAATACATGAATATTTAAAAAAGGATGTTGGTTAGGTTAGGTTCGGTTGAATGGGTGTCAGCCGACATCCGACTAGGCGTGAATGGTCGCATTGTGATGCCATTGGAGCTCGTCCTTTACACTCCTGTGTCTTTTCTGTACCAAGCTGTGGATTAAGTAAATTTTTGTTAATTTTGGGAGCCCTATTTGTGAGACCTCTTCAAATGCTGTGAAGAAAGGTGAATCCGAGCGTGGGAAGCCTTTTTCTGTAGAGAGCAAGTCATTTGCACGGCAGGTGTTTCAACATTTCGCCTTCTTAAATATCTCGATAAAAGTAGTTGTGTGGTACCGCCAGTCTACTTGCATGCCTTTCAATTAGTTAATTCCCTTTTAGTACCCCCATCGTGTTTCTCATATCCTGTCTTCTAAGGTAGGTAGGTAGATGAAATGGTTGAAGTGCCAGTCTGACACTCTTGAGACCTCCAACAGGCAGATATCTACAGCCAGCCAGAGCTGTTGATATAATGGAAAAGATTGATAGGATTTAGTTTTTTAAGATTTAATAGCGATTTTGAGCGGTTGTGCTTCCATTCTGGTCAAGTTTACCTGCTTATTTGGCAAACAGATGAAAAGCCATTAGCAGTATTGATAGATTGTCTACTTATTAATAATTTACGCGTAGCTAAGGAAATTGGTATTAGTACATTACTGTGAGTGAACATTTAGTGTTGTACCTTTCCTTCCAAGCTCATCTGCTTTAAAATTAACTTCTATACTTCTATAGCCTGGCACCAAAAATAGGTTTATTTTTAAACATTGCGATGCTTCGCATAATAATTTCTCGCATTCAACTACCGCTTTGGACGAGCGTTTTACTGACTCCAGCGACTTCAGAGTTGTCTGACTGTATGCGTAGGTCTATGCTGTTTCTTTATTGGCGCGATAGCCGCTTACACGATTTTGGTCGACTATAAGAAAGCGCGCAAGTATTTTCCTTCAAGTGAAGTCAAGTCCTTCTCCACCTGATCTCTCCAACGCAGAGGAGACTTATCTCTTCCTCTGCTACCACCAGCTGATACCATATCGAATACCTTCAGAGCCAGAACATTTGTATCCATTCGGTCGACATGACCCAGCCAATGAAGCCGCTGGATCTTTATTCGCTGCGCTATGTCTATGTCGTCGTATATCGTCGTAAAGCTGATACTGTTCATCGTTCTCTCATCTGCGATACTCGCCGTCACTAACGTGTCAAGTTCCAAAAATCCTGCGCAGAATCTTTTTCTCGAACACTCTAAGTGCCGCCCTATCGGATATTCTCATCGTTCAAGCTTCTTATCATACGTTAGGACGGGCATGATGAGAGTCTTGTAGAGTGCTAGTTTTGTTCGTCGAGAAAGGACTTTACTGCTCAGTTGCCTACTTAGTCGAAAGTAGCACTTGTTGGCAAGAGAGATTCTACGTTCAATTTCAAGGCTGACATTGTTATCGGTATTAACGCTGGTTCCTAAGTATACGAAGTATTTTAAAACCTCGAAATCAAAACTGTCAACAGTGACGTGGGTGCCGATATGCCAGTGCGCCGACTGTTTGTTTGAAGACAGGAGGTACTTCGTTTTGTTCTCGTTCACCACCAGACCCATTCGCTTTGCCTCTTTATCCAGTTTGGAGAAGGCAGAACTAACAACGCCGTTGTTAAGGCCGATGATATCGATATCATCGGCATACGCCAACAATTGTACTCTCTTATAAAATATTGTGCCTGAGCGATTAAGTTCTGCGGCCCGTACGATGCTCTTCAACATCAGGTTAAAGAAGTCACTCGACAGCGAGTCACCCTGTCGGAAACCTCGTTTGGTATCAAATGGCTCGGAGAGGTCTTTCTCAATTCTGACGGCGCTACTGATGTTGAGCACCGTCATCTTGCATAGCCGTAGTAGATATATACTTCAATTTAATTTAGGGTTGCCTTCTTTAAGAGTAATAAGTCCGCTATGTAGGGCGTTAATTTCTGCCTGAAAAGCACTATAGTGATGAGGCAAGCGAAAGGATGCACTGTTACTTAGCTTTTCAGAGTAAACTCCCCCATTTACCTGCTCGTCAAGCTTAGATTCGTCAGATAAGATTTGATTATACTTTCGTGATTTACCGTACCACTTTCCCAGTCATCTTTAGAAGGGAACATTGTGGTAAAGCGTTGACTAAAATGGAGCTCTGCACTGTTACAGAAATCTGTAGGTACTGGAATAGTTTATATCGTGTCTAATATAGTAGAATGACCTTTATTGAATGTTTTTAGGAGGGCAAGCACCCTCAGCCTCACTGCTGACCTGGCAGCTAGTTGCTTACTATATAAGTCACTTGGCACCCCTAAAATTTTTCCAAAAATTCTGATTTAAAAGAAATAATACATAATACGGTTATGAAAAAAATTGTTATTTAGGTAATTTAAGATTGATTTGATTGTGCGACATGTTGACCAAAACTTAAGTATTTTCGAGATATTCGATTTTGCAGTTTATTTCGAATAAATAAATATATTTTTTTACCTTAATAAAAAAAAATTCTTTTAAGTATCTGGAACGACCTTCTCGGTAACCCTGTATGCTGGTTGGTATAAAAAGAATGTAAAATAGTTAAGGAAGAAGGTAAAATAGAGAAGAATGTAAAACAGTTAAGGAAGAATGTAAAATAAGAAGGTAAAGGATAATGACCCATAATGGGCAATAAAGTATTCATAAGCATCGATTCAGAAGCTAACTGCTTTTGTCTCATTTCTGAGACATTTATTTCCAATCACCTGTTAACTTTTATGTAAAAACAAGGTAAGCCAAATCAAGAAACAAATTTACATAAACCCGTTTACCACGTTCCCGCCGGCGACCGAATTTGTTATTCTCGGCATCTGGCGGCTCTGTAACTCCAAGATAGTTTCACCGGACGGCGCTGTTGCATTGCATATCGCTCAGCGAGAGCTGCCGACATGCATGCGTTAGATGTAAACTATTTCTCTACTTTTTGGTTAGAAAACTGTTACCAGCATTCTCAGAAAACCGCCACAAAATGATTGTACTTTTGTATAAAATAAAATAAGCCACTTTTGTCACTAAGCAACGCATAGACAAATTATTAAGAAAATATTCTATTCTAAAATATCACTTCGAAAATGTCTGACTTTTTTAACGGTGAAGTGCCTATGCTCAATCCAGTCCCACTCACAGTCGGCCACCAGTGCGTATGAGCAACTTAATGGAAAAAATGTTCTGTTAATCCATGTTATGTATTTGCTTTATTCGCTTTGCTTTTTATTTATTTATTACTTTTTTTCTTGTCTGCTTTTATTATTATTGCATTTGCTGGTCCGCCTGCTCATAAAAAACCTGCTATAAGCGTTAAATATTGCGTGAGCAAATGTGTAAAAAATTTGTTTCGTGTGCATGAGTAGGTAGAAAAAGAGTTTCAGACGCACATAAATAACAGCCGCTTTCACTTTCAAAGTTTTTTCGTACGACATTGAGTAACTCTTTAGCGAGATAAAAATACTGCGACTACTATAAAATTTTTTTTTTTTAATTTTTTTAACAAAATATAATTTAAGTGTGGGGTGTGGAGTTTAGATATAAACTAGAGCTGTCACTTCTATTTAGCGTAAAAGTCACATGCTTACACTTTTGCTCATTCACTTTGATGCGCCAGTCTGCCACACACTTAACTATGGGTTTCAGATGACTGGCAGTGTGCGTTGGATTTTATAGACACGTCCGTCGTGCCATACTCTGTCGAACGCTTGACCTGCATCAAGAAATATGGCTGAGCAATATTGCCGTCGTTCAGAAGCAATGCTGGAACAATGTTGTTTTGCCACACATGCGGCATCGCTTTTCGTTTTAGCAACTCTTCAATAGTTTGGAGAGAGATGGCAGCAGACTTATATATAGGTCTGTATGAAGCTGCCTTGCCTTTATTTTTTCCAGGCTTCGGGATAATTATAATGGTTGATTTTTTCCATTGAGAAGGAGAGTGGCCAACTTGAAGAATTGCGTTAAAAAGCACACTGAGAAATCTAACAGCGCAGTTTGAAGTCTTTACTATCATTTTAGGACAAAGTTCATCACAAAGTCCATCAAAACTGATAGAAGATGACATATCAGCAGAACTTGTGTGTTGTCCAAAAAAATTGCCATAATTTATGTCGGTATGATTAGGCTTTTTATGTACTCGATTTTTGAAAAAAGTAGACTTTAAAAATAATTTAGTTAAAAAGTAATGTATTTAAACCCCCATTTCATTAAAAAAAAAAAAAATAATAAATTAGTTGTCCGAGAATTGTTTGTAAAAACTTCTTGGTAGAAGTAGTCGAATTAATAAACAAAAAAAAAGTTATACTAAAAATGTTTACAAAAGATCAATAATATATTAGATGCAAACAAAAACTCTCCATACTTTCAAATGCATACGGAATTTTTATTTAAGGTGAAAAACCCATATTTAAAAAGTTCTCGAAAATTCTTGTAAGAAGATTTTAGGGATATATCAAAAAACACTTCATCTATACTTCCAAACAAACTTACTATTTTCAATTAACGGGTTACATACGTCCAGCAGCTCCAAAAATCCAATAAAAGAAAAACTGTTTTTAGAAGGAATAACAATAAAAATAAATGTAAAAAAATTATAAAACTAAACTTTATAAAAAAATTATTTTAATTTCTCTTTACAAAAATTAGTGCATAAAAAATGATCTGCCCAAAGTGCAATGAAAAAAACGCTCCACGGTCTCCTTCCATTTCTCCTTAAAATGTTGATGGATCTGTAAAAATAAAAAAAATTCTTGTAAAATAAAGTTGTAGTTGTACTCTGTCCAGCCGGATTTTTGAATTGACTTTTGAGTGTTTTAAATTTTGAAAAATTTTGCAATTTACGGCATTTTAAAAAAAGTATGCGTTTTACCTCATAAATGTCACAATGCTTATACATTTTTTAATAAAAATATCAAAAATCCGGCTCGACAGACTATAACAGACAACTTTATAAAAAACAGTAGCCGAACAGCTTAAGAGCAATATACGTTACTTTGACTTAAAATTTTTTTGTTTTGCGAAACTTGTGCAGGAAAATTTATTCAATACTCCTTTGCAAATTGCATGAACGTTTTGCAGCACCAATGCACTAATGCTTTAACTATTGCTTCATATTTATGTATGGCTGTGTGTTTCTATGTTTTTTTAATGAGCAAAGTTTTTGTAAATACTAAAAAATAAATAAAAAAAATTAGCTCTCAATAAAGTATATTTGTTTTAAATATCATGAGGTGCAAAATGTAAAACTTGCGCCGACAAAGTCATACTCAGTGGCATGCAGCCCGCTTGACTAACAAAAGTTATATCCGAGAACATCCGCCGAACTACTAGCAACTGATTAACTAAGCTTACAGATTAATAAAACACTAATTAAATGCTATAAAAACGGAAAACTAGAAGAACGAAGGGGAAAAAAACTTGGGAACTGCTAACTACCACTAACAAAGTGATAACTAACATTTGTGCACACTTGAATTCAATAATTTTTTCATGCAATTCTCGCAAATCCAATATAGTTGCAGACACCAACTCAAATCCAGCGCGTCCACCTGGCGAGCCACTCATCCTCAATAATAAGAAGATCCTCAAAAATAGCAACAGCGGCAGCAGTGAGCAAGCGCCCACCGACGTGTCTTCGCTGAGTGAACTCGCCGCCGCCAGCAGAGCCACGCCTTCGCTCAGCAGTCGAGGTGCTACACCGGCGCCAAGTGAAAGCGGCCGAACCGGAAAACGACGAGTGCAGTTGAAGTGAAATGAGAATGAGAAAAAATGGAAATGAAAATGAAAATGAAAAATGCAATGCAAACAAGAAGTATTACTTATGAGGGGTAGAGAGAGTGAGAGAGAAAGCAAAGAATGCTAAATGTTGAGTGTTGAATGCCAAGCCAAAATCAAACGAAAGCAAAAGAAACCCAGCTCCGTTGAAGTGCGTCAAGTTCAATAAATACAAGCAACTGTGAGCGATATAAATCTTCCATTTCTATGAGTGGGCGAGAGCTGATGCAATTACAACATACGTGAAACAAAGATGCATATCTGGAGTGCACTTAGCTGTGTGCAAAGGAAATCAAGAATTATTATAAAAAGCTCTGTGAAAGCTAACAATGGCAATTGAATGAATTTTTTCTTATATAATTGCGTACTTACAAGCGCACAACTCTCAAGATGTTACCTTCACTTGTGTATGAATATAATCCGACTCTACTACGTACGCATATACATACATACATATACTCAAATGTGAATGAATGCAGGCTACTTGAAGCTTCAATGCGCATTCGAGTAGGGGAGTGAATTGGAGGAGACGCCTGTTTGTTTGCCCGCTCCTTGCCACATCGTTTGATATTTTTGAAACCTCTTTATTAACTTATTTTTCATAATTTCAGTTTAAGTTTTAAATTTATAAGTCCAAGTACATGCGCTCCTTTCCACATAGTATCCCATCACAAAAATGGAGGTTCCTAGGAAAAAAAATAAAAACAAAAAATGTATACCAAAAATTAAAGTAAAAAAGCCTCAGTGACAGCAATAATAAATTTACTATACAACAACAAAGCAAATAGATATTAAAATATACAACAGAACACTATGTAACGAATGTGTTTTTGAGGCGAAAGACTTCAAAAGCGAAAGACTCATTTTGGAGTGGCAACTTTGTAGCAACAAATTAAAAATTACTTTTCTGCTATCAGTTGCAAAAATAATAGGGCAGGTCCACAGACAAGGGAAATGGAAATTTTTAATTAATGGAATATTTATTTTTATGGTAATTAACAAATATTTTTTTAAAAATTAATTAAGTTTTTTTCTTTAATAATCTTTTAAATTATTAGAATATTATTTTTAAACAATAATTAAAAAATATTTTGATTTTATTTTTTATTACATTTTTAATTAGTTAAAATTTGTTTTTTAAGAATTATAATAAAATTAATAATTGATAGAAAAGTATTTTTTTTAATAATTTTATTTAATATTTAAAAAATAATTTTTAATATTAAAAAAATTATTTTCTAATAATTAAAAATTATATTAAAATAATTAAATATTTTTTTTAATTTATTACAATATTTTAGGAAAATTATTTTTTAATTATGAGTAAAATTTTTTTTGAATATTAAATATATATGTATATTAAATATTAAAAAAGTTATTTTTTATTATTGCTAAATTTTTTTGTAATTCTTAAAAAATTATATTTAACTAATTATTAAAATATTATTTTATTATATTATTATTTAATTCTTATTATTACAATATTATTTTTAATTAATTACAAAATATTATTATTTTTTATTTATTAGAAAATTATTTTTTAAATTTTTAGATATTAAAAAAATTCTTGAAAACTTTTTTTTGATTCCTAAAATATTATATTTTATTAAAAAAAAAAACATTTTTAAGTATTTATTAAAAGAAAATTTATTAATTAATTAGTAAAAGAATAATTTTTAGTTAATTATTCAAAATATATATTTTTTAAGAAATTTTTAGAAATTTTTTTTGTTAATTATTAGAAAATAATTTTTTAAATATTAAACATAATTTTTTTAATATTACATTTATTCTTATTCTTATATATTAAAAAATTATTTTTAATTCTCAAATTTCTGACTCCAGCAGTCATCCAGCTATTCGCTGGTCTTCAACGTCTGCGGCTTCCTTGGGGGTTCCACTCAATAGCGGCCTTAGCAAAGTCACCATATCCTCTGCGTAGAACATCCCAATCTAGCGTCATTTTCTCTTCCGGTTCACTTATAGTATTGGTTTCTTCTGCGTTCTGCCTCATACGTCGGCAATGGAGATAATATTTTGCCAAAATATTTTGCGAAGTTTTCGAAGGCATCTGTTAACATAAACTTGAACTTGTCTTCAGCTGACGTCGCATTCAACGTTTCACAATCATAAAGTAAAGTCGACTTTACAAAATTCTCAGTTTTGTGCGCCGTTAAATGTGTGATGTATCCCAAATTGCTTGCAGGGGGCCAAATACCGCCTCAGCTTTCTTTATTCGGCTTTTGTTATCATCGCTCGAATCTCCAGAGACCTGTCCAAATCAAAGAAAGATTCTCCATCTTCGAAATCGATACGATCAATTGAGAAATTTTGCGTATTTCCTGTGTTTAGACGCATGATTTTGGTTTTCTGGATATTGATCTTCAGAACGGCTTTCTCAGTTGCTTCTCGCATTGCTTGGATCTTCGCTGCTATGTCAAGATTGTTGTGGGATAGAAGGCAAATGTCATCTGCATAGTCAAAATATACTAGGCACCCTTGCAGTCCCAAGGTAGTACCGCCTCCAGATGACGAGACGTTTTTCATGACAACGTCCAAAATGATGTTAAAGAGAAGTGGCGAGCGAACACAACTTACATACACTCATACATCTACTTATATTTTGTTTTTGTCACCGAGAAGTTGCTCATGCATTATCCGACAGCTTGAGTCCGTGCAAAGTGCCTCGACAAGTTGAATCAATTTCTAGAGCGTTACTAATAGCGCCGTGATGTATAATATCGAACGATATTTGGAAGTCTATAAAGACGAGATAGAGTGGGGTCCTCCACTCACTTACCGATTTTGGCACTCACTAAAATATTTTTTTTTTTGTTAGAAGAGAAAGTCTCAGATATGTTTGTAGTAATTTAAATAAGGTGAGCAAATGGTATACGATAATTTTTTATTTACTTTTGTTTATTTATTTAGTATTACAATTTAAGGAGGATAAAAAGATGTTCTGATAAATGTGAAAAAATGCTGACGGTACTAAATCAATAACAGTAGAAGTCCAAGAGTTTCAAAGGTAAAAGGTAAATATTTTTTGCAAGCTTCTTTAAAAGCTACTCCGATAGTGTAGAAGAGGGAGAAAAATCGCGGTTCTTCAATTTTATGCATTTTTAGCTACACATCCCCTAAAAGGGCACGATATGACTAAATTAAATCTAAATTAAATGTTATTAAAAATTAATATATTAAAGGTATATAAAATCCTTAAATAGAATCATTATTTGGGTAGGCTTTCATAAAAAAATATCCTTAATTTGCAAAAGATATCTAAATTTGAAAAATTTTCTATAAGTTCTTCCAACGAATCCCTATATCCCATTTGAAAACGTGATGAAGATTATATGAAAAACATCCTTTTATAGTTGAAGGAATAACCCTTCGACAAAGCTCAACAATGCAAATCTACGACTGAGAGAACTGAAAATAATCTAGAAAACTGAGAAATTACGGCCTACTATGTTATTATTATTAATTCGAATGGTTCCAGGGAGGAACAAAGGGCCAAAGATCTTTCTACATGAACTTGAAATATATTAGAAAATACGACAAAATCCTACTGGATTTAGTTATTTTTGCGATTTCACAGCTTATTGGTCCAGAACTCTTTTTCACTCTCCTCAGAAAAGGGTAGCAGAGGCTATAAGTCTTGCACTGGCAACAAACAAAGCCTTTAGGGGGAGCGCTATAATCTCTAGAGACTTCAACAATCCATATGCCTTTCAAAAGACAAATTCTGAATGCCTACAGCTGGTCTCAAGGGTCATTTTATACTGCGCAGCCCTTCGCAAAGACTTGGTTTATAATGAAATGACTGCTGAAGATGTTGCGGTTCATCCACAGAGACAACAAACCACCTGCTACTCGAATGCAATGTCAGCTCAAGCTGAAAGAAATCATTTCGATGTCCGGAGTGACCGAAAGAAATTCATAGAAGTCTAACTCAGTACAATTCCATTTAAAGAAGTCTTAAAATAACTGTGACTGAATGTAGTATTGTGAGGGGTAGAGGGCTCACTAGAGCCTTCAAATAAGTTGCATACCTGCATCGTTTTTTGTTTTGCTTATTTTTTTTAAGTTTCAAACCAAATTTATTTTTAGGTCTCCCTCTGTCAAACAAAAGCGTTTTAGCAGTGCAATGATTTGTTTTAAGTGACCTATAATTTAAAAAAATATTTAAGATTTGAGTGTTGAAATTAAATGTCAAATGCCTTGACGCTCTAAAATAATCGAAATCGCTAAAATAATCTAACTTTTTGTTCTAGCCGCACACAAAAAATCGTTTAGGTCGAAGTATCGGCCTTTGCGCACACAACAGTCGTACACAATTATTTGTTCAACGCCGCTTTCTTACTTAAAAATATGGGGTTTGTTATTGTTGTAGCAGCATAAACATTTCCCATACATATACGAGGAAGGCCGCTGAGGTGACAGTTCTTGGCCGGATACAAATCTCGGCCGTTTCAGTTATGCAAAACCGACTGTTGTAGTAAATTTTTGTTTGTTTTTTTTTGTTGTTTTATTTTTTGTCGTGACAAACACTACAGCACAAACAAAAAGCACTCAGGCAACATTACGTCCATTGTACTGCACTCGGGTACCCTTTCAATTTTCTTTAAATCTACCTGAACTCCAAAGAAATCTGTGAAGATCTTGTGGTGCATGGAGCCAAGGCGGTCGATTTTTAACACGTCAGTGCCAAAGACCTCAAGCCTGATTCGAGCGAAGGCCGGTCTGACGCACAGAAAGTGATCCGTTGTCTCACCCTCCTCTTCACATGCAGGACAGAATGCACTGTCTGAGATGCCTACCTTTTCCTTGCGCTTCGCCCATAGAAAGTGGCCCTTCATCAGTCCATTCAAGCTACGTACAGTCCCTTTTGCTTAATGATAGAAGGATCTGCAACAGTCTGTCGGACATGACAGGTAACATCAGTTTTGTTCATCTGCCGTCGTGCTCAATTAGTTTACTTCACAGGCAGTCTAAGCAGAAAGAGGAAGCTTCAGATGATTTTGTTGACATTTCGCCCAATGTTGCCCATTTGTTACATAGTGTTTGCGCGTATAGAATTCTTTTATATGCTACAATTAATTATACAATAAATCAGTTGGGAATACATTAATTGTTTCTATACTTTTATGACTTAGTGTTAAGTAGAAAGATTACAATAATAGATTAAATAAAGTTTTTAGTCAAAGCTGCTAATAAAATCTACATAAAACCAGTTAAGAATTAAATAATAAAATTTATAATAGCTTTCCACGAGTATTGAGCAGTCAGGAATCATGCCATTTTTTCGCAATGGGTAGAAAATAATTAAATGTACTTTTTATGAAAATAATTAAAAGCACTTTTTATGAATATAATTAAGTATATTTTTTTTTATGAAATTTTCTTTTATGAATTAATTTTGAAATTTAATTCATTATTTGTGTTGCGCTGATTTTTTGTTGTAAATTATTTAGAAAACAAAAATATTTATCCAGTGCCTGCTCCTTATTACGGTAAATTTAGCATCGAATTTTTGTAGTTCTATCAATATTAGTGATTGTTGTGCTTTTTATGCTTCAATGTTTTTTTTTGTATTTTTTCATTTGTATGCTTAAACAAATATTGAATTATTTTGTGAACAAAAAATAGCAAAAAACTGCAGTGCAGATTTCTAAATTAATATAAATTTATTGCCTGAAATTTGTACGAATTTTACTCTACAGTAAATCTGGCAAATACTTTTTTATTATGATAGCAATTTTTATTGTTTTTGTTATTATTGTTGTTGTATTTAATTCATAGTGCACTACTGTTCTAGTAAATTGTAATTGTAAAATGTTAAAATATATGAAACTAGAATATCACTAAATATAATCGTAATGTATTAGCAGTGCGTCTGCTGTGTGACAATGAAAAAAAAAAGAAAAATATATATTATATTTATAAAAGCAACAGTAGACACACTGCATGTGTGTGCGTATAAAAGGTAATATTGGTTGTTTTATTTATTGTTTGGTAATTATGTGAATGTTTTGTGGCAAAAGTCACTGCAATGGATTACTAAAGCATTAGGCACCGAGCTGCTAAACAATGATTTGTGCACTATAAAAAGTTGGAGAAGAGAGGGAAGTACTAATTATGAAATATTTTGCAAGCAACGCAGTTTTTGGTAAGAAAAAAAAATTTGTAAACACAACTGTGTGCCCGCAAACGCGAGTTACTCATACGCCATGGCCCATAGCCTGACCTATAAGCAGTCGCATGCCAACAGACTTAATGTAATAATTAATACTTGCATACATTGCGCTTGAATATTCATACATTCATGAATATTTATATATACATATGAAAATCGCAAGCAATCAAATCAATGAATATTTATTGAATAATTGATAAATGACATTTCTGCCCAACAACAGTACTCTTATTGAATTTGCCATATATTCATGCATACCCGCGTATATCGGCATTTTTTCATACGCAGTGATTTCAATATAAATCAAATTACTTTAGTGTCACTTTTATTAACCCCCTTCGATTAAATGCATAATGACTCTTAAATATTAAGCCATTTAAATCGCACTCCGTGCGCAAAGGCAATAATTAATTGAAGAATTTCTGCGGTTACTTACACGGGTTTAACAGTTCAAGGCTGACTTTTTAAATTTATTTTTAATATGCTGTCTTTTCTATTATTAAATATTCAATTTTGAATTCTGAATAACGAATCAAAAAAAATTCTGAATAACGAAACAAAAAAATAAAGATATGAAATGAAATGAAAATGCGCGTATGAATAAAGGTTAAACTATTCGGCGGCGGTGGTTAACATAAAAAAAATAATAAAAAAAAATTATTCTGGACGAGATCGGTTTTAGAACTAAATTTACAAATCAGTTTGATTCTTATGCTAAGACTAGGAAATACAGCCCGCAACGTGACCAGTACTTTGGTTATTCTTTGGTTACTCTGGATTTTCCTCAATGACTTTTTGGTTCCGCATGTGGAGTGTTAGGTCACCGTTACATTTTGTTTGAATTGTGTGAAGTATTGCGTTACCTTAAACATTTGATGAAGTTAGAAGCACTCAACGGTTTTTCGCATTTTTAGATTTAGATGAAAAAATATATGCAATAAATACTCACAAGTCCAACAACCTCTTGGCTTTCTATGATTTTATCAGCATTTTCAACAACTGCAAAAACGATTTAGTAGAATGGAAAACAGTGAGTTTCGTATTTGATTAAACAACTTATTACAATTGGCACAGCAAACAACGGCCCACGTCTTTGGTGAACTTCTGAAATCTTACTTTTTAAAAAAGTGCATAAAAGCTTCGATTCGATTTGTGAGTGGTTGGACAAGTCCAATCACTCAGCCAGAAGACCATTGTACTACATCCTCATAGATTTCAGTAGAAAGAATAGAGAGATAGCAAAGATAAGATGTAGGTGGTAAGACGGAAAAATTGATTTGAAGTCACTCTTTCGCAAACTTTTTGAATTCTTTGATGAATCTGAAGAGATCTGAAATAGGAAGAGTATGAACTTTATCCATACTCAGTACAAAACAGCCCTACAGCCGAAGTCTGATTCTAGAAAACGAAGGACAGCTACAAAGAAAATGCTGTGCAGTGTTCTCACGGAAGGATAGACATATTGAGTCGCCAATAATTCCCATGGTAGCCATGTGCTGGCCACAACACTGTGATTACACCGACCAGTACCCTTAGGTCCTTGCTGCTAAGTTTTAAGAGGAAGCACTTTCACAGAGCCCTTAACTACTCTTCAGGAGCCCTACCAATGTCTTCTATGGATAGACCTTATCAAGTCATCAATCCATAGTTTAATCGATGCAGAATTGACAACTAGAAAAGGTTCAGGGCCTAGTGGCATACCTGTAGAGCCTTCATTAGCCAGTTTATCAGCCAACTCCATCCCTGTAATACCTCAATATCCAAGCACCCGAATAAGACTAACTTTTTTGTGTTTCGCAACGCTGTTCAGTTTTGCCTTACATTCATCGACTAATTTTGAAGGTCAGCTTAAGCTACCAAGGGCTCTTAGTGTAGAGAATTAAAAGGCGATTTTGTTGAAACATAATAAAGCAATATTTGTATATAAAAGAATTAATTTTTCTCTAACTTCTTCTAACAACGTAGTGAGCGACCCTCTCAAAAACATGTTTCTTGCTGAAGTTGCTAATTTAGAAGATATTCCTATACCTAAAGAAGCAGTCGTTTTTTTAGAAAATTGTGGTTGCACAATTTGTATGACAAAAAAAATTTATGAAATAAAAAATAAAATTGTGAAATGGAAAAAATATTTCAGCTTAAGGGTAAGCCTTGTTCATTTTTTTTGTTGAATGAGTAAAAAACTAGTGTTTACTCTTTAAGCAGATTTGTTGTACAGCCTTGCAGTGACACCTACCGGCTAAAAGCAACTTCAATATTAAAAGTTGGTATGTGATTTTCGCATTGCGGCAAATTACCAAGTAAGCTCGAATGCAAATAATAAAAGTAGTTGGAAACTTTGCCAAATTAACAGAAATAAGGCCTGAAGGCTCAACTAATTCCAAATACCTAGTTTTCCTCTTTTTTTTTGTAAGCTTCAGGAGGATACGTTTTTTATGGGGTCCCGATGGTCTAGAGCTCGTAAATTTAGGGTATTTTCAGCATTTTTTCTTGCAACTAGAAACATACAAAACGTTATTAAATTTTTTTATTCTTTTCATTCAAGAAAGAATTTTTTTTACTTTTAATGTCTTTGAAAATGGCGCTGAAGTCCACTCTTCCGAAAAATTGAACTTGGACGGTGCTGGCCAGTTTGGTTCTTCTATTTATCTAAAACGCGAAAACCAGAAATATTATTAATTTGTATGACTGTAGCTATTGAATTTGACACTCTAAAAACCGGTTTTTTCAGTTTTCTTACTCAACAATATATACGAAATAATTGAAATAACAACTTATTAAAATTTCAGACGATTCGGCTGAATAGTTTTTTTGACAACAACAGGACGAAAAAAGTCGTTTCGAGATAAATGACTTTAAAATGTGAGGTACAGAAGCGCGCGGACCGCTCTCTGCCTAGTCAATGGGCTGTAAAAGGTATAATAATGGGAATTTCCGTCTGAAGATTTCACAGTATATTCTTAAGATACAATACTTTCGAAATATCGAAAAAACAAAAAATCGATTTTTTGAAAATTTTAGACCACCGGGTCTCCTTAAGCTGACTTCTACTTGAGTTAGAAATATCGTCAAATAAATAAAACAAATAAATGAAGCAATCAAATAAATAAAACAAATAAGTGAAGCAATAAAAGCAAATAACTAATGTTGCTTATCCGTCTTTGAGCACCAAAAATAAAAATACGAAAATTAGTTAATTAATTTAATTAATTAAAAATCGAGCGGCTACGTTGGCTACGCTCCGGCTCTGAAAGCATTCACTGCGGTACCAGCTGATAGAAGCAGAGAATGAGGAAGGCCTGATCTGGGTTGGAAAGATCAGGTGGAGAAGAACTTGGCTTCACTTAGTGTGTCTAACTGGCGCTGGTTAGCACGAGGAAGAAACAACTGGCGCGCTTTGTTCAACTCGGCCGAAAACGCGTGGCGGTTATCGTGCCAATCAAGAAGAAGAAGAAGAGAATTTAATTAAAAAACATCTGCTATTTAGCCAGGGAGCCAGGGATCAATTTTGGACAGCGTTTTTATACCGTTAAATTCTTTACTATACTTGTGACTTAGCTTTCATGAATAACGAAAGTGAACGTCAGCTGGCGCCCCCGCGGTGGGTGTGATTGTGGGATGCTGCGAAACGTGTCGAAAAAAAGTGTCTACCAACTCATTTTATACCGGCTGAAATTTTTTTCAAGCATTGTTGGCATTTAGTAGAATAAAAAAAAATAGTCGGCTGCGCGGTAGAGGGGCGAAAATACGTCAGCTGAACATGTGAACTTGTAAAAAAAATTAAAAAGTAAAATTGCTTTATGCCGATTCAAATTTTCAAATATTATAGTATTGTATATGTAGTATATGGAAAAATAATAATGTCTGTAGCGGGGAGAGACGTCAGTCGTAGCATTGAAAATTCCGCGCGCCGTCGAGATGTATGAACGCAATGATACATTCTTGCTTCGGCTGACGGTCTTCCCACCGCTATAAACGCAGCTGATCATCATTATTATATTTTCATATGTGTCCAAAGTTATGTAAAAAAAATTCAACCGGCGTAAAGAAGTTTTACTTTTTAATTTATTTTACAAGTTCGCCTGTTCAGCTGACATATTTGCCCCCTCTACGGTGCAGCTGACTATTTTTTTTATTCTACTAATTGTCAACAATACATGAAAAGAATGTCAGCCGCTATAGAATGAGTTGGTAGAAATTTTTTTTCGACACGTTTCGCAGCATCCCACGCACGTACCCACCGCTACTGGACTAGGTGACGGGTAGTTTTGTCATCCATTGTATGGCGTCTGCCTTCAGTATTAAAATCAGTCGGCATGAAATGATGAGGTCAAAATGACCCCTGGCTCCCGGACTAGGTGAAGTCGAATTTAAAAAAAAAACAAAATAGGTGCACTTTCTTTCACAGTCTCCGAATTTGGACAGTCTAGTTTAAGCAGTGATTTTTTACAAATTTTTTTTTTTTTAATTTTTAAGATTTTGCTTTTCTTCATTTCGAAAGCACCAGCATTTCACTTTTCTATCCTCGCACTTCGCTTTTTCCCCTGCATTTTAATTTAAGTCAATTTCAAGTTATCTTCTTATGTAAACTTTACTACAGCAAATTTTATTTTTATTATTATTTATTTCTATATAAAAAATAAAATTCATATTTATATATAAATATAGATAATTAGTTACATATTAACGTCTAGCGAAAATGCAAATGGATCAGCACCCTAGTGTTAAATAAATTTGTATGTATTCGCACCGAATCAACAGCCCAGCTGCACGAAATAATAATAAGAAGCACCACTTAGAAATGCACTGCATAGCAAGAACACTAGAAAAAGAATGCACTCAGCGTATGGAAGTTAAATGCAGCATTGTAGATTTAAGAGAATCGTCTATGGTATTGCACGTTCTTCGTTTGTTTAATTGTTCGATATACTCCGTTAACAAAAATGCGCTTTCTGCACTTTCTGCAACACATCCACACTTTTAACACTGAAAGCAGGTTAAGAATAAGAAATACTTTTGAAAAATTTATAACAAAAAAAAACACTTGAAAACTTTCCGAAAACCTACACTTTTGAAAATTTGTGTGCGACAACCCTTTAGTACAGACGAATGCTTTTAGCTGAACCCACCAAAATCGTTAAACTCAACTTTTTTACTCCTAGCGTTCACCCACCTCAATCCGTACCCTACTTACTCAATGTGACTTGTTTATATGTATGCACAACGCTAACCGATTGACACTGAATATATGTACTTAGTACCTATGTGAAATGGCAAAAGTGTTTTCTACCGACATACTTTGCTAAATATTTGCTAAATCGCATACAGACTTTTACATACATTAATGTTTTCCACTTTCTTACCTCGTATGTATTTGTTGTAATGTTTATAACATAGCTGTTTATTATATGAATAAGTTATATTGTTGAAATAATAATAAATTAATGCATATTTTTCAAAAATTCTTCTTCAATATTTTTTTTTTGTTTCGTTCAAAATAAATTCAAAATCAATTCATCATCAAATGTTCATCATACGCCATGTTGTACAAACAAACTAAATAACAAACACACCGGCGCTATTGAATTGCAATTATTTGTTATACTTGTTACAACAACAATGACAACAACTAAATTATCCATCTAAACGACACATTCATCATCAATCAACCTCTACCACCACCACCACCACCACCACCACCAACAACAAATAAACAAAAAACAAAACTGAAATTTTTGCCAATCAACAACAACAAACAGCACCACATTCGCCGCGTCGACAAAAGCTGAATTTGCGCATGAAATCGCTAAGCTTGGACTCGCCGGAATCTACGGAACTGCATGGTCAAATACGTCGACGCCAACAGCCGGTCATTGGGCCAACAACAGTTGTTGGTGGCGGCAGTGGATATTATCATGGCGGTTCCGGTGGACATTTGGAGCATAGTACACCGCCATCGAATAATAGCCGTTTGCATTGTAAGTAGACACGCAGCGCCAACTCTAGTACACACACACATGCACACACACACACAAAGTGATGTGCGCTTGATACGTGAAACAGAGACACATAAATTTATGTGAAAATTATAGGGGAAAACAAAATTCTAGGGAAAAATTAAGTTGTAGGGAAAAACCAAGTTGTAGGGGAAAACTAAAAAGTAAAACAGAATTAGGTTAGGAGCAAACTGGTAATTGTTTTCACATCTGCGAAGAAGATATTTAAAACTCAAAAGTTGCTATACTTTCTAACAAATTTGTTTACTCAATTAACGGCAAACAGCAGTTACTCATCTTCTAACAAAATCTGGCGCTTTTAAGTTGAGTGTAAAGCACTTCTTACATTTCAGTAGTCAAAGTTAGGTCAAGCGATGGTAGGGCAGGTTTGTAATACAAGTAATAGATTAAGCCGATAGCCTTTATAAAGGTTTCTTGCAAGACAAGCAAAGCTCGTAATGATATCCTAAATATACAGGGTTTTCCATACAGAAGTGCTCTTTTGATATTCCAAGAAAAATGCTATTTTTTACTATAAATGATAGGATGCTTATTTCATTATAAAGAGGAAGGTATGCCGTTAATAGTCAAAAATAACATCAGGCAAACGACACCCTCGACACGCTTACAGGACAATATCCTTTTCATGAAATTTTCCATAACCGAACTGCAAAGTGGCTGCCCTATCCCCTCGATAGCCTCACGAATTCCATCTTTGAGGTCTTGAATCGACTCTGGGCAGTTGGCGTGGACCTTCTCTTTCACGTGGCTCCAAAGAAAAAAGTCAAAAGGTGTTAAATCACAAGATCTCGGTGGCCAATTGTGATCACCTATTCGAAAGATAACATAGTCCGGAAACTTTTCCCGTAAAAGATCAGTGGTTTCGTTGCTTGTGTGGCACGTAGCGCCGTTTTTTTTTTGAATATAAACCTTGTCCAGATCAATACCATCCAATTCCGACCATAAAAAATCGTTAAACATCTCTTGATAGCGCAATCTATTCACCTGTAACACCTGTTATTGGAAAACTCTTTAGTAATTTTTCTTCTTGATTTATCTCTGAAATCGTCTTAGCGTTGGGCAAATCTTAATGTAAACTCTCACGAGGCAATATTCAAATCCTTAGAGGCTTCGGGGGAGAGCAGGTAGGTAAGTGGAATGGTTGAAGTACCACTCAGGTACTCCCCAAGTAGCACAAAAGCGCCATTTTGATACCATTATGAGACCTCCAATAGCCAGGCATAGAATTTCGATGGCATTTAGGTTGGTGCACTGCCTTAGACTGTCGAAGAAAGGAACGGCCAGTAACCTTTCTCATCTAACTACCAATCCCGGACATTTACAGAGAAAGTGATCAATAGTGTCCCTCCCTGACAGGGACAGCTTCTTCAATGGGGTTTAAAAGGTAAACCTAGCTGTACCACGAATGTGCCGATGGGACAAAACATCAGAGTAGCGAGTTTGGAAATTGAATGGCGTGGAGTACCCAGGACTGAGTCCTCCTTCTATTGTACACCTCGTCCTCCAGACAACTTCTGCAGACAAGACTTGATGCATGGACGCCTAACGGACAATGTCCGACAAGAATGCCTATCAAACTCCAAAGCAATGGCTTTGATAGCCTCAGAAATTCCTTCGAGCGCTCCCAATCTACCAGTGATCAGAAGGATATCGCAATTTTGCATACCACAAGTTCTCAAACCAATCCTCTCATTTTACGATGAGACTATGTCCAGGGTAACCTATCTAGCCAGCTCACCAGCCAAGCAGTTTCTCTCTATGCTGCTATGATCGGCAGCCCAAATGAGCCTAATCTCAAAGCCCCGATTAATTTCGAGCGTGAAAACAACGAGCCTAAGGCCCTAATTGCTGCTTGGTTGTCGGGGTAGATATTTACATCCTTAATAGTAGTTACAGAAGTACGCAACCAAGCCAATGCTTCCTATGCTTCCGCTTGCAAAGCACTGCAGTGATTCGGAAGCCTATATTTGAGCTTAATGGAGAGCTCAGAAGCTCACAGAATACTCCCCCGCCCACTCTACCGTCCAATTTCGATTAACCCGTAAGCATATTTGCCATACCCTGTCCCCAAAAGGTTACACCCCGTCCACTCCTACGTTAAGGGAATGTAAATCGAAAAAGTTCCGCTCGGACCTGGCGAGGGTGTACAACGATCTAGCATCATGGAGATGAACCTAAAATTTGAATTTAAAGTAATAGAAAAAGTTTTTCTAATAGCAGTCGCCCCTCGGCAGGCAATGGCAAACCTCCGAGAGTATTTCTGCCATGGCAAAGCTACCAAAAGTATCTGTTAGTTAATAAAGGCCATAAATTTAGTTTAGAAAATTACTTTTATTCAATTCAAAGTAAAAATGTGTGAAAATAATACAAAATTAAGAAACAATTTAGTTTTGCTCGATATGACCAGCTTTTGCCTTGACTATGGCCTTGAGACGGTCAAGAAACGAATCGCAAGCTGCCCGAATGTGACTTGCAGGTTTTTGGCTCACTCGCGAACAATGGCTTTTTTCAGAGCCTCGAGACTGGTGAATCTTTTAGTTCGGACTTTGCTCTCCATAATGGCCGAAAGAGAATAATCCATCGCATTTGCGTCCATTTTGTGTACATTATGAAGTTCGGAACGTTGTATTTTAGCCACTCTTGCTTCACTAAAATTTTGTGAGATCGTGCTGTTGAAACGTCCATGGTCTGCCACTGAAATGTTTGTCTGCCCACGCCTTCAAGGCAACCTCCAGAATACTTCTCCGATAATATTTCACATTTAGCTTGACGCCAGGCTCGATGAAAACGATTGGAGAGCGCCCATCTGCGGTTGCAGCGGCCCAAACCATTACCTGTGGCGGGTGCTGCCTCTTGGTGGCAAATCGGTTGACTCAAATTATCGTTTTGGGAGTTAACGAATTGCTCTTTCGACCAAGCAAAGCAACTCAGCCGATCTCTCAAGTCTGACTTGTTGCTGCTTTGGTGTGAGATCATTCACCTTTTGGATCTTGTAAGTCTTGACTTTGAGACCATTTTTCAGTATGCGGCGGATGCTAAGGTCAGATATTTCCAGTTCTTTCGCCATTTGATTGGCACTTCGTCGAGGCCTTCTCTCAAGTCGCTTCTTCACTTTTTGAACCATTTCACGTGACGTTGCAGTCTTTCGATGATCACCTCCATGACGATTCGCGTTGCTACCAGTTTTATTGTGACGAGTAACTTTATTTACTTTAAGATGCTCGGGCTCACGAACAATCGCTGGTTGCGATTTTCCAGCCAAATATAATGCAGTCACTCTATTTGGTTTGAAATCCATTGCTGATTTTCTTTCTTCACGTTTATTCTCGCCAAATACTTCCTCGTGCTTATAAACAATTCTCTTGACCGTCATTTAGACAACTAACAGGCAGGTAATGCCCGTGCATAGAGGTGCATCAGTTGCGCGAGCGGTCTGAACTTGGTTACACTTCGGGTGCTGGACCCTATAGGCAGAATTTCTTATGGGAATGCCAATAACTGTGGGGATTTTGGTATATTTCCCAAGCGCTTTCATGCAGAGTTAGAGTGATTGCGCTCCCAAAGTGGTTACTGAACTAATTGTAGGAATGGCGTGTAGGCAAATATAGACAAATTTATTTAGAAGAATTATTTTGTCTAAATTTTAGGGAAGTCAAATATGACAAACTCTTGAAAAAGTAACCAGAAAGTTGAAAGTATATTTCACTCACAAAAGAATTGGTTGAGTTAGCGCCTGAGACTACTTTTTTCCTAACTACTACTCGTACATACATAACACATTTTGTGTCGTCTTGAATACGAAATTCATGTCATACAATTTTATGCGGAAAGAATTTGTAAATATTAACGGAAAACGTATAAATTTCATATGATTATGTTAAAAATTATTGTAATTACTTAAAGAAAGATTTTTTAGTACCTTCAATAGACTACAGTTCAAAGTTTATTTGTTCGAGTTGTAGTTACTTGTTTAATACATACTTACATGAATACACATACACAACTATATAAGATCGTATATGTATTATATTTTTAGTTAAAAATCAATAGCCAAATACCTACATACATACATAGTTGATGCGTTAAATTGTTGAGTTGAGTTACATATCTACTTAAAATATACATAAATAGTGTTCAAGTAAATAGTAATCCAGTTACTGTTGAGAATAATCAATTTGTTGGCCTTAAAGCTGGTAGTTACAATGAATTTATTAAAAAAATTTCAGCGATCATCATCACATTTTTTTTTCCTTTTTTGCTTTTTTTTTAATTCGAAGCGTTCATCTGTATATTCACGCTGCTCATTTGAGTTGAAATCTCGCCATATAGCCCACACACACATGATGCTTACGTAATACACAAATACATACACGCATAAATACAGAGATAATTGTTTTCAACTTTAAGTAGCATTGGCGTAATTAGCGAACAATAACAAAATCCACTTTTAGTTAGCAAATTGAATTGTACAACAAAATTTAACTCGTTTGCACTTTTGTGCGTGTTCTTTTCTTTTCATTTTCCTCTTTTTTCATTTCCGTTCTTCTCTCTTTCTATTTACTACAACTTTTCTGACTGCACACCACTGCACAAATGGCATCAATACACTTGCGAACTCACACACACACACACACAACGATGCGCACAATCAACGTTCATGCCAACTCTGCCGGCCACACCTTTAATTGTTGCACCAACAATATCGCCAACAACATGACAACGCATACACACATACACGCATACACATTTGAAATGTGCAACGTTGGGCAATAAAAAAAAAATGAAAAATAATAAAATAATAAAATAAAAAAATAAAAAAATAAAAAATAATAAAATAAAAATATATAAAATAAAAATATATAAAATAAAAAAATAAATAAAAAAATATAAAATAAAAAATAAAATAAAAAAACTAAAAATGCCCACTCCCACATACATACATGCGCATTGCTGCTGCACCATTGACGCCCACCATATTTGCCACCGCCACCAACTCTGCTCATTCGTTACACCTCCCTGTACGCCTCCTTTCACAAATCCACTCATCTTCATTGTAACAAATTTAATGCAGCATTCAAACGTGCATTTACAGCGCCTTCCAGTCCCTCCCATCAGGGTCGTAAATTGCTTTATGCCACGCGTGGCATGCGCGGCGGCAGCGTCGATCTGCCCGACGAGATGGAGAAATCGCAGTCATCGGCGAGCACCTCACCATGCCCCTCACCAGTAAGACAATTTCAGGTATCTCATTTTTAGTTCAATTCAATTTTTCAGTTGCTCAGTTTGGTTGTTAGTAGTTTGGTGGTAAATTGTTGTTAAACGCGGCAGGTGGGGTATTCACGCTGACCGCTTAGAGTTACGGTACGTGCTGAGAATGTATTGCTAGGTTAGCCCTTAGTAATGAAGCTGTATGTGATAAGATTATGCCTTCTCTACTTTTGGTGAGCGTGAATACCCCTCTGAATCACTTTGGTGGTTTGAAAAAAATTTAAAATTTTTATAAAAAATTTTTTTACAAATATTTATTATATATGTAATGAATGTGCCAGCCGATGTTTGTACATATTTTTATATAAATCTACAGATTTTGCCGGTATATAAAATAGTGAAAAAAAGAAAAAAAAAAACACGAAAAAAAATTAAGAGCACCCTGGTGGTGTGAGTGCCTTAAAAGCAATCAGGGTGCACTGAACAGGTACTGGCATTATATTATATGTACAGTCACTCGCACCTTATTTGAGACGGATAAGATTTTCATAATATTTTGCGAAAACGGAAAAATAAATTTTTTTCTTTTGCTTTATTTAATTTCTCAATATAAAATATAAAAAAGTGTCTCCTAACTTCATTGCAATGCAAAAAAAAAAACAAAAACTAAACATACAGAGAAATTAAGTGGCACCTTTACAAAAACTCATATCTGTATCAAATAAGGCGTAAGTGACCTATGACCAGAAAGTACCCGGAAATGTTTAAATACAACAAAGCAAAGTTGAATTTCAGGTAAATTTATTTTATCTCCTTCAAAATATAACCCGTCTGAAACAACACACATGTGCCAACGTTTAACCCAGTCCTCCATGCACCTCTGCTGGTAGGCCGACGAAGGGATGGTCTTCAGCTCCTTCATCGCATTCTCTTTGATTTCCTCTATGGACTGAAATCTCCTTCCACGAAGTGGTAACTTCAACTTGGGAAGCAAAAGAAGTCGCACGGAGCCATATCAGGTGAAGTTACTTGGTGTTTGGTCAAATAATCCAACACAATTTGTGCTCGGTGCGATGGCGCGTTATCATCATGCAAAATCCAAGAATTGTTTGCCCACATTTGCCACCGGCCAAACAGACACTAATGATCCGATGGCGCTCAAAAGTGGCAGATGTGTGTCTTACTGTTATACCAATATAAGAAAAGAATGTGGGCCGGTTACCACGTGCGCGGTTCATTTAAGTTAAACATTCCCGGTACTTTTTGAGCATAGGGTGTAACCGCGCTTGCACCATTCGCTAGATGTTTCGGCAAGAGCTTCCTCCACCGCCTCCACCACCACCTCCAACCGCAAGGTGGTTTTTTATGAGGAGCTTCTTCATGGCAGAAACTCAGACGGAGCTTTGAGTTTTTTCTAATTTTTGGTCTCAAAATAGACAAATTTTGAATTCTCAGCCTTTGTTTATAGTCTCTGACATTCCATGGACCAAAGAAATCTGTTCAAAAGGTCTTGGAAGCAGATGATTTGTTGGAATTTCAAAACAATAAAAGGATTGCCTCGACTATTTAGTAGGAAATTTTTAAACCATATTTACGTACAAATACTTTTTTCCACGACATATCCCATGCCTTTGACTACGTTTGACAAGGCGGATTACTGTGCAAAATACAAGACACTGTACCCATAAATTATTACACTTTTTTCAAACCGTAGCGACATTTTTTTGGTTAGGGAAACGAAGAAAGGACTGAACTCTGCGAAAGTTTAGCTGGTGTATTCCAGTGCAGTATAATGAGCCCAATCCTTTACTTGCTCTACATCCACGATTTACCTCTCGCAATGGACTCTAACAACCACAAGGCTTCACTTAAACTCCACAAAAGAAGTTGATATTTTAACTCAATGGCTAAGAGATTGGCAAATAAAATCCAATGAGACAAAATCAGTTTAAGTATTTTTTATACTCAATCGAAGCATTTGGCCTCCCGTAAAACTCATTAACGTAATCATACCAAAAAAAAATGGAACGAAATATCCTGGCATGCACTTCGATAGCAAACTTATCGATCAGTCCAGAAGTTCGTGCGTATTTTACCCATAATTTCACCTTTGTACGATTTTTGCATACAAAAAATTATTCGCCGAATATAACAGAACTATTCATATTTTCCTTGATATATTGCGCATTCAAGAAGTGATTTTAATCGCGGATAGAAGCATAAAAAATAAAATGGAATCTGCGAACGCGTATAAGAGGCATATTTTGTATTTTTTTATAAAACTGGTAAAAATGCAACAACTGCTGCTGCAGGAATAAACATTGTTCATGGGGAGAATACCGTGAGTGTAAGGACTGCGCAAAAGTGGTTTTCAAAATTCCGAAGTGGTAACTGCGACGTGGTGGATGCCCCGCCGGCTGGTCGTCCTGAAGTCTTTAACTCCGACGCCTCGCTCGAACTCGTGGAAGCTGAGTCAAATTTGACAGTCGATATGATAGCTCAGGGGTCAATTTCGTCGAATGGAACAGTTCGCAGGCACCTGGTTTAGGTGGGAAAGGTTTCAAAGCTGGAAAAATGGGTTCCGCCGTCCGTCGCTTTCCGTCGCCAACCTTCAGCAGAGAGTGAATGTGTTTTCTCAGCTACTGCAACGGCATGAAAATGAAAGTTTTTTGAACCGGATCGTTACTGGTGATGAAAAATGGGTCCTTTACAAAAATCCTGTTCGCAAACTCCAATGGTTAGATAAAGATGAAACACCAGAACCGACCCCTAGAGATGGCCTTCTCCCCAAGAAGATTCTCTTGTCTATTTGGTAGGATAATGGGACATGGCCGGTATTGTTTATTATGAACTTCTGGAACTAAACCAGACATCAGCTATCAAACCTGAATGAGGCACTTAACAAACATCGACCGTCTTTAGTGAATAGACGCAAAGTTTTGTTTCACCACGACAACGCAAGACCTCATACCGCAAGGCAAATATTAGGCAAGCTGAACGAGCTCGGATGGGAGCTAATGCCGCATTCACCATACTCTCCGGGTATTGCACCTTGTGATTTCACCTTTTCCGTGGACTTCAATCCCATATGAGTAACAAGAACTACTCCTCAAAAGAAGCTATAAAAAGGGATATCGAAGCGTATTTTGGCTCCAAGGACAAACAATTTTTTCAGCAGGGAATTCAAAATTTGCCTAAACGTTGGGAACACAAGGAAAATATATTATTGATTAATAAATACTTTAAACATCTTTTTTATTAATTGTAAAACCACCTTCAAAAAACGCACGAACTTATGGACTGACCTGACTTATTCCTCCTCCCTATTAAGAGCCTGAAGATTTAAATGGTCATTGATTTACTTTTAAAATGTATGAATGGTTTTGAGCGGTCGCCGTAGCCATATGGGTTGGGCGCGACTACCATTTGGAATTCAGAGAAAACGTCGGTTCGAGTCTCGGTGAAACACCAAAATGAAGAAACAATTTTTTCTAATAGCGGTGGCCCTTTGGCAGGCAATGCCAAACCTCCGAGTGTATTTCTGCCACAAAAAGGCTCCTCATTAAAAATAAGCTGCCGTTCGGAGACGGGATGAAACCTATACGTCACATCATTTGTGGAAAAACAGTAAAACGCACACCACAAGCAGAAAGAGTTCGGCCAAATAATCAGCAAAGGTTATAGCAAGAAATATATGGCTTAGCGCACTTTCTTCTCAAAATTATGGGCACTTATTGAATTAAGTCGAGAAAATGTCATTGACTTAAAAACAATTTTTTAGCCTCACAAAAAACTTGCAAGCAAAAACAAAAAAAAACAAAAAATTTGGTGGTTCCCCATTCGTGCCACCAATACAATCAATCGAAGTTTTTTTTTAATCTTAAGCGTGGTATTTATTTTTTATTTTTTTAATGAGGAAATGTTAATGTATAAATGTATTTTATTTAAAATGGCACTTCATGGCACTTATTTTAATAATTTTCATTAAAAAAATTTAGTTCATAAACTTTTGCTTTTTTCTATTTCCATAAAGTGCACTTAAACTAAATATAAGAAATCTACAACTAAGTACTAATTTAATTGTTTTACTTGAAAAATTCCACCCCAACAGAAATCTCACCGTTTATTGCCAACGAATTTGTATGTCATTTTATACAACTTCAAAGCACGTCACGCCGACGAACTGGACTTGAAAGCTGGTTATAAAGTAAGTAATGCATAGTTTCTTTTAAGACTTTAAGGACAGTCGTGGGTATAAAAGAGAAGTAATTTTCAGGATTTTCCAGAGCAATTTGATTTATTTTATTTTATTTTATTAAGCTGATAAGACAGAATTTTTATATAATAAAGGTATTGATTTGGCTTCACTAAGTTAAAACAAAAATTGCGATTTCTAAAAGCAGCTCTCCGCATTACCAAGGAACAAAACCACACTTCATAATTTAAAAAATGGTAACTTTAAGCAAAAAAAGAAATTGCAATCAAGTACCAAATAAGTTGTATATATTTCATTAAATTCGTTTAGTGATTTTTGAATTAAAGTGGCCATTGAAAAAAATAAAAGTCCTCGACAAAAGCACAGCATCGAGAGAATCTTTTTCTGGATCGGAATGGTTTTGGATTTTTATAATAGTTGAATATTAGTGAAGCTCAGTAACCTTTCATTCAATTGACTTGAAGTTTTCTAATTCTCATTAGAAAAGTATTTGGCCGAGCTCTTCCTCCTATTTGTGGCGAGCTTCTTGATGCTGTTCCACAAATGGAGGGGCCTACAGTTTTAAGCCGACTCTGAACGGCAGATATTTTTAAAGTGAAATTTCAAGGTCATGCAACGTTTTGGGCATTTCCCTTCCGCGAGAGAGAAAAAAGATATAGCGTAGAGGAAAAGGAGAGAGAGAGCTATACCTTAAATATATCTTAGATACACTTTAGGCTATTTTTCCTGAGTTTTTCCTTGTGGTTGCTAATTTCTAGTGAGAAATAAAACTGCCTACTTTTTGACGCTTATTTGTTAGTGCAAACTTTTAGGAAATTTATTTTTGGTGCCTTCCGTTTGGGGTGTTTTTGGTCCCAATTTCTTTGTTGCGGTAATTTGTGCCATTCCTGCGGTCCTGGAATCGCTGCGTTTGTGCGGGTGATAAACGCTCGGAGTAATGCGCGTAGTTGCCACGGTTTGTGTCCGGCATTTACCTACACCGTTTTTCGTAAATTTTGTCTATTTGTATTCTCTGCAAATGTTGTGAATTTATTTAGATATATATTCTTTCTCTCTCTCTTTCATTCTCTCTCGAGTCTCTCCATCTTTCTTTGTCTGCCTCGAAAGTTTCACCTAGGGTTACCGCTATTAGAAAAAACTTTTTCTTCATTTTGGTGTTACACCGAGATTCGAACCTACGTTCTCACTGAATTTCGAATGGTAGTCGCGCACCAACTAATTCAGCTACGGTGGCCGCCAGGAATAATGGATAATGGAATATATTTTCATAAAAAAATATATTAATATTAAATAGGAAGCAAATAAATTGACGAAACTTCTCAATAAATATCTGTGACTGCACTTGACTTGACTTAAAGTCCTTACTGAAAATATCGAATGAGCCGACGAATTATCTTGGTAGGGTAGCCAAGAGGTTTTGAAGTTCTATTTGCTTCCTCGAGCTTTTTCGTATGAATTAGCTTTCATTTCAGCATCATAAGTGAAGCACACCACGACTCTTCCCACTGAGCTCAAGTTAGCTTCAGTAGGATTCACGCATTTCAGTGTGTTTCTTTTTGTTCTAAAGCTGGAGCTCAGGACGCCGTTTGGCACACACTAACAGGGGGGACAAGCAAAAGGAAGAAGGAGCTTTGTATTAGAGGATTAGAAGACGAACAACGATGATTACCATCAGATGTGTGATATTTAAACCCGCCATATCCGTGAGCATCCAGATGTCTAAATCTTTGCCCGAGGAGAGCAGGGAAGCTAAGAAGAAAACGGTGAGATGATTCTAGCTCACCCACCTCTAGACAGCTTTTGTAAAAAGGTTTTGAGGCAATCTCAAATCTCACCACATGGACACCTAACGGGCAATGTCCAGTAAGGATTCCTACCAAATTCGAGAGCTCCGACTTTGTTAGCCTTAGAAGTTCCCTCAATGGTAATGGTAATGGTTGCCCAATGGTAATAGCCCACTTACGTACATAAGTCTCTGTAGAACATAGTTCGGCGAGCTAAAATTCTCAAAACAAATCACGACGTATTCTTCTTCTTCTTCTTAATTGGCGCGATAACCGCTTACGCGATTTTTACCGAATTTAACAAAGCGCGCCAATTGTTTCTTTCTCGTGCTAACCGGCTCCAGTTTGACACACCAAGTAAAGCCAAGTCCTTCTCCACCTGATCTTTCCAACGCAGAGAAGGCCTTCCTCTTCCCCTGCTACCACCAGCTGGTACCGCATTAAATACTTTCAGAGCCGGCGCGTTTGAATCCATTTGGACGACATGAGCCTGCCAACGAAGCCGCTAGATCTTTATTTGCTGCGCTATGTCTATGTGCACTCAAGCATCCTCAGAAACTTTGAGTTCATCCCTCTGTCAACAGACCAGTGTATACCCTCATTTAGTCCGACCGGAACATTCACCACTCACATCCCGTCAAGGGAAGAGTGGACGGGGGGCTACACTTGGGGGCAGGGCCTGGTGAACTTGTTCACGGATGGATCGAAGTTGGAAGGAAAGGTTGGCGGAGGAGTCTTTTGCGAAGGGCTCCCCATCAGACTTAAATTCAGGCTACCGGACCAATGCAGTGTGTTCCAGGCAGAGGTAGCCGCAATCAAGGAGGCAGCTGATTGGCTGCTCAAATGTGTACTAACAGTCAAGAAGGTAAATATTTACTCCGATAGCCAAGCGGCAATAAGGGCCCTCGGGTCTATGACGGTGCATTCGGAATTGGTCAAGGAATGCTTGACCTCACTTTCGACTGCGTCCGAATTCTTTGACATCAGCCTCATCTGGGTTACCGGTCACAGCGACATTGCGGGAAACTGTGAGGCGGATGAGCTGGCTAGACAAGGGACATGTGAGGTGATTTCCCCGCGGAGGGAGAAAATTGGAATCCCCCTGACTACCTGCGGTCTGCTCCTGGAAAGATGGGCATCGCGCAAACTCAGCGAGCGCTGGGAAAATGCACAAACGTGCAAAGTTGCGAAATCCTTCTGGCCACGTGTGGACCGAAGGCGCTCGGGTGAGCTTCTGAGGCTGACAAAATATCAGCTCTCCAATCTAGTGGGTTCTCTCACAGGACACAATGCGCGAGGAATGCATGCTGTGAGACTTGGAATCATCTCGAGTCCTTTCTGTGCTGGATGTATGGAGGATGAGGTGGAATCATCTCAGCACCTTCTCCTTAGCTGCCCTGCCCTGGCGGGGCTAAGATTCAGGCATCTTGGGTCTTACTTCTTTTCCACGCCTGCTGAGATAGCTGGCGCTGACATTAAAAATCTGATGAATTTCATCAGCAGCATTAAGCGGTTGACGCAAACATAGTCATCGTTCATAATCCGCACGCTCCTAACCTTCCCATCACCACCTCTCCCCGCCCTCTCCCTGCACCTCATCGGTCCTTCCCCTCTCCTCACTTCCTTGACAATGGTATTACAAAGGACGAATTTCTCTTCGTCCAAGTGTGCCCACTCCCGGGGCAACCATACTAACCTAACCTAACCTATGTCTATGTCGTCGAAAAGCTTATGCAGCTCATCGTTCCGTCGCCTGAGATATTCGCCGTGGCCAACGTGCAAAGGTCCAAAAATCTTGCGTAGAATCTTTCTCTCAAACACTTCAAGCGTCGTTTCATCGGATGTTGTCATCGTCCACGCTTCTGCGCCAAACGTTAGGACGGGCATGATGAGAGTTTTGTAGATTGTTACTTTTGTTCGTCGAGAGGGGACTTTACTACTCCATTGCCTAATTACAAATTTAATCTTCAAAATAATAGTAATCGGTAGCGACACATTTTTCCCACCTCTCAGGCAATTTGTGGATGCCGCGCCAAAAAAATTGGCCGTCTTTGGCCGCAAACCAATCATCGAGCTATTTTTTGGCTTCTTCGTGAGAACTGAAGCGCTGCTCGGAAAGTGCGTGGCCCATCGACGCAAACAAATGATAATCGGAAGGCGCCAAGTCTGGTGAGTAAGCCGCATGCACCAGCGGTTCTCAATCGTACGTCTCCACCAATTCCCGGTTCGCTCTTGTTCGATGTGGCGGTGCATTGTCACATTGTCAGTTCATGCGGCACCCATCTTCCGACCTTTAAAATCATACCCATGTCTTTCATAGGGTTGGAAATGGTTTTTTAGGTCACTCCCAACTGTTCTGCCATCATTCCTTGCGCTTGATCATCATCTTCATCCAACAATGTCTGCAATTCGGCGTCCTCAAACTTCTTCGGTGGCCGGCCAAGGTCCTCGTTTTCCAGGCTAAAATAACCACTACGGAATTTTTCAAACCACCTGAAGCATTGTGCTCTACTTGGACCACGTCCACCATAAGCTTCTATAAGCATTTGATGAGCTTGAGCTCCAATTGATAACAAAAAATCAACGATGTCCGCAAATCGTAGTTTGAAGGCACGAAATTCTACATTTTTAAGACCGACAAAAATGCATTGTTATATGAAATGTAACAAACAATGAACTGAATATTGTTGACAGATGACAGAGGAAAAAAACAAGACATTTGGCAAGGTTTAAAAATACTCCTAGCGACATCTATGGACTACTAGCAGAAAGTCTCATTTCATAAGTATATACCTGGTAGTCCAAAGTAGCATTTGTTGGCAAGACAGATTCTACGTTGGAGTTCAAGGCTAGCATTGTTATCGGTGTTAATGCTGGCTCCTATATAAATGAAGCCTTTTACAACCTCGAAATTATAACTATCAACAGGGATCTGGGTGCCCATACACGAGTGCGCCGATTGTTTGTTTGATGACAGAAGTATTCGACAAATTAAATATATAAATTGGACGATATCTTTGAGTTGCTTTATAAATTAGGAAAACTTAAAAAAGTTTAGAAATCTGCAAAATGTCGCCGCATGATTTTTCCAACTGTTCTTGAATTTACTACTTAGTTATTATTCAAATACCTAAAATGAAAGCCTAAAGGCAGCCCACACCTACGAAAGCCACCTTCACTTTTATTTAAAAAAAATGGCACAATCATTTCGCTATATCTCCATTAGTGAGTTAGGAGAATATTTTATATTTATTGCATTGCAAATTCGTGTTGACAAATTGTAGCTGCCAAAAATAACAATAAATAATAATGTGCCACCAAATTGGTCAGATGTTGTTGCAACAAACAAATACGCCGACGTGTGACTTTCATATGAGAGGAATTATGATGGCAAGGCAAATATTTGCAATAAAAATATTTACAAATTTTTAGTATTTCATAAACTTTAGTGGCTGACAATTGTGAAAATAACGATGGGATTAACAATTATGCGCCCACAACCAGCCGTGGCATGGCCATTCGTATGGAAACTAGCGAAGCAATAAATATTCGTATAATGCAAATTTTAACGGCACTGATAAAACGGTGAAATCACTGCAAAATAAAAAATATCCTACATATAAAAAAGCGAAAATTTCTCTGATATAAATAAAGCTAATATATTTTAATTGAAATATTTCACTATGCAAAGGCTCGCTTGAATAAATAAATAAATACTCCGAGAAGCAATAAAATCTGTGTACTGGCCGTAATGAAAAGTGTGAAATGGAAATGAATTAATGCAATTTCGAATAGTTTTTCAGCGTTGAATTGGCCTTTTACGGAACTTTTTCCGTTCATATGTTTTTTTGTGAAAAATAACAAATTTATCCACTTTGTGGTCAACTGAAATAATGCAATAAAGATGAGCATTGAAATCTGCTTTGGACGTCGTTAAGCAAGCAGTAACAGAAGAGTGGTATAGAGAAAAATATGAAAAAATTAAATACCATTAAGATTGGTAGAAATTTAATTTTAAAGAGAATACTGTGTGCTTGAACAGTGAAACACAATTTTTTTTTAAGTGAAACTTCTTAGGCGTCGATGGACGTGCGAGAATTGTAAAACTTCAAGTCCATGCAACGTTTTTGGCATTTTCGTTCTGCGAGAGAGAAAAAAGATATAACGTAGAGGAAAAGGAGAGAGAGAGAGCTATACCTTATGAATATCTTAGATACACTTTAGGCTATTTTTCACGAGCTTTGCCTTGTGGTTGCGAATTTCTAGTGAGAAATATTACTGCATAATTTTTGGCGTTTGTTTGTTGATGCAAACTTTTAGGAAATGTATTTTTGTGCCTACTTTTTGTCGTTATATTTCCTTGGTGCCTAGTATTTGGGGTGTTTTTTGGTCCCAATTTTTTTGGCGTTTGTTTTTGGTTCCTACTTTTTGGTGCTTATTTCCGTTTCCTGGCTAGAGCTTGTGCGTACTATGAAGTGCTATCCATTCCGGCGTCGGATATATTGGCATTGCCTTGCGGTAATTTGTGCCGTTGCTGCGGTCCTGGAATCGCTGCGTTTGTACGGGTGATAAACGCTCAGAGTAGTGCCCGTTGTTGCCACGGTTTGTGTCCGGCGTTTACCTACACCGGTCGACTCTTCTCCGTGTTTTGTAAATTTTGTCTATTTGTATTCTCTGCAAATGTTGTGAATTTATTTAAATATATATTCTTTCTCTCTCTCTCATTCTCGCTCGGGTCTCTCCCTCTTCCTTTGTCTGAATTGAAAATTTCACTTCTGTTATGTGTACTACGCTACACGCACTTTATTTTATTTATTTTTTATTTTATTATTAGAAAGTTGCAGTTGTTATGCCATTATAAATGAACAATAAATGTGTAAATTCCATTCCTTCAATTAAATTTTGCATCACTTTTTCATGTGAATTTGGTAATGCCACATTCAATAGACCTCCTCTTCCAATTTGTGGTGCACTTGATGATTTTTTTCGCACGAAAGGTGGGGCGTACTAATTTACGTCACTTCCGAACGACAGGTGGTATTTATGATTAGCTTCCTCATGGCATTTGCAATGTTATCCCTTAAATTCTCCATTGTTGTTTGATTCTTAAAAAGTCGTAGAGGGGAAAATTTGTAAAGCAATGAAAATCTGCTCATAAAAACCATCTGCCGTTAGGAGGCGGCATAAAAATATACGTCACTTCATTTTGTCTAACAACATCAAGGCGTGGCCCCCAAATTAGGGGAAGAGTCATAATTTTTTTAACACTTTTTATGAAGTCGAGTTGCAGAATACTTGAAGTTGTAGATTGCATAGCAAACTGAATATATAGCTTCCATTTGCAAACAGAGATTTGGTTTTCAATACCTTAATCCCCATCAAATAAATGACCAAAGCAGTGATATCACACGATCTAAGTGGCCAATCTACTGGTCGGAGGCGAGAGATAAATTGCTCGCCGATACGACGACGCAGTAAATCGCTTGTTTCATGTGCTGTATGGCAAGTAGCGCCCAGTCACAGGCTTTAATTTTCGGCAACAAAGTGTCGTTCATCATTGCGGGCTAACCTTCGCCATTTACTGTTACCTTAGCGCCAGCCTCATCTTTGAAGAAATATGGACCGATGATTCCTCCAGCCCATAGGCTCTACCAAACGGTTGTTTTCAATGGATGCAATGGCTGTACTTGAATGGCTTCGGGTTGCTGTTCAGCCCAAATATGACAATTTCGTTTATTGACGAAGCGAAAAATCGTCCTCATCGCTGAACACCATAAGTTTTGGCCTGAGCGCGCAAAAAACACTTTTCATAGAGCAACGAATTTCATAATTTTTAAGCGTTGTTGAGGTGTGAGTCTTTGCACGATGAATTGTCAATGAATACTGAAAAAAGCATTTAGTGTGACGGTAATCACGCGTGATCTGTCAAAATACTACTTTAGGAAAAGTACCTCCAATCTAGTCACGCTTGAGTAGCTGACCAACCTAGTCAAAACAAATTTGTGCTTATAGTAACCAAGAAAAGTATTTCAAATAAACGTTGATGAAACAGAAAAGATAAGAAGAAAGAAAAGAAGAAGCGTAGAGTGATAGAAACATTCTCACCCAAACGACTCTTCCAGCACCACTTCATCTGCGTCTCTTTGGCTTGTTACTTTGTAGGCAAATATTTTCTATATTTCAATTACCCCACTTTCAGTAATTAATAGTAAAAATAAAAGCCCTGAGTATTATAAATTTTCATATTTTTTTCCCTGCAACCCTGAACTCAACTCAATGCTAGCCTTTCCTTCACGCTCCACACACATCAAAGCCAAGCGTGAATCTGTTTTTACAAAACAACAAAAAAAAAGAAAAAAGAAACAATTGAAGCAACACTCACCTCACAAGAGCAAATCCACAGCAAAACAAAGCTGCCATTGGCACCTGCGAATTCAATGAAAACCACTCGCCATTGGAGCTTAACCATTTAGCCACTTATACATAGCCAAAGGTTAATAAACAAAACACAAAATCCTACAGAAGTGCAAATTGTTTGCGTTGAAGAGCGTCAAGTGAAGCGAATCACTATCAAACGGGCGTGCAATAAAGGCCAATGCATTTGTAACTGCATGCATGTGTGTGGGTGTGGGTGTGTGTGTTTCTATGTATTGATGTCTAGCTGCACTTTTATTGCCAACCAATCAACTTGGCGTGCTTTTAATTCTAATCAAAAGTGGCTGTGGTATGCCTTCAAGAAACAACAACAACAAAGAAGGTAAAGGCAGCAATCAAATGCCTCAGAACTGTGAGAAATCGCTCGAGAAGGTAGTGAAATTGCCCTTCTACATCGACTGTTTGTGGCGCTTGGCACTTTTCGTTGAATTTTTTCACGCAGAAACTTCGCTGCGCTCCTTCTTTATCATTTCCTTGGCTTGACGGTCTATTTGCCTGGCCTTAGAGCATTTTTTGTACATCGAATTTCTTATTACGCGGCATTCGGCGTCCTTAAACTGTACTAGTTGTTGTTTGTGTTGTCTCAGCAGCATTCAAGTCGCTTGTTAATATTTTATTTGCTTTTTTATCTGACATCTCGGTTTCCGTTTTCTGTTCCACAAACACTTCGCTAGCTTTTGCATCGCTATTCCCTACCTTTATTAGATTTGTTTCTCGCGCTCACCTGATGCCAGCGAGTAAACAGTAATTCGATCGAACATTTTCCTAGAAGCATTTTACAAGCACATTTACAATTTAATCACTTGCTTTTCCCTTTTTTTAATTTATGCTAACAAAATGTTGGCGATGCCTGATTACAAATGGAGTGCGATTGGTGCACATAAAAGCTTTGAAAAATTGTATGGGCACCAATCGCAGTCAGGAAAAATTTCTCTTATTGCTCAATTTTAATAACAAGTAGATATAGGGTGGGTCATGTAAAATTTGCTTTTTTTATTTTGAAGATTGAGCATTGTCATTTATGAATGAAAAATAATATCCTTCAAATGACTGCCACGACTGGCTTTACAGTAGGCCATTCGATCAACCCAATTTTTAAGCACATTTTCGATTGTTTGGGCTCCAATTTCATGAATGGCAACTTCAATTTCGTGTTTTAAAGCATCAATCGTCTCTCGATGGTTCGCATAGCATTTGTCTTTCACGGGTACCCACAAAAAATAGTCCAACGGGCTTAAATCACAGCTCCGAGGGGGCCAAATGATATCGGAATTTCGGCTGATTATTCGGTTTTCAAAAACGGTAGCCAAAAGTTCGAGTGTAACTTTGGCAGTGTGACAAGTTGCACCGTCCTGTTGAAACCAAATGTCATCCATGTCATCCTCTTCAATTTTTAGAAACAACTCGTTGAGTATGTCACGGTAACGCTCGTCATTTACTGTAACCGCGGAAGAAGAAGAAGGCTCACCACTTTGGAAATAGGTTTTCAATATTTCCCAATTTTGTTCAAGCGTATAGCGTCCCATTTCGTAAATGTCAAACCTTTAAGTAAATTATGAACACATTTGACATGTCATTTGTGTTACCATTCTCAAAAAAATAGGTGGTGGTTCAAAAAGCAAACGCTATATGGCCCATCCTGAATAATTGCTTTTTTGAAAATACTTTCCGTGCTTCTTGTTCCAATCGAATTTGCTGATACCGCGATATTTACGCCCGAAAACTTCTCCATTCGTTTAAGCCTTAAACTAAAGTATATTAAATTAGCTCTCCTTTAAACATTTATTAACCAAATTCATTAACCAGTATGGACATTAGTATCGCCCAAAAAAATAAGACGCAATGCTCTTATTTTTTTTTTATATATATAGTTTTTTTTTCAATATTTACCCGTGCCGCCAAGGCTTTAAAAATTGACAATTGAGTTGCCAAGGAAAAATATACACTTTCGAAATTTACAGTAAACTATTTACAGATGGATATTCTTCTTTTAATATTTAATTTATGCAACAGAAAGAAAGGCGGAACTGCATAGGTTCGAGTCTCCGTACATAAAACATCAAATCTTAAAAAAAAAATGTTTTCCAATAGCAGTCACCCGTAGGCAGGGAATATCAAACCTTCGAGTGTCTTTCTGCCATGAAATATCTCCTCATAAAAACCATCCGCCATTCGGTGGGGGTGGTCAGTGGATTGCCAATAAGATCGTATGATATCACACCTTTAGGTTATTTTTTGTGGGGCTATGTTAAATCTCATGTCTATTCAATTAACGCATTGGAAGACAAGCATTTATATGTGAGATACCGGCCGAATCATTGGAAAGAGTATGCCAAAATTGGACTAAACAGATAGACCATTTGAAGCGCAGTCGCGGTCACCATTTGCATGAAATAATCTTCAAACATTACATTCTAGGGACTTCTTTCCTATAGCTCTTAAAAAATCACCCTTTAGAAAACATCTAGCTTTGTTAACTTTTTTCTACTCAGGCAAAACTGCGCCTTCTAGGGATGGCTTTTTGATTAGTTTTGTGTGATCAGAGTCTGCGGTTGGTTAACTGGTGCTGGCGGTGCGGTGTCTTCTGGTAGATGTCTAGGTGTTACCTTAACTATCTTGAACCTGCCATCATTGGCCATTCCACTCGCCATAGGTAGTGGAGACTTGACTTTTGGGCTAAAACTGAGTTTAACAACCCTTGCTCGCGTTGGCGAACAAGGAGTCGATGGCCATGATTATTTCTCAACCTGTTGCTATGCAGGTTCTATTGAGGATGTAAGATTCATTGAGGACTCTCCATTCCTGGAACAAGGTAAGGATATTTTCGTTTTCGTGCGCTACTCAGTTTCGGGAAATAACCCACAAGAATTGTGCGGCTTCGTATGTCCTCATCCAAGATCTGTTTTCAGTCCTTTAGACACTCCTCCGTTGACGCATTTTTGCATGTTATAACTAGAAAGCCATCCTGCTCAAGACATTCAGTCGTTGAAGTTTGCATTTAGGGTGCCATCTTCCTGCCTTCTTATTTCCTTCAGAATGGTGTTCTAGCTGGTTTTCCTTGGATTTCTTTGACAAGCTCTCTGACCCATGTAATACCTGGGCGCTTAATAACGGGATCTTTCTTGCTCTCGAGCTGCAGCTAGTGGATCAGTATTCGCCGGAGAGGTAGATTAAGTTATGGTGGTAGTCGGTCTGTATGACCAACTCACTTAGACCTTACAGGTCCATTGTGATACCACTGCGCGACACGGGAACCCCATTTACTTTCCTTCGTGGGCACATTTTGTGGCTCTTATGAAACGTAGAATTGATCCCAACCCCACGCCAGACAGCTCTGTAAGAGAATTGAAAAAGTATTTACCTAGACAACCTGCTCTGATTTTAGCTAGGGCTGCAAAGGAAGTGCTCAACTGTTTCTTCCACATCTCTACAACTTCTGCAATATTCATGGGAGAAAACTCCTATTCTCGGGGAATGCCTGCCAAATAGCCAATAATCGGTTATACAAGCCACGACCTTCGAGTTACCATCTCTTGATAGGCTAAGCCATTACATTGTCCTTTTCTTGTTTATTTGCGGCCATAGTAGCTGTTATACATGTATCTTCATCTCTCCATGACCTATTGGCCTCTTGGATAATGTAGTTTTTTATCTATTATTAGTTTACTCGTGGCCTTGGGTATTCCAATGGTACTTTTATCACTGAACAGTTTAAGAGCAGTAACTTTTAGAGCTGCCCGCCGGAGAGGTAAGAAATCTCCCACGAACATTTCAGGGTACTTACTCTCCGTGAAACGTTCAGATCTCCAATTTTTACATCGGGTATAAAAGTCTCTTAGTTTAATGAAACATAGTATCCCAACAACGCTGAATATAGACACTCTCATGTAGAACCTTTCTTCCCACATCTCATAATCTCTTCTCACATCTCATCTTTTGCCAAGTCTAACAAAGCGCGTCAGTCGTTTTCTTCTCTTGCTAACCGGCGCCCGTTGGACACACCAGCTGAAACCAAGTCCTTCTCCATCTGACCTTTCAAGCCCAGAGGAGGTCTTCCTCTTCCTCTGCTACCACCAGCTGGTACCGCATCGAATACTTTCAGAGACCGAGCTGGAGTTTGTTTCCATTCGGACGACATGACCCAGCCAACGTAGCCGCTGGATCTTTATTCGCTGCGCTATGTCTATGTCGTAAAGCTCTTATAGCTCATTGTTCTATCGCCTGCGATACTCGCCGTCACAATATGCAAAGGTCCAAAAATCTTCCGCAGAATCCTTCTTTCAAACACTAAGAGAGATGCTACATCGGGGTTCTCATAGTCCAAGAATCTGCGCCATATTTCATCAAAGAAAAAAAGTTCAAAAATGAACGTGACTTTTTTAACGACTTGAACTTTCAACTCATATTTAATAGACTATAATCAGCTTACTTAGATTTCTTCTAAAGATTCTGACAAAAAAGTTGAAAAGTTTGTTAAATGTTTGTAAATTTCATACAAAGTTTGAAATTTAGATTTACAAAATTGTTTCCCTATGCCATGAACTATCGATTATAAGGATAAGATATTACAAAATTTTTCGACATAAATGTTTACGTACATATTTGGTTGCTTTTTTTAAAGGATGGAATAATTTGTAACATGCAATATCTTCTTCATTCCCTAGGTCACCGTAATCGATACCTCGGATCCAGACTGGTGGCAGGGCAAGCTGCTAGGCCGTGTCGGTTACTTTCCATCCAAATATTGCGTACGCCTGAATGCCAATGAGAAACCGTTACAGGTCACACATAATTTGCAGGTATCCGACGGCGAGCGGGGAGAAAACATGACACTACTGCGAGATCAAATCGTTATACAGGTACAACTTACCGAATTTCCAACAAAACATCCTAACCATCTAATATTAAATTTTTATTATTTTATACTTAAATAATTTTTTTTTTTAATGTTTTAGGCTGGCGATGAGGTTAACGGTATGGTGATGGTACGCTCTGCAGACAATCGCCAGGGTTATTGCCCCGTCAAGTACCTGCAAGAGGTGTGACAGCCAAAAGAGCCGCCAGCTGAACGTGACAAGCCGCAGAAGTCTTCGCTGTCATCAAAGCTTTTAGATAAAACGAAACGTAGAATAAGAATTGTAGTATCTGAGAATGGTGGCAGCGGCACGAGCTACAACAACTTGGGCCGCGAGCCCAGCGCCCCACCTGCTGAACATGAAATCAAGAAAATAAATATCGATTATCATAGTGATTTTGGAGGTACGAGTAATGAGTACTACGGTGGTTTTGATGCTGCCACCACCAGTGGCAGAAGTAAAAATGATAAGAATTGGGAAAACTGGGAGCGCATACGTGAACAAAAATTGGAGAAAATGAAAAATATTTGCTTTGAAAGTTACCGTCAATCGAAACGAGATCGAATGCAACCGGCTAAACCGAAACCGAAACAACTCGATCCCACTTGGTATACAGACAATATTTATTCGAATCGTTCCGAAGACCTTGAGGAGGACTATGTGCCAGAGTGCCTAAAATACGGAACGTATCGTAAGCTGCGCAACATACGCGAGCAAGATGAATTCTTCGTGGAGGATGTTTTGGATGATGCGGCGCCAGATGTGGGTGGCAAAGGTAAACGTGGTGAAGGAGAAGGTTCTCCTGGTTATGGTTTGCATCGCTCGATTAGTTGTAAAGAGTTTCAGTATCCCAAATCGCAAAGTTGTTATATGATGGGCGGTGGTGCGTCCTATGAAGGCGGCGGAACCACGTCGATATTGAAGAAAACCAATGTGCCCAAATCGTATTCGTTCAGTGCCACAACGTCCAAGACGACACCCTTCGATGTCATGGACTATGAACTGCCGCAAACGGGCGCAACACGCCGCGACAAACAAGAGGCCTTCCGCAAGTCCTCGGGCTACTACTGCAGCAGCAGCCTTGACGAGAGCACGCTAGCGTATGCAACTCACGAAGCACCGACGTCACCGCCGCCGCCGCCGCCTGCGCCACAACCATGTTGCGCGCGCGAACACTGCACTAATGCCAAGTGCCTGCTAGACGAAATCTACCCGTGCTACCCGGCGGCGGCCGGACGTCGCACATGGCGCAGCCGTGGCACGCCCGTGGGCATGTATGGTGCTGGCGCCAGCGGTGGTAGCAACAGGAACCTACACACCGCCTCCACATCCGCCGATTGGATGGAGGAACGGGAACGCGGTAGCCATCGTGTGGCAGCGGCTTCGCGCTACTCCATACACTCGGGACGTGGTCGCGATCATGAACGTGATCGCCACAGCGATCGCGAGTGCGAGCAGCCACCGCCGCCGCCACCAACGGTCATTTGTTGTTGTGCCGCCGATGACTATTGCTACCACCGCCAGCAACGGCGCCATATTGCCAGGTCGCGTTCGCGCCTACACTGTCCCGGCCACCATCCGGCAGCCGAGGAGGAAGAACACTCACACTGCCGCGCCGTGGCCTACGACACCGATCTAGATCATTTCATACGTGACGAACGTGAGCGTCTACTTATGCAAGATAAATTCCTCGATGAAGACGAACGCTATCTATCTAATTCGGGGCCAAGTTTGCACTATGCCGCGCAATATCGACGCCCAGCGCGCAGCAAGTCATTGTTGGAAGTGCAACCGCCTAGTCGATATGACGATGACACCTGCTCTGACTCCACGGAAATGGATCTTGAAGACTTTAATGTCGACTTAGAGAAATACTGGGCGGAATTAGACAAACCACCTAGTCCGGTCGATCAGGATATGCAACGGCGTAATATGCAAAGCAATCTGAAAGCAAAGAATGTGAGTGTGGGTTGCTACAACAATGGACAACCGATTGATATGCACGATCGTGAGCAGGAACGCATGATGATTAAGAAATCGCTACTTGAGGGCATGCCCTCTCCACCGCAAGTGGAGTCGTCGGCGCCAGACGGCTCCTCATTACATCATGGCGCCAATAATTCTAGTGATTTTCATTTTTTTGAACAAGCGGGCTCACCCCTTCACCGCGCCTACAGCTATGGCCACAAAGTGTACCCGGTCGCGGATAGCCTACCCTCATACAAATACAATAATTTCTACACAGATCACGAGGTGCAGACCAAACAGCCTACGTCCGTTGGGCATCACCCCTCCGCTAGTGGCCATTCTGCACTCAGTCTTATCAACAATATATTTTCCATTTACAAGCCAAATAAGTATTCAGCCCAAAACTGCCAAATGAATGTGGAAGCCAAACCTGAGCCTTGCAAAAAAATGAATGTCCCGACAACACGTCGTCCCCTCGGTGCATCGCATTCCGAATATATGCACACAATTAAACGACCAATGTTAGTCAGCACCGATCAGCCACAATTCAAGATTATACCTGAAAAGACGGGCCTAAAAATTACACCGTTATACACTTACGAAGACTATATCATCGATAAGCCACAGTCGCGTCATAAATTGGGTGGCATGGTGCGTCCGGTGGTGCCTCCGCACTGATGGTGCTGGACCTTTCCATGGTATGGCGGTTGTTAGGAAACTTAGAGGAGCTGATGAAGTGAACGCAAAACTAAAATTGATTTATATAAATAGAGCTAAACGATATAGTCGGCGTTGAGTGGGTGCTAGCGAGTGAAAGAGGGGATAAGGTCACGGTAGCGGCGATGGCGTCTGGTCAAAAGTAAATAGCAGTAAACTTGGCACTGTTTAACGCACAAATAGGTTTTTTAACCATAACAACAACCACAACAACCAAACAAAACGGAACTGGGGAATAAATGTCTGTCTTAAGGAGGCAAACGCGAAGCAATCAACAAACTAATCAACTTTAAGTCCCTACCTATGGTTCGATCCATGTCACCAGCATCACCACTACATCCATGAACCTCATCGAGGTCATCACCTCTGCCACATTAGCAATTTTCGTGCCACCTTAACCACTTTTTCGAACAATTTATTCGACGTCGTCGTCATTTTCCCAACACACGCACACACACACATTTCGCATATTTCGGTTTCGGTTTAGTCAACTTCATACAGCTCCAAAAGAAATGAGGAAGGTAAGAGTATCAAGTTTCAAATCTGGCTCTATGAACCAAGATGGAACCTGAGACGTAGGAAAGTAAGCGTAGTTGAAGTCAGCAACACCATGCCACTGGAAAATAAAAATTAAACTTGATGTGATAGAATAAAATGTATAAGTAAATGCCGTTTGTGGTGGAATAAGGGAATAGTCGGTAAACAAAAAGTGTAAAAAAAAGTATCAAGCAGCTTAGAAATGTAAGCGCGTTAATTTATGTACGCTGGAGCTGCCCCATAAAATCGCATTTTTAATCTCCAGACATTAACGGTAATTATTCGAAAGCTTCCAAAATGAAAAAAGCACTAAGAGTCTCCAAAGTTTAGAGGGTTTTGATTTTTTGGGTGAACAAATTAAAATTTTTCTGGAATATTTTTTTTTTTCTTGAACTTTTTTTTGTTTCGTAAAATTGTTTGCTTATTATTAGCATTACTTATTTATTTTGACTTTTTAAGTAAACAAATTTTGAAACTCTTTTTAATATTTTTTTTTATTATTTTTTTTCTAAAACTCTTTTCTTTCTTCATATTTTATTTTATTTTAGGAACTTTTGATTTTTTGAGTAAACGAATTTTGAAATTTTTTTCAATTTTTTTTTTCTTAAAATTTTTTGCTTTCTTAATTTTTTATAATATATACATATATTTTTTTTTGTTTTCTAGATTTTACAATTAAGCAAATTGAAACTTTTGTTTTAATATTTTTGCAAACTTAAAAAAAATTTTTTTTCTTAAATTTTTTTCTAAAATTGTTTTTCTAAAATATTTTTATTTTTAGTTTTTTTCTTTTTGGTTTTTTTAGTAAAGAAATAGTGAATGATTTTTTTTATTCTTCTGGAAATTTAACAAAATTTTTTTTCTAAAATATTTTTTCTTAAAAACTCTTTTTTTCTAAATAAACAAATTTAAAATTTTTGTAAAATATTTGGATATTTTAACAATTTTTTTCTTAAAATTTTTTGCTTTCTTCATTTTTTATATATCTACATTTTTTTTTTTGTTTTCCAGATTTTACAATTAAACAAAACAAACATAAAAAAAATTTTTTTTGTAAAATATTTTTTCAAAACTTCTTTTTTCTAAATAAACAAATTTAAAAATTTTTCACATTTTTGGATATTTAAACATTTTTTTCTCTTAAAATTCTTTTCTTTCATCATATTTAATTTTTTTTTAACTTTTTTATTGCTGGATTACTTCTTTCATTTTAATTTTTTGAGTAAACAAATTTAAAAAAATGTTTGCAATATTTTTGCAAATTGAAAAAAAAAATATTTTGTGTAATTTTTTTTTCAAAATATTTTTTTCTTCAAAGTTTTTCCCCGAATAAACAAATTTTTAACATTTTTGGAAATTAAAAAAAATATTTTTTAATTTTTTAAATTTTTTTTCCTCCATAAATTCTTTTCATTCTTCATATTTCATTTTTTTGGTTATTGCTAGCATTACTTCTTTTATTTCGGTTTTTTGAGTTAAAAAATTTTGAAAGTATTGCTTTATTTTTTTTTGGAAATTTAAAAAAAAATTTTTTTTTTAAATACTTTTTCTTAAAATATTTTTTCTTAAATTTTTTTTCTTAATATACTTTTTCTTTTTTTTCCTTTTTTTTCTTAATTAAAACAATATATTATTTTTGTAACAAGATAAGATAAAAAAAATTTTCACATTTTTGGAAGTTAAAAAAAAATATTTAAAATAAATTGAAACTATTTTTTCCTCCGAAATTTTGTTTCATTCTTCATTTTTATTTTTTTTTATTTTTTTTTGCTTATTGTTGGCATTACTTCTTTAATTTGGTTTTTTGAGTAAAGAAATTTTGAAAGTTTTGTATTAATTTTTTTGGAAATTAAAAAAAAAATTTTTTTCTAAAATAGTTTTCCTAAAATATTTTTTCTTAAAATTTTTTTTCTTAATATACTTTTACTTAATTTTTTTTTCTCAAATAAAAAAATATATATTTTTTGTAATTTTTTCATTTAATTAAAAAAAAAAATTTTTTCTAAAATATTTTTTCTTAAAATTTTTTTTCTTAAAATATTTTTTCTTACATTTTTTTTTCTTTTTCTAAATTAAAAAAATATTTTTTTTTAATTTTTTTGCTTATTGTTAACATAACTTCTTTTACCGTAGGTATTGCATGCCTTCTAGTAAAAGCGTTCTTGTCCCAACATTTTACAGCTGAAATATCAGCACGTAGACTAGTTGCATTTCATCGATTGCTACTGAATTTCTTAAGTACATTAATTTCCACTTTCCGACAACTCAGAATTCAAAAATTAATTCCCCACCGACACATGCAATTGCACGTGCGTAATACATTTTGAATAATACATTCATATTTTCCAACTTACAAAGCTACACCCAATGTCATGCGCACACCAGTAAAAGTTCAAACATCCTTACGCATCTGGTCCTTTTCTTGCATTTCTAGGCGCCCTTGCTCTCAATGAGAGCCGAGACAAAGAAAACATTCAGCTTTATATTTCTATGCGCTCAAATGTATGCTTACACTTTTTTAATTTTGTACAGCTCGAAATTCCGTCTTCATCAGCATGCGTCAACCACGCCCATAGGGTCATAAATTCTCTCCAATGATCACAAGGCAAAAATATCATCGCGTACGCAAGCTACTCATTTTGCTAAGGTCTTCAAAAAATGTGTATTTAAAAATATAAGAAAATGTCCTCAAAATATATTCGATAGGTACAAAATGAGCCCTATTGATTTATGGAAGTAGTCACTTTTTACTTTTGAGTCAACATTCAAAATCTTCTTTCTACTCGTTTACATAGGTATTTACAGTGACGTGGAGTATAGCGGCTACTCTCGAAATTTCCGCTTTGCAATATTGTGGTGATGGTGGTGGATTGATTGCAACTTCTGCACGGCCACCCCATTTTCTTGACATAGTTTCCCAAAGGCCAGTGAACGGTTATTGTTGCGTGGCTTTAATTAAAATTTGAATTAATTTATTTTTTGTTATCATTACAAATATTTTACTTTTTATGGGATTTTTTATGAAAAAATCATTATTTCTCCAATATCAATTCCCTTGCTTTGGTCGCTCAGTCAATACGATTTTGGAAATATCTGAATTCGAGGAAGAATCGTCACTCAAAATCCAATGACAATGCGCTCAAAGTTCACTCAATTACCCAAAAATAAAATAAAACAAAACAAAAAAAAAGGAAAAAGCAATTCAAGAAGGAAAAAAGTAAAAGAAAACAATAATTAAATATTGGTAAACAATCATAAAATATACACAAAAATATATTTACACACAACTAAGTATACAAACATATTTAGAAAGAATCATCTAAGACAACCAGAAGTCATATCCAAAAATTCCTACTTAGTAAAAAGAGTAAAACAAGAAACAAAAAAAACAAACAATGTATGTATGTATTAGTGAAAAGTAAAACAAAAGTTGGAACAAATAGTAAATACACTGAATATAGTAAAATATTTACTATATATTTAAATATCTGAGCAACAGTAAAATATAGAAATTTATGTAAGTGCATTTGTAGTAAACGCTGCAACGGTAGAAGGCAGACCATGAAATGAACTTAGGTCGGAGTTTATAAACACTTTTTGCAGAAGCAAACAAATATTTAATGAAGCTACATAATAAAAATAAATATCAATTTTTTTCCGATACAAATATATATGACATTTATAAACTTTTCTATTTTTTATACCAAAAATGACAACAACAATTTGATAATGTTATTTTTTTGGAGACTTGCATACATAACCTAACACATTTTCCAATTACAATCTACTAATACGACTTCAAACAAATATTGAGTATACAAACATTAAATACGCGTATGGATAACGTTGGTAAAATCGCTAAAAAGCATAAAACATAAAATGAAAATGAAGTAAGAAATTAGTGTAGGATGCGAAGCTTGCCTGCGCGGTCAAACACAAAAGCAAAAGGTTCGCTACATACAAAAAACAAAAAAGGAATAGAATAGAAGTCGTTGATTGGCACGGCGTAACTTTAATAGCAATATGAAAGCTGCATGGAGTAAGTGAAAGCTCTGCTATTCCGAAAGCTGGCTTTTCGATGTTCAAAATAAACGGAGTGCGACGAATTACCAAGTTAAAAGGTTTTTTTTATTTTTTATTTTATTTTTTAGGAAAGTATAGCCAAATCTACAACAAAACCCATAGATCCGAACTCAATATATTAAGTTCTTGCTTTTTTTTTGATGAAAATAAAACTTTTTTCTGAAAAAAATGGTTACAAGTAAATCATTGAAAGTATTGCCCATAGCTGGCTACTACTTTTCCCCATCTTTCTGGTAGATCTCGTATACCGTCGTGGTATAGCTGTTCTTGTTTTGAGGCTCAAGCCATTCTTTGATGTCTTCCATTCATAGAACTGCTGCTCAGCTAGACCATGTGCCATCGATCGGAACAGGTGATAATCGGACGGCGCAATATCTGGAGAATATGGCGGGTGGGGTAGGGTTTCCCATTTCAGTGTTTCCAGGTAGGTTTTAACGGATTTGGCAACGGGAGGCCGAGCGTTGTCATGCTGTAGAATCAATTTTTCATGCCTCTCCGCCTATTGCACAGTGCTCGGCTCAATCGCATCAATTGAAGTTGATTGCGATCTCCACTGATGGTTTCGCTTGGTTTTAACAGTTCATAATAAATGAGACCAATTTGGTCTCTCCAAATACATAGCATAACCTTCGCAGCGTGAATATTCAGCCGAGGCGACGACATAGAATCATGACCGGGCAGTCTCCATGACTTTCTTTTCCTTGGATTGCTGTAATGAATCCATTTCTCATCACCCTCATGGTTTGCGTTGAACAAAACCCTTCCTTTTTTGCAGCTGGAGCAGTTGTTCACGGGCGAAAAAACGACGTTCAACATCCCTTGGTTTTAACTCATAAGAAACCCAAACAAATAAACAAAATAAAGTATAATAAATGTAATAAAGCGTACGTTTGAATTTGCTAAGAAATTGCGTTGATTTTTGAAAATTGTTTCGTCACAGTTTCTTCCAGATAGCAGACTTCCGAATGTGGGGAAAACAACTGGGTAAGATCTACGCAATTTTTAAGCGTTTTCATATTGACATTTTATTGAATCAAAATTGTAAAGGATTCTGAGATTTGTGCGTATACAGAATTTTAAAATTATTTAAAATTCAATGGGCTATAAAACTACATACCCAGAATTTTTCTATAGATGCTAAGAAAAAAGTTGGAAGACTTTTTTAAACTTCATACATTTTTTTTTTAATTTTTTTGCAAAGTTAGAAGCTTTGAGTTATATGATTTTAGTTGTAGAACTGACTATACTTTTATGAAAACATGAAAACAAATTGAAATGGAAAAAAAATTTTTAACTGAAACTTCTTAGGCGTCAATAGACGAGCGAAATGGAGAGTAAAATTTCAAGGCCATGCAACGTTTTGGGCATTTTCGTTCCGCGAGAGAGAAAAAAGATATAACGTAGAGGAAAAGAAGATAGAGAGCTATAACTTATGTATATCTAAGATATACTTTAGGCTATTTTTCCTGAGTTTTTTCTTGTGGTTGCTAATTTCTAGTGAGAAATAACACTGCCTACTTTTTGGGGCTCGATTGTTGGTGCAAACTTGTAGGAAATATATTTTTGGTGCCTAATTTTGCCATTATATTTCCTTGGTGCCTACTGCTTAGGGCGTTTTTTGGTACCAATTTTTGGCGTTTTTTTTTTTTTTGGTGCCTACTTTTTCCTTATTTCCGTTTATTTCCAATTCCTGGCTAGTGCTTGTGCGTACTATAAAGTGCTATCCATTCCGGCGTCGGATTTATTGTATTGCCTTGCTGTAATTTTTGCATTGCTGCGGTCCTGGAATCGCTGTGTTTGTGCGGGTGATAAACGCTCGGAGTAGTGCGCGTTGTTGCCACGGTTTGTGGCCGGCGTTTACCTACACCGGTCGACCCTTCCACGTTTTTTGTAAATTTTGTCTATTTGTATTCTCTTCAAAATATTTAAATATATATTCTTTCTCTCGCTCTCTCTCTTTCATTCTCTCTCGGGTCTCTCCCTCTTTCTTTGACTTTCTTTGTCACTTCTGTTAGATGTACTACTTTTTTTTTTGCTTTGAAATTTTGTCACGCATCATTTATTTCACACACAAGTGTATATACTGGCGTATATATTGCAGACTCTTGCCGAGAGAATTTATATTATATTTAAAGCAGATGCTTTCAAATATTTGGCTAATTGAGCAGCGACAAAAACAACGCCAAGCTAACGAGCGCAGACTTTTTGAATTTAAGATTTTGACTGTAGCGGGGCAAAGTGAAGCAAAAGGATGAGGTGTGGTAATAAGACAAAATAGAAATAGGTGTAACTTGCAGCACTTAGAATTCATAGCACAGCTGGATGTTAAATGTTAAAAAATTAACAAATTAAAAAAAAAAAAAACAACAACACAAAAAGACATAAACTGATAAACTACGTAGATTGAAGTAACGGAAAAACACAGAAATTAATGTTTACAACAAAAAACAGAATAAAAGTAAAATTAAAAATAAAAAGAGGCACGTGCATAGAAAATATTGATTAAAATAAATTAGTTTAAGACATCAGCAGAATATCTCATGGCTGGAGCGCCATTTTAGTGTGTAAGTGTAAGTACTAATTAAGTAAAAAAATAAAAAATTAAATGAAAATAAAATAAGATAAGAAGTAAAGGTAAAAATTATTGAAAATAAAATGCATTTTAGCAAATCATATTGCAAATCTAATTGCTGACATTGAACAAAACATCAGAAACCAAATGAAGAACTTAGTACTTAGTATTCGCTTTTTATAGTGTATCCACGGGCCTTATTTTTCAGCAAGCAAAACAAAGAAACACAAAACGATTAAGCGAAATGCTAGCGAGGCGAAATAAAAAAGGCAGATATCATAAAATTATAAAAACTAAATTAATTGTAAACATTTTTAAACTCTCTAGAGAGCGAGCCGAGTGTTACTTACTAAATAATTAAAGCATTATCGAAAAGCACGCAAATGAATTTATTTACTATACAAATTCACTTTCATTGCATATTCTAAGAAACAATGTTAGAAATTGAAGATAATTTAAAAAAACTTTAATTATGAAAAAAAAAAAAATTTCTGGTCACATTAAAGCTAGTTTTTTGTTTAATTTTTCTTTACATTTTTAAAGAAAATTTTAACTATAAAAAAAAATGTTTTCTGGTCACTTTAAAGCTGGCTTTTTTGTTTAATTTTTCCTTACATTTAAAAAAAATTTAATTATAAAAAATATTTTTCCGGTCACTTTAAAGTTAGTTTTTGTTTAATTTTTCTTTATATTTAAAAAAAAAATTTCTCGTCACTTGAAATATGTTTTTTTTGTTTAATTTTTTCTTACATTTAAAAAAAATTTAATTATAAAAAATTTTTCTGGTCACTTTAAAGCACTTTTTAGATTAATTTTTCCTTATATTTGAAAAAAAAAGTTATAAAAAAAACTTTTTTCCTGGTCACTTTAAATATAGCTTTTTGTTTAATTTTTCTTCTTCTTTTTAACTAATATTTTTAATTATTATAATTTAATTATTTATTTAATTATTTTTTATAAATATTTTAATACAAAATATGCCACACTTGGTGTACCTGCGCTTAGGCGGGTCCGTTTTTTTCGACATCCTTCCCAGCAGATGCGCATTCCATGTGAAATGCTAAGCAGAAAAGTCTACTAGAGCATTGCTCCAAAGTCACTTTCGAGGCACACAAAGTTTAAAAGCAGCCGCCATAGCCAAATGGGTAGGTATCCGTGCATGAAACAGCAAAAATGATAGAAACAGTGTTTTTTAATAGCGGTCGCTCCGCGGGCAGGCAATGGCAAGCCTTCGAGTGCATTTCTGCCATGAAAAAGCTGCTCATAAAAAAAAACAAATTCCTTTTAGTGTCAGCTTAACCCTTTGCGCACGCAGCCGCTCGACGGGCGAGCGTCGCTGACGGCGAGAGGTATTCGAGTGCACAGTAAAAAAAATAAATACTATGAACGTTATAAAAACTAAGGCTTTATTTAACACAAGAAAAATGTTTCATAAAATCAAAAGAGAATTATAAACGAACTGCTATCACTGCTAATGTTGAAATGCCTTAGTGGATTCCTTATTGCGCGGATTTCACTTCCACTTGACGAAGTAATGCCGCCATCTTCCGTTTTATCAGATTCAAAGTAATATTCGGCAAAACTGTCACTATCGTGCGTAGGATAAAATACTAAAAATATAAAAGGCCTGCTGGTTCCTCTGGCAGTGACACTAGGAGACTGAATCGAAAAATTCTGTTTCTGCCGTCGTCTCTTGAATGCGGCGTACTGACGACTAATTGAGAAAAAGTGGCGGGGCAGCAGTATTGGAATTTTTAGTGACAGTCAAGCTGCACTGAAAGCACTTGCTAACCCATGATGTTCTCCAAGGTTAGTCGGTGAATGTAAGACGAGACTGAACAGTGTTGCAAAACACAACAAAGTTAGTCTTATTAGGATGCTTGGATATTGTGTTATTACAGGGAACGAGTTATCTACCTGATAAATTGACTAATGACGGCTCTCCAAGTATGCCACTAGGCCCTGAACCCTTTCTAGGTATCAATTCCGCATCGATTCAACTATGGATTGACGACTTCATGAGGTCTACCCATAGAGAACGTTGGTATGGGTTGAACTTGGCAGAGTAGCCAAGTGCTTTGTGAAAGAACCAGACAGGAAAATAGCGACCTTCCCCCTAAAACTCAGCAGAAAAGACCTGAGAGTACTGGTGGGTGTAATCACAAGGCACAACGCCTGTGGTCAGCATTTGGCTGCCATGGGGTCATCGACAGCCCGATATGCTTATCCTGTATTGAGGATGACGACACTGCAGAGCATTTTCTTTGTAGCTGCCCGCCGTTCTCCAGAATCGGACTTAGGTTGCGATATGCTGAGTATGGATAAAGTTCATACTCTTCCTCTTCCGGATCTCTTAAGATTCATCAATGAATCCAATAGATTGTGGAAGAGAGTCACCAAACTAATTTATCCTTTGTCTGCACACCCACTTTTTATCTTTCCTATCTCTATTCTTTCTACAGGAATCTATCCGGGTGTAGTACAATGGTCTCCTGGCTAAGTGCTTGGACTTATCCAACCGTCCACAAATCTAATCTAATCTAATCTACCGTCGTCTCACATCGTAAGTTTACATTATAAGGAAGATAAGACTTCATTGCTAACGGCCACTAATGTCTTTGAATGAAAATGTGACTCTTTTACTATACCTATGCGTATCTAGCCGCTCAGAACGACAGTCAGGCTCGTGACAGCCTTGTAACTACGAACTAATTTGAGCGGCTGTATGCCAACACGCGTCCGGAACGGTAAGCCGGCTTGGGTGGCTATACGCCAACCCTCGTCTCCAAAGGGTTAAAACTGAAGGTCTCTCCCATTGTGAAACAGAAACAGGGAAGCAGCTCCGCCAATTATTTATTTATTTTTGAAGTATTATATATGTTATTTTTTTGTGCAAACTTGTACCTGAAGATATTCTGGTTCGAAGATTTTTTTTGCTATCTATTTTTTATTTAAAGAACCCTATGATGGCGCTACAAAACAAATTAAACGTAATTTTTTAATATTGTAATGGGAATAGTGACTGTATTTATTTTATATATACAAATCAAGCTTAAACTGGCAAAGAAAGCAAAGGCAATTAAGTCTTACAATATTTCAAAAGTTTATTTTAAACTATTTTTTTTTTGTTTTTGAAATTATATCAAATCAATAAAAATTTTTTCTGAAATTTTGTTTTAAACTATTTACAAATATTTTGGTTTTAGTTCCTTTTGGCTTAGAACAGAAGATATTTTTTTCTGCTTTCTACCTTCATTGCCATAACTGCCTCCCAATTTTCTTAAGAATTAAGGATAGCTTCTCTTAATATTCGAGTACTAGAAAGTTACTTCAGAGTGTTCAGAGTTTGGAGAGCTACTCACTAATAGAGTTTTTTTCCTAGAATCTTCATTAAAATCTGTTAGGAACGATGTCAAAAAAAAAACGTCACATACATATTGACCCACCCTAACCTACATGCAACCTAATTGCTCATCTTATATGAAGATTACCTCTTGCGTGATCAACTCAGAGTGGCCAGACTGCGTGATTTCGCGCATCATCGGCGTTGTTTCTCAACTTTTTTTGCAATGCGTATCTAAAAATCCGCCTCAGTTTGGTTTGTTTGGCTGGTTTTCAACCAGTTTCCATGAACTTTTGTTTCACTTGTTCTGATATCAAGTTGTAAAATTCAAAAGTAATTCAAAGACAAAGTGACAGATAAATGATTTTTTTTGTTTTCAAATGTACAGAAATTAGTGTGTGTTATAAGCAGTGTTGCCAGTCTTGTTCATTTTCGCCCAAAAATCGGTAATCTCCAAAACGAAAGAGCTTTTTAGAAAATTAATGTTTTTTAATTCTATTAAATATAGATAACGAAAAACCACTAATTTTAAATAAAATAGCAAAACCAATTTAATTTTTTTTCCTTGTTCACTCCTCTCGGGAGCATAGGGCCTCGACAAGGCTTTTCCATCGTACACGGTTCTGTGTTGTTGTTTTTGCACCGTCCCATGAGATGTCGGCATATGCTAGTTCACGCAGCATCGACCTTCTCCAAGTGTTTTTTGGTCGACCGCGATACCAAAGAATGCTGGAGTTTCTAATTTATCGATTTTTTTATTATTTGAATTGACGGACGTATCAAATAAATGGATGCATAGCAATATCAGGAGATTTCCGTAAGATTTTTTAAGCTCCAAAATATGGAAGTAATTAATTTTTCGTTTTAATTAATTTTTAATTTTTTCCTTTTTTTTTTGATTTGAGATATATAAAAATTTTTGCTTCAATTTGGAATTGCGGAGAACTGTATTTTGTACTGTGATGTAATTTAACAATAAGGGTAAGCTTTTCTTAAAAGATACGGCAAACATTCAAGTTGAATGCCCAGGTATTTCACCTCTTTTTGAGTCACTAGAGACGGTCGCCTAGTTGCAGGCTGAGCTCGAGTGGCGTGAGATCTCGTGTCAACAGAATGTCTTGGTCTTGTATTTAGCGAGCTCCACATCATGATCCTCAAGCTAAAATTTGATGCTTGACATGACTGGGTTCAGCTTCCTCCTGGGGCCCTCGGTATCTCGCACTGTTATGGCTTTAGCTTAACCAGATTTTTAAGTTTTATTTACAAAACCTGACAATTTTCACACGCTCTTCTTAGTTATCTTAAACAAACCATCTTCAATTACGTGGATTTTCCACTTCACTCTAATCAATCTAGATTTTCCATAACTTATTTTATTACATACTTTTGTTTCAAGGAGATCCACAGAAACAGCTTATGAAACTATTTCGCTCTTTTTTATGAAAAAAAATTCTTGAAAATTTATGCCATGCCAATTAAGGGGAAATAAAATTGCGAGGGAAGTTGTTCACATTAAAATCTTGTCGAATGAAAAATCATTTGTTAATCTTTCCACAAGGAGTTATGCGTAATTAAGAAATTCAGGCAACTAAGGCTGTGTGGAAAATTCTTCAATGCACGAAGAGCAAAAGTAAATGAAATCAGAGCTCGAAATATCTTGAAAACAAAAAAGAGGAAACAAGTGAAGTTGCGTAAATTAAAAATCAAAAATATAAAAATTGGTTTTCAATTATCAAATCCTAAAATTGTGCAAAGATAGGCAACAAACAGAACGAGAAGAGACTGGAACGCAGTAAGAGCTGAATTGCAGTTTTCCTTTTTTTTTGCGGTCGCAACAAGCGAAACTGCGTAGCTAACGCAAAATAGGAACATCTACGCAGATATGCAGAAATGTAAGTCTTAACTTTTACCTTTACGCGCTCCATTGCTTTTCTGTTTGTATACTGCAGCTGTCTAGTTCACAAGTGTCAAATATGATTGGCGTATGACGACAATTGCAAAAATTATGAATCCTACGATTGGTTGACTAATTTTGCGCCACTTTATATAATACATATACAAATATTTCAGCAATTGCTCAACTGACAGATTTCCAGCTACGTTTCAGAAACTTCTCTGATTATTTTTAATTTTATATATAAATAGAAATTGAATGCGTTTATGCCCACCGTTTCGTGCAAGAAGTCGCTTAGTTTGATACTTTCGCTCTTTGCGCACTAAGTGGAAGTGCCTTCATGGAATTTGATCTAAGTTGGCTATGCATAAAAGTAACACAAATAAATCTAAACTATTACTTTTTACGGGCAAGAGTAAACCTTGCCATTAAATAGCGAATAAAATGTCATTCTAATGACTTCCATAGCTGATTTTGCCGTAGTAGAATCGAATTTTTCAACATTTTTTCGCGCGCTCTGGCATTTATCTCATCAGTGGCCACTTCAGTTTCAAATTTTCAATTCCGGGATTGTAATAACGGGCTCCCGAAAATCCCGAAATCGTAAAACTTGTAACAATCGACTTCCCTAGCGGGCACTACCTTCATATATTATTTTCATGCTGAAAATTTGTAATTTATGAAACATTGGGAGTAAGCATATTTTTCCAAGTCTTTCTCAAATCTTACTGAGATTCATAAGAAACTCTTGAGAGAATTTTAAGAAAATATTTAGTTTCAAAATCAAATGAGAACTGAATATAAAATTGACCACTAAGGTTAGACAACTTTTGTTTCTTTGGTTTGACAACCTTTTTTTTGGTTTCACTTTTTTTTAGATTTAACAAATTTTTTCAAGATTTCTTTGGGTGAAACCAGCTGGGAATTGTGATTTTTGGCGCATTTGATTGCAGTAGTTGCAGCGCAGTCCAGTGCATAAAGTGAGTGACACACAAAGAAAATATAAAAATAGAAAAATTATTACATTTCAATTTGCGCTAATAAAACTATTAAATACTGCATGAGGTGAGCCCAAAATTAGTTTAGTATTAAAATTAATTTATCATTAAATAAAAACTAATTTAGCACCAAAGAAACACAAACAAGTCCCGCCTTCATCTCCTGCTAAACACCTAAAATTCGATGAAGAGAGTAAATGAAAATTTTGTTTGAAATTTTATTATTTCCACTTGAATATTTCGCGATTTGTTTCTTAGAACTTTCCTTTCTTTTGAAAATATACAAGATGTTGTTGTTGTTGTATGTATGTATATAAAATATTTATATATATAAAACAAAAAGAAAAAATGAAAAACAATTTTATGAACAAAGAAACAAATGAAAACGCCCAATTCTTATGAATGAAAATTTTTTTAAAAACACATTTCACCTTGCGTGCCACACAACTGTCGTCCATTCGTCAACTTGCCCACCCTAATACTTCATGTAAACGGGAGCATTGTGCAGCAGGGCGGCAGCCGGCAGCAGGGGGTGTAGAATGTGAGAAAAATAAAATTTATTACAAATACTTGTATGAAAACACGCTACAATTGGCACTAGCATAATTGCATAATTTGTTAATATAGAGAATTTAGGCATAAGTAAGCATAGAATTAAATGTGTATGTATATGTTTAAGGAAACCACTGCATTAGTGAATGAACTAACAAGTTCGGTTAAGAATATGAAAATGAGTAATGAAACTGAAATCACAAATAGTTTAACACACCCAACGGAAAAAAGAATAATACAGCCTAAACGTGAGCTACAGCAATTTGGCAAATTCACAGTCGATACACAAAAACAAAGTACACTAGTGATCTTTTTTTTTTGCCGTCAAAACGCAAAGGCCAGTTTTTCAGTGGTGATTTATACTCAGTGTAGGCGAAGTGGATTTAAATTTGAATTTTTAACTCAAACTACAGATCGGTTTTCGGTGAGAGTTTAAAAACGTTGCATACCTTAGTTGATTTTCAGAGCAGCAGTGCGTTTTTTCTTTACGCAGAACACAAATAAGCAATTATTTTGCACATTGGTGTAATAAATTTGCGAAAAAAAAATTGTTAAGCGTTCAATTGATTTCGTATACACGCAAAGTATAATAATAAGGATGGAATTTGTCTCCTACAAAGCGAAATATAAATATTTAATGCAGGAATAACTTAATTTTTTATGAATAAACTTGTAAATGATTCACTAAAAATTATAATTATTAATTAAAAAGTAAAGAATCGACATGGCATACCCGTAAGTTTCTGAAAAATAACTACAGATGAAAGTCGAAAAATCGCCCGACGAAATAAATGAAGCAAGAAAGTGAAAGGCTTATCAAATATTTAGGTGCTTCAAATATTTTCTTACAGAAGCAAAAGAGCCGCTCCACATTATGGTGTGAAAAGTCTACAAGACATAGGCGTAGGTTAGGTTGGGTTAGGTTGACCTGGCCGGCTGAAAGCCATCACATAGACCTATTGATTCTTAGTGTTACCAGTTGGAACTAGACCCTTACGTTTCTTTGTAGTAGACATTTTGTAATACGTCTGCGTCTTTTGCGAATCTAAGTAAACTTTGGAGCTCTATCCCCGAGAGGTGTTCTAACTTCTCATATTGTAAAGCTCCTAAGTATATTATTTTAATCTGGTTCTAGCTAATGCAGAGCAGGAGCATAGAAGGTGTTCAAGAGTTTCCCTCTCTTCTAGTCCATTGCAAAGTCTGCAGCTATCGATGTTTGTAATTCCCATCTTGTATGCGTGCGCCGCTTAGAAATTGTGGCCTGTCAGCATACCTACGATAGTTCTGCTCTCTTTTCTACTTTTCTAGACAGAGCTAGTACGAATCGGACGTATTTATCTGCACTCTGTGTACACATGATTTTCGCGTTTTTGCAAGTGGCTAGATTATTCCACCTCCTGTCTATCCGTATTTTCATGTCCGGAGCGATGTCGTTGTATACCGTATTTAATGGTTTCAGTATGTCGTTTTCTTGTTCGAATTGTATGTTAACAGCGCTTTTGGCAATCTCCTCTACAATTTCGTTTCCTGCAATGCCCTTATGTCCGGGTACCCAATAGATATGCAACTGTCTGGCTGCAGCTAATCTGTCTATGGCTACCCTGCTTCTTAGAACATTTTTATATGAAAATTCATATGAGTTTATTGCTTTTATCGCAGCTTCGCTGTCATAGGCACAGACGTAACATCCTTAACATGACTTCAGACGAAGGTCAAAAAATATCCGAACAAAATAAACGAAGCACATAAAAAATTGTGCTTTATTTAAATTTCACACTTGAGCGCAATTATTGAAAATAACTTTCAATTTAGCGGCCAAAAACAGAAAAGAAAGTGAAAGGTTTATCAAATATTTAGGTGCGTCAAATATTTTCTTATAGAAGCATCAGGACCGCTTCACCGCTCCCCACCATAGTGTCGATCACAGGTCGTTGTCGTTCTGGTAAAATACCATCATGTTTATATTCTCGGTCTGCCATACAGTGAACCAAAAATAAACTCTTGTTTGTGACTTCAATCCTTTTTAACTTGACAACGATTCCATCAATCTTCAAAAGGCAAAAACCAATATAAAGTATTTTATTTACTATAAAAAGCTAAAATAATATAATACCTAAAATATTTGGCAGTTTTCCAGTAAACAAAAATTTAACTTAATTTTACAACTCCATCGGAAAGTGGAACAGTAATGAAAATATGGAGATTAAAGGAAAACTGATGAATTAATATTTTGTGCAGTATTTTCTAGAAGCGATCGCTCAGCAGGAGTTTGCTGTGCAGAAAAATCATGTTATTTTGTGGGTGTACGCTCACAATTTACGAATTATTTGAGCGATTTGGCAATACTAATTGCGAAAACTTACGGATTCTCGCTTATTTAATGCATATTCTTTCTCTTTGTCACATTTGAGTTAAGGGGTTATATACAGTTAAAAGGCCGAAAAAAAGCGAATTTTAAAGACTTTTTTCTGAGAAAACTTTCAAATTTATTGATCTAAAAATTTTAACACATATTATATTATCTTTTAACTGTATTTTAAGACTTGGTATTAGTAAAAATATTTATTTGGAAAGGAGCTACAGCTGATCTCCGGGAGCTCCTCTCAAAAGAGAGGTTTTGCGGTGACCACTATATCTCTGAAATGGATCCTTTGAAGTTAAAAACCACACAGATTTCGTTAAAGTACTGTTAAATCTAGTATTTACTTGAAGAAATAAGCAAAATAAATTTTGTTGACAAAAAAAAAATAGATTTTTGGCCAAAATTTCGGCGTAAATTGTTTATAAAAAAAAAAAATTTATCAGTGAGAAAAAATCTTCGATTAATTACTAAAACAAATATTTAATAAGCTCGTGCTAAAATTTAAGACTAATGGTTTGAGCCGTTTTCAAGTAATGTTGGTCACCGACTTTAAAAACACCTTTTTGAGATAAGCACGTTTAAGGTTTGCCTTGTACTTCAAGCACTCTGAAACGCTTTTTCAAATTGGCGTGTAACTTCGAAAATATTCACCGGAACGATATTGAATTTTCTGTGTGTATTCTTAAATATGTGTACATTAAGAAAAAAAAATCGATTTTTTTTTAATTTTAACTGTTTATAACCCCTTAAGTTTGGAAACCCTTCTAAGAAAATAATGAAAGAAATGAAAGAATGGAAGAAAGAATATTTTTTCAATGTATTAAATAGTCTCGTCTAAGGTTTTTCTCAAAATATCCGCGATTTGGCGCATACTTTCCCCTTCCGAAATTTTTTAATATTAGTGTCCCACTTTTTTTTATTGATTCACTGTAGTTCACAATTCAGTCTTTTAACAGGGGTAATAGCATTCACACTAGCATTCATGTCACTCCAAAGCTAATCTCTTCTACATAAAAATTTATTCGCGACTAATCTTGACTAGAAAGAGATCGTGCAGTACCTTCACTCTTACGGATGGTATGTGACTCACACCTTATTTTTTACTTAATAATATTTTACCAGACCGAGAGCGAACCCCATAGTGTGCACTGGGCAGTAAATATCACTGCATTAATGGAATAGTGGCACAGGTAGCCACTGTAGCCCCACTGTGGATATGAAACGTCAAATTATGAAAACAAATTTCATTCACTGGCAATGGCAAACCGCCAAGTATATTTCTGCCACAGAAAAGCTTCTCATAAAAACCATCTGCCGTACAGTGGCGGCACATAACTATAGGTCACACCATTTGTAGCAAAAAACAAGTTGAACAACGCAAGTTGGAGGAGAAGCTCGGTCAGACATCTAAAAGGGAATGTTGCGGCATTTATGTATTTATATTCAGTGACTCACAGCTTATTTGATGCAGCTAAAAAGAATTATTACAATATCAAATATATTTTATGGTATTTCCATTACACAAAAAAAATCTTATATTTTTTTATTGTTCAATGTTTGTTTTATTTAATAACAAAAAATGTTTCTTCATAAGAAAGATATGGCATATTAAAATAATTCAGTTACTGTTTTAGGGTCACAGCTTAAATGGTGCACTAAATTAAAAGTATTCAAAAAACATCAACACATAAATATTTCGATTTCATGATTACGGCTAATACTTAGTGGGGTATCCCTTTTGATTCAGAACAGCTTTTAATCGGATTCTACAAATGTTTTGCTGTATAATCGGAACTAATTTTATCTCATTCTTCCTGTAGTGCCCGTTACAGATCAGATGCATTAGAAGGATTGTGGTTTCGTATTTTATTTTCTAGCACTGACCACAAATTCTCAATAACGTCGAGGCAGTCCTTCCATAAAAATTTTCTTCGCGCAGAATTCTACGAACAGTTTCAGGGTTACAGATCTTGCCTAAGTATTTTTCGACTTCATTCGTTAATTCTGGAGCTCTTAATTCGTGTTTTTCTTTAACTTTGCCAACAATTCACCTCTTATCTGCATCATTAAATATTTTATTTGACGCAGATCTGCCCTTATCTTTCTGTTTTCGAGGCGAAACCTTTCTACAATTCGCTGGACAGTTAAGAAACTAATAGCAACGATTTCTGCAATTTTTCGATGGCTTTTGCCCCCTTTATAATGACGAATAACGTCTTCGCGTTTTTCAAGTGAGGTCCGTTTTCCCATCTTAAAAAATTTAATTTTTTTCAACTTTTCTTTACAAAAATTTTTTGAGAATGACTTAAGACGCTAAGCTAAAAAGTAAAAAATACATTTCACCGTTATTGCATTCTCAGAGAAAATATAAAATACACTGCATCATTTAAGCTGTGAGTATATTCTGATGAGAAAACTGCTTGTTACTGTCCTTTCTGCAGTGGTAAGCAGTACATATGTACATGTCTCATTACAAGTCGTATAAATTTTTGAGGTGAAACTTCTTAGGCGTAGATGGACGAGAAAGAATGGAGAGTAAAATTTCAAGGCCACGCAACGTTTTGGGCATTTTCGTTCCGCGAGAGAAAAAAAGATATAACGTAGAGGAAAAGGAGAGAGAGAGCTATACCTTATATATATCTTAGATACACTTTAGACTGTTTTTCCTGAGTTTTTCCTTGTGGTTCCGAATTTCTAGTGAGAAATAACACTGCCTACTTTTTGGGGCAGGATTGTTGGTGCAAACTTGTAGGAAATATTTTTTTGGTGCCTACTGTTTGGGGCGTGCCTACTTTTTGGCGCTTATTTCCGTTTCCTGGCTAGTGCGTGTGCGTACTATAAAGCGCTATCCATTCCGGTGTCGGATTTATTGGTATTGCCTTGCGGTAATTTGTGCCGTTGCCGCGGTCATGGAGTCGCCGCGTTTGTGCGGGTGATAAACGCTCAGAGTAGTACGCGTTGTTGCCACGGTTTATGTCCGGCATTTACTTACACCCGCGACCCTTCTCCGTTTCTTGTAAATTTTGTCTATTTGTATTCTCTGCAAATGTTGTGAATTTATTTAAATATATATTCTTTCTCTATCTCTCTCTCTCATTCACTCTCGGGTCTCTCCCTCTTCGTTTGTCTGCCTTGAAAGTTTCACTTCTGGTATTTGTACTACGCTACACGCACTTTTTTTTTATTAAATTTAATAAACATCCAGTCGTTTTGTTTTTTCTAAAAAAGTCTTACCTGCATCAAATAAGCTGTGAGTCACTCACTGTACATATCTAAGTATGATAAAATGGTTAGCGTGCGCATAACTCTCATTATTCTCAATATTATGCCGTCGAGCCTGGACGATGGCGTCCACCGAACGGAATATTCATTTTAAAGTAAAAAAACTCAATTTTGGCAGCTCAGTATTTGCTTTCAAATAAATGTGCACTATTATAGACGAACATACAGCTAAAGAGCGATCAAATTAAACTTAATTTAAATCTGCTGGAGAAACTATTTTAAACTAGCACTAAAAAACTGGTCATTATGAAATCAAATCATAATTTTTTATGCTTGTTGATTCAGACTTTTTGAAAAACACAAATACAAACATCAAATTGCAAGCATTAGCACGTCAAATAAATCAGCAAAATGAAATTGAATATATGTAAGCACTCACTGACAGAGGATACCTAGAAGACTTAAACAAATAGCTGATAAAGCGAACCTAAAACAAAACCCAAAATAATATTTTTAATTCGAACAAAAAGAAACGCAAAAAAGTTCGCAGTAGTAGAAATGGCAGTTACCAGAAAGGCGATAAAATACAAATAAATATAAAAATTTTAAAGCAGAAAAACTCGAAAAAAATCACTGCATTAGAAAAATGTAAACGCTAGTAAAAAATTTAATTTTCTTAACGTCCAATAAGGAAAACTTGCGCAAGAATTCTGTGCTTAATTTTTTCGAAAAATGTACTTGCTTACCACCTATGACACTTCGCACCTTCTCGCCATTACACATCAAAAGTACCTAAATATTTGTTGTTAATGTTAAATATTCACATTGTTGTTGTTGATTGTCATCAAATCCTATTCGAATAATTTTACACTAGCAAAATTAAATAAATATTTATTTAACTAGAAAAAAAGAGCAGACCATAAAATTTACCATAATCATCGCCCAAAAAGACAAAGAAACCAAGAGTACTTAAAATATATATTAATTAAAAAAAATTAAATAAAAAAAAATAATATGATAAAAAAACACATCAAAAACTAATTACGAAAAAAAATATTAAGTAAATTTTGTGAATTTTATGTGTGCAAGAATCTTATGTGTAACTAAAAGTAAGTTATGATCGAAAAAAGCAAATGCAGAAAACAAACTTGATTTATTTCTAACTAAATATTGAATGCAACTGATTAAAGAAAAACTGGAAAGTATGGAAAAAATTATAATAATATTAATAAACAATGAACACAATTATAAAAAAAAATTAAAATGTTTTTATTTTGGATGACAACTTCTTTCGCGTCCCCACTGTAAGAATGGGCAGAGCGTGCCAAAATGTATGCAACAAAGTACGAAGGCAGTTGCTTGGCATGCAATATTTGGTACTTAACAAAGCGCGAGTAGTAACAGTGGAGCGAAAACAAGAAAAACAGTATGCTTTGTTTTTGCTTTTAGTTCCTAGAATGTCAAAATCTATAAAAAAAAGGTTTGGCAGTTTTACAAGATAAAAAAAATTCCACAATTTAGATATTTGGTCTCTAAAATAGAAAAAAGACACAAATCAACTGCTTTACTGCTGCTACCTGGCCAATGTGCCTTGATAACATAGGCCGACAAAATTTAACCAACATTCAGACCCAGAAACCAGACTATATATTTTCGAAGGTTTATGATGCGCTGAATCCAAATCTGGCCTCAGAATTACTCTATCAGCTCTGGTTTTCGAGATATCCTAACCTAAATGTGCAAAAAACACCGTTTTTGCCCATATTTGAGGTTATGTAGCCTTGCAGATGTTTTCTTTCCCCAAAATTAAAGGATGGCATCTTTAAATACAAGCCTTCTTTTTTCAAATGGCGTTGAGTTTGCTCAAATATCATTTCTTTTCGCTGAGATATCGCATTTTGAAATTTTCATGTTTCTAAACTCGCTTTCTCCAGAGTCAGATGGGTTATATAGCCTGCTTGTAGTAGGTGGGGATCGGTGAGTTAGAAGTTCAATAAGCTCGACCGCTTCTGGTATGAGATTACAGGTAAAATAACACTCATGGGTCAGGTGGCTTAAATTGTTTGTGGTTTGGTAGGGATGGTTTCTAGGGATTAGGAGATACGTGGGGGTTGGTGGATTAGGAGTTAATTGGTTAAGCCTACGTGTGTTAGAGACATCAAGAAAAATAAGATTTTTTTCAAGAAAGATATGTAACCAAACTCACTGTCTCCAGGGTTAAGTGGGTTAGCCTGCTTGCGGTATGGTAGGGGTGGTTTCTAGGGGTTAGGGCTGCGTGTGACTCGGTAGCCGTGGGTTAGATAGTGTAGGGGTTTGGTGAGTTAGCACACTTATGGTGCGAGACAAAATTTTAAGAAAAATAAGACTCAATTCAAGAAAATTAGTAATCGACTATATCATGTCTATGTTATCTTAATCGATTTTCAGGTGTAGGAAAATTTAGAAACATGAAATTTTCAAAATGCGATATCTCTGCGAAAAAAAAATGATATTTGAGCAAACAAAACGCCATTTGAAAGAAGAAGACTTGTACTTGAAGATGCCAGCCTATTTTTTTGGTGAAAGAAAACATCTGCAAGGCTATATAACCTCAAATATGGGCAAAAACGGTGTTTTTTGCACTTTTAGGTTAGGATATATCAAAAACCAGAGCTGATAGAGCAATTTTGAGGCCAGATTTCGATTCATCGCGTCAAAATCCTTCGAAAATATATAGTCCGGTTTCTGGGTATGAGATGCTGTCGGCCTGCGTAATTAGCAAATATGTGACTTCTTGACATTTTCAGTCAAAACATTTTTAAATACTAGGGCCATTTTTTTTCCTTGCTCACTCCACTCGGCAGCATAGGGCCTCGACAAGACTCAGTCTTGCGTTGGCTTCGTTAATCTGTTTTGATTTCTGACAGGGTAGGTGATTAGCCTGCCGCTACCAGTCCAAAGAGGAGGAAATACCCACCTCGTTGCTTAGGAACAACGCCATCTAACTATTTGAAGCGCCATCTGTGTCTCACATTTTTCTGGCAGAAGGATCGCACAGATGGTTGAGGATTTCGCTAAATTTGGTGTGTCTGCGCTATTACCGCTATTATTTGTTTGTTACACTAGGGCCATAGCACTCCCTAATAAGCGGGACGATAACGATAAACGCAATCCAATCGACATGAGCAGGCATCTTTGCGTAAAATCGCCCAAGTAGTGCCATAAGACAGGCCAAGTTATTGAGATCGGCGCCGAATCGATTCTTCTGAGTCTTCGGCAAAAATCTCATTTACAGCCGGAATATTATATTCACTTCTATTCACAACTTTGCCATGGGTTTGCAAACGTTGTTGAGGCGTAAGTCTTCCCATGATGAAATTCAATGAATACAGAAAAAAAGTATGTATTTAGTTTGACAGTAGGCACGCGTGATCTGTCAAAAAAAACCCCATATTAAAAAGTGCCCCCAATCTAATCTCCCTTTATATAGCTTTACCCGAAAAATTAAAAAAAAAGTTTGTAAGAATTCTAAAAAAAAATCTCAGATATTTCGCCTTAAAAAAAAATATACCAATATTTTTAAAATTGAATAAATCTTAAAATTATTAAATCTTGTTTTAAATGTTTTCAGCTTTCGTCATTTTATACGCAAGTTTACAGACACAACAATTTTCAGAAAAATTTACGACAAACTTACAATGTGTTATTGGCTCGCTGTGGTTGTTGTTGTTGTTGTTGGAGCAGCAATATTAAACCCTGTTAGTTACATTGGTAAATCACCTCTACGTCTACGCCTTGCATATCCAATGGCAGGCCCAGGAAACTTGCTGCTTCGACAGGTTGGGTCCATAGGGAGAGGGGTGTTAGATGAAAGAGTTTGATGGGGCACATGAAAGGGACATATCTTTGGAGAGGTAGGAGTTTAACATGCTACAATACCCAGAACGTAGTTGGGCCAAGATTTCGCGGGTCTCTCGGGGTAGCTGGAGCTCTTCACTTGCTGTGGGTGGTGCTTTGACTCCGATTACGGCATTCGGGGGTCGAACGCTTAAGAACGTGGTAAGGATATGCCGCTGAATGTCGTTTATTGTCTGTCTAAACACTGTCCGGTCCAGTAGTTGTCGATTCGTTTTGTCCTGGATCTCGTCGGCGTAGTTGAAGAGATGCTTACTGACGTGCCTGGGAGGCGGCTCTGATTCAAGCAGGTGTCTACATGGAGGAAACTTGTGGTATTCCCATATAATTTCCATGGCAGCCGGTTCTACGTTACCGGAATGAGTCGGATTTTTCCCGACCAAGGGCTGCCGTCCCAGTAAACTAGCCCTGTCTAGTGCACCGTAACTGCTGGATCGCGCTTATCCTCCCCGCTGGGCCACAATTACAATGGGCATATTGGCATCAGCGCTTGGGAGATTGACTTCATCTTTGCGAAACCTACACTAAATACAAGGCAAAGTCCAAAATAAACAAGACTGGCGTCATAAAAATGTTTTTGGTGGCGCCATCTTTTTATGCAGTTAGCGCTTTGGAAGTTACATCCTTAGCTGACTACCAGTGAAAGATTGGTGACATTCAGTTCAGTGGAAGCGCAGTTATTGCGTCGAAGGTGTCAGTATGTTTGTGTCATCGGTACAAAAATGTGTTTCGAACAGAGAGCTAATATCAAGTTTTATTTTAACCCTTAACTGGTATCGTAAATTTGACTAACGAAACTAGTATCGTGGGTGCCGCGCGGCCCCCTATTAAAATTAGATTCTAGGATACAAATGTCTACATTTTTTTCAAGAATTATTTTGACAGGACAAATAACAAGCTTGTTTTATGAAATTAATAAGTTTTTATTCATATACTTCTTTTAACTTATTTACTACAAGAGATCACAAAATTTGGACAATTTTTTGGTATTTTTTTCTTACCACTATAAAAATAAAAAAAAAACTATTATTTCGAAAGTCTTTAGCTAACATATGTATGTTTTCTTATTTCTTATAAAATCAACTTTGAAAAAATAAACTAAAACATAAGTATTTCAACGTATAGTGGGGGAATAGTGGGGTCCGCACGGCTCCCGCAACGTACGTAGCTCCGCTCTGGTAAAAGCTTCAGCGCCGAACGTCCGACACCCGCCGCGTGTCGCGACGTAATGAGATTACTCGAAATGGCAGCCGCGTACTATGCGTAGTTTTTAAGAAATTCAAAAAAATAAAACGCGTGGGGTCTGCGCGGCCCCCACGATACCAGTTAAGGGTTAAAATCGGTAAAACGGCGCTTTAGTGCTACTAGACAGACTGCCAGACTGGACCTTCAACCATTTCACCGACCGAAACATTTGAATTGATGAAAAAATTTGATGCCGATGATTGTCTATCTCGTGCCAGAGTTCATGAGTACCAGAGCTCATGAGTGGTTTACACATTATCAAAGATGAATCGAAATCATCGCTGAAATTCATGGAATCGGAAACCCTCGATTTATCGCATTTTAACTGATCATTTGGGCTTACGAAAAGTCTGTGCACGTTTCATTCTGCACAAATAAACTGAGGAGCAAAAAGATGGTCATTTGTTTTTACTATCCCAAGAGAATAGTCCACAAGGAGTTCATGCCAATGGGCCAAATCGTCCGTGCAATTTTCTATCTTGGCATTTTGAAGCGTTTGTTGCATCGCATTCGTCGAATTCACCCTGAATACCGTGACTGATTTTTCGAGTAGAAATCGCAATTTAACCATCAATCACTCACCGTATTCGCCTGATATGGCTCCCTGTGACTTCTACTTATTCGGAAAATTACATTTGGCCATGAGAGGGAAACGTTTTGCGTCCATAGAGGCTTGTATAGAAAGACATGACGGACAATGACCTGAAACACTCTTTCGAAAAGCTTTTAGATCGCGCAAAACAGTGTAGCGAGGCCAGAGGGGATTATTTTGAATAAATAAACTCGAAGGCATCAGCCCTAAGCCCCTGTTGTTTCTACTAGGTTGGCAACTAGGTAAATGCGGATTTCACTTATAGATAGATTCAGTTGAATGTTTAGGTTTGCAGACGTGGTACAAATGTTAAATATATTTTGTTATTTGATAGTTGGCAATTCAGCTGTCAATGAGTAAACAAATTTTTTTGATCGGTTGCGTAGTTTTCGTTTGGCGTCGTTGAAAAATGGAAAAGCAAAAGGAACATTTTCGTCATAATTTGGTTTTTTATTTGCGCAAAGGGAAAACCGCATCGCAAGCTCATAAAAAGTTATGTGCTGTTTATGATGACGAAGCCTTGAAGAACGGCAGTGTTAAAATTGGCTTGCCAAATTTCGTTCTGGTGATTTTTCACTCAAAGATGAAAAATACTCTGGTCGTCCAGTTGAGATTGATGACGCCCTAATCAAAGCAATAATCGATTCGGATCGCCACAGTACAACACATGTCATTGTAGAGAAGCTTCATGCATCCCATGCACGCATTGAAAATCACTTAAAACTACTTGGCTATGTTTAAAAACACGATACATGGGTTCCTCGTGAACTTAAAGAAACGCATTTAACGCAACGCATTAATAGCTGCGATTTGCAAAGCAAACATAATGAAAATGAACCATTTTTAAAAAGACTGATAACTGGCGATGAAAAATGGGTTGTTTACAACAATGTCAAGCGGAAAAGATCGTGGAGCAGGCCAGATGAACCAACTCAAACAACATCAAAAGCTGATATTCATCAAAAGAAGGTTTCGTTATCAGTTTAGTGGGATTAAAAAGGAATTGTCTACTTTGAACTCTTACCACCCAACCGAACGATCAATTCTGATGTCTACATTGAACAACTAACGAAATTAAACAATGCAGTTGAAGAAAAGCGGCCCGAATTGACAAATCGAAAAAGTATTTTATTTCATCGTGACAAGGCCACACACACTGTTGGCCACTCGGCAAAAATTAGTGGAGCTTGGTTGGGATGTTTTTCCTTAGCCATGACATAGTCCTGATTATTTTTTGCGCCAGCTGATTACTTTTTATTTCGATCTTTACAAAACTCCTTGAATGGTAAAAATGTCAATAATGATGATGATGTCAAATCGTACCTGATTCAGTTTTTTCCTAATAAAAACCAGAAGTTTTATGAACGTGGGATTATGATGCTGCCTGAAAGATGGCAAAAGGTCATTGATCAAAAAAGACAATACATTACAGCATAAAGTTATTTATTTCCATGAAAAAATTGTGTTTGATTTTCTAAAAAACAATCCGCAATTACTTACTTGCCAATCCAATATTTTAGCTCAGTCTTGTTTATTTTGGACTTCACCTTGTATAACTCTGGGATGCATTCCGAATTTTTGTACATTAATCTGATAAAGTATCCCGAATAGTCGCTGGTTTTACGAACTACATAGCCCATATGGGCAAATGGTATATTGAGAACAGCGCGAAGTGTATTTTTTTATTTTTTGTAACAACTTTATTTGTTTACTTAATATTATTTTCGTGCATTCCTTTTATTTAGTTTAGTACTACGTAATTACTTTCACATTTTCATATTTTTATGCGTTTCTATTCATTCTATCATACGATTTAACTATGTGAACCATTAACTTATATCACATTACAATAAATTAATATTAGATTAAAAATTTTAAGTATTCATAAGCATTTGAAATTTTGTATTTAGAATACGTCGCTCAGTGGCGCAATGATTTGCTATAAATTCAATGGACAAAATATATTGCGTAACACTTAATTATTTTTACTTTTTGCATACACTTTTTTCTATAGTTATTGTCAAAGCCTTGCTGGTTTTGTTATTGCTTGATTTTTTTTATTTATTTTTAATTTTTTTTTGTCATACTTCTTAAAAAATAGAATGAAATTAAAGAAGAAAAAATTGAAGAGGTGCTTATTTATTTTCCCATTCTCAAGCCATTTATTACGTTTGATGTGAAAATATTTATTTTCCAACTCGCACACATACACATACACATTCGAGAAGATTTTAGCAATGAACCGAAAAACTAATAAATATAACTACATAGTAGAACATACATAGCGAAAAAAGTCGATTAAAAGAGGAGTTAACTAGTAGAAAAATGCTATTTGAGAAGCGCTCGAGTAACTGGTTTGACATTTAAAATTTTGAATATTAAGTTTAAATGCAAGTATTTCAGCCATTTTTGAACTCTAATAGCTGCAAAGATTCCAAGAAGCATTTATTAAAGGTGATGGCACTAGACCAGCAACAACGTTTGTACATTGGAATGTCATGACCGTAGAAAATAGAAAAGGAAAAAAAGAGAAGTAAAGGGGGCGATCTGCGTTGATTAACCAGCATTAATTCCAATCAATGCGCATTCATTAATCGTGCTGGTACTAGGCCAACAACAGTGTTTTGAATTTGCAACAAAAAATGAATTTGCTTTGTTTCATTCTCGGCTGACAGCTACATGGACACGGCGAAAGAAAAAACGCAAACCAGCTGATTTACCGATACGACCTTTAATAGATTCGCCTTGATTTCACGCGAGAAGCATACGACGCTAATGCGAATGGAAAGGCTTTCCGTTATGTCGCTTTGTGCTGGCATCCGAATATATACCGCAAAAGAAAAGAAACAAATCAGCCGGTCTACTGCTTTCACCTCTAATAGATTCGGCTTTAAAAATTGTAAGTACCCAAAATTTCAATGCTTGCTCTCACAACTTAGCTTTAAAAGAACTACTTTTGCTATTTTAAACATATTTTTTGTATATTTTTCATTCTCTGAACTCTACGAACATAAATTTTAGAGCTTTTAGAACTTTAACTATCGTTCAAAAAATGCCAAAAGTTGCACACATCGCAGAGTCGCCGCTACTCGGCTCTTAGTGAATTTGAATGCATTAGCTTTTGAGCCAACAATGATAGAATACAAGGTTGCGTCTTCCGAATTCGCTGTGTCGTCAGGCTGCATGAATATACAAACAAAAGGCGGAGGAATTATTTAAAGGATGAAGAGTAAGTGAAAGCAAAAGAAACTACCAAACACAGTAGGTTCTACCTTATCGGAATGACTCGGGTTTTTCCCAACCAAGGGCTGCCGCTCTAGTAAGCTAGCCCTGTCTACTCAACCAAACACAAGAATTTACACATTGTCACGGCGTCTTCCGCATAAAAACGCAAAAAAACTGCATTTGGAGGGTTTATATTCATTTCAGCTTTCACAATTTAGCACGCGGCACTTCGCTTTCATTAGTTTGTTTAGTTAGAATCTCACAAATTACAATATTCACAAGTCATTCTCTGAATTTTAGATAACTGGGAAGACTTTGGGAAGACACCACATTCAGCGCTCAATTCGCCTTGTTTTGGACGTTTGATTGTCATGGCAAAGTATTGGTAAAGTAGAGAACAAACAACGAATTCGCCTTGCTTTATTATGTGCTGACATCCACGTGGACATGGCCAAGGCGCATTCCCTAAAGGTAGTGGTGGCACTAGACAATGATCTGCACGTTTGATTGTCAAAGCAAAGTATTGAGAAACTAGAAAACAGCTGACAGCCACATGGACACGGCGAAAGAGAAAAAACAACTCAGCTGATTTACCAAGACCACCTTTAATAGATTTGCCTTGATTGTAGCGATTTGCCTACAAATAACTTTTTTCTTTCAATTATCTTCTCTATTTTCTGCCTTGTTTACATTAACTTAACCTAACTTTTAATTTTTGTTGAGGAAGGCTTACTACTTTGACAACTTATCTCTTAGTTCTCTCGGACATTTCATCTACAATGACGTCACGACAAAGCTACGCTTATTTTTTTACTTCAATTTGTGCAATTTTGTATTCTATCATTCTTGAGCCTCAACTACACTACGCCATATGCAAAAGGAAGTGGTGGTGGAACTCGCCCTCCACTGCTTCAAAACATGTTTCCAGAAACATAAACCAGTTACTATTCAGAAAATGCTTGCAGCTCTCATTGTCAAGTTAATAACAACACTCACACATACTTAAAAGAGTTCAGATAATAATTAAATAGAAATTAAGATAGAGAGAGGAGAGAGAGACATAAAAATTATGTATATAAGTAGAAAATCTAACTTAATAAATGAGCTCGTTAATTGTTGTTGTGTAGCTAAATCTAAAATTATTTTACTTAAATCGAACTAAAAAGTCAGTCGTTTTTTCAGAAAATCAGAAAAACTTCTAAGGCGACAACGCTTTCCAGGTACGGCATACGCTGCAGTCGCTATCAGTGAGCCTGCGAACTGCACGTTGCACTCTCTAGCTGCACCTGAGTTGTTCTTGTGGCGGCTGCTGTTGTTGTTGGTGGTGGTGTTGCTAGAGCCGCTGTAGATGTCGCTGCGGATGTTGCTGGTGCTCCTGTGGGAATGGTCACTGCGGTGCCATTGGGTGTTGTTACAGCTACAGCGGCTATTGTGGGCGGCATCAGCGCTGCTGCGCCCAATGAACTCAACGTAGTGCTGGAAGCCGCCTTTTGATTGGGGAAAAGAACTGAATAGGCGGGCGGTGGGTCTAGCTCCTCGTAGTTTGGGGGCGCAGCGCTGCTGGATTGTAGATCACTACCAGTGCCAGCGGCACCGTTCTGCAATGCTGCTTCGCGTTCATTATTAGTTGCGTGCTGGGAGGCAGAGGCTGAAAGTGAACGGATGGTTTGAATGTGAAAGCTTAAGCGACAACAGCAAACTGGAAGGAAGGAAGGCGAAGGAGCAAGAAATTAGTTGATTCGAAATTATGTTGGATAGCGTGAAGGAAGTGACAACGATAGAGTGGTAATTGATGAATCGGGTATTTGATGGTGGGATCGAGACGATTAGACGGGTTTTTTAAAAGATTTTTCATGCAGATGAGTAAATAGAATTGGCAAAATATTAGATGTGAGTGGGCGTGCATTGCATAAGATGTTGGTCAGTTAAAGTTTAAATGATTTAATCACGAATTTCGTTTGTGGAACATGTTTGCATATCAGAAGACATTGATTTAAATATGTGGAACATGTGTAAGGGAGAAGTACAAGATTGCATGTGTTATGGATTGCATGTAAGAATTATATTTGGGTATTTTGTGCAAAGTTTGTGATGTTTATAAGTGGTGTGTGTCGAATAACATTAATTTTTGTGGAATGTGTTGGAAATATTTGCACCACGTGCATGAAATATGTTTGTTGCAATATGAATTATTTGTGGATTTCATGTGGACATTGTGGAACGTATTTCGTAAATGCATGATTTTGTATTATGCGACAGTAGTTGAGGGTATTAAAGTGTGGATGTTATTGAATCACAACACAATAGTGGAACGTATTTCATAAATGCATGATTTTGTATTAAGCGACAGTAGTTGAGGGTATTAAAGTGTGGAAGGTATCGAATAACAATACAATTGTGGAACGTATTGCATTTTATGCGCATAAAGGATTTGTGATATTCATGGTTTCCCGTTTTGTAAGTGTTTTGTAGAATTCCAGTTTTGAAAATTAATTTATCAAAAAATTTAAAAATGTATGGAGCGCAATTTTCAATAATGGAACGCAATTAAATTAAGAAAATTTCATAAAAAGTGTTAATAGTTTAAGTTATTTCATATCAATGTTGTATGCACAATTTTATTCAAAGAATTGCACGTCAAAATGTTAGAATTGATCAGCAATTGGATTGTGGGTGTTGGAATATGGATTGGGAAAATATGCCATAAGGAAATGTTTCAGTTTCAGATATTAGTGTATCGTGTGTGGGCATTGTGGAATGCAGCGTGTTGTTTACAATTGTTATTTAATGTGATGAACGAATTGAGAAAAAAAAAACCAAAATAAATACAATTACTTAATTAAATAAGCTTTGGAAATTTAAAGCTCCATAAGCAAAAGCACCAAATCCCACAAAACTTACCCCAAAGTCCACAAATCAATAGCGCACCACCGCACAGTAGCATGCCGAGCATAAGATAACCCCACGGACCATACTTCGAAAGATCCGAATTGAGGCCAGAACGTGTTGAATTGCGGCGGTGATGACCCGTGCCCGTGCTTTCGGTGGCATTTTCGGCTTGCACTGTGGTCCCAGCAGCAGTACTATTACCATTTTTGTTGACATCATGCGCCGATTGACCGATTTGCTTTGACTCCACTTTACGCAGTGTGGTGCTATTCACCACACCAGCGCTGCCGCTACCCTCCTGTGTAGATGGTGGCTGATCTGTGATCGACGTGGCAGAAGTTGTCGTCGCATCCCCATATGACGGCACATCGAAGGCAAATAAATTTCGAAAAACTTCTAAAGCAAAATGTTCGAAAATGTCCGTCTCCATGGCGGGCGGGATCGGTTCGCCGTAGCGTCGTCGCTTCCAACACATTTCATAATCCTCATCGCTATCGTACTCATTGCTAATCGGACAATGACGAATACCATCGCAGACGAGCTCTTTGGAAATGCAAAGTATAGGTTCATCGCTGCAGACGAAGGGAAGGGAAAAATCGCACAAGGAAAAAAGTTGCTTATTGTTTTTTATCTATTATATTCATCCACGAAACCCCACTTACCCGATTCTCAGGCATTGATGCTTGTTTTCACTGCGACACTGCTCGCCTTTGCCTAAAGCTGTGACCATCAATTTGGAGTGCAAGGTGTGGTGGCCGTGCTCCCAAACAATCCGCACGCGCCCATGAAACAGACGCACAGGATCCTCCATATCCGGCGCTGTGTCCTCCAATAGGCAGGGATCTAGACGCCATTGTGGTGTGTGGAAGTCCAACGAGCTGAACTGTGGAATTTGTAAATAAACAAACAAACGAAGCGCGTGTCAATTATATTATTGGTATTCCAGGCTCTGCTTGATTACAAGATATTTACATAGGAATGCGTGTAAGTAGCACATGAGATATGTAGGTGTGTGTTTACCTTTATCGAATTGTTGCCGGATTAGAAGTGACAATCAATATAATAGGAATTTTACAACAAAAACTCGCAATACAACAATAGAAATATTTCACAGAGCGACGTCTCAGAATAACATGGCTTCATTTAATTATGCTTAACGTGCTTCAAATGTAATATATAAGAATACATACATACATACATACATACATACATACATGCCCACCGCCATTTATTCATTAACTAATTCTTTTTATTTCCACAACGACAAACTTGTTTATTCTATACGCGACGAAGACGCAAATCGACATAATCGCAACGTGATCGTAATTAAATATTGAATGGACCAAAACTGTGGGATGTTTTCCTGGGGCACGTGCATATAAAGGGCCTAGATGTTGTTTTAAAATAAACAAAGTGAAAATTTAGATTCTTTCAGATTTCACTATTTGTATTCAAAATACGGCTCTTAAGGGGTTGCATAAGTCCAGAATTAAAATAAAGTATAGTTTCTTATGAATATACTGTCCAATTTTCATGCTAATATTACGAGGCGTGTTCAAAAAGTATCCTGAATTTGGTGTTTTTTCAAGAATTATTACTTTATTCATTAATATCTACTTTGTACCCTTCAAAGTAATCCCCATGAGATATTATGCACTTGTGACAAAGTTTTCTCCAATCTTCGAAGCACTTCAATAAATTATTTTTTTTAATTTGTTCAGCTCTTCTTCGATGCCGTCTTTATCTCGTCAATCGGAGCGTAGTGTCGTCCCTTCATGGTCCTCTTCAGTTTCGGGAATAAGAAAAAGTCACAGGGGACCAGATCTGGGGAATACGGTGGCTGTGGCATCTTTAGTGTGTTGTTTTTGGCCAAAAAGTCGCGCTCAAGCAACGCTGTGTGAGCAAGGGCGTTATCGTGATGCCAGATCCCATTTTTGTTCTTCCACAAATCCGGGCGTTTCTGGCGGATTGCTTCGCGCAAATTGCGCATAACTTGCAGGTAATATTCCTTATTGCCCGTTTTACCCTGTGGCAACAACTCATGATGCACAACGTTTCTGCAATCGAAGAAAGCGGTAAGCAAAACTTTTACATTCGGCCGAACTTGGCGCGCTGTTTTCGGTATTGGTTTGTGGGGCAGCTTCCATTGAGCTGATTGAGCTTTGGTTACCATGTCATAACCATAAATCCACGATTCGTCACCAGTTATGACCCTCTGGAGCAAATTCGGGTCGTCGCGGACAGAACCCAACATCTCATTAGCAATGTTCATGCGATGCTGCTTTTGGTCGAAATTGAGCAGTTTTGGTACGAATTTTGTGGCGACCCGACTCATGCCCAAATCATTGAAAAAAATCGAATGGCACAAGTAATCGATATGTTTAGGCCCTCAGCAACTTCTCTAACGGTGATTCGACGATTGGTCAATACCGTTTTCTTAACTTCGTCAATTTTTTCGTCTGTTGTTGAAGTGCTCGGGCGTCTGGCACGCTTTTCGTCGTTCATATCTTCTCGGCCTTCTGAGAACTTTTTGTACCACCGATAAACGTTGCTTTGGTGCAAAGTAGCTTCTCCGTATGACAAAGTCAACATTTGGAATGCATCCGCGCACTTAATTTCGTTTTTCACACAAAATTTGATACAGGTTCCTTGAACCATCTTTTTGAATAGGTAAAAATCGAAGTCGAGCCGAAACGCGTACCGCGCGCTCCTGTACCTCAAACTTTAACCTCGTTTTTATCGAAACTAATTTTTGTGGCCCGGTCTGCATGATAACTCATACAGTTTTTAATATTTTTTGATCCGGTTTCTTTTAATATTCGAAAGTGTTTTCCGTATAGATTTGATTTTTGATATATTTCTTAAAAAAATTTATAAACGTAATTAAAATGTGACATTTATGACGTAAAACGCATACTTTTCTTTAAAATGCCGTAAATTGTAAAATGGCTCTTAGCTATTATTGAAAATTAGTGAACATTTACATCATTTAAATGTCCGCCATTAGTCGATTGATGAATGCTTAATGGCTGAGCACGTCGAGATATCGATGTTGAAGGTTGTTCCGCGACACTTTGCGATACAGCAGCAATAATCTCAACAAAATATTCAGTTTTTGCTCTTTCTGCCTTTTTTACCCTCTACAGAAGCTTTTCTTGAAATTTCTTTACCAAGCCTTGACTCGTCGACTCATTTGGACGATTATTTTCACCAAAAAATTATGATTTTCGAGATACAGTAGCTCCAAGCGAAACTCCTACATCCACCTAGATATTTGGTTTTACATTAAATAAGGGGGGCAAATATTGCAAAAAAAAACTAATTGGCTTTATTTAATTAGTATACTGGGTAGTGCATTAGAGGGCAAAAGCAAAATTTGAAATGATCCCTTATTTATTATAACAAAACCAAATTATTTAAGAAGTGTAGAATTTCAACGCAAAAGCCAAACTCGTACATTGTTAATTTATCAGGCAACATTGGTTGCAATCACACCTAAGTGCTCGTTATTTTTAAAGTGGAGTTCGGGGAAGTCCCAAACATTAAACTTCCTTGCCATATGTTGAATATTGTCATGATTCAGTTACTAAAGGTTTGCTCACTAGTGACATTCGATTTTTGACACTCCCTTACAAAAGGTTGTACTTAAGAAGGTGCATAAAGTGGAAAAAATTAAATCCTTTTTGGTAAAAATGGTAGCAAAAAAGTATTTTCTTACTTAAATGGAAAGAAACTGCGAATGGTTTAAAAAATAAATATTAAATAAATTTTTGAAAGTAAAGAATGGTACAAATAGAAGTTATTAGCGGAAATTGCCAAGTCTAATATTATTATTTTTATTATTATTATTATTTATTGTTCGACTTTCTTGAAATAAACATTACATTTCATTTTTAATCATTAACATTAGAACGTACGACAGTGACACTAGGTCGTTTGTCGGAAGAAAAAAGAAAAAACAAAATCTTACATTTTACATATGTTACTATGGTACTATGTATTGAATTCGCTTAAAATTAATTTCCTATATTCTATAGCACCAGTGATGAACTTAAATAAGTTATTATATCCAGAAGGGCCAACACCATTTAAAATGTCTATGATTTCATCTCGGTTTAAACTATATTTTCCAAAAAATCTTTGACGAATTCTTTTAAGTATCGGGCATTTTCCTAAGAAATGTGTGATGTCTTCTAATTCATTTAAGTTACATAAAGTGCAATTTAAATCCCTTTGGCTTCCCAAGTATATTAAATCACATCTGGCTTTCATAATCCACATAATTTTATAGATTCCAGTATTATCGTTTAAATAGTTTCTGGCGTTGTTATGGTCTAATTCCTTATGTAATCGGGTGCTTTGGTGTGCCCTTTCCCATAAAGTTCGAATATTCGAATCATGAAGATTTTCTATTATTGAAATTATATTTCTATTCCACTCTCTTTTATTTGAAGTGCCCCAGTTACATGTTATATTTAACTTTTGTGCTAGATTACTAATTTCTTCAACCCAAAATATCTGTTTTTCTAAAATCTTTTTTGATAGTATATGAGGCAATCTATTATCATCATATTCAAATAACGTTTTGAATATATATTTTAAGTGAAGCTGCAGTGTATACAAATGAAAACTTGGAACATTTGTCTCCAAGAGAATGCAATAAGATGTCGTATTACTCGGGAGATGATGTACCCTTTTTAAAAAATAAAGTTGAATTTTGTCTACTTCTTCAAACAATGAGTTTCCCCATACCTGAGCAGCATAACTCTGGATTGCTCTAGTCACCGCTAAAAACAGTTTCCATTTTGCCGACAACTTAATTTTATTTTTACTAAGAAATGTGCACCAAGTTGCATTTATGCTGTTTTTCGCTAGAACATTTCTATTTTCTATATGTTGCTTGAAACTGAGTTTTGATGTTAGCTTTACACCCAAGTAATTATATTCTTTCGTTATTGGTATAACTTCGCCGTGAAAGAACCACTTTTCTTTTTCTGCTATTCTACCGCCTCTCCGAAAAATCATTATAGCTGACTTAGATAAGTTTACTTGCATATTCCACTTAACGCAATATATTTCTAAGTTGCTTATCATTTTTTGAAGAGCACTAACCTCATCTGCCAATATGACGATATCGTCAGCATATAATAGCAAACGGATATTTAACTCATCTATAAAGAGTCCCCCCTCCAAGCAGTCGTGCAGGTCATTCAAGTAGAGAGCAAAGAGCAAAGGTGAACGCAGGCACCCTTGCTTTACTCCTGACGATATTTTGAATTTTTCACTCATTTCATCTCCTACTTTTACTATCGAACATGTATTTCTGTAATAACTTTTCTGAAACCTGCTTGAAATTCTGTTATAATATTTTTATTTTCTACCCAGCTTGTGAGTCGCTCATTTAAAATGCCCATCATTATCTTTGCAACACAATTCATAAATGAGATACCTCTATAATTGGAGGGAGATTTCCTATCGCCTTTTTTAAAGAGCGGATATATCAGACTTGTTTCGAAACATTCAGATACTTGGCCCATATTATATAGCCTATTAAAAACGTTTACCAACTCAACAAGAAACCGGTCATCGGCATTTTTAAAAAACTCATATGGAATCTTGTCTGAGCCTGGAGCTTTTCCACATTTCGTTTTTTGTAACATCAATCTGATTTCATCTATTGAGATTGGTCTGTCTAGAAAATCATCCCTTACTAAATTTGCCACATATTGCATACATGGTGCACAGCGAGTTGGATTTAATAATGTTTGAAAATAGTGCATGAATATTGCTGGCGATACCTCTAGACAAGATTCTGTAACTGAACACCGAAGGACGTTGACCATCTTCCACCAATCCTTACTGTTATTAACCTCATTTATTCTGAGTTCAAGATTGTCATAGTAATTCTTCTTGCTCTCTTCACACAGTTTCTTGTATTTTCTATTTGCCTGAATATATTTCTTTTTATCACTTCCACTCAAAGTTTTGTTATAAATTCTCAGTTGTTTTAATGACATCTTTCTAGCTGACTGACATTTCCAGGTAAACCATTCCGATTTTTTTCTTAATCTTTCTTTATTTCGCCTCTGTGAAATTGATATTCTAATTATTTCAGTTAAATCTTCAAGATCTAGCTCTTTTTTTACATATTTCTTTTTCTGTAGGTTGCTAATATAATAAGTTTCTTGTTATACAATTCTGCTCGTAATTCATCCCAAACAATTTTTGGTAACAAGTTCGCCTTGCATATTGAAGCTGATTTTCTTGCAGGCAATTGAATTTTTAAAATAATAGGCATGTGATCAGACCATGTTTTATTGTCCACTATAAAATCAGACGCATGTTTCAATATGTCCCGAGATATTGCACATATATCATTTACAGATTCACCTATATTACTAACATAAGTAAATTTTCCCTCACGTCCAAGTCTAATATTAAAACAAGAAATTATTTTACTTAATCCAAGATTGTATATTGTGAATTAATTTTTAAATTTAAAACCGATCGCGAAGTTGCGAAGTTTCGCCAGTATGAAATTTATTTGTTAAAAATAAATAAATAATTGGCACGTACTTGGCACACTGTTAGGTGTTTGGCCGAGATCCTCCTCCTATTTGTAGCGCGCGTCTTGATGTTGTTCCACAAATAGAAGGATCTACAGTTTTAAGCCGATTCTGGCAGATGGTTTTATTACGAGGAGCTTTTTCATGCTGGTACTGTGCTTTGCTAAGCCGCCTCTGGACACTTCATCCATCCATGGAGACAAGTTCCGTCAATCCCAACTTTTTTATAATGAGGTCTGAAATGTTATAGATAGCGTTGGGACTATCCAATTATTCTTCCTGCCGTAACTCTTTGAGAAATGCTAGCTGTTTGCAAAGCATCATTTCCGTCCACATCATGAAATTTGTAAATTCTCCACTCATCGATTACGTCAAATACTCTATCAAGCCCTGACTTAAGCGGTATGTATTCCATGTCATACTACCGTAGTCCTGAACATACCGTTGAAAACTCTTTAGCGAGTTGTTGCTCGTAAGCAGACCATATTGAAAATGAAATGTTTTTTCTAAAAATTTTACTTTTCCCCCACTTTTACTCAAAATTTCTAGAGCTACCACTCCAGACCGTATTGAAAATGAAATGTTTTTTCTAAAAATTTTACTTTTCCCCCACTTTTACTCAAAATTTCTAGAGCTACCAACCCAGTGTCCTGCTAAGGGAGCCGATTTGTCAAGAGAGAACGAGAAAGCTGCTTACTGAGCAAACCTTTTATCATTGAATCATGGAATATTGTGTCATTTGTTGATAAAGGATCATAAAAAAGTGAAATGGGCAGACAAAAAGGACAGACCAGTGTTGAATTGATACTTGAATTACTATGGTATTTTTTATGGAAAAAATATAGTTTTATCTCTTTCCGTCACGCTCTTTACTGCGACATAAAAAATTTATTTTTTGTTGTTAATTGGTGAATACGGAATACAAGTAACACACGAATGCAAAAAAAAAAAAATATTTACCGTTAGGTTTTTGAGAAACAAGGTGGTCACCACCAGTAACCACCATGACTGAAGGGTACAAAAATTTATTAAAACTAATGCACTCAATTACTTCACTTTTTTATTTATTTTTAGAAAAAAGACAATACAAAATTGGTAATAATTTTACAAATAATTATTTCTTGTAAAAATCTGAAAAACATGTCTTTCCTTTTCGGAGGCAAAGTGGGACGTGGCATGTTCTGCATTGCCATACTGTGCGGACAGGGACGCTTTTGGTACTGCAAAAGGTGCATCTTCTAGTTGTGCCTCTAAGCGGTTGGTGTCGATTACTCTCATGGCGGATTTCAGCAGGCACGCTAGGCTTATACCGTTTTATAGCAACTGGTACAGGAGATCTTGGGATTCATCCATTGCTGATCGCGGAACTTCCTGGAGCTCGCTTGTTTACGTAGCAAGGTGCTAACAGCCCCTGATAAATTGAGCGGCGAAAGTCCTTCAATGTCAACTCATCCAAATGAGGTCTGTTAATCAGAAGCTCTTTGTAAGCTATATAGCTATTGATAAGCCCACACTCTCAACAAACTCGCCAGGTATATCCATAGAGAAGGTCCTTTTCCATTTAGGAGGCTGCAAGGTCGTAGAGCTAACAATATTATTCTGACTTACAAAGTTTGATAATGGTATGTCATCCTCGTCGTCGAATAGCTCTTCATGGATATTCTATACATCTGTCCCACACATATCCAATATCGATTTTGACACTGGCCACTCAGGCGTGTCTAGATTTTCATCCTCATCGGAACTGGCTTCACTTTCAGGTCCTGAAGGTAAATCTTCATACAAACATTCTTCAATTTCCCTTTGCGTCAATGATCGTTGCATTATTGAAATAATTGCCTAAAATATTGTAAATACCAAAGAAAGTCCCACTCATAGTGACCGTATAAAAAAGCAAATTCTAGGAATACTTACGTCACGGTGGTTATTGTTGCTAACCACCACTGATTTTAAAAAATATTCGTAAAATAATCGAAATTTAAGCGAGAAAGCAACCACTGTTTATCAAACACACCACATGAACTCAATTTGCACAAAAATCAAACCATAAATTGCGTTATTGAATTTATTATGAATTTTTACTTCTAGCTTTCACAAAAACACGCGGCCACGGATTTTTACTTTAAATTTTCTCAACATGTGGTGGGTGTATTTCTAGCTATTAGCGCTCTCTTCACTTAAAAGGAAGCAATAATCAATATTCGTGCAAAATTAAAAACATACATGTCGCCAACCGTCGTAAAAAAAATAAAAAATAGGTGGTTAGCAACGCTAACCACCGAGACGGAAAGAGTTATAAAAAAAAATATTTTAATTAATTTAAGAAAAACTACAGCAAAAATTATCAAATGTGGTGATCATATCATTATTTCACTTGCGTTATTTATTAATATTTCCAACGCGTACTTTCAATTACTTGGTTTGAAATTTTTTTATATGTACTCATTTTATCTTTTGCGCATCAATTTCGTTAATCATGTTATCAGCCGTCTAGGCGATGTCATTTAGCCACCTCGGAGCTGAGCCGTTAGACTCTTTTACGGATTAGCGTGATGGGGCGATGTTATGCAAGTAATGCATTAACAGCTCAAGCCTTTAACTCAAATATCGAGCCACATAATTTTTATTTTTTTCTTTATTCCTTTGTTGTCTGCCGTTCACTTTTATAGACTAAACATTCGTGAGATAGAGCCAGAAACCGTCGCCAAGGTGTAGGAAGACTATGTTAAGAGAATACGCCAGTGCGAGGCTAGACAAGGCAATCAAGTGAATGAAAAAGGGTGCCATAAATGAAGAGATTAATTCATTTTTAGAATAAACTAGATTACAGCTCAGAGTGAGCTTTAGTTAGCTTCGTCCACAATCCTCTTGCAATATGCACGGTTCATAGGAATAGACTTCCAGCTTCTAACTCGTAGCCGTTTCAGGTCTACATAGTCGAGGCAGGTTGACCAAGTAAGCTAGGTCAACCTTGGACGTCCTCAGGCGCGGGTTGTTAGAGAGTTTGTTGTTAAAGAGAATTTTTGAGGGCGGCTGTCCACCATGCGCACTATCTGTCTTAAACATCGAAGACTTTGGGATTTAATTTTTTTTTTTTTTTTGGTTGAAATTCTAAGTTAAATAAAGTCACTTTTTTTAACAAATGCCGAATATTAGCTTTCATGTTAGATTTAAATACAAATACTAATTTAAACACAAATCAAATACAATAAATCAATTAAAAAATCGTTGAAAAGTTGTCAAGTGAGCTAAAAAATATTTTCTTCACACATTGCAAACAGACAAAAACTCCGTAGATCAACAAAAATTATAGAGTTGGCGCCAAAAAAGCTGTATCATAAAAATATTCGTGTGCCCACGCCTTCCAAAGACTAACGCGCCAAACAAGCTACTTGCCGGCGTACCAATAAAATTTGTTGATATTTTTCTCTAACTGCTAGCAAAAGGCTATTTCGCCATATCAAAAGTGCTTCGCATACTTAATTGCATATCAAAAATGTCAATAGAGGTCGGAATACGCAAATTGGCGGAAAAAAATTGCAGTCAAGCTGAAAGATGGCGAAATTTTTTAATATTTTAAGACAGCCGTAATTTATAGCCACGCGAGTGATATAAAAATAGAGAGCACGTTACTATGCATGTGTGCACGTATGTATGTATGTATGTGTGTTGGAAGCTCATGTGCACGTATACGTTGTATGTATGTATGTAAGTAGTCTACGTGCCACACCCCAGCCGCCCACGAGGCGTATGTGGGGCTAGCGAAGCAAAATATCATTTAACGCATGCCAAATCGCACAGCAGGCGCGTCACTCACAGAACTGTGTGTGCACTGGATATGTATGCACGAGTGTATGTGTATGTATGTAAGCATGTAAGTATAAATGTATATATGTCTATTTGTATGATCTGTCCCCACTCGTTCGTAGTGACGTCGCTCACTAGACAAATTCAAATTCAATGCTTTTCTGCAGTTCAGCGTTGGTGCTTTTCTTTTTGTTTGCTTTTGTTTTAGTTGCCACATTTAATTGTTGTTATTTATGGTTTTATTTATTTCGTGGTATAATATTTAACTGTGGCTATGGATGTAGACTGATATATTTGTATAATTTTTTTAGAAACTTTGCTTATTTTTAGAATTAAAATTCTTTGTTTTTCTCTGCAGCGAAAATCTCTAGTAAGGAACTGGTCTGGCTACTAGTGAATTAAGCACCATGGCTAGTTTGCATTCCTTCTATTTTCCATATAAGTGGACGATGAACTAGAAAGTGTCATTTGTCCCCCGATGCATTTATTTTGCCATAATTTCAAACGAATATTAAATCCCAAAATGGGTTCAAGTACGCACTGCATTCCCTTTTTTAGAATTCTAAATCAGTACAAAATTGGAGGATAAAATGGAGTATGTTTTGAAACCCTTTTTTAGTACTACATTCGTCAGTTGAGACTTAGAATGCTTTGCAATCTTTTTTTATAACTCGGATTTAGTACTAAATTTTACAGATAAGATCTAATACGATAAAATGTAATAAGATAAGATATTATAAATAAGATCGTTTTCGATTGTCTGGAATTCGTACTAAATTCGCCATATAAGATCTTGTATACTTTACCCCACTTTTTTGTTAGTTCCGAACTGCTACTAATTTTAAAGGGTGGGTTCTAGTACGCACTGCATCCCTTTTTCTGTAGTTCGGAGTAAGTAAAAAATTCAATAGATGATATTTGGTATGCTCTGTGACCTTTTTTTGGTTAGTTCGAAATTAGTAGATGATAGATAGATGAGACTAAATCACTTTGCATACCTTTTTGTATAATTCGGAATAAGTAATAAAAATTAGATGAGACCTAATTCACTTCACATCCCTTTTTCCTTAATTCGGAATAAGTGCTAAGGCCGCTAGATGGAAACTAGATCCCTTTTTCTATAATTCGCCATAAGTACTAAAGTCGATAGATGAGACCTAATTCACTTCACATCCCTTTTTCTATAATTCGGAATAAGTGCTAAGGCCGCTAGATGGAAACTAGATTCCTTTTTCTATAATTCGGCATAAGTACTAAAGTCGATAGATGAGACCTAATTCACTTCACATCCCTTTTTCTATAATTCGGAATAAGTGCTAAGGCCGCTAGATGGAAACTAGATCCCTTTTTCTATAATTCGGCATAAGTACTAAAGTCGATAGATGTGACCCAAATCACTTACTATCCCTTTTTCTGCAATTCGGAATAAGTACTTAAGTCGATAAGTGAGCCGTACATCACTTTGCATCCATTTTTCTATGACTCGAAATAAGTCCTAAGGTCAACAGATGATACCTAAATCACTTTGCACACCCTTTTTTATAATTCGGAATAAGTACTAAAGTCAACAGATGGGACCTAAGTCAAAATCAAACTCTTTTGTATAATTTGGAATAAGTGCTAAAGCCGATAGATGGAAACTAGATCACTCTTTCTATAATTCGGAATAAGTACTAAAGTCAATAAATGAATCCTAGCTCACTTTGCATCTCTTTTTCTATTATTTGGAATAAGTACTAAAGTCGACAGATGAGATTTACATCACTTCTCGTCCCTCTTTCTCCAATTCGGAATAAGTACTAAAATCGATAAGTGAGCCCTACATCACTTTGCATCCATTTTTCTATGACTCGAAATAAGTACTAAAGTCAACAGATGAGACCTAAATCACTTTGCATCCATTTTTCTATGACTCGAAATAAGTACTAAAGTCAACAGAGACCTGAATCACTTTGCACACCCTTTTTTATAATTCGGAATAAGTACTAAAGTCAACAGATGGGACCTAAGTCAAAATCAAACCCTTTTGTATAATTTGGAATAAGTACTAAGTCGACAGATGAGACCTATATCACTTCACATCTCTTTTTATATATGACCTAAGTCACTTTGCGTACCTTTTTGTATAATTCGGAATAAGTACTAAAGTCGACCGATAAGCCCTAGCTCACTTTGCATCCATTTTTTTAATTCGGAATAAGTACTAAAGCCAACAGATGGGGCCTAAATCAAAATGAAACCTTTTTGTATAATTCGGAATAAGTACGAGAGTCGACAGATGAGACCTAGGTCACTTCACATCCCTTTTTCTATCATTTGGAATAAGTGCTAAAGCCGATAGATGGAAAGTAGATCACTTTTTCCATCTTTGGGAATAAGTACTAAAGTCGATAGATGCAACCTAAATCACTTTGCATACCTTTTTGTACAATTCGGAATAAGTACTAAAGTTTATAGATGAGACCAAGTTCATTTTGGCTCCCTTTTACAATTCGGAAGAAATACTAAAGTCGACAGATGTGTCCTAAATCACTTCTCATTCCTTTTTTTACAATTCGGAATTAGTACTAAAGTCGATGGATGACACCTATATCACTTTGCATCCCTTTTTCTATGACTCGGAATCGGTACTAAAATCGACAAATGAAATTTAGTATATACCCATCCCTTTTCCGATCGCTCGAAATGCCTCACAATTGACGAAGTCGCACTGGTTCTTAACTAAAAATCTCATTCACTAGCTCAAGTTCTCACTGTATGGCTCGGCAGAATTTAATTTTCTCGCTTTTTTATTTGGTACTCGTAAATATATATTTTTTTCCAATTGTTGTCAGACATAAATATTGTATTTTTCTATGAATTCTCACTTCAAGGTTGCGCGCAAGCTGTCCATCTCATTTGCATATGAAATGATATGAAATGAAATGAGTGCACGCAGCCAGACAGCTGTTGCAAATGTGGCTGCGAGTTTGCCACAACTGGACACATAGTTGTATAAATGGATATTTGTGATGCACGTGTGCCCATCAGCTATCTATTCGATGCAAAAAAAAAACGTATTCTATTCTTTCATACATATAAATATGCATATGTATACATACATGTATGTGTCTACGAGGAGATACAAAAAAGGTGGATTGAAGAGGAAGGAAAGTGTGAGATTGAATATGAATGTATTTTAACTTCTCGATATATTCTCTTTTACGCCTACTATGCCTTGCAAAAACTCAGCCAAAAGATCTGCTTTGAGACTGTAGATGTCAGAAAATTTCACACAGAGGCTTTCAGGTCACAGCAACAATTTGGATTCAAAGAGAAGATCAGACCACGTAATTTTAAAAGTTAAATTTAGCAAAAATCCTAGCGTCATTGTAAAGCGGAACGGATGGCAGAAAGGTCTAGAATCCACATAACAATCATATAATTTATTTACAGATGAGTCCAAAACCGCAGAAGGCGTAGGAGCGGATGTCTTTTGTGCGCAGTTTGGTCTCCAAAAGTCTTTCAGACTCTCTAATTACTGTAGTATATTTCAAGCTGAAATCTATGCCGCAAAAAAGCAGCTGAATTGGCTCTTAATACTCGGATAAACATTTTCATTCATAGTCATGCGGCTATTAAAGCAATGTGTTCAACAATACAGATCCAAAATGGATGAACTCTGCAGAAGTGGGCAAGTCACTATTTACTGGATATCAGCTCAAAACGGAATAGAAGAAATTGAAAGAGCCAATGAGCTCGCTAAGGCAGGTATTTGCTTGCCGAGATTGAGCACGTCAGACTTGCACCCCCCACTCTTCATCCTGAAAACAGAACTGAATGACAAACTAACTCTGGAAACGCAGTCGACATGGGAACACTCAAAATCGTACAAAACTGCAAAAAATTGAACAAAGGACTCGGCATATGAAAACTACAAACTTTATTTTATTACTTCCTAGAAAATACTGCAAAATATTGGTTGGAGTATTGACGGAGCACTGCCTCACCCCACATTACGCAGCCAAAATGGGATGTGTACAGAGCGATGCGTGCAATAAAAGCAATGAAGCGATTGCTAGGGATACTTCGGAACACTAACTTTGCCATTGCCCTGCACTTTGTAGGGCTCGACAAATGTGCCTGGGTTAATATATGTATTTTTCATACGTGAAAGATATTTGCTGACAAAAGGCTGGACGACTTACTAAAACTCGGCAAGAGTTGCTTTAAGAATTACATAAAATTATATCTTCGACTCCAAATACATAGCAGTGGTAACACAGTGAACACCTAGAGATCCAAGTGGGATCTTCTTACAGATCAGCCAGCACTACCTTACTTAACCTACGCTTTTCAGAACTTTCAGGAAGTAAAAGCAAGCCAACTAGTTTTCACTTCATTATAATCAGAAAATGATTTTCCTTGAACTTTTCTTGCTCTCTCTTTTACAAACAAATGATAAGCTTAAGAAGTTAAAGAAGGATCAAAGTGGGTTAGCTTTGCGCTTCGAAGCCACATTTGCGTAAAGTGGCCTGCCAAAATCGGTCTCGAAGTCCAGCTGCTCCAACCAAAATGCACTGAGAAACGACTATGAAGCGTATCATCAATATTTCTTTGCCTTGTTGAACGAATTCATCCTTTCAATTGAATCAGCTGCAGATTTTTGAGCGAAATTCTAAACAGGCTGTTACTGATCTTGCTTTCGTCTTTATTATTCGGTGTATTTTATATGGAATACGTGACAACTAGTCATCCATGGCATCATCTCACCACAATGGGTCTTCCGCATTTGTGTAACGTAATAAATATGGGAAACTGAAAAATTATCACAAAATTGTTAAGTACTACAATAGAAGAAGAAATTTGTGTTTACATAAAACCTGCTCCATGACGTAAATTATTATGAAGTATTTTATGTAATTCTTCATCTTCATAATTATAAATAACTGAGCTGGGAGCTAAATCTGTACAACTACAAATGTGTGTACTTATTATGAAACTCTCAAATAGTCATTAAAAATATGTCTACCAGTAAGGGCGCGGACACGTGATTTCTATTGTTTGCCCGATCTTCGTCTGAATTTCGCCAACTCCGTCAGCTAAGCCACAAAATTAACACAAATTAACATAATCAGCTTCCTCTCGCAATGCAAAGCAAAAGCAAATCGCGTTCAAGCGCCAAAACACATCGCATTGTTGTATGGTAGTGACGCTGAAGCATTAAAACATATCAAATTTTGTTATTGTTTTCTTCATTTGGTTGTGTTGATTTGCTGTTGACTTCGCTATATGTGGCCTCCCACTCGTCAATTTACATTTGTATTTGCTTATATGTACGTGAAGTTTGTCCCAAATACATCCCAAGAAACAGTTAGTTTTGAGTTTTGAGCGTAGCTTGAGTTTTGAAAGAAGAGTTAAGGTATTAATTCCATCTCTACTTGAGAAAACGAAATGGGTCAGGTGCGGTTGGGAGTTAATTTGGTTATTCGTAATTTAACTGCCCCTCAACTGTTCATCCAATTGCTATACAATTTTGGTGAGTTATTGGTAAAATCCCCCAAATACTTAACGACGTTTTTCATGCCCACTGGGAGGTGCTGGATTCAAGATATTTATAGAATGTTTTTTTGTACTACATTCATCAAAAAGTTCCCGGAACAGCTGCCAGGTAGCGCTCAATCAATTGATTGAATCAGTCAATTGATTTGAGTTCTGGTGTTTTTTTGTTTGGTTTTTGAAGTGAAACTTCTTTAGCGGCGGTCTGATATTTGAGCGAGAATGGAGAGTGAATTGGAAAAAATGTAACGTCTAGAGATTTCGTTACGCGAGAGAGAAAAAAAGATACAACATAGAGAGAAGGAGAAAGAGAGCTATACATTTTCTATACCTAAGACATAGGCTTCGTTGTAAGACAGAGTATACAGATATATAACATAGAGAGAAAGAGAAGGAGAGCTATACATCATAATGTTACGCGACAGGGAAAAAAAGTTGCTGGTCATGTTGCAGCGCATAATATCAGTAAAACAGCGGTACCAATCGGACGACGCACATCAACAATCCCGCTTAACAACAACAAAACGATTAACGCTAAACGATCACATTTACCATTAGTTTGTGCTTGTGCGACGACCATTCACGAGTCTCAGGGAAGCACGTATTCTGAAGTTGTTTACGAATATGATAAAAAACATTCGCAATCATTAGTTTACGTTGCTTTATCACGAGTCACTTGTATTGAAGGCTTGTGGATTATAACGAACGGAAATGATTTTAGGTTCTACCATGGTCGACGAGCATCAGTCAGTATGTCTCGTTTACAATGTGAATTCCGGAGACTATCGTTAAATAGACTGGAAACTGTGGATAAACAAATAATCGATTTCATGACTCAGAGAAGAGGGCTAGACTCTGGAGGGGAGACTCTGTCATCCGCAAATCGAGTATAGTACTTTTGTCCGAAACTTGGTTAAACGATAACGAGGATGTTAGTATACCAAATTTCAATTGCGTTATCAAATATAAGCGACTAAATGTTAGAGCTGGCGATGTGGCAATCTACCACAATCAAGATGATAGCGTAAATATCGTCACACCAAACATGGAAATGACTGTAAGGCAGTCTCAGTCATATTCATCAACAGTCACACCAGTTGGCGATGTTTGCATTGCAGAATGTCAAACGCTGAATGGAAAAACTATTGTCATAGCCGCCATCTATATCTCACCTAACCAAAATCTTGATGACATAATATATTTCATTCACCGCTCACTACTGCTTTACAGCCACGCAGGTGCAAATGCACTTGGAAGAGGCGAAGACAAAATTCCATTGGTTCTCGGGGGAGATTTCAACGTAAATTTCGGATCCAATGATTCTTTGCCGTTGATTCAATTTCTTCGAGAAACATTCGGTTTGCAGATAAACAATAACCCTAAAGAATCAACAACAAAATCCGGAACTACACTAGATGCTATTTTGACACGTTATCTAGAAAATATTGAATCACGTACATATATTTCATATTTCAGCTATCACAAACCAATTATATCAGTATTACCAATTGAACCACCAACAGATGATAGCATAATGCATATATAGTTAATAAAATCGAATTTTGGTTACACAAATTTTATACTGTTATATTTCTTTTGAAATTATCCCTGTCTCCTTCTCTTCTTCTCTCGCTCTCTCTCTCTCTCTCTCTCTCTCTTATTCTCACTCATTCACACACAGAAGTTTCACTTCTACCACGTGTACGATGCTGCACATGATTTTGTTTTGTTTTGTTTTTTGTCAGGTGAGGCAGCCTCTGCGATTAACATTGCTTCCAAAATTTCATCGCCATTGCTTGATATTTGTAAAAGTTAAGTCGTCTTGAGTAAAAGTAAATCTACCTCTGCACCTGTTTTCGATTTTTTATAGTTTCAAAACTGGATTTGAATTTTCAATAATGAGTTACCATTAAATTTTGCATTAAAAATAGAGTCAATGGTGCGCAAACCTTAGACATGTTGTGAAACTGTCTCAGGAATTACACTCCAAAGAAAACAGCCGACAGCCATTTACGAGTGGCATGAACGCTTCAGAAGCGAATGTGAGTTTATCGAGAATGACGATTCTAGGGGCAGGCCGTTGACATCGAAATCTGATGAATACATCAATAAAGTGAAAGAAAAGTTGATCAATAACTACAAATTAACCATCTGAGAGCTGGCAGTCGAATTGAACATTGTTTATGGATCCGTTCAGGACAATTAATGTAGTTAATGATTTAGAAAAATACCCCCAAAACGACCCCCAAAAGACCCCCAAAAAGATTGACTGATGGTATCCAAGAAGAACTATGGTGCATAAACGTCAGAAGGGGCGGTACAGGGAACGGAGACGTATGGAGAGATATTGTAAGGGAAATACTTCCTCACCCCGAGCTGTAATTGCCATGATTATGATGATGAACGTTTTATATTTGCGCCACGTTGCTGTAAAGTAGATCCCAAAGGACTTATATTTCAAGTAAAAAAGGACCGCGTTGGTATCGCCGAAGACATAATATCCAAAGCTGAATCCGACCCAACACAAAAGAAACGCATTATTACTAGAGACTAGACGTAAGTTTTTGGGTCCGACACGCAATCCAGACATCAGGCGAGTGAGTGGAGAACTTCGAATAAACCAAGACCGATAAAACTAGGTCGTTTGCGGTCATAAAAGCGTTTAACCTTTTGGGGACGAGTGTCGGCATATAGCCGCTCAAGCCGTTTTACCGTTCCAGACGCGTATGGCATATAGCCGCCCAAATTAGTTCGTAGCTGCAAGGCTCCTGATGTCTGTCATTCTGAGCGATGAGTCTTATTTTCCTTATAATGTAAACTTACGATAAGAGACGACGTTAGAGTCAGAACGAATTTCACTGCCAGAGGAACTAGCAGGCTTTTTGTAAATTTTATATTTTATCCTACGCACGATAGCTAGGCGATCTAGAGATGATACGTTAGATAGTGACAGCTCTGACGAATATTACTTTGAATCTGATAAGACGGAAGATGACGACATTACTTCGTCAAGTGAAATCCGTGCAATAAGAAATCCACTCAAGCATTTCAATATTAGCAGTGATAGCAGTTTGTTTATAATTATTTTTTGATTTTATGAAACATTTTTCTTGTGTTAAATAAAATCTTAGTTCTTATACCGTTCAACGTATTTATTTTCTGTACTGCGTACTCCTCTCGTCCTCAGGGAGGCTCGCCTGTCGAGCGGCTGCGTTCCCAAAGGGTTAAATCGATACTCATGGTTTTTATGGATTACAACGTTACTGTACAGCACGAATTTTTTCCAGAAGGTCAGATCTGACAGTTAAGAGGAACTATATTGGGCGTGATGAGACGTTTACGTAAGAAGTTCACCAAAAAAGAAAGAATTTGTGCAAAAACAGCTTGTGAATTTTGCACTATGGTAAGGCATCGTCACACAGTGTCAGCATTATCCAAGAATTTTTGACCAAGAACGAAACGAATACCATCCAGTAGCCATTGAATTCACCTGATATGAGTTCACCTACGATTTTTTCTGTTTAATCAAGTCAAAAAACCTGTGCGGGGAACACTTTTTAACAGCCAAAAGGAAGTAGTGTAAAAATAGAAGGCAGCTCTGGTGACTACATCGAAAATATATACAACTCCAAAAATGTTTCGAGCGCTGAATAAAACGCTACCATAAATGCATTCCAGTTGCTGGGAAGTACTTTGAGGGCGATAATATCACCTTTGAGGGATAAACTTGTATTTGATATTTTTGAATTTTCTGAATATATTCCGGGAAATTTTTGATCAAGGTGCTATTCCGATTTAGTTCCTATTCACGATGCGTTTCATGAGCCTGATAGAATAGTGTGCGAATAAAAAATATACCCACTAACTGGCGCTGTAGCCAAGTAATTCTGTACAATTTTATTTTAACGACTTCGCTGAAAGTTCCCACTTAAGTTCAAGAGAAATTCTAAGTATTCTTCTTAAAAAAATTTTTGGGGTAGGATTTGCGGTGTTGTTTTTGAAATTTTGCATATTTGGGCCTATATTAAACAAAGTAAAATGTTCGTGGGTGTAGCGCAAAAAGCAATAGAAAATCAGAACGAGGGGCAGTTCCATATTTTTATTCTGTTCATGGGCTTCAATGCAACGTCAATTAGATTTGAACTACATATCTAAGCTGAAATCGCATTTTCATGTATTTTATGCGCTCACATTAGATAAAATTCAAAATTTTTTACCCCACAGAACATCGAAGAAGAAAGTTGTGTATGCAGAGGTGCAAGAAGAAGCATTGAATTTAAGTTGCTTTGTGAAATTAAAAAAAAATTCATTTAGACAAAAAAAGTGCGTTTCATAGCTATTGTTGTTATTATTATTACTTCCTTTGATTCCAGGCAGAAACAAAGGACCACAATAAATCCCTTCCACTCAGATCTGCTCCGCGTCAATCTTTTATCTTCATTCCAGGTTAAATTCATGGCGCGCGTTTTCAAACCAAACAATCGTCGTCCAATATTCGATGACTTTCCTCTTCTATGCTTGCCTTGGTGATCCCAATCAAGTATTGTTGGCTTATGGACAAGTTTTGACAATTCATTTATTTCTCCACTAATTTTAAACCATTTTACAACACCGTTCGTAAAAGGGATTGTCAAAAATCAACGAGATTTTTAGGGCACTCGAAGGGTATACATAATTTTACAAAAATTCGATAGGATATAATTTTTTCTTTTTTTTTTTTGAAGTCTGAAACTTTGATTAAAGTATTTAGACATTTTTTTATATTTATTTTAATTTTTTTTATTTTTTTTTTTAATTTAGTTTTTTTTTTACTATAAAGTGTCAATTGCCCCCGATGCATTTATTTTTCCATAGATTCAAACTAGTAATAAATTTGACTGATGAGATTTTGTTTGCCTTGTAACCCCTGAAATGACTGAAAATTTTTTTTTAAGTTTGAAACTTGGATGAAAATATTTTTATGTTTTTTTTATTTAATTTTTGTTTTTCAGTGCAATCGTAACACCGGTTCTATAGTGTTTCAAACATCTACTAAATTCGATAGATCCTCTGTGACCCTTTTTGCAGCTAGTTTTTTTTTTTGTTTTTTTGAAACTTTAATGAAAATTTTTTTTGATGAAAATAGTTTTATGTTTTTTTTATTTTATTTATTTATTTTTTCTTTTAGTATAAAGTTTCGATTGTCCCCCGAAGCATTTGTTTTGCCATAGTTTGAAAGTAGTACTAAATTCGGTAGATGAGATTCTGTTTGCCCTGCAACTCTTTTTTTCAGTTAGGTTTTTGTTTAGAAGTCTGAAACTTTGATGAAAATATTTTGAATTTTTTAATATTTTTTTTACTATAAAGTGTCGATTGTTTTTTCATAGTTTCAAACAAGTACTAAATTCGATAGATGTCCTGTAACCCCTTTTTCAGGAACTCTTTGTTTTGGAGTTTGAAACTTTATTGAAAATATTTTAATTTTTTTAATATATTTTATTTTTTTTGTTTTTTTTTTCATTATTACTTTTTTTTTTTAACTATAAAGTGTCAATTGTCCCCCGATGCATTTATTTTTCCATAGTTTAAAACTAGAACATAATTTGACAGATGAGATTTTGTTTGCCTTGTAATCCTTTTTTCAGTTGGTTTTTTTTTGGTTTGAAGTTTGAAACTTTGACGAAAACATTTTCATTTTCATTTTTTTTTTTACTTTTATTTTTTTTTTATTTTTTGACTATAAAGTGTCGATTGTGCCCGATATACCTATTTTTCTATAGTTTAAAAAAAGGTAGATGAGATCTTGTTTGCCCTGTAACCCTTTTTTCAGTTCGTTTTTTTTTTTTTTTTTTTTTGAAGTTTCAAACTTTGATTTGGATTTTTTTATGATTTTTGCAATTCTCAAACTTGGATTAATATAGGCTCTATTACAGAATGAACAACATTTTTATAAACAAATTGGCAACGCAAGCCAAATAAATAAACTGTCAAAATTTGTCAATACCAACCTGTGGTGCTTTTATAATTTTGTCTTTAACTTTCTAAATCTACAGATACTGTACAATGTAATAAGTGGATAGCTAAAACATTGAAACTCTTATTTTAACTACCATGAACAAATTTGTGATAGTGCAAAATGCCCAACCCTGATGTACGTGTATTTCTTTTATCGCCCGCGTGCGTGGAGAAACAATTATTTGGCGCTTGTTGGGATGTTGCATCGCACGAACACTACCACATTTCATACCAGACTCAGCTGTGCATGTTGGAGATCCGATTGGATCAAATAAAAGTTTAACCTCCGAAGCGCCTGCTTTTGACAGGCGGGCCAGGCCAGGCCAGCTTGGTTAACCAACTGGTTGCCTATGCGGATGAGTAAGTAAATAAACAATACATTTTTTAAATAGCAAATAAACATGCATACATACATACAGATATACATGCATATATACATACACACATACATACATACATATATACATGCATAGACACTACAAGCCCACACCTAAAGTTCGAAATAGCTGGGGCCCTTGTATGCAAATTCATGCAAATAAGGCGCACAATTGTAAAAACAAAAAGCATTGAAATAAAGAAATTTTATGATGCGTTAACGCTTCCTGCTACATTCACTCTCACGGTTTAGGCAGCAGGCTGTTGGTGTTATAGTAAAATTTTATTTATGATTACTAAAGTACCAGTTGCCTTTCGCTTTGGCAGAGAGCGCAATTGAGATTCAATACACTTAAAAGTTTTACTTTAAACTGTTTTGAGAAATAATTGTGAATTAATTTACCAATTAGTAAAAGCCCTTTAAAGGTTTTTCTGAGTACTGAGGTTTCCACAGAACTTAGCGTGCACTCGATTTTCTTAGAAGCTATCATAAAAAATTGCTATCACAACTACCAGACGAATGGCTGCGAATGCACCTGAATTTCAAAGAAGCCTATCATTCAGTGCAATCGTAACATCGGTTCGTAGTTACAGACATTTTTTTCTTATATTAAAAAATGTGATAATGCTGGGAAAATGAATACTAAAAAGTAAATACATCGCTTTACCTGACGCGAGAAAACTTAGTTTGTATAAAAAATGCCGATAGACAGAGAAGCAGAGTAAATTGAAAACTTTGCAACCGTTTTTCTCGGGAGTCGAAAAGAGTGTCCGCTGAAGAGTAATGTCCGTTAGGAGAGATTTCACTAGACTACTGATTTATTCGAAAAGCAAACATTTCCATTTTTATATGGTATACGACTTCATTTAGTCATGGCTGCCTCGACTGTCTTCATGGTAGGGTATTTTGTTAGGTCCAGTTTTCCAAAACCTTGATGACGGTTGCTGGCTCTATCTCACGAATGGCTTGCTCGAAGTAAGCGTTGAGGGACTGAGCTGTTAATGGATTGTTCGCATAACATCTGCCTTTCACGGTACTCCACAGATCCAAGGTGGCCAATTGGCAACACTGAGACGTCTGATAACATAATTATCACATTTAGTGCATAAAAGATTGATTGTGATATGGACTGTATGGCATAGTGCGCTATCCTGTTGAAACTAAAGGTTGCCCAAGTCCAAGATTTCAATTACTTTGAACTGAACTGAAAAGATGCAACAGCTTCGTTAGCTGGGTCATGTTGGCCAAGTGGATACAAACGCTTCGGCTCTGAATGTATTCGATGCGGTACAAATTGGTGGCAGCAGAGAAAAAGGAAGACCTCTTTTGGGTTGGAAAGATCAGGTGGAGAAGGACTTGACTTCACTTGGTGTGTCCAATTGACGCCGGTTAGCACGAGTTTGTTAATCTGAGCCAAATCGCGCCAATTAAGAAGAAGAAAATATAATCGGCACGTACATCCTTTGCTGGATAATAGGACGAGCTATTCATCCAATATGCGGTGCGAATATTGATGCTATCCCACAAATGGTACTTAGAATTTTATGCCGCTTGCGAATGGCAGGTGGTTTTTTATGAGCAGGTTTTTGAAGACAGAAATACACCCTGAGGCTTACGAACCCTGTCGATGAGTGGCCGTAATTAGAAAAAACCCGTTTCTACCATTTGCTGATAGTGCTGAAATCTGGACACTGAAAGCTAATGATATAAACCAACTATTGCGATTGCCATAATGAGAAAAATCTACCATCCTATCCGGCTTGAAAACGGCACGTATCGCATCCGTTATAACAACGAAATTGAAAACCTTATTGGTGGTGAAAATATAATGCGTTTTATTAAAGCGCCGCGGATTAGATGGATTGGCCACATCATAAGAATACCCAACGAAAGAATCCAAAAAAGGGTATTTACTTTGCATCCAATCGGAGGAAGAAAGAGAGGCCGACCAAGAAAGAGATGGCTTGATGACGTAGAAGCAGACTTAAAAGCGATGAACGTTCGTAATTGGAGAAATGAGGCAAGAGAGAGACTGAATTGGATGAGGATTGTTGATGAAGCTATGGCCCACCACAGAATGTGAATCTAAGAGAGAGAGAGAGTTTCTACTATTTGATAATTTATGACAAGTATGGGTTTCAAAGCTGGGGCAATCGCATTCACGCACAAACCCAGGCAGACTTAAAAATTTGCCAAAATGGCTACTTAATTGTCCAGTGTGACTTATTTGAGGCCAAGAGTGCGGTACTGAAATATTCCACCAATGATTTCTTGAGTTCCAAGAACAACTGGATATGTTTAATATAATAAATTTATCTCATTGATTAACTTAGGAATCATTGAGTTTGGTAAGAAAGTGCAAAAAAAAAGGTTTTGCTAAGTGAAAGAACACCGCGTCATGTCCCACATATATGTACTTATAGGTATATCTATACAACAATTTTTTGCACAAAAAGTGGTTCATATATTTTTTCTTCATATCGAAAATTATTGTTCAGCGACTCTTTTATTAAAAAGCTAATAAAATTTTATCCAAATAAATAAATTTACAGCCTTTAAAATCATGAATCGCTAATAATCGTTAACTACCAGCTGCTAACTGCCAATTTATGGAAATTATTCAAGGTGAGAATGAGATCATTTCAAGAGCAATTCTTGTTATATTTTTTTTTAATTTCTGTAAGAGTGCAAAACAGTAAGCAAAATTAAATGCTAAATAAGTAAAATTAAAAAAAAAACACAAAGAACGCGTCAACTTCGCAGAAACATGTGTTCTTAGCCATAATAACAGAAAAAAAACAAGCAGTACAACAACAAGAAGTAACGACAAGCAGATAAATAAATATTAGCATCAAAAACAAAGCCACCAACAGGCATGCCTGTGTACATATCGATGGGTTTCGAGTAAAGTGACACAATTCAAAAATACAAAATACTGAGTTGGGTCAGTTTTCTAGATAAGTGACGCGCCAATTCGATCACCTGACAAAACGACACTAACGCCATCTCTCAGAATTGCTTCAAGATTCGTTTATGATGCGTTTCCAGATAAAAATATATAAACTCTGTAGTTGATTTTTGCTTTTAACGGCAAAACTCGGAATTTGAGTTAATTTTGAGTTGTGTCGCTTTTCTCGAAAACCATCGATATGTTTGTGATATGCACACTCGGACATCTGTACATTATCAGAATATGCAAAATTCGCTTCTCTTTGGTACGCAGTAGCTCAGCTCTGACTTGTCGCAATCGAGCATTTCGAAGCGCGAAAGTAGTGAAGGCAATGCGGCCGGCAGTTTTTCTTTAATTATGGCTGATGCCTGACTGTATTGCACAAAAAATAATGATAAGTTTAACAAATCCAAATACGAAATACGAGTACAGTCATGTAAGACCTCTCTCCCTCTGGACTCAACCTGTCGAAACAGCAAGTTGCCTGGGCCTACCGTTAGATGAGCTAGACGAAGACGACCGGTAATTTACACTACACTGGCAGGACAAAGTTACTGCTACAACAACAACAACGAATAAGGAAGTTTAAGCCTCCGTATTTGATTAAATCAAAAGTTAATGAAAATTTACACTTTCCAAAAAAAAATTTTAAATAATTTTTAACCTAGACCTGTGTTTTTTTTTTTTATTCATATTTTTTGATGCTTTAAATACCTGGATACATACAGTAAGTAGCAAAATCGACCGAATAATGTTTTTTTCAGGAATTATTCGGGATCTAAATTTCATAATTTTTTTTTTTAGCAAAGTTCAAGATTTCATATTATAATTTTTTAAAGGTAAATAAAAAAGTGTATCTTGCAATAAAAAATATACTATGGAAATTTTCCTTATAAAAGTGTTGTTTTCTCATAAAAAATTAATAAAGCATGATAATGAAAAAAAAAAATAAATAAATAAAAAAATTAATGATCTTTGCAATACAAACTAGCATATTGGGTGTTTGTAAGAGCTTGAGAGCACAAAACGGTAATATTGGAAAATGTTGGAATGCATTTTTTTTATTATTATAAATTGGTACAGAATTTCATGACATTTATTTTTTGAATGGCATATCCGACATATTTCCACCGTGGCTACGAGTTACATGGTTCATGCGATTCAAACGAAAACAATAGCGCTCGCCTTTCCAAGTAACGGTAGCTCCTTCCTCATTTCGAAAAAATTGAGCACCGATGAACCCCCCTGTGCTCTATGAACTTTACAAAGTGGTTCTTTTTTTTCAAAGTAAATTTCCAAATTTTTTCTGGCGTTAAACGATTCCTGATGGCTTGTCAAACCTCACTAAACCAAAGTGTCAACACTGTTTCCGATTCTCAGCTGTCAAACCCTAGTTACCGATATCGATAGTTCTCGTGCAGCTGAAAAAATGCATCCTTTGCAATGAAATAGACAGCAATAAAAAACCCATTTTTTCATTGAAAAGCCATAAAAAAAGCAATACCTGGTTTTAGATAAAAGTAAATATCAAAAAATCTATCTGAACCTCAAAAACAATAATAAATTTTATGAAAAAAATATCGGGAATTGTTCATTTAAAAAGCGCGCGTTACACGTACAAGTATGTCTAAACTCTTTTTGCTGGAATGTTGTTACAACTGCCCTCTATAGTGTCGCAGAGTTTGAGCGTGAAGTGTCAATTAGCTTGTTCTTGGCATTTGATTATATTATATTAGTCAACCGCAGGTGTTCTCTGCGATTTTCACTATGGATAAAAATACCAAACAAAGAATTTTTCTTAAATTTTGAGTTTTGAACGGGATTTCGTGTGCCAAATCATTGAAAATGTTGCAGAAAACCGATGGCGAGTGCACTTTATCACGGGTCTACGAGGGGTATAAGACTTTTGCAGAGGGCCGAGAAGTCGTGGCAAATTTGCCCCGATCTGGTCGCCCATAAACGGAGGAAAACGTCGATACAGTAAAGGAAATGGTGCTGGAAAACCGTCATTTCAGTTTGAGGGAGGTAGCTGGTGACCTTAGCGTATCTCTTGAATCAATTCGCCACATTTTGCGCCATCCATACACTATTGGGCATTAGACGCATGGCTGCTCGACTCGTTCCAAGAGAGTTGAATATCATTCAAAAAGTTCATCGGAAGAAGGTGGCTGAAGACATGCTTGAGCAAGTGAATTCGGACCAAACGTTTATCCACCGCATCATAACAGGTGATGAGACGTGGGTCAACAGTCAACACGGCTGAATGGCGCCATCCACATGAGCCGAAACTACGGTAAATAAGGAATATTATTTGGAAGTTATGCTACGTTTGAGAGAAAATGTGTGTAGGAAGCGGCCCAATTTGTGGAAATAAAACTCATGGACTTTGCATCATGATAATGCACCGGCTCACAAGGCTCGTATTGTGAGCACTTTTTTGATCAAAAACTCGACAAATATCATCGGACAACCACCGTATTCACCGGATTCAGCCCCTGTGACTTTTTCCTTTTCCCAAACTTAAATTGCCACTCCGCGGTCGCCGCTTTGAGTCGATAGAGGCCATTGAGGACAATTCGCTAAATGAGCTGAAGATGATCTCTTCAAATGCATTTAAAAGGTGCTTTGATGACTGGAGTAATCGTTGGCATCTGTGTGTTGCTTCGTATGGAGCCTATTTTGAAGGCGACAAAATAAATGTTTATTATTAAACAATTATTTTGCGTTTTATTGAACCATTCCCGGTACTTTTTTGACAGAATATACACCATTATAAGTACTTTCTAGAAAAATTCCAAACAACAAAACTTATTGCGATAGTATTTTTTTGATCCCAAAGAGCAGGGCCAGACAAATTTTCACGAAGTAAAACAGTTTCGAACTCAAATTGATCAGCTTTAGTATCGGCTTTCCGCATTCACTCTGATCTTGATTTTTTTTTTTTTTGTAATTTTAAAAAGTCGAGCCAGGAAGCACAGAGAGATTTGGAAACTCATAATGCGCTCATTCGCAACAAAAATTGTTTTTTTGTGTGGCCATATTGATTTAGCAATTTGAGTATTTTTAGAAAAAGTGGATAATTTAGTTAAAAATTCATATCGTACAAAATATCAGGTTTGGTTGAATACCCTATGAGTGAACCTATGCACCATGAGTACCTTCCATCGAGCCAGACAGGCAATAAAGAATATCATTTATCCAGTTTAAAGCGTTTGAGAGATGCTGTACGTCGCAAAAGGCCGGAAATGTGGGCAAACAATTCTTGGATTTTGCATGACGATTACACGCCATCGCACCGAGCCCAAATTGTGCTAAATTATTTGACCAAACACCAAGTAAATACCCTCGTGCAAGCATCGTATTCACCTGATATGCCCCGTTCGACTTCTTTTTTTTTGTTTCCCAAGTTGAAGTTACCACTTCGTGGAAGGAGATTTCAGTCGATAGAGGAGGTTAAACAGAATGCGACGAAGGAGCTGAAGGTCATCCCTTCGTCGGCCTACCAGCAGGGGAAGTCTGGGTTAAATGTTGGCACATGTGTGTTGCTTCAGACGGGTTATATTTTGACGGAGATAAAATAAATTTGCCTGAAATTTAACTCTGTTTTGTTTTATTTAAGCATTCCCGGTGATTTCTGATCATCACCAGTAGTTCTCTTACGAAAGGGTCATTTAACATATTTTTTTTCATAGTCTACATAAAATCGGATTGGGAGGTCGCTAGAGGGTTACAAAAATATAGAAAATTATTTTCCGGAAAATGCTACTAGGGGAGTTTTGAGACAAAATTTTTATATAAAGAACAAAAAAGTCCACAGAAAATTAAAACAAAAACAAATGTGTTCCCTTGAAATATCCAGCAACTTCTAAGTATTTTACCGTGACTTATACTTGCACTTATATGGGTTCCGGGACACTCCGGTGTTCAAGGAAACGAAATTGCCGACGAATTGGCCAACCGTGGATCAGCGGTGCCCCCACAGGGGCCAGAGCCAATAATCGGAATCAGTTCTACAGAAATCATGAATTGGATCAGCGATTATGTAGGCAATCTACATAAAGGGCGCTGGTTTGGTCTAGAACGCTGCAGAACTGAAAAGTGTTTTGTGACAAGTCCGAACAGAAAACTGTCAAACTTTCTACTGAAACTTAGAAGGAAAGACGTTCGGTTGATGGTCGGTATTATTACAGGACACAACCCATGGGCCAGCATATGACCACCATTGGAATCATTGCGGGCTCAGTATGCCTGTCATGCTTAGAGGATGCGGATAGAACAGAGCACTTTCTCTGTGAGTGTACTGCCTTTGCTGGAACAAGACTACGAGTTTTGGGTTCCGATGTCGTGAGAGTGAGTAAAATTTGTTCTCTAAAACTGGAGGATATTTACAGATTTGCCAAAGAATCTGGAAAATTCTCACAGGACTAACTATCTCTATCTCTGTCTCTATTCTTTCCTTTTCTCCTTCTCTCCTTGACTATCTACCCCCTTTCCAGAGCTTCAAATACAATGGGCTTGTTAGCCTGAGTGTTTTAGGAGCCACCAAATCCCCTGGTACTCCTTGGCTCAGCATTTTCAAATTTCATTTCACCGTGAGTTGAAAACAGTGCTCCCATAAAAAGGCTCTTGCACTGTGTAATTTATTATCGCACAAATATTATTTTTCAAACAACAAAAAAAAAAATACGTACATAGATATACAAGGAAATAAAAAAAATAAAAACAAGTGCGTGCATATTCGTGACTGGTAGGGTATCGTTAATACAATTTTCGTAATTTTTATGTATTTTTTTTCTATGTTACCTGCGCTCATAAACCATTTAATGCCTTCCACCGCAGACAAAAGCCGAAAATTCTGCAATTCAATTAAAAGTAGCTTATCGCTAGCCCACTAAGCCGGTTGCTAACTGAGTAAAAAACCAAAAACTCAACACGTATATTTGTTCTTCAACGGACCGGTCATTTGCAGAAAAGTGAATGACTTCCTTCCTCAACATTGATGGCATTAGATCAGGTGAATATAAATCACGAAAAAAACAAAGCAACAGAAAAGGCCAATAAGAAATTAGTTGAAAAAACAAAACAACCTGCGTGTATGTCTGCAAAGGTTTATAAAAGCCACAAGGCAGTCCAAAAAATAATACCATAATTATAATGGCATAAAATACGCTTACGGCCATAAGTCCAAATGATTCATCACAAATGGCTACGTTTGGTTAGCCACGCATGCGTTACCCAAAATACAATACTTCTTTACACTGTCAGGCTAAATGACTGACTGACGACTGCACACAAAGCCAGCTGAGTTGTTGTGCCTCTGACTACTACGAGTATAAATGACTGACTGGCTGACTGGCTGTGCACGAGACCGTGCGAAATTTGTGTGCGCATGTGCGAAAGCCAAGTACAATAGAAACGAATGTTTAAGTGCACAGCGATAGGCAGGTCTTGCCGGGTTGCTCGACTGTTATTTAACTACGGATTTTAACTACTATATTTAACTATACTTCTGTATGTATGTTTTTTGTGGGTAGGGCATTTGCAGTGTCTGGGGATCGAGAAGCAAATGGGATTATTTGCGCTGAAACTGAAATCGGCTTAAAAGCGCGGGTAAGCGCAAAGCAAATATGGACCCACCACTTGCTTTTGACAGGTCTCCAACTAGGTATCATATTACCTGTATATATACATATATTTACATATCTATGGGTATATATTATATATTAGTCTCTCTACATAAACATATACTTGCTGATATACAGTCAGTGAAAAAAGTTTTGGCACACTGACTTTTTTCGTCAATATGCTATGAAAATCTTGTTTCTACTACAATAAAAGCCGTATTCCATAAATCGAAGCCTCAAAGTTTGCATAAAAGACGAACAACTTTTGATTTGTACTTCGAACTTTTCACTCAGATTCCATTTTATTCAAGTATAACCAAGTGCAAGTTTGAAATTGTTGAATATTTCCGGATTACTGGTGGTCACTCTGTACGACCAACTCACTTAGACCTTACAAGTCCGTTGTGATACTACTGTGCAACACTGGAACCACATTTATTTTTCTTCATAAAACCATTTTGTGGCTCCTATGAACTGCAGGATTCAGTTCCGAACGGTTCAGTAAGAGCATTGGAAAAGTATCTACCTAAAAAACCTGATTTTAGCGCAGACTTTTTTAGACCTTTGCTAGTGTCAAGGAACAAAACTAACACTCTACAAGGCTCTCGCCATGCCTGTCCTAACGTATGACGCAGAAGCTTGGGCGGTGGCAATAGCCGATGAGGTGTCGCTTGGTGCGTTTGCGAGAAAGATTCTGCGGAAGATTTTTGGACCTGTGCACGCTGGCGACAGCGAGTATCGCAGGCGATGGAACAAATAGCAGTATGAGCTTTACGACAACATGGACAAAGTGCAGCGAATATGTCATGTTGGAAAGGTCAGGTGGAGAAGGACCTTCCCTTGGTGTGTCCAACAGGCGCCATTCATTCGACTCCTATTAAAACTCTCTTGAAAGGCCAAGCAGCCTCTTCGTCATTCTGTTGTTTATATGCGGTGACAATAGCCTATCTTCCCACATGTGCTTTTATCTCTTTATGTGCCTTCATCTCTTCATATACCTTCATCTCATCTTAATTATTAGTTTGCCCGTGGCGATAGGTATCGCAAAGGAACTTCTATCACTAAGCACCCTTCAACTGATTACCTTTCCTAGCACTTTTACTGGCCAGCTAAACGGCTTTACAATTTCCCTCAATCCCTCTTTGCGCCGGAGCCCAAACAAGGCTGACTTGGAAGACGGGGCTAATATCATTCAGAGCTCCCCGGCATTCCTGCGCGACCTTTGATCTTAGTCTAGCCGCATTCTTAGGTTTAATGGCTGCCTGGCCATCCAAGAATATATTTATTCTAGTTTTTATTACGCCATGCGTAGATACGTAGCAACTTCTTTTATAGCTAGAACTTTTGCCTGATAGACGCTGAAGTAGTCTGGTAATCGAACGGATATTTAAAGCCCTAATTCCTTCGAAAACTCTCCATAGCCAATGTAAATTGAAAGACAAGACGTTCAGTTTGTAACTTTATTCATTCGTAAGTGGACTCAACAGTTGTGGTTAAAAATTCGATATTTCTTCTAACGCTTGGTAAGCTACGATTCTTTCGAAGCTTCTCGAAAAGGCAAAAGGTTGCAAAAGCAATGTTCGAAAATGAGAGGAATGAGCGGATTCGAAATTAGATACATAAAGATTTTCACTCAATACTTACAAGAATGTGATTTTACTTAGTCGAGTTGCATTTTATTGCTAATAATGGTGTTCACGGACTTTGTAATGAGGGGTATTCATGGATCTCACCAAAAGCTAATTTTATTGTGTAGCTTGGAAGCATCTGTATAGAAATTTAGTGAACCTTCTCTCTGAATAGAAATTTAGTTAACCACTCTTTAGGTGAGTCTAGGAATAAAGTAGTCCATTTCTTGTTTGGGACTATGCAGAATATACAAAATAGAGGTGTGGCCGTTTTAACTTATATTTTTATTTTAATAATATTTCTGCTGACGGTCTCTGTGAGTAAGAATATGGATATATAGGAGTGTCACCAAAAAAACAAAAAAGTATTAAAAATCTACTGGAGTTCTCAGTAATTTCAAACTTCCATCTTGTAACGCTTGAGCCGAGCTTCTTCTCCTACATGTAGTATGAGTCTTAATGTTTTTTCCACAAATGGAGAGACCTACAGTTTTATGGCGCCTCCGAATGGCAGTTAGTTTTTTATTAGGAGATTTATCATGGCAGAAATACACAGGGAAATTTGCCATTGCCTGCCGAGGGGCGACCGCAATTAGATGAAACTTTTTCTATCATTTGGTGTTTCATGCTTTGGGTATTGAAGTTGCGTACTACCGAATGGCTTCCACCCATTCCGCTTCAGCGGTCATCCGTCAACTACAGCTGCTATGAAATTACACACCAGAAAAACATTTTAAAATTCAGAGTAAAAAATTCGAAATTCCAATGAAAATTTCATGTATTTTTTTGGAATTTTTTTGCAAAGTTTGAACCTTTGATTTATACATATCGCACATTAAATACCAAAGGGTCACAACTCAAAATACTAAGATTTTCAGGAGAGACGAAAAACGTTTTATGTAAAAATTATTGTAATATAATATATAAAGAAAATATTGTTCCATCATGAAAATATACAACATTGAAGAAGGTTCTACTATATTTTTTTCAATTTTATATTATGTCAACACAAAATGACAATTTTTGAATTATGACTCTTTAACTGAAATTTTTTCGATTAACTAGTGATATTATCTTAAGTTGTGCCTTTTTAACTGATAAAATGTTTTAATTTTATAAGTTTCCTAACCTAATTGAACTCACTTTTCACAACTAAAGAGGCACAATTCAAAATAATATACCACGAAATTTATCACTTTTTACAGTTATAGAGGCAGAACTCAAAATAAAACTTTGTATGTGTAATAAAAGTAATCAGCTGTTCTTGAGCCCATTAACGCAACTAAAAATAATTCTCTTTAGTTGATCGTGCAAAAGCAACACATTTGACATAAAAATAGACATAACTGTATTTTTCCAGTTAAAGATGATAGTTATGTGAACGAAATATTTGCAGCAGTTAGAAATGTGTACTCTGAATTAATTTATGCAAAAAACTCAGTTTTTGAAAATTTTGAATTGTGACCTTTTTGTATTTAGAATGCGATATGAGCACTTGTTTGCAATAAAAAAAAGCTATATAACTGCATACAAGAAAAAACATTTTTTTTTTTAATTTTGTTGAAAATTTTGTGATTTTTTAATGCTGCATAAAATTTGAAAGTTTAAAATCAGTCAGTTTCGTTGTAGTATGATTTATAGTTTTAAGAGGATTTTGATTATATAGTTGATTATAATTTATAGTTTTTATCAAAAAAAAAGTTTGCCTAAGAAACACTTCGAATATTAGAAAGAAACTCGCTGTGCCAAAATTATTTCGACTCACTGTATGTACTTATAAGTAAGCACATAATGGAAATATGAACTTGTTTGTTTAAAAACTTTATATCAGTTTTTGGTACAGCTCTTTATATTCTCACACATTTTTTTGTATCATCTATATGTATGTTTGTATATATATGTGCGTGTATGTATGTATAATTTTTAGCTTCACCTTTAACACATTTTCCATTGTTAAATTGTGTGCAAAACTAGTTCTTAAATATTTTTCTGATTTTGCCTCAGTATTATAAATCGAAAAAGGTGTAGGTATGAAAGTGAAAAAAGTCAACTGAAAAATTAAATTAGCGGCTCGCTAATTACAACGCAAATTAGTCGAGTTTAAAATACATCACAAAAATAGGCGGGCGTGACGAAAGCGGCGTCATATCCGTATTTAGCATTATGTCAATGCCATAATTATATTTTCGACAATATGCAACATGCACACAAACATGGATTTTTGATATGTTTGCCAGAATAAAATCTTGTGGAGAAGCCTGAGAGAGAAGCAAATGAAAAGAAGTTACGTGGGAAGCGCGATAAGTTGGAAGTAGCGGATAGCATTCGATTAGCAAAAAGTTGTTTCAATTAGTACGCGAATACCATGAAATCTCGCAGCTGTGTAAAAAGTAGACTCATAAACTAAGTCAGCGATTGTAAATGGAGCTACAATTTCTTCATAAGCTTCAAAAATAATAAAATAAATGCCTAGCAATTCCTAGTAAAATGTTAATAATTAAAATAAATGGTACTCTGTTTTTATTTTGCGATTTATAACTCATAATTCCTCGAATTCCGAAATAACTCGCAATATTTTAGTAGGCGCTTATACTACGAGTTAAGGAGGTTTCACGGTACATAGAACATAAAACGTAGGAATCTGCGCAGGGGGCAGTGAATTGGCTGAAAACTACAGCTGTTATGGTTAATTGCCGCTCCTGCGCCTACATTTTCACCATTTATTTATTTTTTATTAAATTTTTTTTTCTCATGAAAATGTAATTTATAAATATTACAAATCTAATAAAATTTTCATCGACATTCGCTTTTCAGAAATATTTTTAGTCAGAACCTCTAGGAAGTTTTTAGGCAAGCAGTTTTGCAGCTCATTAAATTTGGTTGTTATATTCTGAAAATTTAAGTGGCTCAAAATTCGCTTGCAGTTTGAAAGCTCTTTTATTTTTTTGTTTTTTTGCCGCTGTTATGCATTTTTTCCTATTAATTTGAGACTTAGCCTTCGTCCACAGAAAGTAGCAAAGGAAATTTGACAAAAAAAACAAATTTAATTAAAAACCAATACTCACAATCGACAATGGGCAGGATCTTGTTGGTTTAGCTGCTTTGATTGCAGACGCGTTGAGCCTGTCAATTAGTGACGTCATCCCACTGAGCGCCGGCACGCCACTCCTCTTGGTCGCACCAGCATCTACACCGATTCTATCAGTTTCCGTTGTCGCTGCCGTCGTCACTGTTGCCGCTGCGCCCACTGTGCCTGTCACTGGCTTGGCCGCACCCTCAGCACTTGTGACCGCCGGCATAACGCCATGACGATTGCGTCGTATCTTTGGTAAAATGAGGCGTACAATGAAGCCATAGTTGGTGGGTGCGCTGAGGATGCGCGTACACAATTTCCGTTTCTCGGCTAAAACGCCGGGTGCGAATTCGAGTATTAGACTAGATTCTTTGCCATCGCTTTCGATGTAATGCTCCTGTTGAATGCTGCAGATTTGCTCGAAATTGGGATTAGTTAGGAAATTTATATCTGAAAGTGAACAATAAAAATGAAAATGAAAAGGAAATGATTTATGCAAAATTTCATTAGACGAAATGTATTTAAAATGGTTTTATTAGTACTCTGGAAAAATATTAAATTTTTGTAATATATAATAAATTTATATAATATATTATTGGCACTTCAGTTGCATAAGATTATCCAAAGAGAACCCAGATACATTGTACGTTATAATTCTTTCATTCGTCTAGCGCAAATGCCTGAAATTCTTAACGGGCTCATGAAAGAATTTGTTGAAATATAGTGCATGAACAAAGCTCCCCTGACCTTTCGATATTGCTCACCCCGATAAATAAAACTGTTTCATTCACAACTTATACGACAGATTTATGAAGTTATGGTTAAGACATAACATCACATATATCAGTCATCATCTCTGACTTCTAAGCACCCAACTTTTACCTTAAATTACACTTACATTTCAAGCTCCAGCGCCCAATCCAAGCTATTCGAGTATAGCTCGAACACAGCTACAAAATTGCATTAATATTAACTCCCATCAAATCTTGGCTGATCTATTATGCAATGCAATGTGTGGTTTGCCGTTTTTTCTATGCCTTTTACACTTAGCTTTGAAGTAAGCTACGAAATTTCAAAAGACAAATCTTAAAATTTTAAAATTGAATTGCATTGTAAGGAGCATAGCGACTAGGACTAGTAATTTCTGTATTTAAAAAAGGAGTCAAAACTCTTTGCGAAAACTACCGGGGAATCACACTTTTAAGCACCACTCAAACAAATCCTTCTCAAGTATTTTAGTTGCCAGACTTTCTAATCAATTTTAGGCGAATGCCAGGCTGGTTTGCGGCCCAACCAATCAACGACGGACCAAATTATTATACAGGGTCCGGCGGCACTCGAAGTGTAACCAACCTCAGACCGCTCGCGCAGCTGATCCATAGACATCAGCTGTCTGCTAGTTGGCTAAATGACAGTCCAGAGTATTGTTTACAAGTGCACGGAAGCATTCTGACGCGAGTAAACGCGAAAAAAGAAAATCAGTAATGGGTTTCCAACGTAATAGTGTGATTGCATTATATTTAGCTGGAAAATCACAACCAGCGATTGTTCGTGAGCTCGAGCCCCTTATAGTAAATAAAGTTTTCATTATTCGCACCATTACTCGTTATAATGTATATTAACTGGTAGCATCGCGAAACGTTATGGAGGTGGTCATCAAAAGACTGCAACCCCACGTGAAATGGTTCAGAAAGTGAAGAAGCGACTTGGGCGAAATCCCCGACGAAGTGCCAATCAAATGGTGAAAGAACTGACCGTAGCATTCGCCGCATACTGAAAACTGATCCCAAAGTCAAGCCTTGCTTACCGAAACCAGGACGCAGTAAATCCATTGTTTCACAGGCTCTATGGAAAGTAGCGCCATCTTATTAAAACCAAATTTTCTGGAGATCATGCCCTTCAATTTCCTTTACTCGGCATCAAAAAGTCTTACATTATGGCGCGATACCGTTCGGCGTTCGCCATTCACTGTTACAGTGGCGCCAACCGCGTCTTTGAAGAAATATGAAATGTCATTGAACCCAAAAAAAAAAATTATCTATTTCGTTTGACAGTAGTCATGTGTAATCTGCCCAAAATCAATATTGGAAAAAGTAGCTCCAATCTCACCACCCTTTACTAGAGTTTTTGTCTATTGTGAGCTTGTTCAAAGTACCTTAGCTGCAAGGCAAACTAATATTAAGGTAGTTCAGAAGTAATGGGTTTGACTGTACGGTAAATTTAGCTATTCACACTTTCTACAATTAGCATATCACACAAAATTTTCTCAAATGATGTAATTATTTAAATGGCTGATGCATATGTATGTATGTATATGTATACATAAATTTCATTCCCTTAAATATTTTTAATGATTTATTTTGCCCTTATTTTTTTTATTATTTTTTTAAATTTGTTTTTTTATCGATAATATTTTTTCTGGGTCATGCAACTTCGAGTGGCCGTGTAAATAATGCATTTTTAATTTTCTTATATTTATTTATATTTTTAAATACAATCGGCTCCGTTCGTTGACAGCAATCACAAATTAAGCGATGGCGTATCAATTATGGCTTGTCAGTGAACGTGTAAATTTTGTTCGAATGCATGCATTTACACATTCACACACATCCACATGCATGAATATGTATTGTAACCATTTGGTCATACATTTAAGCAAACATTTGTAGATCTGCATCGATGGGAAACGTGCCCCACATTTTGAAATATTTTTTCATATTTGCTTAGGCTTTTAGTAAGAAATTGTAAATAAATCATATACAGGGTTTGTATGCAATTCAGGTATACATTTTTTTGCTCTTGTTCAGTTCTCTCGAAAGCTTGGGGCCTCGACAAGACTCTTCCATCGTACATGGTTCTGTGCTGTTGTTTTTGCGCCATTCCATGATATGTCGGCATCTGCGAGCTCGCGCAAAATCGACCTTCTCTAAGTAAACTTTAGTTGACCGCGACCTTTGTTCCCTTACGAGTTGCAGTATAAAGTCTTTCTAGTGGTGCTATCTGTTCATCGCCAGATGATGCGGACAGCGCTATACACCGAAAACGCCCAGAATATGCACCGCCACATCGAACCGCTGGTGTATGCAGTTTACTCACCAGACTTGGCGCCTTCCGATTATCATTTGTTTGCATCGATGGGCCACGCACTTTCCGAGCAGCGCTGCAATTCTCACGAAGAAGCCAAAAAATGGCTCGATGATTGGTTTGCGGCCAAAGGCGGCCAATTTTTTTGGCGCGGCATCCACAAATTGCCTGAGAGATGGGGAAAATGTGTCGCTAGCGATGGCTATTATTTTGAAGATTAAAGTTGTAACCATTTCATAGGTACATACCGCATACTTTATATATATTTATAAATATAAATATATATATGTGAAGCCAGGGTATAGTTAGCCTGCTTAGATTAATTGTTTACCTGGAAATGGTTGTGTATTTATCACCACTCTAAAGTGCAGATCTTATGATGAAATTGCAGATATTAAGCTAAAAAACCGTTCAATCACTAAAATTATTTATATTAATCTTTAATTGCTCGCTCAGCCATTATTCCTCTGCTTTTATGGCGAATCTGCGATTAAGCGGCAGTTAGACCAGTTATGCAATAGCTTAACATTGAACCCAATAAAAATTAAATAACAAAGTTACAACTTTGAACTTAGACGAATTTTACACACATACATACATACATATACTAAATACTTGCGTGCCCTGTAGGAAAAGTAATGGAAATCTTTTTCATTAGTTTGGGGCTTAAGTGGCCAATTTTGGACGATTTTCAAGCGAGCAAAAAAATGGTTAGTTGAAGAAAAAGAACATTTTTTTTTGGTGCTGATACAGAAGTGGTGAAAAATATTAGAAAATTTTAAAAATTTAATATTAGAAGACTAGACTCTAGAAGAGTTAGATGCAATTCCCATATAAAGATGGAGAACATGGCAAGTTGAGTGATTTTTATTAAACCTCTTAAGCGCTTATGCCGTACAGAGCCTCGATTCAGAAAAGTCAGTGAAACGCGAAAACTACTTCTTTAGCCCTGGTGATATTGACTTGCAATTCCTTGGCGCGCCGAATGGGCTGGAAGTGCATGAAATTGCAAATGGTAGAAAATGTGTTTTCTAATTGCGGTCACCCCTCGGTAAATGATGGCAAGGTCCTCATAAAAGTCATCTGCCGTTCGTAGTCGGCTCAAAAGAGTAGGTAGAATAACATTAAGACGCACACCACAAATAGGTGGAGGAGCTCGGCCACGGTCACACACCCAAAAACGGTGTAAGCGCGATTTATATATTATTTTTTATATGCCTCGTCCTATTTATGGTTTCAGTTCACACGAACGAATTTGAAAAACAATAGACTTCCCTGCGGCGATGGAGCCACAGTTTTAAGCCGACGGCAGAAAGGTTTTTTTGAAGAGTTTTTTATGGCAAAAATGCACTCGAAGGTTTGTATTTACCTGCCGAGGCGTGACCTCTAATAGAAACAAAAACCTAATATATTATCCTCTATCATTTGGTGTTTCATGCCCGGAGGTTCAAAGCTATGCACTTCCAAATGTTAGTCACGCACCAACCCATTCAACTACGGTGGCCGCCTTGTCAATATGTATACAAGTCAAATTAAATAAATTAATTAATAGCGCCTATGCTCTGGCCACACTCACATGAGTCGATTTTCAATTGGCGCGTCTCCATCCACGACGCAGTAGCTGTGACTGGCTGTAACTGAATCAACTTGACTAGCCATATCTCACATCTGTTTTTTCCCCCTTACAATCGGTTATCACATACGAGCAATTATGTATCTGAATCGGTACATTAGGGCGGGCGGTTCTCTCAGATTCGAATACTACATGAAATTCTAAGAAAAAACGTCCATAAGCATAGCTTCAAAGTCAATTTTAAGGCACCACATTTTTAAAGAAACTAATCCGTATTTAAAATGTAATTAATAAGAACATTGAGAAAACCACCAGATAGCATCACGAGAATGGCTCTGGACTAGCACACACACAAAAGAGAGGAGAGGTCCCGGTCGACCAAAAAACACTTGGGAAGGTCGATGTTGCGCGAACTATCATATCAGCAGCACAGAACCGTGTACGATGGAAGAGTCTTGTCGAGGCCCTATACTTGCGAGAGGAGTGAAAAGAATGTGAAGATTAACATTGACCAAAGTATCATGAATATTATTTTTCTTTTAATACACACTTGCACTTGGCGATTTTTTTTTTTTGAGGAATTGGTTTTGTTACTTATTTTTGATTTAAAGTGACCTATGAAAGCAGTACAAAGCAAATTATAGTGCAACCTCTCGTGGGCGGGCACACACGATCAGTCAGCTTTTATCCGTTCAAGAAGGGTTTTCACTCAAAAGCAGGTAACTTCTTCTGAAACATAAAAGTGGGTATAGAGAAAAATATCCACTCAAGGAAGTTCGACTCAAATACATTTTCTTCTTTCTTATATTAAGTCATAGAAATAGTAATTGTATCCGAGCCGCATGGATCTACATTGATCTTTTTTTCATCACTAAATACTACTTTTTTCCTTTCACCGGGACCGTTATTTGTAACAGAACTCGAAGCCATGTAGACCCTTGCAAAAACGAGGCGACGTTGTTTGCGAAATTTATTGGAAAGTGTTTTTTGTTTTCAAGTAAAACTTCTTAGGCGTCGATGGACGAGCGAGAATGAGGAGTAAAATTTCAAGGTCATGCAACGTTTTGCGCTTTTTCGTTTCGCGAGAGAGAAAAAAGATATAACGTAGAGGAAAAGGAGAGAGAGAGCTATACCTTATACATATCTTAGATACTCTTCAGGCTATTTTTCCTGAGTTTTTCCTTGTGGTTGCTAATGTCTAGTGAGAAATAACACTGCCTACTTTTTGGCACGTATTTGTTGCTGCAAACTTTTAGGAAATACATTTTTGGTGCCTACTTTTTGCCGCTTATTTCCGTTTCCTGGCTAGTGCTTCTGCGTACTATTCATTCCGGCGTCGGAGTTATCGGTATTGTCCTGCGGTAATTCGTGTCGTTGCTGCGGTAGTAGAATCGCTGCGTTTGTGCGGGTGATAAACGCTCGGAGTAGTGCGCGTTGTTGCCACGGTTTGTGTCCGGCGTTTACCTACACCGGTCGACCCTTCTCCGTTTTTTGTAAATTTTGTCTATTTGTATTCTCTGCAAATTTTGTGAATTTATTTAGATTTATATTCTTTCTCTCTCTCTCTCATTCTCTCTCGGGTCTCTCCCTTTTTCTTTGTCTGCCTTGAAAGTTTCACTTTTGTTATGTGTACTACAACACGCACTTTTTTTTGCTAATTTTTCATGCTGAAATGTGGTACGTTTAGTAAAGCCCCTCAAACGGTGGCTTTGCTGGCTGCAAAATTTGTCATTTGCTTAATTTGTGATGTTGGAGGTGCGGCATTTGATGAAGTCCTACGAATTTTGCGAGTTCCCCCGGTGTCAAAACCATCGCAGTTCTGCCTTTGGACTCTAATGGACTTCGTTTTTTCTCAGAATTTCATGTAGAATCTGAATCTGAAGCAGGATGTCGAGAAAAAACATTTCATATAAATTAACCCACCCTAATGTGCATACATACATCTGTATATCTGCGAATACTTTTTTGTAATTTTTGCACTATTATTGCATTATTGTTGTTATTGGTTTTGTTGATGTACTCTTAATTGTTCGCCGCCGAGGCAGTTCGATGTTAAAAGGTTAAAGTATAAGTAAATTAATCAAACTGGCACTCAAGCGGTTAATTGTGCGAACAATTATGCAAAGATCACTATTTGGTCGCACACTTTCGAAACTGTATTGTATTTATTGTGTCTTGTATGCGCTCAAATGTCCGCGAACTCACGACAATGCATTAAAATGTGTTTTTCGTTTTTTTTGTTTTGTTTTTTTTTTTTTTTTGTTTTTTGTGAAATGCACAATGCCTTCAAATTGGATCGATGTTAACAATTATTCGTTGCAGACAGCTATTTATTTATCTCACATCTGTATGCATTTACTTAAGCATACCTATTTGCATACTTATGCACACATTCGTATATAGGTACAAACATACATACATACACACACTTTCACACAAATAATAAATTGTATGGCATTCCTATTTGTTCGGACACTTTTGCTGTGTTGCCCGTTAAGCAGTTACTTGGGTCACTTGAGGTTATTGGCAGCAGTCATCGCACATAAATAAATTATTGCTCGTAATTATGCAGATTGAGCTTAGGAAACATAGAAATATAAAAGTTGGCTAACTTAGTATATTTTTTTAATTTCCATACAAAAATGATGAAAAATAAAATGATGAAAATATTTAGCATCTTTCTAATTTTGCTCTCATTTTCAGAATATTTATAATAAAAATACAGATTGGTTCAAAAGTAGGTAGGTAGATATATGTAGTTGTTGTCAATTAACACACCTAGGCCTTCTGTAGGCCCATTCTTATACCACCTGGGCTGTCCCCACTCCTCACTCTACATTGTCCTCAATGAACCAACCTGTGGGCTTATTATATCTAACAAGGCTTGTTATTTTTAAATTGGCCACTTCTTCCAAGTTATTCAAGGACCTTTTTTCTAAAATATTGAACCTTCTTCTATCCAGAGCCAAGTATCCGCATAGAGAGTGTTCTATAGTCTCCTCTTCTTCAATGTCGTTACAGCTTCTGCAATAGTCGTTATAGGGGCTACCAGTCTACTGGCATGCCTGCCAATCAGACAATGCCCTGTTAGGACCCCGAGAAGATTTCTCATATTTTTCCTGTTTAGTTTCAACAGTCGGTTTGTGCGGCACAGGTTCCATTCTGGCCACGCCATTCTACTTGTTGCACAGGTCAGGGACGTAATCCATAGCCCGTTGGCAGCTCTGATAGTTTGTTTGTCTATAAGCATCTTACAAGTTGCTAAAGGTATACGTATGTTCGCTTTGTCAGGCTGGATCGGTAATGTGGTACCCAATCGTCATTTGGCGTCGTCAGAGCCTTGATTGCGGTTTGACTATCAGAAAAAGTGTTACTATCTCCCTCGCTCTCGCATTCCCCGAGCATTTTGCGTGTCTGCAGGATCGCAAAGACTTCTGCTAGAAAAACAGTAGCAGTATTCGGCAATTTTAAGGAAAAAGATATGTAAATTTGGCTTATTTAGAGAAAACCCCTGCTCCGGTTCCCGATCTCATCTTGGAACCGTCAGTGAAGACCAGTGAGGTACCAGCATCGGTGCAGACTTTCCCCTCGTTTCGTCCCTGGAAAGATTGGCCTGGCACGACCCTCAAACTCCAGTTTGCGAATAGAGAGATCTGTCAGAAGTTCAAAGAAATGCGGTGTTAACCGCCTAAAAATTCGAGCATGTCCGATAAGAGTTTGCCTCCAGAAGCAAACCTCCTTTAACCTGATTACACTTTGAGTAGCGATGGAAATAACGGAAAAGTCGATGGGAGGTAAGTGCAAAACGGCATTCGGGCAGTGCTGGGGCAATACGAACAAACGAATAAGGGAAAATTAGTGTAATGACTAAATTATGAACCGGCGAAGTTTTCATAAAAATTTGATATTTTGTTTTATGTTAGTGGTATGAATATTTTTTAGTGTTTGTTCTAAATCGTTGCTGCTTACTTCTTGGCGAATACATTCCAGTTCAAGACATTTTTTTAATATATGGGTTATGGTAAGATCATTGATATTGCAATAGGGACAAGTGGATGGTTGAGATTTGTCGAAGAGATACTTATGTGTTAAGCGCATGTGGCCAAGGCGAAGACGTGTATATATAACAATCTGGTAGCTCAACGAAAAACTTAGGTGCGGACCGACCAGAGCTTATTGTTTTGTATCTATTGATGGACAAAATTGATGTTAACTGTCATGTCCAATCGACTGTCGCAGTTCCTCCTGTCACTAAGCAGAGGGGACTGTAGGAAGTTGGTTGGACTGATGACGGTCCACTTTTTATAAGCGTAATTTTTCTAGTATAGATTTCAAGATTTTAAGTTATGGTTATACTCGTAAGCTGCTCTTTTAATGTCTGTTTTGGTTAGTACCTGTATGATCCATTCCAGTGGTGATCTAGTTGCCACATTTGCTGCATTATCCGCAAGCGCGTTAACCAGTAACCCAGACAGCTTGATGATGTGAGGGTTTGCTATTAACGTGCGCCTTATTCCAGAAAATATTGGGTTCGACTCATTCATATTTAAGACTGATTCAATCATGGATAGGGAGTCAGAGCAGATTAAGTACTTGGTGCGCTTATTTTTCGTTAAACGGCTAGCCATCCTCCATGGCTGCTGCCTCAGTGGTAAAAACAAAGTCCTGCATTATAATGGATTCGTTGTCGATAACACTGTAACCAATTACTTCATTCTCTTTCAATGCATCAGTATATATAAAAATCTCCAGCTGATAAAAGACGCTGGATGCGGTATTTTCCTTTTTGTGCTTCCTAACTTTTAGGGGAATGTGAGCTGAAAGAAGCCCTTAAGCTTAAATTAATATCCAGTTGCATTTTAGTGAAAATGCAGTATATTCTGCAGAGCTATATTGTTTGTGATTGACGTTATCGTTTAATTTTATATTTTGTGAGAGTTTTCAAAGGCGAACCGTCTGAGTACCAAAATTTTGAAAGTAAGCGTCCTGATAGGTAGGAGATGCACTCCTTTCGATAAGGTATTCCGGCTTCCGTAAGTATGTTGGCAATTTGGGTTGTACGAAAGGCTCCTAAAGAGAGACGAGCTGCTGAGTGGTATATGGATGCAATTTTTGATAAGTTGATATTATGGGTCATACCAAATTTTAAATCACTTTCCAAAAGAATGTTTTCTATTTTTTTCTAAAGCCTCAGATAGTGCACGAAATAAGCTGTGACCTTTTTTGTTAATAAATCAATGACATTATTACTTAACCTATATTATGAATATTAAGTATTTGTTAAAAAAACAAAAAAAAAAAACAATAAAAAGAACTCATCATATCATAGTCGGTTTTCTTGCTGTTCGGTTTTTTAGTTTTATTTGGAAACTTGAGCAGCGACCCATTGTAAGTAGATACCCGAAATGCCATTACAACTCTATTTCCGCAACATTTCAAGTAGTATAAACACACATACATACATACATGTATATGTAATATCTAACTACTTTATTTCAACAAATAAATCGCTCACAATTATCCCATCTAATCTAATTAGCCAGCTGATAGCACAGCATTACGACAGTTTACGAGCATCATTAAATTCATATTCATACAAAATATTTACACGCATGCACGCATATGCACCCAGGCATCTCAGAAGTGGCAACAATCTGCACTGCCACCTGCCGCCACCACCACACAACACATTGGCAGCTGGCACCATAACACGCTGTGGTAAGTTTTAATATGCAATGCCCTGCTCGCTGCCATTCGACCTGAAGTTGGCAGTCAGCTCCTCAACCAGGTCAGAAGTAATTAAATTTCCCCATGGAGTATGCCACTAACGGCAAGTGGAGTGCCGCAACTGTTAGACAAACGTACACACACACACACACACACACCAACTTAGAGTCTGGTTACTCAATTTGCTCATTCAGCTGTTCATTCATTCGTTCTTGCGACATAATTGCTACATCCGCAAAAATCTCATCATCATCACAATGAATTTAATTCCTCTTTTATTGGATTTTTTTACTTAATTTTTTACTCCATTTTTTTCTTGTTCTGTTCCTCGCAGCTTACGTTTCAGTAATCTCATTATTTATCTACCGACTTCTTTTTGCTTTGTTTCAATTTCGACATCAACTTGATGTGGATATTCATAAATTTATGAACATCTGCACCGTTATCTGTGAAAGTCCATGTAATATGTATGTGTGTGTATGAGTGTGTGTGTGTGTGTGCAACGCAATTGTATCTTTTGCTGGGAATTATTCATTCGAGAACTGTGTGCTTTATTCCAGTTTTTGCCGAATTGTTTTTGTTAATTTAAAGTAGTTTTTGTTTTCTTACTTTCGGTTGCTGAATATTTTATCTGTGACTCTTTGCGGTTGCTTTACCGTTGCAGACGAAAATGTAAATTAATTTCAACCTTTTTCAGTACTTTGAATTTCGCCATTCATTTCTTGTTTTCTTCATTCAAAATTCTCACTTTGCGTTTTTTTTTCTTTTTTTTTTTTTGCTGTTTTATTTTCATTTGCATTTCACTAATTTCCGTTAATCTTAAATGGGTTGGTAGTGAGTCAGTTGTTACTAAGCTTTACTGACTTCACATTTTTCGGAGCAAGTGAAGTATTCGCGGTAAGTAGGCTTTTGACAATACGAAAATCCCCAGAGCATTTATCTAGAGCGCAAATATTTGATTAGGAAAATAAATAAATAAAATAAATAAATGCGCGTACACTTCTGTTAGATATTTGGCCGAGCTTCTGCGAGCAATGATACGAAGCTACTTCGAAGACCGCGTACTGGATTACGACACAGCAGTGGGCAGAAAGAGTTATAATGTTTCAGGCGGGGTTCCTCAAGGCTCAGTCCTTGGACAACTGCTCTGGAACATCATGTACAGGTACGATGGTGTTTTGCACTTCAATATAACCCATGGTTCCAACATTATTGGATTTGCGGACGATATCACAGTAATTATTACGGCGAAGAAACTGAGCGACATCTGAGAAAAAGCAAATCGGGCAATAGCGTCCGTTAATTGATGACTGGTGCAAAACGGCCTTCAACTCGCCGAGCAAACGAAACGGAGTCCGTTCTCATATGGAGCCGGAAAAAAGTAGAAGTGGCAACTATACAAGTTGGCAATCACAGCATCACGACAGTACCAGAAGTTAAATATCTGGGAATAATGATAGACAGGAGGTTATCTTTTAAAACTCACCTGGAGTATGCGACCAAAAAAGCATCAGTAACTGTAACAGCCTTATCGCGAATAATGCAAAACCCCCGCGGGCTAAAACAACGGCGACGCCAACTTCTAGCAGGCGTGGTGGAGAACCAAATATTATATGGTGCTCCTGTTTGGCACATGGCTACGCAACATCCTTCCTACTTCCGCGGCAACTTTTGCAGAAAGTGCTTGAAGCAATCCCAACCCTCAACGCATGGACACCTAACGGACAATGTCCGGTAAGGAGCTTTGTTAGTCTTAGACTAGCGACTTTGTTAGCCTTAGAGTAGCAAGAAGTTGTTAGCAATGAGTAGATGCTTCTAGAACTGCGGAGCTCATTTCAGTTGCATGACTTTATTTGGCTAGCTACTGGACTTTGACTGTGGCACAAGCTTACAAGTAAGCTATCATCTCCAAAAATTTCTTTACAGGGTATGAAAAAGGCACTTAAGGTCCATAACTATTTACTGTGTTTGAAACTGAGGTCTTTCCTGTAAAGAAAGCAGCTGAGCTTCTATGCACAAAAGAAATAATTAACTGCGCAATAAACTTCTACGCGGATAGCCAAGCGGCTATAAAAGCGATCAAATCAAGCTGTCTATCATCCAGAAATGTCCATGAATGCAAGGAGGCAAGGAGGTTTTAAGTCTATTGGGTTACGGAGCATAAAGGCATAGAGAGAAATGAGGTAGTGGACGAAAGAGCAAAAGAAGACGCGAGAGTTGTAGGGGAGCAAATAAGTCAGTTACCTAAGCCCCTACGCACAATTCAAAAAGAACCAGAGGAGCACCTGTTGAGTAAGATGAAAAGCAGAAGGCTTAGTTTAACCATTCGCAAAGGTGCTGGGATCATGTGTAAGCACGCATATGAAGACAAGTATACTAAATCGGAGATATCGGTCGATAGAAGGAACTGTAGAACTTTAGTTGGTATACTAATAGGGCACTGCCTAGTTGCAGCGCAAGCTTAAAAGCTAAATTTAACCCTTACGACGTTTGCAGGAAATGTATTGAGCCGGGTACGGGAGAAACCTGGAGCATCTTCTATGTTACTCTCCGGCTCTCTCGAAAACTAGACTATGCTACCTGGGCGCTCTCAGCTTTGAAATACTATAATCTATCCCTGAACTGGAGCTTGCGCTAAAGCTCCTAAAATTCGCGACCAGTACGCGCATCTTGAGTGATGCATATTTTCGCTAAATAGAACTCTAATCTGATATCGCTATGGACCAAAGTGATCTCTGCGCGGCTTCGGCCAGCCAGTATAACCTAACCTAAGCCAAACACACTTGGCTGTCTGACAAACAATTTGGCTCCAGACAGGCTAGATCTACTGTGGACCCTATTAGAACGGTGACAAATATAGCGCGCGACGCCATTAATGGAGGACACACACGCATGAAGTTCTGTGCAATTATCAGGCTAGACGTCAAAAATGCGTTCAATTTGGCAAGGTGGTCAAACATTTTGCTGTCTCTAAGAAATCTCCAAGTGCCTGGATATCTAATATAATACGCATAATACGAAGCTACTTTAGGGATACAATCTTACAGTATGATACCGAAGACGATCTAGAGACATATAAAGTCACTGGTGGCGTCCCTCAGGGATCAGTCCTCGAACCCTCACTGTGGAATGCCATGTACGACGGAATACTTAGCTGAAAATTACCGGATAAAGCAACACTGGTAGGCTATGCCGATGACAACGCTCTCGTGGCCACGGACAAGAAGCTAGACCAGCTGCAGAAGAAATGTAATGATGTAGCAGCTAGGGTCTAACTATGGCTCCCTGCAGCTGGGCTGAAGTTCGCCATACAAAAAACAGAAGCGGTCCTCGTAACTGCGAGAAGAAGAACAGAGTTCATGAAATTGCGGATAGGTGGCCATGAAATACAGTCCATGAAATACAGTCGCAAGAGGCAATAAAGTCAATCTAGGCGTAATGATTGATGCACGGCTCTGCTTTAAGTAACATTTAGCAACTGTGGGTTCCAAAGCAGCGGCAGTCAACGGTGCTCTCACAAGAATTCTCTTCCAAACGTAGGCGAACCGCAATGCGCCAGAAGGCAGCTCCTGGCAAGTGTCAGTCATCTTATATGCTTTTCCTATATGGGCAGGAGCTAAGCCATCGAATGTTAGACCAGTAGCTCAAGTGCACCGACTAAATGCACTAAGAGTCGCGTGCGCATACAGGACCGTATCAAACGACGCGGTTTGCGTCGCGGCTGAAAACTCCCCAATAGGCATAAGACGGTATAATATAACCGCAAAATCTTATTTTCTGCAGATGCAAAAGAAACCTCGATAGCGTATAACATCCATACGCCCATGTGAGAGTAACCTGAGAGCATGCTACAAAAACAAAAAAAAAAAAAAAAAAAAAGAAAATAAAATAAAATAAAATAAAACACTTGGCAAGACAAATTAAGTTTGAGCACGCGGATCACACCGCCATCAAAAAAATGAGATTCCTGAGAACCTTGCAAAGAAAGCGCATCAACTCCCTGGTCTCTAAGTCTGGAGCGCTTCTATGGATACGCAATTGATCTTACGATCGCAGTGCTCTATACCTTTCAATGAAAATTATACACCAGAAACTAGGTAGATAAGTAAGATGGCAAGAGTACCCCAGGTACACTTCAAGTAGCACTTACGTGCCGTTTTGATACCATAATGTGGACCACTACCTGTGAAAAGATTTAGGGAAGAGAAAAACCGCCTACAGCCATCCAGTACTGTTGATGTAGTGGAGGAGAGAAAATGGATCTAGGCTGGAGAATTTCTTCAAGTCATCCTCAAAGGGCACGCTAAGGAATCTCAAGCGCCTAGCCGCCAGAGCCGGTCATTTGCAGAGAAATCACTCAACAGTCTCCTTCTTGGCAGAATCCCCACAGCTTCTGCAATAGGGGTTGTACGGAATTCCAAGCTTCTCCGCATGAGTACCGACCACCCAGTGACCAGTGAACACCGCAATGAGTTTGGAAATTGAATGGCGGGGGATTCCCATCACCTTAAGCGTTCTGTTTCTGTCTTATTGAGACCATAGTGTCGTAGCAGGAGCTGCTTCTGTGAAAAATTTCCTAAAATTTCAAAATATGTGCCTTTAAAAACAGAAGAAACTAAAAAGTTTAGAGCAATCAGCTGCAGTATATTCTGCCCCCCCGGGAGATTTAGTGGAACTGGTATGAATGTAGACAAATCTCGTATCCGCCATAGAATGAGCTTTATGCCTAAATATGAAGCAGAAATATTCAGTACCAGTAAAATATGTTTGTATATAAACGTACATATGTGTATGTGTATGGGTGTATGGGTGCAATTCAATTCTCGCCAATTTCAATTTCCTTTAGATCTCAGCAAAAAAGTAACTCTAACTACTTCTTTTTTTACTAAGCCATTAGTAAATTAAATAAACTTCTCGCATGTTCTTCGGTGGCATAGAAACGCATATAAAATAGCTTGAGCGCGAAAGTTAAAAATAAATTCAATACTCCATATGCAAATACGTTGTGAATTTGCGCGTGAATGCTGCGCAAGCGCCATACGTGACCAGAAGTAGCTCGCTTCTCGGCAGGAAAGACAAAGTTTTATTTGAATTTCTAATGGGCTCCCGAGATGACGTCTACTTTGTTATAAGACATATTTGAGCCGGATAACAGGTTTCAACAAAAAAACGATTAATATATAATATAATACTATGTAAGTGTCTATGTAGATATTAGCGAAACACGTTTCACGAGCTTAGGTAATTCTTTACTGTTTAAGTTATTATATTTTTTTGTATTTTTTTTCTAATTTTTTATACTTTTAAGCAGCACAATCGGCTTACAAATGCTTCCAGAATATGTTTGAAAAGTGGCTGACAGCAAAATCATATATCTGTTTATCTGAATTTGTATGAACGTACACTCATGGGCACCCTGTAGGAATAAGCTGAACAGGTGAAGCATAGGATTAGTGCCACTTGCTAGTTACTTCACTACTAGTGACGCAAGTAATGACATCTTCATTATTCGGGCGCATTCATTGCGATTTTGGTATGATGGTTCTAACTCCCGATTCAGTCGGTGGGATACAGAGAAGAAGGACTGTTAAGGCTTTTAATTGATTAAAATAGTAAGTTTATTAATCGAAGTACGAACTTTTAAGTTCGTGCTCTTAACTGAACATATTTCTATCTATAACTTCTTCAATGGTGCCCCATTCGATTAGGTTTAATGTATATTAATTTCAGGTTTGCACTTCGACCTGGTGGCCTTTTGTGCCCTCTACTCATCACAGTAGGTACTTCTTATAGCCAACAAAGGTATTCTAGCCAACAAATAAGCCCAATAACAGAAAAATTGATAAACATATCCAAATAAAGGGGTTTCCGATAACAGGTGTTATTTTGATTACCCCGCTATTTCGGTAGATGTCACTTTTGAAGCTGTCATTTTTTGATATTTGACAAGTAAAAACTACGCCATTAATAAAAATTTAACACTTAAACAACACATTAAAATTATTAAAATTCACTATAAAAATGGTGAAAATTTGGCAGAGACCGTTCGAAGATTTCTGGGTCATCGTGAAGCATCTTGTCGGACCGCAATACAGAAATTGGTGAAAAAATTCGAGATGTTGGGACAAGTTAGTGATGTGAAGAATAAAACCCATGCACGTCGCTCAAGAACAGCCGAAAATATTGCTGTTGTAGCCGAAAGTGTTGAAAAACCCCCAGGTTTGTCCATTCCTCGTCGTCCATTCCACAAACGTCATTACACCGTCCGTATTTTGCATAAAGATTTGGGTCTTAAGGCTCATAAAGTTGAGTTAACATAAGAACTCAAGCCGGCCGATCATCAACAATGTCGTATCTTTGCTGATTGGGTCGTTGAAATGCATGAAAATGATCCGGAATTCCATCGAAAATTCATCTTGAGTGATGAGGCCCATTTCCACCTCGGGGGCTTCGTCAACAAGCAAAATTGTCCGAACTGGGGCTCAGAAAATCCAAGAGTTATTGAGTTATTGAAAAGCCTCTCTATCCTCAACGTGTGACTGTTTGGTGCGGTGCGGTTGGTCCGGCGAAGTCATTGGACCTTACTTTTTCGAAAATGAAGCTGGAGCAACAGTTACGGAGGATGGTTCCATGTGTAGAAGTCCACGCAAGTGGGGAAAGTTACTGATCGCCATTCACTTGGGAATGGCCAGGACGATTCTTCTCCATATGGTTCAAGCAGCTCACAACGGCCGGGATTAGCCCACGTATCCTCTGGGTAGCTTCCGAACACCCGTTCGGGAGTGAGCTAAAGTGAGAAGGCGAAACATTCCAGGATAGCTGGTTGTGCGTTGGGTTTGGGACCCGCCACTTAAAAATCCCCCCCAATGAAAACTTTAAAAAAGCCTCGGATGAGACCTCCCTATACTGATGACGACCCCTGCAAACGAACTAAGGACTATGATTTGAGGGCATGCACCTGGAATGTCCGGTCCCTTAATGGGGAAGGTGCCTCTGCCCGGCTGGTTGATGTCCTCGTGAGAGTAAAGGCTGACATCACTGCCATCCAAGAGATGCGATGGACGGGGCAAGGAAAGAAAACCATAGGGCCTTGCGACGTCTACTACAGCTGCCATGTAAAGGAGCGCAAATTCGGTGTCGGATTTGTTGTGGGAGAGAGACTTCGTCGCCAAGTACTGTCGTTCACTCCGGTGGACGAGCGTCTCGCAACAATCCGCATCAAAGCACGTTTTTTTAACATATCGCTAATTTGCGCCCACGCCCCGACGGAAAAGAAGGACGATGCGACCAAAGATTCTTTCTACGAGCGCCTGGAACGTTCCTATGAGCGCTGCCCCCGCCACGACATAAAGATCGTGCTTGGCGACTTCAACGCCAGGGTGGGCAAGGAGGGAATTTTTGGTCCCACAGTCGGAAAATTCAGCCTGCACAACGAAACATCCGGTAACGGACGAGGCTGATCGACTTCGCCGGGGCCCGAAACATGGTAGTCTGCAGCACCAGATTCCAGCATAAAAAGATACACCAAGCCACCTGGCTGTCTCCTGATCGAAAAACACGAAACCAGATCGATCATGTTGTGATATATGGAAGACACGCTTCTAGTGTATTAGATGTACGTACGATCCGCGGACCCAACATTGACTCGAATCACTACCTTGTTGCAGCCAAACTGCGCACCCGCCTCTGTGCAGCAAAAAACGTGCATCTACCTACGCAAAGAATGTTCGACATCGAAAAGCTGCAATCACAACAGACAGCCAGAAGATTCGCCACTCGACTCTCACTCCTGCTCTCGGAGAGCACTGCCCAACAAACCGGCATCCACGAACAATGGAGCAACATTTCTCGTTCCCTACGTACCGCCGCCGAAGAAGAAATCGGATTCCGGCGAGCCCGAAAAAACAATTGGTACGACGAGGAATGTCATGCTGCCGCAGAAAGAAAGGATGCCGCCTATAGAGCCACGCTGCGATCGGGCGCAACGCGAGCCATGTGGGATCGCTACAGAGAGCTGAAAAAGGAAGAGAGACGTATTATCCGACAGAAGAAACGAGAGGCCGAAATACGTGAGTGCGAAGAGCTTGAGATGCTGGCCAACAGGAACAACGCCCGAAAATTCTACCAGAAAGTTCGGCGGCTTACAGAAGGTTTCAAGACCGGGGCGTTTTCCTGTAAGAACAAAGACGGCGAACTGGTGACTGACGTACAGAGCAATCTTAAATTATGGAGGGAACACTTCTCGAACCTATTGAACAGTGACAGCTGCGCATGTCACCGAGAAAGTGAAGATCCCGATACCCCAATCGTTGACGACAGAATTGTCGTTCCGCTACCCGATCATGACGAGGTGAGAATAGCGATAATGCGGCTAAAAAACAACAAAGCCGCGGGCGCCGACGGACTACCGGGTGAGCTATTCAAACATGGCGGCGAGGAGCTGGTAAGGTGCATGCATCAGCTCCTATGCAAAATATGGTCGGATGAAAGCATGCCTGCCGATTGGAATTTAAGTGTGCTCTGCCCAATCCATAAGAAGGGCGATCCTGCAATTTGTGCCAATTACCGCGGGATAAGTCTTCTAAATATCGCCTATAAGGTTCTAGCGAGCGTATTGTGTGAAAGGCTGAAGCCCACCGTCAACCAACTGATTGGACCTTATCAGTGTGGCTTCAGACCTGGAAAGTCTACCATCGACCAAATATTCTCAATACGCCAAATCTTGGAAAAGACCCATGAAAGGAGAATCGACACACACCACCTTTTCGTCGATTTCAAAGCTGCATTCGACAGTACGGAAAGGAGTTACCTGTATGCCGCGATGTCTGAATTTGGTATCCCCGCAAAACTAATACGGCTATGTAAGATGACGTTGCTCAACACCAGTAGCGCCGTCAGAATTGGGAAGGACCTCTCCGAGCCGTTTGATACCAAACGAGGTTTCAGACAGGGTGACTCGCTGTCGTGTGACTTCTTTAACCTGATGTTGGAGAGCATCGTACGAGCCGCAGAACTTAATCGCTCAGGCACAATTTTTTATAAGAGCGTACAATTGTTGGCGTATGCCGATGATATTGACATTATCGGCCTTAACAACCGCGCTGTTAGTTCTCCCTTCTCCAAACTGGATAAAGAGGCAAAGCGAATGGGTTTGGTGGTGAACGAGGACAAAACGAAGTACCTCCTGTCTTCAAACAAACAGTCGGCGCACTCGCGTATCGGCACCCACGTCACTGTAGACAGTTATAATTTCGAGGTTGTAAAAGACTTCGTCTATTTAGGAACCAGCATTAACACCGATAACAATGTCAGCCTTGAAATCCAACGTAGAATCTCTCTTGCCAACAAGTGCTACTTTGGACTAAGTAGGCAACTGAGTAGTAAAGTCCTCTCTCGACGAACAAAACTAACACTCTACAAGACTCTCATCATGCCCGTCCTAACGTATGGCGCAGAAGCTTGGACGATGACAACATCCGATGACCTTTGGACCTTTGCACGTTGGCAACGGCGAATATCGCAGACGATGGAACGATGAGCTGTATGAGCTTTACAACGACATAGACATAGCGCAGCGAATAAAGATCCAGCGGCTACGTTGGCTGGGTCATGTCGTCCGAATGGATACAAACGCTCCGGCTTTGAAAGTATTCGATGCGGTACCAGCTGGTGGTAGCAGAGGAAGAGGGCGGCCTCCACTGCGTTGGAAAGATCAGGTGGAGAAGGACTTGGCTTCACTTGGTGTGTCCAACTGGCGCCGGTTAGCACGAGAAAGAAACGACTGGCGCGCTTTGTTAAACTCGGCCAAAATCGCGTAAGCGGTTATAGCGCCAATTAAGAAGAAGAAGAACAGTTACGGTGAATGAATTGTGCTATCCAGAGATGATTAACTAATTTTTATGGCCGGAATTGGATAGTATTGATCTGGACAGCGTTCATTTTCAACAAGACTGCGCTACGTGCCACATAAGCAACGAAACCATTGATATTTTACGGGAATAACACCTCTTATTGGAAAGCCCTTACTTGGATCAAAATAACACGTATTTCCAGACCAAAAAAAACAGAATTATACTTTATCTTAAAAATTAAAAGAAAAACTATACAAATGTTAAAAAGAACCGAAAATATTTCACTTTAGAAAACCCTGCACTAACATTTTCAATATCGAATAAATCAGAAAATTATATAACTTTTTTTAAGTTTTTTTATTTAGTTACGCCATCTAGATCCAGTTCCCTCACTAAACTCAAAATAAATCTGGGTTGGACTGAGCGTATCTGCCTTTCTTATGGCTACAAATAGCCGTGATGTCTTAACCTTCTCCGCGCTATAAGACTGTGTTCAAGCAGAAGGTACATTAGAGTCTCCTGTGATTGCTCGCAGAAAGGACAAGAATCAGTCGACCATATCCCGTTCTTGTGCAGATGACTGCGCAACCTGCAGTGGACTTTGAAAATGCCCGAGAGCATTCTCAGTTTGTCCTTGAGGACGCTTATGCGTCTTCTAAACCTCTTTTGGTTGTACCCTCCTAGTAAAGATTTCGCCTGGCGTAGCCCCATAGTTTGGTGGCAGCTACTTTCACTTAGCATTAGCTCTACACTTCTAAGCTTCTTTTTGATCATGTGCTGTCCCATAGCAAGGAAGGGCTCGTGTCCAATTAATAGCGAGACCGCAGCCACTCTTGACAATACGTCTACTGCTTTCTTCTCAGTTATACCCCTGTGTAGTGGGATCCAAATTAGCCAGATGCGATTGATTGATGTGCTTAGAACGCACAGATTAAGATTCAGGGTACACTTAAGGATCAGTGAGGACTTAATCTCACAGGATGACAGAGCCTTAAGTGCTTCGCTTATTCCGTAAATTTCTGCCTAAATTAATCACCGCACAAAGACAGATAGCATACAGCTCCGCTAGGAAGATGTTGTTGTTATTGTTAGAGCATAGACATTCCCAACAAATGTTTGGGGAATGCCGCTGGAGTGACAGTCCTTGGCCAGATATAAATCCGTGTAATTCCGGCATCGTAAAACCGCATAGTGCGAGACTAGGTCAGATGTTTGCTACTCCCAGATGTAAGACGCCTTCGATTCGCTACTTCACTGCTCGCTATCTCTAAACAGAGCCTCACTTGACAAAAAATTTGCATGTGCAAGCAACAACAAAGTTATCGAGTAACTCACTCTTTTCAATGCTGCCAACTCTCTTTCGAGACAGTTTCATTAGGCCATGCTCATAGAGGGAGACTTTTGTTGCTTCAACTTTTCGACTCTCTTTTGATGTTGCCGTCGTGTTCGCACACCCTGGAATTGATAGTTGTTAGTCTACAGTGAAGAATGAGAACACAATGGGTGTTTAGAAAGAGTACGAGCGTCACAAGTAACGAGTTGAAACAACAAATGTCTCCGTGTATGAATGCGGTCTCACTAACACTCATTAAGTGCTTCCTAACAAATATAAATTTTGACAACTCTTTTCAAGCACCACCAACAAAAGTTTATTTATTCGATTATTCGCCACTTTCTAACGCTTGGTGAATCGAAGAGGCCTCTAATTTGTTAAATTTCAGACGCAACTGGTTCAGAACTGTAGAAAAAGGGATGCAAAGCATACTAGTCTTGAACTATCGCATTAAGTACTAGTAACGAACTGTCTAAAAAGGAGTGCAGAGAGCGAGAATGAACACTTCATAAGGTAACAACGGATCAAATTAGCCAGTTTTCTATAAGAAAAGGGAAAAAATGTGAAATAAGTTTGATCTCAAATTCACTAGAAACGATTCAATTCGATACTAGCGCACTTTGCTACAGGGTATTTATATATGCATGTACGTTAATATGTACGTAAAAGTGTGTTCTATATTAGAATAAAATTACACACAGATACATTTGGCATTTAAGTGATTCAGCAATTAGTCGAGTGGAGGGCAAGGATTTCCCAAAAGTCACATTTAATTGCCAGCTTTGGCGCAATTCGATTGATACTCTTCCATTGTGTTGAGGGGTTTACAGCAACAAAAAGAAAGAAAAGAAAACTAAATTCAATTTTCATTGTACGTAGATACATACATATACATACTTACATACATGCATATGTACATATATATGTAATTGAAAACTGGTTGAAATTAAATAGCTCTCAGCACTTTGGGTGCTTAGCAACAGCTTCAGAAGAATATTATTGCCTAATTTTTATTTCATTGAATTGTACAATTTGGACAAAGCAATGTCAGATCATTTTAATTATAGGTAAGTGAGTGTGTGAACAGGAAAGCATGGTAATGGCTTAAAAGTGATTGCAAAATGGGGGAGTGCAAATAAAATTAAAGGGTTTTGCACAAAATAGGTATAGACTTTATCAAAATTATCAAAAATTATTGATAAAAATAGATATACAGAAGTGCTCCCAATACTAGCATAGCAATATTTTACTATTTATTGATTTTTTACTATTATTTTTACAATTAAAATAAAAGAAAAAATTTTAATTTACCTATTTTTTAATTTTTTTTTAACTTTAAAACTTTGTTTTTTAATACAATATGATTATTTTTTATTGTAAATTAAAAAAAAAATTATGTTTTTTTATTTTTTTTTAATATTTTTTTTAATTTTAAAACTTTTTTTTTAATATGATTATTTTTTATTGTAAATGTATAGCATTCAAGTTTATTATAATTTATTTATAACCCTTTGAATTTGATTGTAATTTATTTTTATTACTTATTTTTACGAAAATATAGATTAAACTTGAGATAAATAATTTTTTTATTTATTTTTTTCTTACTTTACTTAAAAAATTTGTTTTTTGTGTCCAAAATAATAGCACAGTGATATTTTACTATTTATTAAAATTTTATTTTTTAACTTTTTTCTTAATTTTCTTTTAATTTCTAAATATAAATTTTTTAATGTAGAGCCTATTTCATTTGATTATTATTTAATGCTAAACAAAACTAACTTTTTTAAATTTTTTTTTATTTATTAAACAATTTTAAATATTAACTTTAAAATATAAATATAATTTTTTAAAAGTTTATCTCGAGTGCAGGGTGGGCGGAGGTGTATACTCCGAACATCTGGGGATTTCTTTCAGTTTTCGGCTCTCCGACTACTGTAATGTATTTCACGCTGAACTGATGGCAATAATAAAAGCCGCGACACTGATAAAGTGCGATGCGATATCCGGAAATGATATCTACATTTTCATTGATAGCCAAGCGGCGATAAAATCCCTCACAAAACAGTAGACAACCTCCAAGGTAGCCATGAAATGCTGCACATCTCTTAACGAGATGGCTGAGTCATTTCACCTAAAGGTAACATGGGTTCCTGGCCATCGCGACAAAAGCCGATGAACTAGCGAGACTTGTCACTAAATTGACTGATGAGCACATAGATAATGACATAGGGATACCATTACAAACATATAAGCTACTCATCCTTGAAGAAATTGTAAAGAAAGCAAACGAAAGATGGCGCAATGAAGCCACCTGCAAAATAGCCCGTCAACTGTGGCCGACTCTTAATGCTAAACACACAGAATCTCTGTGGAGAATAATCACAGTCTTACCACATTGATCTCAGTCATAACGGGGCACTATCTAATAAGTAGACACGCCCAAAGGATGGGTGTGCAAACGCATGACTTCTGCAGAAGTTGTCTAGATGAGGACGAAGAAGAGATAATCTCGTACCTGCTGTGCCACTGTCCTGCTCTATACAGACGCAGGTTTACTATTCTGGGTGAGCAATTTTTTGATGAGTTGGAAGATCTCAGTTCTACAGAAATCAGAGATATTTTAAAATTTTTGAAAAGCACACACTGGTTTTAGGAGCGATAGGGACAAGCTCCCCACGCGACATCACAATGGGCTATGAGCCTCAGTGTGTCCCACAGGATGACCGCTTCAACCTAACCTAACCTATCCCATTCAATGTGATGATAATTTATTGTTATTACTTTTTTCACAAAAATATAGGTAAAAATTATTTTTTTATTTAGATTTAATTAATTAAAAAAAAAACAAAAATAAATATTTTTTTTTCTTTATTGTTATTTCTTAATTTTTTTTTTATTAAAATTTTATTTTTTAACTTTTTTTTATTTTTTTCATTTTTAAATATACATTTGTTTAAGTAGAGCCCATTCCATTTGATTACAATTTAATGTTATTACTTTTGTTACAAAACTATAAGTATAAATTAAAAAAAAATCATTTTTTATTTACCTTTTTTTGCCTTATTATAAAACAAAAAATATTTAATTTTTTAATTAGTTTATTTTTTATTAAAATTTTATTTTTTAACTTTTTTTTATTATTTTAAAATATAAATACATTTTTTAAATGTGTATCCCATTCATTGTGATTATAATTTATTGTTATTATAATACTTTTTTTTACAAAAATATAGGTAAGAGTTAAAAAAAAGAATACTCACTAAAGTATCAAACAGAAGACGGGACAATAGTTTATAAATACCGGATTATTGATCATTAAGCGCTTATGAATGCGGTGGGGATCGTGGATACTATCGATGGCGTAACTCTCTATACGGAGGAGCGGAACCTGAAAGCAGATACCTTTTGTTTCAATAGACATAAACGGGACTTCACCATAAAGAAATGCTAACACTGTTCTAGGCTGGAAATCGGCCGAAGAGGAGAAATGTTATAGTGTTAGTGGGATGGAATCTTTGATAAGGTTTCTGACATTTTGATTTTAGCCCCCTCAAAAATAATAATGTACCATTTTTGTCTATTAGGAACCAGTTCATGAACTGGAATATTTAATACTGAAACATAAGTTTATAAATCCGTTGAACGATATGATGTGGACTATGCTTCTCCGAATTCAAACGGTTGCGCTTTGGCAAACAAAATCGAACTCTCAAAAGTACGGAAGATGGACAGCGAGACTTATATCCGATTTAAAAAAGTGGGTGGAAAGAAAGCACGCTGAAGTTAACTATTACTTCACAAAGTTTTTGTTCGGACACAGGTCCTTTAGCGAGTATTTGTGGTGAACATAGCAAATCGCATTTAAGAAGATAAACTGAATACGATGACGGAAATACTGAACACGATAACGCGGAGCACATCTTCTTCAAATGCGAGGGGTGGAACACTGAGAGAACAACTTTGCAACGAACTATTATTGTGTGTACGAGTACACTTCAAGAAATAATCGAGGAAATGATGATAGGCGAAGAAAAATTCAGTGCCGTCACAAATTTCGTTGGTGATGATATCCGAAAGAAGAGGCGTGAAATGGAAACTTATGCTGAAGAGCATTAAATATTCTCAGAACAGGCGATCCTGGATGCAGAGTGAGTAAGCGAATTGGTCCTTCTCAGGACGCCGTCTTGGAAGCATTGCGGAAGTAGTCCCGTGGTTGAGGAAAAAATCCAAGAGAAGAGGACAGATGTTTTTAGTAGTGTCACCATACGCATAGTAAAAACGGTTATTACATGGTGCGAAGGCATCCTGAACTGCCACACCGCAAAAAAGGAAACAAAATTATATGATGTTGACGCATAGGCTGGAAATTGACATGTCTTTGGATATCGCCAAATGAGCTACTTGAGCTGCAAGTCAAACTGGTAGTAAGGACTAGTAGAAGTGATTTAAATATTGATGCAAAACAGTGTAGTAACTTTGCTATAGATGAAGTCTAAGTAGCGCATGAATTAAAATAGGTTTGACTGCAGGCAGATTACAGTATTGCATGTCGGTGTATGTGTATGCATCTGTACGTTTGTATGACAATTTGTCGTTAACTATGCGATACCACTTACTCATCATTTACTTTTTTACTTGCGCCTACATGCACAGTGTTACATCATATGTGTGTATATGTATGTATGTGTGTATGTGAGTAAATGCATTAGCTTTGCGTGTAGTTTTTAACTTGAACTAATTACGAGCGCTGCTATATTATGAAACAGCCACCATTTGTCACTAAGTTAAGTGATATTGATGAACGTACATTGATACATACGTAAATACATAACTGTGGACTTTAGACACAAACAAACCTAAGTCAACTCAGCAATTTCTGCCTGTAAGGCACTAGAAGTTATTAATGAGCACTAAAGCAATATTTAAACTATTAGAAGTTTAGTAAAACATTTTAGAAAAATTATTAAAGCTCAAGATTTATTGACCTAAAAGCAAAACCAGCTAATATTAGATAAATTATTTTGTGAAAAGTCGGCATGCAAAGGTCGCTGCTGTCAAAGCTCTTCAATTTGCTTGCATAAATCATTAGTATAGATTTTCTACTCGCACAAATCTATTGCACGTTTCATTGGATTTGGCCCTGAGAATTATAACTAAAGCAAACAGAATCGTACTATGCCATGAAAATTCACAATTATGTAAAAATTTTGCTGCAAGTTACTTTGAGTATTTGGAAAATGAGAGAAGGAAAAACAAAACAGGAATTAAAAGGCTATAAAGCTTAATTTTTAGCCCTTACAGCTCCTACATAAGAATACAAGTACCTATAACCCAGATGGCTAACTTTTCCTAACATTTTATTTATCGCATTCACAGCGGACTTCGAATGCGGGACCTACTAGCGACCTACTAGCTGCGGCGGCCGCTTTAGTGGTTTTCGAATTGACTGAATCGAAGTGGATATGTAATTTAGAAAAAGTTATAATAGTTGGAGCGAAACCATGCTTTAGGGCTTCATTTGAAAAAATATGTATAGAAAGGCACGAAGGCTGGCTGGGTCACTGAATTTACAACTCAGAACTTGTGCGTTTTAATGTTTTCTTAGAGGAAAAAGAAATCTGCTATTTTCTCGGTAGTTGGCTGTGGTGATCGGTGTCTCGTAAAGTATCGATCAAACTGTTTAAAGTTTATGCTCGGTGTCCAGGCGACACTTCACAATAGAAAAACTCGTTTGCTGTTTTTGGTTTATTCCATTCAGTTATGAATTACAGGGTGTTAAATGGCAACTAAATGAAAGTCAACAAAAAGAAAATTTCTTGCAGTTTTTCTTTGATAAAGGCGAAAATGCAAGGCCGCTGAAATTGTGAATGGTGTTCCGTGCACAGCTAATTAATTGCATAAAATTTTGTTTTCATGGATTCCGTTCAGGCATTTTTGATGTCAAAGAAAATGTCGATGAAATCACAGAAATAGCCGAAGTTGACCGGGGTGTTAGTAGCCGTAGTAACGCCCAGAAGCTAAAGATCGACCATAAAAAAAATGTCAACCATTTGCGCAAATATTTTATGGATTTCTTTTCCCCCAAACAAATATTTATTACAAATTAATGTATAACAAATAAAAATTAATAATAAAAAAATATTATAAAAATTAATAATAAAAAATTATTATAAAATCCGCTGGCCACTGGATGTAGGGAAGCAGTTAAATTCTTTACCGATGGATTTTTTTAAAACCTATTTTCGAAGCAGAAAGAATGTGTGGGGTAATTTAGTTCACAGAAGTTTTCAGATTGTGAGTTAAAAATAAAAAGTTAAGAGCGACTCATTTTTTTTATTTTGCTGTACGGAATTCACTATATTCGTATTGCTAACAGACCTAGGCAGCAAAAATATTTGATTGAATATTTTCTTGGTTTCGACTCTTCGCATCACTGAGTGGAATTCCTCTGCTCGTTTCTTTGATAGCTGAATTATCACCTAATCACTTAATATAGAGAAATTTTATCCATGAATAGCAAATTTTTATATAAGAAAGTTAAAATATTCTTTTTAATATCAAATAAAATTCCTTACATTTCAGATGACTCCACTGCAATGTCCCCTGTCAAAACAGCAACAATTATCTATTTATTAAGCCAATGAATATAAAATATTCGTATAGGCTGAGTAGACATATTTTAGGGGGGATGGTAAGGGTTTCAGCGGAAAAAACACTATTTTTGGGAATTTTTTTCTTAAACATGGATTGAGTAAATTTATTAAAACCTTTTGTACATTATTAAGCATACTTTTAACTATATTCTGTAATTTTTTCATGCGGAAATACTTAAAAATAAGCCGGTGACAGACCATGCCCGAAAACGTCTTGAAAAAAAAAACATTTTGCAGTGATCACTGTATCTCGGTCGGAAATTATCTGAAACCAAACTCAATTCTAATTTAGTCAAAGTATCATTAAATCTTTCCCCCAACGGAGTCCGCTTATATTTTTCTTCGTTTAAAAATTTTTGGCGGCGGTCTAAAGTGAAAACTTCTATTTTCTGCCATTTTGTGGGCGGGAAACCCCCTTCATGTCGAAAAAAAAATATAAACTAAACATTGGGGGGAGGCACTTTATATTAAGAAAAAGTGTGCTAAGTTTGGAATTTGATCGACTTAAGTAGTTTTTAAATGGCAGTGATCACCGACTTTCAAAAAGTAGTTTTGAGAAAAACCTACTTGTCAGCCGCTCACTTCCCGAACGCTCGCACCTGTCAAAGCTAAGACGCGAGACTAATTGGATAATAACTCCAAAAGTTTTGCTCAGATCGGCTTACAATTTTGGGAACATATTCTTGAAATGTTAAACAATAAGATAAGACAAAAAAAAAATCGATTTAAAAATCGATTTTAAAAGTGCAAACCCTTACCCCCCCTTAAGGTGAATATGCATGAAAAAAAGAAAGTACAACTAAACTGTTTATAAATATTAAAAACTTTCAATAGGTGATCTTTTTAAAATGAAAAATCTATCTCATCAAGTTTAGAGATTTTATTAAACTCAATTAAGGCTCTAGTAATAGGAGCATTGGGAGCATAAAAAGATTTTGAGAGACCAAGTGATAAGATTATTCTCCTGTTCTGGAATGATTTCAACTGAATCAGACAGCATCGCGCTTCCTAGGTCTTAGAATCCGAATTTCCAATGTTGAAGAGGTTAACTGGTATAACATTGAGCCAATAATAACTAGTTCTTTAACTGGTAAAACACTGGTCTAATACTAACTAGCTCTTTAAATAGCATAAAACTGATCCAATTTTAACTAGTTCTTTAACTGGTATAACACTGGACCAATGTTTACTAGTTATTTAACTGGTGTAACACTGGTCTAATATTAACTAGTTCTATAAATGGTATACCACTGACCCAACATTAACTAGTTCTTAGTTTGGTGTAACACTGGACTAATACTAACTAGTTCTTTAAATGGTATAAAACTGATCCAATATTAACTAGTTCTTAACTGGTATAGCACTGGGCCAATGTTAACTAGTTCTTTAACTGGTATAACACTGGTCTAATGTTAACTAGTTCTGGTGTAACATTGAACCGATATTAACTAATAATTAACTAATTAACCGCTGAACTAATACTAACTAGTTCGTTCAACTAGTTTTTTAACATATATAGCACTGGTCCAATATTAACCAGTTCACTAACTCGGATCATTATTTTTTTAGTCCAGTATGAAGCACTTCATTAACTGGTATAACGTTGATCCAAAAATAACTAGTTCCTTAAATGGTATGACACTGGTCTAATGTTAACTAGTTCTTTAATTAGTTCTGGTATAACATTGAACCGATAATAACTAATATATAATATTAACTGGTGAGCTAATTTTAACTAGTTCGCTTTACTGGTTTTTCAACATATGTAACACTGGTCCGATATTAACTAGTTCATTAACTCGTATAACTAGTTTTTTAACATATATGACACTAGTCGAATATTAACCAGTTCATTAGCTCGTATAACTAGTTTTTTTAACATATATGATACTAGTCCAATATTAAATACTTCAATAACTGGTATAACAATAATCCAATAATAACTAGTTCTTTAACTGGTATAGCATTGGTATAATAATAACTAATTCTTTTAACGTTATAACACTGATCCAAAAATAGCTAATTCTTTAACTGGTATAACATTGGTCTTATATTAACTAGTTCAATAACTGGTGTAATATTGACCTAATATTAACTAGTTCTTTAACTATTTCTGGTATAATGTTGAACCGATATTAATTAATACATTAACCGCTGAGCTAATAAAGCGTTTTTCAATAGGTGCGCTTCAACTTTTTTCCGATAGGGAGGGCAAACGACGCAATATTTTTTATTTTTCGCTTATCATTTGCAAACTTCACTAGTATACATTTCATCATGGAACGCTACACACTTGAGCAACGATTGCAAATCGTGCAAATTTTTTATGAAAATAATCGTGCAAATTTTTTATGAAAATTTATAAATTTTCCAAAAAATTATCTTCAGTGATGAAGCTCACTTTTGGCTCAATGGCTTTGTCAACAAGCAAAATATGCGTTACTGGGCAGAAAGCAATCCACACGTGATTCATGAGGCACCGTTGCATCCCGAAAAAATCACTGTTTGGTGCGGTTTACACGCCGGCGGCGTAATTGGCCCATATTTTTTCGTTGACGAGAACGATCGCCACGTTACTGTGAATGGAAATCGATACCGCGACATGATAAACGATTATTTTTGGCGGCAATTGAATGCTATGGACTTAGACGACATGTGGTTTCAACAGCACGGGGCCACAAGCCACACAGCACACGCTACAATTGATTTGTTGAAGAGTAAGTTCGATGAGCGCATTATTTCCAGAAATGGACCGGTCGAATGGCCACCGCGCTCGTGTGATTTGACGCCTCTAGACTATTTTCTTTGGGATTATGTGAAGTCATTGGTCTATAGTAACAAGCCGGCGACGATTTGTGAGCTCAGAGCCAATATTGAACGCGAAATTGCTGGAATTTCGGCCGATTTATGCAAAAGAGTGGTCGAAAATTGGGTTCAACGATTGGACTCCGTAAAACGTGCACGCGGTGGTCATGCAAAAGAAATCGAATTTCACACTTAAATGTATATGTTCAAACTCGATAATAAAAAAAAAATTAGTTAAAAATGTCAAACCGTTTGTGTTTTATTAAAAAAAAAAGTTGAAGCGCTCTTATTGAAAAACGCTTTATTAACTAGTTCGTCCAACTAGTTTTTTAACATATGTAGGTATATAACTCTGGTCTAATATTTACCAGTTTACTAACTCGTATCATTATTATTTTAGTAGATATAACACTAGTCCAATATTAACCACTTCATTCACTGGTTTAACGTTGATCCAAAAATAACTAGTTCTTTGAATGGTATAACACTGGTCTAATGTTAACTAGTTCTTTAACTGGTATAACACTGATCCAATATTAACTAGTTCTTTAACTGGTAAAACACTGGTCTAATGTTACCTAGCTCTTTAACTGGTGTAAAACTGGTGCATAGACTTACTAATACTGGTATGATGCTGATACATGGGCTAACAATTTACATTGCAAAGGGCATCGCCATGCTAAAAATACCAACGGGTTACCGTAAAAAAGGAGAAAATCGAACTATGGCATATATCGGAAATGGGATGTCTACTTTTAATGTATTTTATTAAAAAAAAAAGCATAGCATACCTCAAAAAAATCACTCTTATAAAGAGTTTATTTTTTAAGCGTAGGTGCGCCTAAAACCAAATAATTTCATTGTGAAATCGCGTAACCTTACAAACAGTCAAGTGCGCACATTCACATATACATCTGCTTACATACCTTTTTTTACCACATCATCGCGCATACGTTAGGCCATTTCAATTCATGTAATTGCACTACATTTATGTATGATAGAATGCTTTCATTACCAAAACAAACAAATTTTTTGTTTGAAGCTCGAATTGGGTCAATTGCTGTAGTTAGTTGTACAGTATACAAAAAACAAAATGCTGAGTGAGTGACAAATAAACAGTCTTACGACTGCATTCACTCATGCACATACAAAAAATGCATTCACACACACACACACACATATGCGCATATATGTATATGTGAAAAGAGTCAATTATGTATGAATTGTTCATTCAGTTCTATACTAACATTCGTACAAATGCACATGCGCGTATATGTATGTGTGTATGTATGTATGTATATGCATGTATGTATGTAGGTGTGCTTAGGAGTGCAGAGCATTGAAGCTGTAAATTCAGCTGAACAATGCGGAGCTATTTTCGTTATTGTTAGCAACAGTTGACTTTTGGAACAAGGCTGTGGCTTACCTTATCTGAAACATCTATATGTACATATCTACCTATGCATGTTATATACACAGCAGATACACTATGTATTTGGCACATATGACTATCACCGCTGTTAACACAAGAAAACTATGCTGCAACACTGTAAGTCATTAGTGTGAATTGTCGCTGATGTTGTGAAGTTTGACTTTTTTTAGTACATTTCTGTACTTTGTATTTGTAGTTGTTGTACAATGGCAAATATTAACTTAAATGATGATCATCAAAGTTATAAATGGATTGTGAAAATATTGACATACAAAAATTTAATACCTTAATTTATTCTGAGCTCACTTGTGCATGAACTAAGACAGCCCCATTCGGCGCAATGCAATTATTCTAAAGGGTAAATCAAATAATATTTTTTGCTTTAGTAATTTTTTAAGTGAAAATTTTCAATATGTATGTCAGCCGGCAAATTACTGCTCGCAACTATTACTTTTCATTACAATTATATTTTCACTTGTTGTCCTTCCCACTAGGCAAAGTTACTAGGTTAGGTTAGGTTTTTGTGGTAGTCGGCTTAGACCATGTAGGTCCGTTGTGGTACCACTGCGTAACATGGGAACCTTACAGTTTTTTTTTATGGCACCAGTTAGACTCTCTTGAGGAAAGAGTAAAGAAGGCCGACGTTGCATTATATACTTGCAAAAAAGCGGTCGGTATTAAATGGGGGTTCACACCTCGCGTTACTCATTGGCTATATACTTCGGTAGTTAGACCAATCTTAATGTATGGAATACTTGTATGGTGGCCAACTGCTCAAAAGGCGAGTTACGCTAAAATCATGAGTAAGGTCCAAAGAACAGCTCTTTTATGCATCTCTTGCGCTTTAAGGACTACCCTAAACAAAGCGCTGGAAGTGCTAATCAATTTACCTGCACTAAATCTGGTAAGAAAACACGTGACCGCCGCCTCGGCGCTCACACTGAAAAGTATGGCGCTATGGAAAGACTGATGGTTCGGCCACGCTTCTATTTTGCACTCTCTGAATAGTCACAAGCAAGAAATAGACTATTCTATTCCTAGACTCACCTTCGAAAGGCTCTTCAAGACGAGTATAACGTCAAGAAGGGAGTGGCAGACACCAAGGCTATGGAGAAGGGGCCATTACATTTTTATACAGCTGGTATTTCGGAAGGAATTAGGACTGGAAGTATCCGTTCGACTACCAGACTACTGCAGCATCTATTAGGCAGAGGTTCCAGCTAAAAAAAAAATGGTTACGTATCAATACGCTTGCCGTAACAAAAACAACTATAAATATATTCTCGGATAGCCAGGCGGCCATCAAGTCAATGAATGCGGCTATGCTAAGATCAAAGGTTGCACAGAAATGCCGGGCTACCCTAAGTGATATTAGTGTCGTATTCAAGGTCAGCCTCATTTGGATTGCGGAGCATAAAGGTATTGGGGAAATTGTAAAGCCGATGAGCTAGCCGGAAAAGGTACTGCTCTTCAACATCTCAGTGATAAAAGTACCATTGGAATACCTTTGGCCACGAGTAAACTAATAATCAAAAGCAACATTATCCATAAGGCCAATAAGTCATGGAGAGATGAAGATACATGTGTAACAGCTAGGCTACTATGACCGCAAATAAACAAGAAAAGGTCAAAGGAATTGCTTAGCCTCTCAAGAGATAATACCTCGAAGGTCGTGGTTAGTTTAACCTGTCACTGGCTATTTGGCAAGCATTCCTCGAGAATAGGAGTTTTCTCCAATGAATATTGTAGAAGGTGTAGAAATGAGGAAGAGAAAGAGGAAGAGGAAGAAACAGTTGAGCACTTCCTTTGCAATTGTCCAGCCCTAACTAAAATCAGCGCAGGTTACCTAGGTAAATACTTTTTTAATTTTCTTACAGAGCTGTCTGGCGTGGGGTTGGGATCAATTCTACGTTTCATAAGAGCCACAAAATGATTATACGAAGGAAGGTAAATGGGGCTCCCGTGCAGCACAGTGGTATCACAATGGACCTGTAAGTTCTAAGTGAGTTGGTCGTGCAGACCGACTACCGCCATAACCTAACCTAACTTAGACTCGCTTAGGAGGATAGGTTTTAACCCAACACTGGATAGTTCTGTGTCAGAGAGTCAAAATGGTATTTTCCTAACAATTTCGCTGCACTCCTAGCTAAGGCTGGACAATTACAAAGGAAGTGTTCTACTGTTTCTTCCTCGTCTTCACAACTTCTGCAGTATTCATGCAATGACTAACTTACTGGCTCTAAAAACTAACTAAAAAACAGCTTGCTTTGCTGCAGAAGCAGTTCACCTTCCATCTTTCTTCAGGGCTAGTATCCTCTGCTTGTATTTGAAAAGTTCAAAAACTACTCCATAATAGACAAACAAATTCCAGCCCAATTTTTTGCGAAAATCAACAGTGATAAAAAAAATTTCAAAAATGTTTTATTCTTATAATTACTTTCTTTTTCTAAAAATTGCTGTTCATATGCTTTTAATTTTGGGTTTTAAAAATTTAATTTCTCAAAATTGTACTCATTTTCTTACAAAATTAATGCAAGTGAAAACAATTAAACATTGCCTTCTAAACATATAACAATAAAAACAACACAAATATGAAACGAATATTTATTTTGCATACAACTCTAACTGGTAATTTTGCAACTAGTACAATACTAGTCACATTCGGCCCAGTATGAGTTCATTCATCAACTTCCAATTCATTAACTGAAATGCCCACTGGGCAGTAATGGCCTAGTAGTAGCCTACTGTATGTATGTATCCTACTATTTGTATGTGTATATGTATGCGTGTATGTATTCACCGGTTGTTACTAATATTATGTAAATTTTATTTTCTGTTCCAACACAAACCTCATTTACAGTTTTCTCTTCTCCGTTTGCCCCATCTCCGTTATTAGGCCAATCTCAGACCTATCAAATTGTGCAGTCAACCCTTTTCCGCCTCCATTATCCAGTCATGCACCGTTAGTTGCCCGCATTTTGTTGTAATCGTTTGCTAGTCAAATAAGTTGAATAAACTCCGGCGCACATTTGCGCTCACTGACACACATACGAGTACGTTTATGTATGTAGATTTAGTTTAAATTTTCCCCACTTTCTAACTCTGCTGTAAATCTAATTAGTCTTAGAGGAAGATGTTTGCCAATGCGACGGCTGACTTTAGTTACAGAGATATGGATATAGAGAAAGATATGGAGATAGAGAGAGATATAGAGATAGAGATAGAGAACGACCAACTCTTTGGAATACTACGTATGACGGGGTTCTGAAATTAAAACTTCAGGAAAAAATCAACAATCGTAAGGTGTGCGGACGATATTGCGCTAGTTGTAGTGGACAAGCGACTTGACCATCTAGAAGCAAAATGCAATGATGCATCAGCGAGAGTACAACGTTGGCTCAGTAGTACAGGACCAGAGCTGAGAGCCCAAAAAACCGAGGCAGTGATGATAACTACGCGAGGGAAACAGATGACTTTGAAACTCCCAGTTGGTGGGCAAGAGCTACTGTCAGAGGAGGCAATAAAATAAGCAATAAGCAAAGTCATGAGCAACACGAGATTGAGCTTTAAGCAACACCTAACACCAGTCAACAACAAATCAGCTACTGTAATGGACGCTCTCACAAAATTACTACCCAATATAAGTGGTTCCCAAAGGTAAAGAAGGCGATGAATAGCAACAGTCGGGAACTATATCGTGCTCTACGTGGCGCCGGTACGGGCAAAAGCCAAGAAAATCCATATACGTGAAGTGGCGAGTTTCTTGCGCGTATATAGAACGGTCTCAGACGATGAAATATGTGATTCAGCCGAAAAATTACCTGCTGATATTCACGCAAGAGAGCTTCATCGCCCCCACAGCGAGCAAGGAGCAAAACCAACGGAAAAACACATCGAGAGAGAGCGATCTATGTAATATACGATTGACAAAGAGGATGGAAAGAGTCACCGAAAGCGCGATGGACGTACAAGCTAATATCACCTCTCGAGAAGTGGGTGAAAAGAAAGCATGGTGATACTGATTGTAACCTTACTCAGATACTCAGCAGTCATAACTGCTTTGTGGAATATATCCACCCCTTTCGGCTTGCTGATAGCCCATTTTTCCCTAGCTGCCTAAAGGCAATCAAAAGCGGGAAACGTGTGGCTTTTCATTGTGATCGCTTCGCAGGAGAACGCGCAATAACAGAACGAGTTTTAAGACACTCACCTAGTCCTATCAACCTCCATACGTCCACAAGAGCGGGACCTGGATGCAAGTACCTGCTTATGGCAAAAGAACGCGGTTCCACGTTGATGAAATGCTTACAGCGGTCCCTGGGTGGAAATCAGCCAAAGAGGAGGAACATTATAGTATTAGTGAGAGAATGGCCAAAGATAGGGACACAGGCAGAGATAGATTTAGAAAATCCCTATAGATCTCTCGGCCAAAAAGCTGCAGAGGCGGTATAATCTAGTGCAAGAGACACCGCCTGGTGTTATTGAAGAAGAAGAGAGGCGGAGTGGCAGCAACGCTGGGCCATTGGACGCACAAACTGATACCACATACAGCGAAATGGTATCGAAGGAAGCACGTAGAAGTGGACTTCTACTTGACGCAACTGCTAAAATATCCCTTTAAAGAGTACTTAATTTGGAAAGCAACCCCTTTCGCCCGATCTGCCCTGACGAACCAGAGAGTGCAAGGCAAGTGCTATTCCTGTGTGCCCGCGTTTCGGAACCGAAAGAGAAGAGTTTCGCAGAGTTTATGGCGAGCATCCCACAGAGGCGGAAATGTGCGATAAGCCTGCAAAATGGTGAGCATTAAGTGGTGTAGTAGCGCGTATAATGAAAACGCTGCGTGATGAAGAATGGGTCCGAAAGAAGAACCTGCAGCATTTACAGATTGTTCTCCAGGCTGATGGGAATGCTGAAGAGTCATTGCAAGACAAACACCGGACAGATTTTCGTACTGACAGAGACTGAGTGATTTGAGTTAATATGCTCCATAATGGCCTCCCGGCGTATTATTTATCGACAGGCTTCCGGCAGAAGCAACCGTTCGGACAAGAAGAGGTTCTAGTTCGAGTTAAAATCCCGCACTGACGGCCACATTTGCTACAGGCGTGCGATGCTTTCCTCCTCCCTATCATAAAGATAGAGATTTGAGGTAAGTAGAGATAGAGATAGAGATAGAGATAGAGATAAAGATAGAGATAGAGATAGAGATAGAGATAGAGATAGAGATAGAGATAGAGATAGAGATAGAGATAGAGATAGAGATAGAGATAGAGATAGAGATAGAGATAGAGATAGAGATAGAGATAGAGATAGAGATAGAGATAGAGATAGAGATAGAGATAGAGATAGAGATAGAGATAGAGATAGAGATAGAGATAGAGATAGAGATAGAGATAGAGATAGAGATAGAGATAGAGATAGAGATAGAGATAGAGATAGAGATAGAGATAGAGATAGAGATAGAGATAGAGATAGAGATAGAGATAGAGATAGAGATAGAGATAGAGATAGAGATAGAGATAGAGATAGAGATAGAGATAGAGATAGAGATAGAGATAGAGATAGAGATAGAGATAGAGATAGAGATAGAGATAGAGATAGAGATAGAGATAGAGATAGAGATAGATATAGATATAGATATAGAGATAGAGATAGGCATAGAAATGTAGGGGATAGAAACAGGGAACGTCAATGAGGTATCGAAAAATTGGACGCGCTACTACGAAGCCAACCAATCCAGGAGCATACAAGAGCTTCATATTTAATGCTAATATTTTCATAAAACTATTATAGATGCCATATAATAAAATAAATACTGGTTTATATTATGCAAGTTTATTCAATAAGTTACTGGCACTTAACGCCATGCGACAAAAAAACTACTTAGCACCTCTGCCCTTTGATATTCAGCTTGTAACTATAAAATATTGGCAGCCTCTTTTAAATATTTTTTCAATAGTTTTTACTACATTTTTTTCTTTCATTTTTAATTTCTTGTATTTTTAAAAGCCAAGTTAAAAAAAAAACAATAATAATACATTGAATTGCACGTGAGCCATAAAAAGTTGGGCAATTTTTTCCATCACAATTTTGCTCGATTTAAAAATTTATCACTTTTTCAATCTTTTACATTATTTAATAGCCGGGCAATTTAACATAATTGTACTGCCACTTTCCGCTCTATTAAAATTATAATATTAAATTATTGAAAATATCATAGTTGACAAATCGCATAGTTCAGAAGAAATACTCACATATGGCTTATTGAATTAATTATTAACATCATTTAAATACGCAGATTATTAAAAAAAATCTTCAATAGGAGGATGAAAGCGAGAATCTTTGTTTGCAGAAAAAGTATTGTGCAATAAAATGCGCTTTTCCAAGCGCACGTCGCAGGGATTAAATTTTGTTGTACTCAATGGATTTTCAATTTATTATAACTTTTTGAGTGGCAAACTTTATTATGCACTCATCCGACAAGTGAAAGCGCCACAGAGTCATTAAAATTAATGATCCAAAATTACCAAATAGGGAGCAAATGCGCGTCGGAAGTTGTCAACTACTCTCCTTTCCACAAATAACAGCCACACATAAATGTCATAGAAGCTGGTGATTTTTTTGTTTTTTTTTTTCATTTCTTTCAAGATTGCAGTTAACACCTCCTGCAAGTCATGTTCAATGGTTTATTAAGTTTTTATTGTCTTTTTACAACGTTAATTTGATGGCACTCGCAAGCGCAACAATATAAATATTTTTAAGTGCTATGAGCTACTAATACGAGCACTTAGTAAACATACCCATTAGCACACGCACACATACACACATAGTCCTATGCGGTCGGTTCGAAGGAAACGGAATATGTTAAAGATATGCTTGGTACGTTTCACCTGCTACAGAATCCGGAGCATAAATGAGCCAGCAAATCGTAGGTCTCACACAGCAACTCAGACTATTTGAATTGAAGCCACCTATCAATGAGCAACAAAACCAAGAGTTGTATGGATACAGCAGCTGATGACGTCCGTTTGCCGCATACGGCAATTGTACTTTGAAGCTAACCGGGCATATTTCGGTTCTGTGAATGTTTCTGTACTCGTGGTTTGAGATGTTCAGAGGCAGCAGCTTAGCCAGAATAGCAGCAAATGAAGTACAAATACAAATAAGAATGCGAATGGGCTCAGCATACGAGGAGTAGCGATTAAATAACAAGATTACCGCTGCTATAAAACGGGTGAAGCCCATAACTTTAGTTGTTCGTTCGTTATAAAATTTATTGTAAATAAATTTATAAAAAATAAATATTAGTAATAATAAATAGCAGAAGTGCGCATGAAATGTGACTGTCGATTTTTTTTGTTATTTCATTTAAAATAAGGTAAAATAATTTCGGTACCGAATAGGGATAGAGATAGAGATAGAGGTAGAGGTAGAGATAGGGATAGAGATAGAGATAGAGATAGAGATAGAGATAGAGATAGAGATAGAGATAGAGATAGAGATAGAGATAGAGATAGAGATAGAGATAGAGATAGAGATAGAGATAGAGATAGAGATAGAGATAGAGATAGAGATAGAGATAGAGATAGAGATAGAGATAGAGATAGAGATAGAGATAGAGATAGAGATAGAGATAGAGATAGAGATAGAGATAGAGATAGAGATAGAGATAGAGATAGAGATAGAGATAGAGATAGAGATAGAGATAGAGATAGAGATAGAGATAAATATAAAATAAGTAAGGTAAAATAATTTCGGTACCGAATAGTCAGGTATTCGGGATTGCATTAAACATGCCGAACACACCGCATCGACAACAAGAGCTTTGGCACGAACGCTTAACCCCCAGACGTGCTTTAACAAGTCTGACTAGAGATTAAAATTTTGGCCAAAACATGAATATGACGAGCTAGGCTAATGAATAGATCGTCCGGCCAAACGTAAATATCACAAGCCCAGGTAAATATAAAAGGTATCAGAGTTTAGTTCCACAACAGCAAGCAGTATTATGCAAAGTGTATATATCAGAGGTATTTACATTTCGGCTCGTATTGTGACCTTTCTCGCGCATCAGTCTGATCTGTTTATCACGCGGTGACGCCTAACACTAAATGGCACGGCAAAAGATTAAGAACCTTCTAGTTAACGCTTCGACGTCAACGCCTTCAACGGATGAAAACGTCAACAAAGTCAAGGAAATGGTGTTGGAAAACCATCATTTAAGTTTGAGAGAGGTAGCTCGTGACCTTGCGTATCTCTAGAATCAATTCGCAACATTTTACATCATCAATAGCGCAAGAGACGCGTCGCTGCTCGACTCGTTACAAAAAAATTATCGGAAGAAGGAGGCAGCTTGAGGTGATGAGTCGTGGGTATATGAGCTTGACATACAATCCAGCCAACAGGCGCTATTCGCATGAGTCAAAACCCAAAAAACCACGTCAAAGTCAGTCAAAAGTGAACGTCACGCTATTGTAAAACAAATAAGTTCGGACAATCTCAGAATTATCATTGTCTTGCATCTTAAAAACCGAGCCGAGAACCAGTTCTTCGGCACTTGGCTGTAAATGAGTTTTAGCTTTTGGATAAATATTGAAATCGATCCACAAATGCAAGATTCTTACACCGTTGGCTGCCATTGTGGCCCAAACCCTTGGACTACCGCCGCCGATTTTGATCGTAAGAGTGAGGTTCCCTTTCCTCAGCGCAGTCTTCGCTTTTATCCATACAAATCTTTTCCCATCTCACCCAAATATATTACCTTTACTCTCATCCATAAATATAAAATCTTTCCAAAAGTCATCCTCCAGCTTATCAACGCAGGTGTTTACGTACCCCAATCACTTTGCTGCATTCGCTTTTATTTAATTATTTTTTCCGTTTTATAGACTCCTTTTTCCATTTGAAATGTGCCATTATTTTCATATGTTTTCCCGACCGTTTGGAAGGTAGCAAACGGGCTTATCAACAATTACCGGTATTTCACCGTAACTCTTTCCGTCGGTTTTTAAATTTGCAATTAATTTTTTTCAGCAACCAGCACTACGGCGCACTTTTTAGTCGCCTGATTCTCCATGTCGAGGTGTTTATTGTTGAAAAGTAAGAAATGTACTTTTAAGTCCTTATGGTCTAGAAATTAGAAAAAAATCTATTTTTTTTTTTTGCATATTTTCAAAGTTCAGACCTTCATATGCCCTTCAACGGATTTTTCAAAACTCGAATTATTTTCGGAGATACAGCGGATTTGTGACGTGGCGTCTAAGCCGGCCGAGTGGAGCGAATCGCACAATGAACGGCAGATGTTACCGGACGACTTCAGGACTCCTTCCTTCCAGAAAATCTTTTGTATCCCACACAACCTTTATTTACTCTATACATATATATATATATATATACTTTATACTTCTATAATATATACCTGGAAATATATCGCCGATTAATCCGAAATGAGTAGTAAATATTATGATCTAAGTTATTCTATTGGAATTGTTGCTCAAACTTCAAACGCGATTTTCTCAAAACTACTTTTTTTGAGATGGCCGTCATGATATCTCAAGTTCTACCGATCGCTTTGAAGTTTGATAAGAATTTTTTATTATACATCTGTTTATCGTGCCTGCCTCGGATTTTCAAAAATTTAAGTTTGAAGTATTTTTAAAAAATTTGAAAAGGTAAAACAAGAGGGCAATATTTTTTTTTTGCAAGTTGACGCCATTTCGGGAATTTTCTATTTTTTTGATTTGGCGTAATCCGATAGCGACATCCTAACTAATGAAGAATTTTTTTAATTTGTTAGTTTTAGATCACTACAAGGGTTGGAATCAAATCCGCCGGTCTGTAATTCCACAATTTTTTTTTATTATTAATTATTTTTATATACTTTTCCAATATTAATAAAAGCCATAAAAACAGGGATAGTAAAAATGTGTTTCATTTTTTTTTTTATCTTAGTTTTAAAAATCCCTAAAATTAAGACGTCTAGACCAGAATAGCCCATTAAAAAATTTGTTCAAAAATTTTTAATTTTTTTTTATAAATTATAATCTTTTTTCTTTTTGGCTATGCAATGCTATGTTAGTATATTCAACATGGTGTTATAGAAAGTAGAACTGCGTAACCAGAAATTTTTACTTTTTTCTTAGAAATTGAACCAGAAAATGTTCACAAACTGGGTAGTCAGAATTAAAAAAAATTGGATTTTTTTGCATTTTCTTAAAGTATAATATCTTAAAAATATTGTGTGAGAATTTGAAATGAATCCAACAAACACTTTTCGAGTTATGCGACAATTAACAAAGGACACTCGGGCGCTCCGTAGCCAATAGCAAAACTTTAAATGCGTTTTTCTCAAAATTATGTTTTTGAACTGGTGATCACTGTAACTTAAAAACCGCGTGGTAGATTTCAATAAAATGTATACTGCTTTTGAAAATCATAAAAAACTCGTGTCTGATCGAAGGATGTTCTTTTTCAAAAATTTCGATTTTTTTTTAATTAATTGTAGGTTCTTTTCTCGAAAATCTGAAAAATATTTCCTGAGGCTTCGATCAACAGACAGATCGAAATATTGCAAACATCGCAAAAAATGCTGTCCGATTTTCAATGGCTCATCCCGTAACCTTTCACATTTCACATTTTATAATTTTCACTTAAATTATTCTCATTCAGTTCTTATGAAATGAATAACCGCTAGGGTAGTGTTTGATTAGCTCTATGAATTGAGCGCTCAAATTAAACCGAAATTGCAGAATACCGTTACTTATTAGGAAACTACGAGAAAACCCCTGGAGAAATCAGCACCGCTGTGGCGTCTCTACTAACCCAATTCGCGCATATTTACATAGGCACATAAAGGCAACTGCAGCTTCCGTCATTTCGTCATTAGTAACCTCATTCACTGCGATACACACACATACACACTCACACACATATATATAACATCCAAACAAGCAACTTGGCAGATGAACAGTTACAAATGTCAACTTTTTGTACCTCGCACTGAATTTGTAATTTACCAGAGAATTGCATTTCTCCGCACGGAAAGTAGGTGAAGCCAACCTCAGTGTCAAGTTGTCAAATTGTTTGGTGTTTTGTTTACCTTTCGCACTGAACGACAAAAATCTTAACCTGTCAACTTTCTAATAAATACAGTTAAATTCTTGTTAGTTGTCACCGCAGAGATGACAACAGCAATAATAGCAGTACTTGTATGTACGTATGTGTGTACAGTGCTGCCCACTGAATTATGACCAATGATTCCTCTTGTTTGCTTTTTTGTCCGTTTAACCATCAAAATTCTCACTAAATTCCTCCAATTTTAAATACTGCACAAATAGTCGCGTTTGATAATTCAAAAATTGAGAGAGCAAAGTCATGTTCAATGCAAGAGAGCCGTTCGTTTTGTGCTGGAGAAATTTTGGCTCACAAAAATTGCATAACACGGAAAAAAATAAACTGAAAGCTTATGACGGAATGTTTTTTAAAAAAAAGGATATTTTTTTTATTTATATTTTTTGGCGAATCCGGTATGTTGTACACCCTTTCATTATGGCCTTACATTTGTTCGAAATTGTGGGAATTTTTCTGGCAAACAACCATTTTTAAAGAAACTTAGCTGTTTTCGAGGTGAATCTATGAAAGGTTGTATCGGTAAACCAGTTGATTTGTTTTTGTTTTCTTTCGCTACATCCATCCGGACGTCAGCATAAAATGAAATGACGAAAAGCCGTTCCATTCGCACTATCGTCGTATACTTTTAGGTCCAACTTCATATCGGCTGTGCAACTGAGTTCGTTCTTTTCTTTCTTCTTTTGTCGTAATATTCTAATTTACAAAACGTTGTTGTTGGTCGAGTGCCAGCATCTTTAATGAATGCGCCTTGACTGCATGGTGAAAAGGCTTTGACAGGTGAGCCCAGTATCACACCTTTAATTGGCTCGGTGGAAAGGGACGCTCCCAAACTGTCTCGCTCTCGAGGTAAGCGTAGAAGGACGGTGGCTGATAGCAGTACACCTCCCTGCCCTGCAGCTACCGCTAATGGTCGAGCCACGGCCGCTCAAAGTACGAGCGCGGTCTTAGCGCCAGTCAATGTGACGAGAAAAGGTTCTGCTGAGCCAGTCTCTATCGGCGCCTCGACAAAAAGTCCAGCGCAGCTGTCTGCCCGGCGAAATTTTTGCCAGTAGAGGATAGTGAGTCGGACCTTCGCTCGAACACAACCAAGGGTGTGGCCAAGCCATCCTATAGTGAGAAGGCTACTAGCCCACGATCTGTGGATGTGATTGGAAAACAGTGGCCTGACCATCAGCTGACAGATGCAGAAATCAAATATTGCAAATGTCGAATGATGCGTCAGGTTATTGCTTTCGGTCTTGAAGCCAACGCAAAGGACAGCACCATAAAGGTGACGTGCGCGTCTCTGGCCAACTTCGAGTGGATCAGGACCGTGGTCAACAACGAGACTCGCAAGGGACCACTCGCTTTGCGGTCTATAGCGAAGAGAGCATACCAATCAGGAAAGCTATCTGTTGGATTCCGGATCCAGACCTGTCTAGGGCGGATGTCCTGTCCTGTTTACCCAGAATGCGCGCATTAGCACTAAGCTTTGGCAAGTCCTTTTGCACACCAAGAGTAGCAACCGGGAAGGAAAGGCCCTTCCTTTCTTGCTCTTGTGGTACGAGTGGATGAGGCCAGTGCTGATGTCATGAGCTCACGGTACGGGAACCGTCTGAGTCTCTTCTTTGGGACGATCAGTTGCCACGTCTTTCCAAGATGATTGGCTCCGACGGTTTCTGTAGCTACCGTTCATTGACGGTGACGCAGCTTAACTTGGAGCATTCCAAAGCCGCTATCGCACTACTAAGTCGGAGGCTTACCCAGCTGAACACATTACCCCACATAATAACAGTGCATGAGCCCTGGGACTTTAGGGGCCGCTTCTGTGGCTTAAGCGCGTTAAAAGCGGCCACGTTATTGTATGACAGGAATTCGAATAGACCACAAAGAGTTCATGCCAACGGGACAAACCGTCCGTGCAATTTTCTAACTTGGGATTTTGAAGCATTTGTTGCATCGCATTCGTCGAATTCGCCCTAAATACCGCAAAGGAGGAAACTGGTGACTGATTTTTTGACTAGAAATCGCATTTTAACCACCAATCATTCACCCAAATTCACCTGATATGGCTCCCTGTGACTTCTACCTTTTCGGAACATTACATTTGGCCATAAAAGGAAAACGTTTTGCGTCCGTAGAGGCCATCCAAAGGCTTGTACCGACATCCTGAAGAACATTGCGGTCAGTGACGTGAACAAAGCTCCTGTCGTTCCTATTTTAGCTCAGTCCTGTTTATTTTGGACCTTACCTGGTATAAGTATATTTGAAATCATATCTACATTACAATAAACAAAAAATATCTATAAATTTCCTTCAATTTTAACTCAACTGGTTTAGTTTCTATCAGCACTTAAAATTCAATATTTTTAAATAAATTTTTAGCATCGGTCGCAAGCCAGTTGCCAGTGGCTGTATTTATATTAGTATTAGTACATAAATAAATAGGCCGTCGCTGTGGGTAGTGACAAGTGCACAGAACAAAGAATTCTACCCGTGAGTGGGTTAAACTGTCGTGTCTGCAAGTTTCATGCCATAAACGGCAAAGGTGTACGGAGTTGCAGAGCAACGATAGATAAGTTATCACGCGACCGGCGACCGGAAAAATAATAATGAATAAGTCATCTTGCCAAACGTCCAACGCCAAGCTAGACTGCACTTTGTGCCGCACATTTACCGCTGTGACTGCCGTTTGCCGCTACAGAATATGCAACGCCGTTCGCGCTTTATGTTGCAACAACTGCATGAACTGTAGTAATAGCAGAACAACCGAATAGCAACAACGGCAAAGATGCACGAAAGATGCTAACGGCATCAGCAGACATGGCTGTTAGCTGCCTTCACAGATATTACAGACATAAATTTGTATGTGTGTATGTATGCATGAAAGTACGCTAAACGCGTTGTTGCAACCAAGTAGCCCGTCCGACGCTTATCATAAAGCGAGATCAAACAGGCGTACCGGAGTTACCGCTCTAATGAGCGCATAAATCAAGTGCGCATGCGCGTGGCACAACCGCCGTTTACCGCCCGTAGTTTGCCAGTTTTCTCAGTTTGCCTGTGGCGTGGATGCGCTCTACTCGAGTTATGCATAACAGCGAATAGTGAGCAGCTTTTATTTTTCTTTTTTTCATTTTTTTTTTTTGTTTTTTTTTTTTTTTTTTGTTTGTTGGTAGCCTAGCTGTACATTTTGCACGCCACAGTATTTCGCAAGTAAAAGAAAAGAGGAAAATATTGGCGTATAAAACACACAAACAACAAATCTCGTGTCGGCTAAGAAGGAAATAATGCCATAAGCAGCGATTGGCCATACGATTTGAATTATGTATTAGCCAAATTCTGGGTTTGGTTGTTGCCCAAAGAGTGCGCAGCGTACGTATGTATGTGTATGTGTGTGTGTGTATATATACGCTGCTACGAACTTTATCGCTTGCCATTTTGGTTGTTGATACTAAATAATTTCGATTCCTTCTGCTTTCGAATACATACATACAAACATACACACACACTTGCATGCACACAAACATTCATAAATGTCTCTTAAATGGAATGAAAAGAAATTAATAACCGAGCGGCCAAAAACCTGAAATTTTTCAAATACATTCAAAATTTATTTGACGGTTTAACTGGAATAAACCTTATTTTTTATTAGAAAGGTTGCTCACAAGGCAGAAAAAAATAAACAAAAACAAAACAAGATTTTTAAAAATGAAAACGGCGTCTGAAAAAAAATTTTAAAACTTTTTGAAACTGAAAATTGAAAAATTTTTGAAACTGAAAACGGACTGATTTCATATTGAAGAGCAAATTCCTTTAAATTTTTTTTCGCACTTAAAAATATAAAAAAATAGATTTTTAAAAATGAAAACGGTATATGAAACAAAAATAAAAATAAAAAAATTTGAAAAATTTTTCAAACTGAAAATTGAAAAATTTTTGAAACTGAGAGAGCAAATTCCTATTTTTCGCACTTTTAGGAACGAAATAATAAAAACAAAAATATAAAAAAAAAAATTTTTTTAATGAAAACGGATTTTGAAAAAATAAAATAAATAAAAAAAATGTCATAGAAAAATTTTTTAAACTGAAATCGAACTGAATTCATACTGGAGAGTAAATTCATAAAAATTATTTTTCGCGCTTTTAGAAATAGAACAGTGAATAGCAGATAAGGTGCAACTCTTGTCAATAAAGGCCAATCCCCTTCAACCTAACAGTTACAGCAATGGATGTAACTTGCAGATCCACGGGAAGTAAGTGCAGAATGACGTTGAGCGCAGCAGTGTTCTCTCAAGCACCAGTGATGCCCACACATGCAGTTCTCTACACTCTCTCTAGTGCAGTGGTGTTGTAGCCCTTCTGAAGAGCTACCCACCAAACTAGACAACCATATGTCGAAATTGGCAGAACCACTAAGTTGTACATTCAAAGTACGACACGTGGCTTGAGACCCCATTTTTTGCCGAACATAGATTTACAGGAGTAGAGGGATATATTGGCCTTCTTAACTCGATTTTCTATGTGCAGCTTCCAGTGGAGCTTGGGGTCAAGTATTACACCAAGATACCTGACTTCCGCTGAAAGAATAATACACTGGTTGTTAAGTTTTGGAAGCTTAAAAGGTGAAGGCTTGTATTTTCTGGTGAATAGCATCAACTCCGTTTTGTCAGAGTTGTCTCTGAGACCGCAACTGGCAGCCCATCTACTGAGTGAATGAATAGTAAAAAAAAACAAAGAAAAACTGCTTCAAATGTTAAGGGGCTATTTTTTTCGCCGGCTGTATGTACAAAAACAAAAACAAAAATATTTTTCCAATTAAAATACGTAGAAAATTCACCCAAAGCCTACAGCAGACATCTAATTCGTCCCTTTCATCCCTCTTCCTAGATTTTTAATCGACAGCCCGTTCAGCAAATCCAAGCACAAACCCTGCTATTCGACATTTCTCAAAACTTCCGATTAGTTGTTGACTAAAATTTCGATACAAATTAAATTTAAATTCCAAAAATTATTTCAATAAACATTTTTCTAACGAATATAATGCTGCTCCAAACTTTAGTCAATACTATTTAAAGGCGCCAAGCTAAAAAGCTATGCATATCGAACTAACTAACCGAAATAATTATTTTCATTTTAGCCGAAAAGTGGAAAAGATTTTAGCAAATCATTCGCAATGAGCATTTTTCAAGGTTTTTCTGAAGTTAAAGTATCCCAAATATCATAACCACACCCACCGATTCATTAACCCCAACATTACTGTTGATTTAGCCTTTTATATAAAGTAACTTGCAATTAAAATCACGTGCAAAACTATTAATGGCCATATTTCGTTTTGCATTTTCAACTTTAATTAGCGCATTTATGAAAAGTCATTAATTATAAAGTTAATGGTAGCAACGTTATGCGAATTTCATTACTATTTAATTCAGAAATAGTTGAAAGTCATTACTTCGCGTATTTTTTTTTATTACTTTGTGGAAAAAAATGCAAAATTAGTAAAAAAAAATAAACAAATAGAAGCAGCCTCTATTCTGAGTCAATTAACTCCCTCAAGTTAATGATCTTTCTCTTGAACTTTCTTGACCTTCATTTTCCAGTGCGAAAAGACTTCAAAGGTATGACCAATAACAGACCGTTAACCAGCTCTCTTCAGAGATGTGACCAATATCAGACCGGCTGATTGGCTCTCAGCTGATTGGTTGTCATAAGCGGGGTCATGACAGTGATTTGTTAACGGCGAAATTGAGATTGTGTTGGTGATATGAGAAAGAAATCAACGCAACGCAACAATGACTGATTAGACAAGTGTGCGAATATGTGTGAAATGAGCGGGCAGAATTCTGTTGCCGAGTCGTCCACGATGTACTGACAGCCGAAGTAACTCTCACATAGCGGATGGTCTCTAGCTGATAATCTATCATCCTCGCATACACATAACAAAATTTAAGGTACCCTACAAGACAGCTGACTATCATATAAGCACTCATATTATCATCATCACTATCTTCATCCAACTACACATTTTCGTTCTAGCCATGGGAAAGTTCTGATAGTTTCCCCTTGTCGGTGTGATATTCTATCTCTCTTTTACCAATAGCAATTTCTTATAACTGAAAAATATATCTACTATACTCTAAAGGCAAGGAAACTAATAATTTTTATTTATACAATGTAATAACTGCTGACAACTAAACTCCTCACTGTCGTCATCACAAACTTCTCAGCACTAATAATCATACGTCTCATTTTCGTTATCAAAAAGTTATCAGCACAAACTCCTCATTTTCGTAAAAAGTAATCAGACTGATGACAAAAACTCCTCATTTTCGTTATCATTACTAATTTAGAAATATATAATATAAAATTTGTTTTTTCTTTTTGTTTTCATTAGAAAGCTTTTACATACCAATTCGGTGTTTTATCCACGGAGATTCCTGTTGGTAAAGGAGAGATAGAATTCACACCGACAAGGGGAAAGAAATATAAATTGAAATATTTGATTTCCCCATTAAAAAATTTTGTATATGCTATTCTGATAATGCGCATGTATTAGAGACAAATAAAATACTGGTAAATGTGTTGGAATTTTTGTCGAAAGTGCTCAGCACTATCTTTTAGGGGCAAGAAGTGCCTAACTTTGAATGGAATTGAAATAGTTTTGTCATTACCTACTGAGGAACGACCGCTATTAGAATAAACTGTTGGTATGATTTGGCTTTCATGTCCCCAATGGGTTTCAAATTCGAACTCTCCGAGTTTTAGTTATCAAACTAATACGAGTTTTTATGCTTTGTTTAAAATACACCCCCATTTCCCTATAAACTTAAACTTCTTCATCATTTAAGGTGCACCCCAATGTATAAATATTTATATTGAATGCATTACTAGAATAAAAAAAATTCATATCTTCACTGAATTCGTTGCTAATTCATTCCATTGAAATTTTATTCGTGATGCAATACACTGTAAATATGTATGTAAGTACGTATCTAAGGAAATTTGCAACATATTTCTTATTGTTGTTGCTTTATTAATTGCACTTCACACGAAAAGGCACAATGGAAAATGTTACTAAAAAGAAGAAGAAGAAGCAGAGTAGGAAGAGGAGAACAACGCTGCCAAGCGATTCTCATGTCTACCTGCCCATTCTAGGTATTAAAAGTTTAATAAAATATGCAAAAGAAATTCACTGTTAAAGAGAAGGGGAAAATAATTGATAATTACAACTACAGTAAAATATTTAACTGTTCCATCGGCACATGACGCCATGGGGAGATAAAGAGAAAATGCACTAACGCAAGGCACCCCACAGCCATCCAAATACGAGCGGGTATGTGCCTGTGTATAGGCAATATGCGCTCAAGTGCATACACTTTTGAGTTGATAGGTGTAAGAAAAGCCATCACCGGCGAACGAACTGCAATACCGCTAGTACGAGAGTATGCACTTATCGTAGAGGAGGAAGTACTCACAGCGGTAGCAACGTGAATGAATTTGATATTTGAAATGATTGTTAAAAGATCAGCATTTGCCGTAAGACGGTATTTTCAGCTCAATGAAATTTTTGTTGTGGTTTGTAATTCGAACTTTTGGTGTGGTTAAATGCTTCCTCTTTTTGTGACTTTTTAATAACTGTGGCTTTGAATTTAATATCTCATACTTCACATGCGTTCGTGTGGTAGATGCACACACATCCGTACGTACAAATGTACTTGAGCTAATATGGAATTACATACATTTATTGAGAGGGAGAGAGAGAGAGAGAGCGGAAGTACCGATGGAATTGCTTGAATGCATACTTGGGGAAGTTAATCGATATTACAGCTGTACCTTATCTTAAGTATGCATTTTGGGAGAGTTCATTTTGCTTCACGGTTTATGCAGATCTGCACTGTAATTGCGGAATTGAGAACTTCAAATAATGAAAAGCTTCATTGAACTCAATTTACCATACAAGAAATTATTTATATTAAATTGTGCAATTAGTGTTGTGAAACTATTCGATGAAAAAGCGAAAGGTAATGCAATTAAAATATTAAAAAAAAATATGTATACCAAAAACAAAAAACAATATAACAAAAAATAAAAAATATAAGAAAACATAACAAAAAATAAAACAAATAAAAAAAAAATTAAAAATATAACAAAACATAAAATAAGTAAAAAATAAAAAATATAGCAAAAAAAATAAAACAAATAAAAAGATAAAAAATATAGCAAAAAATAAAACAAGTAAAAAAAAATATTAATATACAAAAAAAAAATTAAAAAAATAAAACAAAATATAGGAAAAAAAATAATAAAAAAATACATAACAAAAATTAAAACAAATAAAAAAAAATGGCGGATCAAATTGAAAATTCGTTTTGTAGCATACTTATATTTTATAATTTATTAATGTATTTATTTCTATATGGCAATACCTTCAAATTTTTAAGATTTAATTTAAAGTTTTCTTATATGGCAATGCCCTAAAATTGTAATGACTACTAGATGTCTTTTTTCTAACTCTAAATTTGAATTTTCTAATAGGATGGATTTTGCCTATAAAAAGCCTGCACGCTTTGGAAAGGACACATTCCGTTTGGTAATCGGCGGTGAGCAGAGCTGGGGTGCTTGCCAATGACTACCTTGTAGTGTGGACAGCGTTGGCTGGCCGCTGCAAAACAGGTGTTGTTCTTGCTCGTGCTGCTTAGCTTACTAAACGCATTTGTTTCCCGGAGTTTTTATTACAATTAAAAATACGAGAGATATATTTTACGAAAAAAGAAACACAACGTTATAAGTTTTAAATAATAAAAGAAATGCAACGTTACAGTTTTGAATAATCAATTTATTTTAAAACGTTTAAACCGTTAACTCAATTTAAAACTTAAATGCCTCAATTAAAATAAATGCCTGAATATATTATTATCGATAAGTTTTAATGATAGCCCACGAAATTTTATTTCACTACAACAGATTTTGTATTTTTTTTTCTCATTATTAGTTTGTTCTTTATATAGATATATATATTTTTTTTCCGTATTTTTATATATGATTTTTATTTATTGAATATATTTGTATTTATTTATTTAATTTTTTATTTGCATTTTCTTGTTATTTATTTACTCTTTTTATTTATTTTTGGTTTTTTGTCGGTCACTGTGTTTTAGTATTTTTTATTATTTATGTATTCTTTTTTATTTTTATATTTTTATTAGATTTCTTTCTGTTTTTCATTATTAATTTATTCTTTATATATAATATACATATATATATTTTAATTTTTTTTATTATTTTTTATTGTTTTTTTTTTTGTTGTTAACTTTTTTATCAATTATTTATCCTTTTGCATTTCTATATTTCTATTTATTTGTTTGTTTTTTATTTTCTGTTTCTGGTTTTGCATTTTCATTTTCATTATTAATTTATTCTTTATATACATATATGTATTTTTTTCTTGGATTTTTTTTTTAGTATATGCTTTTCTTGTTTATTTATTTATTTATATTTTTTTTGTTTATTTACTAAATTTTTTTTAGTTCTGTTTAGTATTTATTTATGTATATTTCTCATGCATATATTGTTTGTATTTGTTTTATTGTTTATTTATATTTGTTTTTTTGTTGTTAATTTTTTTTTCAGTTAGTTTTTTTTATTATTTATTTATTCTTTTTTAGTTAATTTTTTTAGTTTTTTTTTTTAATACTTCTTTATGAAATATTTTTATTATTTATTTATATTTGCTGTTTTTGTTTTTTGTTTATTGTATTTTTTGTATTTTCTGTTTAGGTATTCTTATTTTCATTATTTATGTATTTGCTCTTTTTATATATATTTTTTGTTGTATTTTTTTTTTACCCGTTCTATTTATATATTATAAATAAATTAAATTTTTTTTTCTTTTGAATTTTTATTTTTACTATTTGATTTTTGTTTTCATTTTTCTTTATTCGTTTTGTTTGGTTTTTTTCGTTTCGGTATTTTTATATATATATTTACCATTTTTATTTATATATTTTAATTATTTTTTTTTTTTTGTTTACGTTGTTAACTCCCCGATCACTCCTTGCCGGATGTTTTACCATATTCGCACTTTTCCACCTTTTATCAATCAATATTTGTAGAATTAGTTGCGTTCAACTCACCAACAATATTAGATGCACACGAAGTAACAACATAATAGAATATGAAAATTGTATCGATTTTGTACAGAAACGCACTATTGTCATAACGAATAACATACTCAGCTACACACCTTTCCTTTTAAACCCCTTTCCTTTTGAAAATTTCAAAGCCCACATTCTTCCCCTCATCACATTTACTACTACCATAGCAAAGTCATCTTGTTTCAAAACGTGTTGTGCTCTGGCGTCAGACCCTCCCTCATGGATAGCTGAGTTAGTTGCTGCAGTGATATGAAACTGAAAGTCACGAATTCGGCTTAAAAGCCTCAATATTTTTTGCACCGCTAAATTACTTAGAATACTCTTGCGAATTTCCCTACCCAAAGGCATTTCAGTGTAGTTATTTGAAAATTCTTCGCGTAAAAACTATGAACACCCACTTTTATGGCATTAGCCAATGGCAGCCGGCAGGCATTTGAGAAGCTCGGGAAAATCTGTTAATTTACGCGTATTTCTCTTTTAGTTTTTCTTTCCTACTTGAATTTCTTGGCTTCAGAAATGTAAGTTTGCGTGTGCCTACATACATACATACTTGCATACATACATGTATACATACATGCATGCCATTGTTTGTGTTGCTTTAACATTAATGTTCAGTTGCCCGCTATGAATCGGCGGTCAATTGCGGTCAATTCGTGGCTGTTGTTGGCATTGTTGTTTTCGGCGTGCTTGCTTTGGCGTTGCCATTGTCGCTGCCTTACTGTCATTGCCGCATTGTGCGAACCGGTTGCACAAACGCTTCACACACATACACACATACGCTCCAATCCTAACACACTTGCGGAATTATGTAAATGTGCGCCTATTCAGTGCACAAAAAAAGAAAAGCGCACGACGTCTTGAACAAAATCACATTTCATAGACGAATTTAGGTGTGACTGCATGCAAAGTGGTGCAAATCGGGTGGGTAATTGATTATCTCGCACTTGATGTCTCGAGTAACCTCAAGAGTTGACGATTATTTCGGAAGTCGAAGGTTCTTAGCTCAAATTATTTCGAATGGATTATAAGTGTGTGTGTGTGTTGTGTGTGGGTGTGTTAGGCTAAGCTTCTCTGAACATTCCTTTCGCAAGCTTTGATGTTGTCCTGCAAGTGAAGGAACTTAGCCTACAGTTTCATCGCAAAGAATATTCATGAAAAGTTGTCGAGAGTCGCTCACGTTGAAAAAAATCGGAGGAGGTATTCTATTTAAATTTGTATCCCATTATAGAAAATAAATTCAGTAATATTCTATAACTCATTTTCATAACTGCAAAGGAAATATCTGACGGGAACTGAATTTATGTTCGTATAAAATTCAATAAGGCCTTGAATATCATTGTAAGGGCCCAGTCAGAGTTAGTTACTGTTTAACCCTATACGCATAACCTTCGTCGAACAGAACAGAAGATAGAAATATCGTTGTGATCTCAAAAGAGAGCGTTTTATAAAAACACAGATTATAAAAAAATATACTAACAAAAAATTAAATTTATTGTGTGTTTTACTTAAGATATACTTGGTTAATAAAACTTTGTGTTAAAACTTTCAGAAATATATATTATATTTTCTACCGATTTTATATATCGCGAATAATAGCTCGTCGAAATGACGAATGGTTATGTTTAAAAGAGCAGCTTAGAAGGTTATGTGTATAGGGTTAAGGCGGTAGTTACTACAAAATTAACATCTTTAAAAGTTGAGAACTTTGGACTGCACCAATAAAGATAAAAAAGGGCGGCCAAACTGCTTCGCATCCATTTGGGAATACCCAAATGTCGTGGAATATAAGGAAAGCTTATCGCCACCAATACAAATTATTATTATTTTTTTTTTTTTGATTATTTAAACTATTCACATCTTCATATGTAAGAAAGTTTTAGTTTCATATAGTTTCATATTAGAATTTCACTTCCACGAGTACCAAATCGAATGTCGGAACGCTTTCGCTAGCATCAGTATTTTCCGTATTTATATGCCGTTATGACCTTACAAGAACCATTTTTTTGTATGAGCTTAGTAATCCGACAAACTATAGGGTGATCAATTAAGAGGAGTTTTTTTCATTTGCGTTTTTTTTACAGATCGCGCGCGAGTTGTGGCAAACTTTCATCGTGGATTTGTTGAACAGCGTTTGGCATTTCATCATGGAAAGACTCACACCGCAACAACGTCTACAAATTGTTCAACTGTATTATGAAAATCAGCGTTCTGTGACAAGCCACTTGCCATACAGCTCGTGAAACAATGACTTTATTGAGAAGTCATTTCGGAGAGCAGCTGATTTCACGTTTAGGACCTGTGAGTTGGCCACCAAGATCTTGTGATATCACACCTTTGGACTTTTTTCTTTGGGGATTCGTGAAGTCCAAGGTCTATGCTGATAAACCAGCTACGATTGAAGCTCTGGAAGCCAACATTACGCGTGTTATTCACGACTTACCAGTCGAAATGCTCGAACGAGTGATTGAAAATTGGACCTTCAGAATGGACCACCTTAAGCGTAGTTGCGGCCAACATTTGAATGAAGTCATATTCAAAAAGTAAATGTCAAAGAATGTCCTTTCAAATGATAAATAAAGGTTTTGAACATAATTTACATTTTTGTTTTTTTTTTAACTATTGAGAAAAGCACCTCATGATTGATCACCCTATAGAAGAGTTTACGATAAAAAAGCATAAAATATTGGGTTGGGGAATAAGTTCGTAGCGTTTGCATAATTTTTTCATTGTACAACGATTGGTTTGCTGTTTGGCAAAGCGTAAGTATTCATTCGATAGAATTCTTTCTGATGTATAAAACTTTGTTAATTGTATTTCTGAGTTATTTAATTTCTTATCACTTTTGAGCCCTAGAAATGGAATACCCAGGAAGCAAAAATCAACGTTTTCGACACCTGCTCTTCTTTGCTTTTATTGAGGTCAAGAAGCTGCTGAAGCAGCCCGGGACATTTACGACTTGTCTGGAGAAGGTGTCGTAGGTGAGTCTATAGCACGGAAATGTCTATCAAAGTTGAAAAATGGCGACTTTGACGACGAGGATACGACCCGCAGCGAAAGACCTTCTGAATTCAATGAACAACGTCTCAAATCCTTTTCGAAGTCAACTTTCGTTCGGTCTCCAAACCAATCGTGAATTGGCGGAAAAAATGAACTGCGATCATGAAACAATTCTCAAGTACTTTCATGCAATGGGATTTACCGAAAAATTGGAGCCTGGCTGCCTCACGAGCTCAAAGAAAAAACAAACAAAGTCGCTGTCAAATTTCTTCACGGCACCTCACCCTACATAGAGCAACGCGCTATCATAAACAGCACTTTTTGTGCCGAATCGTCACGTGAGAAGAGAAATGGTGCCTATACATCAAAATGAAGCAAAGAAAAGAGCGGTTGACTTCAGGAGATACGTCAAAGCCGAGACTCAAGCCGGATTTTCATCCAAAGAAGATCATGAAATGTGTTTGGTGGGGCTGGGAGGGAATCGGTCCCGTGGGATGTGCGCGAAAATAATGCCTCGGTCTAAAAGACACTCTACATTGCCCAGCTACACCGCGTGAATGAGGCTATACGACTGAAAAGACCTGATCGACATGGTCAAACCATACTTCTTCACTACAGCACCAGGCTCCATGTTGTACAAGTCGTCAAAGGCGCACTCCAGGAGCCCAAATGGGAGATAATTTATCATCTACCGTATTCTCCGGACCTTGCACCGGCCGATTACCATCTTTTCCACTCCCTGTCAAACCATATGAAGGACGTTACCTTCAATAACAAAGAGGTCCTTAAAAGCAGGCTAAACAAATTCCTTTACACCAGACCAGGCGATTTTTGGCGGAACAGCATCAACCAATTGGTCGAGAGATTGAAGGAGGTTATAAGCAGCCTCGCAAAGTACAATATCATCGTCCAGAACCTAAAGATCGACCATAAAATAGTTTTAAACCGTTTGCACAAAGCTGGATTCAAAAAGACGCTCGATGTCGGTTTGTCACACTAATTAATGTCAAAACACATGACGGATCGAATATCCATCTGCGAAGTCTTGGCCAAATCAACCCATTTCTTAAATGGATGGTGGATAGATGGTGACTGGGGATGAGAAATTGGTCAGCTTACATTACATAAGATTTGTGGGGGGGTTGGATGCATTTCAGTAGAAAGAATAGAGAGATAGGAAAGATAAAATGTGGGTGATAAGACGAAAAAATTAGTTTGAGGTCACTCTTCCACAAATCTCTTGGATTCATTGATGAATCTTAAGAGATCCACAGGAGGAAGAGTATGAACTTTATCCGTACTCAGTACAACGCAACCCAATGTCCTAAATCTGTCGGAAATATTTACTGAAGAAAACCCAGGTTTGTCCATTCCTCGTCCTTCTTTAGAATTAGGCATTCCACAAATGTCATTACATCGTCCGTATTTTGCATAAACATTTGGGTCTTAAGGCTTATAAAGTCCAGTTAACACAAGAACTCAAGCCGGCCGATCATCAACAACGTCGTGCCTTTGCTGATTGGGTCGTTGAAATGCATGAAAATGATCCGGAATTCCATCGAAAAATCATCTTGAGTGATGAGGCCCATTTCTACCTCGGTGGCTTCGTCAACAAGCAAAATTGTCGGATCTGGAGAAAATCCAAGAGTTACTGTTGACAAGCGTCTCTGTCCTCAACGTGTGACCGTTTTGTGCGGTGCGGTTGGTCAGGCGGAGTGATTGGACCTTAGTTTTTCGAAAATGAAGCTGGAGCAACAGTTACGGTGAATGGATTGCGCTATCGAGAGATGATTAAAAATTTTTTCTGGCCGGAATTGGATGGTATTGATCTGGACAACATTTATTTTCAACAAGACGGCGCTACGTGCCACACAAGAAACGAAACTATTGATATTTTACGGGAATACCATCTCTTATTGGAAAACCCTTTACAACAAAACGGTGCGCATTTGACCCAAATCTGATAATCCGAAACATCTCAAATAATGAGTGGTTAAATTTCAAGGGCCGATGCTGAATGTGAACCAAACCTAAACGTCAAGTTTTTTCTGCATTTCATTTGACACTTTTCAATTTCAGACTAACTCAATTTTAACCATGGAAAGATATACAATCGAGCAACGCGTTAAAGTTATTCAGGCTTATTATGGCCTGAGGCGTTCAAATCAAAATGCATATCCCGCACTTCGTGATTTTTTCAGTCAATTTAATCGTCCAAATGTGCGTACAATTTCACCTCAGTGAATTCGTCAATAAGCAAAATTTCCGCATTTGGGCGAATGATAATCCAAGAGTGATTGCCTGATTGCCGAAAAACCAATGCACCCACAAAGAGTGACTGTTTGGTGCGGTTTATGGGCCAGCGGCATTATTGAGCCGTATTTTTTTCAAAATGAGGCCGGTCAGGCAGTTACTGTGAATCGTGTTCGCTATCGTGAGATGATAACGAACTTTTTATGGGCCAAATTGGAAGATATGGATGTGGACGATATGTGGTTTCAACAGGACGGTGCCACTTGCCACACAGCTAACGAAACAATGGCTTTTTTGCGCGAAAAATTTGATGGCCGAATAATCTCACGTCGCGGCGATGCCAAGTGGCCACTAAGATCATGTCATTTGACACCGTTGGGCTTCTTTCTTTGGGGTTATGTGAAAGAAAAGATGTACGTCGATAAGCCAGCAACAATTCAAGAGCTAACGGATGAGATAATTCGGCACATTAACGGCATAGAACCGCAATTATGCCTCAGCGTCATCGAAAATTTGGACCATCGGATGGAGGTGTGCCGCCGAGAACGCGGCGGCTATTTGGCCGATATTTTGTTCCACACGTAATTGAGCCATACAAATATTATATTATCATAATAAGGAGAAATGAGAACAATTTCCTAAAAATATCTTATTCGATTCAAAATCAACGTCGGCCCTTGAAACTTAACCACCCTTTATAATGGATTTCTCTTGCCTCAACCTAAATTTAATTAGGCACATCCCACTCGACACATTTACGCCATAGGTTGGAAAATGTCAAAACGCGTGTGTTTTTGATATTTAAACATTTCTTTCGATCACTTACTCGAGTAAACAGCAGCACCTTGCGCAGCCACAACTGCATTGGCCATAGCCAACAGTGACAAAATTCCGATCAATGATATGTGAAAAATTGCCGAAAAATTGTGTTTTTTCATTTCACAAGTCGACGTATTTCGTTTACGCTTTTCAATATCAAATTGACTGCCATCGTACACTCGATTTTTAACAGTGTTGTTGTTGTAGTAGCTGCTGCTGCTGTTGCGATTGCAGCAGCTGTCATCGAACGCAACCCGTCGAGTAACCATTTCGCTATTTACTTTGCTTATATACATATTTTGTTGTTGTTGTAGCACAGCTTTTTATTTCTATTTTTTTTTTACTTATTTTTTATTGCTTCCTTTGTTTATTCTTCTTTCTGATTTTTTATGTGTCGACTATTTTTTGCACACACACACCTACGTTTCTTTTTTTTTCGTGTCGCCAATTAATTAAAATTGCAAATTTTTAATTTTTTCACGTTAATAAAAAATAACGAAACCAAAACAGACTTGCAATGTTGCTTTGAAGACTTTGGGTTTTCGGAATTTCGCTTTGACAATTTTTTAATTTATGTACAATCAAAAATGCAAAACTCGTCGAAGTTGTTGTTCTCGTTATTACTGTTAATTCACAACGCAGCTTTTCGTTAATTACAGTTTTTTTGGTTTTTTGTTTTTTTTTTTGCTAATAAAATATCGATATGCAAAAGGTTGCAGCTTTCGCACACAATTAACACAAACAAACTAACACAAACAGCTTAAAAACTGCGGTCAAATAAAAATTCACACAAAAATCTCACAATAAATTTGCAGAAATTAACTTTAACGCCCAACAATTTTTACAGGCAATCCCCCGAGTAATAAACAATTAACGATTATTTTTTTTTTAACATATCATTTTCATAATTTCGCACTTTAAACAGTTAACTGCGCGCACTGTAATTTTCTCAATTTGTCGTAATAATGCAAATATGTTTGGAAATTCAATTCGTTTTAATTGGCGTTCAGCATTTGTAAGCCGGAATCGCTGTTTGGACGATTCGTCGTCGTTGCTTCGTTCGCCGTCAACGTGTTCGCCTCCGCTTGATGTTCACTCACGCCGAGTATCAGATTCCAACTGAGTTGAGCTCACCTTTTCGACGATCACAAATGTTGCCAGTTTTTCGTGGCGGCAAACAACAACTAATTGACAATAACAAAAAAAAAACATTAAGCAACACACAAGCAAAAATTGCAAAGGTAAATATAATACTAAGATAAAACGATTAGGTATATGTGTGTACAAACATACATACATACATGCATACATAGGCATACCACACTTCACTCGTGCGCATACTCGTCCCAAGCCAGGGTACGAATACAGATCTTGTCTTTAACAACAACATTATTACGATCACGTTTCACACGAGTAAGTCTTGTTTAGCCGACCAGGCGAATCATAATGATAGTGGGGTTCATCTCAATCGTAGGCACTCACTCACTCAGCGTCATCACCATTATTGGGATGATCATCAACTGTGCGCTGGCAATAACATGTGGAGTGTATGATTACTAAAAAGAGCGTACATACGTTGCCCACAACGTGAATACTACTAATCGCATGGCAATGCTACGATGAGAATGGTGGGAGAGCGAGAGCGCGCTCTTTTACTTTGCTGGCATTCGTAAGGGTATTATTATTAATAAGAGCGCGAAATCACAAATATTTAATTTAAATACTCGTACTTGCACCTTGCGTTGTGTTTATATCAGCGTTGTGTTTCTATGGGCAATTAAAAGATGATTAAATAAATATATTTTTAATATTTCCCGGAATCAGGTTGATTGCTAAATGCAAAATATTCCCAGAAGATATCGCAAATCAAAGAGTTTACAGCAAAGTTTGTGCACGTGCGGTGTTTGCTCGAGTGATGCTCTTTTATCTACTTTGCATTTGTTTTTGTTTTTGTTCTTTTTGTATTTGGATGTCATTAGAACTGAGTGATGAGCAAATTTGTAGAAGATAGTTTTGCGAATAAACTTTTATATGAAATATAATATATTAATGCTTCACATTACTAGCACCATGCCTCGGTTGTTTTTCAAGTATCCTTATTAGGTTAGGTTAGGTTGGTATGGTTGCCCAGGGAATGGGCACACTTGGACGAAGAAAGATTCGCCCTTTGTGATACCATTATGAAGGGGGTGTGGTGAGAAAATTCGATTATTAGAAATGCGACGTAGGTGAGAAGAGCAAAGATGTCGAGACCCATTGCCCAGGCGGCACCCTCGCGGAGGCTTCAGTAAGAGGACTTTTTCCACCCTATTTTTTACTCAATTAGTTATTTTTTACTTAATTATGTAGTTAAAATGCAATATTTATCCACAAGGTACCTATTTTCATGGCCACGCAAAATTACACTTCATGAAAATAAGCGAATCTGAGTAACAGGTCTTTTAAACTCACAGGGAAGCAGGGAAGTCATTTATAAAAAAAATCAAAATTTCAGTAACATCTCTTAATTGTTCCAGTGGCACAAGGAAATCGATAGAGGCAGCGTACCTATTATAATGACCGTATGTGTATGTTTGCCATATTCTTATAAGTAACTAATAGATTATTTTGCTGCTTTCAATTAAAACAAACAACAATTAGTAATGAATTCATTTAATTATTGCGCCAAGCGTCTTGTTTTTCTTTATCTATTTTTCTCTTTTTGTGTGCATACCAAAAACAAGAAAACAGAAAACTGGCAACCAACGCTTAGCGAACGAAAACAAGTACAGTGGATACGTTGCCCACCACTCCCCACCTTACCAAACATCAGTCGGCAGTCCAACCAAGTGACACTTAATTTGGGCGACCAACGCGTTTGTCACACTTACTGACGGCGGTGGGCTAAAACGCTTGAAAAAATGCGCATATTTTAGCTACTCAAAGTAAATATGAATCGCGCACGCGCAACCCCGCACGGCATTAATGAGAAGAAAAAAATTTAAATGTGGGTTGGCGCGTCTACTGCTGCTCGGCTGCGGTGTTTTGCGCTTATTTACAAAAGCGATTTATTGCACACCTACTTGCATACACTTTTCGCTGCATATCATAACATTTTTTTTGAGCAATTTTCTTAAGCAAAAGATGATTATGATTCCCCTTTTATAGTAAAAAACAAAAAATCAAAATTAAATCAAACATCGCGTGTGCTTTTATTAATAATCTAAAGTAGCGCCTAATTTGTATGCCTGACAAAATACTAGGTGGTTCAATAAGTTTCGCGGTTCGATGAGAGAGAGCGTTGCCACTAAATTTTTATATGAACGTATGGAAGTTTCATTTCAATCTGTCAATTCATTCTTTGTTTACGAGTCATTGAGCGTCGACATGTCACAGTATTTTCTACTATGGAAAAAATCAAATATCGAGCAGTGATTGAATTTTTATTTTTTGATGGTTTAAAAGCAAAGGAAACTTATGGACGAATATTGGAAGTGTATAAGCACTTTTCGCCATCATTTTTTTTCCCTTGTTCACTCCTCTCGCTAGCATAGGGCCTCGACAAGACTCTGTCAGTCTTACGTTGATTTCGTTAATTTGTTTTGATTTCTGACAAGGTAGGTGATTAGCCTGATGCTACTAGTCCGAAGTGATGGGAATGCCCACCTCTCGTTGCTTAGGGACAACGCCTTCTTGCTGCTTGGAGCACCATCTGTGTCTCACATTTTTCTGCTAGAAGGATCGCACAGATGGTTGAGGACTTCGCTAAATTTCGTATGACTGCGCTATTACCGCGGTCGAACGCTTCTTCTTGCTGGCGCCACTGATGCTGTGTGTTTTTCTTTGAGTTTGCTTGTTTTACCAGCCACAATGCAAGTAATGTGCTGACTTTTGTGCAGGAGTAAGGATGGAAAGGATAAGTTTTTGGGGTTAAGAAATGAGCTATTTTTTTTTTAGTTTTGTTAGAAGTCCTAGGTACCTTATTGGGCAGTGTTAGCAATATTTTGACTGAAGTATTGGGAAAGCGGTGTTCCGCATTCGCTAACACTGGAACAAAAACACATTCGAATGCGATTTTCTCAGCAACATTTAGAGCCTTTTCATAAAGATAAAGGGGATTTTGCGTGTCAGTTCATTACAATAGATGAGGCTGTGGTCCATCACCATGGTTTTAAGTCGAAACAAGAGGCTGTGGAGTGGAGGAAACCTGGTTCTTCGGCTCCCAAACGAGTTCGTGTCCATAAATCGGCCAAAACGGTGATAGCATCAGTTTTTTGCGAAGCGAAAGGAATTTTGTTTGTGGACTACTTGCAAACTGCTAAAACAAAAAAATTATATATGTTAATATAACCTTTTATATCAGCTGAAGGAAAACATTCGTGAAAAAAACGCAGTTTTCAAAAGAAAAAAAAGAAACTATTTTCCAACAGGACAGTGCAACTCGTCCCAATGGCATTTCGGCAACGGCTAAAATCCATGAATTAAAGTTTGAATTGTTGGAGCATCCACCGAATTCACCAGATTTTGTCCCGAGCGACTTCCATCTGTTTCCAGACCTAAAAAAATGCATGCGTGGAAGGAGTTTTTCATCAACGGATGAGGTCATATCAGCTAAGCAGACCTTGAAAATTCTCACTTCAGGGATGTAAATCATAAATTGGAATTTCGTTGGAACAAGTGAATTGATATTTAGGGAGACTTTAGGCAGCCGCCGTAGCCGAATGGGTTGGTGCGTGACGCCCATTCGGAATTCACAGGGAGAACGTAGGTTCGAATCTCGGTAAAAGACCAAAATGAAGAAAAAGTTTTTTATATCTGCTGTTCGAAGTTGACTTAAAAGTGTAGATTCTTCCATTTCTAGAATAAAAGTAAGACGCACGCCAGAAATAGGAGGAGGAGCTCGCCCAAACACCCAATAAAAGTGGAAGCGCCAATTATTTATTTATATTTTTGAAGTGAAACCTCTTAGGAGTCGATGGACGAGCAAGAAAAAAAGCTATACCTTATATATGTTTAGTGATGGACTAGTATAACTTATATAAATATGTATATAACTATGTATGTATGTGTGTATAAGTGCATACTAAGTGTACAAGGGAGTGAGAAAGAAGCACATCCTTAAGCTTAGGGAGATTATTTGGATATTACACGTAACCTGTATGTTAGTGTTATTGAGAATATGCAAATTTGTATTTAATGATGTATGTATGTATGTATGTATGTATGTATGTATGCATGTTCTTGAGGATATTATATGATGGGAAATTGGGGAATTCAATTGAGTGGTGCGATTTCGAAAACTTCCAATAGATAGTTGCTAGTTGTTGATATGTGTTTATTAGGGCGGGTCGATTTAAAAATCGCTCATTGCTCTGTGAAAATCGTATTCTAGGGATCAAAATAAGAAACTTTGCCGAAGGAACCATACCTCTAAAACGAATTCTGATGTCCCCCAATTTGGGTCGAACGAAGAATCCCACTTTGACCCATTTAGAGTGCTCCACTAACTTTGGACGGTAGATCCACCCATGCCAGTGGCACACCCCCTGGAACTCCCCTGGGGGTTCCCCATACAATCATTTCAAAATATCACCATTTTTGGCCTTTACATGAGAAAAGAAACTAAAAAGTTCGACCCAAATTGGGGGACATCAGAATTCGTTTTAGAGGTACGGTTCCTTCAGCAAAGTTTCTTAATTTGATCCCTAGAATACGATTTTCACAGAGCAATGAGCGATTTTTAAATCGACCCGCCCTAACATATATACTTACCTACACATGAGTTATCTTTAAGGCTAGAGTACAAAGAGTACAACAACAATTGTTCATTGTCATAATTTAAGCTTCAATACGCTCAGCTGCTGTTTTTTGTTTTTTTGTAAATTTTGTCTATTTGTATTCTCTGCAAATATTGGGAATTTATTTAGATATATATTTTTTCTCTCTCAATCTCTCTCTCATTTTCTCTCAGGTCTTTCCCTCTTTCTTTGTCTGCCTTGAAAGTTTCACTTCTGTTATTTGTACTACGCTACTCGCACTTTTTTTTTATTAAACTGCAAACCTAAAATTTGTCTAAAAATTTCCATTAAAAAATTTGAAATTTTGATTAATTTTAACAAAAAAAAATTTAATGTTAAAAAACTAATAAAAGTTTAAAACTTCAATTTATATGGTTTTAACAGTCAAATAAATTATATTTCTTAAAAAAAATTTTTTAAATAAGTGAGAAGCCAATAAATTGTCCAAACGTATCCGTAAGTCCCAGAACTATAATTATGAGACACACTGTACACATGTAAATGGAAGTGGTCCCCAGTTGACTCCAAAAGTAAGCATCATTGCATTTTCAAAAAATTATGTAATTAAAAGTTTGTGGTACTTTTAACGCAATTATGCCAAAGTGACTTAACATCATGAAGGACACCCACGGCATACAAATTTGTGGTCGAAAGTGAAGATATAAAAATGTGATTATACTCCAAATAATCAAGAATATGAGTAAAAATAAATTAAAATTTTCGAAAAATATGTGAAAAAATAGATTAACAAAATTTGTCAAAAAGTATGTGAAAAAAAATAAATAAACAAAAATTGTCGAAAAATATGTGAAAAAAGACGTATTTTTATCGCTTACAAGTCAATGATGAATGACTTCAAAATCCGCCAATAAGATGCTTATGTACGTATATGTCAATATGTGCTTATGCGCATAAATAATTCACACACACACACGTGTACTATACATTTTTCCAACCAAATCCAACTCAATACTTTCTTTCGACATTTTCGAAGTTATTTATATGCAAAGGTTAAATTGAAAAAAGTCAAAATGCCAAGAAGTAACTTATATGCGGGATTATCCGTTGTTGTTATTGTTTTTTCCTTATTTTTTGTTTATGTTTTTGTTTTGATTTTGTAAGATTTATTTAACCTATAAACGAATGTCAAGCAAAAACATGGCCCAGCCATGTCAATGCAACAGGAAGCATAGCCCGAAGCGGAGGGAATGAAAGAAACGATCTCACTACACACAACAACAAAACAAAAACCCGCTATTGAGCACCGAACACAGCCATTAACACACACACACACACATGCGCGAAAAATGGCAACTGTTGCTTTTGTTTAGCAATAAAATTACATTCACAATCCGCCTCATTCGCGAAATCTGCTGCTTAAAAAATGCGCCTAGCAACAAGGAAAGCGAATTGCAGCGCATGTGGTTGCATGCAACATCAGAAATTGAAAATGCGAAAATACAAAAATAAGACTCGTAAACAAATTACCAAATACCAGCACCAAAAATAAATACAGCCAACGGCCACCACCACCACCACGTATTTTTTGTGGTTGATGAAGCTGACAGCTGAGCTGCTTGTGAGCGTAAATTCACGTTAAAATTGCAACACATTCATCCACTGCACGTACACACAAGTAAACACAGCGTCAACAGCAGCAGTCGGATCGTTACAACTGTGAATGCAGCGACCAGTCAGTCACCAACCAGTCAACCGGACAACCGGCCGGGCAGACGTGAAGCAGTCAAACGAGGCAGCCAGTCGCCAGCCACCAGTCAAAAGCCAGCTAAGTAGTTTGATTGTGGGACTCGACGGGCCACAGCCCCAGTTAATCAAGTTTTCCAATAGAAACGATCAATTTTACAGTGTTTAATTTCGGTATTTGCTCAACGAAAATTGTATGCGAGTGTAAAAGTGCGCTGTTAGTGTACCCAACTGCCGATAGACAGGCACAATAAATTTCTTACATTGCCTCGTCGGGAGAGTTCGGTTTGCTAAGTAAATCTGCACTCATGATGCAACGTGAGAATCACGAGCGACCAATCAGAGAGCGGCCAAAGAAGGGAGTGCTATAAAGGGATTAATATTAGATGTCATAGCAGCTCATGCGGAGGCCTCGGTACTGGTTGCTTGATGAAAGGCTGTCTGTGATTCGTAAGAATAATTAATGCAAAAGAAAAGGCAAAATATTGCGCTCAGGAATCTAGGAAAGCAACTTGATCTCTAACTCAGTTTATATAAAGGGTGTCTTTTTTAGAGGTTAGGTTTTCAAGATGAAATAAAGCGTATATAATTTAATGTTATGGCCAAGAATTTAGCTTTATTATAAAGATAAGGGTTTGCCATTATGTTTTAAAAATGATTTCGGGCAAGTGGCCGCCGCGGCTGGCAACATCGTCCAATTCAGGCACGAAAAAGTCATTAATCATGGCTCTATAGCGCTCTCCATTGACTGTAACATTATGGCCGGCTTCATTTTTAAAGAAATATGGACCAATGATTCCCTCTGCCCATAGAGCACACCAAACAGTGACTTTTTGAGGATGTAACGGCGTCTCAGCAATGGCTTGTGGATTATGTTCACTCCAAATGCGACAATTTTGCTTATTGACATACCCATTCTACCAAAAGTGAGCTTCATCGCTGAACAAAATTTTCTTCGATGCGTCGCGCGCACCGAACCATTTTTTTCGTAATAAATTTGCACAATTTGCAAACGTTGTTCGTAAGTCTATTCATTATGAAATGGCAAACCAAACTGAGCATAAATCAAGTGACAGCTGTCAAAAAGACCATCTACGAAAAAAGTAGTGCCAACTTGAAAACCTAACCTCTAAAAAAACACCCTTTATTTTAGCGAAATATAAAAATATGGTGAATACTCATACAAAGTGGTGTAAAATAATCATCCAATTTTAGTTTTGAATAAGTTTTTTTATTCAATAAAAGAAAATTATTTTCACGCAAGAGGTGGTAGTTGTAAGGAAAAACATTGATCAATACAAATAACCCAATATAAGTGCTGATATTTTTCCAACTACCACCATCACAATCAAAACAAAAAACCAGCCTGTGCCCCCAGCGAGGTATTCCATCTCCGTAGGCAAATATAAGAGAAATATAAATATGCATAAATTTAAGTTTATAATGGGTGGAGACCATAACACGAAAAATATCATCTGGGGGTCCCGCTTAACTACGACAAAAGGGCGGAAACTACATAAAGCAGCACAAGAAACGGGCTGTGAGTTTCTTTCAACAACTAAACCAACTTAATGGCCAACAGATGTCAACAAAAGATCTTGATCGACTTTTTCATAATATACATAGTTAAAAAAATATCACACAACTATGTTCAAATCAGTGAGGAATCTGATCTCAACTCAGATCATTCCCCAATATATCTAACAATCAACGAGACAATTGCCGAAAAGGCCAACCAGCAACTTTTTACAATAAACACACAAATTAGAAATTCTTTAAAAAAGCCCTCCAAGGCAATGCACGCAATAACTCCTCGATCACAACAGAGTAAAAATAGAAGTAGAGGTTTTCAAGTTTATACAAGAAATCCAACAAGCAGCGTGGAGTAGCGCTCTTTTTTTTTAAAAAAGAAAGTAATCGGATCTAACTATCCCAAAGGAATAAAGCAACTCATAACAAGGAAAAGACAACTTCGCCGAAAATGGCTGATAAAAAAATGACAACTCTCTTTGGAAATGCACAAAATATTTAGAAAGGCCAAACTGTCACGTCCCGCCAGTGAAAAATGCAAATGATACCTGGGCGAGAAGTGATAAGGATAAAGCTATAACATTTGCAAATCATCGATTCTCTCAATGCCCCTTGACTCCATGCCATCAAGAGACGTACTTAAAAAGAGATACAATGTATTGCTAGCAGAGGCTCAGTTGTGGGAAGACTCAGAAAATGAGCTCGGCAAACACTGTTCTCTCATTTTTACGGATGGCTCCAGGACCGAGCATGGCTCCAGCTCTGGGGTCTACGTGGAATCCAGCGGGACAAAACTGCACTTTGCTCTTGGAATGCATGCATCTGTGTTTCAAGCGGAGGTGTATGCAGTTAAGGAAGCGATGAACTTTGTTGTGGAAAAGCGATGGAGAGGCAGATCTATATGTGTCTGCAGCGACAGCCAAGCTGCGCTTATGGCCTTAGACAGCCCCCCAACCACATCAGGGGTAGTCAAGTCCTGTGAATCCAGACTGAACTATGTCGGTAGACATAATAGCCTAATGCTAGGATGGGCTATGAGGCCAACTTCTTTGGCCCAGAACCCGTTTTGCCACTCCTTTCTGAGGCCATCAAAGCCACGGTTAGCAAATGGGTTACTACAACCCACAAGCGAGCTTGGCAGGCTCAGAGAGGCTGCAGAATAAACTCATGTTACCTGTCATTTCCCCATTGACTGTCGCAAACCCTTCTGTCATTAAGCAGAGGGGAGTGCAGATGGCTGGTTGGACTGATGACGGATCACTTTCTGTGGGCAAAGCACATGGAAAAGGTGGGCATCTCAGACAGTGTACTCTGCCCAGCTTGTGAAGAGGAGAATGAGACGGCGGACCACTTCCTGTGCGTCTGTCCCGTCTTCGCTCGAATCAGGTTTGAGGTCTTTGGCACTGATGTGTTAAGAAGCGACCCCTTTGGCTCCTTGGCACCACAAAATCTACTCAGATTTCATCGGAGGTCGAGTAGATTTAAAGAAAATTAAAAGGGACCCCAAGTGTAGTACAATGGACTTAATTAATGTCTGAGTGCTGCAGTTGCTAGTTGTCTTGACAAAAAAAAAAAAATCTCTCTAAAACCTTTCAACCGCACGAGAACCAAAGCGATGACTTATATTCCTCCTTAGATCAAGAAACCATTTCAATTCCCCATACCTATAACTATAAACGAACTAAAAAAAGAAATTAAGCAACTAAAAGACAAAAAGGCTCCTGGATTTGATTTAATCACTGTTCAAGTATTAAAACAACTACCCAACAAAAGCCTAGTAAGGTTAGCCAATCTATTCAATTCGCCGATCCGACCCCAGTATACTCCAAGCCTGTGGAAAGTTGCGGAGATGATTCTGATTGCCAAACCAGGAAAGGATCCACATATATTTTCTTCATACCGGGCAATCTCCTTATTGCCACAAATCTTAAAACTCCTAGAAAAACTCATTCTAAATCGCTTACTTCAATCATTGAATCTGATACCTTCACACCAGTTTGGATTCCCTCCACCACAGACCAGGTGCACAGAATTACAGCTGAAAAAGAAAAATCGTTCGAAGAGAAAAACATATGCTCAGCAGTCTTCCTAAACGTCGCGAAAGCATTCGACAAGTTGGCATGAAGGCCTTATCAACATATTGAACTTATGCCTTCCACTTCAATACAGTGCATTTATGAAATCGTATATAACTGAACGCTATTTTCTATGATCGCCACCTTTGCTCACGACACAGCAATTCTTGCAACAATAAAAACCGTCGAAGTAGCGGCAGCTAAACTTCAAACCACTATAGACGCAGTAGAAAGATAGACGAAAATTTGGCGAATAAAATTAAAGAGTAACAATACCAACCTCCATGAGATTAAAGCAGATGTACCACAAGGAAATGTCCTAGGGCCCGTTTTGAACACTTTGTTCACAGGGTGTTCTCACAGCACATTATACGCGAGGTGTGCATGTTGTGAGACTTGGAATTACCTCAAATCCTTTTTACGTCAGATGCATGGAGGATGAGGTGGAATCATCTCAGCATCTTGTCCTTAGCTGCCCAGCTCTTGTGGGGCAAAGATTTAGGCATCTCGGGTCTTGCGTCTTTGCTAGGCCTGCGGATATAGCAGGGCTTGATATTAAGGAGCAGCATAAAGCGGTTAAGGCAACCTCAATACAGCCTTCATCCATAATCCACATATACTAAAGCCATCCTCCTTTTTTTTGTGTGTTCTTATTACTAATCTCGCACTGTAAACTCAACAGATGACATCTCAGAGATAGACAGAGATCCCTTTTACCGAACTGTCTTTTCAGATACTTTAAGACCTCTAAAAGAGGTATACCAGATATTACATGGGTAGGTTAGGTTAGGTTTCTGCGGCAGTCGGCTTAGAGTAGCCAACTCACTTAGGCCATGGAGGTTTGTTGTGGTACCACTGTGTAAGACGGGAGCCTTACTGTTTATTTTTTTCATGGCACCAGTTAGACTCTCTTATGAAGCGTAGGAGTGGTTTTATCCCAACACCGGATAGTTCCATGAGAGAGTCCAAATGGTATTTTCCTAACAATTTTGCTCTACACTTACCTACGGCTGGACAATTGCAGAGGAAGTGTTCTAACGTTTCTTGCTCTTGCTCGTATCTACAGCTTCTGCAGTATTCATGCGAAAATACTGCTAGCTTGGAAGAGTGCCTACCTAACAGCCAATGACCGGTGACACAAGCCACAACCTGTGAGATGTTCTCGCTTTATAGGTTGAGCAACTCTCCTCACCTTTTCTCATCTATTTGACGCCAAATTAGCCTGGTTGTAACACAAGTATTTTCTTCTCTCCGTGACCTATTGGCATCCTGAAGAATAGTATTTTTTATCCTTAATTTGCAAGTTGCCATAGGAATTCCAAAATAACCTCCGTTTTTAAGCAGTGGAAGATTAGTGCCCTCTCTAGCTAGCTCATCGGCCTTGTAATATTCTTCAATGTCTCTATATAAGGCTGACCTTGAGAACGTTAGCACCGCCTTCATTTAGAGCTGCTAGGCGTTTCTGAGCAAACTTTCATCTTAGTATATTAAGGTACACAGTTAATTCTTTTATGGCTTAGACCTCTGCCCGCTAGACGCTACAGTAGTCCGGAAGTCGGACAGATAATTCTAATCCTAATCTCTTCTTGATGGGATGCCAGTCTGGAAGAGCCTACCGAATATGGGTTTAGCGAAAGAGTAGTGGATTTCTTGGTTTAACTACTCATAGTATATAGCATAGAGGAGTGGCCAAACTGCGGAGTCTACCATAGCACCATACTTTTAAGTCCAAGCGCTGAAGTGGCGGCCGCGTGTTTCCTAACAGATTCAGAACAGGTAAGTTGACTAGCACCGCGAGCGCTGAGGCTACACTCAACTAAGATTCAGTACACCACAAACCCTCGGAAATTTTTCTTCAATTAAAAATTCGTGTCGCCCTGTGTTATTACTATTGAATTATTGCAGAGATAGCGCGCCGCCCTATTAGCAAGTCTTTCAAGAAATTTCCACTTGTAATTCATTTAAAAAAAAATTAAGCATTACGGAGCAGGCATGAAAAATCCATTACCACTCGTGAATGTTCCTCAACCCACCGTGCAACATTGCATATCATTGCAGTTGTTGTTGCTATTGCTGCATGCGTACATTTGTATGTGATTGATTTGCGGCAATAGTTGGCTGTGGTTGTTGTTGTCTTGAAATCGCTGCTGCTGCTGCAATTGTTGTTGCTGCACTTTTGCTATTTGCAACAGTGTTGGCGCGAATTGTAATTGCCTGCAAAATGTTGTTTATCCACAACTGAGCGGCTGTTATTATTACATTGCGAGGTGTAGATGTTGTTGTTATTGGCGAATCTAAAAATAAACCAAGCCTACTATTTTTGTGTTTTTGACCATTTTAGGTTGTGATGTTGTTTACTTCGTTATGCCTGCGCCTCTCACTTGGCGCCTTCTCCGGCGCGCCGCCTCGTGCAGCATTCAAGTTAAATGGTTAAATGCGGCAACAAGTTTTGCACAGTCGCACAAACAAAACAACGATAATAGAGAAAAACAGCAGTGCCATTTACTTAACAACGCGCGTTGCTGCTGCTGCCCGCTCTGCTCCGTTCGGTTACTGGTGGGTTTTACGCTCGCATTTGTATTTTTGTTCGTGTTTGTGTGTGTGTGTGGGAGAGTTTTTGTTATTATCAGTGATTTGTTTTTGACAACCGTCGATCTCGGAACAAATAATGTAAATAACCAAAAAGGTTATAAACCAACCGGTCAACTTGAGTCTGTTTTTCAACCTGTTTGACTGCGCCGTTTCTGTTGTTGTTATACAATTCATGCATATACAAATAGGCGCCTCCATGCGTATGGATAGGCACATGAATGGGTTTCGAAGTATGTTATATTTCTCGCTTAATACCAACTGTCTTCGTGTGCGGCTAAGGCTATAAAATTGGGCGGAGTTGTGACATTTTTGGTTTCCATAAATTTTATAATTTTTAATTTTTTTGATTTTTTTTTATATTTTTTTTTTATTGCCCAAAGTGCGCGCTCCTCGACATTTCACAAGCTTTCGACCGGGTATGGTACACAGGTCTACTCTTTAATACGCCTAGTTGCTTCTTAAATCGTATCTAAACCAATGTCTGTTCTATCTAAATTATGAAAATAAATTCTGCAATTTCCAACAAATTAAATCTGGGCTCCAGCACCACAATCTATTTTACTGCCATCTGTATAGACTGTAATGTCGAAGTTGTTTAGTGAGAATCCCTTATTCCATTATTTCCTAGATGGAAAGAGAGTGACAAAATTTCTACTGAATGTTGCCGTCGGGACGATGTAGTCAGTCCTCTCCGAGGCATACTGGGTTTGTCGCAGTAATAGACTGGCATGGCCAGGAACCTTCCCGAAGCGATGGAAATTGCAACGAATGGTGCTGCTACTTAAACCAGGCAAGCAACCTGACCAACCATCCGCATACAGACCTCTTTGTATGTTGGACACAGTTGGGAAAATTTTTGAGCGTATCATATGTGTTCGCCTGCAGGAGAGCTTAGAAAGCCCCAGCGGACTCTCTGATAAACAGTTTGGCTTCCGACGAGCAAGGTCAACGGTGGATGCTAGCCAAATAGTCACAGACATAGCTCGGGAGGCTATCAGCGGGGCAAGCTCTTCATGAAATATTGCGCAGTCATCACATTGGATGCAAAGAATACTTTCAATTCGGGATAATGGTCTAATATACTGCTAGCCCTAAAACTTTTGAAAGTGCCATTTTATCTCTTGCGCTCATCAGAAGCTATTTCAGCAACCGTATTCTTCAGTACGATACTGATAATGGGCCAAAAAAGTACGAAGTTACTGGTGGGGTCCCTCAGGGATCGGTCCTGGGGCCAACACTCTGGATCATTATATACGACGGGGTCTTAAAACTGAAACTTCCCGATAAGGTGGAGTCCGTAGGATATGCTGTTGATAATGCGCTGGTAGCAGTAGACAAGCGGTTAGATCAGCTGGAAGCAAAATGTAACGATGCAGCAGCGAGAGTACAGCGATGGCTCGGTAATGCGGGATTGGAGCTGGCAGCCCAGAAAACAGAGGCCGTGCATATAAGCGCGCGGAAGCAAAAAAGCATTATGAGAATCACGGTTGGCGGACACGAAATATTCTCACAGGAGGCGATTAAGTATCTCGGAGTCATGCTCGACACGAGGCTAAACTTCAAGCATCATCTCTCAGCAGTTAATTATAAAGCAGCGGCTGTCAATGGCGCACTAGCGAGAATTCTGCCTAACATAGGTGACCCGCAAGCAGAGAGGAGACGAATCATATCGACTGTGACGGACCCTATCGTATTATATGTGGCGCCGATATGGGCTGAGGCTAAACATAGCCATATGCGCGAGTCAGTTCGCACCCACAGACGCGGCGCACTACGTACTGCATGCGCTTATAGAACGGTATCAGAGGACGCAATATGCGTTGTTACTAGAAAGATACCAGTGGATATTGGCTTAGCAGAAAAGGCGGTAGAAAGAACGCGATCGATGGTCGAATGGCAAAGAAGATGGGATGAGTCAACCAAAGGCCGGTGAACTTACAAACTCATACCGAACCTTGAAGGGTGGATGAATAGGAAGCATGGCGATATTGACTACTACCTAACTCAGATACTCACCGGACACGGTTGCTTCCTTGAATATCTACACCGTTTCCAGCTGGCCGACAGCTTTTTTGCCCGAGTTGCTCGAATACAGTCGAGAGCGCAAAACATGTGGCCTTTCACTGCAGACGTTTCAGTGAAGAACGAGCAATGCTGGCGAAGGCATTCGAACACCCGCCATCCCACGCAAGATTCGGCGGCAACAACAACAGCGGCAGCAGCAGTAGACGCAGAGAGATAGACTAAGTATTCAATACTATTAAGATACTAAATTAATTAGGTAGCAAGACCAGCTAGATTATTGTTTACGCAATGTGCTTAATCCAGCCAAGCCATAACTCGGCAGTTCTTAGGAGAAAAAGAAGGGGGAAAAAACATCCAAACAACGTTATAAATATAAAGCGAATTCGTTGATTACAAAGTTTTTGGTACCTTTGCTAGCAGGTGGACAGTGGAGATGAACTGTTTTAGACAAACCGACGACAGACACAGACGCTTGAGCCAAACACTCACAACAGTACCGAACTGAAGACAAGACAATAGTTTGTGAGTATTGCATTTTCTCAGATGTGTAACTCCCACCACAACCGCTTTCGAAGCCAGTGGGAGAAGTGAATACTATCGATGGCGTAAAATCTCCATACGCCCACAGGAGCGGAACCTGGACGCAGGAACCTGTATACATAAACGCGGCTCCACCTTGAACAAATGCTAACGCGGTTCCAGGGTGGAAATCAGCCGAAAAGGAGGAATGTTATAGTGTCAGTGGAAGCATGCCCCACATACCATCGGTGGGACGGCACCTTTGATGATGTTTCAGATATTTTGATTTACACCTCTTGACTAAAAACAAAAAACAAAAAACCAAAGACTGGTATGGCCATTAGCTTTTTCCTTCCAGCGACCCGCTTTATTTAACCTAAATGCACTCATGGTTGCTGTCTTCTTAATATGTAGATCTACCGGAATAACGTATGCCAGTGCGTTCAGGGCCTCCCTAGGATATGATCTGATTGCACCGACTGTTATTGCACAGACTGATCTTTGTATTCTGCCAACTAATTTGATGTTGTATTCTCTCTCTAGAGCTTTCCACCAAGCTACCGAGCCATACGTTAAAATTGGGTGTATAACAGCCTTATACAACCATAATGTATACTTGGGTTGAAGAGCCCATCTTCTTCCTAGCGATTTCTGCTTTCTTTACCCGTTCTTCAATGTTTAATTTCCAGTTAAGTTTGGAGTCCAGAATTACCCCTAAGTACTTTGCACTGGGTGAAAGTGAGAGGGTTTGTCCGTTAATGCTTGGTAGAGTGAAAATTGGTCCTTATATCTGGTCGTAAATAGCATGAGTTCTGTTTAAAGCGCGTTTAAACTTAGGCCACAGCCTGGAGCCCAAGAGTTAAGATCGCCTAGCGCCCCTTGAATGATCCCACTGATCGACAGCCCTGACGCGATTAGCACCACATCATCAGCGTACGGGACCAGCTCTATTAAATTTTATTAAGAGTTTACTAATAAAACATAACCAGAGGGGTGGAGATAATACTCCCCCCTTTGGAGAACCCCTATGGACTATCTTAGTTATGTTGATATTACCCATGTTAGCTTTGATGATCCTGGTTCTTAGCATAGAGATGATCCGATTGCTGATACTATTTTTCACCCCTAAATCTATTAACGCCCGTTGGATAGCATCAGTGCTAACGTTATTAAATCCGTGCCTCAATTTCGGACCACTTCTCCAATGCAGGTTTACCGCGGTTAGTTATTTCATCAACCAACGCTGTTTGCAGGTGATCCCGTGCCACCTCATTGAATCTGCGTTTGGCTGGTATCGGTATTGAAGCGTTGTGAACCGACCGACACTTTGTGCTTTGTGTGTGCGTAGGTTTGTCGCTTTCGTCCTACGAACGATTTCACGGCTTCTGCCTTCTGGGTGGCCTGAAACGCCGGATACTCATCGACCACCTTTTGGCACCTTGCCTTATCGGCCGTGTTTTTTGGATGAGTTTTCCCTTCGGCCTTATTCTGCCGAGAATAGCCAACGACCTCTGGTAAAGCTTATACCTGGACGGGCCTTTTCTAACGTGTTGACGCTTTTGCCCCTTGGCATCAGCGGCTGTAGATGGTTGATTAAAGGTTGATGGCGTGCTGTGACCCACAGCTTTGTCATCAACCGTCTCTTGGCTGGAGGCCAAGAGTTCGTCCTCTGAGAAAGTTACCAACTTCCTCAGTTCGTTAGTGTCAGTTCGCGTTGTCCATTTGTCCATCTGTTGTGTCAATGGGTGCGTCCGCTTGTCCGTCCGTTTTGGGTTTGTGTCCGTCTTCTTGTCTGTCCGCTTGTGGATGCTATCCGATTTTTGTTTTTTTTTTTTATAAGTTTATTGTTCACTGCTGCGTACGGTTACCTGCCCCGCCAGGGCGCTGCACATGTCGCCACGTGCGGTGACCAAAGAAGATATCAGGAAAAAAATTGGTTAGCCACGGCTGCGCTCCATTCCATGGTAAGGCCAACGTTACAACCTGAGGCAGCCTGGTGTCAGCAAGGCCCCGTTAGAAGACATCCTAATTTTGTCCCCGGCTGCCAAACCCACCCAATAGGCACATGCGACCCGTGGGTTGAGGATGTTTTTTTAACGACGTTTACATCTTCGACCTGTGCTGTTCGCGGGAGATGTCCTCCCACCACCCATGTCTGGGAGGCGTTCCCCTATCCACCCCCTGGGTCGCGCCCTCTGGGGATAACAGGTTCCCCCGAGGGCGACAAGCTTTTACTATTTTTACAAATTTTTATGTACTTCATTACTACTGTTTGTTTGTTTATGTGGTTTTATAACGAAAAATAAAAATTATGATTTGCTTTATGGAGAAAATGCTTCACAGCTTAGCGAAAAAATTATAAAACATTAACGCGAATTTTGACCTACTTGAGATTTATTTATACTTCGTGGGTGTAAAATTCAACGAGCTATAAAATTGCATTTTAAGAATTTTTCTAAAACAAATTTTTTCCAAAATCTCGCTAGGGACCAAAAGGTCTATGCGCGGCTTATTGCCAACCAGGCTAACCTAACCTTTGACCAGAAATTTGAATTTTTCTAAAATAGAAAAAAAAATCAAAAAACTCTGACTAAAAAATTTGAAATTTGTATAAATTTTGTACAAAATTTAAAAATTTGCGTTGCATGGGGTTTGTTGTAGTATGCACTGTATTTTTATAAAAAAAAATAAAATGATTAAAAAAAGAACGAAATAGTCGCAACTAGTCAAAATTGAGTACTTAGAATTTTTGTAAAAAGAAAAAAAAACAATTTTTTCCAAAAACTTTGACTACAGAATTTGAAATTTTCAAGAAAATTTGCCGCATTTTTATAAATTTTGTACAAAATTTCGAAATATGCGGTGTATGGTTTTTGTTGTAATATGCACTACGTTTTTATAAAAAAAAAGCAGGGGGAAAAATAACGAAATAGTCAAAGCTGTAGTAGGCACTATATTTTTATAAAAAGTAAAAGGATTAAAAAAAAAAGAAATTGCCAAAACTGGTCCAAAATGCATACTAAGAATTTTCTAAAATAAGAAAAAAAATTTTCAAAAAGCTTTGACAAAAAAATTTGAAATTTTTAGGAAAATTTGCCGAATTTTTATAAATTTTGTACAAAATTTCTAAATTTCCGTTGCGTGGTTTTTGCTGTAGTATGCACTACATTTTTATAAAAAAAATTAAAAAAAAAACGAAAAACTGGTCTGCAATTTTGAATTAGAAATTTTTTAAAAAAGAAAAAAACTAATTTTCAAAAAACTCTGACTACAAAATTTGAAATGTTTAGGAAAATTTGCCGAATTGCGTGCACTATATTTTTATAAAAAAATACAAAAATTTAAAAAAAGCGAAATAGAATTAGAATTTTTCTAAAAAAAAACTCTGACTAAAAAAATTGAAATTTGTATGGGAATGTGGCGAAATTTTATAAATTTTGTATTTACAAAAACAACATAAGCATTACCCATAAATCTTTTTGGAGATGCTGTTGCAGTTGTTGGGTTTGTTGTTGCTGGAACAGCATAAATCTATACTATAAAGATGAATGTCTGTACTACTCTGGGCAAAAAGTAAGGTGAATTTGGTTGTAAAATGAAAAATCTTTATTTATTCTTGTAAATCAATTTCATTCCCTTCAAAATAATCCCCTCTCGATGAAATACACTTATGCCAACGATTTTTCCAATCCCCGAAACATGCCAAATAGTCCATTTCCGGTATATCCATCAGCACCTTCTTCGATTCAGCTTTTATCTCCTCAATCGACTCGAAACGCGTTCCCCGGAGTGGTCTCTTGAGTTTTGGAAATAGCCAAAAGTCAAAAGGAGCCAAGTCAGGCGAATACGGTGGTTGCGGAACGATATGCGTGCAATTTTTGGCAGTGTGAGACGATGCATTATCGTGATGCAAAAATCAAGAGTTGTTGGCCCATAATTCTGGCCTGTCTAGACGAATTGCTTCACGTAAACGACGCATAACGCTCAAATAATAATTCTTATTAACCGTTTGGCCAGGTGGAAGGAATTCATAGTGCACCACACCACGAAAATCGAAAAAAACTGTCATCATGAGCTTTATTTTTGAACGACTTTGACGTGCTCTTGTCGGTCTGGCCTCGCCTTTAGCATGATATTCGCTTGATTGGTCGGTTGTTTCAGGGTCGTTAGCATAAATCCAAGTCTCATCTCCCGTAATGATGCATTTGAGCTTGTCCTGATAGTCTGAAAGCATTGTTTCACACACATCAACGTGACGACTTTTTCCAAGAAATTGAGAGTTTTCGGTACCAAACGAGATTTGACTTTTCGTAGGCCCAAATGGTCTTTCAAAATGGTTTTCACAGATCCTTCTGATATTCCGATCATAACAGTAAGGTCTTTAACACTCAACCGACGATTTTTGAGCACTAACTCCTTCACTTTATTGACGTGTTGGTCATCTGTTGACGTCGATGGTCGTCCGGAGCGCTCCAAGTCATCAACACGTTCTCGACCCTCTTTGAAGTCTTTGTACCACTTATAAACATTTTTCTGCGACATGGTCGAATCACCAAATGCCTTCTGCAACATGCTAAACGTTTCCGCAGCCCAAATTTCATTCCGCAAACAAAATTTGATGGCACTTCTCTGCTCAATCAAATCAGACATTGTAAAAATCGAAAAATGCGCTCTTGGTCGTTTGGTAAACACAAGCGTAAATACACATATTACTGATAATGGCATTCTCATGAAAGTTGGCCCAGATGTTATTAACAGTGCTGCCAACTCATGAGAATAACTAGAACAAAATTTTAATCCCACGAGGTTTGACAAATAAATTCACCTTACTTTTTGCCCACAGTTATCCGCGCATCACTACGAAACGACAACACCAAATGACTTAAAAATTTTTATACATTCATATTTTCACCCAATGAAGGTTATAGGCATGTTTTTATGATGGAATTCTCTTCCCACAGCGCCCAGGCCGCGCCACCACTCTCATTGATCACTAATAATCGAATATTTGCTTAAATTTAATCTAAAAAATCTTAGTTTTTCCTATTTCCCACTATTTATAGCCCACTCTAGACTTCATAATCCGCAAAAGCTGTTGAACTATGACCCAAATGCAAAGTTCAAAAACGGTTTGAGATAGAAAATTAATAAAAATAATTTTGCTTGATATTTTTCTGATTGCTTCTTTTGATTTTATTCAACGAGGCATAGCAATGGACGCCGGGTATTGTAATAGGTATTATGGTTATTAATAAAAAAATATTTTTTATGAAATTATTGTTTATAATTCTTTTATATACATATCCTAAATCCCTCAAAACTACTCCTATGCGAGCGGGGCCGCGGGTTAAGGCTATACCTATAATTAATTACCTATAAATCTTTTGGGAATGCTACTGCAGTCATTGTTCTTGGTCGGACATGAACGCGGGTCGTTCCTACTCGCCTGGGAACGATACATCTTTAGTATTCTTTATGGCTTAAGTTCTTATTTAAATAAAATAATTGATATAAAATCTTGTTTTGATATAAGTGATTATCCAAAAACCCGTTTCAGTTCAATGGAGTCATTGTTTCCGATGCTTATTAGTCAAGATTTTTTTTATCTTTTTTTTATTTAATAGCTGAAGCGCGTGTGTAATTTAATTTAAGCGCATTTCAAGTCAAGAGGCTTACTTAGAGCAGTGCTCACAATTTTATAAGAGCATCTTAAGTTTTTAAGAGATAAATTCGCACAGTGTTCACTACAGCAGAGTATAGTTGGTAAAAAATCTGCGACGAAGTTCGCTGAGGCGGTTGAATTCGGGCAAGGTTGAGAATGAAAGTGCATCAAGGCGGTACATTAAATTTAATCTTTCATTAAGTTTTTTCATTAAAAAATGCTTTTAAACTAACAGGTGGCGCTAAAGTAATCCTCCTATCAGAAAATGCTATAAATTTTGCGATTGGCCCCTAATGTCAGTTCTGTTTTGACATTTGTGTAGTAAACACATGCGAAATACACGTTAATAAACAATGTTACGCTACACTGCTCCAGAACGTGGAATATTGCTGACTATTTATTTGACCAATAATCGGTCGGTGACTTTGGCACAACGTGAATTTCGTCGCAGATTTCCTCGCCGTCCAACGCCTACTGGTGAAACACTGCGTCGTTTAGCCGCTCGCCTCGAAGAGACTGGCATAACACGAGATGCTGCCAGGCGTGGCAGACCCCGGAGTAGCCGTTCTGCAGAGAATATTGCTGCTGTAGCCGAGGATGTCATCGAAGCGCCGTCGACATCGACCAGACGACGTGCCACGCAAATGGGTATCAGTCGACGGTCATTACAGCGAATTTTGGTACAAGATTTGAAGATGTTTCCGTACAAAGTCCAGACGGTGCATCAGCTGTTAGCTGCTGACCGCCAATCGCGTCTAACATACGCTCAAGCCATCCTTAATCACCACCAAGAGGAAGATGATTTTTCATCAAAAATAATCATGAGTGATGAGGCCCATTTCCATCTTAGCGGGTACGTAAATAAGCAAAATTTACGCTTCTGGGACACTGAACATCCGCGTGTAATCCACGAAGAGCCATTACACCCGCTCAAAGTCACTGTATGGTGTGCTGTTTTCGCTGGAGGAGTCATCGGACCTTTTTTCTTCGAAGACGTCACCGGCCAAACGGTTACTGTGAATGGTGAGCGCTACAGAGCAATGATCAACGAGTTCTTTTTGCCGCAACTTGATGAATTGGGATTGGAAAACATGTGGTTCCAACAGGACGGTGCAACGGCACACACTGCACGTGCCACAACCGATATGCTGAAGGATGCATTTCCCGGGCGCCTAATCTCCCGTTTTGGCGATTTGCACTCGCTAGCAAGATCGCCTGATTTGACCGCTCCAGACTTCTTTTTGTGGGGCTTTTTGAAGTGGCGGGTTTATGTCAACAAGCCTCAGACTCTTGCAGCTCTTAAAGACAATATCCGCCAAGAATGTGAGGACCTATCGCCGGAAGTTTTCGCCAAAGTGATGGAAAATGCCATAAAAAGGGCTCAAATGGCAATCAACTGTGGCGGCGGCCATTTACATGACATCATATTCTTGACTTGATGTAAAAAAAATTAAAAGACCAAATAAAAATAATCCACAAGAAGAATCAAAGTTTTCATTTTTTTTTTTAAATTACAGCCAAAAAACATCGTAAGGTTACTTTTGCGCCACCTTGTATTTGAGTGTGCCAAAATACGAAAATACTAAAAATATAATAATAGAAAATTATTTAGGCGTAAATACAATACTGTTTTACTGAGAAACTAAAGTATTTCACATTCAGTGTTAAAAAACGTTGATGGGATCATTTTTTCTCAAAATTTTTCGCTAAATACTCATATTTGTATTTATAACCGCTAAATATTAAGTTAGGTTAGGGTGATATACCGCTAAAGCTACAGACATGCCAAAATACTGTCATTCGGAAAGCGACCGGTTGCCTCCTGATGTCCCCTGATCAACACCTTCACAACGAGACACAAATGCTCCCTGTAATGTAACACAATAAACTGCTCAGCAAGCAGTACCTGCTGGGGTGCTACCGCAGGTTACACCCTTGCAGACACCTGCTTGAACCAGAGCTGCCTCCTAGGCGCGTCAGGAGACGCCTTTTAAACTATGCCGACGAGCTCCAAGACAAAACTGACAGAAATCTACTGGACCTGACAGTGTTTAGACAGTCAATAAACGACATTCACCGGGAGACCGTCACCACCTTCTTAAGCTCTCGCCCTGCTGAATGCCGTAATCGGAGACCAACCATCACATATTGCAGATGAAGACCTCCAGCTTCCCCGTGAGACCCGCGTAACACTGGCACAACTACGTTCTGGATACTGTAGCAGGTTAAACTCCTACTTATCCAGAATTGACCCCGACATACCAAACATATGTCCGGCATGTGAAGCTACTCCGCACGACACTAACCACCTCTTCACATGCCCCCTAAAACCTACTCTCTCCAACGAAACTGCACGTTTTCTGGGCCTACTTTTAAATGAGCCAGACGAAGACGACCGGTGATATACCCTACACTGACGGGGCTTCTATTACTGTTAAAACAACAACAACAACAAAGGTTAGGTTAGGTTATGGTGGTAGTCGGTCTGCACGACCAACTCACTTAGACCATACAGGTCCGTTGTGATACCATTGTGCGGCACGGGAACCTCATTTACTTTGCAGCGACAGCCAGCTGCACTTATGGCCTTAGACAGCCCCCCAACTACTTCAAGGGTAGTCGAGTCCTGTAAATCCAGGCAGAACTATGTCGGTAGACATAATAGTCTGATGCTAACATGGGTCCCGGGACACGTGGGTATCGCGGATAACCAGATCGCTGACTCTTTAGCCAGAATGGGCTCTGAGGCCAACTTACTTGGCCCGTTCTGCCACTCCCTTCTGCAGCCATCAAAGCCACGGTTAGCAAACGGGTTACTCTAACCCACAAGCGAGTTTAGCAGGCTAAGAGAGGCTGCAGATGGACAAAACTGATGTTACCTGTCACGTGCGACCGACTGTCGCAGTTCCTCCTGTCACTAAGCAGAGGGGACTCTAGGAGGCTAGTTGGTTTGATGACGAGCCACTTTCTATGAGCGAAGCGCATGAAAAATGTAGGCATCTCAGACAGTGCACTCTGCCCAGCATGTGAAGAGAAGGATGAGACGGTGGAGCTCTTTCTGTGCATCTGCCCAGCCTTCGCTCGAATCAGGCTTGCGGTCTTTGGCACTGATGTGTTAAGAAGCGACCACCTTGGCTCCTTGGCACCACAAGATCTACTCAGATTTCTTCGGAGGTCAATTAAAAAGGGAATCCCAGTGCAGTACAAGGGACTTAATTGTGTCTGAGAGCTGTACTTGCTAGTTTATCTCGAGAGTGTCATCAATGAAGACGGCGGCTCGGCAGCTGACATACGTAGCGGAATATGAAAAAGCAGTGCATTGTTTGACATGTTGGACAAGTGGGTAAATAATCACATACATCTAGCGCACGAAACTCAGAACATCTGAGTTCAATGGTCTGAGTCGGTTGTCTTATACGGATGCGAGACTTAAACCGCGTGACATGCATGACCTACAATTTTTTATAAACCGCAGTCTTCGTCATGGATCGTGCGCATTTTTGGGCCTAACACTATGACAAAACAAACGCCTGCCCACCCTCAAATTCGTCGTCAGAAATGGAAATGGATTGGCGCACGCTACGGAAAGCCAAGAGAGACATCACCAAAGCTGCTTCAGACTGGAACCCGCATGGAAGTTGTAGATGTGGCAGACCATCGAACACGAGGAGGCGACTAGTCGAAGCTACAATCAGGCCGCTCTTGGAAAAAAGTGAACTCCGGGGAACTCGGGGAACCTCCTGAAGCTAGGCAACAGCGAACTACTTCTTAAAGATCATGCGAGGTAGATCATGTAAAAGAATGTTAGGCTTTACTTGGGGTCACCCTCTCTGAAGCATTGGTGCTACACGCAGTAGGGAGACCGATATTACTGTATGAGGCCTTAGTATGGTGGACTGCGACAAGAAAACTGACATACTTTATGCCACTGGAAAGGATTGTGCATAACAGGAGCGATGAAAACCACTCCTACGGTGGCGCTGGAAATGATACTCAGCATGTCACATATTGACCTTATGGCGGAAAACCTGGGACCTAAATCTGCGAGGAGGTTAGTGGCTGCAGGAGTATTAACCTGTAGAACCTTTGGACACAGCTCAATAAAAAAGTGAAGCTCAGGTTGCACAGACTATATGACTCCGTACTTTAATTAGGAGAGAAGGTTTCGCACTACAATTGAAGAGGAGGGAAGGCACAAAGGCATGAAGTCCGGCCATTGGATTTTTCAAATCTATACAGACGGCTCTAAGTGGGAGCGAGCATTTACTGCTCAAAACTAGGGATAAGGCAGCCTATCAAGCTGCCAGACCACAGCAGTATTTTCCAAGTGGAAGTTTTTGCTGTGGGGAAAGCCGCGGAGCTAGCCTACACTAGAACAAGAAAGAACTCAACAATTAATATACATATATACGTGGACAGTCAAGCAGCAATAAAAGCAATAAGCTCATATTGTATTAAGTCCAAAAATGTTCGACGGAGCAGGGAGGCCATGGAAAGACTAGCCGCAAACAGTAGGCTGCGTATCTATTGGGTGCCTCATCATCAAAGGTATTATGGGGAACGAAATAGTAGTTGAGTTAGCAAAAAGTGCTGTTAGACTACCTTCTGAGCAAGATAATAACATACCAAAACCGCTAAACACAGAATACAACGAAATGGACGACCACATGAAAAGGCAAGTGGAAGCTAGGTGGACTAACCTGACCACATGCAAAACAGCAAAAGTCATGTGTAGAACTAACGACAAAAAACTGACTCAATTCGTACTTACGCTCTCTCGAAAGGACTGCAGAACTATTATAGGTATGCTGACAGATCATATTCTATTGGCTTCACATGCGTACAAGACAGGGATTGCTTACACGGACAAATGCAGAGAGGAGGTTAAGGATACTTTAGAACACCTTCTGTGAGTCTGTCCTGCATTATTAAAAATGCGCTTAAAATACATGTTTGAGGGTCTGGAGGACGTCTCAAAGCGAATCTCCCAGCTCTGCTTGAATTCGCCAAAAGCGCTGACATCCTACATGATGTCTACTTTCAGTATTCATAGAGGTCGGTATCCATCTGGTGTCGCTAGGGGCCAAAAGGTTTATGCGCGGCTTATTGCCAACCAGGCTAACCTAACCTAGCCTATGCAATGTTTTGGAATCAGGTGGTCTCAGCTGTGGGCATTTTTTCACAACCAGCTGAGAGTGTTTTTACTTATGGATCTGTACAATGGCCTTAAAGGGGCGAGCCTGCTTTAGAAGCTTCAAAAAATCGATGTTTTCGTGAATTTTTTGGGAAGAAAAGAAATACTCGATTGAAACGACACTTTCAGGTTTAATTGTTATATATTTCAACAGTCTTATCAAATTTTTTCCTTAAAATATATGTCATATTATGCCTGGTACAAGCATTTTGCCGAGGCGCCTCGAGTGTGCATGTGTCGTGCGGCGGGAAAGATGCAAGTCGCAATTTTCATTTAAAACCAAAAACCCAAAAAAAATTTTATTTTAGTATAGTATAGATTTTAGTTAAACCAAGAAAATTAAACAAGAAGTGAAAAATTCAACAATTTTTCGCTAATTAAAAAAAATCATTTTTTTTGGAAAAACATATTCACTTTAGATTGTTTAAAAAGTAGGTTAACGATATCTTTCTTAAGGTTTTTTAGGTTTAACTAGAAGAGAATTTAATTCCAAATACAATTAATGTTATCTCGTTACGATAAGACGTTTAACTTCTTCCATATCTTTCCCGCCAATTAGGAAAAAATCGTAAAAATAAAAAACCGAGAAATCGCACTTCGAGTGATCCGGCCGCTCATATATGTACCTGCTCGACGCTTGCTCACAATTTCTTCTGTAACTCCGAAAATATTTTAAATTTGCTTCTGAAACTTTAAGGACACATTCTTTGATAGTTTTTGGGAAGACATTTATGCAAAAAAAACAATCGATTTTTTGAAGCCTCTAAAGCAGGCTCCCCCATTAAAGCGGTTTCTCTACGAAAAAACTGCGATTGTGTTGTTGATATACGAAACAAATCAATATAATATCCTCTCTCGTTACTTCGTTGCCATCTGAACAACAACTGATTGGATGAGTGTGTGAATACGTGTGAAATGAGCGGGCAGAAATCTGCTGCTGAGTACCCGGTGACGTGTATCCCTGATTTTCTTATTACTCGCGCTTTAAATACTCAAATCACACAGTGCTCTCTGTGTCACTACACCAACTACAATATGAAGATAATACCTGTATGATCACGCACGCCACTGCTTCTGATAATAGAATTCAATAATTTCAATAACAAATTGTCTTCAGTAAACACACACATACATACATATACTGGCGGGTTTATAGAGTTGTGCTGTACACAAGGCTTAAGCAAGCAGTCTAAGAGCAGAGAACTCAGTACTAAGCAATGAAGAGAACTCCAAGTGATGCGCAACGAAGCCTACCTCTCTAGAACTGAAGCACGTGTATGGGTATGTGTGGTCATGGCCTGTCTCACGTCATCGCTCCTACAAAGCCCTTTTTGCAATTATTGCTTTTGCAGCACGGCCAAATGGTCAAGGCTTTTTGTTGTATGTTTATATCGTGTATATGTATGTATGCATGAATGTTTGGTTGTGTGTTTATAGTACAAGAAAACACGCGCCATCGGTCACGTCCCTCTAAATCTGAGATCAAACATAAATAAGTACATAGATACATATGTATGTATGGATGTACTATGCACGTACTTGGTTGTATTAATTATTATTGTTGGAATTTTTTATTTTATTTTAATGAGTATAAAATTAGTTCAGCTTACATTCATTCAATTCAATTCAATTTAATTTTCGATTGAAATATTTAAATTCGATTTTATTTGACTGTTTCCCGCTAATGTTTCTTTGGGTCATTTTGTTTATGAGCGCAACACTTTTTTCTTTTGATTATTGAATATTAAAATGAGATGCACCAGCACCTACCAAATTTACAATGCTTGCTTTTTATAGCCTCGAATATTTTAATGCATGGCCAGTATTTTGGGGCCTTTTGTTGTTGACATATTTAACAAAAAATCAATGTACATATGCAGGTATGTGTGTTTTTTCGGCCCCGTGGTTTTTGAATGCATTTTTTTTTAATTCATGGACACTTAAATTTCATTTTTGGACACATCTTCAGTTTTTTTAGTTGCCAAGTGGATAATTAGCCGAGGGAATACCATTAAATAATTGCGGCGACTGCCTCTGTTGAGAGTGTTTGTAGGTGACTCCCATTCGATTGGTGTCAAGTTTGATGTACAGTAAGTAGATGAGTCAACAAATGATAAAAAAAACGTATTTCGGCCATTGAAAGCTGCTGGCAAATGTTTGTACTTATTTCTGTCCTGAAAAGATTATCGATTTATAGGATAATGAACAAATTGGGTACTCAGAACAAATTCGTGGAGAAGCTCGTCCTACAAACATATAATATCGGGTGTTTTTTTAGGTGCATAAGAACTATAGATATCGATAACTTTGCTTTGACAGTTGAAAGTGACAAACTGTGTTGAAATTTCTGTTCAGTAAGGTTTGCAGAGCCATCAAGAATCGTTTAGCGTCAGAACGACGTCAAAAATTGTAGAAATTTACTTTGAAAAAATTTGAAATATGAAAACAAAAACAAAAAAAAAAATTCAGTCTCGGTAATCTAGCGCAAGTGCACTAGCCTGCCATCCCAGAGGTTGAAATCCCACGTAAAGCACGTTCCTCGCACTTTTGCAAATTTACCTACTTTCCCTCTTTCACAAAACCAAAAAAGAAAATAAATTTCTCCAATTCCATTCCTCAACCCCAAAAACTTATCCTTTTCATCCTTACTCCCGCACAGTAGTTTGCGCATTATTTGGATTGTTGCTGCCTAAGATTAGATTAGATTTATGGATATGGGGCTGGACAAGTCTAAGCACTCAGTCAGTAGACCATTGTACTACTTAGCTGCTAAAACAACCGAAAAACAAAGAAAAACACGCAGTTACTCGGGGAGTATATAATTTTGCCAATTCATTCGAACTACTTTGAGAGAGTTTTTAAATATGATTTGGATTCACAAAGATTTTAAATCTGCATACTCAAGCTACCAGCTGGGCATTTGCTTGCCCTGTCTTTACTCAAATGTCAAAGTTTGATAGCCACTGTAATGTGCGAACGGAAAGCTTTTTAAAATCAAGTACAGCAACCAAAGCTTTAAGCTTAAAGTACTGTAATAGTGATATATTGGATATATTTAATACAATCTTAATATGTCGGGACTAGTCCCGAAGACTTACTTTCTTATATATTGTAAATTCAATAAACTGCAAAAGTAACTCCTATACATATCGCTCATTTGTTGTAAGAGTGTTATAATCAGAAAAAAAAATTTAATAATTTTGCAGAAATACTTACCAATTTTTCTTTTATTATGCGTAAAAAAACTAGGTTGTCTATAAAGTCGGTTTACTGACGATAGTTTAACGTGACAACGTCATAAGAAAATACTGATGGAAAGGTTGCATTTTTCAAAAGAAAATTTTAATTTTACTTGTTTGATAGATATTTTGTATGGATATAGAGAAGGAGGTTAATGGAATCACAATGGAATTGATCAAGTTACATTAACACAAACGTGAAAAATGGCGAAACATTTATCAAATTCATGAAAGATATCTTCAATTTCGATTGTGCATCAGACGTTAATAAGTCAACAACACGAAGAGGCAACATCATCGATTTGCCTTTCTCAAGACACTTTACACGCGAAACACTCCCTTTAATTTCCTACTGTTCCTATCATCGTCCTATTCTCAACAGAGAAATGGTTCATTACCATGCACACAGGAAGAAGGCATATGCAAATACAAATACGTGAATTTATATACAAATGCGCATATAGATACATATACATACATATACAGGGTGGCTGATGAATTTTGCTACATTAAGAAACTCAAATAACTTTTTTTTTTAGTGTATGGAATTCATTTATTTTTTTTTTTTTCAAGTTGAAGGTCATTAAATTTTATTAAATGTAGCTTAACTAGTTTTAAAAATAATTGAATTTAAATGCCCCCCATGCTCGTTGACACAAGTGCGGCATCTTAGTAAAAAGTTGTTCATTGCTGCTTTGAGAGTTGCGACAGGAATAGCCGCAATTGTTGCCCGAATGGATTGTTTTTGTTCATCCAAATTTGTTGGCTTTATTTTATAAACTTCTTGTTTACATAAACCCCACAAGAACAAGTCAGGTGCAGTAAGGTCAGGGGGCCAACGAAACTCGGAGTTTCTTGAAATCAGTTTATTGGGAAATTTTCGTCGCAACTCTGTCATAACAGTCTGGGCTATGTGAGACGTTGCCCCATCTTGTTGAAACCACACAGAGTTGAAAGGAATTCTCTTTCGGCGTAGTTCTGGATAGAAAAATTCTTTCAGCATTTTCAAATAACGGTCTCCAGTAACCGTAACGGTGTGACCATTTTCTTCAAAAAAATAAGGCCCGACAATACAGCGTGAAGAAACCGCACACCACACTGTCACGCGAAGAGGATGCAATTCCGTTTCGTGGAGTATCTGTGGGTTAGAAGTACTCCATATTCGACAATTTTGTTTGTTCACATTGCCGTTTAAATCGAAATGGGCCTCATCAGACATGAAAAGGCAGTTTAACATGTTTTGGTCTTCTTCCACCATTTGCAGGATCTTCTGGCAAAATTCCAAGCGAATCGGCAAGTCTGCTGCATTCAGTTTGTTAGCCATTTGAATTTTGTAGGGAAATAAGTCTAAATCTTTGTGCATTATTGTTTGCAAAGACTGTCGGCTGACACCAAGTTGAGCAGATAAGCTTCTTGTTGAAACCCTTGGATTGCTTTGTATAGCTGCAGCTACAGCAGCGATCGTTTCCTCCGTCCGAACTGGTGGGTTTCGATGATAAGGCCTTCTTGCGACTGTTCCTTGCTCAGCAAAATTATTCACCAGTCTCATTATGGTCCATCTGCTCGGGGGATCGCCGCCAAACATCCGCCTGTACTCTCTCTGTATCAAAACTACGGACTCCAGTGCGTGATAGCGGCGGACTATCCAAATTCTTGTTTGCGTATCCCAGCTATCCATTTTAATAAATTTTAAAGATCAATCTGCAAATTAAAACAAAAATGGAACAGATAACTTAAAAAGAAGTTATTCAATTTTTTTTTGGTAGCGGCTTTCATCAGCCACCCTTTACATGCTCAGACAAGTAGGAGAGAGCCAGATGTCGAACGTTGCCGAACTCGGGGGCCGATTATGCTCTTTGTCGCTCGTTCCGCGCTTTCGATTGCAGTTCAAGCAAGGTAACGGCGATTGAGCAAGATAACGACGCATTTTTTCGTGCGTGCAGCCGGCTAAATCGAATTATAAGACGTTATCACATCAAAAGGTAGCTTAAATTAATTTTTATTATTTCACAAAGAGATCTCAAGTCAAATTTGTTCTACTCTTTAACTAAGAAAACTTAATTTATTTACCAAGCGCTTCATATCCACCACTCCCGGAAATTTCGATATTTAAACAACACCGACTTAGCGGGACTGGTATCGCTACTGTGTAGTTCGCGCCTACAAATATGCAACGCCTTCCTATTAGTTAATTGAGTGCTTATGTTGCCAGCTACTCTACTCAACTAAATGTACTAGTCGAACGTACGCTTACTTCAACAGCCACCAAAACGAATATATGAAAAAGATAGGAGTGATTGTATGATACGATGAAAGGATGTCGTTCAGTTGTTTATTGATACATTTATGTGGCCGTGTCTGTAGAGTAATACTTCACAATTCATTCGACTTTTGGTCTAATTACACACTTTTTTATTCATTAAAATCATCTATAATTATAAATAAATTTACCATTTTTCGCATGCTTAACAAATTTCGATTTCAAAAACAAACAAATATCTTTTCGTTCATACTCCAATACATTTAATGATTTTTAAAATGGCAATCCGGAATGTTGGTTAGATGGAACTGAATTATTATCACCAGATATGTGGTAACCGATGCGAATATCTGAAAAATATAAGAAAAAAATATATAAAAAGAAAATTATTAGGTTCAATAGATCAAAACACAATATACAGTTGCGTTCAAAATAATAGGAGTTCTAGCACCGCACACAACTTAATATTTTTGTTTTTTCTCGTTGTCTCCTTTATGCCCTTAAGATACTGCTGTTTATACGGAATTCAATAAAAAATGCCGTTATATATTAACTGTATACACTAAAACTTCGTGTCTTAATTTCATTTATTTTCAAGTGTATTGAGAACTGAGTCAGTCAAGATAATATTAGTGCAAGGAGCAAGGCGAATCTATTAAAGGTGGTGTTGGTAAATGAGCTGAGTTGCTTTTTTTTTCTTTCACCGTGTCCATGTGGCTGTCAGCTCAGAATGAAACAAGGCGAATTCATTATATATTTTCTAGTTTCTCAATACTTCGCTTTGACAATCAAATGTACAAAGCATTGTTGTTGGTCTAGTGCCACCACGTTAATTAAATGCGCCTTGGCAAGGAGTGAGCTGCCAAAAACAAAAAATTAATATCAAATATTTATTTCTGTCCAAAATTTACAAACAGCTAAGTACTGAATTTTCTGATATATTGCCATATAATTTTGTGAAAATCTGCTTGAAAATTTTTCAGCTATGGGACTAGGCAAGCCCTGCACCGCTGAACAGCACAACCTTATCAGAAAACTAATTTGGAAAAAGAAAACTTACAAAGAAATTGAAGATATTGTAAGCTGGTCGCCGACAATGATTTGTGACACATTAAAATATAAATCCCACTGATGGCTAAATATTTTTAAGCAGTTAGGTATTCAAACCTTGGCATAGCACTCGATGCTAAACTTCAAGTGATAAGATTGGAGGCACTTTTTCCAATAAGGTTTTTTTCACAGATCACGCGTGACTACAGTCAAACTAAATACATAATTTTTTTCATTATTCATTGACCTTTTATCATGGTAAGACTTATGCCTCAACAACATTTACAAATCGTACAATTGTAGTATGAAAATCGCCGCTCTGTGAAAAGTGTTCATCGCGCGCTCAGCCCAACTTATGGTGTTCAGCGATGCGACCCATTTTTGGTTTAATGGCTACGTCAATAAGCAAAATTGCCGGATTTGGGCTGAAGAGTAATCCGAAGCCTGTCAAGAACAGCCATTACATCCGATTGCGGCGGCCTATGGGCTAAAGGAATCATCGGCCCATATTTCTTTAACGACGAGGCTGGCGCTAATATAACAGTGAATGGCGAACGCTATCGTGTCATGATAAATGTCTTTTTAATGCCAGAATTTGAAGCCCGTGATCTCCACAACATTTGGTTTCAAAAAACGGCGCTACTTGCCATACAGTGCGTGAGACAATGGAGTACCTGCATCGTCGTTTCGGTGAGCACATAATCTCTCGTCGCGGGCCAGTGGATTGACCACCAAGATCGTGTGAAATCACAGTTTTGAACTTTGATTAGTGGAGATGTGAAAAGTCGAAATGCTTTGTAGATAAACCAGCTTTGATTAAGGCATTGGAAGCCAACATTACTTAGGTTATTCATGAGATACCGAGCGAAAACCTCCAGCGAGTCATTCAAAATTGGTGCTTACGGATGGCCAAATTACGACGCAGTTACGGCGAACATTTGAAAGGGATTATCTTTAAAAAATAAGTGTCATGAATAGTTCTACACAAAAATAATAAAGATTGCCCAATCTATTAGTTTTTTCTTTATTTTATTTCAATTTAAAATCCGATACCTCTAAATTGATCACCCTTTATATGTGACCAAATTATAAAACCTGTGTGGTCGTGCCTATGCGCTGCAATTCTGGGGGTTGCGCTAGTCAACATAATATAAATATGCTGCAACGACGCTAGAATAAGATCCTTCGAGATATACTCAACTCGACTTGGTTCGTTCGCAATAAGGATATTCGTCGTTATCCCGAGATCTCTATGGCCACTGAATAAATTAAAAAACAATCAGAAGCAGGAAGATAGCAAACTCCTCAATACCTCAGCCTAACCCGACGACTCCATTGAATTAAACCACATGATCTGACATGATGGCTGTTAACTTAAGGAAGGGACTATGAAAATCTCTTCACAAAATTGTCTTTATGTTACCAAAATTGTACTGCTCGTAACTAGTTGCAGTGTCAACTACCATCTAAAAAAAATAAAATTTTTCATTATTCAAAGTTGAGATAAGTGGCCGGGATAAAAGCGTACCTAATTGCGAAAAGGAGATTTTTTGACATAATCGCCCTCATTTCCCAGAAAGTCAAAGCCCATACAGAGAATATCTGAGGAGACTATTGAATCTCAAATGCGAATAAACGGATATCGTATTTTAGTTATATGTAAATTGATGCAAAATTAATCATACAATTTTGTTTTGAAATAACTTTTTTACTAACTACAGTGCATGATGGGGATATTTATCTTGACCTTTCCGCTTCATTGCTTGTCTGTCTCAGTCACAAATGTCAAATATGATTGACGTACGAAATCATTGGGGAAAGTTATAAACCATTCAAGAGGGTGATTAAGTTAGTGCGAGCAATGATGCCACTGACTTGTAGGCCATTGAAGACCACTGTGATATTTGTCTCGCCTACAAGAATAATCATGGCTTCATATGTTTATATTACTTCCTAGCTTTACTTATTTATTAATTTCTTTAGAATGTTCTAGAAGCTCGAGAAAATACAAAAATTGGTATTAATTATTTACAATTCTTTTTTTAAATAGTTAGAAGCATGAAAAAAGAGCTTTTTTCAAAGAGCTTTACTAGTCTCAATTTAATGAGTACGCCATTTTTACGCCTCAATTTTGGATCCACAAATCAAGCCAAATCAAAGCAAATCTAATTAATTTTGAAAGATTTTGTTTGCCATTTTTGATGCACCGTATTAGATTTTTTAGAGTTCAGATTCATTGCTAGCATCCTAAGAATAATGAACATGTACATTCTCGACAAGAAGTAAGGAATTTTATAAAAACTGGCGCTCCATATAAAAGCAGTTCCTTTTAGTTGGTAACCTTTGAGTGCGGATTTAAAGTACGAATAGCAGCAAATCCTAATTTATATTTTACATTTTGTCTAATATTTTTTCACTTCAGGTAGCAGTTAAATGATTAAAAAAAGAGGTTGTCTGTAAAGTCGGTTTACTGACGATAGTTTAACGTGATAACGTCATAAGAAAATACTGATTGAGTGGTTGCATTTTTCAAAAGAAAATTTTAATTTTATTTGTTTGATAGATATTTTGTATGGATATAGAGAATGAGGTAACATTAACATAACATAATATACTTTATCATAACATAACATAACATAACATAACATAACATAACATAACATAACATAACATAACATAACATAACATAACATAACATAACATAACATAACATAACATAACATAACATAACATAACATAACATAACATAACATAACATAACATAACATAACATAACATAACATAACATAACATAACATAACATAACATAACATAACATAACATAACATAACATAACATAACATAACATAACATAACATAACATAACATAACATAACACAACATGCTGTTCAAGCAAGGTAACGACGCATGAGCAAGATAACGACGCATTTTTTGGTGCGTGCAGCCGGCTACATAAAATTATTAGACGTTATCACGTCAAAAAATAATAATAACATTAAAACAACAGGTATTATTAACAAACTTGGTTTTATTTTAAATTCTTCAAGTAAATCAAATTAATAATAATCAATAAGAAGGCATATGCAAATACAAATACGTGAATTTATATATGTACATATGCGCTTATACATATATACGCTCACTTAAGTAGGAGAGAGCAAGATGTCGAAGGTTGCCGTTCGTTTGCTTTGTTTGCTTTGTCGTTCGTTCCGCGCTTTCGCTTGCAGTTCATTCAAGGTAACGGCAATGAGCAAGGTAACGGCAATGAGCAAGGTAACGACATATGAGCAAGGTAACACTAATGAGCAAGGTAACACTAAGGAGCAAGGTAACGACACATTTTTTCGTGCGTGCAGCCGGCTAAATCGAATTATAAGACGTTATCACGTCAAAAGCGAGAACAGCCATTGACACAAAAATGGTAAAAAAAACTTTTTGATAAAAAAATAAATGAAAAACTTTATATTAGGCACAGAATTCAGAGGAAATAACTTCGCTTCTGGTTTTTCGAATTCAATGAAACGCTGACTTTACATTAATTTTCTGATATTGGAAGTAGATGGTTTTAATTACAGGGACTGGCACTCGAAGTGTAACCAACTTCAAACCGCTACCGAAGCTGATGGATTTCAGACGTGAAGAAGCGAACATTTGAGTGAAATCTCTCTCGAAGTGCCAATCAAATGGCGAAAGAACTGAAAATGTCTGACCGTAGCATCCGCCGCATACTGAAAAATGATCTCAAAGTCAAGCCTTACAAGATCCAAAAAGCGCTTGATCTCACACCAAAGCAGCAACAAGTCAGACTTGAGAGAGCGAAGAAGTTGCTTCGCTTGGGCGAGAACGGTCAATTCCCTATCATTGTGTTTTCTGACGAAATTTTTTTTCAAATTGAGTAATACGTAAACTCCCAAACATTTCGGTGGCAGAACATGGACCTTTCGACAGGAATCGGCACCGTCTCACAAAGTTCGAGTGAACTAAGAGTGGCAAAAAACAACGTTTTGAACTTGGCCCTCAAATTCACCAGACGCGAATCCGATAGATTATTCCCTTTGGGCCATTTTGGAGCGGAAGACCCGAACTAAAAGATTCACCAGTCTCGAGGCGTTGACAAAAGCCATTGTCCGCGAGTGGGCCAAAATACCTGCAAGTCACATTCGGGCAGCTTGCGATTCGTTTCTGGAGCATCTCAAGGCCATGGTCAAGGCAAAAGGTGGTCATACCGAGCAAAAGTAAATCGATTCTTAATTTTGTATTATTTTCACATCTTTTTTACTTTAAATTGAATAAAAGTGATTTTCCAAACTAAATTTATGGCCTTTTTAATTGGTCACACTTCGAGTGCCGGACTCTGCAATTATAAATACATATTTTTTTAAAAAGTTCCATTTACTTTGGTATGCACTTCAAAAATAAATCTCTTTTGAAAGTAATATTAAATTCATTAGATATTGTAAACAAAAGTATTCAGACTCACCGATGTGATCAGCTTATAGTCCATGTCGAAGAAGCCAGCGGCATTAAAGTTCCGTTTCCTTTGCAAAACTTCCATGGAGAAAAGTTGCAGAATTTGATAGAAGACGCAGGCATTTGGCGCCTCATTTGAGCAAAATCGTAATTTATGCAGCAGCGAAACAGTGGCGTCCATCTGGGGAATAAATTTTCAAAAAATCATACGAAATGTAAAACTATTTTTTTTTTTTTGGGAAATGCTGCGAAAGTTGTAGTAGAATGGACCAACAAAAATTTGTGTTCTTAATCACCACCTAAACCACCTAAATTTGGTAAACGGTCAATAAAATTAGTCAAACATTTTTTTTCATTTTTTTTCATCTTTTTTATATTTTTAGTACCTTATTGCGGGCTTGTTGGGATTTGTTATTCTTAGGAAGCATAAGAAATGCAGACATAAAATTGCCCTTCCCTAGCAAACAAGGAAGCATTGATCTGTGGGTTAGATTAGGTTAGGTTAGCCAGGTTACTTGTCTAAGAAAAGACACTCGGTGGCGAAACTCGTGCCCAAGTGTTATGCATCAACGCATAGTAAACAGATTAGACTGATGCATGAGATGATGTAAAAGCAATTATGAGACTCGTGACTAACTCTGGTAGCATAGAGATAGAAACTAACTAATCACGACACAGGCTCCTTATGTTTATGTTTGATCCGACTATATGTACGCGACCTTGGCTCGTGAAATTTATCTTTAATCCGACGATCCATTCACGAGCCTGGCTCGTCATATTCATGTTTGGGCCAAAATTTTCATCACGAGTCAGACTCGTTAAATCACGGCAAGGGGTTAAACCGCTTAGATGTTTTTAAAAAGGTAAGCAGTCCCTCCAGTGCGACATTTAGCAAATTTTCGAGGTCGTAAAAAAAATAATCGCTAAGATATTTGGCACGGCTTTTTTGCAGTGCAGAACATTCACAGAGGAGATTTTGTACCCACTCAATTTCTTCTTCATTTCTTCGGCAACGCCTGCAGAAATCATTGTGAGATACACCCATTCTATTGGCTAAGGTGCCAATAGTGCAGTGACCCTTTATACCACCTGTAAAGACGCTAGTTGTTGATCTGTTGGAGCCAAACAGATACTTTGCTCTTTTAAGATTCAGTTTTTTGAGCGCCTGGGAGACTTTGCAGTTACTAGTAAAAGACCATCTTCTATTGGTTTTCGCGATTACACTCAAGTCAATCGCATTGTACAGTTGGTTTAGAGCAATGCTTATGTCTTCTACCAATCGCTGAAGCTCAAGCTCAGAGCCTTTCCTTCCACACTCATTCGCTCTTTCGTTTCTCTCCACTCCAGAGTGGCTGGGGATCCAACAGAGTCAGGCGTTGTGTTGATGGATAAGCGAAGGCGACCTGTTGCATTCTTTAACACATCTGGAGTTGATGCGCGCTCAGGCCAGTGCTTTGACTTCTGCTTAAATATCAACAAAAATATTAAGGTTTGCCGGAGGTAAGTCTGTCAGTCTAATCGTTTTTGCTGATTTGCCTATAGCGCAGATCTCAGCTTGGAAGACGCTACACTAGTCTGGGTAGACTCCCAATTAAGGATAGTTAATCTGAGTACTCTCCCGATCCAGTGCTATTGTTTATCTTTGAGCCGTCAGTATAAACATGGTGATCACCATCATCTTATTTAATTCTGGTTTGCCAATCGTTCCTGCCAGGTATTCGTATTTCATGGTCGCTGTGCAGATCTATCTTGGGAACCACAAAGTCTGTTTTCGACGCATATTGCAAGTGTTCCACAGATACTAGAACTGATGCAGGACTGCGCGTGCTGGAAGCAGATTTGGCCGCTATTCTTTAAAAAATACGAGTATGTCACAGGGTGGAATATGTAGGATCATTTCCAATGCCACCTGAGGCGTCGATCGGTGCGCACCTGTTATTCTTACACAAGCAAATCGTTGGACTTTTATGAGATTTTTTAAATAGAACTATCTGCACCGCTTCCTACCACACGAAAGCTCCATAAATCAGAATGGGTCTAACTCCATATCTACACCTTTTTTTTGTTTGTTTAAAGAGGAGCTTAAAATCGAAAATGTCAGAAGCATTATGAAAGTTACCGTCAGACCAGTAGCCACACATGGGTATGCTTCCACTGACCCAATAATATTCCTCCACTCTCGGCTGATTCCACCCTGGGACTGCTGAAAGCAATTTCATCAAGGTGGAGCCATGCTTATGCCTTTTAGACACATCAGGTGCTTGCGTCCAGGTTTCTCACCAACGGGGCATCGGAAAATTGAAACATTGTTATTCGATATCGACTGGTCGTCTGTTTGGGTTCGTCTTGAGGCTTTACCTCACGCATTCATGCTTGTCGTCTGTTCGTGAAGACAGTCATACCCACAGGAGATCTTTTTCAAAAGGGCTTCTTTGGGCGACGCATCTGGGCATCTGTCGGGTATTCTATATCGGTCGTATTCGCTTTGCTTCCGCTTCGCGCTCCCATTCTAAGTTTCGCAGTTTTATTAATATCCTTGCTGCAAACTGTTTTGCTGCGTCCCATTTCTCTTTCGAGTTCAGCATTTGCGTTACAAGGTTATCTGGTGTGGGGACGATGCCGAGAACTTTCGCGAGCTCGAAGCGCTCTTCATAAAATCTGGCGCCGTGAAAAGTTACGTGTTCTGCACTCTCATCTTCGCTGTGGCACTCTGGGCAGGTCGAATTATCTGCTAGATTAAAACGGTGTAGGTACGCAAGAAAGCCATCATGTCCGCTGAGGATTTGGGTTCGATAGTAATCCGTTTCGCCGTGCTTTCTGCTTATCCATTAATCTATTTTGGGGATCAACTTATACGTTCATCGTCCTTTGGAGGAGTGATCCCATTTAGTTTGCCACTTTGCTATCGTACGTTCGCGCTCGGTTATTTTATCTTCAGATGTTGGTTTGGGCTCATGTGAGCGATACAGTCGCTTAAGTTCTTCTGCTCGTATGCATACCAAGGGAAACTTTACTCGCTATAATGCAGATGGCATCATCAGCTACTCTGAGCGCACTAAGTCAGTTAGCTTGCAGTACCTCCTTTGAACGTCTCGTTAGTCGTGACCATACTGGGGCGGCGTATAGGAAAAGAGAGACAGTAACCATTGAAATAATCTTTCTTCTACTTTCTTGGGGTCCTTCAACGTTTGGTAGCATATATCTACATCTAGGCTATGTTAAAAGAGCTCTGCTGAAACAGAAATGTTAGGTGGCGACGGCGAACTTCACTGCTAAAACAAATTGGTCTTACCCGACCTCCTGCCATCACTGTCTTAACATCAACTGTCAACTCGTAGTTTGACAACTCAATTTTTTACTTTACCGCGCCTTTGACAGCTGCTTTACTCGATGTCATTTAGAAAATTAAATGTTTACACAGCTAGGCGCACACATGAGGAAACGGGACAAAATTAAAACATTTGAATGTCTGACGGATGTTACAGTCTGAGTCAGAAGAAAATAACCGGTTTCTTCTTGTAACCTGAAGATATATTTCGTTCTGCTTTTTGCTGCACAATAGTCCCACTCAAGGGCTATGACGCCTGTGCTAACTCAGGTTAGTATCGTTCGAAACTTTTCCGTAAACGCAACCAAACAAAAATGAGTGAGAAGTACGTAAAGCATTTTGAGGCGGTATTTTTATGCACGCATTCGAAAGGGCCGAAATTATCTTACGCCGCGGCTGCAAAATTAATTAAAAAATCGAAAATGTTTGTTGTGATGTGGAATCAACGGCTGATGACTTTTCCGAGCTCGGCTTGAAGCGAGTGACGACAAAAAAGTAGGATAAAATGATCGTCCAACTTTTTAAGCGGGACCCTTCTTTGTGACTACGCCAAGCACGATCAGTTCTTGCTAAAAAGGGAATAGATGTGAGTACCAATACCATCAAACGATGACTGAAGGAGGCGAACATATCCTACCGTCCCACATCATCAAAACCATGGCTCTCAGAAAAACAAGAAAATGGCGTCACATTCATGGACTGGCCTTCCCAGTCGCCAGATGCCAACCCCATTGAAAATATGTGAGGAACTACGAAAACGCATCTTGCCGGAAGGCCAGTCCATAATTTAAAGCAACTCGTGCGTCAAGTGCGCAAAATCTGTTCCACTTTCTAGAGGAGCGACGCAGAAAAGCTGGTTCAAAAGATGAAGAAGATGCCAGGTTATACTCGACAACGATGAAGACTACGCGGCTTATTGAGTAATTGCGACTCGTAGTTTTGTATAAACTTTCATGTGAAATTTTTTTTAATATATATCTTTTATACTTCATGAATAATCGCCGTTTCTCTTTTCTGGCACATACTGTACATCACATTTGGTGGAAGGTGTAGATGCGGCGTAAGCGAGGCAATACCCAAATGTTCCAGCACAAGACACAATTTTCATACTTTTGGCCTATTTTGGTATGCATTTACATTGAATTTTATAATTTACACTTTAATTGCGTTAGACTATTATAGAAAAATGTTAAGTCCTCCACTGGTGCGTGCGGATCAAAAAACATAATCGATTTGCAGCTTTCAAATCTGCTCATTAGCTTTCTTACCGTTCTTGACGTGCTGCTGCATATTCGTACATTCACTGCAATCGCCATGACTTGTACCACAATCCAAGCGATAATGAAGGACACGTGATGCGTGGGCAGCACCAAGGCGTGGCTCATCAATATGAATAAATTATAACTTTGCACGGTGATGACAACCAACGACACGGCGGTGATACAGAGCAGATGCAATGCGAAGATGCGTAGCAACAAATCGATGCCATCACTAATGCAGGAATATATCATCAGCAAATTTTGCAAGATCTCCACAGTTGGCTCCTCTGCCATCAACTCAGCATTCGGTGCGCCAGTTGGCATGGCCGTCAGTGGAATTTCAGAAACTGAATTTATTTTGCGTACTATCATCACGCGCTTGCCTGTCGTTCTATACTCGCCATTGCGTTTGAATTTGCTCAACTTGTGGTTGATGAGTAGAAATTTCGATTTCAAAATGTGCATTTGATTGTAGAATTGAAACTGCTTGAAGACGATCAGACAGATGGGCGCAAAGCAGATGAACCAATAGCAGGTTGTGACAGGTAGGAAGCTGGTCCCCTTCGGTTGTATGATTAAACAATTCACCATTGATAATAGAAACGCGATTAGTAGTTCTACACCCAATTGATAGAACAGTTGTTTGCGTAGTAGTTTGTAGTCGAATTCGATTTCGGCGACTTTACGAAGTTGCTGATCAATTTTGCAGATGAGCGCATACAGTTGGCACTGTTCGTCCATGTGCGTCCACGAGCTTACCCAGGCCATAAGGCCGAGTATGAAGAGCGTAAAAAGCTGTGCCCAACTGGTTATATTTGCGATGCCATCGCCGCGGTTGTAGGACTTCGTATAAAGATTGTAGATGCCGAAGGAGAAACCAGCTGAAAGTTTAAAGAAAAATATAAATTTAAATTAAAGCAAAAGTGTAAAGATGCGATGCGTATTTGCATGAAGGCTGCTGTGAAAATTAAGGGGTTAAGGGTAGTCAAAATTTTCAAAAAATTGGATTTTTGAAGTGAAACTTCTTAGGCGTCGATGGACGAGCGAAAATTGAGAGCAAGGTTTCAAGGCCGTGCAACGTTTTGGGCATTTTCGTTCCGCCAGAGAGAAAAAAGATATAACGTTGAGGGAAAGGAGAGAGAGAGAGAGAGCTATACCTTATGTATATCTTAGATACACTTTAAGCTATTTTCGCTGAGTTTTTCCTTGTGGTTGCTAATTTCTAGTGAGAAATAACACTGCCTACTTTTTGGCGCTTGTTTGTTGATGCAAACTTGTAGGAAATATATTTTTAGTGCCTACTTTTTGGCGTTACATTTCCTTAGTGCCGACTGTTTGGGGCGTTTTTTGGTCCCAATTTTTTTGGCGTTTTTTTGGTGTCCACTGTTTGGCGCTTATTTCCGTTTCCTGGCAAGTGCTTGTGCGTACTATAAAGCGCTATCCATTCCGGCGTCAGATTTATTGGTATTGCCTTGCGGTAATTTGTGCCTTTGCTGCGGTCCTGGAATCGCTCCGATCAGGCACGAGATTATCTATTATAAAACTAATTTCTCTTGTCCGATTGATTATAGTTGTATTTCTAAGGACTTGTGATGATCACTGCAAGGGACTTCTGGAGAAACGGGCTCCACACAAACAGCGATAACTTTTACAATTATTAATCATTTTTCAGCCAGAAGGATCGCACAGATGGTTGAGGACTTCGCTAAATTTCGTGTGTCTGCGCTATTACCGCGGTTGCTATCTTCCTCTTGCTGGCGTCACTGAAGCAATGTGTAACTGTTGGTTTCTTTGTTTTTGCTTGTTTTAGTAGCCACAATGCAGATACTGCTCTGACAGTTTTGCGGAAGTAAGGATGAAAAGGCCAAGTTTTTGAGGAATGAGATTTTTTTTTTTGAAACAGGGAAATTTGGAAAAGTGCGAGGACTGTGCTTTATGTGGGATTCTAACCCACAACCTCTGGAACGGCAGGCTAGTGCACTTACGTTAGACTACCAAGGCCGCAAACGGCTTCAAGGTAATATTCCTTATGACCTTCTGGTAACAACTTCTGATGCACTACGCCATGGTAATCGAAGAAAACTGTAAGCACACCCTTGACATTTGATCGAACTTGGCGTGCTTTTTTTGGTGTAGGCTCTCCTGCACGCTTTGGTTTCGATGTCATAACCACACAAGTATACCCACCGGTTATGACTCTTTTAAGCAAATCTGGAACAACATGCAACGTGGTTTTTGATCAAAATTCAGGATTTTTGGAACGAATTTCGCTGCCACACGAATTTCATACCCTAAATTTCCGAAAAGATTGGATGCCATAAGCCAACCGATATGTCAACAGCACCTCGTTTTTGGTGGGTGAGGTAGGGTTCAAAATCCCTTCGCACTTACAGCGACCGTCGTCTACTGCGTCGTGTGGTGTGGCCACTAAAACAATCCCTCCTCTCCTTCTGAGGAGACACCCTTCCCGGAACTGCTTTCTATATTACTTCGAGAGGGCCCAGAACGGCATAAAGGACCAATTCTATTCACCCAAGTCTGGTCCACCATTTTTGTAGCCAGCTTTCATGCTATAGGCTCGTCTTCTTGTGTCTCTACCTGGACGGCTTCACTTTGTTGCACTGTGACTTTTTTTTTCGTAGTACGTTCTCGCGTTCCAGCTGTCCCCACGTTCAAGCATTTTGCTGATTATGTTGCTCGGTGCGATGTCGCCAATCTGCTCCCTCAGAGCATTTCTTTCCGCGAGCCATCTGTCACAACTAAAAAACGTGTGTTCAGCGTCATCGTTCGGTTCTTCGCAGTATATGCACTTGGAATCGGTCACTTGCCCATCCGATATAGGTAACTCCGGAAGTATCCGTAACCCCAGAGGAACTGAGATTAAAAAGTAGTTCACTTCTCCGAAGTTCCTTTGGACCCATTTGTCAATTGATGGAATAAGTTTCGCCGTCCATCAGCCACTCGGTTCAGTGTCCCATCGGCTTTGCCACCGCAGCATGGCTTGGCGTCTCCGTTCTGAGAAGCTAGTGATGACATATTTCTTCTTGGGATCCCACGCATCCATTCGTTCCCGGACCATGAGGTCGACGGGTATCTGCCCGCAGACTACGAAAATTGCGCCTGAGACAGTGAGGTAGGCTGAGGCAACTCTGAATGCCACTGTTCGTTGCACAGACTCCAGTGCTTTGCGCTTGGCTTTGCAGTTTAGTACAATTCCCCATACTTCGCTGCCGTACAGGAGAATTGAGCTTGTGGCCGCCATATTTAGCTTTCTTTTGCTCTGGGTTGGCCCACCGATGTTTGCCATTAATCCAATTAGCTTATCCGTGACCGTTGATGCTTTGGTAGCCGCATGACGTATCCCACAAAGTAAGCATCTAATCAAGTTGAATACCTAAGTATTTTACTACTTTGTTGACCTCGAGTGGTCTCTATTGCGCCAAGGGTTGATTTTCCGCGTCGGAAACCATATTGCCTTGCTGACAATCCTTCTGCTCTCCCAGTCTACGCTCTGTAAGTCTACGCTGTATGAGTTCCTCAAACAATTTCCCGCCAAGGTGACGGTTCCGCTGGGTCACCCCTGGGTCACCCTAGGTCACATCAGCTTCTGTATTTTCCCCAGCGTAGGGAAGATGCTTTGAGTAATGCATGCATTGTAATAGTCGAGCATCACATCTGGTCGGCTTTCAGCCACAAGTTTGAGTGCTTCAGCTAGGATGCCATGTGGGCCTGGAGCTTTGTTTCTTTTGAGGCTTCTTGCCGTGGTTTTAAGCTTCACACCTCGGTGAAGGGTGGGAGCATCTTGTCACCTCTCACACATCCTCAATAACTTCTCTGATGATGATTCGACGATTTTCCATTACAATTTTCTTCAATTTCTCAACATTTTCATCGGTTGTTGATGTGCTGGAGAGTCCAGAGCGAGCATCGTCATTCACATCTTCTCGACCTTGTGTGAAAAGCTTGTACCACTAAACATTATTTTTTTAACTCAGAGTACTCTCACCGTATGACACTGCCAACATTTCATTTAATTCCATTTTTTACACAAAATTTTATGCAATTTCTTTGATCCATTTTTTTCGAAAGCAGAAAATCGCCGAACACGCAAAACACTTGTCTTATTTATGCCTCTCAGAAACAAACTAAATTTGCGATATTGCTAAAATCGTGAATATATCTGCGAGACGAGTGTACCAACATAAAAAAAAATAATTGAAAGTCGAAGGTACGCAGTCTGCGAAATTTCAAAATTCACCTAGTTTTTTGAACACACCTCGTGTTTAAGTCATTTGCGCCTTTAGTCTGTAAAGTAACTTTTGGCATAGACTCAATAAATGAAATTAAGCGAAATAATGAAGTGAAAGGTGAATGTGTATCCCAAGAATGATAGAAAGAAGATTGCGTCCATCAGAGAGTGCGTGACGTCACGTTTTTCCAAGTTGTGCAGTATTGCCAACCATTTGCTCTTCGCAATAAATTTGGTGCTTTTTTATACCGAAAATCCGAAAATTTCGAAGTTTCGTGTTTGTTTCTTTTTTTTAATTTAAAGCTACCGAAACTTTGAGTTAAAAAAAAACTGTATTATACAAAAGAAAGTTAAAAAAGGCCACTCTGAGAAGATTTTATTGCTAATGAATATTAGTTGGTTCTTATAAAATTTTATATTTCAAAAGTGTGAATTTAATTTTTTGCTCCTTTTAAGGTTATGCAAGAATATTAAATGTCTCTCTTTCCACTCTTCTTAAGATTGATAACCTTTTTACACATTTTTAAAGGCGTTTGAATTTACTTAATGCGGACTAAAACCATAGAGGTGTAATCGTTTCCTCCGGCCATCAATCCTTAGTGGGACATAGGGCATCAAGAGGTGTATTCATTGCGAAAATAAGCCACAAAATAGCAGAAAATAATAAAGAAACCATACTGACATTTAAGAAAAAAGAGTATTTTATTTTGTTACATAACCTCAAATATAGCAAATAAGTCGTTCCCTTAACAAAAGAGTCTCGCTTAACAAAAAAAACCCATAAATTAAATTGTACATAACACATTTATTTAAAAAAAAACGCACATTCTCAAGACAATTTGTCGCGCATACAAAGTTCTTTAAGCAATTCAATAAAATATTGGTATTTTATTTTTTTTAAATGGGCATTTTAGTGCTTTTTTATATCCAAAGCTAGGCAACACTGCAGTAGCTCGAGAGAGATTTGACTGCCGAAAGCAGAAGAACACCAACAATAATCGCTATCGCGGGCAATGCGGCCAGATGTTAAAAAAAGTAAAGCTAATTAAAACGGAGTGAATTATTGAACGGGTTTTTAAAAAATGTATATTTTACAAAATTATAAACATTAAGTTTTCATTAGAACAGGCTAGAAAAATGTCATGAAGAAAGAACTAAAACTCTGAGACTAAATAACAAAAACAAAAATGCTAAATCAAGTTACGAAAATGGTAATCTGGCCATACTGGAGCTAAAATCACGTAACTCGTTGTCAGAGCAAAGAACCGGGACCACGATAGGCGCCATCTCATTATTCTTTCCATCATGTGTGTATCCTTGACTTTGGGTTGTTTTCTTTGCCATGGTATTTTTTTTTTTTTGTTTTTTGGAAGCACAATTCCTAACCTCAACACGAGTTCAAGCCACTCATTTATAAAAATAACTAGGCATTGGGCAAAACTATCCTTCAAAATTTCATCTGTAGCCAGCCACTTATGGGATGCCGTGCCCAATATTACTTTATTTAGTAAAAACATCAGCGGTTTTCAACTCAACGCAACGCAACGCAGCACTTTCTTGCAAAACGAGAAGAAAACGAGAGATCTTAATGGAACACCCGTTACATATATACTTTTCCATTTACTTGTATAAATAATGATATTAAAACACGTCCACGCCCAGGCTTTGTTATCCCACTGCAACTGATCGCCTCCACAATTACGCAAAATGTCACCGCGTCTCAGTTGAATCGGTGCGAAACCCAGTAGTTTATATATGCGACCGAAAGGATATGCGATGTAGGCGAATTCAGTACTATGAAAATTTCCCGTTAGATAAGTGCGTAAAGCGTGCAACAATAACGACAAAACCGGCATTCTTATGAGCGAACATTAAATTTTTTAAGTATTTTTCTTTTGTAACTACTCCACTTTGTCAAACGCAAAATTATGCGCCCGCGTTTACTCATAGGTTCCTTCCACGCGAAACGCCAGCACTTAACTAGCCAAGTAAAATATTTGACTTATTGGCTAGCCGTAATATGAAAAGTGGTGACCTTATCGGAGACAATCTAGCGTGAAGTTGCAATTAATTTCATTGAAAGTCCAAGCGTTGGCGACAGATAAACGTTGCATTGATGGGTATGCGCGTAGTTAGGGTTGTATGTACGAGTTGAGGGTGGTAGAAATTTGTATACAGAATGACTACCCAAATGATGTGCGCACATATTTAGTAATAACAAAGGGTATGCCTTTTTTCCTTTTCTTTCTTTTTTTGTTTTTGTAATCGTTTTCGTATAAAAAGTATCAGATTACTATTGAAGTTTGGTTGCCGAACCCTCTGAGCCTCAGAGAACGCAAAAAGTTGCATAATTTGTTTATTAAACACTTGAAGTATTTGGTATTTCTGCAAAATATATGTATGTCTATGTGTTTCTGCACACTTGTGTGTGTATTTTCTATTCTATTTACCTAGCTTTTATATTAAATATCTAATGGAATCACCCGCTTTCATTATTAAATTACATTTGCATAGATTAGCATTAGTGCGCGGGCTACCACTGCAACTGGTGCCTGTATACCATTCATATATGTACAAGGTGAAGTCCAAAATAAACAAGACTGAGCTAAAATAGGAACAACAGGAGCTTTGTTCTGATAACTTCGAGTTCACTTATTCAAAATAGTCCCCTCTGGCCGCGATACACTGTTTTGCGCGATCTAAAAGCTTTTCGAAAGAGTGTTTCAGCTCATTGACCGGAATGTCCTTCAGGATGTCGGTAGAAGCCTTTTGGATGGCCTCTACGGACACAAAATGTTTTCCATTCATGGTCAAATGAAATTTCCCGAATAAGTATTTATAACCCGTACTCAATGTTATAAAGAGATACCAGATTTTCTTCCCGTCTAGGGATGACTCACAAAAATGGTACACAGATGGTTCTAGGGCGCAAAAGTAACCTTGCGATGTTTTTTGGCTATAATTTAAAAAAAAAATGAAAAACTTTGATTCTTCTTGTGGATTATTTTTATTTGGTCTTTTAATTTTTTTTACATCAAGTCGAGAATATGATGTCATGTAAATGGCCGCCGCCACAGTTGATTGCCATTTGAGCCCTTTTTATGGCATTTTCCATCACTTTGGCCAAAACTTCCGGCGATAGGTCCTCACATTCTTGACGGATATTGTCTTTAAGAGCTGCAAGAGTCTGAGGCTTGTTGACATAAACCCGCGACTTCAAAAAGCCCCACAAAAAGAAGTCTGGAGAGGTCAAATCAGGCGATCTTGCTGGCCAGTGCAAATCGCCAAAACGGGAGATTAGGCGCCCGGGAAATGCATCCTTCAGCATATCGGTTGTGGCACGTGCAGTGTGTGCCGTTGCACCGTCCTGTTGGAACCACATGTTTTCCAATCCCAATTCATCAAGTTGCGGCAAAAAGAACTCGTTGATCATTGCTCTCTAGCGCTCACCATTCACAGTAACCGTTTGGCGCGCGACTTCTTCGAAGAAAAAAGGTCCGATGACTCCTCCAGCGAAAACAGCACACCATACAGTGACTTTGAGCGGGTGTAATGGCTCTTCGTGGGTTACATGCGGATTTTCAGTGCCCCAGAAGCGTAAATTTTGCTTATTTACGTACCCGCTAAGATGGAAATGGGCCTCATCACTCATGATTATTTTTGATGAAAAATCATCCTCCTCTTGGTGGTGATTAAGGATGGCTTGAGCGTATGTTAGACGCGATTGGCGGTCAGCAGCTAACAGCTGATGCACCGTCTGGACTTTGTACGGAAACATCTTCAAATCTTGTACCAAAATTCGCTGTAAAGACCGTCGACTGATACCCATTTGCGTGGCACGTCGTCTGGTCGATGTCGACGGCGCTTCCATGACATCCTCGGCTACAGCAGCAATATTCTCTGCAGAACGACTACTCCGGGGTCTTCGAGGCGAGCGGCTAAACGTCGCAGTGTTTCACCAGTAGGCGTTGGACGGCGAGGAAATCTGCGACGAAATTCACGTTGTGCCAAAGTCACCGACCGATTATTGGTCAAATAAATAGTCAGAAATATTTCGTGTTCTGGAGCAGTGTAGCGTAACATTGTTTATTAACGTGTACGAGGGGTGCCTTTTATATTTCGGGATTAGAGAACAAAAACAAATTTTAATCATCAAAAATCACTTTATTGTTTTTCAAAATATTCTCCATGAAGATCTATACACTTTTGCATGCGTTTGAACCAATTGTCGAAGCACTTTTGCCACCCTGAATGAGGTACCTCCAAAACATGCATTCTGAATGCCGTAACCGCTTCTTCAGGTGTCGAAAAACGTTGACCTCTCAGTTTGTTTTTTACGTACGGGAATAAAAAGAAGTCATTCGGTGCCAAGTCAGGACTATACAGCGGATGACCCATTAATTCGATGTTTTGGGTGCTCAAAAATTCAGTTGTTTGAGCCGATTTGTAAGACCTCGCATTGTCCTGGTGAAGAGTGATCCGTCTTTGGCGATTGGTTTTCCTAATTTCTTGGAAGACAACTGGCAAACAAATGGTTGTGTACCACTCAGAATTTACTGTTCTGCGTTGTTATAGTGGTACGGTTGCGACATGTCTAGTTTTTCCGAAAAAACAGGCGACCATTTGCTTGGAAGTGCTTCGTAAGCGAACAACTTTTCTTGGATTTGGCTCATCTTGAAACACCCATGCAGTCGACTGCTGTTTACTTTCGGAGTCATACGCATAAATTCATGATTAATCATCTGTCACGATGTCATAGACGTATTTCGAAGCCCCGCGATCGTATTTTTTGAGCGTTTCCTTCGACCAATCGACACGAGCCTTTTTTTGAGCGATTGACAAATTGTGTGGGATCCAGCGCGAACAAAGTTTTTTGACAGTCAAATGTTTATGCAATATTGAATGTATGCTGGTCCCACTAATGCCTAAGATTGTCTCAATCTCACGATAGGTCACATGACGATCTTGCAATATCAGTTCGCGTACAGCATCAATGGTTTTCGGAACAACAACTGATTTTGGACGACCTTCACGAGCTACGACCACGATTGAATTCACCATACCATCGATAAACACTGGTCCTTGATGAAGCTTCATCGCCAAAAAATGAATTAGGTTCATCCATGCAATGTTGCTGAGTTAATCCACGTCGAAAGTTGTAAAAAATAATCGCACGAAAATGTTCACGATTTAATTCCATTTTTGGACCGAGATGAATCTTTTAAGTTACAGTAAACAACACAAATAGCGCTGGTATTTCAAAACGTTCTGAGTACGTAAAAGCCAAAAAATGTCAAACTTTGCGATACAGCTGTCAGTTGCCAGATTGCAACACCAGGGTTGCCAAATCCCGAAATATAAAAGGCACCCCTCGAATTTCGCATGTGTTTACTACACAAATGTCAAAACAGAACTGACATTAGGGGCCAAGCGCAAAATTTATAGAGTTTTCTGATAGGAGGATTACTTTAACGCCACCTGTTAAAACGTTCCAAGGAGTAGGAGCAGGAATAGTGGGGCCTAGAGCACACAAATCCCTAACACTAAGTACAGACACCACGATTTTCCATGCGGAGCTCTTCGCCATAATGGAAACAGTGGAAAGAAGGGTCGATAAAGGAAAAATTAAAATACTTTGGGACAACCAATCGAATCTCAAAGCCTTGAATAGCTTCACATTCAAGTCAAAGGTCCTAAGAGAGTGTAGCAATGCACTCAACTAATTGGCCACTCATAATCGAGTCTCACTGATTTGGGTACCAGAACATGGTGGACACGAAGGAAACGTAAAGGCAGACTTGTATGCCAAGAAAGGGACAGAATGGCTATTTATTGGACTAACCCCATTTTTCGACTTTAACAAAAATAATATAAAACAGGAAACCTAAAAATGGATCCAAACTAAAATAAGGGAACAGTTTAGCGGCACAAACGGCCTTAATCACTCCAAAAAAATTTTGAATTTCAATGCCAACAGAGCCAAATCCGCTCCAATCCTATATAAAAAAAGGCCGCAGATTACTCTGTGGAGCATTTACAGTTCACTTTGCCCGTAATAAACAATTTAACACAATAAGATTATCTAGTACAAGATCATGCAGGTTCTGCTGTGATCAAGAAGAGTCTATGGAACACTTAAGCACCAACTGTGAGGCATTAGGCCACAGGAGACACAGAATATCCTGGGCTCGTACCTACTAGTGGAGGAAGACCTACAATTGTTCCCTCCTAAGGAGCTGGTTCGATTCCTCGGTATACTAAATAATTACAATTAAGTAATTAGGGGCGCACAATAGCTCAAACTGGTCGCAGTGCATAAGGCCTTAGCCCAACCCGTGCAATCATTACCATTATCATCTCATCAGTATTCCTGATATTTGTTCTAGCAAAACCATTCGATGTAAACTTTTTCCTCTCCATGCGCCGTCAGGTTCTCGCACTGGCGGCAACTCTTCTTATCCATAATAATAATGTAATAATAGCGATATTAATTACAGTTTTGATGATTGCTAATAAAAATAATAATAATATGTGTACACACTCGTAAATGCTAGGTATGCATTTCAACACTTTTGTGCATTTTAGTACCGTAATTAGCTCCTTATTTTACGGGTGCAACATTTACCTTTCGTTATGTTAATTATTTCATTACACTTCAAGTCCTTTGGGGCCAATTAAAACGTGTTCGACTAAGTAGTAATAATCAAATTTGCTTTGTGTCATTGCTGTTGTTGATTTCTAACCCCGCGTGAAGCTTTTCCAACCCACTTGCATATAATAAATGCTGTAAGACGACCAAGTAGGAAAGTTTTTTGATGGACTACTTTCATATTCAGTGGAAATAGTGAAGTTTTCTGCCCCTCTTCCGCGTCAGTTTTGAACTTCCAACCACGATTAGTTGGCGTTAGTCGGCACTTCTCTCACTTCACACTGGTTGTCATGTTTTAGTTGGCTGAGCTTTTATATTTTTACTAACTTCATATCGTCGAAGAGCGCGTACAGCTGTTAGATCTACCTGAGTCAGTATTTGCTTTCAATGGTGTCTGTAAGTCGACATAAATATTATTGCCTCGAATATTTCAAAAGGTCAAGTAAAGGGACGAAATACTTAGTAGTTCACTCTGGACTGCTTTTTGTGTTTTTGACTAAGATACCCAAAATTACTTTGGTTGATTAGAGCAAAGCAAAGTTAGATTTCCTGCGTAGTACAGCTTTCGTGAATGCAGTTTTCATTTCGTTCATGCTGTTGTGCTATATAACCATACTAAATTTTTCTGTTTTGAATATTTTGCCTCAATTTTTCATCCTTCATATTTTCATATCCAATCGTCATCCTATGCACCTCTAGTGGTGTTTTAGCGAGAGATATAGCTCACTAAAGGCATATAAAATTTTTTTAATTTTCAAAATTTTTCACTACAGATTGGCGTCTTTAGACAGTCAGGAGAACGTAAAGCAAACCTCAAAGATGGTTCCAGAATATAAAAAACAGCTCTGCGACAGAATAATTTTGTTTTATATGGATTCCAGAACACTGCTGTTTTAAAAAAAATTAAATTGCCAATGAATTGGTCAGCTACGTATTCGCAGGGTAGGTGATTAGCCTACCAGTCCTAAATAGTGGGGATGCCCACCTGTCGTTGCTTAGGAACAACGCCTTCTAAACAGTTAGCGCCATCTGTGATTAATATTTTTCTGCCAGAAGGATCATACAGACGGTTGAAGACTTCACTAAATTTGGTGTGTATTTGCTATTACCGCGATTGCCCGTTTTCTCTTGCTGGCGCCACTGATGCAATGTGTAAATGTGTCTTTTTCTTTTTGTTTGTTGTTTGTTTTAGCAGTGTGTGTGTCAAGCCCGAACAAAAAAGGGTCGAACTTTCTTCTAAAACTTGGCAAAAAAGACGTTCGGCTGGTGGTCCGTATTATTACAGGACACCACCCATTGGGTCAGCATATGACCACCATTGGAATCTTTGAGGACCAGATTTGCCTGTTTTGCTTAGTGGAGGCGGATAGCACTGAACATTTTCTCTATGAATGTCCTGCCTTACTAGAGCTTGGCTACGAAGTTTGTCTACCGATGTCATGAGAATGAGTAAAATTTATTCTGTCAAACTGGATTTGTCAAAGAATGTGGAAAATTCTCACAGGACTAGCAATCTCTGTCTCTGTCCCGTCTCTGTCTCTGTCTCTGTCTCTGTCTCTCTCTCTGTCTCTGTCTCTCTCTCTGTCTCTGCCTCTGACTCTGTCTCTGTCACCTCTGATAATAAACTAAAAAAACAAAAATTTTGAAACTTTTTTCCATAGCTTAAATCAATTCACCCCATCACTCCAACTTGTAAAATTTTTTATAAAAAGTGAAAAGGGTTGAGTTCGATTTTTTTTTATAATTTTTAATAAACTAAAAAAATAAACAGTTTTGAAAATTTTTTTCCACAGCTTAAATCAATTCACATCCCACCTTTAAAAGTATTTTATAAGAAAATAGAAAATGTTGGATTACGTTTTTTTTATTATTTTCAGTAAAATAAAAAAATAAAAAGTTTGAAAAATGTTTTTCCTCAGCTTTAGCCAATTCACCCTGTCACTCCAACTGGGAATTTTTTTTATAAAAAATTTTGACGATTTTCTTTTATAATTCTTATAACATTTCTAAATTTGCAATAAAAAAAATCTTAAAAAGTTTTAAAAGTTTTTTTTCTTAGGTTTAGCCAATTCATCGTTTGGGCCCACCTTCAAAATGTTTTTTATGAAAAATAAAAAGCGTTGCATTAAACTAAAAAAACCAATGTTGTGAAAATTTTTTTCCTCAGCTTTAGCCAATTTACAGTATAACTCACCCTTCAAAAGTTTTTCAATTCGATTTTTTTATAACTTTCTTAACAATTTTAAGAATTAATAAAAGTTTTGAAAAATAATTTACTCAACTCCATCGTTTCGCCCCTCTTTGAAAATGTTTCACAAAAAATTACAAAATTTTATTTGTTTTTTTTTCATAATTTTTATAACTTTTATTAAATTTTATAAAACTACATACAAAATATTTTTTTGTTTTTTCATTTCTCATATATACAAAAACAATTATCGTATAAAAATTAACTATAATTAATTAAATAAAAAAATATATAAAATTTATACAAAAGTTGTAGCGCAGCCAGGTGGTAAATATTTAAAATTTTCAATGAACGGTTGAAACAGAAAGAGCTAACGATCAGCTAAGAACTATTTCATAAATTTGCGGATAAATTGGAAAAAAGAAAAAAAATAGTTAAAGCATTTTGAACAAAAAACCAACACAAAACAGTTCTTATAAATAATAAAAATAATTTTTTTTTGTGAACACCAAAGTAACAAATCCACTAACTGGTTGGCTGGTCTTACAGAAATAATAACTAAAGATGTGTGGAATAATTTTGAAAACAGAATACGAGTAGCTGCTGGGGATGATTTCTGAATTTGAAGATCCTCAAGTTAATCTAACTTTCATGTTATGTATGTGTGTGTGTGTGCGAAATAATCGGGTGCAACCCTCCTGGTCTGGGTGTGCTCTGCTCCTCGAAAGCGGCTTGCTTTCTGCTCATTCGGGTAGTGATTTAAATTTGTCTTGCATAAAATGGCTTTATTTCGCACATTTGAGTGGCACATTTGATTGCAGCGCGCAACGCTCATCTTCGAGTCTTCTGCATCATTGTCTCCAGCACGCTGGGATCGAGTGTTGATGCGTGTTCCAAGTCCTCAGAGCTGGCATTCTCCTCGGCCACATTAACGAATGCGCTGGAGAGTTCACCATTCAGTTTGTTCACTGCACCCGTGGAAATGTCGTACATGAAGATCTCTTGCTCGGCATCATCGCTGGATCTGTGGAGTGAATGAGAAATTACAAATTAAGAGGGTTCACAAGTAGATAAGTAGACAATAGTTAAGCAATGGTACAAATAATATCTTTTAAAAGGAAAATCAGGATTTTTGTTATTCTTCTTTCCGACTTCCTACGGGCATCAGGTTCCTTTCGCAAAATTTTTTTTACATTATGACTATCATTAACACAATCACTGTGAAAAGATTTGTAGTCTTCCGGATGCCATTCGAATCCAAAAAGCCCTACTAAAAGATCACTCAAACGGCATTAGTACCCTGAAAAAGCCAGATGGAAGCTACACAAGAAATCCAGAGGAAACCAGTCAACTTCTGCTGGACACTCACTTCCCTGGATCACTTGTGCTAGACGAGATCTCTGTACCGGCAGAAACTACTACATCTGCGGGTGCTGAGAACTTAAAACTAGCAAACAAGCTATTCCATGAAAAGCGGGTACAATGGGCGATATCAACATTCAGTCCATACAAATCTCCTGGTCCTGATGGGATATTCCCCTGTCTCTTACAGCAGGGTGCACACCATATTATCCCTAATTTGACCAGGCTATACAAAGCAAGCTTACTGCTAGGATATTTGCCTACAAAATGGGCTGAGGTTAAGGTCGTATTTATTCCAAAGGTAGGGGAAAAACCCGAACAATTGCCTAAATCATACAGACCAATTAGTCTCAGCTCATTTTTCCTCAAAACAATGGAAAAGATAGTCGATCAGTATATTAGGGAATACAATCTAGCTAAATTCCCACTGCATCGACTTCAATTTGCCTATCAACAGGGAAAATCCACTGAGACTGCAATACACAGCCTGGTAACAGTTATAGAAAAGGCTATTGAGTCCAAACAGATAGCTCTATGTGCATTTATTGACATATCAGGAGCTTTTGATAACACCTCCTATGAGGCAATCTATAATGCCCTATATCTAAAGGAGGTACCTGAACCCATCACTAGATGGATAATATTCATGCTGAAATCTAGGACGATCAGCACTGAACTAGGAGGAACATTCAAATCGATTAAAGCCACAAGAGGTTGCCCTCAAGGTGGCGTACTCTCACCTCTTCTGTGGACTCTAGTCATAGATGAACTTCTCCACAAACTGAATAACCTAGGATTTCACACTCAGGGTTACGCTGATGACCTAGTAGTTTATGTATTAGGCTGGCATGAGGAAACCATTTCGGATCGCATGCAGCAAGCCCTTACAATAATAAACAAATGGTGCACGGAAAAAAGGCTCTCCATCAACCCATCCAAAACAACTCTTGTACCGTTTACTAGGAGAAGGAACATAAATCTCAAATGTCCGACCCTTAATAGAACAACACTTGAACTCTCGACAGAAGCGAACTATCTTGGCGTTAGTCTTGACAAAACGCTTACGTGGAACTCCCATATTGAGAGAGTTACTTCAAAAGCCACAAGGGCATTCTTTGCCTGTACAAGGCTTTTCGGCAAGACATGGGGACTAAGCCCTAGAATGACCTTCTGGACATTCACCACAGTTGTAAAACCCATAGTCACCTATGCATCTTTAGCATGGTGGCCCAAGGTCAAGCAAAGAAAGGCGGCAAACGAATTAAGCAAACTGCATCGCCTGGTATGTGTTGGCATTACAGGGGCTATGAAAACGTGTCCCACGGATGCATTGGGTGTGCTCCTGAACATACCACCGCTTCCAATTCTAATTGAAAGGGAAGCTCGCTCGAGTGCCTTAAGACTAAAAGGTATATCTGAACTTAAAAGTGGGAATATGAAAGGACATTTAAAGATCTTAGAAGACTTCCTACACAGTCCCATTCTTCATAGGGATGATATACTATCACCCAAACCAATACTCTTCAGGAACTTCCAAGTTATAATCAATGAACGAACAGACTGGAGAACTAACTCTATCACTTTCAGACCTGGCTCCCAGCTATGGTTTACTGATGGGTCCAAATTGGAAAATGGTAGAACAGGGGCAGGAATCAATGGGCCCAAATTCAAAAAATCGATTCCGATGGGATCCTACCCAACTATATTCCAGGCAGAAATACATGCCATCGAAATATGTGTGAGAGAATGCCTTAGAAGGAAAATGAGAGGTACTCACATCTACATACTTTCAGATAGCCAAGCGGCTCTAAAAGCCCTTCTATCAACAACTATCACCTCTAAATTGGTAAATGATTGCCTAAACCTTCTAAATACGTTAGGAAACCTCAACACAGTAACACTATGTTGGATTCCGGGACATGAAGGACATGAGGGAAATGAAATGGCTGATGACCTTGCAAAACAAGGAGCAAATATGCAACTTACTGGTCCTGAGCCTTTCTGTGGACTAACAAAAGGCCACATAAATGAATTCCTTAGTAAATGGGAAGAAAGAAAACTTGCCGCACACTGGCTAAACTGTGCCGGTCAGCGTCAAGCTAAACTATTCATAAGTCCCAACAAAGGAATATCTGACAAACTTCTCTCACTAAACAGAGTAGATCTGCGTCTTTTAACTGGATACCTTACAGGTCACTGCAGCCTGAGGTACCATCTAAATAATATTGGTCTATCCGAGACCAATGTCTGCCGCTTTTGCGAAATGGACATAGAAAGCTCAGAACATGTGCTTTGTGAATGTCCTGCGTTGGGCAGACAAAGACTTCACCACCTTGGTGGTACCGTAGTATCTCCATGCAATCTTTGGAACAACAAACCCAAAACTGTGCTAAAATTTCTAAAAAGCCTAAAACTCTAGGGTTACAAAATAGGCCTTCACAATAGATCAATTCTGGTCGCAGTGCGTAATGGCCTTCTAATAATAATAATTAACTCACGCTTTCCTAATTCCAAGGCAGGTGTACAATCTTTAGACCCGGTCCAAAAGAAAGAAATTTTTTTCAAAAGAAAGAAACTTTTTTTTCAGAGCCACGAGTATCGGACGACTCCTACTCTGGCGCTCAACGCAATGTTAAATGTGGTACCCGTAGATATCGCAGGCAAAATTGCCGCTACACGTACCGCAATCAGACTGAGGGGCTGGAGCTATAAGCTCAACCTCACTTATGGGCACTCACGCATCCCTAGAAACTTTCGAGTTCATCCCTCTGTCAACAGACCAATGTATACCCTAGTTTAGTCCAACTGGAAAATTCTCCACTCACATCCCGTCAAGGAAAGAGTGGACGGAGGGCTACACTTGGGGGCCGGCCTGGTGAACTTGTTCACGGATGGATCGAAGTTGGAAGGAAAGGCTGGCGGAGGAGTCTTTTGCGAAGGGCTCCCCATCAGACTAAAATTCAGGTTACCGGACCACTGCAGTGTGTTCCAGGCAGAGGTAGCCGCAATCAAGGAGGCAGCTGATTGGCTGCTTAAATGCGTACTAACAGTCAAGAAAGTAAATATTTACTCCGAAAGCCAAGCCGCAATAAGGGCCCTCGGGTCTATGACGGTGCATTCGGAATTGGTCAAGGAATGCGTGACCTCGCTTTCGACTGCGTCCGAATTCTTTGACATCAGCCTCATCTGGGTTCCCGTCACAGCGACATTGCGGGAAACTGTGAGGCGGATGAGCTGGCCAGACAAGGGACATGTGAGGTGATTTCCCCGCGGAGGGAGAAAATTGGGATCTCCCTGACTACCTGCGGTCTGCTCCTGGAAAGATGGGCATCGCGCCAACTCAGCGAGCGCTGGGCAAATACACAAACGTGTAAAGTCGTGAAATCCTTCTGGCCACGTGTGGACCGGAGGCGCTCGGGCGAGCTTCTGAGGCTCTCTAATCTCGTGGGTTCTCTCACAGGACACAATGCGCGAGGAATGCATGCTGTGAGACTTGGAATCACCTCGAGTCCTTTTTGCGCTGGATGTATGGAAGATGAAGTGGAATCATCTCAGCACCTTTTCCTCAGCTGCCTGCTGATATAGCTGGCGCTGACATTAAAAATCTGATGAATTTCATCAGCAGCATAAAGCGGTTAACGCAAACATAGTCATCGTTCGTAATCCGCACGCTCCTAACCATTCCATCACCTCTCCCCGTCCTCTCCCTGTACCTCACTTCCTTGACAATGGTATCACAAAGGACGAATCCTTCTTCGTCCAAGTGTGCTCACTCCCTGGGCAACCATACCAACCTAACCTAACCTAACGAGTATCCGGTTTTTATATATTTGTTGACGATAATTGAATTCATGAAAGGTTCGTTTGATAATAACAAATAGGAGCTTTTCAAAAATAACTGTCTGGCAACCCCTGGAGCATCATTGATCTTCTTTCTAGCATCAGCAGGAAAAATACTCAACCTATAAAAACAGTCCACGGCATTGGTTGCACAGGAATGCCGGGCAGCCCCAAATGATATTAGTGTCGTATTCAAGGTCAGCCTCATTTGGGTTTCGGAGCACAAAGATATTGAGGGAAATTGTAAAGCCGATGAGCTAGCCAGGAAAGTCTTCAACGGCTCTGTGATAAAAGTACCATTGGAATACCTTTGGCCACGAGTAAACTAATTATAAAAAACAACATTATCCAAGAGGCCAATAGGTCATGGAGCGGTGAAGATACATGTGTAACAGCTAGGCTACTACGGCTGCAAATAAACAAGTAAAGGACAAAGGAATTGCTTAGCCTCTCACGAGACGATATCTCGAAGGTCATGGCTTGTGTCACCGGTCATTGGCTATTTGGCAGGCATTCCTCGAGAATAGGAGTTTTCTCCCATGAATATTGCAGAAGTTGTAGAGATGAGGAAGAGGAAGAGGAAGAGGAAGAAACAGTTGAGCACTTCCTTTGCAATTATCCAGCCCCAGCTAAAATCAGAGCAGGTTGTCTAGGTAAATACTATTTCAATTCTCTTACAGAGCTGTCTGGCGTGGGTTTGGGATCAATTCTACGTTTCATAAGAGCTACAAAATGCTTCCACGAAGAAAAGTTAATGGGGTTCCCGTACAGCACAATGGTATGACAAAGGACTTATAAGGTCTAAGTGAGTTGGTCGTGTAGACCGACTACCACCATAACCTAACCTAACCTAAAACATTCCATACGCTGCTGATGGTTAATTCGCCATCTTCCTTCCAAATATAATCAGTAAAATCACTACTGAGTTTACTCAAATTAACTTCGATGACTTGATCCAGAAATTTAATAAAACCTATTACAAAATTGAATTTCTCGAAAAAACATTCATTCGATCATTCATTCCAATACTTACTTCGCTACGAGCAGTACCACCGATTGCTGTTCCACATCGGTACGCGCTTCCTTCTCCAACCAGCGTTTGAAATTCTCTTTAGTGGGCTTCTTGACCAAAGTTTTGATAAGATCGCCACCAAGAAACTTTACTTCTTTATCATCGACTGCTGTTTCGCGTTCACTGCGCCTTTCGTTGGCATTACTGGCTGCTAAACTTGTCGGTGGCTGTGCTTCTACAGGCGCCAAAACCACGACACTCACCACCTTCTTGCCACGCAACTCTTCACTGTCCGGTAGAGGGAACTGAGCGCCATTAATTTTCAGTGGCAAATAACGATTATACTGCCGTTCGGCCAAATCAACTGGTGGCACCACAGTAGCATCGGTCTTGATATACTTTTCCGAAACACTCTTCTCATTGTCGGCATCAAAATGCACCACTTTCACATCTACACCCTGTTTATGTGGCAAAGCATTAGACTGCTTGACGCGTTCGATATCCTTTTCGCTAAGCGAGACTTGGTCACCGTTGGGCTTCACAACGGTAACGACCTTTTTGGATGCAGAAATCTGTGCCGCACCACCGGCACCATAAAAGTGCTGTAAATGTTCGGCGGGCAGGTTTTCCAATGCCACATCGCCCACTTTATCGTAGTCCAACACGGAAATGTCTGCGTTGTTGAGCACGCCAGATGAGAGTAGCTGCTGACGCAGATCATCGGGCACTTCGTCCGGCAGTTGGAGTAGAGTTTGAGAGGCCTTAGCGTTCTTGGTGTTATCGACAGCGTTCTGTGCGCTCTGTTGTGCGCTCTGCTGTGCGCTGCTGCTGCTCGCGGTGGAGGCTTGCCCATAATTGGAGCTGGTACTAGCCTGAGTGGCTGGTAGGTAGGGTTTGTCATTACCAGACGCCACTTGCGTTCCAAAACTGAATTGACTTATGGGCGCCTTTTCTTCATTGCGACGTTGTTCAAGTTCTTTGAAGACATCCGAGTGGAACGTAGAGACGCTGAATTGCGGTGAGCTGCCTACAGCAGCGTTGGGTACAGTTGAGGAGATTAGACTACCAGCGGACTGTCTTGGCTGTTGTACGTAATTGCTTGTGGACTGCGCCTGTAAAGAGGACGAACTGGCTAGCACTTTTGAGGCGCCTGCTTGTTGCTGATACTGGCTGGAATGGTACTGATTATAAGCATTCGGTGGCATAGGCGTCACAATCATAACCTTCTCGCCGTCAGTGGTTTGGGCGTATAACGGTGGAGCGGGCGTCGTTGTGGGGTAGGCGGGTTGGTGACTGTTATGTGCGGTGACAAAATTGCTGAACTGTTGTTGTTGCTGTTGCTGCTGCTGAGCGTGTGTCTGACTCTGCGACGCTTGCAACGCTGAGGCGGTGACATAGTGCCCATTCGAAGAAAGTGGTGCGGAGCCAGTATTTCCATTAGCGTAGCTTGAGCTCGCATGGCTCTGCTGCTGCTGATGTTGTTGTTGGTAGGACTGCTGGGCATGACTTGGCGCTGGTGTGGGTCCCAAATGGGGCGCTGGAATATCGTGCAACACCTGATTCTGTGTTTGGAAGCCCACATTGCCAAAGCCATTGTACTGTCCACTGTTACTGTGGCCACCGCCGATTGGCAACTCAATGGTCTCCGTAATATGTTGCTCATATTTCGGTATGGACTTGAGGAGCTCAGTTTCCTTCGAAGATTGTACGCCGAAGTAATTGTGGATAGATTTAAGCGGATCTGATGACTGCAGTGAAGCAGTTGTTGGTCCGTGAACGCCAGCCGCGCTACTTTGTTGGCTCTGGAAACTTGGTTTCTGACTTTGTTGGCTTTTCAGTTGAGTTTTATAAGATTGCTGATGCGTTTCTTGTTGAGCCTGCTGATTAGACTGTTGTTGGACCGGCTGATAGGACGACTGTTGTTGCTGCTGCTGCTGTTGCTGTTGCGGCTGGTAACGGCTTGAGGCTAATTTCTGTGTCAGCAGCTGCGAGTGCGAATGCGATTGTTGGGATTGTTTAAAGTAATTGCCGTTACTACTGCTGCTGGCTGCATGGCTACCACTGCTACTGCTGCCGCTATTCCCGTTCGATGGTATCGACTGGGGTGAGGGCAATGTAAAGGTCGGCTGTTGTACGAATTGTGGTTGACGGTTGAATTGGAAAGGCTGTTGTGAATGGTAGTTTTGTTGATGTTTCGCTGGTTGTGGGTGCTGTTGTTGCTGATAGTGGTGCTGTTGCTGTTGCGCAGATTGGTAGTTGGTGTTCTCCAACTTCGCGGGTATCGGCACTTGTTTAATGTGTGGCTGCGCCGGTACCAGGGTGGGACGGAATTTAACAGGGTGATAAGGAGCACCTGATTGACGAGCGGGCAGCTCTTGAATCTTTGGTGGTGCTGTGGGGAAGAAAACCGGCTGCTTCACGGGTGCAGCAGTAGGTTTTTGGAAGAGGCTACTGAAGAACGTCTGCTGCTGGTTACTGGACTGATGTTGGTATTGTTGATTTTGGTTTGAGAAAAAGTGGCCTTGCGGCGAGCTCGAAGCACCGAATGTTTTGCGATATTGTGACTGTGCTTGTGGGATCTGTTGCAATGTGGGTACAGGTGCCTGGGTGGGTTGTGGTGGTGGTGGTGGTGGTGGTGCGGGAGGTGCAACTACGCTGTTGAAAGTTGAACTAAATTGTGGTCGTTGTTGTTGTAGCTGGTGTTGCTGATGTTGTTGCTGTTGTTGTTGTTGTTGGTGCTGGTATTGCGATTGCTGTTGCTTCTGATAGAAGTTCGTGGGTGGTTGTTGAACCAAAGCGGCTGGTGGACGGAAATAATTACCAGTATGCGGCAATGGCAGCTGTTGCTTCTGTATTTGTGCTTGCTGCTGTTGCTGTTGATGTTGCTGCTGTTGATGTTGCTGCTGTTGATGTTGATGTTGCTGTTGCTGTTGCTGCTGCTGCTGCTGCTGGAAATGCGCTTGCTGGAACGGTCCTGTGAACAGCTGATGATTCGCCCCGGTATGCGATTGACCTTGCGTGCTCACGCCAAAATCTGCTCTGGTATTGTAGGCATCTGCTTTAAAATGTGCCGCTTGTGAATTGCCGCCAACTGGTATGGCCACCACTTCACTTTGTATGCTCTCTGCGTCGGATTCTTCAATTTGATGTCCGGCCTGCGATTTATCCTCGGAACCGAAAGTTACGTGTATGCCACTATTACTATGGTATTTCTCCGAATCAGGATGAATGATAGTGCGCAGCGTTGTGGTCTTGACTGGTGGTGCTGCTGTTGCTGGCACTGGATAGTGTACGATTTCCTCTTCCTCCTCTTCGTCGGTGTCATCGTTGTTGAGCGAGGCGATGGGACTTTCCAAATGAAGTTTGTTGTTCTGGTCCTTCTTGTAGTTAACATAGAAGACGTGCACCTTCTCCTTCTTTTTCTTCGTAACAATGGGTTGTGGTTCGGGTTCAGGTAGAGTATCATTGGAATCTTTAATGATGATTTCAATGATGGGCTCAGGCGCTTCTAGGTATTGTGGATAGTACTGTGGTCCAATGTAGTTGTTTGGGAATTGCGCTGGAGAACGATTGGTAAAACATATTGAAAAACAAATAAAAATTTAATCAAATCAAAAAATATATTTAGCCTATTTTTCACCGTTTCCCTACTTACCAATGGCGTTTTGCCCATTGTAGTAACCACTTTGTGGGTAATACGCTTGACCATCATTCTCGTAGCCAGCGCGCCGACTCGCGATATCCGGATAAAGGTAGCCAGCATTTTCAAAATCGTAAAGTGTACGCTTGCCTCGCTTATCGCTGGCATTCGTAGAGCCGGCAGTTGTTGTCTTTACAGCTTTAGCGCTTCGTGTTGGACTAGCCTTAGTTGCAGACTTCGCTGAGAGTTTTGTGGCTGTTTTCTCATTGTTGCTTTCCAAAGCAGGCTTTGGCGTAGTCGCTGGCTTAGGAGTGGTTGCCTTTACTCGTGTTTTGGAACCAGTCTCGGCTGCTGCTAAGGATACCACAATCCCAATCAACTAAAAAGAAAATAAAGAGAAAATATCAGTTACTTGCGTGGAGGAGGAAGAGGTAGAAAGAAGAAGCAGGTAAGAACTGGAAGATCACATAGTGCGATAATAAAAAATGTCCTTATGCGAGTGATAGAAAAATGTGATATAGTAATATAATTCTGTACAGTTTGCCACTTACTCATCAATTTCTTTTTTTAAAGTACTTAAAAGTTTCAAATTATTAAAGGAAGGAAAGAGTGAAATGATGAGCGCACGGAATTACTTATAAATCGTTCTTTTCTGTGCCTTGCAACAACAAAAAACAGATCACAAGTAATGGGAAAACGTTCCCAGGGAAGATGTTGCCAAGCAATATTCTTCACCTCAATCTCTGATTTTGGTTCCAAGACATGCGAACTTAGAGAGAAATGAAATTGCCGATGAGCTTGCCAAGAACGGATCAACTGGATTGGCCTTAGAGATCTTTTACCCACTCATCAGCATCCCCCTGTCCAGGAATTAAAACACAATTGCACAAGCTATTTTTCAGGAAAGCGCAGAAGAGATGGAACTGCATTTTTTCATGTGCAATTTCGAAAACCCTTTAGCTGCAGTACAATAAACGGAAGAATCAGAAAGTCCTAGGTACTCCACGCCATTCAATTCCCAAACTTGTAGCTGTGCTTGCCAGGCCTCGGACGATCGGCACTCACGCAGAAAATCTGGGTTGACCATTTAATCTCCATTGCAGAAGCTCTGGGGACCTTTCAGAGAAGGAGATACTGTTGAGCACTTTCTCATACATGTCCGGGTTTGACAGCTAGACGATTAAGGTCACCGGATGCTCCTTTGTTCGACAGCCTGGGGCAGTGCACCAACCTAAATCCCACTAATCTTCTCCATTACATCAACAGCTCTAGCAGACTGTAGATATCTGCTTATGGGAGTTATATTGTCTGTTGCAGTCATCGAGTGCTGCAAATTGATCTGGACAACCTTGAGACCAATGTTTACTGGTCATTTTACAGAATATTCGCGTCGTCAAGCTGTATTCCCGTATGCTGCTCTTAGCGGAATTTTTTTTTGTAGAACCGGCGTAGTCAAGTTGAATGCCCGTGAGTAACTCGTTGGCGTCATCGACCTCGCCTTGCTCATCCTCCGGATTTACTGAAAGGAATATCTTCAGTTGCGCTTTCTTCACGGCGAACTGAAGTTTGTTGTCCACTTTTCTCAGTGGATCGATGCTCTCCTCCGAGATTTGAAGAAGGAAGGTACGCTGGTGTTTTGCCAAGCCTCCTCTATTTTGATGCTCCAGCCATACGGCGAATCTCTGAAAAGACCCATGAAAGGAAAATCGACACACACCATCTTTTCATCGACTTCAAAGCTGCATTCGACAGTACCATAAGGAGTTTCCTGTATGCCGCGATGTTTGATTTTGGTATCCTCGCAAAACTTATACGGCTACGGTTGCTCACTACGAGCAGCGCCGTCAGAATTGGGAAGGACCTCTCCGAGCCGTTTTATACCAAACAAGCTATTTCAGACAGGGTGACTCGCTATCGCGTGACTTCTTTAACCTGATGTTGGAGAGGATCGTACGAGCCGCGGAACTTAATCGCTCAGGCACAATTTTTTATAAGAGCGTACAATTGCTGGCGTATGCCGATGATATCGATATCATCGGCCTTAACAACCACGCTGTTAGTTCTCCCTTCTCCAAACTGGATAAAGGGGCAAAACGAATGGGTTTGGTGGTGAACGAGGGCAAAACGAAGTACCCCTTGTCATCAAACGAACAGTCGGCACACTCGCGTATCGGCACCCACGTCACTGCTGACAGCTATAATTTTGAGGTTGTAAAAGACTTCGCATACTTAGGAACCAACACTAATACCGATAACAATGTCAGCCTTGAAATCCAGCGTAGAAGGTCTCTTGCCAACAAGTGCTACTTTGGAGTAAGTAGGTAATTGAGTAGTAAACTCCTCTCTCGACGAACAAAACTAACACTCTACAAAACTCTCATCATGTCCGTCCTAACGTATGGCGCAGAAGCGTGGACGAAGACAACATCGAATGAGGCGACGCTTGGAGTGTTTGAGAGAAAGATTCTGCGCACGATTTTTGGACGCTTGCACGTTGGCAACGACGAATATCGAAGGTGATGGAACAATGAGCTGTATGAGCTTTACGACGACATAGACATAGCCCGGCGAATAAAGATCCAGCGGCTACGCTGACTGGGTCATGTCGTCCGAATGGATACAAACGCTCCGGCTTTGAAAGTATTCGATGCGGTACCAGCTGGTGGTAGTAGAGGAAGAGGAAGGCCTCCTCTGCGTTGGAAAGATCAGGTAGAGAAGAACTTGGCCTCACGTCGTGTGTCCAATTGGCACCGGTTAGCACGAGAAAGAAACGACTGGCGCGCTTTGTTAAACTCGATCAAAATCGCGTAAGCGGTTATCGCGCCAATTAAGAAGAAGAAGAGTCATCCATCAGAACATTGCGGTTGTGTGCTTGCAGGTATGGGATGAACTGGATCAAACGCAGGTGTAAGTGCTTTGAAGTTGATGGGGAGTACTTCGCAGGCGATAATATCACTTTTGAGCAATAAATTACTATTTTGAATTTTCTAAATATATTCCGAGAACTTTTTGATCAAGGTGGGAGTTATATGTGTGCGTATGTGTGTACACTTTTTCGCGCTTTATGTAACAATATGCACCCAAGCCGGTCAGACGCGATAAATGTAAATATTAAATTTAAAAAAGCTAAATAAAAATAGTTTTAAATTGATACTCCGCAGCGAAATGTCAGAAAAACGCAAACAAAATGCGCACTAATCACTAAAATGCAAAAATTATGGTAGCAATTAAATGAAATTACAGAGCCACAGCGCAAAGAGTTAATAGCCATTTAATCTGTGAATGAAATGAAAGCGACTGTGGATGGACTGTGAATCATTAATCAAAAAGTATTAAGAGTGGCATGGCACGGCTTTTATGTCCACATATAGGTAGGTATGTATGTATATAAGAGTAGGTACACAATTATTAAAATTTATTATTAAAATTGAAAAACTGAATAAGACAATTTGTGCCTAATGATGGCTAAAGTTAATTTGCGCATACGCTTCGATTTAACTCTGGAATTCGGAATGTGAAAAAGCAAACATAAAATTGCTTTTTATTACATTTTTCAGCTATTTCTACCAACTACAAATACAATTATTAACAGTTGATGATTAAACCACTAGACTTTGAGTGTTAAGTAACACTAAGGCGTATGTAGGCGTGTACATACCTACGCTGTCAGAGATACGCCGATGACGTTGTAATTATAGCGAGAAGTAAGTGTGAGAAGACTTTTTGCGACATACTGCAAAGAGCTTCGGACCTGACTAGAGGATGGTGTGCCGGGGTAGGTCTGGATGTGAAGCCGTTCAAAGCAGCCTTCATTCCTTTCACTAGGAAAATATTATTATCAGGAATGACGGAGATTACATGAACGGAGCTGCTGTTGATTTAGTCAGCGAGCGCCCTTCGGTATGCAACGGCAAACCGCCAAGCCTATTCCGGCCATAAAAAAGCTTCTGATAAAAATAAATAATCTGCAGCAGCAAGGCACACACCACAAATAGAAGGAGGAGCTGGACCGGTGACCCAATTAAAGGGTGTAAACTCGCCAATAAGCGAGTAAATTTAAGTAATTTTATGTGACTTTATTTTACTGTTCCGTACTTTCTTTAGACAAATAAGTAATAAAATATTTAAAGGAATTATTTATTATACATAGGATCTTTTTCGGATTACGTAAATGCGAGTTTTGCTGAATACGCAGAAGCATCGATTCGACGGCGATCTCTACAACTTTCCTGTCTTATGGCTTTACTTGGGCGTTTCGACACAAAGATCTTGGCTTAGTAGCTTATAAAATTTAGCTACTCTAAGATTTGAAGCCGGTCGATCTTCCGAAGCATCATAATTTCAGTCGTTGTGCTCTTGAAAAACTCACCAAAAATCCGTATTTTTGGCACACGAATTTTGTTCACCGATGAGACACATTTGTGGCTTTAATGGCTACGTCAATAAGCAAAATTACCATTCAAAAACAGCCATTACATTCACGGAAAACAACCGTTTGGCACAGCCTAAGGGCTAGAGGAATCATCGGTCCATATTTCTTCAAAGACGCGGCTGGCGCCAATGTAATAGTGAATGGGAAACGCTATCGCGCCATGATAAATAACATTTTGTTGCCATTGTTGTTGAAATTAAAGCCAGTAATCTCTACAAAATTCGGTTCCAACAAGACGGCAAACGGCGCTACTTGCCATAAAACCTTTGAAAAAATGGATTTACTCCATCGTGAGCAATTTTCTCTCGTCTCCAACCAGTAGGTTGACCACCAAAATCGTGCGATATCACACTTTTGGACTTTTATTTGCGGAAGTATGTAAAATCTAATGGCTTTGTGGATAAACCACCTTCGATCGAGGCATTGAAAGCCAAAATTACTAATCACGAGATACCGACCGAAAACCTCCAGCGAGTCATTCCAAATTGGGAAACGGATTATTTTTATAAAATAAATATCATGAATGGGTTTACACAAATATAATAAACATTCGTGTTTTATTTCAATTTAAAATCCGACTCCTCTAAATTGATCAAGCTTTATATACTGTGGGCAAAAAGTAAGGTGAATTTGATTGTAAAATGAAAAATCTTTATTTATTCTTGTAAATAAAGTTCGTCCCCTTAAAAATAATCCCCTCTCGATGAAATACACTTATGCCAACGATTTTTCCAATCCCCGAAACATGCCAAATAGTCCATTTCCGGTATAGCCATGAGCACCTTCTTCGATTCAGCTTTTATCTCCTCAATCGACTCGAAACGTATTCACCGGAGTGGTCTCTTGAGTTTTGGGAATAGCCAGAAGTCACACGGAGCCAAATCAGGGGAATACGGTGGTTACGGAACGATATGCGTGGAATTTTTGGCGAAATGGTCACGAAGAACGAGTGCAGTGTGAGACGGTGCATTATCGTGATGCAAAAACCAAGAGTTGTTGGCCCATAATTCTGGTCTTTTTCGACGAATTGCTTCACGTAAACGACGCATAACGCTAAAATAATATTCCTTATTAACAGTTTGGCCAGGTGCAAGGAATTTATAGTGCACCACACCACGAAAATCGAAAAAAAACTGTCATCATGACCTTTATTTTTGAACGACTTTGACGTGCTCTTTTCGGTCTGGCCTCGCCTTTAGCACAATATTCGCTTGATTAGTCGGTTGTTTCAGGGTCGTAAGCATAAATCCAAGTCTCATCTCCCGTAATGATGCATTTGAGCTTGTCCTTATAGTCTGAAAGCATTGCTTCACACACATCAACGCGACGACTTTTTTCCAAGAAATTGAGAGTTTTCGGTACCAAACGAGATTTGACTTTTCGTAGGCCCAAATGGTCTTTCAAAATAGTTTTCACAGATCCTTCTTATATTCCGATCATATCAGTAAGGTCTTTAACAGTCAACCGACGATTTTTGAGCACTAACTCCTTCACTTTATTGACTTGTTGGTCATCTGTTGACGTCGATGGTCGTCCGGAGCGCTCCAAGTCATCAGCACGTTCTCGACCCTCTTTGAAGTCTTTGTACCACTTATAAACATTTTTCTGTGACATGGACGAATCACCAAAGGCTTTCTGCATGCTGAACGTTTCCGCAGCCGAAATTTCATTCCGCAAACAAAATTTGATGGCACTTCTCTGCTCAATCAAATCAGACATTGTAAAAATCGAAAAATGCACTCTTAGTCGTTTGGTAAACACAAGCGTAAATATATTACTGATAATGACATTCATATGAAAGTTGGCCCAGATGTTATTAACAGTGCTGCCAACTCATGAAAAAAATAACTAGAGCGAAATTTTAATCCCGCGAAGTTTGACAAATAAATTCACCTTACTTTTTGCCCACAGGCATTTCCCATGATGATGCCAAAAATAGGGTCTTAAACTCAAACCATCGTCACAGGCTGATATCGTTGAGGGTTCTGTAATTTTTCTTAATGAATGTGCGGTAGTTATTTCTATTCTAAACGTAACTTGGAATAAGTAATTATATCCAGGAATTCTCATCGATAGCTGTAACTAATTAGTATATCCCAAATTTTTTAAAACGACAATAAGAATGAAGTAAATAATTACGGACCAATCTCCAAGTACTCGATAGTTTCTAAAATTTTTGAAACCATTGTGAAAAAAAAACATTATTTTGCAACTAAAAGCATAATTTCTTGCAATCATCAAGGACTCGTCACTGGGCAGTTCACAGTATCAAATTAGGTACAAGTTTTTTAAAAATTTCTTCGAAGGGTTCAACTAGAATTTTTAGAAATTTTCTGTGCATGCAGTTTTATAGCCCGTTGTATTTTGTTGTGAACCAGTACTCTGGTTTCAAGTAACTACAAACTACCTTTGATTTGGGACAATTTTTTTTCACTGAGGGGTCATGCCTTTTCTTACATATAGCAAAAACAATGCTATAAGCCAGAATCACAATCTTTTTTTTAACAATAGTCTTATTATAAGTATGATAATATTAAATCGAAATAATTATATGGAAGAGTTTTTGCGAGGATGGGTGCTTGCATAAATTGTCATAGCGACCAAAACCATAGCAATAGAGGCACTTTCTTCCATGCACAAGTAATTTTAAATTAAGAAAGTATATACAAACATACACACATTTTGACCAATTTTGACTACTTTTATTTGTTTCTTTTTTTTAACACTGATATTTGATATACAAATTGGAAAAATTCCACAAACTTTACATCCCTATTCCCTATTCCGGAATTTAATCATAATTTCTAGAAAGATTTTTGTACGCAGTTTTCAAGCTTATGAAATTTTAGTCTAATAAAGTGCATGTCACAGGTGTCGCAAAAATTCCGTTGATTTTTTATAATTTTTTTTCTTCACGGTGTTGCGCATTTCTCCATGTAAAATTAAGTGTCGTGCAGGCATCGCTGATGTCCATGTTTCCTTAAATTAACTCAAAGAAAATGAGGGCGAAGAACTTATTTTTTTTATTATTATTGCTATGCATTTATAATGAAAATTACAAAACAATATTTAACGACAAGCTGCCAGAGCAATCGGCTTGGATATAGGGTTTTCCAATAAAGGCGGGTCAATATGGAATAGCGAAAGCTGAGTGTAAGATATTAATTATTATTAAATTATTATTTGATTTGAAAGACTCATTTGTACCATTAAGTATACAATATGAGATTGTTCAAATGCCTACCGCGGCGAAATGCCTCACACAGTGGCACGCAACCGAAAGACTCAATTTTCAATAACTCTGCTGCAAAGATGCGGCTGAATTCGAAAAATGTTGATTTGAGGACATCGATCAATTTTAGCTTATTGATATGGGCCTGCGACTTCCGAAAACCAAACGAGTCCACAAAAAGCTCCATTTAAGTACTCAATTCATGTAACTTCCGCGTGAGGCAAGCATAGCCTCAAATCATTCATAAGAGCCTGTGCCCTCATAGTCGATTCCGCAACTTACGCAGGTGAATAAATGCTGCTATTAAATAATAAATAATATATTAGATTTGTCATACGGCATCATAACCGACCCGCAACCTCTCAACATAGATGTGTTCCTATTAGAAAACCCTATAAATTTTAATTTTATACGTACGCGTTTGTATGTTTGTATGTATGTATGTGTGTATATGATGTGCCTTACATGCTTCCTCGTAAATTTTTTACGGTGACATTTTTTCATAATTACATTACTTTTTTATCGTTGTTATGTTATGTTCATCGTTATCCGCATAACACACGCATAAGCACTCCGTATATCAGTGAATAGCAAAAAAGAATACAAAATGTATAGCTAAGGACATTTGGAGCGTGTTGGAAGCGTGTCGCGTTAATTGTTTGTTTGGGTAGCGACTGTGAAATTGTGGGGAGGAGGCTACTCAACGCGATTAAATAAATACTAGGTTGTACAACTTTGATGTAGCGCTTGAAATGTTATGTAATATACAGTGATGAAGTATTTTATATTTTTATATCTAGATATGTAATTTTTTTAATTCAATTTAATTTTTTTGCATGCACGCTTGATTTGATTTTACTCAGCAATGAAATATATTTCCGTTTTTTACTTAATTTTTTTTTATTGTAGCTTATTATTTTGTTTTTCTTTCATTTTATTTTTTAATCTTTTTTTAATTCATTTCAATAAAATATTTTCAATTCACTTAAATACTTTGTAATATAGTTTATTACTTGAATTTGTTTATTTTATTTTTTTTTTGGTAAATTTATTCTATTATTTTTTAAATTTTATTTTACAATATTTTATTTCATTTATTTTCAATTTTTGTTTATTTTGTACGAACGCTTAATTTTCTTTTGCTCAGCAATGAAATATTTTTTCCTTTCTTACTTAAATTTATTTATTTTGTTTATTTTTTATTGCATTTTATTTTTTTAATTTAATTTTATTTAAAATTTAATTTTTTTATTTTTTTTTTAATCAAATTCAATAAAATATTTTTACTTCAAATAAATATTTAGTAGTTTATTACTTAAATTTATTTTGTTTTTTTTGTTAAATTTATTTTATTATTATTTTTTATTTTGTTTTACAATATTTTATTTTTATTTTATTTAATTTTTTTGTATGTAAGCTTAATTTGACTTTGCTTAGCAAGGAACAATTTTTTAGCTTTTTACTTAATTTTGTTTTTATTTTTTTATTGTATTTTATTTTTTTATTTTTTTATTTTATTTTTTACTTTTTTATTCTGTTTTTAATTCAATTCAATAAAATATTTTCAATTCACTTAAATACTTTGTAGTTTATTACTTAAATTAATTTTTTTTTGTTTAATTTATTTGATTATTAATTTTTTAAATACAATTTTACAATATTATTTCTTTTTTATTTTTTTTTTTGTACGAACCCTTAATTTGCTTTTACTCCGAAAGAAATACTTTTTAGTTTCTCCCTTCAAGCCTTTTTTAACAAAATTTTCTTTGTTTATCTTTATTTAATTAAATTTAATTTTTTTGTTTTTGTACGGAAGCTTAATTTGCTTTTATTCAGCAATGAAATTGTTGAGTCCGTCTATGCATTTAATTTAAGTTTTAATTTTTATAATATTACTTAAGGGTTAATGTCAGCAATGTAAACACTTAATCGCTTTTATTATATTCTATTTTCTGCTATATCCTTTGTTCTTACACGTATGTATGTACATGCGTAGGTACATATTGCTGTTTAATTAGGTCTTTGAACTTAGATTTTATTTACTGCTTTTGTTATTCATCCCGCAATTACTGCATATTTTACCGCTTATGTTTTTTACCGCATAACTTACCGCTTTAGAGAATGTATATAAATGCAACCGCGCTAATTGTTAAATTAATATAAGAATCTATTTGAAACGAAACGGTTGTGTGTTTTTCTTTAAGCGATCCGCGTCAACAGAAATGCTTTTTAGTGTTTTACAAAAAAAAATTTTTGTTTTATCTTGTTTATTTTTTTTATTGTATTTTATTATTTTTTTTTATTTGTTTTACTTTTTTTTTAATTAAATTTTATAAAATATTCTCAATTTAATTAAATATTTTATAGTTTATTTCTTACATTTATTTTTGGTTTTTGATAAATTTATTTTATTTTTTTTCTAATTTTATTTTACAAATTTTACAATATCTTATTTTATTTATTTTTAATTTTTTTTTAATTTGTACGAGCCCTTAATTTGCTCTTGCTCACTTCAAACCTTTTTTATAAATTTTTTTTTGTTTATTTTTATTTTAGTTTATTTTATGTTTTTTACGGAAGCTTATGTTAATTTGCCTTTGCTCAGCAGCAAAAACATTTTTAGTTTTGTACCTATTTTTTTTAATTTAATTTTTTTGTTCTGTATGAACGCTTTATTTGTTTTTGCTAGAAAATGGAATATTTTTTAATTTTTTATTTAGATTTTTTTAAATTTTATTTATATTTTTTTTTTAATTTTTTTTTTTATTGTTTTAAATTCAATTCAATAAAATATTTTTACTTCAAATAAATATTTTGTAGTTTATTACTTAAATTTATTTATTTTTTTTTTGTTAAATTTATTTAACTATTTTTTTTTCTTTTATTTTTTTATTTTTTTTTTACGGAAGCTTAATTTGCCTTTGCAGCGCAACGAATAATTCTTTAATTTTCTACTTAAATTTTTTATATTTTCTTATTGTATTTTATTTTATTTTTTATTTTTTTTGAAGTTTATTATTTTATTTATTTTTCATTTTTGTTTATTTTGTACGAACCCTCAATTTTCTTTTGCTCAGGAATGAAATATTTTTTAGCTTTTTACTTAGATTTTTTTAATTTTATTAATTTTTTTTTTTATTGTATTTTATTTTTATTTTTATATTATTTTTTAAATTCAATTCAAAGGATTTTCAATTCAATTTAATATTTTGTATATTAATTTAAACTTAATTTTTTTTGTTTTGTTAAATTTATTTTATTATTTGACTTTTAATTTAATTTTGTTTATTTTTAATTTTTTTTTTATTTTGTACTTTTATTAAATTTTTTTTTTTCTAACTATTTTTTTTCTGTATGCAATGTTTTTTAGTTTAGCAATTAAATATTTTTTAGATTTTACTTAATTTTATTTTTTTAAATGAAATTGTTGCTTTTTTATTTTTGTTTTATTTAATTTTTTTGTGTAAACGCTCAATTTGCTATTACTTAGCAATAAAGTATTTTTTTAATTTTTTTATAATTTAATGTTTTTTTTTTATTTCAATTTTTTTCCGCTTAATTTGCCTTTGCTCCACTTTCGATTGAGTTGCATGCGTCCAATTAAACATTGGCATTGACTCGTTGAACTATTGAATTATTGAACTATGGAGCTAATCAGCCATTGCGTGAGAGTTTATGGCAAACAATTTACTACTAAATTATAATTATTTACGCCTTCCAGATAGCAAAGAAAAGTGTTAGAGGCTGGAGTGGATAGGTGGCAAATGTAATTAAGCGTATGCAAGCTGATTGAGTGTGTATGTGTGGGTGCGTGGGTCTTTTATTTGTTTTTTTTTTTTTCTTGACTTAGTGACCTTTTTACTTTTTATTAATTTTTTTTTATTATTATTTTTTTTTTTTTGACTTAGTGACCTTTTTATTTTATTTTTTTTTTACTTAATAAAAAGGTAACTTATTTAAAAATTTTTTTTTTTTATTATTTTATTTATGTTTTACATGACCCAGTGACATGAAACGAGTGACATGGAAAACAACATCGTATAACTGCCTCTGGATTATTTAAGCCAAAGTGTCGTCACTTGTTTACTTTCGTAAATAAGCCTAATTAATTAACTAAAACAAATACACTTAATAACTTTCTCACTTAAAAATCTCTTAAATTAAATTTGACATTGTTGTTGTTTTACTGCATATAAAGGCCGTAAGCATAACGGGAAATTGTTCATTTATGTGAGTGTGAGTGTGTACGATGCGAGGCTAACAATGACTTCAAACTGGCTCTCGCATCTTTGTTTTCTTTCATTTGCCTTACTTTCCTACAATATTTACCGTTTCTCATTTCTTTTTTTTTTGTGATTATGATGTGTTTATCGTACATTACCTCGCCTACTGCATTTGAATTTTTCAGTGAAGCAAAGTCTGGATTTGTAGAGTAAAAGCCATGACACTTCACCGACAACCTTCGAAAACATCGCTAATTATGAAACAATGTCACCTTATAATGAAGGCGAATGCTGGTATTTTTTTCATATACATATATGGAGGAAAACACCCAACACCGTCAGCAAGAAAAATGTTTAAAAATCAACGCAATTTTTGACTCACTTGCAACTTGCATTTGTCTGAAAGAAAAGTCACGGTACCTCAGCGAAAAAATTGTCAAAAATCAACGGTATTTTTTAGTTGCTTAAAACTTACATTTTGTACTAAAAAAATTCAATAGGCTACAAAATGGAATGCTTAAAATTTTTCCAGAAATTCTGATTAAAATGTTTGAGGTTTTGATGAAAATGTGCCGAATTTATATTAATGCTGACTTTACCTATATTTTTTAATGAGATTGAAGAAAATTGCTGATCAGATTGATGAAGATTTACTTTCTTTATTATCTATGTAATTTTCTAAAATGATTTTAAGCCTCGAAAAGCGAAATATTATTTACAAAAAAACACCAAAGGAAGCTATTCATGGAATATCTGCAAAACCATATTTCAGCTGGAGCTTTCTGCAATTGAAAGCTGTGGCTGTAAAATTATTCTCAAAGGACCGGAGGGGTTGGAATATATAATTAGATTGCAAGTGGTAGTTACGCAGCGTTAAGTGTCTTCAGAATGTAATCTTAAGCTATCAGCCTTTCCATCTTTAATAAGATTGACATATATAGGATGCTTCTTCTTCTTCCTAATTGGCGCGATAACCACCTATTCGATTTTGGCCGAGTTTAACAAAGCGCGCCAGTCATTTCTTTCTTGTGCTAACCGGAAATTATATTTTTATTTTTATTTTCATTTAATTTCATTTTTTTGCTCGAACATTAATTTGCTTTTGCTCTGCAATGAGATATTTTATAGGTTTTTACTTACAATTTTTTTAAATTTTATTTTGTTTCTGTTTTTTTTTTTGTTTTTATTCCAGTCATTTCTAACTAACCGGCGCTAAGTCCTTCTCCGTCTGATCTTTTCAACGCAAAGAAGGCCTTCCTCTTCCTCTACTACCACCAGCTGGTACCAATATCGAATACTTTCAGAGACGAAGCTGGTGTTTGTATCCATTCGGACGACATGACCCAACCAACGATGTCACTAGATCTTTATTCGCTGCGCTATGTCTATGTCGTCGTAAAGCTCATTGTTCCATAGGCTCGATACTTGCCGCCGCCAATGTGCAAAGGTCCAAAAATCTTTCGCAAAATCTTTCTCTCACTACAAGGATTATCCAATTCAAATTAGAGTTCATTTCCGGCTAATAATCAGTTTCTGTCGAATAAAATCAATGTTCACTTGCCGATCCGACCACTCAATGATTTCCATAATTCCCATAATAATGTAACTTAAAAGTTAAAAATTTACCTCCAGTGCATTTCTGTTGGATATCCTACAACACGTAGCAGAAATACTAAGAATATTTGAGGTATTTCAGTTTTCTTCACACTGGTGCAAATAAAAGTGAAAAAGTAACTGAAGAAATTTACAACTCTTGCTCGTATAGGGTTCTAATTAATCTTAATTTTTAGTCTTAATTTTAGTCTTAATTTTTCTAATTAGTTGCAGTTTGGAGTTATATTAATTTAGCAATAACAACAAAGACCTATTAAGTGCGGTTTTTATAAATTTGTCTAGAAATCGTTGATTTTTTTTTCAGTTTGGATTTTTTTAGCACAGCCCCATAGCTTTATGCGATAAGCCGACATTAGTTTTTATACTTGGTTATAAATTAAAAGTTTATTTTGAATGGAAAGAGGTGGATTTCTTCCTGCATAAAGGCAAATTTAATTTTTGCATTTTAAGGTTTAATTCAGCATGTTTTATTTTAATCAGCTCCTTCCAGCAGAATTTTTCATCAAGCGTCATTCCTTAGTACTTCGCAATGGTGCAGTGGGGAATTTTCCTGCATATATGTATGTACTTATAAATTACAGTTGTAAAAATATCAATTTTTTTATTTGCTCGGTTATCACTACCCGCTGTGGTTTCGTTACTCTCATCGCTACCTCCAATATATGGGTGAATTTTATTGTTCGCACTGTTGGTAGCTTACTCGCACTTGTTATTGCTATAGCTTTTTGTTGTTGATTGCTTGTTGGCTGCTGCGTTCAACTTTCTCCCATTGTTTTTGGCATACGCAAATACATGCATACATCTGCATATAAAATATTTCGACATTTCTTCGGTGGACTAGCTTATACGGAGCCACTGGGTCGGTGGGGTGAGCGAAATGGAATTGTAATATATTAATTATGTGAGTAATATATTTTTATGTGAGTAATATTCTCATATCAAGATGGAGTGAGAGCGCGTGAACATCCGTATTTGTATGTACTTTGTTGCGTTTATGCGTAATTCTGTGAGAGCCGTTGACTTAAGGGAATATTTGTTTACACTGTCTCATTTCTCGTATTGGTAAATATAATACAATTATTGATTTTTTCGGCTCTTTGTTTTGTTTTTTTTTTTACTTAAATCGTTTTTTTGCCTCATCAGTTGTTTTGTTTTTACTTTGCTCTTTTTTTTGCTTTTTTATTTTACTCGTTGTTTTTTTTTGTGTGCTGTTTTTTGTTTGTGTGCAGGTCAGTTCCTGTTAATATAATATTTGTGCTGAGTTTTTTTACGCTCGGATTGGCATTCGATAGCTCGTTGATTTTCTAAAACAATGTCGTACTTTTATGAACACACACGCTTACATTTTTTAAATTGAGCCTTTTATAGTATTAAATTATCTGATTGTATGCCTTTTGCATAACCTTTGATCAAATCTGCACTTCTTTATTAAATAATTTCGTATTCGATGACTTTTTATTTCAATTTCGCTTTTTCGCTATATTATAAATTGTTTTGTTGCTATTATTGTTGTAAGCGCTATTGATTTCAAAGCGTTTGACTTGCTAATCAGTTAGTCGCTAATAGATTGCATAACTTTATTGACGAATTAATTTCATTTAAATCTTTAAAAAATGAAAATAAAATGAAAAATTTAAACGATTCAATGCGGAAGCAACATCAAATAAAAAAATCGATCATACTTATATAGGGTGATCAATTAAGAGGAGTTTTTTTCATTTGCGTTTTTTTACTGATCGCGCGCGAGTTGTGGCAAACTGTCATCGTGGATTTGTTGAACAGTGTTTGGCATTTCATCATGGAAAGACTCACACCGCAACAACGTCTACAAATTGTTCAACTGTATTATGAAAATCAGCGTTCTGTGACAAATGTTTTTCGTGCGCTTAGACCGCATTATGGTCAACATAATCGGCTTGCCTTAAACACTATTCGACATAACTACCATCAACAAATTTGAATCCGAATATTCATTGGTGGATAATTCTCGACCGAATAGACCACGTCCAGCAAGAAGCATTGAGAATATAGCGGTTATAGTGTTATTCACGACATACCAGTCGAAATGCTCGAACGAGTGATTGAAAATTGGACCTTCAGAATGGACCACCTTAAGCGTAGTTGCGGCCAATATTTGACTGAAGTCATATTCAAAAAGTAAATGTCAAAGAATGTCCTTTCAAATGATAAATAAAGGTTTTGAACATAATTTACATTTTTGTTTTTTTTTTTTAACTATTGAAAAAAGCACCTCATGATTGATCACCCTATACTTATACAGGGTAAAATTTGCTTTTTCAATCGGCTATAAAAAAAACTAATCAATATTTTTTCAAACTTTTTTTTTTTATTGTGAAGATTGAACATTGTCATTTATGAATGAAAAATAATATCGTTCAAATGACTGCCACGACTGGCTTTACAGTAGGCCATTCGATCAACCCAATTTTTAAGCACATTTTCAATTGTGCCAATTTCATGAATGGCAACTTCGATTTCGTATTTTAAAGCATCAATCGTCTCTGGATGGTTCGCATAGCATTTGTCCTTAACGGCTCCCCCCAAAAAATAGTCTAACGGTAGCTAAGAAGTGAAAGCGCAGATGTCTAAATCTTTTCCCTACAAAAACAGGGCAGCTGAGAAGAAGGTGCCGATATGGGTCCGCTTCATCTTCTAGACAGCTTTTGAAAGGTAGAAAACATTTGAAGCAATCCCAAATTTCACCGCATGGACACCTAATGGACAGTGTGCAGTAAGGATACCCACCGATTTCGAGAGCTGGGGCTTTGTTAGCCTTTGGAAGTTTCCTCGAGCGCCCCCGATCTACCCGTGGCCAGAAGGAACTCGCGACTTTGCTCGTTTGCGCACTAGCCCAACGCTCGCTGAGTTGATGCGAGGCCCATCTTTCCAGGAGTAGACCACAGGTTCGCAAGGGAACCCCAATTCTCTCATTTTGCGATGAAATCGTTTTCAGGGCTCATTAGATCAGCAGTTTCTCTCTATGCTAGTGAGACCGGGAACCCAAATGCGCCTAATATCGAGGTATTCGGATGCAGTCGAGAGCGAAGTCAGGCATTCCCCGATTAATTTCGAACGCAAAAAATATGATAGAAGAGTGCAAAGTTCTAATTGTTGCTTGGCTGTCGGGGTAGATATTTATGTCTTTTACAGTAATTACAGAAGTAAGCGACGAATCCACTGCTTCTTTACTTGCGGCTACCTCCACTTGGAAGGTCCGGAAGCCTAAATTTAAGCTAAATGGGGAACTGCTCGCAGAATAATCCCCCATCAACTCTTACGTCCAATTTCGAGCCATCCATAAACGCTGGATAAAAAGCAATGCAATTATTATTAATTAAGGGGTTACGGGTAGTCACAATTTTCAAAAAATTTCATTTTTTTTTTGCATTTTCTTAAAATATAATATCTTAAAAATATTGTGTGAAAATGATTTAAAACCATCATTTTTTCGGACCACTGACTACCCCTAACCCCTTAAGCCAAGAAATTTACGTATAATTTCGTTTTTGATTGAATTAAATCTGGCTAATTTGCGTATTTTGCCGTTTAATTAAACAAAATTAATTAATTAGTTGGCCGAATCATTGAAATTATTTTTAAATAAATTTTTTCGTAATGAATTAAGAGGGGAGCCTGCTTTAGAGGCCTCAAAAATTCGATTTTTTCGTGGATTTTTTTGGGAAGGAAAGAAATATTCGATTGAAACGAAAGTTTGAGGTATTATTGCTATATATTTCAGCAGTCTTCTCAAACATTTTCATTAAAATATATGTCATATTATGTCTGGTACAAGCATTTTGCCGAGGCGCCTCGAGTATGCATGTGTCTTGCGGCGGGAAAGATGCAGGGCGCAATTTTCATCTGAAACCAAAAACCCAAACATTTTTTATTTTGGTAGGTATAGTATAGCTTCTAGTTAAACCAACAAAATTAAACAAAAAGTGAGAAATTCAACAATTTATCGCTAATTAAAAAAAAAATCATTTTTTTGGAAAAACAAATTCACTTTAGATTGTTTAAAAAGTTAGATTGTTTAAAAAGGTTAACCATAGCTTTCTTAAGGTTTTTAGGTTCAACTAGAAGAGAATTTAATTCCGAATACAATCAATGTTATCTCGTTTCGGTAGGATGTGTAACTTTTTCCCAATTAGTAAAAAGTTCCCGCCAATTAGTAAAAATCGTAAAAACAAAAACCGAGAAATCGCACTTCGAGCGATCCGGCCGCTCGTATACCTGCTCGGCGCTTGCTCACAATTTCTTCTGTCACTCCGAAAATGTTTTGAATTTGCTTCTGAAATTTTGAGGACACATTCTTGGATAGTTTGGAAAGACATTTATGCAAGTCCATGTAAAATTTTCGACAAATCGATTTTTTTCGATATTTTCGTATATTTATTGTATAATTAATTTTATACTTGTTTTTTAATTTTATAGGGTCATCCTTTCCGTTAATATGTTATAAAAAAACCAATATCATTTTTTTTGATTTAGATCGATAGGTTAAGAGTAATAAATAGAGCAGTTTGGGACCTCGCGCCGTAGGCAGCCGACAAGAAATTATCCTGAGCCGCCATTTTGGAAAAAAATGAAAAAAAAAAAATTTTTGTACTCTCGAAAGGTTAAATAAAGTTGTGTTAAATCTTCAAAATAATATAATTATTTTATCACCTTTAAGAATATGTTTAAAAAAAGGCCGATTTTGAGGCTTCTACATGGACTTCCCCCCTTAAGCGCACAACATTTTGATGCTGACTACGGCGTAAGCAGCAACCGCAGCCGCAAGCGCTGGCTGAAAATACGCAACCCTATGTTGTTGTCCATGCACACACACACACCCTTCTTTGCCGACTCATACGCAGCGCCAATTACTCTGCCCATGATGAAACATATTTGTGTGCATATTTGGCAACTTGGCAGACATGTCAAAATTCCTGCCATTGTTGACACTGGGAAATGAGTTGCCTAAATAACGAAAAAGACAACACAAACTGAATGGAAAAACTGCAAAAAAAAAAACTATCAAATGCTTGGTCTTATATCACTGTGAACTAAGCCACTTATTTTACTCGCTTTTAATTACACGATGATAAGCTGTGAACTGCAAAAGCAAAAGTAAAAACAAAAAGGGCAAAAAAACCATTCGACAACTAATTAATGCGACCGGTGAGTTTTCAAACGCTGAGAACTGTAATCTAAAAAATACCAACATAAACAAATGAAACAATGCCAATTACGTCGACTAAATGCCTTTACATGCACACACACACACATACATGCATAGATGTAACACACACCCATTTAAACGTATAGCAGTTGATGGAAAAAACACTGATTGACATTCATTCGAAACGTCAATGGCACATCTTTGCATGTCTGTGACATACTCAGCCGGCTACCGTGGGTTTGTCATGATTTTCCTGATTTACTGGTGCAAAGAGCTTTTGTGCCAAAACCGAAAAAATGCACAAAAACAAAAGCAAAAAAAAAACATATTACATAAAATACAGCGGCAAAAGCGATAAATAATGCAATCAAGTTCGGAAGCTTATGGAGTCATGTGAAAAAGCAAAAAACAAAAAAATTTTAAAAAGCAAAGCCATCAAAAAGACAATGAAAAAGACAAAGAGGAAACGATAATATAAATACAATCAAATAGCAAACTCAAGACAATCAAATTGAGTTGCCAATGATGGCTTTAAGGAAATCGTTTGTGCATATTTTGAGATTTGTTGGAACTGATTTTTTTCTTAATTAAAAAAAAATAATAATTATTTTCCGATTTCAGCAGCATTTCAGGACATGCAGTCAGGGTAACAGTAATTTCGGAAGAATTTTATTGGAAATCGTAATAAAATTCATCAAAAGATTCTCCACTAAAGGTCTAAAAAATTTAGAGATATCTATTTTAGACTTTGCGCTCTGTAAAACAATCCGTATGCAGCACCTGGCTCGGTAATCTGCTACACAGATGATTCGAAGCTTGAAGGACGTCGAGCGATCGAAGCGTGGTAAGACCGATCCGGGTGTCTTTGAGCGCAACTGTAAAAAATTGTTGGCATATGCCGGTGATATTAACATCATCGGCCTCAACAACCGCGCTGTTAGTTCTGCCTTCTCCAAACTGGATAAAGAGGCAAAGCGAATGGGTCTGATGGTGAACGAGGACAAAACGAGGACAAAGTACCTCCTGTCTTCAAATATCTCTCTTGCCAACAAGTGCTACTTTGGACTAAGTAGGCAAATGAGTAGTAAAGTCCTCTCTCGACGAACAAAACAAACACTCTACAAGGCTCTCATCTTGCCCGTCCTAACGTATGGCGCAGAAGCGTGGACGATGACAATATCCGATGAAGCGACGCTTGGAGTGTTTGCGAGAAAGATTCTGCGTAAGATTTTTGGACCTTTGCACGTTGGCAACGGCGAATATCGCAGGTAATGGAACGTTGAGCTGTATGAGCTTTACGGCGACATAGACATAGCGCAGCGAATAAACATCCAACGGCTACGCTGCTGGGTCATGTCGTCCGAATGGATACAAACGCTCCGGCTCTGAAATTATTCGATGTGGTACCAGCTGGTGGTAACGGAGGAAGAGGAAGGCCTCCTCTGCGTTGGAAATATCAGGTGGAGAGGGACTTGGCTTCACTTGGTGTGTCTCACTGGCGCCGGTTAGCACGAGAAAGAAACAATTGGCGCGCTTTATTAAACTCGGCCAAAATCGCATAAGCGGTTATCGAGCCAATTAAGAAGAAGTTATACCATAGTCTTCCAAACAGAGATGCATAACATAGAAATTAGTAGCAGAGAATGCCTTCGAATAGGCCCAACTTCGAGGCACTTCGTCATTTTGTCAGATAGCCTTGCACAGCCTTATGTGCACTGCAATCCCACAGAATAACATTTAAAATCTTCACATCCGAGAGGAAGTGATGAAGTTTAATGGAGTTTGAGGTTAAACGGACTCTGTGGAAATGAAGAAAAGACTAGCTACTGTCAGATATGCCATCAGTTGTCGGGGCGGTGCACTCTGTTCTCGACGCCAGTGGACAATCTGGTGCCTTACGTTGGTTTCGGTAGGAAGTATAATGATTTGATTCCAGAGGGAGATCAATGCTTAAGTCCAGAGAGCCCCTTAACTATATTTTAGCACACTTTCGGCACCTTCTGATCCAAGACCAGTGATGGTAGCGGATCTGGGTGGTACTTTGACGAAGACACTAAGTACTCCAACGTTATAGGACAGATGCTAGACGGTATTCTTAACGGAAATCTATGCCATCTTGTATCATACGGGCTAACTGAGAAAAAGTGGCGCGGTAGTATGATGCTATTGGAATTTGTAATGACAGTGAAGCTGCCCTGATAGCCCTTGCTAACCCACGCTGCTACTCGAAATTAGTCGGTAAATGTAAGACTGAACTGAACAGTGTCGCAAAACAAAATAAATGTTGTCTTATTTGGCTGCCTGGACTTTGTGGTATTACAGGAAACGAATTGGCTGATAAAGGGGCTAATGGAGTCACTGCAAGTTTACCACTAGGCCCTGAAACCTTTCTAGGTGCCAATTCTGCATCGATTCAACTATGGATTGATGACTTTATGAGGTTTACCCATAGAAGATGCTGGGCTGTGGTAGGGCTCCTGCAGAGTAACCAAGTGCTTTGTGAAAGAACCAAAGAGGAAAGTAGCGATGTTTCTTCTAAGCCTTAGTAGAAAGGATCTGCGAGTACTGGCGGGTGAAATCACAAGGCAATACACATGTGATCAGCATATGGTTACCATGGGAATCATTGGCGACCCAATGTGCCTATCCTTCTGTAAGAAGGAGGACACTACACAGCCTTCCCTCTGCAGCTGCCCAGCTTAGGCTGTTGGGTTGCGATATACTGAGTATGGATAAAGTTCATACTCTTCCAGCTGTCCAGCTTAGGCTGTTGGGTTGCATTGTTCTGAGTATGGATAAAGTTTATAATCTTCCTCTTGTAGATTTCTTAAGATTCATCACTGAATTCAAAAGATTTGCAGAATAGTGACCTAAAACCAATATTTCCGTCTTACTATCCCTGCTATAGCTATTCTTTTCACTCTTATCTATCCAGACATGATACAATGGTCTTTCTAATTGAGTGATTGGACTTGTCCAACCTCCCAAAAATATAATCTAATCTAATCTAACGTCGAAGCTCGTTGTAGATGCTTTACTGTTTTCCGTACCGTTTTGCAAGGCTGGATACAAGGGCACGAAGGCCATCCCGGCAACGAACAGATGGACTGCCCAGCGAAATTTGGCGCTACATCAAAATTCTAAGGGCCAGAACCTTTTTGTGGGACTAACAAAGCTCACATAAAAGGAGGTAGCAACGATTGTGAAGACATAGCGTTCGTGCGATACTGGATGGAAAGCGCAAGACAGAAGCACACAAAGCAGTTTATCCTTCCTGCTAGCAGAGAGCATCAACAGGCTTCTAAAACTGTATAGGAAGAATTTACGAATTATCACTGAACACTTTACGGAATATTGTATTATTTGCTATTATTTAAGGAAACTAGGATTTTCTACTAATCTACCTTCTAGCGTCTACAGTTTTTGCCAGCTGAACGATGAGACGCCCGCAAACTAGCACTACCCATTGCTCAAGTAAGATTTAAGCCACTCAGAAAAGAAAATCGGGGGGTAGTCTAAATTTTATTATTTAGATACTAAAGACTTATGGCAACCTCTATCGAATGCTTTCGAAAAGTGCGTGTAAATCGATCGTAATGACCTCCTTCCCGCTGGAGTCACTGATTACGAATTTCAAGTCAGCTTTATAAAAATTCAAAAGGTTGAATTCGAATGAAAAACCTTACACGCGAGCTTTCAAGGTCTTTAATTTTTCAGCGACTTATGAGAAAAAGTTGTGACTATGAAATAAAATAAAGACTGAAAAATAATAATTTTTTAATCAAATAATAATAGATTTTTTTCTCATTTTTTGCTAATTCGTTTTAGACTTTCGCTATTTATACTCTTAGTAATCAGCGATATTTTTTTAATAATCTTTTAATCGTAATTGTACCAATATTTTACTAATGAAAATCCCATGAATGGTCTCAACTTTTAAAATATCATTCAGTCACTGAACCAATTATGGCGTAGGGTATCTAAATGATAAATGTTTGTGCGAAGAGTTCGAGTTCACCTCAGTCTGCTTCAATGTAACCCTTCTACACTATTTTGTGCTGCTATTTGTAGTGACACCTGTTACACCGGCTTTTTGTAGTTATATCAACTTCGGACATTTTCATCATGTCAATGTCACGCAAGCAACATTTCGTGTCAAGTTGGTCTGACGAATGGGGAATGTAATGTAATGTTTACACCGCACACATACACATCTGTTTACATAGCTTTTTATGCACGTTTGTACGTGTATTTGCATATTCAGATCATTACCGCTTAATAACTTAATTAATTGTAGTAAAACGAGTGTAATGAAACCCTGCAGGGAAGATCGAAACTATTCACCAAATATTCCAGTTCATGAATTGGTATTTGATGGAAGAAAAGTTGCAAAATGGCCAATTAGAGGAATAAAAAGTCAAACTAATCAGCATAAATTTAAGTTCAAAAACTGGTATTTGATGGACGAAGTCACACTAGTTCGAGAGCGACTGGACTTGGACCAATTGCAAGAATCCCAGTTAGAGGTCGGTAATCTATTACTACCCTGTAGTGAAAAGTCAAACTATTCAGTAAACATTTAAGTTCATGAATAGGTACCTGAACAAGAAACCGCACTAGTTCAAAAGGGACTAGAATTTGACTAGTTGCAAAATGACTAATTAGAGGTGTGTGCAAAAACAGATATTATTATTTTACTTCCCTAGAGGAACTAGAATTAGACCAGTTGCAAAATTACCAATTATAGGTAGAATTACCATTCTAGTTCATGAACTATTTGATGGAGAAAGTTATACATTCTCTTCCTGAACTATTTGGTGGAAAAAGTCATACTAGAGGGACTAGAATTGGACTAGTTACAAAATGACTAATTAGACGTGCGTGCAAAGCAAATATTCTTCTATTACTATCCTGTAGTAAAAAGTAAAACTAATGAGCACGAATTTTATTTTATGAACTGGTATTTGATGGAAAAAGTTATACTAGTTCGAGAGGGACTAGAGCTGGACCAGTTACAAGATTACCAGTTAAAGGTAGGTAATCTATTACTACCCTGTAATGAAAAGCTAACGTAGTGAGAAAACATTAAAGCTCATGAATAGGTACTTGATGGAAGAAGCCGAACTAGTTCGAAAGCCCCTAGAAATGGACCAGTTGCAAAATGACTAATTAGAGGTGCGTGCAAAAACAAATATTATTATTTTACTTCCCTATAGTAAAAAGTCAAACTAATCAGCACCCAAAACTCATACTAGTTTGAGAGGAACTAGAATTAGACCAGTTGCAAAATTACCAGTTATAGGTAGAATTACCATTCTAGTTCATAAACTATTTGATGGCCAAGGTCATATATTCTCTTCATGAATTATTTAATGGAAAAAGTCATACTAGTTCGAGAGGGACTAGAGCCGGAGTTGCAAGATTACCAGTTAAAGATAGGTAATCTATTAACCTGGTAACCTGGTAGTGAAAAGCCAAATTAGTAAACAAACATTTAAGCTCATGAATAGGTAGATACTTGATGGAAAAAGGCGAACTAGTTCGAAAGAGACTAGAAATGGACCAGTCGCAAAATGACTAATTAGAAGTGTATGCAAAACGAATATTCTTCTATTAGTTACATTTTTAATTATTACTGCCACATGTAATGGCACTTAATATATAATATAATGCCCATGTATAATCGGCCAAAATCGCGTAAGCGATTATCGCGCCAATCAAGAAGACAAGAAGATGTATAATTAGTAATATACATTGTGTAAAATAAGTACCCGGAATTTATAATTTAAACTCTCCCGGGAATACCTGACACTTCAAATTTGGTTTTTTCATGTTGGTACACATGTCCTTGAATGCACAAGCCTTATTAGAACGGGATCTATTACTTAGTGTGTTTTATTCTGCAGTCAAAGTGAGTTGATCTTTTGTTTACTTGGCGAATTTTACTATGGATTTTTGCAAAAAGAGCATCGGAAGGAGGTCTCTGAAGACATGGTTTCCCGAGCTAATACGGACCCTACGTTCATGAAACGCATAATAACTGGTGATGAGACATGGGTCTACGAGTACGATATGCAAACCAGTCAGCAATCGTCTGAATGGCGCTTCGAGAACGAGCCGTATCCAAAAAAACCACGCCAAAGCCGGTCAAAAGTGAAGGTTATGCTCACGGTTTTCTTTGATTACCAAGGCGTGGTGCACTCTGAGTTCCTTCCAGAGGGCCAAACGGTTAATAAGGAATATTATTTATCCGTTTTAAGGCGTTTACGTGAAGCCATTCGCCGTAAACGGCCCGAATTGTGGAAGGACAATTCGTGGATTCTGCACGACGACAACGCGCCATCGCACCGAGCCTTGATTGTACGCGAATACAAGACCAAAAACTTAATAAATACTATCGAACAGCCACCGTATTCGCCAGATCTCGCACCCTGTGACTTTTTTCTCTTTCCAAAACTAAAATTGCCACTTCGGGGAAGGCGTTTTGAGTCGATTGAAGACATTAAAAAAAATTCGCTAAAGGAGCTGAAGGCCATCCCGGCGCCGGCCTACCAGCGGGCCATGGATGACTGGGTTGTTCGTTGGAATATTTGTATCGGCTCAAAAGGAGCCTATTTTGAAGGCGATCCAACAAATAATGATGAATAATATGAAAAAATGTGTTTTTTTTTTTAAATTCCGGGTACTTATTTTACACAATGTATTAGAGTATATGCAAATACTTTACTTGTGCTCCAAACGTTCAGGATGCATGCAATGAGGATTAGAGCAATATAAATATCGATGGAGTCAATAAATGATTTGTTAGTTCATTATACACTAGTTCGATAACTGGTGCAACTTTGGTCCATTATGTACTAGTTCATTAAAGATCATACGTACTCATGCCGAGGCTGACTGTTCGCTTAAATATGCCACGGCGCTAAAGTATAGACTGACAATTGATATTTCGAGAGACGTCGCTTCGTAAAAAATGCCAGTTGCTAGCGTTGAAGAAAGATGGAAGTTCAACTGTATATTTTGGATGGATCCAAGGCAGTGCAGAACCAATAAAGTTGACTGCTGGGGAAGTATATAAGTACTTGCACCCATTTAGAAGCATTATTCCCCTGTTGGGTGAGTTTGTGGCTTGGTTATGAACTCATGTCAGTGGGTGGGGGTGGGGTATGATGGATAAGCGTGTGATGGTTTCAAGTAATTTATGTGTTAAAGAAACAGTTATTTATTATGAGTTTTTTCAGTTTTTTCTTCTTCTGCATCCAAGCGATATCTGGAATAATGCCATTGACACATGTCAACCAGCGCTTACATTTAGTTACACTATCTGCTATTCGATTGCCAACTGCCTAATGGGCCGACTGGTCTGCTGAGTGACACTCGCCAAACATGCTTCAATATTAGTGAGTGTGCGTGTGTGTGAGGTGCACGACTTTTCGGAATCAATGAAAATTAAAGGTGTGCGTGAAGAGGCGGAACTGCATGCCAGACGTTGTGGTCAACATACAAATACATATACGCCTGTTATACCCCCAGACATATTTATGTTAATGACAATTTCTTGTTGTTGCACCGGACTGGTTTGTCGAACTATTAATTAATACCTGAAGAAAAGCGTAACAAACTTTCCTCCTCTACTGAAAGCAGAAATGAAAGTGAATGCGTGAATATTTTATGAACTTTCAATGCGTTATTTAACAAATAATAAATTAACATATTCGGAATATTATTCAACAGATAACTGGCAACAAAATGCTTGATATGTAACTATTTTTATTCATAAAGTGCGTATTACGTAAACAGGTGGGCTAAGGGTTGGAGAAAAACTGCAAAAAAGTGTGTTTGTGCACCCCCTATAAGGACAGGCCTAAACTCCATATTCACTTTGGACATAAACATCGAGTGATAGACAACAAATTGTAGCAGCAATTCGCTCCACCACCGCTTCGTGGTTAAATTTCAAGGGCCGATGTTGAATGTGAACCACACCTAAACGTCAACGACAACGTTGGACTTCTTTCTTTGTGGTTTTTTGAAAGAAAAGGTGTACGTCAATAAGCCAGCAACAATTCAAGAGCTAAAGGATGAGATAATTCGGCACATTAACGGCATAGAACCTCAATTATGGCTCAGCGTCATCGAAAATTTGGACCATCGGATGGAAGTGTGCCGCCGAGGCCGCGGCGGCTATTTGGCCGGTATTTTGTTCCGTGCGTAATTCAGCCATACCAATATTATCATAATAAAAAGAAATGACAATAATTTCTTAAAAACATTGTATTTTATTCAAAATCAACACCGGCCCTTGAAACTTAACCACCCTTATATACACTTGCATATGTGGCAACCCCAACACTCAGACTTTAACCATTCAATAAGCAATAACTTATTACTTATTACTCATTTCTTAAACAAGGGTTTCACTTACCGACACCTGAAATACGTCACCTTTAGCCGAACACTCACTTTACCCTACATTAGACTCATCAATGATAGCGGCAGGCTAATCACCCACCCTGCCAGAAAACAAACTAGTTTAACGAAACCAACGCAAGACTGAGTCTCGTCGAGGCCCTATGCGCCCGAGTGGACTGAACAAGGACAAAAAAGACTCATCAATCAATAATGACTTCAGTCCATTAATCAATAGGTACCTTTAATGCTAACAAATTTCTAATTTGATTGAAAATATTTCACTTCGCTACAAATCACGTAGGCACTTCGCAATTATAACCATTTTCAGCGCTCGATAAAATCTTTCGAAACTGTAATTTTATGTAGGCGCTTTTATTTCTGGTTATTCATACATATATTATATATAATAGTAATTTCAAAATAGTATTTCAAGTATTTTATAGCATGCAATTCGACTCCGAATCCGCCAGAAAATGTTGCTCTCAAGCAGTGTAATACTTCTCCTCACCTCTCCGCTGTTGATGGCTCACTTACCAATCAACTGGTATCCCCAAAATACTTTGAGCATCAACATCACCGAAATTATAAACAAAATTAATTCGGAGCGAGAAATCTACTCATTTCTCATTATCAGCGCTTACGACTCAAGTCAGAGTTGTCTTTGTGACGATTCCACCCGAATGCTCAGCGCTTATGGCACTGTTAGACTACTGCAAGCAAACAGCTCTTGCGCGTACTCGGCCAGCCACACTAATTATGAAATTCTATTGATTCGCTGTTTATCACATAGATTTGTGTCGGATTCATTGGAGGCGATGGTCGGTTGTCTCACAAAGAGACGTTATATCCACATTCTCTTCATCTGGAATACCGAATACAACACTGTTTCTATACGAAACCGTGAAAAACTTCAACAACAGCAACAACTAATATACTTTTCGTATATTGTGCCCAAATGCATTTGTCGAACGTCATCAGCATTTACAAAGACTACGTGGATGACGGATACTTCTATACTTTCAGCTATTTTCCTCAGTTCCATCTAGAACGCAAAGAACTGGATGAAGATTGCTTTCCCGATCGCATCAGAAACTTAAAAGGTTTTGCCATTCGCACTGTAGTCAATGAAATCGAACCATGGTCAATTGTGTGGCGTGATCGTTATGGGCGTTTGCAGATCGATGGTTTTCTGGTAAAACTTTTACGTGAATTCACTAAGCCAAACAATGGAACTCTCATCTATGCGGTAGTACCAGAACCATATAAACATATCCGTCGAAATAAATGGAAAGCTCTAATATGAAATGATACCATCGATATAGTGACTGGACTTCAAGGCGTAAATGAAGTGATGGCGGGTGTTGATGTATCGACAGTTGTAATGCCAGTAGATTGGGTGATTATGTTGCCACTACCCCCGCTAATACCCGATAACGAAATACTCTTCTTTCTGCTCAATTCTATGTTGGGACTTTTTCTCCTGTTACTACTCCTCATCTTCTCATTCGTTCTTACATTGGAAGGTTTGCTTTGGCGACGACGTTCTAAAGCAGACAGTTTACTCTTCTTCACCTAGATGCTCACCAATGTTGTGCTTCGTAGAATAATTGGAGAGCCCTCGTGCTCGGTCGTTCACCTTAAGGCGAAATTTACAAAACCTATATATTTTTCTCTTGCTCAGTGGCATTTTCATAAGCACCTATATAACTGCGGGCCTTAATTCGTATGAAACCAGCAAACCACCTCAGCACTCTCGTATAACAACTTTTGAAGAACTTTTTCAATCGAAAATAAAAATTAAAGTAAGTCCGTATGTATATGACGCTCTGCGGCTTTACATCAGTCCACACAATTCTAAGGCTTTAGACAAACATTTCATAATTGAAAAATCGTGATTTACTGAACCGTCAGCGACAATCCTTGGACACACGTTTTAGTTATACTTTAATCAGTCCACTTTGGTCCGTTTATTCAAGATACGAGTATCAGCCATATCTACCACGACCACTTTTCTACGTGGGCGACAAACTTCTTTTGAGCGAATCTCTCTCAATGTCTATACCATTGCAAAAATATTATATTTTTAAGGAAGCACTCAAAAAAATGATGCTCCAGTTGCATAGTGTGGGAGTAACCAATTTATGGACTAATGGGGCTTATGAAGATGTGAAGTCGGCAAAAACTTTAAATACCACTATAGTAAATAAATTGGAGTCTGGTCCAGTGAAATTGCAGGATTTGTACTGGCCCTTGTGGATGTATAGCGTTGGTGTAAGTTTATCGATTTTGGTATTTTGCGCTGAACTTTGGTATTATAAGAGAGCAACGATGAAGTCAGCAAATCATCAAGAGAGTCTGAAGAGGAGAGTACGGAGATTTCGGGAATAAATTTAGCGTTATTTGCTACTTCTGTTGGTTTTAGTTGTTTACTCAGAGTGTTCGGTAGCGTTAAGCGCAAAACTAGACAATTTGAAAAGAGAAATAACTGCAGTATTTACAACAAATGTAAACAAAAATGCAATTGAAAATTTGATGTACTATACAAGGAAGTTATCGGTTCGATATAATAATTTATTAAAGTGGGTCGTGGGTATAGAAAAATATTTTAGCGAGATCGCCGTATTTTTTTTTATTTTTTTTACAATTAGTTTTCTAGCCGTATAGGCTGGTGTGTGACAGTTCGGGAGTGCCATATTCGCATCTCCAGGCGTCAGACATTAAATGGTGGAGAGAGTTTTTTCTAACAGCGGTCGTCTCTCGACAAACCTCCGAGTGCTAGGAAAAATATAAATATTGCGTAGAAATTAAAAGCACACACGAAATTCATCCCAGTTTCGTTAGGTTACCATCATCAAATATACAACAGTGATAAAGTAAGAAGAAGATAATTAGTCGCTAAAAGTAGGGGTAAATATTTATGTTATTCAAGAGTTCTTCGGACTTCCTCAGCAAGTTGTTGTTACTAGCAACTGGAGCAATAAATGTTAACAAGAAATTACAACAACGTTAAGTGCTAAATGGCAGAGTCTCGGTAATGAGAGATAAAGGAGCGTAACAACAATAACAAAAGAGAAACAGAAATAGTTAAAAACCAGAAAAAAAAACAAAAATTGTTAAAAACCAAAAACCAAAGAACAAAAAAAAAGGTTTCAGTATTTACCACATCAATCGCATGAGAATTCAGCCGAAGCATAAAACAAATTGAAGATGAATCCAATTGAAAAAAACTAAACGTACTCAGGTAATTTAGAGGTATTAGTTGTGGCAGCGCAAACGATGTCTAATTGCTGCAACAGACAATGCGAGTGCTAAGCAAGCTGCCTGTGGATGCCGTCAATAAGAAAAACATAATTCGCTAGGCAAATGCGAAGTCACAACACTATATGGGATTGAGAGTTAGCTGCCATATGTACAGTGAGTGGCATTAAAATTCGTACAGTGATTTATTTTGCATTGTAGTTTTTAGATAATTTGTTATAAAAATACGGGTTATATGATAACAAAAAGGATAAAAGGCAAGTTTTAAATTTTTTTTTAATTTAAAAATTTAACAAAATCAAAAAAAAAAAACAACAACAAATTTTAAAGCTAGTTTCTCACCCTTTTTCTTATGCGAATTAATATTAATTTAAAATAAATTAAAACAAAATTTACCGATTTTTCTCCTTTTTAATATATTTTTTTTTAATTTCAGTAAAATTTTAAATATTTTTATCAAGTTTTTAGAAATGTTCGGACGTGCGGGCCGGATTTTATTAAGAGGGCAGATACTTGTAAAATTTTGAAAACAAAATTTTTTTTTTTTTCATAAAATGTTAATATAATCCTTTAAGAATATGTCAAAAAAAATTTTAAAATGTACATTTAAGTACTATATACCTAGTATACCTTACTTATATTACAGATCGTCAACCGTGACGACTCTATTCTTTGCGTTCGAGCGCTGGGAGTGGTATAGTTACGTTACCGATTTTAGACGCGTTTTTCTCAAAACTATACTTTTCGAACTAGCGTATCCCATGAAGTTTTGCACACATCTTTTTTATGATATTACTTTCTATGTGAATTAACCATTTTTCGAAAATTTTTAGGAAAAATAATTTTTTCGAAGCAAAAATAGTAGGAAAATTTGCCCCAAAATTAATTTTTTTTGATGCATTTTATTCCGCAATTTTTTTTTTCATTTTTTGAATTCATATAGAAATTATGACATTAAATCGAAAAAATTTTTGGCTTTTTGTATTCAGGTCACTGACGCAAATGCTACAATGCCCGCCGATTGAGAGGCCCCGCCAGTGGTGGTAAAACGGCACTAGTAGCTAATTAGGATTATTTCAATAGAAATTTCAACCACTTCGACAACAACAAAATCTAATGATTATTTTGTGTAGAGGAAAGAAAGCACAAAATTTGTGGATCATTAATTTTTTTAAATTAAAATTTTTTTAAATAAGCCTATTCACAATCAAGTACAAATAATCTGGCATCCTTAGCAACGGAGCAACAAAATGTACAAGGTGGCGCAAAATTAATCATACAATTTAGTTTTTGAATAACTTTTTACTGTTTTTACTAGAAATGATTTTGAGTAACCTTCATTTTTACCATAGTTTGCCTGTTTGTTTACTGCAGCTGTCGAGTGCACAAATGTCAAATATGACTGATGAAGGACGCTGATTGAAAATTGAAAAATCTTCCATTAGGGTGATTAACTTTGCGCCACTGTGTATACATTTACCTCCGAGCCTAGCCATTTGCACATAATTTAGAATTTACCCAGGAATAGAAATTTGAAAAAATACATCAGGTTTTATTCGGTTCCTGATTTCGTCGTCAGAAATTAAAGAGAAATAAGAAAAAAAAAACCTACAACAAATTATTCTCCATCATCTGACCTACTGCTAAAACAACTGATATAGTTACCACTTGTCATTTTTAAACATTTCAAATGGTTCTGGCAGACCTAAAGTTCATATTCATTCGCTATATTTCATAGCCATTTCATATTTTATTAGCGAGACGAAATAGCTCTACCCCATTGGCTGAAACTTTCATCCAAACAAAAGGTATCACAATAGGCCTTCTCTCCCCAGTATGCTCCCCTGCACTCTCATGCCTAGAGCAGTCACCGTTACCTAACCCACCACTAATAGTAGCAGGTGGAGAAATGCGCATACTTCACTGTCGATACGTACTCGTATATGAGCAAACTCGATTCTTCACGTGTCCCGATTTGAATTCAACGGATATCCCCTTAATTTATTTAAGCGACACGCTCTCAAGGTTCAAACGGTACTGATTGATATTTGTTTGTATAAAAAATTCTTTATATTTAAATGCATTTAAAATAAAAGCCTTGTTAACATCAAACATATTTACAATATGGCTCCAACTTGGTATTTGCATGGTTAAGAGTTCATTCTGTGGATCGTAGAGATCTTAATATTTTTCTCCACAATATGGGTGAAGTTCCATATACAGGATTCTTGGGCAATATTATCACAAAAGCTCACAGTATTAAGTTAGAAAAGTTAGCGTTGGTATTGGCCGGTTAAGGTAGTAGTCTGGTGTAACGACCGAAATTTCGACGTTTTTGCATCAATCTTTTTCAAAAAGAAAATAAAATGCGATCGTTTTAAAGTTTTTACATGTTTTTGTGGGTGTTTTGAAGTATATAAAAAAATTTTTCAAAGTTAATTTTATATTAATTTGTTTAAAATTTTTGACGTCAAAGTGGAGTCCATAAAAAAAAGATGAGTTGGTTCGGGGAAACACACAGCCTTCCAAAGTCATCTGAAATTAAAAATTCAGAGAGCTTATTATTCTGTAGGCCTTATTTTAGGTCCCGAACCTATTTTAGCTAGAACTTTAAAAATAATTAAAATTTCTGTCTGAAATTTTTATAGTATATTTTTATGATGTTTTTCTTCCGAAAAATGAAAAACAAAAAATAGATTTTTTAAACCCGTCACACCGGGCTACTACCTTAAGCAATTAAACATAGTTTTTGCTTGGTAATTGATCAGCTGAGAAAACCAATGTTGCGAAATGATTACTACTTAAAAAAATGATTACTCCTACTGCAAAAAATTTACTCCTTCACATATATATACCTATACTTCGAATAAATTTTCAATCCCTCTCACTCATTCTGTTTTCACTCATTTCCTTACTGATTTATCCCGAGTACTCGTAGATGGTTGCCATTAAGCAAAAATAAAGCTAAATTTTATGAGGACAATTAACTTCGAAACCAAATGACTTTCGATTTTTACAAAAACTAAAAAAAGGGAAAAAATTTACAAAATAAAAACACTTTTGGAATACCTTTTTGAGCTGCACCGCTTTTAACAGATTTTTTGTTTTTTGTTTTGCTTGTGCATCAGAAAATGGAGAAGAGCGTAACCGATAACCAGTAAGCTAGGCATTGGCAACAGGCAACTGAAACTCGTAAATACACAAATTGCCAATTTTATTCACTCGTTTTGTAGGCTTGTAGGCAGATGGTGAATTACAGGTTTTCAAGTGACATGTGACAAGCAGCCTCTATAGCAAAATAAAAATGTAAAAGCAAAACAAACAAAATATTTATCAAACACTTGGAATATTGCACGCATAATCGAGTGGCATTGCGTGGCAAATGAGTCTTAGCTCGAAAGTGAAATGTGGCAGACAGTTGTAAATATCTACTTACAAACATTTGTTACAAAAAAAAACTTGCTTTGCAACTTTTATGCTCATGAATGTGTGATGTGGTCCTGCTTTAGATATGCCATAAACTGTGGCATAACATAAAATCCACTTGTCTCTGCGTGACATGCAAATCGGCAAGTTAACTGGCAAACACCAACAGGAAATTGCAATTACTTAGTAACTGTGAAAGATATGGTAAAAAAAAAATAAAACCAAATAAAAATAAAAAATAAGTGCAAAAAATTTTAAAAGTACAAAACACTTGAAGCCACCCTGTGCGCAAGATTGCACTGCAGAGAAAATCGAAACTTGTGGAGAAATATTCTGGTGCAGGGCAAGCACGATTTTGCTAATTTTGTAGCATGTCGCCACTCACCAGTTGCTACTAGGACAGCTGTTCGCAGAGCCAGCAGCAAGGCAAATTTATTGCAGGTTAAAATCGGCATGCTCTCCTCTACACTCGCCATTTCGGTTCCCCTAGAAAAGTACTAGAAAAAATGATCCTTTACACCGCTTAACTTTTTTCAAGCCCAATGCACACGCATGTTTTTTTGTTGTTGTATTATTTCGCTTTAGATATTATTTGGGTCGTCAACTATAGGTACATCTTACAGGCATCTGTTACAAATCACCGAAATATTTTATTTTATTTTCTTCAAACAATTTCTATAAGTATTAATGAATTAAACTGAAGTATTTCTAATTTAAAAAAATAGTACAAATTAAAAAATAATTGTGGAAATTAAAAATTGATTAGAAATAAAAAAAAAAAATGTTTAATTTTTTCGACAAACTTATCGGCTATTTTTTGTACAACTGTTTTCTAACATTTATCAAAATCTATTTTCATGAGTGTTAACACAGTTGATGCTTTCCATTTCAATTCAACCGGGCTACTCGGGTCATGTTCTTCGATTTCGATGTAACTTAAATATGTTGCTCTCTGGTCAAAATAATGAGACACGTATTTTTTTGTTCGCCCGAAAAAAATTTTTTTCAAGAGTTATCGGCAATTTTGTTTTTTGCCTCAAACTCGATTTTTTTTAATTATATAAGAAAAAAATTTTTTGAAATGCCCATAACTTAGTCAAAAATGAACCGATTTTAATAATTCTGGGTTCAAAATGATCGTAATTACTTACACAAGCGACTTCATGTAGAAACAATTGCAAAAAAGTAGTTGAAAATTTTTTATTTAGTAAAAAAGAAAAAAAATTTAAATTTTTTCAAAATTCAATATTTCAAAAAGTGCATTTTTTTTTTTTATAACTTTTTCCAAATCAAAAAAACATCTCAAACTTTAATTGAGCTGCATGCCTAGTAGCTAAAATGCGTTGTTTTTGAGTAATGAATTTTTAAGTAAACACCCTGTTTCGCACTTTTTGTTTTTTGCAAAATAAAAAATTTTCAACTACTTTTTTGCAACTATTTCTAAATGAAATCGCTCGTGTATGTAATAACGATCATTTTGAACCCAAAATTATTAAAATCGGTTCATTTTTGACTAAGTTATGAGTATTTCAAAAAATTTTTTTCTTATATAATTAAAAAAAATCGATTTTGAGCCGAAAAACAAAATTGCCGATAACTCTTGAAAAAAATTTTTTTCGGGCGAACAAAAAAGTACGTGTCTCATTATTTTGACCAGAGAGCAACATATTTGAGTTACATCGAAATCGAAGAACATGTCCCGAATAGCCCTTTTGAATTGAAATGGAAATAATCTATATAAGAAAATTTTTTTTAATTGCTCATAACTTAGTCAAAAATGAACCGATTTTAATAATTTTGGGTTCAAAATGATCGTTATTACATACACGAGCGATTTCATTTAGAAATAGTTGCAAAAAAGTAGTTGAAAATTTTTTATTTTGCAAAAAACAAAAAGTGCGAAACAGGGTGTTTACTTAAAAATTCATTACTCAAAAACAACGCATTTTAGCTACTAGGCATGCAGCTCAATTAAAGTTTGAGATGTTTTTTTGATTTGGAAAAAGTTATAAAAAAAAAAAATGCACTTTTTGAAATATTGAATTTTGAAAAAATTTAAATTTTTTTTCTTTTTTACTAAATAAAAATTTTCAACTACTTTTTTGCAATTGTTTCTACATGAAGTCGCTTGTGTAAGTAATTACGATCATTTTGAACCCAGAATTATTAAAATCGGTTCATTTTTGACTAAGTTATGGGCATTTCAAAAAATTTTTTTCTTATGTAATTAAAAAAAATCGAGTTTGAGGCAAAAAACAAAATTGCCGATAACTCTTGAAAAAAATTTTTTTCGGGCGAACAAAAAAATACGTGTCTCATTATTTTGACCAGAGAGCAACATATTTAAGTTACATCGAAATCGAAGAACATGACCCGAGTAGCCCGGTTGAATTGAAATGGAAAGCATCAGTTTGATGACTTCACTAGTGAGGAAATGGTTTGAGTCCACACTGATTCACCCTTAATTCTTCCCACCCAAATTTAATATTCCCCACAGTTTTCAGGAGCATAATTTGCTATTCTGAAAATAGGTAAGCATTGCTGTTTTGCACACCGGTGTTGAACGTTTCATAATTACTGTTATGAAGCAGTTGAAACGCGGTAAAGCGCACATACACAATTTGAAGAGTTTCAATGCTCGAAAAACTGCCAAAATGCAAGACTTAAGGCGCTGACCTTTTGCATTTTTCCACTACAGCCCATAATCATCCATACCATTTCTGGTTATGCAATTATGTCAGGATGCTTTACCCCACACACACACACACGCACACATACAATTCCACATGCTTTGTATGGCCGTATGTGCAAGAAACAAAAAGTACTTCGCAGTTATGCCTACAATCTGAACAACCGAAAATGACAAACATTTGACCAGAAAAACTACTTTCGTACACGTCACTTCAATGTGTGCTGCAAGTACAAACAAACACACATACACACATGTAAACCAGTATACACCAAAGCATTCGTGTACATGCAACGGTTGTGATGCTGAAGATGTTGCATGATGCTGCAATCGTTGCACACAGCAGCAATGACTTGCGATTGTAATGACGGCATCGTTGCTTTTTATTATTTTGCGTTGCACGGCTCAAAAATATCTTTAAAGCCAATGCTACAGTTTCACTTGAGTGGAAAACAGATATTTTTGATTCATTTACCAACACTGGCCACAATTTTCCGCACCAATTTCTTTTCCAAATATATGTTTCTTTTTAGTTTATTTGTGGTATTTAATGGGTTTAGTTTTTGTTAACACCTGCACCAATTGCGTTTCGATAAAGGCTTGTCGAAAGAAAGGAAGTCAGCAATCGTTTGTATTTACTGGCAATTACTCGCAAATATCCATATGTATGTGCATATGTGTGCGCATGGGCGCGTTGTCGAAAGAGATTGCAAGAAAAGCCAGATCGGCATTTATCCTAACTATAACTTAATTACAGTTACATCATAGTGAGCTTTTCACAATACTGCACACCGGCATCTGCACATACCCGTGCGTTTAAAAATGATTGCAATTCAAACTGGTTCATGTTTTTCGAGTAATTTTTCAAATCAAGAAATGATTAAATTGATTTGGTGCTTCGATCGAAGGATCAATTATCGTGGGCACGGTGTATGAGATATTGGGAGGTATGAGATAACAGGAGGTACCTGAAAAACTGAAAAAGAAAAATTAAGATAGCTGTGGTTATAATCGCAATTTAAACAAATTAGGAAACGTATTCAACCAGTGAATTTGCGAATTGGGAACTATTGTGAGTTACATTCTGTTGCGCTAACAGTTATGTTAATTCTCTCTAACAGTTCAATATGTTATTACTTTATTTAAGGGTACCCGGTTGTTTAGAGCACAAAAATTTCACCTATTTTCACGATTTTTTTTTTTTTGCCATTAAGAATTTAAAAAACGATGTTTCAACTTTTCGGGCTTATTAGTACGTTTATTGAGCATACAAAAAATTTTTTCTTTTACTTTTGAAACAATATTTATTATTATAAAAATGCCGCTCAAGATGACCCTCTCGAAAAATCAAACACGGACGGCGTAGAGGATTTCGAGACTTCTACTCATCTGAAACACAAAATTCAAGAAGATTCTTAATCAGAAAGAGTGCAGTTATGGTCGGGACTAGAACAAATCGAAAAAATAAAAAATTGACAAAATGGCGCACTTTTGAAAAAAAGTTCGTAAAATCGGGTTTTTTTTCATTAGTTTTTTTGTTTAAAAAATAGGAAATTATTTAAATAAAAGTTCAAGTGATTCGGTTGAATAGTTTTTTTGTTTTCATCCCCGCCGTGCCGAAAAAAGTCGTTTCGAGATCAATGAGTTTAAAGTTTAAGGTACAGAAGCGTGCGGACCGCTCTCTACCCAGTTAATGGGCTGTAGAAGCTTTAATATTGGGAACTTACGCATAAAAATTTCACAGTACAATCTTAAGTTACTATACTTTCGAAATATCGAAAAACCAAAAAATCGATTTTTTGAAATTTCTAGACCACCAGATCCCCTTAACAGTTGTGTTGCATCTCTCCAACAGTTCAATATGTTATTGTTTTATTTACATAACTTGCGCTAAAAACTCTCAACAGAATTCTGTTGCTTCTCTCTAACAGTCCAATATGTTATTATTTTGTTTAACAGTTATGTTACTTTTCATTAACAGTTCATTATGTTGTTGCTCTATTTACATAACTCACACACTGGTTGTAAACAGCGCTAAAAATTCTGAACCCTGCACTTTTCGACCCCACAATAACAGTGGCATTTTAAAGCGAGCAAAATAATGTTAACTCAATGTTGGCAAACAGAAGATGGCAGAATTTAATGTTGCTAAATATATTATGTAAATGCACGCGTGCAAATCCATAAACAAGAAATCATGCAATTCAAAGGGGATTGCATGTAAAATAAAAAAAAGCAAAGAGTACAATTGGCAAAAGGAATCTCATTCCAGCCCACCAATTTGGTTTTCGTAAGTATCACTCCACCTTAGAGCAAGTTAATTGTGTCTACGATTTCGCTAGAAAAGCACTTGAGAGGAGGCAATACTGCACAGCGGCTTTTTTAGATATAACGCACTTTGTTCACGGCACATCTGCCACTATCAAGAACACATATACAGCCACGTATGCAGATGATACTGTCGTCATGGCCAGGAGCACCCTTCCCTCAATTGCTTCTGATTACCTACAAGAAAACCTTAACAGTGTTAGCGACTGGATGAAAAAATGGCGCATAAAAGCTAACGAAAGCAAATCGGCGCAGATAACATTGAAATGGCTCCTGTCATGCCGTATCTCTTAACAACGTTCCAATACCTCATACAGATAATGCCAAATATTTAGGTATTCCGTGATTGACGAAAATCTAATGCACCCACAAAGAGTGACTGTTTGGTGTGGTTTATGGGCCGGCGGCATCATTGGGCCGTATTTTTTCCAAAATGAGGCAGTTGAGGCAGTTACTGTGAATAGTGTTCGCTATCGTGAGATGATAACGAACTGTTTATGGCCCGAATTGGAAGATGTGGATGTGGGCGATATGTGGTTTCAACAGGACGGTGCCACTTGTCACACAGCTAACGAAACAATGGCCCTTTTGCGCGAAAGATTTGTTGGCCGAATAATCTCACGTCGTGGCGATGTCAATTGGCCGCCAAGATCGTGTGATTTGACACCGTTGGACTTCTTTCTTTGGGGTTATTTGAAAGAAAAGGTGTACGTCGATAAGCCAGCAACAATTCAGGAACTAAAGGATGAGATAATTTGGCACATTAACGGCATAGAACCTCAATAATGCCTCACCGTCATCGATAATTTGGACCATCGTATGGTGGTGTGCCGCCGAGGCCGCGGTGGCCATTTGGCCGATATTTTATTCCGTACATAATTGAGCCATACCAGTATTATCATAATAAAGAGAAACGACAATAATTTCCTAAAAAAATTGTATTTGATTTAAAATCAACACCGGCCTTTAAAACTTAACCACCCTTTAGATAAGGAACTATTTGCATTTGGTGGTCTTTGGAGATGTGCCGCCGTGACCGCCGAGGCTATTCGACCAATATTTTGTTTTATGCGTAATTGAGCCGTACCGATATTATTATAATAAAAAGAAATGACAATATTTTTTCCTAAAAAAATTGTATTTTACTCAAAATCAACACCGGCCCTTAAAACTTAACCACCCTTTATAATCGAAAGTGTTATTTAAATTTCTAAGCTCTAATCAACAACTCATTGTCAAACTAAATACCGCGGCGGTCGGTCAATAATGTTCCGTTTATTCCAGACCACTTAACATTCAATAATTCTCTCAATCGGTACTCAGGGCAACCAATTTATCTGCCTAGCACTGTCGATATGTCACTACACCCCATTTTAACACCAATCACACTCACTTATGTACATAAATTATCACCACTTTATATATTAGGCATTTAGCTCCGGAGGGCTTCAACTGCTCTGGCAGTAATTACAATCAGCATTGGACCCTAATTGCCACAAATTACATAGCTGGGCGTTGAAGTGAAAATTGCGCGCGCTAAAGGCGTTCAGGAATTTGCATGTGAATACGAGCACAACAAACAACTGTTAACACACACACACACACACGCACACATTAAAGGATTAACTCAATCAGACTGAATTTCTAAATACGAAAATGCGCCAAGTACCTAATTGCTTGTTCATATGTGGAGTATAAGTGGGTGTACGTGTGTGTGTGTGCCTGTGAAAACAATGGTAACAAAGTAATTTGTAAAAGACAAAGTACTTGCAATTCGCCAAATTGCGAATTCAGAGGCAGAAGTAGAGTTGTATAAAATCGTTAGCCAACATTGACGCTACCAACAAAGCGAATGCTAAAAATCAAAGAAAGAGAATAAAGACACAAGAAATGGGATTCCCATAGAATATGAAATCTGTAATCTGAAACTGAGGTAAAAGCGAAATTGCGTAGAAATGGAAATGCCAAAAAAATGTTGTTGGAGAAGTTGCTCGCCTTTTGGCATCCAGTCAATGAAAACGAAAGTGTATTTGTATGTAAGTGTGTATATGCGAGTAATGCCTGCCTACAAGTTGCTTAAGGCCGTTAACTGAGACGCGACTACGGCAACATTGAATTGATTTAACCAGTCCATATTACAAGACCTGGGTGGTCACCAAAACCAGTTGGATATAAACTTTACTCATAGCAGCACTACAGCATCGTTGCTTACACGTACATATGTGTATGTGTGTGTGTGTGTGTGTGTGCGAGTATTTATGCGCAAGCGCTGATGAGTTGGGTGAAATTCAGGTTTACTCTGCGCATTTCCTTATACAGAGATTTGATGTATTCGAACATTTTTTACGTAAATTATTTGAATTTAGTATTGAAAAAAGTATTGCACATTTATTTTTATTAAAAAAAAAGGAATTTATTGAAAACAGTAGTAATAAAAAATAAAAAACTCACATGCGAAAGCCAATATATCATGAAAGAAAATTAATGCAAGAATTCGATCTTAGGTAGGTAGGTAAGATGGCAAGAGTACCCCAGGTACACTTCAAATAGCACTGACGTGCCGTTTTGATACCATAATAGGGACCGCTACCTGTGAAAAGATTTAAGGAAGAGAAAAACCGTCTACAGCCATCCAGTGCTGTTGATGTAGTGGGGCAGAGAAAAGGGATCTAAGCTGGAGAATTTCTTCAAGTCATCCTCAAAGGGTACGCTAAGGAATCTCAAGCGCCTAGCCACCAGAGCTGGACATTTGCAGAGAAAGTGTTCCACAGTCTCTTTCTCTGCAGGATCCCCACAGCTTCTGCAATAGGTTGTACAGAATTCCAAGCTTCTTCACATGAGTTCCGATCACCCAGTGACCAGTGAAGACCGCAATGAATTTGGAAATTGAATGGCGGGGGATTCGCATCACCTTAAGCGTTCTGTTTATATCGTATTGAGGCCATAGTGTCTTCAAAATAGCACACGATGCTGTCTTGCCAGCTGTCTTGCGCTTTTTTTTAGAAATAAATTGTGTAGTTTCCCTTTAACAACGGTCAAGGGGACACCGATGTCTGAGAAGGGCACAATTGAAACCGATTCTGTCGACCACTCCCTGGCAAGCTCATTGGCAATTTCATTTCCCTTTATATTCCTGTGGCCAGGAACCCAGATAAGGGAAATGTTTCCTGCACGTTCGAGACGTTTGAGTTCCTCTTTACAGGCGTTCACCAGAAGAGAGCTGCAATACGGCGACGACAGGGCCTTGATCGCAGCTTTACTATCGGAAAAAACATTAATGGCATGCCAGCAGGATCGCGAAGACCTCTGCTTGAAAAACGCTGCTTGTTTCCGGTAGTTTAAAGGGGACCGAAATGCTGGCTGATTTAGAGAAAACCCTCGCTCCCACTCCAGACTCCATTTTGGATCCGTCAGTGAAAGCAGAGGTACCTATATCCGTACCGACTTTCCCCTCTTTCCAATCTTGCCTGCTCGGAAAGATAGCCCTAGCACAACTCTCAAAGCACAGTTTGCGAAAGGAGAGGTGAGTGCGAAGAGAATTAAACCTTTTTGCCATATAAAAATTCGCTGGAATGATGGGACCGGTGATCCGACACATATGCAGTAATCTAAGTAATTCCGGTATTGTCGATAATTCTTCTAAAAATTAATGCATTTTTAGGCTTGCATAAAAAAGGAAAAAAATAGAAATTTGTTGCTTAAACATTAAGCAATATTTTTCCTTAAAATTATTTAACTCATCTAAGAGAAAAAAAACAACATTTATGCAACACATCCAGTGGTGCAACCATTTACTAATTTGAAGACATTAATTTTAAGATAGATTTGAAAACAATTTTCTGATTTTCAGATTTGTTCAATACTGTAAATTTTGGTACTGAGTTTTTTTAAGTGAAACATTTTCTGCTCTTTTTAACCTTTTTATCCTTTTTTCTTTTTAATTTTCTTAGATAAAATATGCTTTTTAGGAATATCTTTTTGCGGGGAAAAAAATTGTTTGTTAAAAACTTTTGTTAGACATTTTTGTTAAAAAATTTTGTTAAAAATTTGGGGAAAATTTTCTTTTTGGTGAATTTTTTTTTTAAATATTTAGGGAAAAAATATTTTTTGAAAATGTTTTGGGAATTTTTTTTTTTTAATTTTTGGAGAAAGTTTTCTTTTGTATCATATTTGAAAAATTATTTATAAAAATTAACGAAAATGTTTACCTGATCGCTGGAATCCTTCATATGGCATCGCTATGCTATAAAACTTCACCAAGAGCAGCGATCGAGTGCAGAGAAGCTTTAGGCAGAGAACTTGTATGTATTGAGACGCTTCAGGAACGAATGGAAAGGTTAAACGTCCAATGCTAACAAAACGCCGCTAAGAAATTTATATAATATAATTCTAACACAACTTGGGTAAAGTTGAAATAAGAGAGTTAACATAGTTGAGAGTAGTCAAGAGAATTGAATGCAAACGCCAAAGAAATGTAAAATGCCATGATTAGGTGTTAGACAAAATAAAATAACTTTTTGAATATTGACATAAACGTTCTCTGCACCCTTAGCACGAATACACAAGCTCAAACGTTTCACAAAATTTTGGGCTATAGGCCGTAGTTCGACTACCGTTATGCGATCCCACTCTGGACGCAACGCTTGCTTCAGGGACTCCAAAGTTTTGTGGCGTTTTACACAGACCCTTGCTTCAAAAAACGAGCATACGCTGTAATCTAGGGGATTGGGTGGCCATTCTTGGGAAGTAATGAAAGAAAGGAAATTGGCTTGCATCACTCTTGGGTTGGTTTTGCTCTGTGATCTGGTGCCGAGTCCTGTTGAAACGAATGTTGAATGGATGAAGGTCTAGGGGCCTGTAGACCAGTTTCTGTCATTTTGATGATTGTGAGCTTCTTCAATGGTAAACAGCTTCTCATCCGTAAAGAGATGCCGTGCTATCTCGCAGTTGCGTGCTTCTGGCTGATGCAGGGCTATAGTAGCTGAGCGACTACTTGACATCGTTACACAAAGTATTTAAAAAGAGCTGGAACAGAAACGAATACTTTTTTTTGTACTTCAGAACAAACACAACAATCACAAAATAAAAGCATTCGCTAAAAATATTTTACGTTCATCTAATTGCACAGAGAAGTTTGTATACAGTTATTTTTTGTCACCCTGTATATATATATAGGTTATGCCAGGCCGTGGAGACATGTCAGGTAACTGCATGCCACTGATGAATTCGCAACTTGTTTGAAATGAGTGGATCATAATCCAGGTCTATCGCAAACTTCTTAAAAACTCTGGCTTGGAGCTAAAATCGTCGAGCAGGCTAAATAAAAGTGGTTGGTGGATCATGCGGTGGATCAACCTCTATTTCTTAAGTGACCAGAATTATCAGTGGTCACTTGGTTAAGGGGGAAGTCTACTGTGACAAGGGAAAAAACAGGCTTATTTTCCGGATTTTATTTCTAACAAAATATTGCTCGTACATAAAATCTATTTAAACTCTTATCTTTATTATATATTTAAGTTTTTGAAAAAAAAATTTTAAGTCAAAATATTCAAAATGGCCGCTGTGGCACTTCTGCAAGCGCAGGTCCGCTTTTCTATACGGTGTACACGATATCTCGAGTTCTGATAAATGAATCAGCTTAAAAATTTAATTATATAGGTGGGGTACTATCACCGCTATTATGGTTACTTGTAGCAAATGAAATTCTTAAGAAACTTGACGGAGGGGCACCTAAACTAGTGGCTTATGCCGATGACATAGCTATAGTAGTTACGGGAAAGTACCTGGACACCATCAGTAATGTGATGAACAACACTCTCAAAACGATACACCAATGGGCATCTCGCGCAGGGCTAGGGATAAACGCCGGAAAAACGGACATGGTACTTTTTACCAGGAAGTACAAAGTTCCGGCGTGGAACCTACCGAAGCTGGGCAATAACGAACTACTTCTCAAAGACTATGCGAGGTACCTCGGAGTAATACTGGACAGCAAATTGCTGTGGAAGCACAACGTTGAGGAGAGGGTGAAGAAGGCCAGTAATGCATTGTACGCATGTAAAAGGATGCTGGGCGTTACTTGGGGTCTATCACCCTCTCTGATGCGTTGGTGCTACACAGCAGTAGTCAGACCGATATTGCTGTATGGAACCTTAGTATGGTGGACTGCGACAAAAAAACGGACATACTTAATGCCGCTAGAAAGGATTCAACGCCTCGCTGCTCTGTGCATAACAGGAGCGATGAAGACCACTCCAACGGCGGCGCTGGAAAAGATACTCAGCATGCCACCTATTGACCTCATGGCGGAAAACCTGGCAGCGAAATCCGCGAGGAGGCTAATGGCTGCGGGGGTATTCACCTGCAGAACCTTCGGTCACAGCTCAATAGGAAAGTGGAGCTCAGGTGGCACGGACTACATGACTCCGTACTTTAATTGGGAGAGAAGGTTTCGCACTACAATTGAAGAGGAGGGATGGCACAAAGGCATGAAGCCTGGCCATAGAACTTTTCACATCTATACAGACGGCTCGAAAACTCCAGACGGAGTGGGAGCAGGTATTTACTGCTCAAAACTAGGAATAAGGCAGCCTATCAAGCTGCCAGACCACAGCAGTATTTTCCAAGCGGAAGTTTTTGCTGTGGGGAAGGCCGCGGAGCTAGCCTACTCTAGAACAAGAAAGAACTCAACAATTAATATATACGTGGATAGTCAAGCAGCAATAAGAGCAATAAGCTCATATTGTATTAAGTCCAAAAATGTTCGACGGAGCAGGGAGGCCATAGAAAGGCTAGCCGGAAACAATAGGCTGCATATCTACTGGGTACCTGGTCACAAAGGCATTATGGGGAACGAAATAGTAGATGAGATAGCAAAAAGTGCTGTGAAGCTACCATTTGATCAAGAGAACGACATACCAAAACCGCTAAACACAATATACAACGAAATGGACGACCACATGAAAAGGCAAGTGGAAGCTAGGTGGACCAACTTGACCACAAGCAAAACAGCAAAAGTCATGTGTAGAACTAACGACAAAAAACTGACTCCATTCGTACTTACGCTCTCGCGAGAGGAATGCAGAACTATCATAGGTATGCTAACAGGCCACAATCTACTGGCTGCATATGCGTACAAGATAAGTATTGCTAACACGGACAAATGCAGGAAATGCAGAGAGGATGTTGAGGAGACTTTAGAACACCTTCTGTGCGCTTGTCCGGCATTACTAAAAACGCGACTAAAATGCCTGGGAGCCCCACTGTTTGAGGGTCTGGAAGACGTCTCTAAAGCGGAGCTCCCAGCCGTACTTAGATTCGCTAAAAGCGCTGACATCCTACATGATGTCTACTTCAGGTATTCATAGAGGTCGGTCTCCATCTGGTATCGCTAGGGACCAAAAGGTCTATGCGCGGCTTATTGCCAACCAGGCTAACCTAACCTAACCTAACCTAATATTTTGTTAGAAATAAAATCCGGAAAATAAGCCTGTTTTTTCCCTTGTCACAGTAGACTTCCCCCTTAAGTGGTCGTATGCCTGTGGGATTGGTCAGCCAGCAAACGGCATTTATTGCAGCTGTTTTAACAAGAAAGAATTTAACAGCGTTGAGCACTTCTCTTATCTTATATCTACGATCAACTTGATTCGCTAAGTTGTACCTGAATTTAGTGAGCATTTATGAATTTGTAAGGTTTACTTAGACATTTTTTATACTCCATTTGACAACCTTTGGAAATCACAACTTCATCTCCATAACACCTGCAAAAGTTATAAAGAGGTACACCCATTCTACTATCTAAGTCGCCAATAGCACAGTGATCCATTATAACACCTGTGGGGACGCTGGTAGTTGATCTGTTGAATCCAAGCAATCATTTTGTCGTTTTAAAATTCAGCTTTTGGGCAGAGCGCTTTGAAGACCCTGCAGTTAGTAATCAGAGACCACCTTCTATTGGTTTCCGCGATTACGCTCAAGTCAATCGCATTGCACAGTTCGTTTAGAGCAATGCTTATGCTATCTACCACTCGCTGAAGCTCAAGCTCAGAGCTTTTTCTTGCACACTCATTTGCTCTTTCGTTTCTCCCACTCCAGAGTGGCTGGGGATCCAACAAAGTGTGGTATTGTGTTGTTGGATAAGCGAAAGCGACTTCCTGCATTCTTTAACACATCTTGAAGTGATGCGTGTTGAGGCCTGTGTCTTGATCGCTTTGCGTTGATTTTTGATCATTTTTTCCCTGACGTTGTCTCGCATTTTCTCTATGAGACGAAAGCATGATATTTTTTTTATAAGGAGAAAATGTTCAATTGCCAAAAATCAACTCGATTTTTTATCCCTTTCAAACTTGCATTTTTTATAGTAAAATTCAATGGGCTATAAAATTGCCTACTAAATGGTTTGAAATTTGTATTAGAACTCACCGATTTTTTTACATTTCGTACAAAGTTTTAAACTTTCAGTTATAAGGTCGTATTTGTAGTATAAACTATTTTTTTAGAAAAAAAAAAAAATAATAATAATCAAGACTTTGTAATATGTCGCGCTGCTATTATTGTAAACGCAGAAGTGCATGACTTAATCTGGAAGAGCAATTTTCTCACATTCTCCGCAGTAAATGAGGCTGTACTTCGGCGATAACTGGTCGAGTGTTAGCTATCAAGTGCTCAGTTAGCACTGGTTCCACAAAAAAACCATCTAATCGAATCAAATTGAATAAACAGTGTGGTCAGTGATGTGTCAGTGATGTCGCTGGCTTAAAGAGCATATCAAATTATGCCTTTTTGGTGACTTTGGTGTCATGTTGTTTAAAGAATAGCCTATAGATTGAGCGATGTTTTTGAAAATATTTCACTTGAGCAATTTGCAAACGGCGCTTCGTCTTAAGTCTATCCAAATTAGCCATAAAGCAAACGAGAACTGTCAATTCTGGTTGACACGAAATGCAATTTTGCCTATTTACGACACTCTGCCTCTAACGAAACACCCTGCAGCAGCACGCAGCACAACTGTAATTTCAGCAATGAGGCACTTTCCATCAAGTCTGGCACACTTGCGCAGCGCGGCGTGACAAATTTCGCGTCAATTCAATGAATTGCTAATTTGCCAATTTATTATCAACTTTTTGCATATCCATTCGAAAATTATTGTGCATGTAAATCGAGCGAGAATGCCATGATTGTAAGCAGTCAATAAGCGATTGAGGTAAAACATGGCTGGTTTGGCGCTCACGCACACACTTCCATAAATAGCTTGAAATTATTTGCATGTAAATACCCTGTAGGAAATGCACTCGAATATGTTTTATAAGCATAGAAAATAACTTTACTCTTTTATTAGCAGAAACCACCCAAACGATTTCATTAGGGTTCGACAAAGCGCGCAAGTCCTTCCTTCGCAAGCCGATCAGTGGGCATAAGAAGCGTAAGAAAGACGACGTGAAGCCAGATTCTGCTCCGTAACAAAGAAAATACACCTGCAGGTTCCTACGATCCAGAAAAGTTGGTATAAGAGCGAGTCGTGGGGTGCATCACATTTTGATTTTTTTTTAATATATTTTTTTATATTGTTTTTATTTTTTATTATTTTTTTTTTTATATGACTACCTATAACATCATATACTTTTTCCTTAAATTTATTTTTTTTTTGGTTTTTTTCTTTTTTTTCATTAATTTTTTTTTTAATTTGTTTTTTAATTTTATTTAATTTTTTTTATTTTATTTTATTTTATTATTATTTTTTTTGGTACATGCCTATCACATCACATACTTTTTTCTTAAATTAATTTTTTTTCTCGTTTTTTTTTAATTTTTTCATAAATTTTATTTAAACATTTTTTTATATATTTTTATATTTTCATTATTTTTGTTTTTGATATTTGCCTACCTATCACATCACATACTTTTTTTAGTAATTTATTTTTTCCTTTTTTTGCTTTGTTTTTTTCGTTTTTTTCGTTCTTGTTTTCTTCTTTTTCTCATTAATTTTTTTTTAATATTTTTTATATATTTTTCTCATATTTTTTTTTTAATATATACCCACCTATAGGATATTTTATGTGTAACTGCAGTCATGCGTTACGGTAACTGCAACGCGTCTGCGGCTGCGACCCATTTATTGGTGTTTGTTGTCAACGAATTTACAGGTTTGTCTCTTGATTGGCAAACTGGTGTTACTTGCATAATTTTTCACACTCAGCTAATAAAAAATATTCCACACATACACACACACATTCATATAGTAGACATGCTAATAACCCCGCATATATTTTTTTCTCCAGTTTCTTATGTAAAAGTTTCGAATTTCTTTTAACACCTTTGGTGTTACTAAGTTTTCCACAAATCCAAGTTAGGCAATGAACTTTGTATGCATGTCCTCATGTAGCCATGTGTTGGCAACTTAATTGAGTGGAAGATTATCTAAAGTCGTGTATTTAATATCCATTTGGACATTATGAGAAAGTATGTCGAATATAGAAAAATGTCGAAACAAACGCAGCCAAGATAAATTAAATTGAAATAATAAACCTTAACTGATTTTTTTTTTAGTTTTTTTCTTCCCTAAATACTGATAAAATAAGCCCTTATAAATATTTTTTTAAATAAGGGTGGTTAAAATTTAAGGGCCGATGTTGAATGTGAACCACACCTAAAGGTCAAGTTTTTTTCTGCATTTCATGTGACATTTTTCAATTTCAGATTACCTCAATTTGACACATGGAAAGATACACAATCGAGCAACGCCTGAAAGTTATTCAGGCTCATTATGAAAACGGGCGTTCAAATCAAAATGCATATCGCGCACTTCATCTTCGGTGATGAGGCACATTTTCACCTCAGTGGATTCATCGATAAGCAGAATTGGCGCATTTGGGCGAATAATAATCCAAGAGTGATTGCCGAAAAATCAATGCACCCACAAAGACTGACTGTTTGGTGCGGTTTATAGGCCGGCGTCATCATTGGGCCGTATTTTTTCCAAAATGAGGCAGTTACTGTGAATAGTGTTCGCTATAGTAAGATGATAACGAACTTTTTAGGACCCAAATTGGAAGATAAGGATGTGGACGATATGTGGTTTCAACAGGACGGTGCTTTACTTTACTTGTCACACAGCTAACGAAACAATGGCTCTTTTGCGCGAAAAATTTTATGGGCGAATAATCGCACGTCGCGGCGATGTCAATTGGCCGCTAAGATCATGTGATTTGACACCGTTGGACTTCTTTCTTTGAAGTTATTTGAAAGAAAAGGTGTACGTCGATAAGTCAGCAACAATTCAAGAGCTAAAGGATGAGATAATTCGGCACATTAATGGCATAGAACCTCAATTATGCCTAAGCCTCATCGAAAATTTGGACCATCGGATGGAGGTGTGCCGTCGAGGCCGAGGCGGCCACTTGGCCAATATTTTGTTCTATACCTAATTGAGCTATACCAATATTATCATAATAAAGAAAAAGGGTAATATCTTTTTTTTAAATTTCATTTTATTTAAAATCAACATCGGCCCTTGAAACTTAACCACCCTTCACGTTACTGGAACGACCCGGATTTATATCCGGCCAAGGACTGTTACTTCAGCAGCATTCCCCATATTTATATATGGAGAATGCTTATGCTGCTACAATAACAACAACATTTCCAACTAGCCTACGTCTGTATGATATAATAAGCTTAGTTTCCCTATAAGAAATATGCAATCATCTTTTAAATATTTACTGCTTACCAACTTTATAACTGGCCCTTTTTAAGAAAGGCGAAAAACGACAGCCACTTATGTAAAGTTCACGCGTGACAAATGCTTTCTATTGTTTTTCTTAGCCAAAATTTAAATTACATTACATCATAAACATATTCTCACATTTTTATGGGCAAGGTCAATACGTGAAACCCACACATATATACATTTTTATAATAAAACCCACCCGTACACATTTTTACACACAGTTACATACGAAGTAAACAATAAATGACACACCATTAACGAACTGCTGCTGCAGAAGAACGTCCAGCAGTGCAACAACTTTACCACAAAGCTGCTGGTACAGCAACAAAATGTGACCAAATGAGTTTAAAAGCGGTCAGAAGGCTATTAAGCGTTTATCTTTTAATTTATTTGTCGGAAGACGCACGAAATGAACAAAAGGCAAATATTCAAAACAATAACAAGCAGTTATTAGTGGAATTTCTTTAACACTAAAATGGTAGGGTATGGAAAATCTAAATATTCGTCTTAAGAAAATATTATTTTTATTTTACAGATTTTTTAGACAAGAAACCAAATGTATGTATTTAAGAGATAGGAAAAAAAATGTCATTTATTTAAATTTTACAACTTTTTTAGACAAGAAAAAGATGTATTTAAAAGAAAAGAAAAAAAATATTTTTAAATTTATTTCGATAAAAAAAATGTTTTCGAAAAAAAGATAAAAATGGAATTTATTTAAATTTTAGAATTTTTTAGACAAAAAAATGTATTTAAAAGAAAAGAAAAAAAATGTTATCTATTTAAATTTAACATTTTTTTATATAAGGAAAAAAAATATTTAAAAAAAAAGACAGAAATATATTTGAAGAAGGAAACAATAAATGTATTTAAAAGAAAAGAAAAAAAAAACCATTCAATTTATTTAAATTTTAAAATTTTTTTAAACAGGAAAACAAAAGTTTTTAAAAAAAAAGAAAAAAAAATTATTTTGAATATATTTTAAGAAAGAAAAATTATATTTAAAAGAAAAGAACAACAAATTCTAATTTATTTAAAATTTAAAAATTTTTAAGGCAAGAAAAAAATGTATTTAAAAGAAAAGAAAAAAAATTTATTTCAGTTTCACACTTTTTTTAGACAAGAAAAAAATGTATTTAACCCTTAACTGGTATCGTGGGGGCCGCGCAGACCCCACGCGTTTTATTTTTTTGAATTTCTTAAAAACTACGCATAGTACGCGGCTGCCATTTGGAGTAATCTCATTACGTCGCGACACGCGGCGGGTGTCGGACGTTCGGCGCTGAAGTCTTTACCAGAGCGGAGCTACGTACGTTGCGGGGGCCGTGCGGACCCCACTATACCCCCACTATACGTTGAAATACTTATGTTTTAGTTTATATTTTCAAAGTAGATTTTATAAGAAATAAGAAAACATACATATGTTAGCTAAAGACTTTCGAAATAATAGTTTTCTTTTATTTTTATAGTGGTAAGAAAAAAATACCAAAAACTTGTCCAAATTTTGTGAGCTCTTGTAGTAAATAAGTTAAAAGAAGTATATAAATAAAAACTTATTAATTTCATAAAACAAGCTTGTTATTTGTCCTATCAAAATAATTCTTGAAAAAAATTGTAGACATTTGTGTCCTAGAATCTAGTTTTAATAGGGGGCCGCGCGGCCCCCACGATACTAGTTAGTCAAATTTACGATACCAGTTAAGGGTTAAAATAAAAGAAAAAAAATATTTTTAAATATATTTCGAGAAAAAAACTGTTTTTAAAACAAAGATAAACAATGGAATTTATTTAAATTTTAGATTTTTTTAGCCAAAACAAATGTATTTAAAAGAAAAGAAAAAAATTGTAAACTAATATATTTAAATTTAACATTTTTTTATATAAGAAAAAAAATTATTTAAAAAAAGGACAGAAAAACAATATTTTTATATATATTTGAAGTTAGAAAAAATATATTTAAAAGAAAAGAACAACAAAGTGTAATTTTTTTACAATTTAAAAATTTTTAAGACAAGCAAAAAAAAAAATTTAATTTATTCAAATTTTAAAATTTTTTTGACAAGAAAAAAAAAATATAAGAAAATTTTCATTTATTTAAGACAAAAAGTATATTTGAAATAAAAGAAAAAAAAATATTTTTAAAAATATTTAGAGTAAAAAATTTTAATTTATTCAAATTTTACAATTTTTTGAGACAAGAAAAAAAGTGTTTTTAAAATAAAAGGCAATCATTTTTTTGGTTTTTTTTAATATATTTAAAGAAAGAAAAAAAGTGTATTTAAAAGAAAATACCAAAAAATATTAAAATTTATTTATTTATATTTTATTTGTAATTTTATTCAAATTTTTGTTTTGTTTTTTCATTTAAATATATTTTTATTTTTTGAATAATAAATATTTAAAATTTTAATATTTTTTTTTGTCTAAAAACTTTTTAAAAAGGAGAAGAAAATTATTAAAAAAAATGCATCTACAAACAATGAACATTGCGTATAATTGGCGCAGACCCCCTTTTTGGGGGACCCACAATTTTACGCGCTGTCTTCAAACGGTGGTTTTCCATGAGTTGTTTCTCCATGACAGAAATACACCGGGAGGTTTTCCATTGCCTGCCGAGAAGCGATTGCTATTAGAATCAACTTTTTCTACCAATTGGCGATTCGTGCCCGTGGTTACGAGCCTGTGCACTTCCAAATGACAGTCACGCCTCAGCCCATTCACCTATGTTGGCCACTGATTAGGATGACCAAAAAAGGAAAAAAACCAAATCGCTTGATGCCATTCTCTAAATTTGTGCTATGACCAAAAAATTAGACATCTTTTTTAATATTTTTTAAATTTTATATTAACCATTGAGGTTTCATCGAAAAACTACACTTTTTCGTGAATTTGGTATAGGTAAACTGTTTAGAAATCAGTATTATTTAATTTCCACTTTTAATTTTTCTTCGTAAATGTCCGAAAATTTATACCAAAACTAAAAAATTATAAAATTCTGTTTTTCCTTAAGCTGCTATTAGAGCATAGGGCGTCCTTTTAATTAAAAAATAACATAACGAAATAAATATTTGAATTTTTTTTTTAATTTTTAGCACTTTTTTTCAATTATGTGGTCTTAGAGTCCCTCCAAATGTAGTTAATATTTTCGCTAATATTTCATAAGGAAAATTATGCAAAAAGATTAAATAATGTCGAAAATATTTTATATCTAAATATTGGTTTGGGGAAAAAGAAATTCTAAGATCTAAAGATCTACCACAGAACATCTTTTTGAGCCATTTGCGCAAAGCTTGACTTAAAAAGAAGCTCGATGCTTGGGAGCCACACCAATTAACAACCCAAAAACCAATGGATCTAATTTCCATCTGCGAAGCCCTGGCCAAACGGAACGAAATCGGCCCATTTCTTAAACGGCTGGTGACTGGCGAAGAGAAAGGGGTCACATACGAAAATATTGTGGGAAAACGATTGTCGTCAAAGCGTGATGAAGCAGCTCAAACAGTGGCCAAACCAGGACTAACGGCCAAGAAGCTTCTTCGATGTATTTGGTGAAACTTGAAAGGAATTATTTATTATGATCTGCTTCTGTACGGCCAAACACTTAATTCAGATCTCTACTCTGAATAACTGGACCGTTTTAAGCTACCGATCGATCAGAAATGGCCAGAATTGGCCAACAAAAGAAGTTTTGCGTTCCATCAGGACAACGCCAGACCACACACATCTGTAGTGGCTTACCAAAAACTCGGCGAGAAGTTTGGTTGGTAAGTTTTTATGCATCCACCATACAGTTTGGACCTGGCACTAAGCAATTACCACCTTTTTCACATTGTAAAACTTCCTAAGTGACAAGAAACTGGTTTCAAGAGAAGATTGTGAAAATCGACTACTGGAGTTTTTTTGTCAATAAAGACCAAGAGTTCTATGAGAGAATAATGGATTTATTTTTCTCCAAACAATATTTAATTTTTATATTTCTGGAAAAGGATATTTTTTCCATGGAAACACAAATTTTCAAAGCATTGGGCGCGGGTAAATACTAAATATAAAATAAAATAAAAAATACGTGTCTCACTTTTTCGACCACAGAAAAGGGGGTAGCTTAAAAAAAAAAATTTTTTTTTTAATTAAAAATATTTTTTTTAAGGAAAAATTAAGTAAATTTTATTCACGATTAATATTAACGTAGGACGAAATAAGTTCAGCAGTCTAGGGTTAATGGGACTGAAACATAAAAGGCTCGAACACTTTTTTTTTTCATTTTGGTGTTAATTTCGACACAGCAAAGCACTAATTATGAGAGTGAAACATATTTGGCTGATGTTGTATAGTTGAAATGATGTCGTGTTGTTGTTGCGACTGTATAATGTTTTTCACTGATGATGAGATTTGTACAGCCAGTCGTTGATAGGCTGGCTGCCTGCCGCTTAAAGGCAATTCAAAGCAGCGACATTTACGTTAAAACAATGGAAGCAAAAATTAATTTGAAAACGCCTACACGCATACATACATATCTACAAATTGTAAAAAAAAAACGACATAAAATTTTGTAACTTAGATGAAAGCGAAAAATAAGCGAACGAAAAAAAAAACATACAAGCAGATGCTTGTCTAAAAGTAGTAAAATCAATAGGCATGGAAACGAATAAAAAGCAAAAAACAAAGCACGCAGCTCATCAACTGCATATATTTGCATGTTGTTTGAGTGCAGGCAACATAAAAAATAAAATTAAAAATGCTAATTTAAAAAAGTTTAAAATATTATATTTTTGAAGTAATTAAATTTTTATTAACCGTGAGTTCATTAAAATTCTGGTGATGCGGCTCTGGATCTTTGAAGGCCTTATTGAATTATTAACCATACAGATGCATATTCCTTTATTATTCAAATTATATGTTTGTGTGTATAGGTATGGGCTGCATTCTGATTTGCAGCGACTTGCACGCTCGTTCCCATATATTATGAGCTGCATAAGCGATAGAAGTTCTGTCGTTTCTTTCTTGTATGTGGCAAAATGGATGATTTTCGCAAGATTTCTGACAAGATAATTCTGTCTCTTTTTGACGGGATAACGTCTTATAATTCGATTTAGCCGGCTGCGCGCACCAAAAAATGCGGCGTTACCTTGCTTGAACTAAAAGCGAGAGCGCGGAAAGAACGACAAAGAGCACAATCGGTCCCCGCGTTCGGCAACGTTCGACATCTGGCTCCCTCCTATTTGAGAGAGCATAGTATACCTGTATGTATGTATATGCGCATATGTATGTAAATTCACATACTTGTATTTGCATATGCCTTCTCCCTGTGTGCATGGTAATGACCATTTCTCTGTTGATAATAGGACGATGAGAGAAAAAGTAGGAAATGAAAGAGAGTGTTTCGAGTGTAAAGTGTCTTGAAAAAGGCAAATCGATGATGTTGCCTCTTAGTGTTGTTGACTTATTAACGTCTGATGCACAATCGAAATTGAACATATCTTTCATGAATTTGATAAGTGTTTAGTCATTTTTCACGTTTCTGTAAATATAACTTGATCAATTCCATTGCGATTCCATTTACCTCCTCCTCTACATCCATGCAAAATATCTATCAAACAAATAAAATTGAAATTTTCTTTTGTAAAATGCAACCATTCAACCATTTCTTATGACGTTGTCACGTTAAACTATCGTCAGTAAACCGACTTTACAGACAACCTCTTTTTTCCTTCGCCAAAGATTTCACATCCTGCGTTGTCTTTCCCCACTCCTTTTACTATGTAATTGCGATAAAATTTTTTTGTCCCCGATAATAGAATAAAAATAAGATAAATCATAACCCATAAAATCAAAACCAATTCATGTTTCATTGAGTTCGCCTACTTATCTGCAATTTTGGTACAATCGTGTCCAGTCGCTGCAACGTTAAGGCCGTTAACCAAGACGTTTCCGCGCCGAACAGTTAAAACTTTAGTTGTGTTAAACGCCATTCGGCGAGGTTACTTTCTGTATAAAATTTCAATTAAAACTCACTGCCAAATCAGAAGTGAAAGGACAAGCACTGAGTTTCGGCCATCAAAGGTAAAAAATAATAATCCACTAAGATAGTAAGAGATTTTATATACATTCGTTATATGTCAATCAAAAAAATTTATATATATTAAATTGCTGATAACAAAACATTAATACGCTTTTCCTTTCTCATTCTAAACCAAATTATCATGGGAGGGACCGAGGAAAAGCCATCCTTCTTCCAATCTGTTTCGTCATTTGATGAATTCAGACTGTAGCGTAAAGAAACTGCACGCATTTTTAATTAATAAAGTGTATAGTTTTATTAACGTCATAAACCAAGCTTAGGCATATGGTAAACCTCCTAAAATCATCAAACGTAAACTTTTACATGATTTTTTTCGGATTAACGTTTCATACGAGTATATAAAGGGTCTTTCGAAAGACGCGCCGACATGTTGTTTTAAAATGAAAAAATGGAAATAAATTTAGATTCTGCAGACTTCACTATTTTTATTCGAAATATGACTCTAAATAATAATGGAACAGTACTGAAATATGGCATCATTTTCATGTCCCGCAAAAGCTTTTTACACTAACTAAAGTAGGTAGATATGTCCTGAGACTAAACTTTGGGACAAGCCGATATTTGAAAGGTCTCGCAATCAATTACTTTTGGACTAATGCTAAATTCTATGAATAAATACATATTCACTTAAAAATTTATGTTTTTTATATCAAAATATAAAATATAAAAATGTATATCGTAAATGCAAAAATGTAAAAATGTAAAATATATATATATTCATATTAAAATGTAATTTTCTTTGACTTTTTAGAGCCGTTTTTTTACACATTTTTACAATGATAAAATATATCCACTCAAACTTCTCAGGTTTGAATTGCTTAGCTTTATCAATTAATTTTCAAGTTTATGCCATTCCATAGAGCAGCTTTTTCAATTAAACCTGCACACTCTTTCATTTAATTTACCCTAATCACTTGGTTTTTAATTAAAGCTAAAGGTAATTAAGCACAGGTGCAGCGAATTTGCGTGCATGTAACATCCGGTGGTCATTGGTCACTTTTGTAATTAAAATAAAATAATTTTTTTTTTCCAAAACCAACATTAGAGTAAACTTTTGGCATTATTTATTTATTTTTTTTTTTTTTGTATTATTGCAGCATCATTTCCAGCTACTGGGGCGAACTGGTATACGAAGACGATCATCTGGCTTTGCGCCAACTCTCATTTTATACCGCAATGTTGTAATCCAATTAATGCACATGTGAGTTGGAATTTGGACATGAGCCTAACGAATTGTACCGGTGCGTGTGCATTTGTATTTATTTAATTTGGATTTTGAGTATGTGGCAATTCAATGAATTTTATTGAATTTTTTGAGCAGTGTAATTGAAAAATGTGAAGTGCTTGGTCAGGTCAAATACAGAAGTGACGCGATCTGTGCTCATATAGTGCGATTAAATGAAAATAGAGCAGGTGTCAGTGAATAAGAGTATTTTCATTTCATTTTCAAATATATTTTTGTTTTTAATCTTAATTTTATTAATTTTTTATCAAAACGGCGCTTCAGTACTACATATCATACTTAAGGGTACCCGGTGGCCTAGAGCACGAAAATTTCACCTATTTTCACGATTTTTTTTTTGCCATTAAAAATTTAAAAAACGATGTATTAACTTTTCGGTTTATTAGTACGTTTATTGAGCATACGAAAATTTTTTTTTTTACTTTTGAAACAATATTTATTATTATAAAAATGCCGCTGAAGAAGACCCTCTCGAAAAATCGAACCCGGACAGCGTAGATGATTTCGAGACTTCTACTCACGTGAAACACAAAACTCAAGAAGATTCTTAATCAGAAAGACAGCAGTTATAGTCGGAACTAGAACAAATCGAAAAAATGAAAAATTGACAAAATGGCGCACTTTTGAAAAAAAGTTCGTAAAATGAGGTTTTTTTCACTAGTTTTTTAGTTTAAAAAATAGGAAATTATTTAAATAAAATTATGATTCTAGTTCCGACGAAAGCGATACATATCCAAATTTCAAGTGATTCGCTTGAATAGTTTTTTTTGTTTTCATCCCCTCCGTGCCGAAAAAAGTCGTTTCGAGATAAATGAGTTTAAAGTTGGAGGCACAGGAGGACCACTCTCTACCTAGTTAATGGGCTGTAGAAGCTATAATACAGGGAGTTTGAGCTTGAAAATCTGACAGTATATTCTTACGATACTATGCTTTCGAAATATCGAAAAAATAAAAAATCGATTTTTTGAAATTTCTAGACCACCGGGTCCCCTTAAAGAGTGCCAGACCGGCACTTCAACCATTTCACCTAAGCCAGGAGAACCCTGAGATATGGTGACACTCTACTCTTATAGACCAATAAATCTGCTTCCTATTTATCGAAAGTCTTCGAAAAAGTTTTATTAAACCGGCTCAACTCTATAATTGCACAAATGAATCTAGTCCCTATGCATCAGTTTGGGTTCAGGAAACATCATTCCACCATCAAGCAGGTCCAATGAGATTAGATTAGATTTGCGGGGGGTTGGACAAGTCCAAGCACTTAGTCAGTAGACCATTGTACTACACCCGGATAGATATCAGTAGAAAGAATAGAGATAGAAAAAATTAAAAGTGGATGGTAAAAACGGATAAAGTAGTTTGAGGTCACTCTTCCACAAATCTCTTGGATTCATTGATGAATTTTAAGAGATCCGGGAAAAGGAAGAGTATGAACTTTATCCAAACTCAGTATATCGCAACCCAATATCCTAAGTCTGATTCTGGAAGGGCAGGTCAGAGAAGCATTCTTAAATAGACAATACTGCGCTTGCCGTCTTACTAGACATAGCACAAGCTTTGATAAGGTATTGCACGAAGACCTGCTATAGAAACTGGAAGTGTTTCTTTTTCATAATTTCTTTAAGCTGCTAAAATCATGCTTATAAAGCAGACAATTTCGAGTTAAAATAAATGAAGAAGTAACCAGTCTCTATGAAATCAATGTAGGCGTGCCGCTGCGATATGTGCTGGGATCAGTACTTTATACGCTTTTCACTACCGACCTACCTTTAAGAGTTCGCACTCATTCACCTAGATATGCAGATTAATCTGTAGTAATGGCCAGAAATTGTCAAGCTTCTACTGATTCAATTCAACTTCAGCAAAACCTTAACAGCCTTAGCCCATGGCTCAATGAAGATTCATTCGAAACTATTCATGTAATGCCTGGCCTCACTTTCGATTGCATCCAAATTCTTTAACATAAGGCTCACCCGGATTCCTAGTCACAGCGACATTGCGCGAAATTGTGAAATGGCTTAGCTGACTAGACAAGGGACCTGTGAGGTGATTTCCCCGCGAAACGAGAGTATTGAGATCCCCTTGACCAGCTGCAGTGTACTCCTACAACGATGTGCTTCACGTCAACTCAGTGAGCGCTGGGTTAGTACACAAACTTTTAAGGCCGCGAAATCCTTCTGTAAACGTGTGGAGCGGAAGCATTCGAGGGATCTTCTGAGGTTGGCAAGATATCAGCTCTCGAATTTCGTGGGTGCTCTCACACGACACTATTCACAAGATATGCATGCTGTGACACTTGAAATTACCTCGATTCCTTTTTTGCATCAACTGTATGGAGGATGAGGTGGAACCATGTCAGCACCTTTTTTAGCTGTCCTGCCCTCTTGAGGCGAAGGTTAAGGCGTCTAGCTATCAAGTTCTTGGTACGCCTGCTAATATAGATGGCCTTCATATTAAAAGTCTAATGCACCTCGCCATTGTTCATAATCCAAGTATACATAGATTAGAGGATGCCGACCAACAGTGACTAATTACGTTCATATTAATCGCTTCAAGCTACTGATGAATTTCATCAAGTGTGTATAATATAAACTAAGGTTAGAGCCAAGATGTCTGAATATTAGTTTGCCAATAGCTGAGTAGAAGGTGCTGAAATGATTCCACCTCATCATTTCACCAATGTCCGGTAAGGATATCTACCAAATTTGAGAGCTACGGCTTTGTTAGCCTTAGAAGTTCCGTCGAGTGCCCGCGATTTACCCGTGGCTAGAAGGATCTCGCGACTTCGCACGCTTGCGCATTAGCTCAGAATAGACTGCAGGTTCTCAGGGAAACCTAATCTTCTCGTTTTGCGATGAAACCATTTCAAAGCCACCTGTCTAGCTAGCTCCTCATCCCAGCAGCTTCTCTCCATGCCACTGTGACCTACAATCCAAATGTGCCTAATATCAAAATATTCAAGAGAGAGAGAAGTCGGCATTCCCCGACTAATTTCGAATGCACAAAAAACGAACCTAAAGCCTTAATTGCCGCTTGGCTGTCGAAGCAGATATTTACGTCCTTTACAGTAATTACAGAAGTAAGCAACCAATCCACGGCTTCCTTAATTGCGGCTACCTCCGCTTGGATGGTCCGGAAGCCTAAATTTAAGCTTAATGGGGAGCTCTTCCGCCGAACTTCAAGCCGTCCGTGTTGCCTGTTGCCTGTCTCCAAATGTTGCACACCGCCCAGTCCTCACTTGAGAGAATATGAATAGAAAAAGTACCGCTTAAACCCAACGTGTGTATGTAACGATCCAGCACCATGGGTATGAACTCGAAGACTTTAAGGATACTACAATTGCCGTAGCTTATGACACGAACACCTCAATGCCACTGTAACGCGTGCAGCAGCAGTTTTCCCTGCAATGTGCACTGGTAGCACATTCAGCATGGCTTTAAGCACTAGAGTAGGAGTGGTACAAAAGCCCCACTGACTCCAATGAGGGACAACCTTTGGGGCCATTTCCAGTTTCTTAACTGGTGTCGTCCTTTTCAGCGAATTCCACCAGACAAGAACTTCATGCAACAAAATTATGAAGTCAATTACAAAGCCAAAACGGACCTTAGGCGAGAGGACTTCTCTTTTACCGATAGCGCCCCTAAATCCATACAAGGCGACTATGACCTTATTAATTCTCTCCTCAATTTTGGGCTTCCATGTATATTTTCCAACTACATATATCTACTAAATAACTATGGTTTATTAAAAATTAATGCAAAAACAAAAGAAAATATTGAGAACTGAACAAAATGTTGTGGTACCATAGTCAATACAAGTAGGGTAGTATAGTTAATAGGTGTTTAGTTCTACAAAGTGGCGCAAAATTAATCATCCTACTTGGTTTGTGAGTAACTTTTTACTAAATAAAAAAATGGTTTTTGGGTAATGGAAACCTTTATTTTTGACCTTTGCACGCTCCATTCCTTACCTAGTTCATAGGTTAGTACTGCAGCTGCCCTGTTCACAAACGGCAAATATGGTGGGAATAATTGTATATCTTCCACTACGGTGATTAATTTTGCGCCACCTTGTATACATTAACTAAAGTCAAAAACCATTCATAGTCGATAGTTAATCCGCAATAGTGCCATTTATAGTTTCAGGCGGCGAAATTCTGGTGCATTCAAAAGGCTTTGGATGCGAACTTGCCGCCCCAAATATTTTATTATGAATATTTCTTGTAAAGTTTAATAGACTGGCGAAAAACCTCCACTGAACCCTCCCCGAGGATGCCAGCTGGTGATAAGTACCACAGTTTCCCTATTTTCAGGAGGTACTTAGCTAAGTTAAGGGTACTATGGGTAGGGTTCGATACTCCTCAATAGTACAGCACTACTCAAAGTAATTTTAACGTGGTCGGGGGTGAAGGGCTGGATTAAGGTGTGATGCGAGCCGTGCCGAGAATCTATCAGGCTTGGGGCCCTTCTAATAAATAACCAAGTCTCGAACGGAGCTTACGAATAACTGACGCCCTCCGTAATAACTAGCCTTACCCGTGTAGTTCGGAGCTATGCACGGGTGGACATCCTTTCTCCGACACTCGTGGGTCCAAAAATGCAAAGTAACATTCCAAAAATAAACAAAAAAAAGGAGATCGGTCCTCCTTCTAACAGACCGATAGGAATAAACAGTTCCGCAATAAGAGCAACGGTCGCACCGAACTCAAAGAAAACGCCATCCATCGGCTTAATAAGTCGATCGAAACAAATAGCGACAGCCACAGCGAAAGCGAGGCCAGTTGCTACACAATCAGACCGGAAGCACTGCTACTGCTAGCTCCGGTACCGAAGGATGGCCGCTTGTGAGGGTGGTAGACCCAGCGAAAGCGAGCTACCAGGATCGCAGAAACGCAGCTAGGCTCCTAAGGAGGGTGTACGAAACTCACCCAAAGGAAAGTGAAATGTCACAGGAGTTGAAAGAGGCGATCGAAAGAGCGGAAGTGATCATTCCTGATTTCAGCCCCGACTTCAAACCAGTACAATCTGCTCCAAAACGACAACGGTCCTTGGAGGAAAATAAGCCAAACGCAAAAAGGCATAAATCAATGGGCGTGACGCCCAGAAGATCATTTGCGGAGGGTGCAAAAGACCGCATTATCATAGGAGTTCTGGACGAGAACCATCCTGAGGGTATGATCCCCAAGGCCCAATGGAAATGGATCGAGGCCGAGCTAACGAAAGTGGCACTGAAGGTTATACTGGAGAACCCCGGCCCCCCGTCTGCGTGCGAAGATTTAGGCTGGCACCAAGGCCAGATAAAAATAATAGCGTGCGACGATGAGAGATCGGTTCAGCTGAATAAAGAGGCCATCTCCAAAGTCGGCGAAGTGTATCCAAATGCCATGCTAGTGGTCGTGGACAGGAAGGATATTCCGTCCAGGCCGCGAGCAAGGGTTTGGTTACCTTCAACTGTCGAAGACCCGGTAGAGATAATGAAGCTCATTCGGGTCTGCAATCCGGATATCCCAACGCAGGTGTGGAGGTATGTTAAAACACTAACTAACAAGAACAGCGTGGAAGAATCGAAAGAACAGAAGCGCACCACTATGCAGGCTCTCCTGCTCCTGACAGGAATATTGCAGGAAACTGTAAGGCGGATGAACTTGCACGAAGCGGTACAACGCTTGATCTCGAACCGGATAAGGTGCTGATACCCATGCCCATAGCCACTTGTAACTTATAGACAGGGAAACCATCAAAAAGGTAAATACAAGCTGGCAAAACCTCACAACATGCGAACTAAGCAGACAGACATGGCCGAACTGGAACAGCGGTCGATCGAAGATCTTGCTAAGATTTAACAGAGAAGCTATAAGAAAAATGATAGGTGTATTAACTGGTCATTGTTTAATAGGCAGCCACGCTAGAAGGTTAGGACTCCCGTACTTCGATTTCTGTAGAAGTTGTCTTAATACAGAAGAAGAGGAAACAGTCAGACACCTTTTATGTGAGTGTGAAAGCCTAGCTATGAGAAGGCTGCGCACTCTTGAGGCAGCATTTCTAACCGATGTAGCGGGCATAGCCCATCTAAAACTAACGAAGCTCTGCTCGTTTATTAAAGCTACCGGATGGTTTGAAAAGGAACATGTAGAGTAAGGATAAGCTCCAGTGGTATCACAATGGACCTGCGAAAGCTCTAAGTGTGTCTTTATGACAATCACCCCACCTACCTACCTTAATAGACAATATTTCATAAGCACGACTGATATTTCAAAAGAATATTACGACAAAATTACTATTTTAATATAGTGCAAATAAGTATTAAATATCCAGCCACTCCACCGTTTTTTATTTAACCAGTTATTGTCAAAATGGCGCTATAAGTTTGAACTTTTACATATCAACTTGTATATGTAATTTCCAACTGGTTACATAGCATTCTCCTCTAGTTCAACATATCGTCGCCGATGCTCTGTATACCATACCGAGCGTCCAGCGAGCGCTCAAAATATTACGCTACCATGTCGAAATCTCAAAAGTTATGCGCAAGCGTTTGTGTTGATGGCACAAAGCAAAAAGCGAAGCGAGGCAGCAACAGTTACAAGTAACATTTTTGGTCATAAACGAATGCAAAAGACATCAGCGCCGCCTGAGTTGCAGCCTCATCGGCAGCTGTGAAAACAAATAATGAAAACAACAACGGGCAAACAAAACAAGTCCCACCAGCAGTTGCATCTGCACGAGTCACCATCGCTCGGTCACTTAGCAACCACAAACTGTGTCGTCGTCAACAGCAGACGCCAACAAATTGAAAAGTGAAAGGCATTCCTTGAAGTTTGCGCCGTCAACTTTGTTTTGTTTTTTTGAATTTGTGTTTTATATAGCGTAAGTGCGTGGTGTAGCGAGCATCTCTGTAGACATATGGATATACAGTGGTGGGCATAATTGAGAGCAAGGTGACTGGGATTTTTATTATTATTATCATGTTTTTGTTTTAATATGCATATATATTATTAATAATATATTATATATGACATATGTTTCGAGTTAAAATGTTTTTCATAAGTATTTCAATTTTTTGTTTTTTTTGAAATAGTAAAAATTCTATCAAAATGCATTTCTTTCGGAAGAAAGTGCGCAAGACCGTTTGCAAAAAATTGTTCTAATTGAACGCCACGCTTTATAAATTTCACTCGTTAGATGAAAAAAACCACAAAAGCCAGCAAAACACGAAAGTTATTGAAAGAGAACGCTTAAATCACACATTTTTTTTACCAAAAAGTTCTTGCGCCAGGTTACAGCACTCACGAAAATGTTCAAAAAAATCTAAAAAAAAACATTGAATATTTTAATGCAAATGTTTTTGCTTTTTTCTGTATTTTTTATGAAGTTTAAAAGAAACTTCAAAACTGTCTGTTGTCATTATTACTTTAGCGTATTCACTTCTCGTAACTTTTTCGTATTCTTCAAAATATATTCAGTTAAGTGTGAACTTGCGCAGAAGATTTTGTGAAAAAGCAAGGAAATGGTAATTTGTGGCAAAATGTCAAAGCAAACACTTTAAACTGCACAAAAAGTACGGTAGCACATAAGTATTGTAGAAAGGTTTAATGAAACCGTGTCGGTGAAAGAAAAAAGGATTTGCGTGGGAAAAAAAGTCAAAGGATGATGAAAAAAAGCCGACCTTTTACTTCAAGATGCTGCAAAGCTGGCCTGTATGTCGAAAGACTATGAAGAAAAAAAGCACAAATGTAAAGGTTTACGATCATGCGAAAAAAATGCGAGGCCCAATAGAAATGATAAGCCAAACAAGAGTGATAAAACACGTGCACGAAAATTATGCAGTCAAGATAATCATAAATTTTGGTGGTTATGGTCGATGAAGCATGCTTCAAAGCTTTAAACAAATTCAGGACGCTGAGTTTTGGACAGGGCCCTAAAAAATTTTTGGTTTGCCAAACCAGCTGCCAGTGTGGAATGAATTGTGTCTGAAGTGTCAGTAGGTTTGTGTCATCGGTACAAAAATGAGTTTCGAAAAAATAGCTAATACCAATTTTTTTTTTTAAATCGGTAAAACATTAACCTAAATATTTGAACTGATGAAAAAAGTTTATGGCGATGATTGTATATCTCGTGCCAGAGTTCATGAGTGGCTTACCCTTTTCAGAGATGGAGGACATAAATGACAATGAACGTACGGGCCGCCCAAAATCAGTAATCACCGAAAACTCCATCGAAATTGTTTGCAAATTTTTCAAAAATTAATCGAAAAATATTAAATCAAGTCGATGCTCATTTGTTTTTACGATTCCAAGGGAATTGTCCACAAGAAGTTCGTGCCAACCGGCCAAACCGTCAATGCAATTTTCTATCTTGGCGTTTTGAAGCATTTGTTGCATCGCATACGTCGAATTCGCCCTGACTACCGCGAAGAGGGAAGCTGGCGCTTATTGCATGAGAATGCACCATCTCATCGATGCGCTCTTGTGACTGATTTTTTGACTATAAATCGCATTTAACCCTGAATCACTTCCCGTATTCACCTGATATGGCTCCCCGTGACTTCTATCATCGATTTACCATCGCATTTATAGCCTTCCTGCTTTGAACTAGTATGAAAATCACTGAGCAAATATTGGGTAATCGAAAGGACCGCACCGTAACACACCAAACTGTCCACAATTGCGATCCATTGGCAAATATTGGGCAATTGGTAAAAAATTACTAAAACTGAAAAAATACTTTAAAAATAAGCTGCAGTTTAAAATGAATTGGCAGAGAGCGGCAGATACCGTAACAAAACCTGATGTCCATCTCCTCAGGAGAGAAGACAATTCCTAATTTTATTTACAAGTTCTTGTTTGACACAGTAAACTTACTGAAGAAAAATAAAATAAAATAAAATAAAATAAAGTAAATGGTCAATAACTGAACTGAACAACTTGGAACGCATGATACGGACAATAATGACTAAACATAAGTGTCATCATCCTAAAAGCTCTGTATTGAGATTTGCACTGCCTAGGAAAGAAGGAGGTAGAGGTCCAATTGACGCTAGAGCACTGCACGACAAGCTGATCCTGAAACTTAGAAATTACTTTTATAGAAAGGTCGGAAACTCTGCACTTCACCATGCAGTCAGTGAAGCTTATGACAAATTTACACCTCTCAAAATGATGCAACAAAAATGGACAAAGTTGAAAAAAGGTCACGAATGCCCATACATGGCGTATATAACAACGAATTGAAAAGCCCGCATGTCGACGGGAAACTGTCGCACTTATGGCTAATCAATAAAGGAATTTTCACGGAAACAGAAAGTGTTATATTTGATATGCAAGATGGAGTAGTACCCACGCAAAATTATGTAAAGTACGTCATCAGAGAGCCCAATGCTTCGGCAGACATATGTCGTAGATGTGGCGATCACAGCGAAACTCTAAACCATATTCTAGTTGAGTGTACGTTATTAACAAACCCTTTCTATCTTAAACGGCACAACGATGTTGCAAAAATTATACACCTGCGACTTGCGCAAATGTATGATTTTCACGGTGAGAAGACACCCTATTACAGATATGTTCTAGAACCAATGCATGAAGATAAGGATATGCTTCTCTATTATGACAGAACAATCCTTACGAATACCACAAGAACTCATAATAGACCTGACATATTTTGTGGTAAATAAAAATGACAACACTGCGTTTGTTATAGACATTGGTGTCCCATTGAACAAAAATATTCATAAAACGTACACAGAGAAAATCAGCAAATACTCCGATCTGAGGATTGACATCAAGCGGCAGTGGAAACTCAGAAAGGTTTTTATATTGGCACTGATCATATCGGCCCCCGGACTCGTTCACGAAAATCTGACGGAAAACCTCAAGAAGCTCAAATTGGAGAAGCACCTTATCTATGACCTTCAAAAAGCGGCTCTGCTGAATTCTCGTCATATAATAAGGAATTTCCTTCCGTAAATTAGTATATATTTATTGTTATAATATTCACACCTTTACCTATTAGTTCTATTTTAATTTAGAGTACGAGGGTTAAAAACTTATTAAAACAGTGGAAGCATTTGACTTGCAGCTAAGCTGCCGCCAAGTTGTGTAAGTGTCTCCCAAAGATTTGTATGTTTACAAAAATAAAAAAACATAAAAAAAAATAAAACAAAACAAAAGAAAGCGGGTTTGATAGCTTATATAAAAACGTAAAAAAAAATTTTATTAAAAAAATATTTAAAAAACTCCCCATACACTCAATTATGCTCGCCAGTGTGTATAAGAATAGAGATTTTTTTTTCAAGCTTCAGCTTTGCTGTTTACTTCTATTTGTTTTAATTTTTGTTGTTGTTGTAATAGTATGCATTTTGTAACAGCATTTGCTTGCCTCTCCACTCTGCATGCAATGCATGCATAATTAAGCCCAAATGCAAATGTTATTCCAATTGATTTGACAAGCACGTCGGCGGCAGCAGCCAAAGACGCGCTGCCGACATGTACAAGAAATTTTACAATTTTACAAATTTTACAATTTTTTCGTAAACAGATAGCCAACTGTCAAATTTCGGTTTAGCTGGTGCACAGCTTTGATTAGCGAAAGATTACCAACCGTTTGCACATCTGAGCACGTCTTGGCCATTTCAAATGCTTCCGGCTGGTAAAACCTCATTAAAATGACCTTCTAGTTATGCATCACTGCTTAGCTAATGGCCAAACGAGTTTAGCGCACTTCGTCAATTAATTAGCTAATTTAAGTTTATAATTTTAATGGTCACCTTCTGCACTCGAATAATTATTTATATATTTTTTAGCTTAGTTATTTGCACAGTTTAATGACACCTATTACAAGACACATAACGCTCACACTGACCTTTAAATTTGCGTCGTCGCTTAAGTGATACACTTTTTTATATTTATTTCATACATTTCGTGCAGCTGATCCAAATCGTGTGCCTCGCTATTGCCACTTTTGGCATAACAAGTGCAGCTGGTTTGCGCAGCGCTCTCCAAGGGTAAAATAAATAAATAAGTGAAGTAAAAATGTGCACAAGTGGACGATTTGGTCAAAAAACTCACTAACTGGCTACCAGGTTTGTGTCTTAAGTCTTTCGCTTACATGCAGCGTTGAGCTGAAAACATTGAAAATGCAGTTGTCTGGCATGGAAAGTTCAAGATTACGTAAACTACATAGATACTGGATTGGACAATACATACAGCTTTGATGCATGCACAGCACGTTTAATGGTTGTTCGTGTAGTTGTGTGCAAATGTGAGTGTAGGAAAATTGAAAGTAACTGAAAGTTATTGAGGCAACTGAATTTAAATGATAACATCATTACATTTTCTTCATAATAGTCGCCAGCATGCTTGAGAGTTGGTGCTAGAAAAGTTAATAGAGTATGCACTCAGCATTTTATCATTGACAGGCTGAATCACTGATTTTTTTTTATACTATAAATATTGAGAAAAAAGCGCATAAAATGTTAATGAAAACATTTGGAGATTGAAGTCCACAACCCAAATTTAAGGCTTGCACTTATCAATAATTGCAATTGCAACGAATTTTCTTTTAATTTCTGCTTTATTTCCTTTACGGAAAATCCAGTGTGAATGTATCAGCGCTGGAATTGATTGAAAATTTTATTGACAGTTTAATTAGTTAAACATTTCCTCATCGAGTATTTTTTCCCCGTTGTTAACAGACACTTAAAATATTCATCTTGGTAAAACAATGGAACTAAATCGCAAATATTTTCATTCGATGATTTTCTCTGACTTTCAACGTGAATTAAATCAACAACAGCGGCGTCATTTAATATACAAGTTGGCGAAAGATGTAAATGTAATAAAATCATAAGCGCCAGCAATCCTTCACTGGTGCACACCGAAAGTAAACAAACTAAAAAAGCAATGCATGTGAGTGGAGATCAGAGCGGATGTGTCACCGCAAGAGCTGATGTGTCTCTCGCTTCCTTCTCTACCAATGCAGAAAAAGTTTAAGCCTCACCTCTCCTCGCAGTGCGGCAGCAATTTCGATTGTTATTCACCGGAATTATAAAATTTATTACCAGGTGTACAACTAATTAATTTCGTATTTGTTACTAACCTCATATCTATTTATGTAGTCAATGTTTTGACAGTAACAGCTATTCTATGTTAAAGCACGCAAAAAAATCAAGTAAATTTGATATGTCACAATGAATATTAGTAAGCACACAATTTTTTTTATTACAGTCAAAATGTCAAATTACGTTCCAACTAAACAGCATTTGCGGGGAAGTTTGCTTTTGTTCTTCAATTTAAAAAAAGTGCAACACAAGCACATCGTTTACTCTCAGAAGCTTATCCTAAGTATGCTCCAGACGTTAGAGTACCTGTATGTCAGCAGTCCTTTGCACGATTGAAAAGTGGTGATTTTGACACAGAAGACAAAGAGCGATCAGGTCCATCAAAAAAGTTTGAAGACGAAGAATTGGAGGCATTACTCGATCAAGATATACGTCAAACTCAAGAAGAACTTGGAAAAACATTGGAAGTCACTCTTCAAATCATTTCTAAAAAGCAGCCGGATACATTCACAAAAAAGGCAATTGGGTGCCACACGAATTGAGAAACCGAGAGACGTTGAGAGACGATTTTGCATGTCTGAAATGCTGCTTAATCGCCACAAAAAGAAACCGTTTTTGAATCGCATTGTCACTGGCGATGACCTGTGGTTTCATTACGACAACCCAAAGCGTAAAAGATCATATGTGAAGCCAGGCCAACCACCCAATTCGACACCAAAGCCGAATATTCATGGTTTGAAGGTAATGCTCTGTATTTGGTGGGAGCAGAAGGGTGTGCTGTACTATGAGCTGTTAAAATCGGGCCAGACGATCACGGGAGAGCAGGCATACAGGCAACAATTGGTACGTTTGAAGCAAGCAATAGCCGAAAAACGGCCAGAATGGGCGACCAGACACGAGAAATTGATTTTCCATTATGACAATGCTCGGTCACATGTTCCAGTACCGGTCAAAAATTATTTGCGAAATGCCGGATGGGAAATTCTACCTACCCCGCCTTATAGCCCAGACGTAGCTCCTTCTGATTAACACTTGTCTCGGTCGATGCAGAATCATCTTTCTGGAATACGGTTCGCCAATGTCGAAGGTATTAAAAAATGACTTGATGACTTTCTCGACGCAAAAGATGAGAAGTTTTTTTGGGATGGAATCCATAAATTGCCTGAAAGATGGAAAAATTTGCCGCTTCCGATGAACAATATTTTGAATAAAATATTTTTTCACTTTTATACTTAAATAAATGGGTTTTTTTAGCAAAAAAATATGAAATTAATTAGTTGTACCGCCAATATATTCTAAGTCTTCCGCTATAATATTTCGGAAATATATTTATATTTACGTGAACTGAAAGTTACTCCTCAAATCAAGTTTTTATAAGTAAGACTAAAATCTAGTTTTTATAAGAAAGTTTTTACTAATAAAAACTCGATTTTATAAACGTTTTCTCAAAAAATCACCGTGAATTAAAATCAATCATCAGATGATAGAAGAGCTTAAACTGGATAGGTATAAATACAATTTGTTCTTAATTTTATAAACGTGATTAAAAAATAAGCTACATACAGTTGCGTTCAGAATCTTAGTAGTGCGTGAAAAAATATGTGAAAAATTAATATTATCGCGAATATTTTTATGAAAATTAAAAAAAAAAAAAACGGTGAGATAAGTTTATTTGATTGATATTCTGTAGCTAATGGTCAAATTTTTATTATTCCTCATTCAATAAAGTCCAGAAGGAAAAATTGCACATCCGAGAAACGCGCCCTCATAAAACAAATGATTGCTGATGGAAAAAAATATGTCGAAGTGCAAAATATGTATTATTGGTTGCTCACTAACAATGGTACGTAATGCCATCAAGTACAAACCAAATGGCAAAAAGCGTGAAAGAAAGCCAGCAATGTTGGCAAGAGAAGTTAAGTCTATCGTCAGATACTCAAAGCAGTTTCCATTTGGGGCTGCTACTGGGATAAAAGATGCTTTAAAAGTGTATTCGAGCATTGCGACTGCTCGTCGGTGTTTGCGTGAGCCCAACTGGGTGCCCACAGTCCAAGAAAAGAACATAAAAATTGGCCTTCGACCAAATGGTGCAACATTTTGTGGTCGGACGAATCGAAGATTGCCTGATATGGCGCAAAGGTATCGCGCCAATATGTAAGACGACCATCTAACACCGAATACCAGCCAAATTATACAACAAAAACAATAAAGCATGGAGGTTCTAGCATTATGGTCTGGGCATGCTTTTTTTGGCTAGGTGTGGAACTCCTTCATTGGGCTAAGGAAATGATGACTGGCGCGTCATATGTTGATATACTCAAGGACATCATGCTGCCATATGCCAGAGACGAAATACCGCTTGTTTGGATGTTCCAGTAAGACAACGACCCCAAACACACGTGCAAAGTTGCTAAAAGATGGTTTGATGAGAGTCAGATCAACGTAATGGAATGGCCGCCACAGTCACTAGACATTAACCCCATTGAAAATTTGTGGGTTATTGTCAAGGAGGCAGTAGCCCAACGCAAGCCAATATCTAATGCGCAACTAAGGGAAGCTGTAAAGAGCGCATGGGAGTCGATTTCGATTTCGAAAGGTGCCAAAAACTTGTTGACTCAACACAATGCCGCTGTGCTGCAATTCTAAAGAATAAGGGTCATGCAACAAAATACTAATTTAAGTACTAAACAAAATCTCATGTAAAAATAAGAATAAAATCACCATCTTATAAAAGTTTTGTCAAAATTTTTCTTACAATTTGTTATACTACTAAGTTTTTGACCGCTCAAAATTCGCTTCAGTTTTTCTAAATATTGTATAATTTTACCTAACTGAAATGAGATGAACATTGGATTTTTTTGTGGGGTTTGTTTTGCTTGACATTTGGGCTATAAAAGGAAAAAAATAAATTTTTTTATAAAAGCGATTACACGCATTTTTTTAACCCATTCCATATGTGCACTACTAAGATTTTGACCGCAGCTGTATGTGAAAAAATTAAGGGTAAATACCTTCCCAATGATTTCTTATAAGTCTAAATCGATCAAGATTTAGCTAAGATCGTCAAGTTACCCGTAAACCTATTTCCCAGCCAAAGTCAAAAATAGCCAAAAAAATCTCATCATTTTTTAAATCCGTTAATATAGATTTTTATACAAGGCTTTTAAGACTAAACACTTCTATCCTCTGATAGGATTTTTGGAAAAATATTTCTAAGCATTAATTTTATTTATAAAGCGCAATTTTTTAAAGTTTTCCCAAATCCTTCTAGCAAACGTAAATTCTAATATTTTTTCCGAAGTACCTATTTGGTGGAAGTCTTAAAATATAACAAATTTTCGCATACATATATAAATAACTTTTTTGTAAGGCACCCTCATACACCTTTTAGTATCTTAAAATGCATCAAAGCACAGCACTTTTATTTGTAAACTCATCAAAGTAGCCCTCGTTAATGTAATACCATTTTTCAGCTACTTAAAATATTGCGAGACATAATTAGTGTAATATACGTAATGAAGGCATTACTTACTAAATTTTATATCTTTTACCTTAAGGCCATTTTAGCTAAAGCTTTATTAACCGTAATTTGCCACTGTACACTGCATATGCAACTTTTCAAATGCAAACGCAAAAACTTGCAGATGAAACAAAGCGAAATAGTCAGTATATATGTATGTGCGTTTGTAGTTATGTATGTGTGTGTGTGTGTATGTATGTATGTATGTATGTACGTATGTATGTATGTGCGTATGCATGCATGCTAAATGTTTAGCCAAGCTTCTGCTCCAATCAATTCGTCATGTGACTTCATGGTGTTCTACAAGTGAAGGGACCCACAGTTGCTTTATGTCTGCGCCACCGAAAGGCAGATGAGTTTTTTTACGAGAAGCCTTTACACCACAGCAATGTGCAAAGCGGAGTGTAATTACCTGACGAGAAGCGAACATTATTTGAAAATGCATGGAAAAGCACGAAAAGCACGGAAAAGCATGTATCATCACTGCACATTTTCACAGCGGCCACCGAACTTGGCACCAAATGAATGGCACACTTCAATGCGGCGATCGATAATTCATTTCATTTGCGTATTTTGAAAAGTGACGCAAAAAATTGCTTGATTGCTTTCTTAATTACAGTCACACATTAATTGTTAGTTGAACATTAATATTTTGCAATATTATGAATGCATTAATTAACGCGCTTTCCACTGAAGAATGTGAAGTTCGTGCCTTAAGTCTTTTGCTTATACTCTTCGCTGCGGGTACAGATGCTTTAAAATTATATACCAGCGGTAGGTCGTAGGTCGAATCATTAATTTTTAATGGTCGTTAAAATAAATATTAGCAAATTCGTTAAAATATGATAGAAATATATAATTATAAAATGATATATTGAAATAAATTCGAAATTAAAACACAACAGCTTAAATATTAAGCGCTAATATCAATAAAACATCTGCCTTGAAAGAAGTGAGCAACGCGTTTGCCGTCATTTAGTAAAGCAGACCAACAACAACGCTTTATATTGCATATATAAACAAAAATACTAAACGAACACAAGCCGTTATTACAAAAAATGCAAAGCAATAACAATAGCAATAACTCAGGGTCACTGCAAATCAGCAGCAACAACAAATGCTGCTCAAAACTACAACACTTGCATTTAGCGTACACAAGAAATGCGCGAAATTAACACTTATAGATATATAGGTTTATATATAATACACACGCACACACACACATGTATACCCACATATGCACAGGTACGCAGATGCAGGCCAAACGCCGAAATGTAAAGCAAACGATGGACCCAATTAGATAGCGCGAAAACGTCGAAGAATATCAACAATCATCGGCCAAAGGTTTGAGAAAAAAAAAACGGAAAACAATTTAAGTAGCCAAGGCTAAATGAACGACAAGTGAGTTTTAATAGCTACAAAAAAAAAAAATAAAAAAACATAAGCAAAGCGAAAGAAAAACAAGAGCCAAATTGACCAACTAAAGCACTAAAAATTTGCGAAGCTTTAGGAAAATCAAAAATTAACAAATCGCCACAAATTGTCTGCAAAGTAGAAGCTAAAACTTGAAAACAATTTTAACAGAAACAAAAAATTTATTACTAAAAATCAATTAGTAAACATTCGCGCTGTATGCGCATAACTCACAGCTTTTTTAGGTTTTTATTACAATATATTATATTTTTTTAAATTTTTTTATATTTTTTTTATATTTTTTTTTATATTTTTTATGTTTTTTATATCTTTTTATATTTTTTATATTTCTTTGTTTTTTTTTTGCGCTAAAATAATATTTCTGTAACATCTTTTGCCACTTTTGCTATTATTGCAAGTGACAGTGGCTGCTTTTCATTTGTAATTAAATAAAATCAAAGTGACCTAGAAACCTTCAAAACGCGTCAACAATCGAATGCTTTTTCAGATGTATGTGAACGGCATTCATAAGCAAAAAAATACGTGTAGTTGTAACAACAAAAAACAAAAAACAAGTGAAATAAGGTAGAGTAGTGACTGGCTACTCAAAGCATTGAATATTTTTTCACTTGTTGTTTTTGTTGAAGTCGACTGCTGACACTGGTTGTGTAAAAATTTCTTTTCGTAATCGTGTCAGGTCGCATTGTATTTTGCCGCCGATGAACGATTAAAATGGACAATTTAAAATAGAATCATATAAAAAATACAAAGAAATTATAGGAATTCTTGAATACATTGATAAAGAAGTGAGTGTTTTATACAGTTTTCGAGGTGCAGTAATGAAAAACCTTTACTTGTACTTTGCTTAAGTTAATGCGAAATAAAAAACGTTAAGTTAAGTGTAGGCAGTTGAGCTGTAAAGACAGTTTATTTCTATTCTTGTAACCGCTTAAAATATTTAACACAAATTCTTGGGGAATGCTACTAAGGTTATGGTGCTTACCTAGAAATAAATCCGCGTCGTTGTGCCTACGTAGAGACAACTATAAGGAAAATGCAAAGAAAGTTGGCGTATCAGCTTAATGAACGCATTAGAGGCTTGTAAATTTCGTAATAATCCTTTTACCTAGCGTTTAACATTTATGTATTACAATTTAAGTCAAGTAAACTGAAGTAGGCTTGACTATCTGAAGTAGGCATTTTTGCAGATAGTCAAGCAGACATCTCTGCTTTAACGTCACCTATAATCAATTCAAAAATCATCAGACAATCCAAGAAAGAACATAGGAACATAGAAGGAATTGAGAAAGCTTATAAACTGGCATGCCCCTCTAATCCTATAACGAATCCGAAGAGGTAGAAATAGGCTCTCCCCAAGGCGCTCACAAAAATTAGATCTTCTGGCTATTTCAGAAGCAGGTCTTTGACAGATGAACTAGCGCGGATACCCACAAAATTACTAAATAAACGTATCTACAATTTAACAAATCCTGAACTGACGAGCTGTCAAGAATGCTCCGAGCAGACATATTGAGAATTACGTCAACACAAGAACCAGCCACTGGTTTTTGCGAAACTATGCCAGGAGGCATAGTCACTGGTCATTGCAACAGGTCATTGGAAAGTAGGGGATCATGCAGCTAGACTAAACCTACCCTTCAATCCTATCTGCAGAAGCTATCAAGCGGAAGGGGTGAAGGAAAGTCTTTTCCACTACTTATGTGAATGTCCAGGGCTAGCTAAGGCACTACTCCGCTCCTTCGGTAAGCCTTTCTTGCAGCAAATTAATGAGATCTCAGAGAAGGCTTAACGCCAAATAAAGTGAAGCATAAGGTGCTGGGTGGCGCTACTCCAGAGGTATGTACTTCAGAGGAATGAACTCCAGAGGCGAAGAACCGTGGCGCTGCTGAAATCAGCCCGTTTGACTTAGCAAACCAAATGACCAGTTTTTGGTAATCAAGATTTCACGGGTCTTCCATGAGATCTTCTTTAATACTGTCTTGCCAAAGTCTATTAATTTCTAATTATTAACTCTAACTCATTTGATGGAAATACATTCTTTTTTACTTTTACTTAGGGAGGCATTTCAAACTGAAAACTTTGAAGTCGTTTTTCTTAACATTTTAGTTTTTTGGACTATGACACTCTTGCAGCAACTGGCGATATTAAAAAAAATGTAGTGTAGTGTAGTACACATAACAGAAGTAAAACTTTCAAGGCAGACAAACAAAGAGGGAGAGACCCGAGAGAGAATGAGGGAGAGAGAGAGAAAGAATATATATCTAAATAAATTCACAACATTTGCAGAGAATACAAATAGACAAAATTTACAAAAAACGGAGAAGGGTCGACCGGTGTAGGTAAACGCCGGACACAAACCGTGGCAACAACGCGCACTACTCCGAGCGTTTATCACCCGCACAAACGCAGCGATTGCAGGACCGCAGCAACAGCACAAATTACCGCAAGGCAATACCAATAAATCCGACGCCACTTTATAGTACGCACAAGCACTAGCCAGGAAACAGAAATAAACGTCAAAAAGTAGACTCCAAAAAAAACGCCAAAAAATTGGGACCGAAAAACGCCCCAAACAGTAGGCACCAAGGAAATATAACGCCAAAAAGTAGGCACCAAAAATATATTTCCTACAAGTTTGCACCATCGAACAAGCGCTAAAAAGTAGGCAGTGTTATTTCTCACTAGAAATGAGCAACCACAAGGAAAAACTCCAGAAAAATAGCCTAAAGTGTATCTAAGATATATAAAAGGTATAGCTCTCTCTCTCTCCGTTTCCTCTACGTTACATCTTTTTTCTCTCTCGCGGAACGAAAATGCCCAAAACGTTACATGGCCTTGAAATTTTACTTTCCATTCTCGGTCGTCCATCGACGTCTAAGAAGTTTCACTTCAAAAAATATACAAATTTTTTAATTATTTTTGAAATTAGGCAAGGAAATATCTGTGCCACCTTTTACTATTTTAAAGCGATTGAATCATTTAAAAAATTTGAATTTTTTTAAGTTTATTTCTTATTTTTATTTATTTGTAATGCAATTTTAATTATGCTATCAAAACTAAGCAACACACACTTAATAAATTACATGATTATTAACTTTCAACAGATTTACTGTGCCTTACGGCGCCACAGATTGATGATACGTCAATTGAAATTATCGCCGCTACTTTCTTATGCTCAGCGGTTACGCGGAGTTTCTGGTCCACTGCGGAAGTACTAATCAAATACAAAAACAATAATTACTGTTATTTCAGTCTTACATGGGCTCACTTGAGCAGCAGAAGAAGGTAATTTGCAAATAAATTAATTTTTATCTAAATTACTTACAAACAAAAACCAAGTTGCTCTGGGCGTTTTATGTGCTTTTGAGTGGCCAAACATGCAAAATAATACATTTGTAACTATTTTGGAAATTATGTTACTAATGCTTACAGTTTATTAGATATTCATGCGAGCATTTTCTCTGAAACTTTGATGCCCTTTGATGTCTCTTAGTTTTTTGTTTTTTAACTTTCTCAGCCTTTTCACTTTCTGTCAAGGCATTCATCATGACGAGCGTAGTTTCCGCTTAACAAAATTGTAGTTGGATATTTGAAATATGAGTTAGTGAATATGCATTTAGTTTTTCTAGTCTCTAGCGATTTTGGTGCAGCCTTAGAAGCACTTGGGCACACTTGCGTTCACAGTAATAGGAGCGTAACGAATTACCAAATTAAAAATTTAGAATTTTTGTAATTAATTAAAAAATATATATATATATAATTATAACTCAAAGCTTCAAATTGTATGCAAAATTCAGAAAAAATAATTTTTAAAAGAATTATTAAAGAGAGAATTTAGCATTGAGAAATGAAAGATTTATTGCCCTCCCTTCACAGATTCAGAGTATTTCTGGAAGCCTAGCTTCCTCAATTAATTTTAGTATTCGTCTTATTTTATTCAGTTTTATTTCATCCTCTAGTGAAATAACTTTACCGAAATCTTTTTTCCGCGTTTTTAAGTGGCCGCCGTAGCCGAATTGTTGGTTTGTGATTACCACTCGGGAGTGCGCAGCTTCGAATTTCCGTGTATGAACCAGCAAAATTATAGAAAAAGTTGTTTTCTAATAGCGGTCGCCCCTCGGCAGGCTATAACAAACGTCCAAGTGTATTTCTGCCATGAAAAGACGCCTTAAAAAAAAACCATTAGCCGTTCGAAGTCGGCTTAAAACTGAAGGTCCCTCAGTTTGTGGAACAACATCAAGACGCATACCACAATTAGCAGAAGGAGCTCGGCCAAACACCTAACAGAAGTGTAGTATTTATTTGTATATATTTGATGTTTTGCCTAGCACTAATGCATGAACGGGCAATGCATTAGAGCTAACTTCTCGAGACTTTTTGAAAGGTAAAGCCTTATTGAATAAGCCATCAGCGATTCCAGAGCCTTCGGCTCGAGATTGCTGAACTCAATGCGGTAATGAGTGAGCCAGTCGTTGAACATTTTAATTCTCGTATGGCAGCCTGTAAATGGTGCGCATGCTGGAGACCTGAAAGAATCTAAATTTTGGCATATTTTTTTTAACAACATCTAGGCGCGTCTTTTGAAAGTATCTTCATATAAAACTATAGTACCACAACATTCTTAGCAATTTTGAGTGCTTGATTTTCAATAAAGACTTCCTCTTCATTTGGAGATTTCCATCACTACGAATCATTTTTTGTTTAGTAAAAAACTTATTCAAACACGAAATTGGATAATTAATTTTGCGTATTGTATAATAAAGTGCAAGTCTTAATTGGCTCCAAATTCTAGTTAATTTTTTATAATTTTTTTTTTTTGCTCAGCTGTTGCACATTTTCTTCCTTTTAAAAAATTTAAAAAAGAACTTCCGAATCTGTGCTTTATATAGGAAATGGTTCTCAACATCGTATGCAACGCAAAAAAGACTTTGAAAAGTGAATGCAATTTTTAGGCGACTTCACACTTTTGCTTTATTATCTTGAGTAAACTTCTGGGCTTTCAGTTTCATAGTCCATTCTGTTCTATCATAATTAAGTGTAAGTTTGAAGTCGCTTGAAAAATGCGTTGATCTTGGCCGGTTGTTTTCCCCAAGCTCGGAAGTATTTTATATGGAAGAAAATGTTTAACAGCTCCGCAAAAAAAAAAAATTCCAAAATCAACGAAATTTTGTACCGAATTCAAGCTTACATTTTATTATATAATATTAATGTGGAAAACAATAAAAATTAAATTGATGGCAGCTGTTCAGAATTTATTTTTTTTTACTAATTTTTAGAAAGTTTTGTTTTCATTTTTGAAAAACATCCCTTTGATGCGTAAGTGTAAAACAATAAAAAAAATAAGAGAGCTGTTCAGAATTTTTATTATTTTATTATTTTTTTTTTTGAGAAATTTTTAGAAAAAAATTGTTTTGTTTTTCCATTTTTTGAAAAACATCTCTTTAATGTGTAGTTGTATAACAATAAAACAAGAATTCAGAATTTTTCATTTATTTATTCATTTTTTTTTTGTTGTGAGAAATTTTTAGAAAAAAATTTTTTTTGTTTTTGCAATTTTTGAAAAACATCTCGTTAATGTGTAATTGCACAACAAAAACAAAAATTGATGAGAGCTGTTCAGTATTTTACATAAATTTGTTTTTTTTTTTTTGGTTTGACAAATTTTTAGGAAACTAAATTTTTTTTGTATTTTTTGAAAAACAGCCCCCTGAAGTGTAAGTATAAGCGTAAGTGTGAAACAAAAAAAAATTTTTTAATTTTTTCTTTAAATTCCCGGAAAAAGTTTTTTTGTCATTTTTGACAAAGATCCCTTTAATGTGTAAGTGTAAAACAATAAAAAAATATATCATATAAGTATAAATATAAAAAATATAGGAGAGCTCTTCAGAGTATAGGTATATGCTATAAAACCTAGAATTAGCATACCTAGAAATTTTTCTATAAAACTACATGCCTAGAAATTTGTCTAAAAGCTCTGTTTGAAAAGTTGACAATTTAAATGAACATTATTACTACTTGGATGAACCGATGTTTTGTACGTTTAAGGCTAGGCCATACTCTTTTAACACACCAATACCATTTAACCATACGTCATTGTAGAAAACCGTATATTTTTATAAGAGCTAAAAAAATTAAATGCAACAAAAAAAATAAATAATCAAAACTTTCTCAGAATGATCTCACCCACCTCCTAATATATCACAAATGCGCAAATTTATCGTAATCTCAAAGTACCCACAATTATTGAAGAAATAAGAAAATATGCCACATCTCACAACACACGACTCCAATCGCACTCAAACCCCCAGGTCACACAGGTCAAATACAATAACCTTCGAAGGGAAAATCTGCACCGAAGCTTGCACATCTGTCTTCACTGACGGTTCCAAGATGGAATCGGGAGTCGGAGCGGGTGTTTTCCTTAAACCAGCCAATTTATCTATCTTTTTTAAACTGCCAAACACTGCTAGGGTTTTTCAAGCAGAAGTCTTTGCGATCCTGCAGGCATGCAAAATGCTTAGGCAACGCGGGAGCGAGGGAGATATTAACAATTTCTCCGATAGTCAAGCCGCGATTAAGGCTCTGACGACGCCATGGTGTAGAACGAAATTAGTAAACTCCTGTAAAGAAGAGATCAAATCTCTTCGGTGTGCAGGTACATTTCTCTGATCTGGTTTCCAGGAAAGGAAATAGAGGGAAATGAAATTGCTGATGAGCTTGCCAGGAGGGAACTGAAATGGTATCAGAGATCTCCCACTTGGTCACCGGCATCCCCTTGACAGTTGTTAAAAAGGAACTGCTCAAATTATTTCTCAGGAAAGCGCAGAAAAGATGGAGCTCCATTTCTTCATGTGCTTTTCGAAAACCTTTTGTCCCCAATACGATATACGAAGGACTCACAAAATCTTTGGACTCCTCATCATTCCATTTCCAATCTCGTAGCTGTGTTTACAGGTCACTGGACGATCGGCACGCAGGCGGAAAAGCATAGGTTACCATTTAACCTCCATTGCAGAAGCTGTGAAGACCATTCAGAGAAGGAGACTGTTGAGCACTTTCTCTGTATATTCCGGGTTTGGCAGCTAGACGTCTAAGGTCACTGGGAGCTTCTTTCTTTCACAGCCTGTGGCAGTTCGCCAACCAATCTTCTCCATTATATCAACAGCTCTGGGTGGCTGTAGATATCTACCTGTAGAAGCTCTCATAATGGTATCAAAACGGCTGCTACTTGAGGAGTACCAGACTGACACTTCAACCATTTTACCTACCTACCTACAATAACCTTCACCAGACTCAAGGGAGACTATACAAAAAACCGTATAAATTATTATTTATCATAAAGGCCGTAAAGGGTTGCACCACTGGGTGTATTCCACAAATGTTTTTTTTGTTTTTTCTCTTAAATGAATTAAATCGTTTAAGTTTAGGTTAGGTTAGGTTGATACCAGATGGAGCTTGACCCTGACGCTTTTTTGTAGTAGGCTTCTTGTAATAAGCCTGCGCCTTTTGCGAATGTATGTAAGCTCTGAAGCTCTTAATGTTTAAAAAACAGTTTGCAATAAATAAGTGGATTTTAAAACTTAAAAATAGAGTTAAACATGAAAATTCGTCTCGCTCCTATTATTCTGCCCACAGGTGTATGTCAGTTAGTAAAGTTAGCAATGCCCCGCTTACTTCTTTGCAAAAACAATGCATTTTTTTTCACTACTTCTCAGTCTTTCACACCATCAAGCCATCAAATCGGCTAACTAGAAAATATAAATGGCGAAAAACAGTTAATTTCTTATTTTGATATTCCCGCGGCATGCAAACCTCCAATCAAGCGTCAACTCAAAACGACCAGTAAAAATATTTGTAATATATACGACGCGTATGCATGTGAATATGTGTGTGTATGTGTCCACATACATACATATATGGGTGGACTGCGCTTTTTCTTGGCTTTAGAGTTTTTCAATTATTTTCTTTGCTATTTATTGTTATTACATTTTTTTTTCCTTTCGGCTATGTGTAGAAAGTTAAATGAGGTTGTGGGTTTTGGCTCTGAATGCTTAGTCGGATTATTTATGTGTGTGCATTTATGTATTATGTATTTGTTGTTGTCGCGAAATTTTACCCGCACAAGTTTAGGCGCACACCTTGCATGCAAATGGCCAAGCGGAAGTAAGCGCACACTGGTAGAAATATTTCTTTATTTCGTATTTTTGCTTTTTCGTTTGCTTTGTTTTCCAGCTAATCTCTTTTACATATTGCAAACTTTTATTTTTCACTGCTCTTTATTTACTTTTACTACAAACGTCCCTATTTACATATTTTCGCAGCTCATTGTCTCATTTTGCCTTCCAATTCCACCTGTTACTGTCACCAGCAGCACAGACAATATTTGAGTTGTGATTGTCCGCAAGTTGTTGTTATGCTACGAGTATTTATTTACATATGCGAATACATATGTCCGCCATACGTTCGGTTAACGGTGTTAATTCGCAACAAAGTGTTAAATAATTACGTGCCTACTGCAAATGCGTGGCCAGACAGTAGGCCGCTTCCAAGTGTACGCACAAATATATCAAATATTTAGCAAACACTCGTAACAATGAGCATACACACACACACACACTTAAGTTTACTCTACACAAATTACTCCATACAAATTACTCAGCGAGCAGTAGCCACCCTGTAGGGAAACTTGAGCTACAGAAATTGGTGCAGCAATAGTTCTCACCTCTCGAGTGGCGACTGTGAAAGTGTAAAGCCGAAAAGTAAATACCTAAAATCCCCATCCAGCAGCTTAGGACCGCGGTTTCTTGTGTTAGTTATTTTTTCTAGTTCTCCGCAAGTGGCTACTTCGCGTAACGATGGAATTCATGTGGCTTTACGAATCAAGTGAATGTAATTTTTTTTTTAGCTATTAAAAAGCAAGGTTTCCCATAAAATACTTTTTCGTAAAGCAGTTAGCACAAATTATTTATATTGTGACGCCACTAATATTTTTTTTTCATACTGTTATTATTTTTTATTGAATCTATTATTCAATCTTAATACCATCAATAAGATCTCGATTATTAACCTAAATTAGAGTATCTACAGCTTCTTGAAGAAGGTTAAGGTTGTTATGTGGGCCTCAAATATGCGTCACAGGGTTGGAAGGTCAATTCTTCTGAGACGTTACGAATTGACGGTATGAAACTGCAACCGAGCCAATAGACCCCAGTTTTAAGCCTTTGGTAGTAGTTTTGTTGGGTTACAGCTATATCTGCTGCCACTAATGGAACATTTTCATTGGTTATGTACCACGGCGCACCAGTAGCCACTCTTAATATTTTAGATTGTCTTTAGATAGATTTAGCTAAAGGATGAGATAATTCGGCACATTAACGGCATAGAACCTCAATTATGCCTCAGCGTCATCGAAAACCGAGGCCGCGGCGGCCATTTGGCCAATATTTTGATATAAACGTAATTGAATCATACCAATATTATCATAATAGAGAGAAATAACAATAATTTCCTAAAAAAAATTGTATTTTATTTAAAATCAACCCCAGCCCTTGAAACTAAACCACCCTTTACAATTGCAATATTGCTGGCACTTGCATTACCCCACAGTTGTGACGCATACGTCCAGATTGGCTTGATGATTGTATTGTAGAGAAGCACTCTGTAATCAAGGCTAAGTCCGGAACGGGAATTAACCAGCCCATGAAGCCAATATAGGTCTGTATGAAGCTACCTTGGCTTCATTTTTTTGCTGGTTTCGGGGTCATTATAATGGTCGTTTTTTTCCCTTGAGAAGGCTTGAATGCGAACTTGAAGAATTGCGTTAAAAAGCACACTGAGAAATCTAAGTCTGGAGTCTCTACTATCATTTTAGGAGATATTTGATATTTGATCATACCCAGGTATTTTTTAGGATTCATCTCTAATATTAACGTTAAAGCGAAAGATAGTCGTGGCCAATTTATGTTTTAAAAATAATATCCTGTAAATACCCATCTCTTTCCACTTTGCATGTCATTTTTTTGTTTTATTTTGACAAAGATTTCAATTACAATTTTTCACTATTTGTTGCTTCATTTCACTGATGGTTGCTTTATTTCAATATGTTGACTTTTGGCTCTTTAATTGCCTGGGAACGGACCTCACATTCACAAGTCTTCCTCACAGGTCCTCTTCTTTAACAAACTCCCACAGAGAGAAATTCCGTGGCGTGAAATCGCACGATCTTGGCGGTCATTTCGCTTCTGTTTTTCTGAATATGACACGCTTTGGAAATTTGGTGCACAATAAATTGATTGCTTCAGCAGCTGAATGGTCCTGTGGTTTAATTTGGTATGGAATCAGGAATCTCAAAATACCTCAGGTAAGATATAAAATAAAAGGGTATAGAGGAAAATAAGCTAACAGGCTATCGATCCACTCCAACAATCTTGCCAGAGATATTCTTCAACGCAACACCTCTATACCAGGCCTCTGAAGAGGTAGGAAGCCTAAGAAACATAAGCCAAAAGGAAAGCAAAATAAAAAAATTCTAGCCTAAAAACAAAACAAACAAAAAAGAATAGAATCACACAATGCTTAGCACACATTACGTGTGGACTCAAGAACGCACTTTTTTAATTAAGATAGCAATAAATTTCGAGTAAAAAAAAAATAATTATCTGAGGAGTTATAAAGAATCTTAAGGATTATAGACAAAGTGCGCTGTGATTAGGCTAAGAGACACGAACTACAGCTTTGCTTTCAACTGCGGGCAATCTTAAATTCCCTTAAGCTTCCTCTGTCTGTGGTCTTATTATTGTTTTCCCTGATACCAAGGTATGCACATACTTGTTGGGTCCAATTGGCTACTTCACCACGCATATTCCTTCAAAGAAGAGATGTGGTAAAGATCATCGACTTTGGGCTGTATTCGTCATATCTTCTGGCAGGTAGATTGCATGCTTATCTACTTGATTAAAATCGCTTCAAGTCGAGTCTTGCAAGAAGACAATGGGGTGCCTACACATTGAATAATTCTGTGCCTGACCTTGTGACCAGGGATCCATAATCCACTTTTGGTAAATTGCAAAGCCAGCTCGTTTGGAACTCTTCTACATTTGATAGCTACAATTTGTCATTTGGTTGGAGGAATCTCATTGCGGTTGATAAATGGCAAAAGAAAGAAAAATTCTACGGTACATTTTTCCAACGAGAGCCGAATGGAGAAAAGGGAAGGTGATTGTTATATTCACCATTGAAACCGGCAAGAGCTGACCTCTATTCGAAGCCGCTCAACTTATTCAATTCAATTTGGCTTCCTGACTATGCCAGCGTGTTCCAGGTAGAACTTTAACCAATCAGAGAAGCATTCAAATCACTAACAATACAAAGAAGTAGGTGCAAAAGTACCCATCTTTTCAGTCAGCCAAGCAGCTGTCAGGGTCTTAGATCCCGAAGCCATTTCACCCTAACTATTTTTACAGTGTAGCGAGGAACTATAGGGTATAGGTGTTATTGGTGAATGGATTGCGATATCGAGAGATGATTAAGGATTTCTTATGGCCAGAATTGGATGGTATTGATCAGGACAACGTTTATTTTCAACAAGACGTCGCTATGTGCCACACAAGCAACGAAACCATTGATCTTTTATGGGAAAAGTTTACGGGCCGTGCTATCTCTCGATGAGGCGATCACAATTGGCCACCGAAATCTTGTGATTTAACAGCTTGTGACTTTTTTCTTTGAGGCCAGGTGAAAGAGAAGCTCTACGCCAACAGCCCAAGGACGATTCAAGACCTCAAAAATGGAATTCGTGAGGCTATCGAGGACATAGGGCAGCCACTTTGCAATTGGGTTATGGAAAATTTCATGAAAAGGATATTGTCCTGTAAGCGTGCTCGTGATGGTCACCTGCCTGATGTTATTTTCCACTATTAACGCCAGACCTTCCGCTTTATAGTGAAATAAACATCCGATGTATATATATATTATATATAATTGGCGCGTACACCCTTCTCGGGAGGAGCTCGGCCCTCCTCGTATTTGTGGTGTGCACCTTGATGTTGTTCCACAAATGGAGGGACCTGCAGTTTCAAGCCGACTCCGAACGGCAGATATTTTTATGAGGAACTTTTTCATGGCAGAAATATACTCGGAGGTTTGCCATTGCCTGCCGAGGGGAACCCTGGAAACCCTGCTTGGCCATTGGCTTCAAACTACTCCGGTTATAGGAATAGACTTTACAGGGTAATGAGATAGCAGAGCAGCTCGGAAGGAAAGGTTCGGCACTAGACATAAAAGAGGTGGCGGTAGTTTCTAAACCATTCAACACAGTAACAACAGCTCAAATATTTCACGTATCACTGCAACCCTTACAGCCTTACAGGTCACTGGATGGTAAGGGATCACGCAGCCAGACTTAACTTTCCTTTCAATCCCTTCTGCAGAAACTGTCGGGCAGAGCGGGTGAAATAAAAACTTTTCCACTTTGGCAACGGATGAAATCTAAGCACCTATTGATTAAAGAAAAATCATGCTTGGAGCAGAAATAAAAAAAAGCGAATGATCACTGACGGGTCGTCCTAGCTAAGTACGGTATTTTAAAAGTTGGGACACTAGAGAGAAACTAGTATTAAACGGCTATGCTGTGATGGATAAGAAATCTTAACTACCAGATGTTTTTTTTTATTAATTTCTGAAGCAAATAGATCGCAAGCGGCAACTAGCGCTTGCATTTGAAGGGCTTGCCAAGCACCCAGCATAGCTTGAAGCATAATTTTTGACGGTAAACCGAACCCCTGTCATATTTTTCACCGCAAATAATCTAGATTTAAGCGCTGATTGCTTTTTCAAGAATTTCATTTAATTTCTTTCTGGAAAGCACTTTGCTATTGATCTTCTCATAGATTCAGCTGCTGGCATTCACTTGCACTCACTTTGGGAATGGATGTATTACAGTTATCACTTACTACAAATAACGCTTCATTCATCACTGGCACGAGGAAGCATTTGTGAATACAAACATAAATAAATATTCACAAATTACTTTCTTGCACAAGGTTCACATGCACCAATATTTAAATTCAGTCGTAGCAGCCACATAAATACGTAAGTGCGATTCTTTTCTGCTACTTTTCTGCCTATGCGCACTTTCCGTTTTTCCTTTCATTTTTCGCTACAAATTGCCGGAAGCAATTTCATACATGCAAACTCAGCTGTAGCAGGTAAATAGTAAATATATTTACTTATATATTCCTTCAGCTAGTGGCATAAAATCGAGCTCATATAAGTGTATATGTGTGTGTGTACCCATGCGACGTGGTGTATGTGTGGATGCTGCTAAATTTAATTGCTATTATTTCAAGTTAGTACTTCATTTGCTCGAGTGGCAATTTATCAATGTCACTGTGTGGTCATATTAAAAATATTAAAAATATTTTATGATTTTTTTTTTTTGGTTTTTCCCTTTTGTGGTTTGTTTTGTGTCACATTTTTTCTTTGTATCCGCGAAGGGCAATTTGTTCCACTTATAAGTTGTGGTGTATGTCTTTTGCACTTAAATGCCCAAAACTATTCCATGACTGGCGAGAGGCATCTGCATCTCGAAACATCTCAATATATTTTCGATTTGATTGATAGAAGGTCAGTATTGTGAAATTGCAAAATATTTGATGACTGTTAAATGCTATTCGTGGGCTTAAAGATTCATTTCCAGTGAGGCATAAAATGTCTCAATTGTTGCTGCGGCTGTCGTGGCGTAAAATTTTGTGTGAGGCATTTGTGAAATGGTTGGAATTTGTTTAGAAAATTTTCATTAGACGACATTGTAATGAATCAGTCAAGCTGTGAAGATGAGCTCAAAAATGTGCTCAATTATTAATGTAAATCCAAGGCCGTTTTCTGGTTCGCATTTGCAGTTGAGAAAAAAGCTTTTCGTTCAGTTGGGCAAATAAAATTGGTTTTCAACAAATACATATATATTATATTAATATATATATCAATAATCCAAGCCTTTATTTATTAAGTATCTTGATGTAAAGCAATTTGTAAAATTTTTATTAAATGAAGTACTTTTCATTTTCAAAAGGTAATAGTGCGTCCTTAACCTTTTTTGCATTTCAATGGTAATGGTTACAGAATATTTTATGAATTTTACATTAATTTTCTTATAATTTAATTATTATTATTATATATCATAAAATTTATTTTTTTTGTATAATATAAATTTTTACAGGTTTTAAGAAAATATCCCGAAAATTTTAACTTTTCCAAATTAGCTACTTTGCAGCGGCTTAAAGATTCACATCCAACTATTAGACGGCAAGTCCATCAAATGACTTCAGAATTGCTAAATATTATATTTTCATTACTCCACTGAGATCTATAGATCTATGGATTTAGGGCAATCACTTTGTCGCTTAGTCTTAAAAGAGCGAAAAGTGCGCCAAGTTGCAAATCAAAATTCAACGCTATGTTGACTATTTCCTTTCACTATGTTGCCTATTTCCTTAGAATTCATATAAGTGTATACTAGGGATGCGATTCCCGGAATGCCGAAATTCCGAGGCACTATAATGTTAGTATATTTAAGTGCCGTAAATCTTGTGAGTACTTTTTTACTTTTTAATTTCTTACAATGCAATGGAGGCGAAAAATTCTTTTTATAAGAAAAACAAACAGCATTTACTCTAACTTTTTTATCAACCATATATAGATTTGAAAGTTTTTATTTCTATTTCCTTATTAATATAAAGAGTACTACATTCAAATATTATCAAAACGGCGCTTCAGTGCTACTTGAGGAGTGCCAGACTGGTACTTTGACCATTTCACCCACCTACACTCGAATATATGCCCCTGTTGTACCATAAAAAGTAACACTGGCTTACTGCAAAGTAATGAATATCTGATCACATGAATATCAGGTGCACACTAGAGATGCAGATTTTTGTAAATTCAAGATCAAGATCTCACAAGTCCCGGTACTAGTCTCGTGATTGTAACTGTGAGATCTTGATCTTGAATTTACATAAATCTGCATCCCTAGTGTGCACCTGCACTGGTTGCCTGAAACGGTTTGTTAATAATATATTGGTTAACATTACCACATTCATTGTTTTTCTGCTAAGCTACTTCACATAATGAAAAAAGAAGGGCACGCATTGTATGCTTATATAAATGAGGAGTTACTTTGAATGTACAACTGAACAATTTCAGTGTATTTTTTCATTGCGTAATATCCCATCGTATAAATATCATCCAATTGACGCTTCCAAAGCGAGATGGCATTAGCCGATCTGACAGAACTGCCCAAAGTAATTAGGCTACCCTTTCCTTGTACTTCAAATGACCAACCGTATGCAGGGGAAAGTGATAGCTTATCCACCAAAAAAATGAGACAGCTCATTCCGCATTGTCTGTGCAGAGATTTCTAGCTAACAGCAACATCACAGTGTTCCGACCATATTTTTTATTCACCTGTAAATCCACGCCGCTGGTTACTTAGTTAAAATCTGCATTGCAGGTAAGATTTGAATACCTTGAAGTTATGAAAAACAAAGCGAGGCGGATCCCTGATTAGATTTCCTGCGCTGGAATCCAATTATGAAGCTTTCGGGAGATTTCAGAGAAAAAAAATAAAAACACAAAATTCATGCAGATGTTGAAAACCCCAAAGATAATTGACTTTACAGAGTTCCATACCAAAATTTTCAACATTGAATAAATCTCATAATTACATACTTTTTTTAAGCTTTTCCGGGTTATTTTTTATTATGCTCAAGTCTACAAATAAATCTGTGTTCAAAGAAAATGTAGGACAATTTCTATACTGAAATTTAGAATATTCAATAAACCTTAAAATAATAAACTTTTTTAAACTTGTTTGCAAATATTTTCCAATTTAGTTCTTATTATTATAAAAATTATAACAATTATAAAAATAAACTAATTTTCAGAAAAATTTACGACAATGCCCAAAATACAATACTTAGATCACTTTACAGGGAATCGGTCTACATTGTTTTTCAATTAAATAGGAATGAAGAGTTCATATTTAGTGCTCAAGTTTTCCTTACATACTTCAAACTTTTTGCTACAATTTATTTACTCTAATAATTCCAAGTTTTGATATAAGCACACAAGTTCAGAAGAACATAAGAACTGAAGTACGAAAGTACATAAGTACACATCTACATAAGTAAATAAGTACATAAGTAATTTACTTCATTCCTTACTTTGATTATAAGTACATACACTTATTAACTCATAAGTACATAAGTACCTATGCATAAGTTAATAAGTACATAAGTACGTACCTTCATAGGTTAATAAGTACATAAGTACGTAAGTACATAAGCACGTAAGTACATAAGTAAATAAGTAATTTACTCAAAAGTAATAAGTAATTTACTTCATTCATTACTTTGCTTATAAGTACATAAGTTCTTACGTTTATTAGTTCATGTGTACATAAGTTCATGAGTACATAAGTAATTTACTTAATTTCTTACTTTGCTTATAAGTACATAAGCTTATTAACTCATAAGTACATAAGTTCATAAGCACATAAGCTCATAAGTACATAAGTACTTATGCATAAGTTAATAAGCACACAAGTACATAAGTAATTTTCTTTATATATTTGCTTCATTCGTTAATTTGCTTTTAAGTACATAAGTGTTTATGTACATAAGTTTATAAGCTCATAAGTACATAAGTTCATAAGAACTTATGCACGTAAGTACATAAGTTCATAAGAACTTATGCACGTAAGTACATAAGTAATTTACTTAATATATTTAATTCATTCATCACTTTGCTTATAAGTACGTAAGTTCTTATGCACATAAGTTCATAAGTACATAAGCACTTAGGTATGCATTAAGTACGTTAAGTGTCTCGCTAAAAAAATGGAATTTTCCCTACGAATTATAAACTTAAACTATTGCGAAAATACTACGGAAAAATTTTAATACTCGTACATATGTAAGTGAGGTGGACCGAAAAATTATTAATATTTTTGTGAACTGTACTGCTCTGAAAATACCGCCAAAACGAGTTTTTTCTAAATAAAATTACTTTAAAAAAATATTTCTTTACAAAAATGCATCTCAGTTGTGTTAGAAAAGGTCTAAAAGAACTATTTTAACCTTTTTAAAAATGTTAGCAATAGCATCAAAGCAATGTGATTTTTCGAGGCACTCTCAAATCGTTTTTCGAAATACTTTTCCAAATTATTTTGGCGTATATATTAGAATTTAGTAAATTTTATACATATTTTCGATGGCAAAATATTATAAATTTTTTTCTTTTTTTTTTGTTGTACAGGGAGACTCATGCACCCTATATCCTAGTATGAGAATGGGCATTTGAAAATTTGCTCTTTATGAATGCAATAAAGTTAAAGATTTGCACAGCTTATCAACTTACCAGCAAAATTGCAATCCTCATGGCTGCTAAAGAAACAGCTCAATCTCAGCACAGCGAAAAATTTACTCCAAATCCAATTTCTATTTTATGGAAATGCCGATTTGTTTTTGTTTTTTTTTTTCGAAAGAAAAAGAAAATGAATAAATCTTGTGTTAATTGCACAGCGTTCGCAGTAGATAAAGAAAAAAAAGTGATGTTGTATGGAAACAATCAAATGTAAATTTGTATTTTAAATAAAAGTTCACTCTTTGCCTTTAATTAGTATTTGCTTGGAATTGTAATTATTTTTTCGCGCAGAAATAAATTCGCGCTAGCATGAAGAAAGTTTCACTGGGTGTCATAAAAATATGTATTTAAATTAAAACGAATGAATCCAAGAAAATCGTACAGTGAGTCAAATTAATTTCCCACACGCATACACACACACGCACACAGTTTACCTAGTAAGTAGATAGTCAAAGTGCCAAAAATTTACACCAAAAATGCAACCAAGTTTTTCGAATTGGAATACCACAAGCAGAACAACCTCAATGTCCTTTTTCGCAAGCGAAAGCAAAGTGCGTTCGAAGTCAAAAAATCTTTTTTTTTTGTTCTTTTTGCTTAGTGCATAAACTATTTCGGTAGCTATGTTTGTATGTAGATATGCACATATAATATCCGTATATGTATGCGTGCGTCTGACGGCTGTAACTCGAGCGTTTGAGGGTTTCACGTGCGCGCCACCGAACCGAACGACTTTATGGTTAGTGTTGAACTGAATTCAACGAAATTAAAATTTCAGTCAGGCTGCGGCGAATGGGACAATGAATTGGTTGCTGCTTCTTTTCTTTTTCAGCGTCGTCACCGTCAAAGCGCCAAATAAAAAAAGCCACTACAACTATGCACACACTAAAATATATGCAGAAGAAGAGGCGCAAAACAAAAAGCTCAACAGCGGCAAGTTGCGCATGCGCATGCGCAGCGGCATACGTAGACGCAGCCGCAGTCGTCGCTGCCACCATCAATGCATAGAGTGAATTGGAGCTGAAGTGCCGTTGAAGTGGCTGGCGCTTGCAGGGGTGGTCTCTAACTGTGCAGAGCCGAAGAGCAGCATGAGCAAAACATTGTTGCCAGCGAGCGCGCAAGTAAAAGTGTTAACGATAGCGCCGCTGTAGAGGTTGAGCGTCACAACACTGCTGGCTGACCAAGGTGCGCTGCATGGTTCAACGGCTCGTTGTTGGTTGTGCAGATGAGCAGGTTGATGTGCGCAAAAGCAATTCACCATGGTCAAGCTGGTTTGGCTATTGTAAGTATTCACCACAGTAATGAACACCTACGTACGAGTATGTCAACCTAAGCTGTCGGTGGCCAGCGCGTGGCATATTTGTTTGCATAATTTGGGTAGCATGTTTTCGTCTCTTCTTTTGCTGCAGTTGGCATCGATGAAAGGATTTGCTTTTATTTGCTCTTATTTGCAATTTTTGTCTTGCAACTGCAACGAGCTGCAAATATGGTTGGATGAGCGCATTGTTGTTGCGCTACCTTCCCTTTTTTGAGGCTTATTTTTACAGCATTTGTCATAAAATGTGCAGGTTGTCAAAATTGCCGGAAAGGCAAAAAAAGAAACATGATTTATTTACACTTTTCTTGCATTTAAAATTTATTGGCGCTTTTTATATAAAATTGTTTTTTTTTTTTTTTTTTAATTTGGGTATGGGCAGAATATATTTTATTTTGGCTGGATGGCAGTCCTATTTTGAAACAATTCTGGATAAACGTTTTGCCCTTTATTTGGTATTCATATTATAAAGTTTTTCGTTACTTACTGATGTATTTTAATTTATTTAATAGGAGTCAGGGGCCGCCGTAGCCGAAAGAGTTGGTGCGTGGTTCGGAGTCGGCTTGAAACTGTAGGTCCCTCCATTTGTGGAACTACATCAAGACGCACACCACAAATAGGAGGAGGAGCTCGGCCAAACACCCAAAAAGGGTGTACGTGCCAATTATATATATGCATATAATAGGGGGCAGCTCTATTAATTTTTTTTAATTAGGACTTCCTCAAGCATTTTTCGTTTGATTCCAATTTAAATTTCACTTTCACGCAGAAAGTGACGATGGCCGATAGGCCGCAAGCCTTATTGTTATGGCCACCATGTTTATTCTGACTGCTTAAAGGTGGACAATGGCACTAGAGCGGGAGTGTATTCGGTAGAATTATCCTTCAATTACTCATCCAACAATACAACACCACACTTTGTTACCGGGTTACCAGCCACTCTGGAGTGAGGAGAAATGAAAGAGCGGTTGAATGTGCAAGGAAAGGCTCTGAGCTTGACCTTCAGCGAGTGGTAGAGGACACTAGCATTCCTCTAAACGAGCCCCACACGACGATTGACTTGAGCGCCAATAGAAAGTGACTGATAGATGGGGTCTCCAAAACGGTCTGGCCAAATCTGAATCTCAAAAGGACAAAATATTTGCTTTGATTCATAAGATCAACTACCAGCATTCTCATTGTTATAACGGCCCTATTGACGCCCTAGCCAAGATGGGGTGTACCACATAATGACTTCGTCAGGAATTATGGAGATGAAGAAGAAATTAAGTCGGTATAACACCAGCCCTGTGAATACCCTCCATTTCATGGAAGCCGTTCCAAATATCTAAGCGCTTATTTTTTTTAAATCTGGGAAATTTGCAGAAGCCTAACTAGAGAAACTATGAAGTTACCTTCCTAAAAAGATCTAAATGGCTTAAGTAGATTAAAATCAAATGCAGGTGTCACAATGGGCCGTAGGGGCATCGCGTGTCTTGTTTTAGACAAGCAACCTGACTATCTAACCTAAGATTGAGTCCGATATGGCAAAGAAAATTCTAAACATCAAAAAAGCCACAGCGATCCCAACGTACATGGACGAAGTGGATCGAAAGCGACATGGAACGTGCGAATTTAAACACCGAGACGAGCCAAGATCGAAAAATTTGGCAATTACGAACTAGGAGAGCTAACCCCAAGTAAAAGGGGACATATCAAGGAAGAAACAGTACCTAGGACGACTTTCCCGGTATGTGTTTAATAACACAGTGCCCGACTTATTCTTCCATTCCTTTTTTAACCTTAACAGCTTGGGAGTCTCACAGCCATCACTCCTGACTGGCCATACCTATCTATCACTATCAAAGCCAAATGCTCACACTCGAGAGATGCTCCACTAACTCCTGTTCTTTCCGCGACTAGTCACAGAAAACTCCAAAATACTTTCTGTCATAAAAGTACCGGGAATTGTTCAATAAAACGCAAAATAATTGTTTAATCCTCAAAATTTTTTTTGTCGCCTGCAAAATAGCCTCCATTCGAAGCAATTTCTCAGATGCCAACAATTAGTCCAGCCATCAAAGCAACTTTTAAATGTGTTTGAAGAGATCTTCATCAGCTCCTTCAGCGAATTCTCCTTAATGGCCTCCGCGGCGTCCGCGGAGTGGCAATTTAAGTTTTGGGAAAAGGAAAAATTCACAGGGGGTTAACTCCAGTGAATACGATGGTTAGTCGATGATACTTGTCGAGTTTTTGGTCAAAAAAGTGTTCCCAATAGGAGACTTATGAGACGGTGTGTTATCATGGTGCAAGACTCACGAGTTTTCTTTCCACAAATTGGGCCGCTTCCTACGCATATTCTCTCGCAAACGTCGCATAATTTCCAAATAATATTCTTTATTTACCGTAGAAGCATTTGGAATGAATTCCGAGTGCTCAACACCAAGTTAATAAAAGAAAACGAGTAGCATAACTTTCGCTTTTGACCGACTTTGCCGTGCTTTTTGGGTTTCGGCTCATGTGGATAGCGCTTTTCAGCTGCCTACTCACTGATTTACATGTCAAATTCTATACCCACGTCTCATCACCTGTTATGATGCGCTGGATAAACGTTGAATCTGAATTCACTTTCACAAGCATGTCTCCAGCCACCTTCTTCCGATGAATTTTTTGAAAGAAATTCAACTCCCTTGAAACGAGTCGAGCAGCCAGGGATCTCATACCCAATTGATGGTGAGATACAAATTGCAAATTGATTCGTGAGATACGCTACGGTCACGAGCTACCTCAAACTTAAGTGATGGTTTTCCAGCACCATTTTCTTGACCTTGTCACGACTTTGTTTTCATTCGTTGAAGACGTTGATTGGCGATCAGATCGGGGCAAATCTTCCACGACTTCTCGGCCCTCTACAAAAGCCTTATACCACTTGTAGACCCGTGTTTTTGACAAAGCACACTCGCCATGGGCTTTCTGAAACATTTTCAATCATCCGCACACGAAATCCCGTCAAAAAAAAAAATTAAAGCAAATTCTTTCTTCGATATTTGTATCCATAGTGAATATGGCAGAGAATACCTGCGGTTGACTGATATACAAGTAATTAAATGCCATAATCATAAGACACTCCTAATTTTTCAAAGTATTTTAATTTATAGATTTCAGAGGAAAATAAAAATTTCACACATCTATTAAAGTAACAGAAGTTATATGTTTCATTACAGAATTTAGAACTTATTTTAATACATATCGAAAATTTTTAGCGAAAACGTATTTCAAGGCGTTTCAAAATGATAAGACACTGTTTAATGAAAGTCATCATTTAAGAAAAGTATACTTTTTTCGAATTTTTTTTTCTGTCATGTAGAATATTTTAGTATTCAGTGGAAGCACCATTTGCTTTAGCGACACAAAATAACCATTTTTCATCGATTATGCTAACTTTTTAAGTAAACTTACGTCTAGAGAAGCCTACTCTACCTTAATTTCCGCTTTAAGCTCGTTGGTGTTGTCAAATTGACGTAAACTCTTCTGACTAATATACCCCAAATGTTTTCTATTGGGTTTAGATCCGGAGAACACGCCGGCTAGTCCATAGTTTCTATGGAAAAATCGGTCAAATATTGTCTTGCTTCCCTGCTTACGTGGACTCGGGCGTTGTCTTGCTGAAAAACGAAAGGCACTTCCCGATTATCCTGAATAAAAGGAAGGAGACTATTTTTCAAAACGTGTTTTTACTCCCCCCTATTCATTCACGAAGATGTAAACTGTATATCAAGAGTTTTTGAAATTTGAAAAGGTTGAGTCAAGAAGCACCAGGAGATTTGGTGGCTCCTAAAATACTCAGGCTAAAAAGCCCATTGAATTTAGAGCTCTTCAAAAAGGGTAGATAGTCAAGGGGGAAAGGAGAAAAGTATCAGAGAAAGAGATAGGAGAGAATAAAGACAGAGACAGAGGTAGTTAGTCCTGTGAGAATTTCACAGATTCTTCGGCAATAAGAGGGGGCTCTTGTGCAAATATCTCCAATAATTTAAAAAACCTTCGGGTCCATTTTTTTTGATCCCGTTGGTGTCTAGGTATTTTTCTGCAAACTGAAGACGCGCCAGCCTGTCCGGGGCAAAAGATGGGGTCCTTTTTTAATTTTTGATAATTTTAAATGATTACACCTCTGTAATGTGCGCTAAACTGTTGTTTTTGAAACTTTATTTTGAACAATAGCAGCCAAGTTGGCGCAAGACTTAGTCGAGTTAGAAGTTTTTCTTATGATTGCTCGCTGCTTTCGACTTGATAGTGATGATTTGCTTCCAATGGGATTCAGAATGTTGTGATTCTGAAAACTCCGTAAAAAATTGAGGATAACACAATGACTTCTGCCTGTTTTTATTTCAATTAATTTGATTGACAAGTCTGAATCCTTGTGGGCCAACATTTTTCCACGCTCCTCTTGTGATAATATTGAGCCCCACAGCATTTTAGGTTGAATTGAATAAAATTACAATTAAAGTCATCCAATCAGCACCTTCCATCTCTTCAGAAGCTTATTTTCTACTAGTGTCTTATCATTATGAAACGCCGAAAAGATTAGTTCTACAAAATAGAGTGAGCTTTCGCACCAGAAACAATTGATGGAAGCCTTGAGTTTATAACTGTTAAAATGACGCCAAATAAAAGCTACTCCGGAAAGTAAGAGTGAGCTTATGGTAGTTCAAAAATTATATCCCAAAGGTGTCTTATGATTATGCAACGCCCTTTATAAAGGACAGTTGTACCAACATTTCAGCAAAAAGAGTTTAGACATATGTGTAACGCGCGCTTTTTAAATGAACAAAATAACGGGTTTCCTAATAAAAGAGAATCGAGATTGAATAAGAAAACAAAAATTCTGTTTTTTTTAACTATATATTGTAAATTAAATGTGACGTCATCTAACTGTGCGTCGGGGCTTTGTTAAGTAGCACCGATGTGAGGGACTCAATTTGCAGAAACTCTTTTGAATAGATCCGACTTAACTTGAGCAATGGCATGCGTGGTACTGACTTTGAGAGTGTGGGTCGCTTGCGAACTACATTTTTTATTATAAAAAACCTAAATCTATCGATTCCAATTAGAAAACCCTACATTACGTATCATCTAAATACTGTTATATGGAATGCTATTGTTGGTTTAAGCCTAATACCTACTTATTTCCATTTCATTACAGAGTTTCACTGGAGATTACCGCATTCCCATTTCATTGCTGCTGTTAATGCTTAATTTCCATTGTCCCTCCACTTGATGCCAGATTTGCATAAATATGCACCAAATAGGAATTTTTACATTTTACTTTTGAATTGATTTTTTCACCTCAGCAAAATATCTAAGTAACTTAATTAAATACAATTTGCATATCCGCTTTTTATAAATTACGCAATTCAAAGGTCGAACGCATATGTTAATGAAAAATTTCGTTTTATATTATTATCTTTTTATATTAGTTTGGGGGTACAGAAATCCATTATTTTCTCGGTAGATGACTGTAGCGATCGATATTTCGTAAAGTAGCGTTCAAACAATTTAAAGTTTGTGCTCGTTGCCAGGGCGACTTTTCACACAAAAAAATTCTTTTGCTGTTTTTTGTTTGTTTCATTCAGTTGTGAATTACAGGGTGTTAAATGGAACTTAAATGGATGTCGACAAAGAGAAAAATTCGGTGCATTTCACAGTTTTTCCATGATAAAGACGAAAATGCAAGCCAGGCAAGAAAAATCGAAAATGTCGATATGCCGGAATGTCAGTAGTCGTAGCAGCAGCTAAAGATCGACCATAAAGCAATTTTAAGCCATTTGCCCCAAAAATTGTGCGCAAAAATAATCGAGCCGCTTTATCTTTTTACAACATAAGTTTTAAGTTCTTTTTTTGTATAGGATGTAGAGATTTTTCATCCATACAAAGTTTTTTGGAAGTTTTTTTCGGCAATTTCTTCGTTAATTGTTCCTTAAAACTTTTGCTACCATCTCACAAAGTTTGGATTTTAAGATTTATAAGATTTTTCTTACAGAATAAAATACATTTTTATAAAAATAACTGTACGTAGACGCTTTCTAAAGATGCTGATTGAAAAGTTTAAATTTTGATCTTCCATTAAGGGGTTATATACAGTTAGAAGGCCGAAAAAAAGGAATTTTCCATAATTTTATCTGAGCAAACTTTTAAATTTACTGATCTCAAAATGTGTACACATATTAACTGTATTTTAAGACTTAGTATTAGTAAAAATATTTATTTAGAAAGGGCGACAGCTGATCTTCGGGAGCTCCTCTCAAAAAAGACGTTTTGCGGTGACCACTATATCTCTGAACCAGATCCTCTGAAATTAAAACACCAAACAGATTTCGTTAAAGTGATGCTAAATCTAGAAATTCATCGGAGGAATAAGCAAAATATATTTTTTGACAAAATGGCGGTCACCAACTTTGAACACACCATTTTGAGAAAAGCGCCTATTAAGTTTGAAAAGCACTCTTAGACTCAGTAGCCTTTTCAAATGTGCGTTTAACTTCGAAAATATTCACCGAAACGATATTCAATTTTCTGTGTGTATTCTTAAATATATGTATAGTAAGAAAATAAAATAAAAGCATCAATTTTTTTTAAATTCTAACTGTATATAACCTGTGGTCTAGAACTCGAAAATTTTGGGTATTTTCGGAAATTTGTTTACATTAAATGGAATGAAAAACGATATTTAAGTTTTTTAGGCTTTTTATTTAACTGCTTTCACATACCAAAATGAAATTTTTTTCTTAAATTTAACAATTTTAAAAGTGGCGCCGAAAAATTGGACCGGACGGTGTTGTCCATTTTGGCTTTTCCATTTATCTGAAACACAAAAACCAAAAAAAAAAATGATTAATCAGTATGACTATAGCTACTAGAATAGAAAAAAATTGACAATATGGTTCGGTTTTGAATTTGACACTCTACAAATAGGGTTTTTATTAATCGAAATAATTGAAATAATTGAAATAATAATATCATCCTGGTACGGCCGATAGCCATTGATGTTGTGAACAACATATTAAAATTTCAAACGATTCGGTTGAATAGTTTTGGATTAGTAGTTTCGAGAAAAACGAGTTTAAAATTGAAGTTCATACAGGAGCGCGCAGACCGCTCTCTACCTATATAATGAGCTGTAGCAGCTATAATATTGGGAATTTCCGCATGAAAATTTCACAGTATATTCCTAAGATACTATCTTTCGAAATATCGAAAAAACAAAAAATCAATTTTTTAGTCATATATGTACCACTCAATTAATTTTGAAAATTTGATTTGGTCTGGAATGGATAAGTCAAGTAGAGCTTTAAAAACAATATTTTCGTATAAAATTCATGCAAATTTTCACATTGTTAATAAATTTCTATTAATCACCTAGGCCTGCTGTTGGCCCATTGTGTAATCAATGCGAGAAAGAAGTCGCAGAAAAGAGTTGCGGTATTTTTATTTTTGTTCATATGCACTGTCTGCTCGTAAATTACACAAACGTCTGAAGTGGCAGACAGAAAACGCAGTGCTCGTTCTCGCATGGTTCGAACCAGTGCAGCCACAAAAGCTGCTGTTGAAAAGAATTCGCAGAAATTTGCTTCGAAAGCAGAAAATCATGTCCGGAATCGACCAGATCCATTTCAAAACTAATTAGAGATGATCTCCACATGAAAGGCTACCGTCGCTCAACTGGTCATCTTTTGGCAAAGCACATGAAGAAAGTTAGACTCTCCAGATGTTCGGTGGTACGCGGTCAACGGCCATGCAAATATTCTTTACACAGATGTGAAAATTTTCAATCTTGAAGAAGTTTTTCATAAGCAAAACGACAAAATCTATGTTAAAACTTCTAAAGACGCAAACAATTTTGTTCCAAGTGTGCAGCGTGGCCACCATCCAGCCTCCGTAATGGTTTGGTGGCGAGTGTCTTGTAAAGGCGTTGCATCGCTTCATTTCCTTGAAAAAGGGGTTAAGACCGTGGCAAAACTGTACCAAGAGGATGTCTTAGAAGTCGTGGTGAAGCAGTTGAGCCGAAATTTCTTCAATAGAGAGCGTTGGATCTAACAGCAGGATTCCGCTCCAGCAGTGGGTAAAAAACAAGGCTTGGGTTCATAGCCGCAGAAGATTGGCCCTCTGGAAGTCCAGATCAGAATCAATTAGACTACTATTTGTCGTCAGATTTTGAGAATATGGCCTGTCAAAGACCCCACATAAATCTGGAGAGTCTCAAACAATCTTTGGTTCGAGCAGCGACGTGAATATACATGGAAACCGTGCGTGCTGCAATAGCTGAATGGCCTAATCGTTTTAAATGAAAATTCTATTCTTTAAATATTTACATGATTGAATAGAAGTAACTTCATTAAAAAAGTTTTGTCATTTTACATCTATAACGAACTTAACTTGCAAGAGTATTTACGGCAGGACTAAGTATATTGAGCGAATGTCGGTGTTGCACAAATTGCAGAAAAGTGTGTAGCAAATCGATAGAGTCCGAACATAAACCGATTACATAACTGATTACGTCTAGTAACGTTTGGCAGGGAATGTGCGTAAATACCAACAATAAATAACAATCAGAGCAGCAATTTCGGTAAATGTTTATTTGGGTATTTCTGTTTACTTGGGTAGTTAGCAGTGTTGCCGGCTGTTGCTTCTCTTTCCTGTTGCATGTTGCCGCCGACGTACAGATATATGCCTAGTTATATACATATAGGGTTTTCCAATAAGAGGTGTTGTTTTTATATTCAAAGAAAAATGCTATTTTTTAATATAAATGATCGGATGTTTATTTCATTATAAAGAGGAAGGTATGCCGTTAATAGTGCGAAATAACATCAGGCAAATGACCACCACGACCACTGTTACAGTACAATATCCTTTTCATGAAATTTTCCATAACCGAATTGCAGAGTGGCTGCCCTATGTCCTCGATAGCCTCACGAATTCCATCTTTGAAGTCTTGAATCGACCCTGGGCTGTTGGCGTAGAGCTTCTCTTTCACCTGGCCTCAAAGAAAAAAGTCACAAGGTGTTAAATCACAAGATCTGGGTGGCCAATTGTGATCACCTCTTCGAGAGATAACACGGTTCGGAAACTTTTCCTGTAAAAGATCAATGGTTTCGTTGCTTGTGTGGCACGTAGCGCCGTATTGTTGAAAATAAACGTTGTCCAGATCAACACCATCCAATTCCGGTCATAAAAAATGGTTGATTATCTCTCCTGTTTAACACCTAACACCTGTTGTTGGAAAGCCCTTTACATACTCGTGCTTGTGGACTTTTGGCAATAATTTGGTTGGTAGTTTTTGCTTTTAGGATAATAAATCCCGACTTTTCATACTCAAGTTTTATATTTTAATTTAACTTAAATTAAGAGAGATTCGCTAAGTAAAAATTAATGTGGTTAAATGTTTGAATGCTGCATTAAAATCTAGCCAAGTTGAATTATGTTTTTGATACTAGTTAGATGGGCAATATCATTCTTTCGATCTATTCCGAGAAGTATTTAAAGGCCTAATTCTCGCACAGAGTGGCTTATAGTCCCTACAATAGCTTTTTTAGAAACTGCCTTGACGATGAAGAGCCAGAAACCAGCATTTAAGACGCGACAATATTTGAAGTGTTTGAGCTGAAAATATGGTATGGAAAATATGTTTAGATTCATTGAATCCACAGGCTGGTTTAAAGAGCAAATGGTTCAAATATCATAGATAGATGTATATAATATCCTTTAACTCTGGGTGGAGTTGATTGGCTGGAGCTTGTGTGTCTTTTTTGTGGGATTTTGGGGGATGGCCACCAGCCCAGAGCTGTATGGAAGCTCAGCTGGGAGTTGTCTAGGCTACGAAGACCAACCGGTAACTTAAATCACGCGTATCACGCGGAACAGGAGACCTCGGAGCCTGCTCCGACCTGTTCTTGAGTATGGCTCCTCGGGGAGTATCGTGGTGATTGCGATTTAACACTCAAATTTGGACAGATCTTTTTTTGCTAGATATGGTGTTGCATTGCAACCGGGTGCCGGACCCATAGTACGGCAGAGGTTTAAATATGCCTCAAACCCCACCAATATGGTTAGTGCGTCCATTCCACACTGCCAATTGGTACCGTAAATGCTTTTAGCGTTTTTGGGACATTGATCAATGCACTGATTTAGTCCGTTGTGCTTTTGAACACCGTAGTGTCAGACCGTCACAGGAAAGTACCCACGTTAAAAACACAGGACGACACCAAGTGAAGCCACGTCCTTCTCCACCTGATTTTTCCAACGCAGAGGAGGTCCTCCCCTTTCATCTGTTACCACCAGCATCGAATACTTTCGGAGTAGAAGCGTTTGTATCCATTCGAAGGACATGACCCAGCCAACGTAGCCGCTGGCTCTTTATTCGCTGCGCTATGTCTATGTCGTCGTGCAGCTCATACAGCTCATCGTTCCTTCGCATACGATATTCGCCGTCGCCCATGTGCAAAGGTCCAAAAATCTGCGCAATAGGGCGACCGATTGGATCTTTTTACAAAAAATTGGATATTATGTTTTTTAATGCGCTCGAAAAAAACGATAAAAATATTTTGGGATTCCTTAAGTAAACAATTAAAAATTGATTTTATTATGCAATATTTTGTATATACTCTCATGATAATCGAACACTATTGAACAGTGTACATACATTCGTCCCAAATGTGATGCCTTAACAAGGAGACGGAGTATACATTTCGGCCAGAAGAAAAGCAGCTAAGCTCTACCCAACCCATTTGCTGTCAATATGATCATTTTTGTTTACTCTCTGTCTGTCTTACAATATTATTATTGATAATAATTTTTCCTTAAACAAAACATTAACTTCTGCATACTCACACAAAGCCAGCTTTAGCTGATTTCAGCCACAACGATGTGTGTGTGTGATAAAAAAAAAGTTTGAAGCCATGCAAAGTAATTTAAGTCTACATGAATCAATATCTTAGCACACATACATACACATAAATGCAAACATACCTCCATATACAAAATAAACCATATACATAAACAGAAGCAATTACAATTTTTATTGGTGTCATCGTTGGGCCCCTAATGAAACTGAAACTTAAAAAGAAATTTCGGAATTTTTTTCCCATTCTCATTCATTTCGCTTTTCTTCACATTTCCTTTGCTGTTTTACTACGATTTTTCATAGTTTACTAGCTATTTTCTTTTTTTTTACAATTGTTTTGGTTTTGCATTCTTCCATCTTTTGCGTTATGAGCTGGCCGGTTAGTTTAATTAAAATTCATGTTGTGCACCTGAAATGATATATGAGTATCTTCGCTACTTTTTAGGTCCTACATTAAAAGTTTTGGTGAAAGAGTTTACTAGCAGTGGCAAGTGTCAGTAATAGAAGACCACAAGTTACGTGTGAGTGTATAAATTCATATGTCCACGAACGTCAAAGTCGCTACTACTCAAAAAGGTGTCGCGATATTCATACATACATACATATATATATATGTACATAAATAGTTGCATGTCTGCCCCAAATAAACCTTTCAGCTAACGCATTTCGTTTTTTTAAAAGAGTAATAATAAATGAATAAAATAAAACGAGATGTCCTATAGGTTTGTGATATTTACGGCTGTTATTGAAAATTTTGAAATCAGGCCTATGCTGTTCTACTTACTGCAGTCATATTCGTCCACCGGCCGCATGGGGAACGAAGTATATACACTGCGATATACTCGTAGCACAGGGACTTATTGACAAGACTTGACTATTTATTTGTTTCGTATTGAACTATAAAATTTTTTTATGTAAATATAGTTCATTTTCTTATGAACAATTAAATAAATTTCATCAAAATTTTAATAACAATTTCAAAGACGCAATTTCAAGTTTAAATATGTACACTTGTGCTCACATAATTATATATATATATTAGGGCGGGTCGATTTAAAAATCGCTCATTGCTCTGTGAAAATCGTATTCTAGGGATCAAAATAAGAAACTTTGCCGAAGGAACCATACCTCTAAAACGAATTCTGATGTCCCCCAATTTGGGTCGAACGAAAAATCCCACTTTCACCCATTTAGAGTGCTCCAATCGAGTCCAAATGTATGACCGACCCCCACTAACTTTGGACGGCCGATCTACCCATGCCAGTGGCACACCCCTTGGGGCTCCCCTGGAGGGTTCCCCATACAATCATTTCAAAATATCACCATTTTTGGCCTTTACATGAGAAAAGAAACTGAAAAGTTCGACCCAAATTGGGGGACATTAGAATTCGTTTTAGAGGTATGGTTCCTTCGGCAAAGTTTCTTATTTTGATCCCTAGAATATGATTTTCACAGAGCAATGGGCGATTTTTTTGCCTCCCCACAAATCGACCCGGCCTAGGAAGTAATTTAATATTTTCGTGTACTTTCGGTCTTCCTCTTTTATTTCAATGATCCAAAACGTGGAATTTGGAACCATATAAACAAGTTTTGCATCCATTGAGTTTTCAGTTAAAGGACGGACTCGAGCGCAGTATTTATTACTCTTCTTGTTATTGATTCTTCCAGTGACTTCGTCGAAATAAAATCCGCCTGCGACATGCGTTTTACCGAAAATGGTTTTTTCCTTCTACACTTTTCTATCAATTCATAATAATGCTCAGGTTGTATAAGTAAGTTGACTCGATACCAAAAATGTGTGGTCTACCGTTTCAATATTATTATAGTGTTATTTGACTGAGCAATTCTTCGACCATGTTAATGCTACTTTAATGTTATGATTTTGGCTTAAAGTATTATATTATATTAGGTGCGCAACTAAGTGCTCGCTGTTTTTTCGATGAAAATACAACTTTATTCTGAAAAAATGGTTACAAGTGAATCGTCGCTGGCTACTACTTTTTCCCATCTCTCCGGCAGATCTCGTATACCGTCACGGTAAAACTGTTCATCTTTTGAGGCTATCCACGGCTCAAGCCATTTTTTGATGTCTTCTTATGAATGGAACTGCTAGTCAGCTAGACCACGTGCCATCGATCGGAACAGGTGATAATCGGATGGCGTAATATCAGGAGAATATGGCGGGTGGCGGTAGGATTTCCCATTTCAGTGTTTCCAGGTAGGTTTTAACGGGTTTGACAAGGTGAGGTCGAGCACTGTCATGCTGTAGAATCACTTTTTCATACCTCTCGGCGTATTGCGGCCGCTTCTCGCGCAGTCGCATCAATTAAAGTCGATACTGATCCCCAGTGATGGTTTCGCTTGGTTTTAATAGTTCATAATAAATAACACCAACTTGATCCCACCAAATAGGTGTAGCATAACCTTCGCAGAGTGAATATTCGGTCGAGGCAACGACGTAGAAGCATGACCGGGCAGTTTTCATGACTTTGTTTTCTTTGGATTGCTGTAACGAATCCAATTTTCATCACTCCTCACGATGCGATGAAGAAAACCCTTCCTTTTTTGCCTTTTTTGCCGCTGGAGCAGTTGTTCACAGGCGAAACGTCGAAAAAACGACGTTCAACATCCCTTGGTTTTAACTCATAAGGAACCCAAGTCCCCTGTTTCTGAATCATTCCCAAAGCATGCAATCGCTTGAAAATGGATTGGCGGGTAACTCCTAATACTGAAGCAAGCTCTTTTTGCATTTCACATGGATCCTCGTTGATCAATGCCTCCAATTCAGCGTCTTTGAAGGTTTTTGAAGCGTCTTGAAGAGTCTTTGAAGCGACGGAACCAATCTCGGCACGTTGTTTCACTTAAGTCAGCATCTCCATAAACTTTTTGTAGCTCTCGATGCCCTTCAGCCGCCGTTTTTTTTCGAATGAAAGAGGAAAATCAACACTTCCCGCAAATGACGATTATTCGGCACAAAATCAGACATTTTCACAAAACCAAAAGTATATGAAACCAAAACAAAATCACTAATGTGTCGAAGCAGTTTGTTTACCATATGTCTAAGTTTGGTTTATGACGTTTAGGTTATCTTAGAGTCGACTAGCACACACTGCTGGCGGCATGTATTGACAAACAGCGGGAACTTAGTTGCATACCTAATATATTTACTATCTTGTGACATAAACCGGAATGAATTGGGGTTTTCGTTATCATTTATTTTACCAGCCTACTATGGAGTTCAGAAACGCTTCGAAGAGGGTCACGCGCTATTTTCAAATTATGTTTATATGTTAGGAGGGTTAGCCTGGTTGGCAATAAGCCACGCATAGACCTTTTGGTCCCTAGGGATACCAGATGGAGACCGACCTCTATGTTTATATGAAGTTTCATCAAATTTTTGTCTCAAACCACTATGTAAAGGTTCATTTTTGACGATATCGTGAAAATGACATTAAATAAATATAGTTTAAGATAAGGTGGATGTGAGATAAGTGATAAACTAATTTTTTTCAAATGTTGACTTATATGGACACATATGTGGACCAAAAGAAAAAGTGCATTATTTCTTTAAGATTAAAAACTACCAGCGGGACATTTTCTAATTTAAATAGAGCGGGAATTGTATTTTTCATGATTTTCTCATTCAATGCACTAGCGCAATGTTACCGAAATGGCTTAAAAACCTATGCACATAAATATAAAAAATAAAATAAAAATGACGATTGGCAGAAATTTTATTCCACTTTCCGCTAATGAACTCTTCTTACCTGGAAAGAAAAAAAGTTGCATTTCATTCAAGAGCGTAATTAATGTCATTTTTATTATTTAAACAAAATACGACGAGCTCGCACATAATTTTATTTTTTTGTATTTATTTGCATTCTATTTACTTTTAAGAAGTGGGCACCCCATTTCAACAACCCTTTATTGAACCTGCTCTCATTGACGTGGTTGCATCGCTTGCCTACCACTGCATCAGTTTCACTTTCAATATTTGTGCAATTTATCAGCGCTACCACTGTCGCTATATTAATTGATATTTGCTGTTATGCTTTGCGGCCAATTTTTTATTTTCTTACATTTTTATTTATTAGTTGGCTTAGTTGTGGCTTACATCTTTCGCTTGCCTGCCGACTTCCTTGCATTGATTGATGCAGCGAACGAACAATTTGTCCACCATCTGACTATAGCGAATTTATTTTTATTTGGGATAAATCGATGGCCCCAGCATCACGTACGTACTTATTACTTGTCACATGCATTTCTTTTTTCTGGCTTATGTGAGATTATTGCTGCAACTTTTGACTGCTACTAATTACCTCTATAAAAAGTCCATAGATTCCGCGGGCAAAAAACCAAAAGTAAAGCCACTCTTGAAGAAATCTGCTGGTGCACTAAAAATATGCCGCAAGATGGTGAAAGAGAACGAACATCAAATACAGTGGGTGCTGATGATAAAACTGAAGAGCTTCGTTCCCACCCAGCTAGGAAAAATGCTCGAATGCAATCTAAAAATAATGTTAAGGGGGGAGCCTGCTTTAGAGGCTTCAAAAAATCGATTTTATCGTGGATTTTTTTTGAGAAGGACAGAAATATTCGATTAAAACGAAACTTTCAGGTTTTATTTTTATGTATTTGGAGAGTCTTCTCAAATTTTTTCATTAAAATATATGTCATACTAAGCCTGCTACAAGCATTTTGCCGAGGCGTCTCGAGTGTGCATGTGTCGTGCGGCGGGAAAGATGCAGGTCGCAATTTTCATCTGAAACCAAAAACCCAAAAAAAATTTATTTTAGTATAGTATAGCTTCTATTTAAACCAACAAAACTAAACAAAAAGTGAGAAATTCAACAATTTTTCGCTAATTTCAAAAAAAATCATTTTTTTTGGAAAAATAAATTCACTTTAGATTGCTTAAAAAGTGGGTTAATCATAACTTTCTTAAGGTTTTTTAGGCTCAACTAGAAGAGAATATAATTCCGAATATAATCAATGTTATCTCGTTTCGGTAGGACGTTTAACTTTTCCCCTATCTTTCCCGCCAATTAGGAACAATCGCAAAAATAAAAAACCGAGAAATCGCACTTCGAGCGATCCGGCCGCTCGTTTACCTGCTCGACGCTTACTCACAATTTCTTCTGTCACTCCGAAAATATTTTCAATTTGCTTCAGAAATTTCGAGGACACATTCTTGGATAGTTTGGGAAGACATTTATGCAAAAAAAAAATCGATTTTTTGAAGCCTCAAAAGCAGGCTCCCCCCTTAAGGTCCGTTAGATGTTAAAGTTCCAGGAGTTGAAAAAGTGATGCCACCAAATTTGTATTTGTTTGCGAGAGATTTTAATATAATTTTAGTATATACCCGCAAGAATGCGTTTTACCAAATATCTGGAAGTCAAAAAAATGGGTACTTACCAGGTAGATACCTATGAAATGAGACTTTTTTCAATTTCAAACGTTTATTAACAAAAAATGGTTACAAATTTAATCTTCAAAATAATAGCCATCGCTAGCGACACATTTTTCCCATCGCTCAAGCAATTTCTGGATACCGCGCCAAAAAAATTGGCCGTCTTTGGCCACAAACCAATCATTGAGCCATTTATTGGCTTCTGCGTGAGAATGGAAGCGCTGCTCGGAAAGTGCGTGGCCCATCGATGCAAACAAATGATAATCGGAAGGCGCCAATTCTGGTGAGTAAACTGCATACACCAGCGGTTCCCAATCGTGCGTCTCCACCAATTCCCGGGTCGCTCTTGTTCGACGTCATCAAAAAAAATTACTTTGTGACGCCGATCGGCATATTCGGTGTATAGCCCTGTTCAAATCGGCCAATTGTCGTTGGTAGCGTGCACCGTCAACTGTTTCACCTGGTTTTAATAGCTCGTACCAAATCATACCACGCTGATCTCAGAAAACACACAGCATTCATTGCCTTGCGGCCGAAGCGATTTGGTTTGGCCGTTGTTTTGGGTTTGTGGTCGGGCGGACCATACGATCGTTTACACTTGGGATTGGAGAAATACACCAATTTTTCATCACCCCAAACGATTCGATGCAAAAAAGACTTCCTTTTGAACCGGGAGAGCAACATTTCACAAGTGGTTTTTTCGATTCTTAACGATGTCCGCAAATCGTAGTTTGAATGCATGAAATTCGACATTTTTGAGAGCGACAAAAATGCATTGTTGTATGAAACGTAACAAACAATGAACTGAATATTGTTGACAGATGACAGACAAAAAGACGAAAAGACCAAATTAGACACTTAACAAAGTATACAGAATAGCCTGTCTGAGCGTAACGGGAACAACGCGAATCTGCCAAAAAGTGGCTTTAAGATTGGTCACTGGAATCACCCCATTATATCTCGTAGCCAAAGGGACGCCAGTCAGTGCAGCTCTAAGACTTCCTAATCTATTCCATCTCAAATAAGGCAATCTTACAGGAAATGTACGAATGCTGTGTTCAATCCTGAAGTCTCCGTGCCTTAAAGTCTACGACAAGATGGAAAGGAAACAATAATTCTCAAAGATATTCAAAGTAGTCATTAGTGACCGATCAGCAGGGAGAAACAATGAAATATCCTTAAAACAGGGCGCACAGGCATGGTTTACTTATGGGTCCAAAACGGAAGAAGGTAGTACCGGGGCTGGAATTGTCGGACCACATTTCAAAATTGCTATTGCTATGGGAAAACCCACTTCCATTTTCCAGGCGAAGGTCCACGCCTTAGAGCTGTGTGCCAGAGAATGTCTACGGAGAGGTGCGCGCGGTGCGAATATAAACATTCTCTCTGGTAGTCAAGCAGCTGTAAAATCGCTGGATAGCTTCTAATTCCAGTCAAGGTTGGTCTGGGAATGTTTTATGATCCTCAACACCCCAGCATCAAGAACCTGTGTTACATTGATGTGGCTTCCGTGACATGAGCGGCACGAAGGGAATAAAATTGTGAACGCTTTAGCAAAAAAGGGGGCAAAGACTCCCTTCGTAGGTCCAGAGCCTTTCTGCGGACATAAAACCTTACGCTGAACTACTAACAGGACATTGTTAACTTAATTACCTCATGAAAAAGATAATTGCAATGTCGCAGGCAAAAAAGGTTCTGGCTGGAGAGCTGAACTCCATCCTCCTATATTACGCGACAGATTGGCGTGACGCATTCAAGCGCGCAACATTTGCGTAGTACACTAACTCCACGTACCGGTTGTGTGCAATGAATAGTGTAAACAAAGGCAGAGGGACCGACTACCTTATCCCCAAAGTTGAAGCTTGGCTCCAGAGAAAGCTAAGTTTGCATGGCCATATTAAAGCGTGCCTTTTTCGCTTCGGATACGAGCACTGCACACGAGCAGTTGGCGAAGATACGGCACATGTGCTTTTCGGGTGTCCCCGCTTCAGAAGTCTAAAGGCTAAACTGGAAGTGAGACTTAGCTGCGTTACGTCCGAGAATCTAGCGCCACTGATGCTAATGACTCAGGCCACATAGGCCAAAGTACATCACATGGGTGTTGAAATAGTACAGCAACTCTAGTTCAGCGAGCAGGCAAGACGGAGGCGCGAACGCCAAAAAATCAGCAAACCAATCTAGAGGTGAAAATGAAGGTTAACTGGTAATATTACACTAAGAAACTAACTTTTCTATGGTATAGTTAGGACATGGTGGATGCGGACATACAGTTCCGAACGGGGTGACTCTCTTCTGAAATGATTTTACAGTGGGTGATAACAGATAGATGTAACTTCCGACGCCTTATACCAGGACAGTAACTGACGTTGAGTGTAGTGTTCAATCCACCTCCACCGATGGCACCGGAGGGATCGCTGCATTGACGGTAGGAGGTTTAGTTCGGGCTAAAGACTCTCACTGACCGCGTTAGGCTTTCAATGCTTCCTTTTCACGAAAAACCAATCAAAACAATTTCCGTTTGCATTTATTTTACATACTCATTTATTAGACATTCAGAATCACTCCATTGCGTGTGTCAAACTACAACGAACTGAATATATTTTACACATAAATAGCCTTCAAATCACTCCCAACTTATCCGAATCCTCCTATCTAAATTCTTTTCCTCGGCTACTGACTCCTTCGTCGTTCTTTTGTAATAGAACAGCTCCGCGCAAAATGCCAAAAGAGATAAACTCACGCCAAGCCCATACATCCACCACAGGCAATACAAATCCTCCAAAGAGAGCGGTTTAAATTTCGCGGGCTCCCCTTCAGTCATATTAATTTTCTTCGCCGCCCTCATATCATCATAGGGCTGACGTATCCATAAATCAGATAATCCACCGCTATTTACCTGGTGAATCATATTGTTGAGCGCTTCCTTAAATATTGAGTGTTCCTGTAATGGTATCGCTACTGGAAGTGTTTTTCTTAAATACATCTGTTCGCTCACGTAGAAAAGTGGTCGCGGTAAATACGATTGATGTCTTGACAACACCGACCAAAATGGACTGATTACAGAGTAACCAAATCGCGGATCTAAGGATGCACGTTGGCGCTGCGCTTCACTAATTGAATCAAGTAAGAAATTTTTCTCTACGACTTGTGGATCGATATAGAAATGTAGAGAATCATAAACATAATGATTTACTTTAATTTTTATTCCTAAATGGTAAAGTTCGTCGAAAGTTTCTGCACGGGAGTACTTATGTGGATTGCTGGTTATATACGATTTAAGAAAAGCTGCAATAAATGTGCTCATGAAAATGCCACTGAGCAACAGACAAATATATATAAAACGTTTCGTGAATTTCGCCTTCAGGTGAACGACCGAGCACGAGGACTGTCCAATTATATTACGGAGCACAACATTGGTGAATATCCAAATGAAGAAACGTAAACTGCTTGTTGGAGAACGTCGCCGCCAAAGTAAACTTTCCAAGGTAAGAACGAATGAGAAGATGAGGAGTAGTAACAGGAGAAATAGTCCCAACACAGAATTGAGCAGAAATAAAAGTACTTCGCTGTCGGGTACTAGGGGAGGCAAAGGTACCATAATAGTCCAATCTATTGGCATCAATGGTGTCGATACTTCAACGCCAGCTGATTTTATGTCCGAAGACAAAATTCCAGTCACCATGTCGATGGTATCATTATTTATTAATGGTCCCCAAACATAAATATTGACTAAATTGTCCGGGTTCACTGGTTTCGGATAAGAGAGCGTACCGTTGTTTTGCTTAGCAAACTCTCGTAGAAGTTTTGTGAGAAATCCGCCGATCTGCACTTGTCCATACCGATCACGCCACAGAATTGCCCATGGTTCGACTTCATTGACTACAGTGCGAATGGCAAAACCTTTCAAGTCTCTGATGCGATCGGGAAAGCAATCTTCATCCAGTGTTTTGCGTTCTAAATGAAACTGAGGAAAATAGCTGAAAGTATAGAAGTGTCCGTCGTCCACGTAGTCTCTGTAAATACTGATCACGTTCAATAAACGCATTTGGGCGCAGTATTCGAAAAGTAGTTGTTGCTGTTGTTGGAGCTCTTCACGGTTTTCTATCACTGCAGTCTTGTATTCGGTATTCCAGATGAAGAGAATACGGATATAACGTCTATTTGTGAGACAACCGACCATCTTCTCTAACGAATCTGACACAAATCTATTCGGTAAACAACGAATCAATAGAATTTCATCATTGGAGTGGCTGGGCGAGTACGCACAAGAGCTATTGGCTTGCAGTAGTCTCACAGTGCCGTAAGCGCTGAGCATTCGAATGGAATCGTCACAAAGACAACTCTGACTTGAGTCGTGGGCGTTGATAATAAGAAACGAGTAGATTTTCCGCTCCACTTGAATTTTGTTTATAATTTGGCTGATGTTGATGCTCAAATTATTTGCGGGGCTCCAGTTGATTGATAAGTGCGCCATCAACAGTGGAGAGATGAGGATTATTATTGCGCTGCTTACAAGCAACATTTTCCGGCAGACTCGATTTGCGCTCTTTAGAAATCGCTATAAAACTATCTTTTGAGTAAGCTCATATTTGCTTATATAACTTTGCTTTTGAAATCCATCAAAAGTAGAAACATTAATTGTTCAAATGTGACTCACCGGAAATACTTGTACCGTCATAGAATTAATTTGTAATAAATTTTATCACACTGAAAATTATTGTAATTGAGAAAGGTTGCCCAAATGTGCGGCGAAAGGAAATATTTTCAATCAACTTAGAATTTGATTAACACTAAAAAGACATAGAAGTATTAGTAAATTTTGGTTAATGGATTCATGGCTCAATTGACGAGCCTAATGGATTTGGATAGAAATAAAAAACAAAAATTGATGAATTTAGTTACATAGATAATTGTTGAGACAATTGATGCCGCTTATGAAAGCAAATAAGGAAAGGAATATTCCGCAGAAAGCGGCATTTCTTTAACTCAAAAGCAAATTAAGTCTTACTGTGTGGTAGGGAAGCTTGGTTGATGATTGAAGCTATTTCAAATGTGTTGTCAATGTGGTAACAGATTTCATATTTGTCAATAAGTACCTTCAAAAAGTCACACTTTTTGGTGGAGCTTTGGGTTGAGTGCTCTCAAACGAGGACAAAGGCGCGTGGGAGGTTTAAACACACCTGGAAACGCGTGCTAGTAAATGAATTTGATTCTGTCCTAAAACTACTGATAGAATTTTTTTTCGTATGGCAGCGTGGTATAAGTGGTTTAACAACAGAAGGGTATAGGTAATGACGGGCAATATTTTATGCAATCGAATTTCCTCATCAACTTACCAAAATCAATTGCTTGAATTACAAAGCAAAAATAGTCCCTGAAAATATTATGGTTCGGTAATTTATTTTGTTTTCTTTTTCATTTTGACTCATTTCAAAGAAGGTTGAAGAAAAAAATTGATATACAGGGTGAACGGTATGAAGTGTTACCAACTTCACACTGCTTGTATCTGTAAAACAGCTCATGACTTCAACGTCAAAATTGTTCTAATGACAGCTCAATATATTATTGATAAGCCATCAACAGCATTTGCGTCTCAGTTTTGTTGAATTTTTTTTTCTGTGATGGAATTCAAACGTACCAGTCTGATTGCGTTATATTTGGCTGGAAAATCACAACCAGCTATTCATTGTTCGTGAGCTCAGTCACCTCAAAATGAATAAAATGTTTGTGTATCGCACTATAAAACGTTACAATGATACTGGTAGCATTGCAAAACTTTATGGAGGTGGACCAAAAAAAAGCCGCAACAACGCCAGAAATGGTTCGGAAAGTGAAGGCTCGACTTGTACGAAATCCACGTCAAAGTGGAGAAAAATGGCCAAAGAACTGAAAATATTGCAAGACAGCATTCGACGCATATTGAAAAATGAGCTCAAGGTCAAGGCTTACAAGTTCCAAAAAGCACACGATCTTTCACCCCAGCAAAAACAAAGTTCGGTGCGAAAGAGCAAAGTAGTTGTTGGGCTTACACGAACGTGGCGAATTTCCTAACATTGTGTTTTCTGATGAAAAAAATGTCCCAATTGAGCAGTTCATAAACACTCAAAAGGACCGTCTTGAGCCTACGTATGGCCACTCGAAGCAATTTCCCATCGCAAGTAATGGTTTGGGCTGCAGTGACCGCTGATGGACGTTCTCCAATTGTTTTTATCGAGCCTGGTGTCAAAGTGAATGCGACTTATTATCGGGAAAATGTTGTAGAAGCTGCTTTAGAGCCGTGGACACGCAAACATTTCGGTCGTAGACCATGGACTTTTTAACAGGACTCGGCACCATCTCATGAAGCTCGTGTGAACCAAAAATTGTTAAAAAATCATGTTCCACACTTCATTTCGTCCACACAATGGCTTTCGAATTCGCCAGACGCATCTCCATCTGGTCCATTTTGGAGAGCAAGGTGAGGACTAAAAAATATGTCAGTATGGATGCGCTGAAAAAACGATTATAGGAGAATGGGCCAAAATACCTCAAGATCACATTCGTGCAGCATCTCGTGCAGCAGCGCTAGAAAATAACAAACTGAAGATGACTTTCGCTTATATCAAGACAGCAACCCTAAGCACAAGTCACAAATACGATAGTACAAAAATGGTTAACATATAAATGCCACCACGTAGTAGAAACTCTTGACAATCAGCTGATTTGAAAGTCATCGAAAATGTTGGTCGGTTTGAAGAAAAATATAAGAAAATATGAAATACATAACAAATCGTATCTTAAAAAGTTGGCACTTGAAGAGTGGCACCAAATTACTCTAGAATATACAAAAAACAGGTTGACTCCATGACTTCTTCAAACTTAAATTGATAATAAAGGATACTCAACAACGTACTAAATACCCTAAAAGAAATAAGCAATAACTCTTTTTTGGTTGTATCATTTAAGCTGCGGCGTGAATTACTGTATGTTTTCATTTAATGCTTTTTGTTTTTGCATTAGGAGCACGAAGAGATTTGATCGTTCCTAAAACACTCAGGCTAAAAAGCCCATTGTATTTAGAGCTCTGGAAAGAGGGTAGATAGTCAAGGGGGAAAGCAGAAAAGTATAACAGAAAGAGATAGGAAAGAATAGAGACTGAGACAGAGACAGAAGTAGTTAGTCCTATTAGAATTTTCCAGATTCTTTGGCAAATCTGTGAATATCCTCCAGTTTTAGAGAACGTATATTACTCATTCTCACGACTTCGGAACCCAAAATTCGTAGCCGTGCTCTAGCAAAGGCAAGACACTCACAGAGAAAGTGGTCAGTGCTATCCGCCTCCTCCAAGCAAGACAGGCACATCGGCTCCTCAATGATTCCAATGCTGGTCATATGCTGACCACATGGGTTGTGTCCTGCAATGATGCTGACCACCAACCGAATGTCTTTCCTTCTAAGTTTTAGTAGAAAGTTTGACAGTTTTCTGTTCAGATTTGTCACAAAACTGCTTTGCAGTTCTGCAGCGTTCTAGACCGGACCATCGCTCTTTATGTAGATTGTATACATAATCGCTGATTCAATTCATGATTTCAGCGGAACTGATTCTGATTATTGACTCTCGCGCTTGTGGGGGAACCGCTGATCCAGGGTTAGTCAATTCATTGGCAATTTCGTTTCCTTGAACATCGAAGTGTCCTGGAACCCATGTAAGTACCAGTTTATGCCGTCTTGCGACAGAATCAAGCTTCTTCTTACATTCTTGAACAATCTTTGAGGTTTGCTTCGCGTTCTCCAGGGCCTTCGGTGCAGCCTGACTGCCACTGAAAACTCCAATCTGTTTCCCGCTCCATCTCTGTCGATTATTCATTCGGCTACTTTCAGGACGGCAAAAACTTCTGTTTGGAAAGAGTTGCCATTTCCCCCATAGCATAGTGATACTTATTACTATCGTTTAAGTACCATCCGGCTCCAGACTCTATTTCATTCTTGGACCTGCATTCTGGATTGATTCATTGCTCCCGCAGTGGAAATCTTACATCAAATTCCCTTCCAAATGAAACTAAGGGTATCAGGTCGTCTTTAGGTGCCAAAAACAGTGGAGATAGCAACTTATAGATTTCTATGTGGCCCGAAGTTGCGTCTTCGTGCCGGAAACCATATTTATGGAGTCTACACATTGCTGCTATTGGTTCCTGTTGTATCTTAAGATCCAAGGGGAGCAAATCAGTCTTAGTATTTAGAGTATTGCTGGAGGTTGTGCTCATGGCACCCGTAATGCATGAACATACACTTCTTTGTAGCCTGTATAGTTCTCGGAGGTGTGAGTGACTGTATATAAATAAATCAGATTGATACTTCAGATGTTATTTATTTGTAAATTTGTTCGACAGAACCTGGGTCACAAATATGAAACTTAATTTGACCAACAAAACAACTTTAAAAGAAACCACTTTAAATTTTAAATGGACTGGACTCTTCGTGGACTTCGATAAACTCACTCGCAGCCAAGGCGCAAAAAAATGTTCCTCACCCCCTCCAAAATAGTGTCACACAATGTTGTTGGGCATTTCTGGGCTTTCAGCAGAAAGTTTAAGTTTTTGGCCACCAAATCGTAAGGACTATTCTAAGATACTCATCGAGACTGAGTTAGCATTGAGTTGCACATTTGAGTTTGATTTCAGTGCTTAAATGTAAGAAATACCTGTATGAAGAAAATTAATTATTGTAAATACAAAGAAAATTGAATTTAAACCATATAGGTGGTAGTTTTTGTATTGCTGACGCCATCAATTTCATCAAAAAGATCTAAAGCACACCAAGTCTTAAAGTCGAGCATTCCTTGCCCTTCTTACAACTTATTTTACTTTCATAAACGCCATCAACCATTTAAATATTTGTATAACCAAGTCCATCAATTTTGCTTCTTTTTTCATTTACTCTTTCTAACTCGTATTATTTTACACCCGAATTGTGATCAATGATAAACTCATTCAACGCGACGTTGGTAAGTGCCCTCAAATAAACTCTTAACCAACTCACACAAGGTGTAGAAGCGCAACGCAATTTTTACCTCAAGATAATCAATCCATGTTGCCACCACACTTCCATTAGGCTCGTCAATCGTACCATGAATCCATTAACCAAAATTTACTAATACTTCTATGTCTTTTTAGTGCTAATCAAATTCTAAGTTGATTGAAAATATTTTCTTTCGCCGCACATTTGGGCAGCCTTTCTCAATTACAATAATTTTCAGTATGATAAAATCTATTACAAATTAATTCTATGACGGTACAAGTATTTCCGGTGAGTCACATTTGAACAATTAATGTTTCTATTTTTGATGGATTTCAAAAGCAAAGTTATATAAGCAAATATACGCTTACTCAAAAGATAGTCTTATAGCGATTTTTAAAGAGCGCAAATCGAGTCTGCCGGAAAATGTTGCTTGTAAGCAGCGCAATAGTAATCCTCATCTCTCCACTGTTGATGGCGCACTTACCAATAAACTGGAGCCTCGCAAATAATTTGAGCATCAACATCACCGAAATTATAAACAAAATTCAAGTGGAGCGGAAAATCTACTCTTTCCTTATTATCAACGCCCACGACTCAAGTCAGAGTTGTCTTTGTGACGATTCCATTCGAATGCTCAGCGCTTATGGCACTGTTAGACTACTGCAAGCCAATAGCTCTTGTGCGTACTCGCCCAGCCACTCCAATGATGAAATTCTATTGATTCGTTGTTTACCGAATAGATTTGTGTCAGATTCGTTAGAGAAAATGGTCGGTTGTCTCACAAACAGACGTTATATCCGCATTCTCTTCATCTGGAATACCGAATACAAGACTGCAGTGATAGAAAACCGTGAAGAGCTCCAACAACAGCAACAACTACTTTTCGAATACTGCGCCCAAATGCGTTTATTGAACGTGATCAGTATTTACAGAGACTACGTGGACGACGGACACTTCTATACTTTCAGCTATTTTCCTCAGTTTCATTTAGAACGCAAAACACTGGATGAAGATTGCTTTCCCGATCGCATAAGAAACTTGAGGGGTGCTGCCATACGTACTATAGTCGATGAAGTCGAACCATGGAATATTGTGTGGCGTGATCGGTATGGACAAGTGCAGATCGGCGGATTTCTCACAAAACTTCTACGAGAGTTCGCTAAGCGAAACAACGGTACACTCTCTTATCCGAGTCCAGTGAACCCGGACAATTTAGTCAATATAATTATTTGGGAACCTTTACTAAGTAATGATACCATCGACATGGTGACTGGAATTTTGCCTGCAGACATAAAGTCAGCTGGTTTTGAAGTATCGACACCATTAATGCCAATAGATTGGACTATTATGGTACCTTTTCCACCACTGGTACCCAATAGCGAAGTACTTTTATTTCTGCTCAATTCTGTGTTGGGACTATTTCTCCTGTTACTACTCCTCATCTTCTCATTCGTTCTTACCTTGGAAAGTTTACTTTGGCGGCGACGTTCTCCAACAAGCAGTTTACGTTTCTTCATTTGGATATTCACCAATGTTGTGCTCCGTAGTATAATTGGACAGCCCTCGTGCTCGGTCGTCCACGTCAAGGCGAAATTCACAAAACGTTTTATTTACATTTGTCTGTTGCTCAGTGGCATTTTCATGAGTACTTATATAACTGCGGGCCTTAATTCGTATATAACCAAGAACCCACATCAATATTCCCCTGCATTAACTTTCGACGAACTTTACCATTTAGGAATAAAAATTAAAGTAAATCATTATGTTTATGATTCTCTACATTTCTACATCGATCCACAAGTCGTAGAGAAAAATTTCTTACTTGATTCAATTAGTGAAGCGCAGCGCCAACGTGCATCCTTAGATCCGCGATTTGGTTACTCTGTAATCAGTCCATATTGGTCGGTGTTGTCAAGACATCAATCGTATTTACCGCGACCACTTTTCTACGTGAGCGAACAGATGTATTTAAGAAGAACTATTCCAACAACGATACCATTACAGGCTCACTCTATCTTTAAAGAAGCGCTCAACAATATGATCCACCAGGTAAATAGCGATGGATTATCTGATTTATGGATACGTGAGGCCTATGATGACATGCGGGCGGCGAAGAAAATTAATATGACTGAAAAGAAGTCCGTTGAATTTAAACCGCTCTGTTTGGAGGATTTGTATGGCCTGTGGTGGATATTTGGGCTTGGCGTGAGTTTATCTCTTTTGGTATTTTGCGCGGAGCTGTTCTATTACAAAAGAACGACGAAGAAGTCAGTAGCCGAGAAAAAGAATTTAGATAGGAGGATTCGGATAAGATGGGAATGATTTGAAAGCTATACCGTAATTTTGGAAGTTAAAACAGTTTTTTTATACTGTGCAATGCAGTGATTCAGAATGTGTTGTAAATGAGTGGGTAAAATAAATGCAAACCGAAATGTTTTTGATTGTTTTTTTATGAGGAGGAAGTATAGAGGGCCTAACCCAGTCTATATGAAACTTCATCACGTTCTGAACCTCCTACCGCCAATGCAGCGATCTTCCTGGTGCCATCGTCAAGTTTTTTGACGGAAGGGGGATTGAACACTAGACTCAACGTCAGTTACTGTCCTGGTATAAGGCGTCGCAAGTTGCATCTAACTGTTTCCACTGTTATCCACTATTCTTTTCTAAGTGTGATGTAGTCAGTTTACCCGCACTTTCACCGCTGAGTGGATTGGCTGGCTTATGCTCTTTCTTGGCGTTTGGGTCTTCTCCTTGCCTGCTCGCTGTACCGAAGCTGCTGGTGTGCACTGCTCGCAATATGTAGTGTCTTCGTGCCCAAAGCGATTAAGGTATGTTTGACCACTTATGATTCAGGTGATGTAATAGTCTCTGCTCCGTACTTTCTCTGAAGCTAAGCTTCAGCTTTTAGGATGAAGTGATGGGTTGACTTGCCTTGATTTATGGTTTTCCTGCATGCCAACTGTTCGCTTTGGGCTCGGTTGAGCTTCATCGTTTTCACTTCTGTGCTATTAGGTCTAGTGGACATAGGCCAGCTATGATGAGCACCGCACCTTCTGAGGGTGTGCTGAAGGCAGAGCAGACTCTACGAATACACAAGCGGTACGTGGAGTTAGAGTCGAGTATGGATGTATGTGTAGCGTCATGGAATGCGGCACCTCAGACAGACGCACAATATAGGAGAATAGACTTGCCCTCTCCAGCCAGAACCTGTTTTGCCACATGGTTCCCGTCCCTTTTGTTGCTGGCGTATTCCAAGCGGTCTCGGAAGCTAATTTGGTGATCCACCCAAACACCAAAATATCATATTTCACTAATGACTTGGACTCGATGATGCAACTCTCTTACGGCTGCTGATGAATACGACTTCTATATGGGTAACCGGCCTTAAATCTTTCGCACCTGTGATTCGCAATATACGTAAGTTCTTTGGCGGTCACTACAACGATGTTTGGAGTACCATGTGGTGCTTTTCGAGGCGATAATTTTATACTTATTTTAAGCTCTTCGTCCGCACTTACCGTTGGAATGTTTGCTACCTAGTATTCTAATGAAGTCAGGTAGCTTAAGGATCTGTTCTCGCACAACTGGTTCAAGAGAGTTGGATATGTTGGTTGTACCGATCGCTTCATTTTACTACGCAGTATTTTAGAGCCAGAGTCCCATAGGTTATTATTAAATACTATAATGTCGATATTATTACGATACGTCACTGGGTACCCCTTTCTTCAACAGCTCGAGGCAGTCCGCCAACCTAAATCCAATCAGTCTTCTCCACTGCATTTATCACTCTGGCTGGCTGTAGATATCTATCTATGGACAAAACTGATGTTACTTGTCATGTCCGACCGACTGTCGCAGTTCCTCTTGTCACTAAGCAGAGGGGACTGTAGGAGGCTGGTTGGACTGATGATGTGGAAAAGGTGGGCTTCCCAGACTCTCTGACACTCTGCCCAGCATGTGGAGAGGAGGATGAGACGGCGGACCACTTTCTGTGCGTCTGCCCCGCCTTCGCTCGAATCGGGCTTGCGGTCTTTGGCACTTATGTGTTAAGAAGCGACCACCTTGGCTCCTTGGCACCACAAGATCTACTCAGATTTCTTCGGCGGACGGGTAGATTTAAAGAAAATTAAAAGGGAATCCGAGTGCAGTACAATGGACTTAATTGTGTCTGAGTGCTGTACTTGCTAGTCGCGCGATATACTGACTCACGTTTCGATGTGTGCGCAATAGTCTAAGTATAACAGACGTACACAAAGTTCAATTTATCTGTGCCCACTTTACTAAATTTCGCATATTTTTTTTCAATTGTATATTATTTAAAGTTTACCTCAAACGTATTGTGTTGTGACGACGCGACAAACTAATTGTATCTACTTTTCATTCACGCCACACTTCTATTCTCTTTCACTTTGTATAGATTCGCCTCGTGGGACAATATACTTCCGCTGGCGATAAACACAAACTCGAATTTTCTCCCACTCCCGCCTTGTTGCACAAATACTTGCACATTGTCATTGTTGTTTGAAATATACGCAAATTAACTATCCCATCTAAATCCTCTGGGGTTGTTGGCTTTGCTAATACTCAAATGCGCTGTTAAGGTTCTCAGAAGAAAAACCCCAACAATAGAGAGCAAATGTAACCGCTGCGGCTTTAATACCTCGGAGACTGTTTTTTTAGGTGAATACTATTTTGAATGTTAAAAAAAAGTGTTGAAGGCTATGACATTTTCTGCTGCTCCATTGCATTTACTATAGTTGTAGTTATTCAGGAAATGAGCTGAACTTAGTAGAGAGTTTGCTTGAGTTAAGTGAAGTTGCGTTTGTTCGAAGCGCACCCAACAGCGCAGAATTATTGTTGTAGTTAATTGCTTAGCTAAGAAATATTGGATTCTATTAGCATTCGAGGTGCGTGTCTCAAATAAAAGAATTGTAGGTGGTGGAACAAAACAGATTTTATTTAAATGTGAAGAATAAAGCATGTAAATATCGTCCATAGAGGGAAAAATCGTTGGCTGGCTGCTTATAAATTTTGTTTAAGTGCAGATATAAATCCGACTTGACGCTTAAAATTGGTACTTAAATACGAAGGAAACAGGACTTCCTAGAAATAAGCAACAATTTTTGTTTTGGAAGTCGACTTATTTGTTGGAGAAAAGACATATTTTTTGAAGAAAAGACATATTTAATAAACCTTCATTGATACAAGTTGCAATTAATATAAATTTTTCTTTCCATGCAATATAAAAAAATCGTATTTTTTGCCTTGTTTTTCGAATGGCACGCGACCAGTCAACTGGGAATGCCAATTATAATTTAAAGTGAAATTTTTTTTGTTATACATACCCTATGATCAAAAAGTACCGGGAATGTTTAATTTAAACGAACCGCGCACGTGGGAACCGGTCCATATTTTTTTCTTATGTTGGTTGGCCAGACAGTCAGCGTTTTTTTTGAAGCGTTTGAGAGATGCTGCACATCGCAAGACGCCGGAAATTCGGGCAAACAAATCTTGCATTTTGCATGATGATAACGCGCACTTGCACCGAGCCCAATTTGTGCTGGATTATTTGACCAAACACCAAGTAAATACCATCGTGCAAGCACCGTATTCACCTGATATGGCCCCGTGCGACTTCTTTTTGTTTCCCAAGTTGAAGTTACAACTTCGTGGAAGCAGATGTGAATCGAAGGCCATCCCTTCGTTGCCTACCAGGGGTGCAAGGAGGACTGAGTTAAGCCTTGGCACATTTGTGTTGCTTCAGACGGGTCATATTTTGAAGGATATAAAATAAATTTGTCTGAAATTTAAATCTGTTTTGTTTTATTTAAACTTTCCCGGTACTTTCTGATCGTAGAGTGCATACTTTTGATAAGCTGTGGCATGCTTAGTGTATTATATTATATGTATGGGCTTGTTTTTTTGATACATCGAGTTTACGTAGACCTACGTTAAAAAAATTATACTAATCTTATTTTTAAGAATCGGTTTCGACCCTTTAAGGGGTTAAGGGTAGTCAGAGGTACGAAAAAAGGATGAGTTTCAATAATTTTTTTTTCTAGTCAATTGGTTTATTTTACAAAAATAAAATCATAGTATTAATACATCATGTTTCGACTTGACTTTAGCAAAATTACCAAATAAAAAATTAATAATTGTAAAAGTTATCGCTGTTTGTGTGGAGCCCGTTTCTCTAAAAGACCTTTGCGGTGATCATCACAAGTACTTGGAAATTCATCTAACATCAATTGGCCAAGAGAAATTATTTTTATTAATAGATAATCTTGTACCTGATCGAAGCTTTTGTTTTCATCAAAATTAACAAAATTAACAATGTGGCGGCCTCAGGAAGTATTCTTCAGATTTTCGAGAAAAAACCGACAATGAATTGTTAAAAAACCCAACCGAAATTAATACTTTTTTATTCTTTCTTTAGCAAACAGCCTCTTTGACAGACAGCTGATCGAACTTGCGTGGAAATAGACCGAAGTATTAATTAGTATTCAAACATGCGGCTATTAAAACCAACGTATCTACGCTCATTCCTGCTGCTCTGTCTGCTCACCGCCACCGGATCAACGCATTTACAACGCATGCAAGACATGGCAGTGAATGATCCGTTTCTCGATACACTACGCCGAATTTACGAAGAGGATCCCTTTGATACACTTTTCCTATTACAAACAGCCAACAAAAGTTGTCTACCTATTGACGAACTGTGGAAGCACTTACAAATACCGTTGATACTCGTCTCCGGCTATAAGGCATCGGAAGGCAAGCTAAAGGACCATTTCAACAGTAATATTCTGACAGTAATTTGCTTGCAAGAACAGCTCAATCTCAAGCTACTCAGCATTATGGCCGCCAACTTACAACACATACGTCAGACTCGCATTATTTTACGCATCGCAGTCGCAAAACCCTCGCCCACGCTTCTAACTACGTTACGGAACTACTTGGAAGTTCAGATCATGTCGAATGTGATTGCGATCTTCAATGACTTCTACACAGAATCACTGATCTATCGATATTACCCATTTCCCAGTGGACATTGGTTGCCCGAGCTTTTGAGTAAAACGCAGATCTACTTTCCTTGTCACTACACTAATCTGCAAGGAAGAACTTTCATTACTCTGCCGGGACAAGCTGAGCCACGTACTATGATTTATGAAGACGCCTCAGGTCAACAACATTTGAGTGGCTACATTGGCCGTCTGATGATCGCCTTTGCGGAAAAGTACAATGCCACATTCCAATATTTACATCCAGTCACACCAGGTGACGGTCTACATTTGAGCGTTCTATGTGATTATGTCACGGAAGGTATGTTGGACTTGGCAATCACTTTCGTCTCAACAGCTTTTCTTGTGCATATCAACTATTCTATGAAGTCGTATCCAGTGGAGTCGATTGAATGGTTTATTGTATTGCCATGTCCGCAACCGGTAGAATATTCGAAAATATACTTGATGGTCGTCACGACACAGGTCATCACAATTTTAGCGATTTTGGGTTTGCTCTTCTCAATTGTGGACAATTTTATACATCATAAATTCTACAAAAAGTCAAATGACTTCAATTTGGTCAATGTATTAGTTAATGAAAATATCTACCGCGGCGTTCTTGGTCTTTCCCTACTCATACGGAATCGTCCAATACTTTCAATGAAAATGCTTTACACTTTTCTCTTTCTACTCGGCCTCTTCGTTAACAACCTGTATTCAGCTTACTTCCAATCGTTGCTCATGAGCCCTCCACTGAAGCCGAGAATTCTTACATTCGATGATATGCGACGGGCTAATTTCAAAGTCATGCTCAACCGCAATGAAATCGAAATTGTCCAACAAGCTATGGGACCTGCTTTCAATAAAACATTCAAGGATATATTACAACTAGAAGATACCAAAACATTTAAGCGTCATCGTGGGGAGTACGACACAACATATGGCTATAGTATGCCGGAATCAATTTGGCCCATTTTCGAGTTACAACAACAAACATTCGAGAGAAAAGTATTCTGTTTGGCTCCAACGTTAAAAATTTCTGACCATATATTGATGAGCATACCCTTGGCTGAGAATTCATACCTAATGGAGCCTTTGAACAAGATGATACTTCGAGTAATCGAAACAGGTCTTGTGGAACAATGGCGCACAATGACTTTCATGGATATGTGGGCAACTGGGAAATTATCGCTCAAGGACAATAGTAGCATCGAGCACTTTCACGATATTCGTGTGGAAGATATGACGTTGCCGTGGTACTTACTTCTCTGTGGACTGGGTATGAGCAGTGTTGTTTTTATTGTGGAACGTTTTGTGTTGTAAGAGAGAAGTAATTGACGAAGAGGAACATGAAATTTGGAACTTGGAAAGAATAAATGCAGATATCAGATTTGGTTTAATGAGGTTTAGTTGTTTTTGGAATTGATTTTAAAATTAAGCTAAATAAAGTATGTATGTAGTAGAGAGAATAAATAAAAATGCGAAGACAACTTTTATCAAATTCGTATGGGAGGGGTAGTTTTGTTTAGACCTTATACGAAAAAACGGCTATAAAATCCAAAGGTGGTGAAAACCAGAAAGTCAAAATATGTTTGAAGAGAAATTTGAAAAAGTCGAGGCAAGAAGCACCGAGAAACACTGAGCTAAAACGCCCGTTGCATTTAAAGCTCTGGAAATTGAAAGGGTATATAGTCATATAGGAAAAGAGAGTTGTAATAAAAAGAAAGCATTGAGACAGAGACAGAAATAAGCAGTTCTTTGAAATTTTGTTTTTGATGAAATGTTAATATAATCCTTTAACAATATGTCAAACAAATTTTTGAACATAAATTTAAGTATTTCTTACACATATTACAGATCGTCAACCGTGACGACTCTATTCTTTGCGTTCGAGCGCTGGGAGAGGTACGTTGCCGACTTTAGATGCGTTTTTCTCAAAACTCGAAAAGTTATTGACCGATCTCCTGAAATTTTGCACACATCTTTTTTATGAAATTACTTTCTATGTGAATACAAGTTTTCGAACATTTTTCGAAAAAATAATTTTTTCGAAGCAAAAATAGTAGGAAAATTCGGCCCAAAATTCATTTTTTTTTTCTTTGACACATTTTATTCCGCGATTTTTTTCCATTTTTTTAATTCATATAGAAATTGCAGTAATGACATTACTAAACGAAAAAATGTTTGGCTTCTTGTATTCAGATCACTGACGCTGATGCTACAATGTCCGCCGATTGAGAAGCCCTGTTGCGACCTTTCTGGAAGAATTGAGTGTACGTCCGCCATTTTAAATGATAAAAAAAAAAAAAAAAATTATATTATTTGAATGTATAAATAAACTGTATGCCAATTTTGAAAAAAAATATAGTGACTTCTTCATTATAAATAATATATTATTAATGAAAATCAGGGAAAATATGGCCGTTTACAGGTATCTGTCCCCTTAAGGGTGGTCTAGAGTTTTCAAGAAATCGATTTTTTTTTTTGACAATTGGAAAGTATGAAATTTTAATAATAATACTGGAAGGATATTCCCAGTATTTTCGATTCTACAGCCGTTTTAGCAGGTAGAGTCAGATTCGTCACGCGGCGGCATCAATGGTCGCCTTATCCACTCTCAAAACTTTGAACTCAATTATCTCAAACCGACGATTTTCGGCCTGGTGTTGTCAAAAGCAAAAAAAACTTTTCAGCCGAATCGCCTGAAATTTTATGATGTGGTTCACAACATCAATGGCTATCGCTCGTACTAGAACCATATTATTATTTCAAGTATTTCGTATTTTTTTTATTGAAACGCTGAAAAACACACGATTTTTAGCGTGTCAAATTCAAAACCGCGCCATTTTGTCATTTTTTTTATTTTAGTAACTTTTTTTTTGTTTAATTTTGATATATCAGATAAATAGAAGAGCCGAAATGAACAACACCACCAGGTCCAATTTTTCGCGAGGGTCAACTTCAGGTTCATTGTTAAAATAATGTTTTTTTTTTCTAGATTAATCATATATCTGTCATACTGACAACTAGTAGGTACATTTTTTAACAATTTTAACAATAGTTAGGAAAATTATTAAATTTATTTCATCAGTGCCAAGACGAATACAGCAATTACATTTTAGGACAGCAATTACATTTTACACAGAACAGTTATTTTAGCATACGAGAATTCATATTTAATTTAATAGATCAGCTCGTCGGTTTCTCTTCAGATGTCGTAAAGTTCTTCTTTCGTTAAAATACAGGGTGGGGCATATAACGTTTGCTTTTTGAACCACCTATTTTTTAGAGAATGGTAACACAAATGACATGTCAAATATGTTCGTAATTTACTTAAAGGTTTGACATTTACGAAATGGGACGCTATACGCTTGAACAAAATTGGGAAATATTGAAAACCTATTTCCAAAGTGGTGAGTCTTCTACTCTAACTGTGAGAAGTTTGAAAAAAAAATTCCAAAAAAAAGATTTGCCAACAAGACAGTTTGTGGATCAATTTGTTAATCGTGTTCGTGAAAGCGGATCGTACACCCGAAAACATTGCTGATGTAGCCGAAAATGTGCGTGAACAGCCAACAACCTCAACTCGTCATCGTTCTCAAGAATTGAACATTTCACGCACTTCTTTGAGGAGAATTTTGCATAAAGACCTCAGTATGAAGGCTTACAAAGTTCAATTGGTGCAAGAACTGAAGTCTAATGACCATCCAATGCGTTTTCGGTTCGCACAATGGGCAGAAAATCGTTTGACCGAAGATGAGCATTTTTACCGAAAAATCATCTTTTCTGATGAAGCTCATTTTCACATCGGTTTAAGACCGTTGGACTATTTTTTGTGAGGCGCCGTTAAGGACAAATACTATGCGAACCATCCAGAGACGATTGATGCTTTAAAACACGAAATCGAAGTTGCCATTCATGATTGGAGCCTAAACAATCGGAAATGTGTTTAAAAATTGGGTTGATCGAATGGCCTACTGTAAAGCCAGTCGAGGCAGTCATTTGAACGATATTATTTTTCATTCATAAATGACAGTGTTTAGTCTTCAAAATAAATAAAGAAGTTTGAAAAAATATTGATTAGTTTTTTTTTTATAGCCGACTCAAAAAGCAAATTTTACATGGCACACCCTATATTATAGGCGAGTGGTCAGAAAATAGTTCATAACTTGGTTTAAGCTTCAGCTGGTTATGGTTAATATTTTTTGTTATACAAAAATCGATTAAATCTGGAATTTTTTTAACATCCGTAGGCCAGTAAGTTGGCTCATCCGTACTTATAAACCTGCAATTTTTTTTTTTTGGGATTGCGTTAATTAAATATATATATTATTTATTAGTCAACCTTGAACCCCAGTCAATGTGCTTTGCGTTTAAGTCTCCTCCAGCAATGAATTTGTTGTCTAATGTCTTACAGTAAACATCATATTGATCCGTCTTTATCAAATGTCGTCATCCGAGTAATGGTGAAAATCTTCAGAGCTAGTCTAATATTGGAATACATTCCAAAGATATGAAGGAAAGTGAGTGTAATATTTATTCCTAAGGGAGGTAACAAACCCCCTGATTCTCCAAAATCTTACAGACCAATCAGTCCATCGTCGTTTATGTTAAAGACAATGGAAAAACTGCTTGAATACCATCTAAGAGAAGAAGTAATCTTCAAAAAACACCTCCATAAGCTGCAATTTGCTTACCAAAAAGGGAAATCCACAGTCACAGCACTGCACACACTCGTTGTCAATATAGAAAAGGCTCTAAATCAAAAAGAAATAGCCTCTGTTCCTTTATGGACATTGAGAGCGCTTTCGACAACGCAAATTACAAATCCATGGAAACAGCACTCGAGAAAAAAGACGCAAACCCTATACTAACACATTGGATAAGCCAATTGCTTAATCAGAGGATTATTAAAGCCTCGTTAGGCCAAGCTGAACTTAATGTAACAACAGTAAAGGAGTGTCCGCAAGGAGGAGTTCTTTCTCCACTGCTATGGTCCCTACATAGACTTGGTGATGACTTGGTGCAGCACCTAAACAATAAGGGATTTATAACCATTGGCTATGCAGATGACATATCTGTTATAATAAAAGGCAATCATGAAAGGACACTAACAGACTTAATGCAAAATGCCTTGAACGCAACATGGGAATGGTGTAAAAAGGAGGGGCTGTCGATCAACCCTAACAAAACCACAATTATCCCCTTCCCTTCACAAGAAAAAGAAAGTTGGATAGAACTAAAGGAAGAGGTCAAGTATCTAGGTTTAACCTTAGATAAAAAACTCACTTAGGAATCACTTATAAATAATATAACAAAAAAAGCCACGAAATCTTTGTGGACAACCAAACAATTACTAGGGAGATCCTGAGGCCTCAGCTCTAGTATGGCCCTCTGGATATACACTCAAATGGTTAGACCAATCATACTGTATGGGGCACTAGTATGGTGGAGCAAATCTATTCAAAAAACAGCGGGAAAAGTACAAAGGTTTGCTTGCCTATGCATCACAGGGGCTATGAGAACTACCCAACAGCTGGCATGGAAGGGGCATCCAAGAGCAAGCACTCATGCTACACATGGAAGAAAATTTCAAATTAGGCAACCTCACCGGTCACCTAAGTATCCTAAATAAAATCAATAACACCATAAGCATGGCTCAAGTCTCAGACCACATTGACCCAACCCTCTGTTTCCGAAAAGGATACACAGTTACCTTTCCTGTGAGGATCGAGTGGAAAACAAACCCAAAATGCATGAATGATGATTCACAAAAATGGTGCACTGATGCATCAAAAACATCTTATGGTGGAGTAGTGGGGCCCAGAATCCACAAATCATTCGCTCTCACCAAGGACACCACCATCTTCCAAGCGGAATTATACCCAATAATGGAAGCAGCAAACATCATGCAACGTAGAAACCACAAGAGAGTAAAGATCAAAATACTCTCGGACAGCCAATCAGTTCTAAAAGCTGTAGATAGCTATACCTACAACTCAAAAACTCTCTTAGAATGCCACAAAGCACTCAATAACCTGGCATCCAAAAACAATGTCTCATTAATTTGGGTACCAGGACATGAGGGATATGACGGCAACGAAAAGGCAGACTTTCAAGCTAAAAAAGGGGCAGATGTAAATTTTATCGGACCTAGTCTCATGTTTGGATTTAACAAAAACAGCCTAAAACAAAAAGTAAAATACTGGGCCAAAACTCTAATAAATCAGCATTGGAACAACGTAGAGGGTTTTAGACACTCCAAAAAGTTCTTAAGTTTCAATGCTAAAAGAGCTAACATGACCCTCACGTTAAACAAAAAAAGCATTCGCACTCTCACAGGCGCCCTCACGGGTCAATTCACCTGCAACAAACGCTTACATAAATTAGGCATAACTAACATTAGCACCTGCAGATTTTGCTGCGTAGATGAGGAGTCTATAGAACATCTCATCATCGAATGTCCGGGGTTGACGCATAGAAGGAAAAGGTTTTTAAACAAGTTCATCCTTACAGATGAAGACCTTCAATCACTCCCTCAGAAGGAGCTGGTACAATTCATAAGCATACTTAACAGTCAATAGACAGCATAGGGTGCACAATAGATCAATATGGTCGCAGGGCTAAAGGCCCATACCTTAGCCCTTTACTACCATTAACCATTAACCAATAACCATTATCAAATGTCGTGGCGGATAATAGATAAAAGATATTGATATGGGTCCATTGTTGTAAACAATATTTATAGACGTTGCTTTGTGAGGTGACACATGGGGCAGTCGTTCAGTGTGCTTTATGTTTGTTTTGATGACAATAGCTGTTCCCTCATGCGCTTTTTCGTCGGCATGATTAGTTGCATATAATTTATATCCGGGATATGTTAGATAACTTTTGTCTGTGAAATGTGTTTCTGCAGTTAACGCAATATCAATTTTTCTGTCAATCAAAAACCGCTTCAGCTTCAAATATTGCCGAGTTAGTCCATTTGCATTTCAGATAAGAATTTTTGTGTTATTACTTTCGTCCATTCGAGCTATTCATTAACACTGTAATTATGTTCATCATATTAGTCAATTGGGTGATTACAGTCATGCCTTTGAGTTCAACAATATCTTTGTTGTTTTGAGGTTTGATAGTTATGGTAGTTCTGGTTCTATTACCTGTGGATTTGATGAGGCTATTGCACCAGCATAACTTACACCTGGTCTTACTGTTGTTTTTATAATGTTTGTGTTTTGGTTTGTTATGACTTACTTATTGGGTAAAGGTGGGAATCGTTGAATTTTTATGGCTTTATAAATTTCGTAGCCTTTAAAATTATTAAACTTATTAAAGTTAAACTTTTTTTCAATAAAAGTTCAATAAAAAGCCTAAAAATTGTAAATATCGTTTTTCGTTTTTTTTATTGTAAACAAATTTCCTGAAAATACCCCAAATTACTTAATTTCCAAATGTTTGGAAACAACAAACTCAAGAGCCAATCGTGAAACTTGCAACGCCATCGCGTAAACCCGCTAACTATTATATAAACCGATCTGCTTACTGAACTCAGCTGGAAAAATCCCTAAAAGAGTGAATGCAAAACGACAGTGAAGCTAGCACAAAATGCGATAAAAAGGCTAAGTGGAGCTAAGGAATTCTGTGTCCCCATTACTTTGGATGTTAAAAACTCATTTAATACAGTGAGTTGGGCTACAAAGCCTGGATAATGCGTCACAGGTCATAGAATCCGTTTGTCTCAGAATGCTACTATCAATCGAGAACCCTTTTATATGATATCGCAGATGTTTCAAGAAAATTCCATATATTTGCCGAAGTTTCGAAAGAATCCGGGGCTAATCCTGATAAGCATCTTGGATTCTTAATTATAGAGCGAACGGCGCTCAGCAGGTGCAGCGTCCGAGTGTGCCAATATAAATGTTACAGCTCATTATACGGAATTTGGACATACCGATGCACATCCAACTTGGAAGTTTGAATCAAGCGGAGACATGGCGAAGTGGATTTTTACTTGATCCAACCTTTGAGCGGCCATAGATATTTCAAATCTCATCTCTATAAGTGGTCATATTCCGCGACTACTATCAAAATGTGGAAAAAGAAGATGTCTATCATATTTTCTTTATGAGGGCGCTTAGCAGATTTCAAGAAATTGTAAGAGTAAGTTTCTCCCCAGAGGTCCTGATAACAAACATTGTTGACGACGAAATGAAATGGAGGGAAGTTAGCGATATTGCAGCTGACCTTATGAAGCTATGGAGAGGTCTCTAGAGATTTGGACGATTTGATCACAATTGGGGAAGTATCATCCCACTCAGGTAGTGGAGTTTTTTGTAAAATAGTTAAATTCTTGTTTCAGAGTGCCACTTGAGGGTAGTGCGTTACCACAACGCCCATTGAAAAAATTTGACAAAGTGAAGTATTTTAATATAAAAAACTTTTACCTACATTCATAGAGTGCATTTCATTAAAAAGACCCTAAAAATAGCATGCAAACCTCCGTCTGTGACATCCTCCAAAAAACGCCTCTACAATCTGATTGATTACATCCCCAGACTTGTAGTAACTAACAATGCTATTTAAGGCCGCTGTAATTACAGATACATACTTACCGAATTGGTTTCTAATGGCATTTGAAGTGTTTGCCAATATATTCGCTGAGGTCTTATCCATGCCCCCTGTCATGTTACGCGGAATGTTTCGCGAAAGAATTTGTTTCAAATTTAAAAGTAGATAAAATAATCGAAAGAACATAATAAAAAAAGGTTTGAGTAAAATTTTATAAGTACGAGGGGTGCCTTTTATATGTCGGGATTTGGCAACCCTGGTGTTGCAATCTGGCAACTGACAGCTGAAGTTTGACATTTTTCGCTTTTACGTACTCAGAACGTTTTGAAACACCAGCGCTATTTGTGTTGTTTACAGTAACTTAAAAGATTGATCTCGGTCCAAAATGGAATTAAGTCGTGAACATTTTCGTGCGATTATTTTTTACAACTTTCGACGTGGGTTAACTCAGCAACATTACATGGATGAACTTAATTCATTTTTTGGCGATGAAGCTCCATCAAGGACCAGTGCTCGTCGATGGTATGGTGAATTCAATGGTGGTCGTAGTTCACTCCAAGACGAATTTCGTGAAGGTCGTCCAAAATCAGTTGTTGTTCCGAAAACCATTGATGCTGTGCGCGAACTGATATTGCAAGATCGTCATGTGACCCATCGTGAGATTGAGACAATCTTAGGCATTAGTGGGACCAGCATACATTCAATATTGCATAAACATTTGACTGTCAAAAAAATTTGTTCGCGTTGGATCCCACACAATTTTTCAATCGCTCAAAAAAAGGCTCGTGTCAATTGGTCGAAGGAAATGCTCAAATAATACGATCACGGGGCTTCGAAACACGTCTATGACATCGTAAAGGTGATGAATCATGGATTTACGCGTATGAGCACGAAAGTAAACAGCAGTCGACTGTATGGGTGTTTCAAGATGAGCCAAATCCAACAAAAGTTGTTCGCCCACGAAGCACTTCCAAGCAAATGGTCGCCTGTTTTTTCGGAAAAACTGGACATGTCGCAACCGTACCACTATAACAACGCAGAACAGTAAATTCTGAGTGGTACACAACCATTTGTTTGCCAGTTGTCTTCCAAGAAATTAGGAAAACCAATCGCCAAAGACGGATCACTTTTCACCAGGACAATGCGAGCTCTTACACATTGGCTCAAACAACTGCATTTTTGAGCACCCAAAACATCGAATTAATGGGTCATCCGCCGTATAGTCCTGACTTGGCACCGAATGACTTCTTATTATCCCCGTACGTAAAAAAAAAATTGAGAGGTCAACGTTTTTCGACACCTGAAGAAGCGGTTGCGGCATTCAGAATGCATGTTTTGGAGGTACCTCATTCAGAGTGGCAAAAGTGCTTCGACAATTGGTTCAAACGCATGCAAAAGTGTATAGATCTTCATGGAGAATATTTTGAAAAACAATAAAGTGATTTTCGATGATTAAAATTTGTTTTTGTTCTCTAATCCCGACATATAAAAGGCACCCCTCGTATCAGTCCAATCATTTCAGAAATTCTTCTTTTTCTTGATTGGCGCGATAACCGCGCACGGGATTTCGGCCGAGTTTAACAAAGCGCTCCAGTCGTTTCTTTCTACTGCGCCAGTTGGAAACACCAAGTGAAGCTAAGTCCTTTTCCACCTGATCTTTCCAACGCACAGGAGGTCTTCCTCTTTCTCTCTCTCTGCTACCACCAGTTTGTACCGCATCATAAACTTTCAGAGCCGGATCATTTGTATCCATTCATGGCCCAGCCAATAGAACCGCTGAATCTTCATTCGCTGCGCCATGTTTATGACATGCTTAAGCTCATACAGCTCATTGTACCATCGCCTACAATACTCGTAGACACCAATGTGCAAAGGTGCAAACATTTTTCGCAGAGTCTTTCTCTCAAACACTTCAAAGGACGCCTCATCGGATGTTGTCATCGTCCACGCTTCTGTGCCATGCGTTAGGACGGGCATGATGAGAGTCTTGTGGAGTGTTAGTTTTATTGGTCGAGAGAGAACTTTACTACTCAATTCTTTATTTAGTCCAAAGTTGCCCTTGTTGGCATGAGACTGATTAGCGCCAAAAAATAGATACACAAATGGTATTAACTCTTGTTTAGGTTTTTGCTACATGCGAGTATTTTATTGGAATTACTGATAGAAAAAAAAACACAGGCATACAGTTACATTTTAATTATTCTTATATTAGGAAAAATAAAAGTATTTTGTGGAAAAAACTAAGAAAGTCATAATTTTCCTTAGGCAAACAGTTCCAAACATTTCCTACCTAATTGGCAATTCCTGCACTGCAATGAGTGCTCAAATGCCGGTCCGTGTCGATGATTTCGATGGTTCTACGGATATGTTCGGCTATTGGCCTACCAGAACGCAATCATTGGATGCACCAGTTTGCTGTTACATTCGATACTTTATTGGATTAATAAGCAGTAAATTTTCTTTTTTTTCTGCACCTGCTTCGACCTTACACTTTGGTCGTTTTCACCTTATCGACCATCTCTGACGGGGTGGTCTCAGAACTTTCAGCATTACTTGAACTGGTACAACCACATCAAAATTGGGGACTCAATAACCAGTTCAAGCGATGATGGTAAGTCCTGATCATGATTTTTAGAATATTTTCCACTTTGCGTGATGGGTTTTTCTTGCAAGGTTAGGTTAGGTAGTGCGGGCTGATCTGTAAAAAAGATGTCCCCTCTATACTATAGAGTCCATTGTGTTACCAGTGCTATTTAAGTATTTGGTGTCGAAGATATTATTTTATATAATTCATAAAGCACTTCATCCTTTCGAAAATAAAGTTTGTAATTTTCGCGTACGCTTTGTACGAGGTTGGGTGCTCCCACATCCACTAGGTTCCCAGAGCTAGTTCTTCATACTGTTCCGTTTTCAGAAAGGAGAGTGATGGGTGTATGTCCGGCATGCTCAATTTTGGCAAGCAAATATCTGCATTATCGAGCTTTTTCGTGCAAATGATTTATCTTCTATTAATTTCTCTCTTTTTACCTCTATTTTGGAACGCTGTAACGCCCAACTCGCTTCACCAAATACAAAACTGTCAAAGCACTTTTTTGAAATATAAATTTGGCTTGCTTTAAATACAGCCAAAAAAATTTACTTCACCATGTATGAACTTCAACATGTAAGCAAAACTTTTTGTTGTTTTATTGAAATTATAGTGCAATTATTCTGTTTTAAACCAACTGAGTGCCCACCTATTGTTCTTTTTATCGTTCATTGTTTCTTATTACTTGTCGAGCTTTCGTTTAGAATAAAGCTCTGCAAGACAAACTAAAAAAGCCAATCCCATTCCCGCACCGTACAGCCACCATATCCAATATAGATCCTCGGTGGTTAGGATATGTCCCTGCTTCGTTTGTGTTGATAAAGTTATATTAAGTTTCCCAGCAGCGACCATGTCAGTGTACACCCAATTTTGCCAGTGATTCATCAGACCCGAACTTATTGAATTGTGGATAAATGTATTGAACTCTTCTCGGTAAATGGAATGTGGGCCCATGGGTACGCCCATCTGCAAATTGCCTGCCAAATGCATATTTTTATTAATATAAAATAGTGGCCTCCCCAAGTCTCTTTGAAATTCCTCCAGCGCCGTCCACAAAGAACTCGTAACCGTGTAGCCATAGTGTGTGTCCAACGTTTTACGCTGTTGATAGTAATCGTTGATGGATGACGTAATGAGAAATACATTTTTGTACTTCTCAACAAATTCCGTCCCAACAAAATCTTTTAGAGCGGTGTACTCGGTTAAAGAAATTCGTATACGCGTCGGTATGTGGAGGAGTTCATCAAAGGTGTTGACCCGCTGTGCCCTGGGGCTGCTGGTGAGATATGTTTGCAGATAGGCCGTGCTGATTGTGTTCACATAGATGCCGGCTATAAAGAGCAAAATACAGATGAACCGCTTCAGGGACGTAGTTGAAATGGGCAGATGTGTCGCCTGTCCTAGGATGCTGCGCAGTGTTACATTCGTAAGCGTACGCAAAAACAAATTGAAGCTTCTTTTACACGAACGATGCCGAAGCCCGCGAACAGCTTCCAAGGTGAGCAGACTTGAGAAGATTACCAGTAGTAGGAGCATGACGATGCCGAGAAATGATATAAATATCAGCAGGAAAATATCTCTAGTGGGTGGCAGAGGTGGCAGCGGCAGCATGAGTGTCCAGAAGAGCGGAAGTAGAGGTGTTGAGACTTCCGAGCTATTCAACATCCAACCAATGCCAGTCAATCCCATCAACACATCGAGCGTTTCATTCTGTAGCATTTTGAATATCTCCGCATACTCGTACGTGACGTCCGGTTCAACTGTTGTTGGGTAGATGAGGGTTGCGTTTTGTTTCGCAGCAAATGCCTTAATAATTCTCGCCATGAAACCACCTATTTGGGTCCGGCCTAAGTGGTCACGCCAGACTATCGAACGCGGCTCATTTTGATCAGGCAGCGTACGGAGGGCAGCGCCCTGCATGTCCTTCACGCGTACGGGAAAACAAGGTTCTTGCCACAACGTTTGCTGTTTCAAATGGAAATTCGGAAAGTGAGTGTATGTATAGAAGTGCCCATCGCTTTCGAAGTCACTGTAAACGCCCATGATATTCAGCAGCTTCTTGCGTGCACAGTATTCGAAAAGTTTCTGCCGTTGTTGCTGTAGTTCGTTGCGTCTACGCTTCGATTGTTTCACATAGTGTGCATGCCACATAAAAAGAATGCGCACTTGCCGTTCCACTCCAAGACAATCTATCATTTTAGCCAAAAATTGCGGACGGAAGGGTTCACTCACACAACGCACTACCAGCATTTCACGATTTACATCGGAACCCTGCCGGTTGCAGTGATTTGTCGCTCTCAGCAAGATAATGGAAATATTTGTGTTTAGTGATCTTAAAGTAGCGTCGTCCAGGCAGAATCCCTGCTCGAGATCATCATCAAAGACCACCAGTGTTTCGATTGCGCGCTCCATACGAATTTTTTCGATGAGCTTTGTGATATTTGCGAATGTTTCCGCTCCATCGTACGCACGAGCTGGGTATGTGTTAGATGGATGGAGGAGAGCCACAAGTAGCCACAGAATATTGAAGGTGCGCCACATTTTGCAACTTCTCCGTGTGATGATTAAGACTAGAATGGCGTTTGCTATCTGCGGCAAACACTGGCAAGCACTTCAAATGCAATTAAGAGTCAACTCATTAAGTAGGTACTTAGTGTAATTACAGCGGCCTCAGATAGCATTTTGTTAGTTATTACAAGTCTGGAGATTTAATCAAGCTGATTGAAGAGGCGTTTTTTGGAGAATGTCAGAGACGGAGTTTTGCATGCTATTTTTAGGCTTATTTAATGAATTTCACTGTATGAATGTAGGTAAAAGTTTTTTGTATTCAATTACTCCACTTCTGCAAAACAACAACATACGAGTATATATACGTTTTCAATGGGCGTTGTGGTAACGCACTACCCTCAAATGGCACTCTGTAACCAGAATTTAACTATTTTACAAAGAAGTCCATTACGTGGGTGGGATGATACTTCTCCAATTGTGATCACATCGTCCAATCTCTAGAGAACTCTAGATAGCTTCATAAGGTCAGCTGCAATATCGCTAACTTCCCTCCATTTCATTTTGTCGTCAACAATGTTTGTTATCGGGATCTCTGGGGACAAATTTCTTGAAGTCTGCTCTGGTTTGCCAATAAAGAAAACGTTATAGACATCCTCGTTTTAGTAACAGTTGTGGAGTCCTTCGTTCCCCTGCTTGAATATATAGAGGTGGGATTTGAAATATCTATGACCGCTTAAAGGTTGGATCAAGTAAAAATCCACTTCGCCATGTTTCCGCTTGATTCAGACTTCCAAGTTGGATGTGCGTCGATATGTCCAAATTCCATATGATGAGCTGTTTCTTTTATGTTGGCTTTCTCGGACGCTGTACTTGTTGAGCGCCGTTCGCTTGATAATTAAGAATCCAAGATGCTTATCAGGATTAGCCCCGGATTCTTTCGAAACTTCGGCAAATATATGGAATTTTCTTGAAACATCTGCGATATCATATAAAAGGGTTCTCGATTGATAGTAGCATTCTGAGACAAACGGATTCTATGACCTCTGACGCATTATCCAGGCTTTGTAGCCCAACTCACTGTTTTAAATGAGTTTTTAATAGCCAATGTAATGGGGACACAGGATTCCTTAGCTCCATTTGGCCGCTTATACCATTTTGTTCAGGTTTCACTGTTGAAAATACCAGATGAACTGTTGATCTTCCTTTGCAAAATCCAAATTGGTTATCAGTTATAGCGTTCCATCTATGCACCTAAACTTTCAGACATTTGGCATTCACTATTTTAGGGATTTTTCCAGCTGAGTCCGATAAGCAGATCGGTTCATAGTTAGCGGCTGCACCCGACGGCGTTGAAAGTTTCACGATTGGCACTAGAGTTTGTTGTTTCCAAACATTTGGATATTAATGAAATTTTAACCAAAGAAATCTAGACAACTTCAGCGTTCACTTTCTAGATTTCCTGCTTTAGACAGATGCGGGTAGCTCCACACATAGTTTGCTTTTGAAAAACGTTTAGCCTGTCTCTTGATCGTTGATAAAGCTTTGTGTTTTTAAGCTATTTTTTACATGTATTAGATATCTGATGCATCCATTAATACGCCCGGCTGTAAAGTTTTGCAAGATAGACGCATAACAGGTTGTGCTAATTGCTGCCAATTGCTGCTCGGCCGTAAATTCCGAGGTCACATAGTAGTTTTATCTTGGCAACACTTCCGTAGGCAAATCAGTATGAAGAAATAAATCGCGCCATCCCCAATGTGGCGGACTCCGCATGTAATAGCTGAGTAGTCGCCGTGGTTGTGATAGTTTCTTACTTTTCAGAAGGAAACCATGTACAAACTGATACTAACAAATGTTGGACCTAAAACTACAACCATTCCCATATACTGTTCCACTGTTTTGCAGGATAATGTTGAGGCAGACAAACATAAATGGATGGCTTTACCGGAAATAGAGTTCCAGAAAACTATCGAGAGCTGGATCAAATGATCGCATAAGTGTGTTGTATTTGATGGGGAGTACTTTGAGGATCAAACTTGATTTAAATTTTCTAAATATATTTCGGAAGCTTTTTGATACATGCGGTATGTACATATTTTGGGGCCTAATTTTATCAGATCGCAAAACGACAAAGAGAACAATCACTAAATTGAAGGCGCTTACGAAGCTATCAAGTAGAGTCTTACAAGCCATCGATGAGAGCTTGAACTTTCATACTATACCTCGCTCGATAACTCGAAGACGAGTAATTCTGTGTTTTCAGTACTCGGTGCCAAATCTCCCTCGAAAACAATTGTGTCTTGCTGGTATCCATTCTAGTATGTAATTCCTACTAAATGACGGTATTAACAAATTCTAGCAACTGTGTTGCTCTCGTGCTTACGAGGTTAAGCAATTAAGCTTCGGGAATTTAATCATAACTCAGGAACTCGCAACACTGCTAATCGCTCAAACACAGACAAAGAGGAGATAATCCTATAGTTTCAATTGAAACTTGAAGGTAAGAGCGCTTTTTGAAAATAACTTTTTTAGTGTCGACATGAAAATGAGCGACTCGCATTCAAATATAAATAAACTTCCCGATCTACTCTTCGAAGTAATATACTGAATCCACTGAAAAGAGAAACAAGTTTCTAAATCTTAAAATTTTCAGAAATATTTTGTGCTTCAAGGAATTTCCTAAAAACAAAACTTTATCACAAGGAGTGCCAAGCGGATTTGATGAATATCTTCACTAGGGCCTTACGTATTTATCTTTATCTGTTTTTATATAGGTTGTCAAAAAAGTCGTGCGGTATTTTTATTGAATTTTCAATTGTTCATAAAATTGGTTATAATAATGCGATTTAAGTCAAATATGCGCCGTTTTGTTCGATGACGAGTTCCCAACGAGATGCCAACTTCATAATGTCCCTCTTATAGAAGCTCGCTTCCCTATTGTCAAAAAACTCGGAGAGCCAATTTTCACAGGACTCTCTTGTGGACAACTTCCGACTACCAAGCTCGTTCGCCATGGACAGAAATAGGTGGTAATCACTTGATGCGAGATCCGGACTATACGGTGGATGCAAAAGAACCTCCTATCCGAGCTCGCGGAGCTTCTGGCGCGTCACCAAAGATGTGTGTGGCCTGGCGTTGTCCTGATGGAAGACAATTCGGCCTCTGTTGATCAAAGATGGCCTCTTCTGCATGAGTGCTGCATTCAAGCGGCCCAGTTGTTGGCAGTACAGATCCGAATTGAGCGTTTGGCCATAGGGGAGCAGCTCATAGTGGATGATTCCCTGCCAATCCCACCAAACACACAGAAGAACCTTCCTGGCCGCCAATCCAGGCTTGACCACCGTCTGGGCAGCTTCACCGCTTTTCGACCACGACCGTTTGCGCTTCACGTTGTCGTAAGTGATCCACTTTTCATCGCCAGTCACCATCCGCTTCAAACACGGGTCGATTTTGTTGCGATTCAGAAGCGATTCGCATGCATCCATACGGGCAAAAATGTTTTTTGCGTCAAGTCGTGTGGCACCCATACATCGAGCTTCTTTTTGAATCCAAGCTTCTTCAAATGGTTTATAACGGTTTGATGACTCATGCCCAGCTCTTGGCTGATGCTACGGCTGCTACTATGCCGGTCTCTTTCGATCAATTCAGCGATTTTATCGCAATTTTTGACGACAGGCCTTCCGGACCGTGGCGCATCTTCGATCACCTCTGCACCAGAACGAAAACGTTGAAACCATCGTTGTGCGGTGGAAATGGAAACTGTATCGGGTCCATAAACTGCACAAATTTTATTGGCAGCATGAGATGCATTTTTGCCTTTATCGAAGTAGTACTGTAAAATACGCCGTATTTTCTTTTTATTTTGCTCCATGTTTGCGACGCTATAACTCACGCACGACTAAAAGCAACAACAATTAATCAAACAAGTGCTAGCACGTGAAAAGAGCTTTCCAAAAAGCTCTAGCGTGAACCGATGCGACGAATACAACTAGAACTACGCGCTTGCAAAGACTAGCTTGCGGAACAAGACTTTTTTGACAACCTTTATTTTACCTCTATCTCTACCTACTGTGGCCCTTAAATGGAACTGAAGGCACCTTGCCGTTAAGTAATACGTCGGGAGACCATTATTGAGTATGCTAACTCAAATCAGTCAATCTCTGTCTGTACTAGAATCTGTCCGGTGTTCGACTCTTCAGCATTTTCATCAGCCTGGAGATCAAACTTCTGATGGCGTAAGATTGGTTTTCGGACCCATTCTTCATCTCACAGCGTTTTCATGATACGCGCTGCAACACCACCTAATGTTCGCGATTTTTAAGGTTCATCGCGCATTTGCATCGCAAGGTTTGCCTCCGTGGGATGCTCGCCAAAAGCCCTGCGAAGGTCAGCAATCAGTCGTCAACTTCCCCGTGTTTCCTTCGATACAATTTCGTTATGTGTGGCATCAGTCTATGCGTCCAACGACCGTTTGCAGAAAGGTACCAGCGCTGCTGCCACTCGCTGAGGCTTCGCTGCCCCTCTACTTTTTTAATGACACCGGTCGGTATCGCTCGCACTAGATTATACAGCCTCTACAGATCTATGACCGAGAGATTTATAGGGACATTCCTTGATATATAGCGATTTTCCTTCAACGTTATTCTTGAGTCAATGATGACTCCTAGGTATTTCAAGTAGGACTGAAACCTTATGGAGTGCTCGCTTACCGCGACCACGATCTCCTCGCGTGCCCTCCATTTTGTTTTTCCGTCCTCTGCGCTGCAAGTTCCAGTTTTGCTGCTATCAGCCATTTTCGTATACGTGAAATTGCGTCATTGCATATGGCCGTCAGTGGCTCGACACGTTTATCTACTACCACCAGCGCGATATCATCAGCGTACCCAACAAGTGCTGCTGCTACGGGAAAGGCCATTTTAAGCACGACGTCATACATTGCGTTCGATAGCGTTAGACCAAGTACCCGGCCCTGCGGCACACCAACGGTCACCTTATATTGACGGTCACCTCTGCCGTAGAGCAGTAACCTATTGTTGAACTAGTCGTCAATAATGCGCTGTAAGTAGGCCGAAACTTTAAATGCTGCGAGCGTGCCCATTATCTGGCTCCCATTCGGAGAGTTGAACGCATTTTTTATGCCGAGTATTACCATCGCCCAGTAGTTGCCAGCTTTTCAACTCCTGTGTGTTGTGGTTTTTCGTGCAACGCTCATTACCAAGCTTATGGCATCCACTGCCGAGCGCGCTTTTCAAAAACCAAACTGCTTGGGAAACAGCCCATCAGGCCTTTCCACGAAGTCTTGTATTCTGTTGCACACTATTCGCTTCAGCATTTTACCGATTGTATCTAACATACAAAGTGGACGATAGAAAGATGGTTGCTCTGGCGGATTTTCTGGATTTAGCAAAACCACTAGCCGCTGCTTTTTCCAATCATCGAAGAATGCACCTTCCAGGAGGCAGTTGGGATAGATGGCGAACATATTTGGTTTCATTTCGACAGCCGTTTTGAGTGCTTTATCTTTATCTTTATCTTTATCTTTATCTTTATCTTTATCTTTATCTTTATCTTTATCTTTATCTTTATCTTTATCTTTATCTTTATCTTTATCTTTATCTTTATCTTTATCTTTATCTTTATCTTTATCTTTATCTTTATCTTTATCTTTATCTTTATCTTTATCTTTATCTTTATCTTTATCTTTATCTTTATCTTTATCTTTATCTTTATCTTTATCTTTATCTTTATCTTTATCTTTATCTTTATCTTTATCTTTATCTTTATCTTTATCTTTATCTTTATCTTTATCTTTATCTTTATCTTTATCTTTATCTTTATCTTTATCTTTATCTTTATCTTTATCTTTATCTTTATCTTTATCTTTATCTTTATCTTTATCTTTATCTTTATCTTTATCTTTATCTTTATCTTTATCTTTATCTTTATCTTTATCTTTATCTTTATCTTTATCTTTATCTTTATCTTTATCTTTATCTTTATCTTTATCTTTATCTTTATCTTTATCTTTATCTTTATCTTTATCTTTATCTTTATCTTTATCTTTATCTTTATCTTTATCTTTATCTTTATCTTTATCTTTATCTTTATCTTTATCTTTATCTTTATCTTTATCTTTATCTTTATCTTTATCTTTATCTTTATCTTTATCTATATCTATATCTTTATCTTTATCTTTGCCTTTATCTTTATCTTTATCTTTATCTTTATCTTTATCTTTATCTTTGCCTTTATCTTTATCTTTATCTTTATCTTTATCTTTATCTTTATCTTTATCTTTATCTTTATCTTTATCTTTATCTTTATCTTTATCTTTATCTTTATCTTTATCTTTATCTTTATCTTTATCTTTATCTTTATCTTTATCTTTATCTTTATCTTTATCTTTATCTTTATCTTTATCTTTATCTTTATCTTTATCTTTATCTTTATCTTTATCTTTATCTTTATCTTTATCTTTATCTTTATCTTTATCTTTATCTTTATCTTTATCTTTATCTTTATCTTTATCTTTATCTTTATCTTTATCTTTATCTTTATCTTTATCTTTATCTTTATCTTTATCTTTATCTTTATCTTTATCTTTATCTTTATCTTTATCTTTATCTTTATCTTTATCTTTATCTTTATCTTTATCTTTATCTTTATCTTTATCTTTATCTTTATCTTTATCTTTATCTTTATCTTTATCTTTATCTTTATCTTTATCTTTATCTTTATCTTTATCTTTATCTTTATCTTTATCTTTATCTTTATCTTTATCTTTATCTTTATCTTTATCTTTATCTTTATCTTTATCTTTATCTTTATCTTTATCTTTATCTTTATCTTTATCTTTATCTTTATCTTTATCTTTATCTTTATCTTTATCTTTATCTTTATCTTTATCTTTATCTTTATCTTTATCTTTATCTTTATCTTTATCTTTATCTTTATCTTTATCTTTATCTTTATCTTTATCTTTATCTTTATCTTTATCTTTATCTTTATCTTTATCTTTATCTTTATCTTTATCTTTATCTTTATCTTTATCTTTATCTTTATCTTTATCTTTATCTTTATCTTTATCTTTATCTTTATCTTTATCTTTATCTTTATCTTTATCTTTATCTTTATCTTTATCTTTATCTTTATCTTTATCTTTATCTTTATCTTTATCTTTATCTTTATCTTTATCTTTATCTTTATCTTTATCTTTATCTTTATCTTTATCTTTATCTTTATCTTTATCTTTATCTTTATCTTTATCTTTATCTTTATCTTTATCTTTATCTTTATCTTTATCTTTATCTTTATCTTTATCTTTATCTTTATCTTTATCTTTATCTTTATCTTTATCTTTATCTTTATCTTTATCTTTATCTTTATCTTTATCTTTATCTTTATCTTTATCTTTATCTTTATCTTTATCTTTATCTTTATCTTTATCTTTATCTTTATCTTTATCTTTATCTTTATCTTTATCTTTATCTTTATCTTTATCTTTATCTTTATCTTTATCTTTATCTTTATCTTTATCTTTATCTTTATCTTTATCTTTATCTTTATCTTTATCTTTATCTTTATCTTTATCTTTATCTTTATCTTTATCTTTATCTTTATCTTTATCTTTATCTTTATCTTTATCTTTATCTTTATCTTTATCTTTATCTTTATCTTTATCTTTATCTTTATCTTTATCTTTATCTTTATCTTTATCTTTATCTTTATCTTTATCTTTATCTTTATCTTTATCTTTATCTTTATCTTTATCTTTATCTTTATCTTTATCTTTATCTTTATCTTTATCTTTATCTTTATCTTTATCTTTATCTTTATCTTTATCTTTATCTTTATCTTTATCTTTATCTTTATCTTTATCTTTATCTTTATCTTTATCTTTATCTTTATCTTTATCTTTATCTTTATCTTTATCTTTATCTTTATCTTTATCTTTATCTTTATCTTTATCTTTATCTTTATCTTTATCTTTATCTTTATCTTTATCTTTATCTTTATCTTTATCTTTATCTTTATCTTTATCTTTATCTTTATCTTTATCTTTATCTTTATCTTTATCTTTATCTTTATCTTTATCTTTATCTTTATCTTTATCTTTATCTTTATCTTTATCTTTATCTTTATCTTTATCTTTATCTTTATCTTTATCTTTATCTTTATCTTTATCTTTATCTTTATCTTTATCTTTATCTTTATCTTTATCTTTATCTTTATCTTTATCTTTATCTTTATCTTTATCTTTATCTTTATCTTTATCTTTATCTTTATCTTTATCTTTATCTTTATCTTTATCTTTATCTTTATCTTTATCTTTATCTTTATCTTTATCTTTATCTTTGTCTTTATCTTTATCTTTATCTTCATCTTTATCTTTATCTTTACCTTTATCTTTATCTTTACCTTTATCTTTATCTTTATCTTTATCTATATCTATATCTTTATCTTTATCTTTGCCTTTATCTTTATCTTTATCTTTATCTTTATCTTTATCTTTATCTTTATCTTTATCTTTATCTTTATCTTTATCTTTATCTTTATCTTTATCTTTATCTTTATCTTTATCTTTATCTTTATCTTTATCTTTATCTTTACCTTTATCTTTATCTTTATCTTTATCTTTATCTTTATCTTTATCTTTATCTTTATCTTTATCTTTATCTTTATCTTTATCTTTATCTTTATCTTTATCTTTATCTTTATCTTTAACTTTAACTTTATCTTTATCTTTATCTTTATCTTTATCTTTATCTTTATCTTTAACTTTATCTTTATCTGTATCTTTATCTTTATCTTTATCTTTATCTTTATCTTTATCTTTATCTTTATCTTTATCTTTATCTTTATCTTTATCTTTATCTTTATCTGTATCTTCATCTTTATCTTTATCTTTATCTTTATCTTTATCTTTATCTTTATCTTTATCTTTATCTTTATCTTTATCTTTATCTTTATCTTTATCTTTATCCTTATCTTTATCTTTATCTTTATCTTTATCTTTAACTTTATCTTTATCTTTATCTTTATCTTTATCTTTATCTTTATCTTTATCTTTATCTTTATCTTTATCTTTATCTTTATCTTTATCTTTATCTTTATCTTTATCTTTATCTTTATCTTTATCTTTATCTTTATCTTTATCTTTATCTTTATCTTTATCTTTATCTTTATCTTTATCTTTATCTTTATCTTTATCTTTATCTTTATCTTTATCTTTATCTTTATCTTTATCTTTATCTTTATCTTTATCTTTATCTTTATCTTTATCTTTATCTTTATCTTTATCTTTATCTTTATCTTTATCTTTATCTTTATCTTTATCTTTATCTTTATCTTTATCTTTATCTTTATCTTTATCTTTATCTTTATCTTTATCTTTATCTTTATCTTTATCTTTATCTTTATCTTTATCTTTATCTTTATCTTTATCTTTATCTTTATCTTTATCTTTATCTTTATCTTTATCTTTATCTTTATCTTTATCTTTATCTTTATCTTTATCTTTATCTTTATCTTTATCTTTATCTTTATCTTTATCTTTATCTTTATCTTTATCTTTATCTTTATCTTTATCTTTATCTTTATCTTTATCTTTATCTTTATCTTTATCTTTATCTTTATCTTTATCTTTATCTTTATCTTTATCTTTATCTTTATCTTTATCTTTATCTTTATCTTTATCTTTATCTTTATCTTTATCTTTATCTTTATCTTTATCTTTATCTTTATCTTTATCTTTATCTTTATCTTTATCTTTATCTTTATCTTTATCTTTATCTTTATCTTTATCTTTATCTTTATCTTTATCTTCATCTTTATCTTTAGCTTTATCTTTATCTTTATCCTTATTTTTATCTTCTTCTTTATTTATTTCGCCAGTTTTTTCTTCTTTCCTTAAATTTAGCTTTTCAAATTTTTGACTTTCTGGTTTTCACCACCTTTGGATTTTATGGCTTTTTTTGTTGTATAAAGTCTAAACAAAGCCACCCCTCCCATACGAATTCAATAAAAGTTGTCCTCGCAGTTTCGTTTATTCTCTCTCAGACATACATACTTTATTTAGCTTAATTTTAAAATCAATTCCAAAAACAACTAAACCTCATTAAACCAAATCTGATATCTGCATTTACTCTTTCCACGTTCCACATTTCATGTTCCTCTTCGTCAATTACTTCTCTCTTACAATACAAAACGTTCCACAATAAAAACAACACTGCTCACACCCAGTCCACAGACTAGTAAGTACCACGGCAACGTCATATCTTCCACACGAATATCGTGAAAGTACTCGATGCTACTATTATCCTTCAGCGATAATTTTCCAGTTGCCAACATATCCATGAAAGTCATTGTGCGCCATTGTTCCACAAGACCTGTTTCGATTACTCGAAATATTATCTCATTCAAGGGTTCTCTTAGGTATGAGTTATCAGCCAAGGGTATGCTCATCAAAGCATGACCAAAAAATTTTAAAGTTGGTGCCAAACAGAAAACTTTTCTCTCGAATGTTTGTTGTTGTAACTCGAAAATGGGCCAAATTGATTCCGGCATACTATAGCCATATGTAGTGTCATACTCGCTACGGTGACGTCTAAATGTTTTGGTATCTGCTAACTGTAATATATCCTTGAATATCTTATTGAACTCAGGTCCAAGTCCTTTCCGAATAGTCTCGATTTCATTGCGGTCAAACATGACTTTGAAATTAGCGCGTCGCATATCATCGAATGTAAGAATTCTCGGCTTCAGTGGAGGGCTCGTGAACAACGATTGAAAGTAAGCTGAATACAGGCTGCTTACGAAGAGGCCGAGTAGAAAGAGGAAAGTGTAAAGGATTTTCATTGAAAGTATTGGACGGTTCTGTATGAGTAGAGATAGGCCAAATATGCCACGAAAGATATTGTCATTAACTAATACATTGACCAAATTGAAGTCATTTGACTTTTTGTAGAATTTATGATTTATAAAATTGTCCAGAATTGAGAAGAGCAAACCCAGAATCGCTAAAATTGTGATGACTTGGGTCGTGACGACCATCAAGTATATTTTCGAATACTCAAGCGGTTGCGGACATGGCAATACAATAAACCATTCAATCGACTCCACGGTATACGACATATACGGATAGGTGGCCTTCACATCATAAGATGATGGGCTTAAAGTGATTGCTATGTCCAAAATACCTTGCATGATATAACCCCCTAGAACACTGACATGGAGACCGTCACCTGGTGTAACCGGATGTAAATATTGGAATGTGGCATTGTACTTTTCCGCAAAGGCGATCATCAGACGGCCAATGTAGCCACTCAAATGTTGTTGACCTGAGGCGTCTTCATAAATCATAGTACGTGGCTCAGTTTGTGCCGGTAGAGTAATGAAAGTTCTTCCTTGCAGATTAGTGTAATGGCAAGGAAAGTAGCTCTGCGTTTGGTTCAAAAGCTCGGGCATCCAACGTCCACTGGGAAATGGGTAATATCGATATATCAGTGATTGTGTGTAGAAATCATTGAAGATCGCAATCACATTCGACATGATCTGGACTTCCAGGTAGTTCCGTAACGTAGTTAGAAGAGTGGGCGAGGGTTTTGCGACTGCGATGCGTAAAATAATGCGAGTCTGACGTCTGTGTTGTAAGTTGGCGGCCATAATGCTGAGTAGCTTGAGATTGAGCTGTTCTTGCAAGCAGATTACTGTCAGAATGTTACTGTTGAAATGGTCCTTTAGCTTGCCTTCCGATGCCTTATAGCCGGAGACGAGTATCAACGGTATTTTTAGGTGCTTCCACAGTTCGTCAATAGGTAGACATGTTTTGTTGGCTGTTTGTAAGAGAAAAAGTGTATCAAAGGGATCCTCTTCGTAAATTCGACGTAGTGTATCGAAGAAAGGATCATCAACTGCCATATCCTGGATAACTTGTAAATGGGTTGAGCCGGTGGCGTTGAGCAGACAGAGCAGCAGCAATGAACGTAGATGCGTTGCTTTTAATAGCCGCATGTTTGAGTACTAATTAATACTTCGGTCTATTTCCCCTCAAGTTCGATCAGCTGTTGTCAGGGTAGTTGTCTTTCAATGAGGCTGTTTGCTAAAGAAAGAATAAAAATGTATTAATTTCAATTTTTTTAGACAATTAATTGTTTGTTTTTTTCTCGAAAATCTGAAAAATATTTCCTGAGGCCGCCTTATTTTTAATTTTGAAGAAAAAAAGCCTAAAGGGTCGAAACCGATTCTTAAAAGAGAGATTGGTATAATTTTTTTAACGTAGGTCTACGGTTAATTTTGACCCAGCCCCTCTCAGTCAGACAGAAATTTTTAATACATTTTTCTCGAAACCAAGTTTTTCAAGTCGCCCGGGGTCATAACTCGAACTAATCTGATTGAGGTTACATTTTAATTTTGTATTAATAAAGATATTCTGCATAGAAGTACGGACGAATTTTTCTTTGACGCATTTAAGAAATTATTTTGTAAAAATTTTCAGACTTTGTTCTTAATTTTCAACTTAAAAAACAAAACTCGATATCCCAAAAAAACAAGTTCATACATATAATACGCTAGGCATGCAATAGCTTATCAAAAGTATGCACCCTATGATCAGAAAGTACCGGGAATGCTTAAATAAAAAAAAAAAGAGTTCAATTTCAGACAAATTTATTTTATATCCTTCAAAATATGACCCGTCTGAAGCAACACAAATGTGCCAATATTTAACCCAGTCCTCCTCCTGGTAGGCCGACAAAGGCATGGCCTTCGATTGAAATCTGCCAAATTCAAGAATTGTTTGCCCACATTTCCGGCCGTTTGTGAAGTACAGCAACTCTCAAACGCTTCAAAATGGATAAATAATATTCTTTGTTGATTGTCTGGTCTACCAACATAAGAAAAAAATATGGACCGGTTCCCACGTGCGCGGTTCGTTTAAATTAAGCATTCCCGGTACTTTTTGATCATAGGGTATGTATAACAAAAAAAATTTCACTTTAAAGTAGAATTGGCATTCCCAGTTGGCTGGTCGCGTGCCATTCGAAAAACAAGGCAAAAAATACGATTTTTTTATATTGCATGGAAACAAAAATTTATATTATTTGCAACTTGTATCAATGAAAGTTTATTAAATATGTCTTTTCTTCAAAAAATATGTCTTTTCTCCAACAAATAAGTCGACTTCCAAAACAAAAATTGTTGCTTATTTCTAGGAAGTCCTGTTTCCTTCGTATTTAAGTACTAATTTTAAGCGTTAAATCGGATTTATATCTGCACTTAAACAAAATTTATACGCAGGCAGCCAACGATTTTTTTCCCCTAAAGACTTTATCTTTATGTTCACTTTTATAAATAAAATCTATTTTATTCCATCATCTAAGATTCTTTTATTTGAGACACGCACCTCGAATGCTAATAGAATCGAATATTTCTTAGCTAAACAATTAACTACAACAATAATTGTGCGCGGTTGGCGCGCTTCGAACAATCGCAACTTCACTTAACTCAAGCAAACTCTCTACTAAGTTCAGCTCATTTCCTAAACAACTACAACTAAATGCAATGGAGCAACAGAATAGGTCAATACTTCTTTTTTATCATTTAAAACAATATTCACCTAATGCATTTTAATAGCGGCGTTAGTCTCCGAGGTATTAAAACAGTAGCTGCTTTGCATTTACTTCCTATTGGTGTGGTCGATTTTTCTTATAGCCTTAACAACGCATTTGACAATTAGCAAAGCCAACCCCAGAGAATTTAGATAGGATAGCTAATTTGCGTATGAAAGAGCGCCGGTTTGACAATGTGCAAGTAACGGGTGATTTTTAAGCTATTAATGATGACCATCAATTATCGATTCGTCGCCGTTCGCAGCAATTAGGCCTCTGTTACTCAACAGCGTGGAAAATTTTGCGAAAGGATTCAGGTGTGAAGCCTTTCAAAATACAGCTGGTGCAAGAATTGAAGCCGAACGACCTACTGCAACGCAGAATTTATGGTGAATGGGCTCTTGGAAAGTTGGCCGAAGATCCACTTTTTTATCGAAAAATTGTGTTCAGCGACGAAGCTCATTTTTGGATCAATGGGTGTAAAAATACATATATATATTATATATATACCAATTTTTATGATAATCGGTCCAGTAGTTTTTGAGTTCGTCGTTGACATACAGACAATCATTCATTTTGATATATAAAAATAATATTATGGTAATTGTCTCTGCCTCGGGCTGCTTCAACCAACTGCCCAATACTCCTTAATCCTGCCCACTCTCTTCTGTTACGAAAGCCAAGACATTTGCTTCCTTCCGATTCCTCGCTTGCCTTCGAGATTTTACCTTGCACCATCAGCTGCAACAACTCACATTTAAGACCACGCATAATAAGACCAAAATAAGCGGTTTTGCCTTTCTAAGTTTCGTTAAGACTTCTTTGTTGCCAGCTTTGTCTGTCCAGGATATTTTCATCATACGCCGATAGCGCCACATCTCAAACGCCTGTAATTCATTCATACACGTAACCTCTAGTGTCCATGCCTCCACATCGTACAACAAAACAGACCGAACGTAACATTTAAGGTTCCGAAGACTTAATTTTATGTTCAAGCTCTCATTGGAAAGAACTTTCCTGTAATTGAAGAAAGCTTCCCTCGCTGCTTCAATACGACAAAAAATTTCTCTGTCACTTGTCCATATTCCGCTAAGCCAACATCCTAGGTATTTAAATCGGGATACTCTTTGAATCGGATTGTCATATACAATAAATGTTTGAATTGGTGATTTGTTGAGAGTTTTTTGAAACAACCATGAATTTGGTTTTTTGGGTGTTAATACTTAGGCCGTATTGCAGACTTTTTCCGCTGACTTTTTTAAGGAGATATTGCAGGTAACATTAATTTTGTCAGCCAATATTGTGGTGTCAGCAGGAAACATCTCCCTTATCTGGGTTCCTGAGCACAGGAATATAGAGAGAAATGAAATTTCCGACGAGCTTGTCAGGAATCGATCGACAGAACCGGTTTCAGCTGTCCCCCTCGCAGACATCGGTGTCCCTTTGTCCATTGTTAAAGGGAAACTACACAATTTCTTTCTAAGAAAAGCGCAAGACAGATGGAGGTCTGTCTCATCGTGTGCTATTTCGAAAACACTATGACCCCAATACGATAGAAACAGAACGGTTAAGGGGCTGCTAATCCCCCGCCATTTAATTTCCAAACTCATTGCGGTGTTCACTGGTCAATGGGTAATCGGTACTCATGCGGAAAAGCTTGGAATTCCGTACAACCCCTATTGTGGGGATCCTACAGAGAAAGAGACTGTTGAACCTACCTACCTACCATTCTGGTGTCATCGGCAAATCGTATGTAATTTATTATTTTGCCGTTGACTTTTATTCCTAAGTTGACTGATCCCAAAACTTCTTCCGAGTATAAATTACAGAGCATTGGTGATAAAGCTTATCCTTGGCGACCTGCTCTTTTGATTGAAACATCACTCTTCACGTCGTTTTGTAGTCTCACGTTCGCAGTTTGGCCCCAATACAAGTTGGAAATGCATCTTACTTATTTTTCATTAATGTCCATTTGCCTCGAAATGTCAAATAGTTTTGTGGGCAGTACCTTATCAAACGCCTTTTCATAGTCAATGAAGCATATAAAAATATCTCCCGGACGTCTTTACAGTTTAGTACTAAGATTTGAAGGTTTTTAAAAACTGCCTGAAACAGCCGTGCCCAGTTTCCATGTGTTCTCGGGATCCATTTCTGTATGTCGGGGATCCTGCTATCGTTCCATTTGGTCTGCCAGTTTTGCAGAGCGGTATCATCGATACTCTGTAGGGCGTCCCTCAATGAGGCTTTGTCACCAGATACCCACGCGTTTTTTTGCATGCTGGTATTTTTGTTTCATGCATTTTACGCTGTGGAAGTGTAGGACTTGAAGGTTTAAAAAAGCTGCACGCATTCCCATAGCTTGTTTGTATCCGAATTGTGTACGACCCATTGATTGTTCGCAGTTTTGTAAATAAACGGTTGTGAAGGATCTTAAGGAATATTTTCAAGCCATGACTCATTAAACTAATAAGTCGATAAGCATCGCATTTGTTAGCTCTGGACTTTTTAGTCAACAGCACGAAGGTCGACTGCAGCCACTCCTTTGGTTATACACCATAATCGTAGATTTTGTTAAATATTTGAGATATAATTCCTATATTTCCTTCATCTACAAATTTATATAATTCAGCTGGAGTTTCATCCGGTCCTACGGATTTTTTTTTTTTGCAGAATTTATTGCTTTTAACACCTCTTCCTTTGTTCTACTTTGTCCCGACAATATATCGTTTTTAATGTTCAAATCGAAGTCTTGCCTGAATTCATCATTAAATAAACCATTCACATATTTTTGCCCAAGTAGTTTTTACTTCTTCTTGCCCTGAAATTATATGAAAATCATCATTCATGAGAACACCGAAGGCTTCTTTTCTGTAGACACTGGAGGTTTCTTTAATTTTTTATGTAGAGCAGAATCGTTGTGCAATAGCTGCAAGTTTTCTATTTCAGAACACTGAATATTTAATTGGTTCATTTCTTTTCGTATAACATTGTGAAGTCGCTTGTATTCGGTGTCATTTTTAGGCTTAAATTTTCGACTTTCTTTAATCAATGCTAATATTTTGTCAGTTCACCCATCCCAAAAGATTTGTTCAAAATGCTTAAAGTGGTTGTTTCAGTTCAAGTCGAATTTTGGCTGTGGTACTCACTAGCGGCCGCCGTAGCCGAATGGGTTGGTGCGTGATTACCATTCGGAATTCACAGAGAGGTCGTTGGTTCGAATCTCGGTGAAAGCAAAAATTAATAAAAACATTTTTCAATAGCGGTCGCCCCTCGGCAGGCAATGGCAAACCTCCGAGTGTATTTCTGCCATGAAAAAGCTCCTCATAAAAATACAAAAAATATCTGCCGTTCGGAGTCGGCTTGAAACTGTAGGTCCCTCCATTTGTGGAACAACATCAAGACGCACACCACAAATAGGAGGAGGAGCTTGGCCAAACACCTAACAGAAGTATACGCGCCAATTATTTAATTTTTTTTTTACTCACTTAATACTTTCGTGTACACAAATAACCAAGCCTGGTTATGATTCGGTAGCTGCGGCTCTAGAGAAGCCGCTTAGGCCCAGTCATGTGAACAAAAGGCTCCGCCCCTTTAGTTCAACATGTGGTGTACCCTTTTGATCCTCCTTGTCAAGTGATCCAAGTATTTTGGCTACTTTTGGGTAGCTCTAGAGCACAAGGAGCATTTTAAAACGACCCTACCTAATGTACACCAGCGATAATTGCATAATTTCCCTACTTCAGCTGCATAATTTTACTTCCCCAGCTATTAGAATATTAATGAAATGAAAATTGTTGGTTAATAATCACAGCCCTGCCTCAAGCACATTTCATAAATATTTAAGCTGGTCATAGACTTCGCTACTCGTTGGACGAATTAGCGCACATCTTGCTGGAAGTTAGATATAAAAACATATTTATACACACTTACCTTTGCAGGCTGTTTGGCATGTAATTCGATACATTCGCAATTATAAGGACTGGATTTCTATTAAGAAATATTTTTCAACACACTTTGCATGATAAAGAGTAGCTCAAAAGTCGCTAGGTTTCAAGTTGCACCAGACTTAAGTTGTTTCTGAATTTATCCAATTTTCAACTGAAATCGGATGAAATATTTATTTGGATAGGGAGAGTCATTCGTTTTAGCGCCTCTTACCTATTTATTGGGCTGCAGTTGTTAGTGTCAAGGCGGCAGGAGGTTAACAACGTGCCCATGGGTATGGTACAGAACATAGAATACACGCAAATGAATAGAATATACACAGTCATGAATAACATTGTTTCGATGTCGGGTGCCGTATGCGACTGTATTATTCGTAACGCAATAGTTGTCCTCTCTTTTCTTTCCTTTTTATGCATGCATGACACGGCATCAAAGCACATTGCTTTTTTTTAACTGGAAAAATATTTTGAGCTTCATTTGAACGTTTTATGATTTAGATAAAATAAAAATTCGTTAAATATATTTGATTCCATTAATAACCATAAGCCTGTATTTTTCGAAGCTCAAAGTTTTTGGACAAATATTGAAACGTTTACTTAAATTAAATGTTAAATACATATATGTATATAAATGCTCAAATGTAAAAGTTTAGATGGATTTAAAATATACGAAATTATTCAGCGGTTGAATCCATACATTTTTTGAAATCCATCATATGGATCGACAGTTGCCATAAATGTTTTGTTTCAAAAATAAAATGTGTTAATTTGATGGTAGCTCGAGTATTAAGATCAGGTTTCTATTAGTATAACTTTGTTCATGGGTTTGCGTAATTTTTCTGTGATGAAAGTCTAAAACCAAGAAAAGAAAACGCGAAAGCCGACGAGCAAAATGTAAAAAATAAATCCTCCTGCATGTATACACATATACTCGAAAAAGTTATGCTAACACTTTTTTCATGCATTTACGTAGACAATTTTATATGGGCAAACGTACGTTTACGAGATAAATGCCTAAAAGCAGGTATAACTAAAATAGCGCTCTCAGGCATTTCTGTTACAATTCTTCTGTAAATTTCATGCTCCAAGTGTTCGAGCATTGATATAGCGCTGAAGACAAATGCTCAGGATATAATACAAAAATGCATATTTACTTGATTTCACATAGTAATATTATCATTGTTAAAAGAGAACAAGTTTGTATTAGGTAATAATTAAATATTTATTTATTTATTTATTAATAATGAAATATAATTATAAATAACTATATTACAGAAAAGAGGCACTAGCTACTAAGACTATCGGCCTGATGTTTATCTAATATATTTTAACATTACTGAGTATAACAACTTAAATTTAGAGAATATTTTATCATCATTATATTATACAAGATATAGTAGTTTATTTTGGTATATAAAATTGTAAATATTTTTAACATTATCGGGTGAGTATTTTCTTAATGCGACGGAAGGTGATTGGTTTTTAAATATGTTTTTCCTACTATTGGAAAACTTAGGGCAATGATCTAAAATGTGATTTATCGACAGTGGGCGGTTGCATATACTACACTCGGGGGCTGCTTTCCCAGTTAGAAGGTGTTCGTGGCTAATTTTGGTATGATTTAGACGGCATCTTGTGAAAATTTTTAGCTGCTGAGAGGAGCATTTCGATGGGATATCTGGCCTATTTCGTTCCGGATTTATGAGCTTGTAGGCATGCTGATATTTGCACCAATCGTTGTGTGTGAATTCTTTAATAAAAGCATTGATTCTGTTTTTAATATCCGCCTTAAAGTAAGTGTTGTGAAAAATACTTGGTGAGGAGCTAGCTTCCTTGGCTGCTTTGTCGGCGAAGGTGTTACCACCAATTCCGCAATGCCCCGGGACCCACATAATTTTAATTTTGGAGCTGCATCTGCAAAAAAAAAAAAAAAATAATAATTAAATAATGCAATCTTATGTGCTGCTTTGACGAGTGGGAAACCCAAAATAAATAATTATATTTGTATGTGTGTTTAAACGAGTTGGATTATTTTGTGAGTGTAAGCAGTTTCAAAGTCAAAGAGTAGTTGCAACATTAAAAAGTACCTGAAACACATTTTCATTTAACAACTAAAATAGCAAATATGAGTGTGTTTTTCATTGTTGTTTTTTTTTTTTGGGAAAAAATTTATAAAAATAAAATATATTGTGCGTAAAATTTTAATAATCAGTGAAAACAAAAAAACGGTGGTTTCGTTGTTGTTGTTAGCGATTGTAATGCACATTGTAAGTTTTTCATGTTTTTTTGATTAAATTCATTACTTTTCCATTATTTTGTTTTAACTTATTGGAAATCAACTTATGCGGCCAAAAGAATTAGAAATTTAATTTCAACAATAGAAAAAAGAAAATTATATTACTTACTGGAATGGGAAGAGTTTTGCAACAATGCAAATTAAATGTGTGGGATGAATGTGCAATGGCACATAAAAAATCAGTGGAAGCATTGGATAGAACTTTGAAAGATTTACGTAATAATCAAGAAATATTTGGTGGTGCTTTAATATTATTGTCTGGTGATTTTCGTCAAACTTTGCCAGTAATTCCCCGTTCAACACCAGCAGGTGAATTAAAAGCATGTTTAAATTCCCATTTATGGAGGCACGTAAAAACTTTGACTTTGAAAACAAATCTGCGAGTTTATTTGCAAAATTATGCATCGGCTGAAGAATTTTCAAGACAACTTCTGAAGATAGGAAATGGACAAATTCCTATTGATGCTGCTATTGGCTTAATCACTTTGCCAGATAATTTTTGTAATTTTGCACACACGAAACAAGAATTAGTTTCAAGTGTTTTTCCAAATATTGCGCAAAATTATCAAAATCACAATTGGTTAGCTGAAAGAGCAATACTGGCTGCGAAAAATAAGGATGTTGGTCAATTGAATGCGAATATTTTAAATGATATGCCTGGTGAGATTCTAACATTTAAATCAATTGATACAGTTATAAATCAAGATGACGCTGTAAATTATTCAACAGAATTTGTAAATTCCTTGGATTTATCTGGACTGCCGGCTCATCGCTTACAATTTAAAGTTGGTGCACCAATTATTTTACTTAGCAGATTAGCAGAAGCAAAAAGGTCATTAATAATCTTATTGAAGCAACAATTTTAAAAGGAAAATTCAAAAGTGAAGACGTATTGATTCCGCGTATTCCGCCGATTCCACCAGATTTAGCTTTTGACTTCAAAAGATTGCAATTTCCAATACGTCTTGCATTTGCAATGACAATAAACAAAGTACAAGGACAATCGCTGGAATTATGCGGAATTGACTTAGAATATCCATGCTTCCCCCACGGACAATTATATGTATCATGTTCACGTGTAGGAAAGCCATCAGTTCCGTTTATTTATACCACAACTCAGGGCAAAACAAAAAATGTAGTTTACGAAAAGGGTTTGCGTTAGTTTAAGTTTAAAATTAACATTACATTAACATTTTATATTGTAAAAAAAGAATAAATACACATAGAGTGAATCTAAATCGAGTGTTCATTATTCATTTATAATTTTGATATGCCTAGCGAAGCAGGCAGAGGGTCCGCTAGTTAGATATAAATTTATCCAAGATTAAGCACCTGTACACTATAAAAAAATAATAAAACGTTATTGATTGTGCAGCTTTTGGCCTACTTTTTATTGCGAAAATACGAGTACATGAATATTTTTGTAGCCCAGAACCCTTCACGTGGAGGTTGCTGCACTTTGGGTTACTATTTTTTTGTTTTTTTGTTTTTTTTGTTTTTTTTGTTTTTTTATTTTATTATTTTTTTTGTTTTTAATTTTTATATATTTTTTTTTTAATTTTTATTATTTTTTATTTTTTTTTTAACCGCAAGTGTGTGGCATGGATATTTAGAGAACGCCCAATTCTCATACACATTGTTGGATGATAAAATCTCCGTAACAATTTCGTTTGTTACGTTATTTAGAACGGGGGGAGAGATTATATTTACCGAAGACTAGTTTATCATTTTGCTGTAATCATCAGTATCAAAATCGAGATTGGGTAGAGTACGAAATGCATGTAGTAAACTATTTCGCGCTTGCAAAATTTTTGCGAGAGCATCGAGGCGAATTTCTCGCCTCACATCAGTCATCATTGTCAAAAGGATGTTTTCCGGAAGAGCAAAATATGGGTTCCGAGAAATAGAAACATTAACAACATTTAGGTGCGAGGCACCGAGTCCGTCTGATAGTTTCAAACAGGAGCCTTGGCCCGTTTTCAAGATACTATTATTTTGTATTTCACTATTCCGATACGGCCTATACGGGCACCTCTTTGGTCTGACAGAAAAGCTTGGTCTTTTGGAGGAACTTTTTTTTCTCTTAGACATGAGCAAGTTGTAAAATCTTGACACTTACAAGTTGAAATATCAAAAAGTTGCGAAGCATTCGCCTTAAAGTCATCAGCACGTTTTTTCAATGCAAGACTTCTATGCGCAGAATACAAACCCTTTTTAATTTCTCTGTATTTTTTATGATACTCATTTGTCATGTATATTGCGCGTGAATGTGAAATTGTGTGAATAGAAGCCTTGTTATAAATACAAATGATTTTCTTGGCAACTTGTCCGGTTATGATCGAAAAGGCTGGCTCTCTGTTTCCTTCTGACTCTTCTCCCAGTTCCCGTCTTTAGGACTTCCCACGGAAGATAGGGGCTGAAATTTGGCACAAACTTTATTAGTCTAACTGTGCAACTTTTCCGAATTGTTAGAATTCGATACTAAAAAAAAAATGTTTTTCGCCCCAGTCTACTGTACGCCTCTCCAACCTGGGCTGATGTAAAAAAAGGTAAAATTTAAAAAAAGTACTACAGGTCAGCAGAGCAAGTCAGCGCACGGAACCGCACGTGCCTATAGGACGTTGTCGGACGATGTGATCTGCGTCATAGGTAGCAAAATGCCTAGAAACATACGGGCGAATGAACAGAAGAGGTTATACTGTTTATACATACAAGGACTCAAGATGGCAGAGGAACTTGAACAAGCAGAAAGTTCTGCCTTGATAGCTGAATGACAATCAAAAAGGGGGCAGTCATGAAAAGGCCGGTGCTCCCACGAATTAACGATTGGATCTGTCGAAAACACGGAGACGTTGGTTCTTTCCTGACGCAGCTTTTAAGCGGATACGAATGGGCCCAAAAATAGATGCATCGCCTAGACTTGGCCGGTAATCCTTATTACTCCGAATGTTTGAGCGAAGATGATGTGGTTGTCGAGCATGTGGCCTTTTATTGCATTAGGTTCGCTAAGGAAGGTGGCAACCTGCTGTGCTTGCTAATGTCCAATAATCTAGTCCCACAAATGCTTCAGTCGAATGAAAAGTAGAGGACGGTACAAGCTTTTGCAGCATGAGTTATCGTGGAACTTCGCAACATTGATTAAAGGAATAGTGCTAGATGAACGCAACAGCAAGAACGACTCTCGAAAATGCTGCAAAACGTACAGCAGATGAATGCAACTGACCATTGATCTTAGTGCTCACGATGGTCTCCAGCCGCAGTTACAAAATCGGTATCCCTGTAGGAAACACCGTCGGACTTGAGGTGTTTTTAAAGGCATTAAAGTGCCACACTGACTAAGGCTTTTAAATGCTTTTACACCTCGTAAAAAAAAACACAAACCAATTTGTTGGGCTATACCAGCCTATGTAGTCTACCACAAAAAAAGAAAGAAAGATTACTAGATTTGGAAAGTAACTTTAGCTGCCACGACATAGGAAACTTAAAAGCGCAATTATGTCTGCTCATTTCGTATGTATTTTGTGCAGATGCCATTTACGCAGTGTAAGACATCCTTTTTGTTTGGCTCAATTTCTAAGTGGCAACACAATATTGGGGAAAAGCCATTTGCAATTCTTCTTACTTCTTCAGGATGTGTGTGATATGAACTGATTAAGCTAAATTATTGCATACTGCGCTGCATAAATCGCAATCCTATTTCCCCTACAGTACTTGGTCCTGCAGCAAACAAACTTTCAATAGCGCGTATGTAGCCAGCCGACCACCCTAGCGCAAGCAATGCGTTAGCCACTCTTTTAAGGAGTGGAGTACGAGGTCCCACGTTGCCAGCTGTAATACCAATTCCCGGAACATTTTCAGATACATTTCGGAAAGCATTATTCGGCTCGCTTCATTCCTGCTGGGATGTTCCGGCACATGGATAGGTCCTATTTTGCCAGCTGAAGCAGCCTTTCTAGGAAGCAATTGTAAGCACCTAAGCTAGACCGGTCCCCGGGTATCTCGTATGTCATATTGGAGATTCGGCAACTGATATTCCAACAAAATCGTATTAAATGGGCTCAGCAAATGAAGACCTGCAACTGCACCTATGGTGTGAGTACGCACTGATCCACCGTTAGGACGAAACCTAGAACCGAGTGGCAATCAATTTTAGAGGTTATACTTCATCGAAACCGAAGAGATTCGCGAGCTACTTTAGCCAGCAATTTTTTAGCATTTTCCGGTCAACAATTTCAATTGTCCTTGACTACACCGACGAGATCCGAGATCGCACATAACTACCATTACAGGATCAGACAGCTTACAGACAGGCATTAAACGACATTCATAGGAAGTCTCTTACCACCTTCCCAAACTGTCGAATCAAAAAATTCCATTCATAATATAAAAAATATTCTTAACATTTATCAACTGCAACCATTTTCGGTATACCATTTTCTTATATACGTAGGAGCATGCAGCTACAATTAATTTTCGCTGATTTTCTTTTTATATTTATTTTTCACCGTTACAACATAGTACATTCTACAACAATTTTACCTACGAACATTGAATTACAGTGCATTGAAATTAGGTATACCGTACATATAAATATGAGAGATACTGTCTTTACTTTGTAAAATGGACAGTAGTAGACTCAGTTCAACATTTCCCTTATGAGTGAATATCCAGTTCGAAATGACGAAGGTTACAACTAACTCTAAAGTCATTTCCTACCTCTTCGAACTCTCCTCTTCAATCTTCTCTGCTCACCTAAAGCTTTCTTTTGTGTTCTTTTGTAATACCAAACCTCGGCGCAAAATACCAAAACGGATAAGCTCACGCCAAAGCCATACATCCACCACAACCAGTAGAAATATGTCAAATCCAATGGTTCATATTCAACGAGCTTCACTATAGTTCTATTAATTTTTTTCGCCGCCAACATGTCATCATAGATCTGACGGATCCATAAATCAGTTAGACCTATACTCTTCGCCTGATGGATCATATTGTTGAGCGCTTCCGTATAAATGGAGTGTTCTTGCAAAGGTATTGACAGTAAAAGATTTTTTATCACATAGATATTTTCGCTCACATAGAAGAGTGGTCGTGGTAAATACGATTGATGTCTTGACAACGCCTTCCATAATGCGTCGCCTACTGTATAACCAAATCGTGTATCCAAAGAGGAACGCTGATGTTGCAGTTGCTCGGACGATGGTTCAATTATGAATTTGTTTTCAATGATTCTGACGTATTTCGGATCGATATAAAAAGTCAGAGTACTATACATTCTTTCACTTTCTTTAATTTTTATTTCGGAAGTTATTAACTCCTCGAACGTTGTTAGACGGGAGTATTTGCGTGGATTGCTGGTTAAATACGAATTAAGGCCCGCAGTTATATAGGTGCTCATGAAGATGCCACTGAGCAAGAGAAAAATGTAAATAAAACGTTTTGTGAATTTCGCCTTGACGTGGACGACCGAGCACGAGGGCTGACCAATTATACTACGGAGCACAACATTGGTGAATATCCAAATGAAGAAACGTAAACTATTTGTTGAAGAACGTCGCCGCCAAAGCAAACCTTCCAATGTAAGAACGAATGAGAAGATGAGGAGTAGTAACAGGAGAAATAGTCCCAACACAGAATTGAGTAGAAATAAAAGTACTTCGCTATCAGGTACCAGGGGAGGTAAAGGTAGCATAATAATCCAATCAGTTGACACCAAAGTTGTCGAAATATCAACACCAGCTGACTTTAAGCTTGAACTTCCGATTCCAGTCACTATGTCGGCAGTATCATTCTTTAATAACGGTAACCAATTTTGTACTTGCGCCAAATTATCAATTACCGAATAGGTTAGTGTACCATTGTTTCGCTTAGCGAATTCACGCAAAAGTTTTGCCACAAACCCAGTAACCTGAATATGACCAAACCGGTCACGCCACACAATAATCCATGGTTCAATATTCTCGGGAAGAAAACGTATGGCGACACCCTTCATGTCTCTGATGCGATCGGGAAAGCAATCCTCCTTCATTGCCTTACGTTGGACATGGAACTGAGGAAAGTAGCTAAAAGTATAGAAGTGTCCATCGTCCACGTAGTCTCTGTAAATACTGATCACGTTCAATAAGCGCATTTGGGCACAATATTCGAAAAGTAGTTGTTGCTGTTTTTGAAGTTCTTCACGGTGTTTTATCAATTCAGTCTTGTATTCGGTATTCCAGATGAAGAGAATGCGGATATTGCGTTTGTTTTTGAGACAACCGACCATCGCCTCCAATGAATCCGACACAAATCTATTCGGTAAACAACGAATCAATAGAATCTCATCATTGGAGTGACTGGGCGTGTGCGAGCAAGAGCTGTTGGCCTGCAGTAGTCTAACAGTGCCATAAGCGCTGAGCATTCGAATGGTTTCATCACAGAGACAACTCTGACTTGAGTTGTAGGCATTTTCAATGATGAATGAGTAGATTTTTCGCTCCAATTGAATTTTGTTTATAATTTGGCTGATGTTGACGCACGAAGTGTTTGCGAAGTTCCAGTTGCTTGAGAAGGGAGCCACCGACAGTGGAGAGTTGAGGAGAAGTATTGCACTGCTTATTAGCAACATTTTGCCGCAGACTCGTACTTTACTCTTTAAGAAGGCTGCTAAGACTATTTTGCTTCTTCATATAATTTTACTACCGAAATCCGAAAGCAGGAACATTAGTAGCTAATATGTGAATGACCTAAAATGCCAGAATCTATGTACATATATAAAATTGCCGTTGTGATAGATTTTATCAGGCTGAAAATGATCGTAATTGAAGTGTCCTCAAATATGTTACGAAAGGAAATATTTTCAATCAACCAAGAATTTTATTGGCTTGAGTATTTATTTGGGTGTTGATGAATGGCTTGAAGCACTAACTGATTCATGAGCCTTATGGAGGGCAAATTAGAAATTTCATTAAGCGTTCATATAGAGTAGACCTGACGTGATTCGATTGCCATTAGTGAGCACTTAAATAGATTTAAGGAGCAAATTGCCGATGAGCTAGAGGCTTCGAACTTCGAATATAGCTCAAGGCGGAGTTTGAATTCTATATTTAGGTTCATCGAGTCTTCGAAAAGATGTAGGCGATTTCAGTTTTACACTTATTTTGTGTTGTTGCAATAGCATAAACATTCCATATAAATATTTGGGGAATGCTACTTTTATCCGCAATGGGGTCGATATCAGCCTGACCCTTCAATCTTCGGCTTCGAGTTGCATGAACATGTCAGCGTGTGCGCATATTATTATACTCCACATTCTTCTAATATGACTTGGACATTTTCTCGCTGTTTGACATATGAAAGTAGTCCGTCGATTTCCTCTCCTAGACGCTCTACCAGTTCGAATAGCGTGCCGGGCTTTGGGGTCATTGCCAGAGGGGCCGGAGCGCCTTTATCCGAGTTTGGTGTCGCTTTCTGCTGTGGCTGTTAGTTAACGTCGATGTTGAGACGGGATCTCAGTGTCCCCACTATGTCATCGAGCTCATTACTCGACTGAATTGTCATTCTGTTTGTACGGCATTAACCCTTGCAAGAGTTCGGTTGTTACTGTTTCTTGTAAGGGGAACTTTCTTGTAACGATGCTCGGCGTAAAGGCTTTTTCAGCTTCGGTATTCAGACTCCCTCAAGATGGGAGCTTTATAAGATAGAGCTAGGATTCTCTAAATCCGAAATTGGGAAGGCTAAGAGGGACTCTTAGAGAAGCTTTTGTCAAAGCGTGGAGGGCTTTCATGAGTCGTCGAAGTTCATACAAGTTCTCTCGGTGAGTTTCCCACTCCACTTGAGAGACGCATCGGGATGTTGTGCGATGAGAGGCGAAGAGTCGTTGTCTGATGAATCCAACAGCTTATAACATCAGCTTGGGAAGCGCACCAATCCTTTTTGGCATCCATGGCTGTTTGATGTTCTGATGGCCCCACACCTGTCTAACTGCAGAATCATGCCGTTGGTTAACCCCTATGCGAGCTGCGTAGTCAGGGTCTATATACGAAAATTGGGGAGGACAAAACCGCCACATGTCTTCATACCCAAGGCAGGCAGGAGCTCACACATCTTCGCTAATGATTTCAGGCCAATTAGTATTTCATCTTTCTTGCTAAAACCGCTTAACAGACTGACATGCACATAAGAGGCGCAAGGCAGTGTTCTCTCACCAGATCTCTGGGTTGTCATTGTCAGTGGCACTAATTGTTAGAGGGAAGTGTGTGATTTTTACCTTAACAACCGCACTGTTAGTTCTGCCTTCTCCAAACTGGGAAAAGAGGCAAAGCGAATGGGTCTAGTGGTGAACGAGGACAAAAAGAAGTACCCCCTGTCATCAAACTCCCGCGTATCGGCACCCACGTCACTGTTGACAGTTATGATTTCGAGGTCGTAAAAGACTTCGTTTATTTAGGAACCAGCATTAACACCGATAACAATATCAGCCTTGAAATCCAACGTAGAATCTATCTTGCCAACAAGTGCTACTTTGGACTAAGTAGGCGACTGAGCAGTAAAGTCCTCTCTCGACGAACAAACCTAACACTCTACAAGGCTCTCATCATGTCCGTCCTAACGTATGGCGCAGAAACTTGGACGATGACAACATCCGATGAGGCGAGGCTTGGAGTGTTTGAGAGAAAGATTCTGCGTAAGACTTTTGGACCTTTGCACGATGGCAACGACGAAAATCGCAGGCGATGGAACGACGAGCTGTGAGTTTTACGACGACATAGACATAGCGCAGCGAATAAAGATCCAGCTGCTACGTTGGCTGGGTCATGTCGTCCGAATGGATACAAACGCTTCGGCTCTGAAAGTATTCGATGCGGTACCAGCTGGTGGTAGCAGAGGAAGAGGAAGGCCTCCTCTGCGTTGGAAAGATCAGGTGGAGAAGGACTTCGCTTCACTCGGTGTGTCCAGTTGGCGCCGGTTAGCACGAGAAAGAAACGACTGGCGCGCTTTGTTAAACTCGGCCAAAATCGCATAAGCGGTGATAGCGCCAATTAAGAAGAAGAAGATTTGATGCAGGTATATCTTAACGCAGACTGCGGTTTGTCGGTAAATCCTCTCAAGATGGAACTCATCTTTTTTATCAGGAAATGTAAAATATCCAGACATCTACTCCCCTCAATAGGGGCGCTCCGTTGGTGCTTTCTGACAAGGTGAAATATCTGGGTTTAATCCTAACATGGAAGTCCAACATTGAGGAAAAGATAAGTAAGGCAACATTCGCTTTGTATGGATCGAAAGGCGCTATTGGAAAAAGATGGGGTCACTCGCCTAAAATTGTGACTCTTGACTCTATGATACCATAACAAAACCAAATCTACTGCATGGACAGTTTCGAATGTTTGCATATGTGTGAATATTTTACAATCTAAAAATTGTTGAGCGATGTCTATCAAAACTATTATTATATTATTTTTAGTTAATCGCGCAGATAACACAATTATAGATTTCAAGCAATTAGTGCAGAATATGAGAACATAATTAACTGCGTTTTTTTATTACTTGATTAATGAATAGCTTCATTTAAAGTCAATTAAACTAGCGCTGTCACTGACAGATGTTAAGTCGCACGCTAATCAACGGCTGGGTAGGACTTGCAACCACATAAATATTACCCCAAAAACTGACATCTTAATTAGTACGGAAATATTCGGCTACAATAAATGTCGTATCTACTCTTACTGCTGCTGCTTTTTCTGCTTAACACCACCGGCTCGGCGCATTTACAACGCATCCAAGACATGGCAGTGGATGATCCGTTTGTCGATACACTACGTCGAATTTACGAAGAGGATCCCTTTGATACACTTTTTCTCTTACAAACAGCGAACAAAAGTTGTCTACCTATTGACGAACTGTGGAAGCACCTAAAAATACCGTTGATACTCGTCTCCGGCTATAAGGCACCGGAAGGCAAGCTAAAGGACCATTTCAACAGTAAAATTCTCACAGTAATTTGCTTGCAAGAACAGCTCAATCTCAAGCTACTCAGCATTATGGCCGCCAACTTACAACATAGACGTCAGACTCGCATTATTTTACGCATCGCAGTCGCAAAACCCTCGCCCACGCTTCTAACTACCTTACGGAACTACTTGGAAGTTCAAATCATGTCGAATGTGATTGCGATCTTCAATGACTTCTACACAGAATCACTGATCTATCGATATTACCCATTTCCCAGTGGACGTTGGATGCCCGAGCCATTGAACCAAACGCAGAGCTACTTTTCTTGTCATTACACTAATCTGCAAGGGAAAACTTTCATTACTCTACCGGGACAAACTGAGCCACGTACTATGATTTACGAAGACGCCTCAGGTCAACAACATTTGAGTGGCTACATTGGCCGTCTGATGATCGCCTTTGCGGAAAAGTACAATGTCACATTCCAATATTTACATCCAGTCACACCAGGTGACGGTCTACATTCGAGCGTTCTGAGTGATTATGTCACGGAAGGTATTTTGGACATAGCAATCACTTTAAGCCCATCATCTTATGATGTGAAGGCCACCTATCCGTATATGTCGTATACCGTGGAGTCGATTGAATGGTTTATTGTATTGCCATGTCCGCAACCGCTTGAGTATTCGAAAATATACTTGATGGTCGTCACGACCCAAGTCATCACAATTTTAGCGATTTTGGGTTTCCTCTTCTCAATTCTGGACAATTTTATAAAGCATAAATTCTACAAAAAGTCAAATGACTTCAATTTGTTCAATGTATTAGTTAATGAAAATATCTTCCGCGGCATTTTTGGCCTATCTCTACGCATACGAAAACGTCCAATACTTTCAATGAAAATACTTTACACTTTCCTCTTTCTACTCGGCCTCTTCGTTAGCAGCCTGTATTCAGCTTACTTCCAATCGTTGTTCACGAGCCCTCCACTAAAGCCGAGGATTCTTACATTTGATGATATGCGACGCGCTAATTTCAAAGTCATGCTCAACCGCAATGAAGTCGAAATAGTACAAAGAAGTCTGGGACCTGCTTTCAATCAAACATTCAAGGATATAATACAACTAGAAGATACCAAAACATTTAAGCGTCACCGTGGTGAGTATGACACAACATTTGGCTATAGTATGCCGGAATCAATTTGGCCCATTTTCGAGTTACAACAACAAAAATTCGAAAAAAAAGTATTCTGTTTGGCTCCAACGTTAAAGATTTCTGACCGTATATTGATGAGCATACCCTTGGCTGAGAATTCATACCTAATGGAGCCCTTGAACAAGATGATACTTCGAGTAATCGAAACAGGTCTTTTGGAACAATGGCGCACAATGACTTTCATGGATATGTGGGCAACTGGGAAATTATCGTTGAAGGATAATAGTAGCATGGAGCACTTTCACGATATTCGTGTGGAAGATATGAAGTTGCCGTGGTGCTTACTACTCTGTGGACTGGGCATGAGCAGTTTTGTTTTTATTATGGAAATTTGTGTATTCGAATTGAGAAAGAGGAGGAAGCATGAGGAATGAGGATGGGAGAAAAGTTGAGTTGCAATTTGATTTATGTGAGTGAGGGAGTTGGCCATTGAAATTAATTTGAGAGATAAGGTAAATATTGTGAGTATTTCTATTATGTAAATACTTATACAAATAATGATAAATGAGAATGTAAACATTTAATATTTCCATTTTAGGCAAACTTCGACTTTTATTCAATTCAACGATTTAGCAACAATCTCTTACTTAGAAGAGTCCGGACGAAGGAGAATTTTAATAAATCGGCTTGCTTCTTATTTTCTAAAATTTCATTGTAACGTTAATACTTATGAGACATTTTAAAGTATTTTCTTTGTTAGTTACATAAATGTCATATTTTTGGTGTGTGTTTTTCATGTATCTAAAAAAATACTACCCAATTTGCTTCATATTTGCATAGGCGACAAGAAAGGAATGGAATTCTGAATGGGAGCCAATTGATTCGGTAATTTTTACTTTTAAGATTTATACTCTAAAATAGTTTACTTTACTTAACGAAGCAGCTTTGAGGTTCTTCAAAAATAATGTTTTTTTTTCTATTTTTGCATCGTTTTAGTTTTGCAAAATATCTATAGTTCTTAACATAAAAAATATCTTTTTCCCCTAAAAGTGGCAGTCAGCAAATTTGTCATAATTTTTGCTTTATGTATTTTCTTAGAGACATATTTGAGGAAAAAATAAAAACAAGCATACAAGGAAAATGCTATTAAAATTATAAATGTGAAGGTTTAAAAGTATGTGGGTTTGGCAGGATTAAAAATATGCCACTTTTAAGACAGTCCCCACCTGTTAAAAAAATTGAATTAAATTAATAAATTCAATCAAATATTGCAAAACAGGTGTCTAACGAAAAATGGTTTTAATTTCGAAAATATTTTTGTAGAGGGTTGCCACTTGTTTGAAAATTATATTCAATAAAAAGTAATAAAACAAACTGAATAAACAGTATGGGAGGTTTGAAACAAGGAAGGAGATTTGAAAAATCGTAACTTAGTATATATCTTTGATAAGGTTGCCACCTGTTCAAAGTTTTAATTCAATTAATAAGTTTGATCAAATATTACAATGCAGGTATCTGATGAAAAAAAGTTTTAATTTCTAAAATAGTTTTGTAGAGGGTTGCCATTTGTTTGAAAATTAAATTCAATAAAAAGTAATAAAATAAACTCAGTAAACAGTATGGGAGGTTTGCAAAATCTTAACTTAGAATATATTTTTGAAAAGGTTGCCACCTGTTCAAAGTTTTAATTTAATTAATAAGTTCAATCAAATATTACAATGCAGGTGTTTCATGAAAAAATGTTTCACTTCGCAAATAGTTTGGTAGAGGGTTGCCACTTGTTTGAAAAATTAAGTCTCTGTTAAAAATTTGAATTAAAGTAAATTAATAAGTTCAATCAAATATTACAATACAGGTGTCTAGGGAAAAAAGGTTGAATTTCGAAAATAATTTGTAGAAGGTTGCCACTTGCTTGCACCTGTTAAAAAAGTTTAATTAAAGTAATAGTTTCAATCGAATATTACAACGCAGGTGTCTAGGAAAAAAGTTCTTAGTTCGAAAATATTTTTGTAGAGGGTTGCCACTTGCTTGAAGAATTAAGTACTTGTAAAAAATGTTTAAGTGAATTAATAAGTTCAGTGAAATATTACTAGGCAGATGTCTAATGAAATAAGGTTTAATTTCGAAAATATTTTTGTAAAGGGTTGCCACTTGTTTGAAAATTTAAGTACTTGTTAAAAAGTTTAATTATTTCAAATTAATAAATTCATTCAAATATTACAATACAGGTAAACAAAGCATTAAGTTCGAAAGTATTTTTGAGAGGGTTGCCACCTGTTCAAAAAATTAAGCACATATTAAACAAGTTTAAGTAAATTAATAAGTTCAATCAAATATTACAATACAGCAAAGCAAAGGTTTAATTTCGAAAATATTTCTGCAGAGCATACAAATGAGTACTATTCGGAGGTCCTCAACAGTTTTCCTTGTATTATGTATAAAAAATGGCACTACAATAATGTGTGTATGTATGTATGCATACGGAGCAATTACGAAGTTGCCATATTCACTCATAGCCATTTGAACATTTAGTCATTACAAAAGACAAAGGCGGGAAATTAAACTGGTTTCTTTTCTATTCTTCTTGAAGAATAAATCTCTATATTATAAATTTTTATTTTCTATTATTTTTTATTTTATTTATTTTATTTCCAGTTTACTTTTTAAATTTTTTTCTTTTTATTACACTCAAGCCTACAAATAAACCGAATTCTCAGAAAAATTTACGGTAATGTGTAAAATACTTGGATGACTTGAATCGTTTTGCTTTAAAGAGATTAGTTTTGAAAGTTCATAATTTATGTGAAGTCTTCTTTCAACATTGTTAGCAATTTTATTTTTATAACAAATAATTTTATAAATATAGCAAAATTTCACGTTCTAAAATTACTAAATTTATATCTCCAATTCAAACGTTCTTCAATTTGGTGTCCATGCCTCCACACCGTACAACAAAACAGACCGAACGTAACATTTAAGGTTCCGAAGACTTAATTTTATGTTCAAGCTCTCATTGGAAAGAACTTTCCTGTAATTGAAGAAAACTCCCCTCGCTGCTTCAATACGACAAAAAATTTCTCTGTCACTTGTCCATATTCCGCTAAGCCAACATCCTAGGTATTTAAATCGAGATACTCTTTGAATCGGATTGTCATATACAATAAATGTTTGAATTGGTGATTTGTTGAGAGTTTTTTGAAACAACCATGAATTTGGTTTTTTGGGTGTTAATACTTAGGCCGTATTGCAGACTTTTTCCGCTGACTTTTTTAAGGAGATATTGCAGGTAACATTAATTTTGTCAGCCAAAATTGTGGTGTCAGCAGGAAACATCTCCCTTATCTGGGTTCCTGGGCACAGGAATACCAGGAAAACTACACAATTTCTTTCTAAGAAAAGCGCAAGACAGATGGAGGTCTGTCTCATCGTGTGCTATTTCGAAAACACTATGACCCCAATACGATAGAAACAGAACGGTTAAGGGGATGCTAATCCCCCGCCATTTAATTTCCAAACTCATTGCGGTGTTCACTGGTCAATGGGTAATCGGTACTCATGCGGAAAAGCTTGGAATTCCGTACAACCCCTATTGTGGGGATCCTACAGAGAAAGAGACTGTTGAACCTACCTACCTACCATTCTGGTGTCATCGGCAAATCGTATGTAATTTATTATTTTGCCGTTGACTTTTATTCCTAAGTTGACTGATCCCAAAACTTCTTCCGAGTATAAATTGCAGAGCATTGGTGATAAAACTTATCCTTGGCGACCTGCTCTTTTGATTGAAACATCACTCTTCACGTCGTTTTGTAGTCTCACGTTCGCAGTTTGGCCCCAATACAAGTTGGAAATGCATCTTACTTATTTTTCATTAATGTCCATTTGCCTCGAAATGTCAAATAGTTTTGTGGGCAGTACCTTATCAAACGCCTTTTCATAGTCAATGAAGCATATAAAAATATCTCCCGGACGTCTTTACAGTTTAGTACTAAGATTTGAAGGTTTTTAAAAACTGCCTGAAACAGCCGTGCCCAGTTTCCATGTGTTCTCGGGATCCATTTCTGTATGTCGGGGATCCTGCTATCGTTCCATTTGGTCTGCCAGTTTTGCGGAGCGGTATCATCGATACTCTGTAGAGCGTCCCTCAATGAGGCTTTGTCACCAGATACCCACGCGTTTTTTACATACTGGTATTTTTGTTTCATGCATTTTACGCTGTGGAAGTGTAGGACTTGAAGGTTCAAAAAAGCTGCACGCATTCCCATAGCTTGTTTGTATCCGAATTGTGTACGACCCATTGATTGTTCGCAGTTTTGTAAATAAACGGTTGTAAAGGATCTTAAGGAATATTTTCAAGCCATGACTCATTAAACTAATAAGTCGATAAGCATCGCATTTGTTAGCTCTGGACTTTTTAGTCAACAGCACGAAGGTCGACTGCAGCCACTCCTTTGGTTATACACCATAATCGTAGATTTTGTTAAATATTTGAGATATAATTCCTATATTTCCTTCATCTACAAATTTATATAATTCAGCTGGAGTTTCATCCGGTCCTACGGATTTTTTTTTTTTTTTTGCAGAATTTATTGCTTTTAACACCTCTTCTTTTGTTCTACTTTGTCCCGACAATATATCGTTTTTAATGTTCAAATCGAAGTCTTGCCTGAATTCATCATTAAATAAACCATTCACATATTTTTGCCCAAGTAGTTTTTACTTCTTCTTGCCCTGAAATTATATGAAAATCATCATTCATGAGAACACCGAAGGCTTCTTTTCTGTAGACACTGGAGGTTTCTTTAATTTTTTATGTAGAGCAGAATCGTTGTGCAATAGCTGCAAGTTTTCTATTTCAGAACACTGAATATTTAACCAATTATGCTTCATTTCTTTTCGTATAACATTGTGAAGTCGCTTGTATTCGGTGTCATTTTTAGGCTTAAATTTTCGACTTTCTTTAATCAATGCTAATATTTTGTCAGTTCACCCATCCCAAAAGATTTGTTCAAAATGCTTAAAGTGGTTGTTTCAGTTCAAGTCGAATTTTGGCTGTGGTACTCACTAGCGGCCGCCGTAGCCGAATGGGTTGGTGCGTGATTACCATTCGGAATTCACAGAGAGGTCGTTGGTTCGAATCTCGGTGAAAGCAAAAATTAATAAAAACATTTTTCAATAGCGGTCGCCCCTCGGCAGGCAATGGCAAACCTCCGAGTGTATTTCTGCCATGAAAAAGCTCCTCATAAAAATACAAAAAATATCTGCCGTTCGGAGTCGGCTTGAAACTGTAGGTCCCTCCATTTGTGGAACAACATCAAGACGCACACCACAAATAGGAGGAGGAGCTTGGCCAAACACCTAACAGAAGTATACGCGCCAATTATTTAATTTTTTTTTTACTCACTTAATACTTTCGTGTACACAAATAACCAAGCCTGGTTATGATTCGGTAGCTGCGGCTCTAGAGAAGCCGCTTAGGCCCAGTCATGTGAACAAAAGGCTCCGCCCCTTTAGTTCAACATGTGGTGTACCCTTTTGATCCTCCTTGTCAAGTGATCCAAGTATTTTGGCTACTTTTGGGTAGCTCTAGAGCACAAGGAGCATTTTAAAACGACCCTACCTAATGTACACCAGCGATAATTGCATAATTTCCCTACTTCAGCTGCATAATTTTACTTCCCCAGCTATTAGAATATTAATGAAATGAAAATTGTTGGTTAATAATCACAGCCCTGCCTCAAGCACATTTCATAAATATTTAAGCTGGTCATAGACTTCGCTACTCGTTGGACGAATTAGCGCACATCTTGCTGGAAGTTAGATATAAAAACATATTTATACACACTTACCTTTGCAGGCTGTTTGGCATGTAATTCGATACATTCGCAATTATAAGGACTGGATTTCTATTAAGAAATATTTTTCAACACACTTTGCATGATAAAGAGTAGCTCAAAAGTCGCTAGGAGACTTAAGTTGTTTCTGAATTTATCCAATTTTCAACTGAAATCGGATGAAATATTTATTTGGATAGGGAGAGTCATTCGTTTTAGCGCCTCTTACCTATTTATTGGGCTGCAGTTGTTAGTGTCAAGGCGGCAGGAGGTTAACAACGTGCCCATGGGTATGGTACAGAACATAGGAGGACCACAGGATGCCAGGACAAAAATTCTTTCCACAGTGACTGACTCTATAATGCTGTACGCTAGAGTGGTCCGAAAAAAGTTCTAATAGTGCGGAAAAGTTTCACTGTTAGACTAATAAAGTGTGCGCCAAATTTCAGCCCAATCGAACGATATCTTCTGTCGCCAGCAGAAGCCTCAAATATTGAAATTTCAGTTGATATTCTGAAAAATTCTGTTTTTCTGTATATTTTTTTTTTCTCATGCATACATTCCGGAGAACATTTCATACCAAAAATAAGGACTATAAACTAATTAGATATAAATTTATCCAAGATTAAGCACCTGTACACTATAAAAAAATAATAAAACGTTATTGATTGTGCAGCTTTGTAGCCCAGAACCCTTCACGTGGAGGTTGCTGCACTTTGGGTTACTATTGTTTTGTTTTTTTGTTTTTTTTGTTTTTTTTGTTTTTTTATTTTATTATTTTTTTGTTTTTAATTTTTATATATTTTTTTTTTTAATTTTTATTATTTTTTATTTTTTTTTTAACCGCAAGTGTGTGGCATGGATATTTAGAGAACGCCCAATTCTCATACACATTGTTGGATGATAAAATCTCCGTAACAATTTCGTTTGTTACGTTATTTAGAACGGGGGGAGAGATTATATTTACCGAAGACTAGTTTATCATTTTGCTGTAATCATCAGTATCAAAATCGAGATTGGGTAGAGTACGAAATGCATGTAGTAAACTATTTCGCGCTTGCAAAATTTTTGCGAGAGCATCGAGGCGAATTTCTCGCCTCACATCAGTCATCATTGTTAAAAGGATGTTTTCCGGAAGAGCAAAATATGGGTTCCGAGAAATAGAAAGATTAACAACATTTAGGTGCGAGGCACCGAGTCCGTCTGATAGTTTCAAACAGGAGCCTTGGCCCGTTTTCAAGATACTATTATTTTGTATTTCACTATTCCGATACGGCCTATACGGGCACCTCTTTGGTCTGACAGAAAAGCTTGGTCTTTTGGAGGAACTTTTTTTTCTCTTAGACATGAGCAAGTTGTAAAATCTTGACACTTACAAGTTGAAATATCAAAAAGTTGCGAAGCATTCGCCTTAAAGTCATCAGCACGTTTTTTCAATGCAAGACTTCTATGCGCAGAATACAAACCCTTTTTAATTTCTCTGTATTTTTTATGATACTCATTTGTCATGTATATTGCGCGTGAATGTGAAATTGTGTGAATAGAAGCCTTGTTATAAATACAAATGATTTTCTTGGCAACTTGTCCGGTTATGATCGAAAAGGCTGGCTCTCTGTTTCCTTCTGACTCTTCTCCCAGTTCCCGTCTTTAGGACTTCCCACGGAAGATAAGGGCTGAAATTTGGCACAAACTTTATTAGTCTAACTGTGCAACTTTTCCGAATTATTAGAATTCGATACTAAAAAAAAAATGTTTTTCGCCCCAGTCTACTGTACGCCTCTCCAACCTGGGCTGATGTAAAAAAAGGTAAAATTTAAAAAAAGTACTACAGGTCAGCAGAGCAAGTCAGCGCACGGAACCGCACGTGCCTATAGGACGTTGTCGGACGATGTGATCTGCGTCATAGGTAGCAAAATGCCTAGAAACATACGGGCGAATGAACAGAAGAGGTTATACTGTTTATACATACAAGGACTCAAGATGGCAGAGGAACTTGAACAAGCAGAACGTTCTGCCTCGAGAGCTGAATGACAATCAAAAAGGGGGCAGTCACGAAAAGGCAGGTGTTCCCACGAATTAACGATTGGATCTGTCGAAAACACGGAGACGTTGGTTCTTTTCTGACGCAGCTTTTAAGTGGATACGACTGCGCCCAAAAATAGATGCATCGCCTAGACTTGGCCGGTAATCCTTATTACTCCGAATGTTTGAGCGAAGATGATGTGGCTGTCGAGCATGTGGCCTTTTATTGCATTAGGTTCGCTAAGGAAGGTGGCAACCTGCTGTGCTTGCTAATGTCCAATAATCTAGTCCCACAAATGCTTCAGTCGAATGAAAAGTAGAGGACAGTACAAGCTTTTGCAGCATGAGTTATCGTGGAACTTCGCAACATTGATTAAAGGAATAGTGCTAGATGAACGCAACAGCAAGAACGACTCTCGAAAATGCTGCAAAACGTACAGCAGATGAATGCAACTGACCATTGATCTTAGTGCTCACGATGGTCTCCAGCCGTAGTTACAAAATCGGTATCCCTGTAGGAAACACCGTCGGACTTGAGGTGTTTTTAAAGGCATTAAAGTGCCACACTGACTAAGGCTTTTAAATGCTTTTACACCTCGTAAAAAAAAACACAAACCAATTTGTTGGGCTATACCAGCCTATGTAGTCTACCACAAAAAAAGAAAGAAAGATTACTAGATTTGGAAAGTAACTTTAGCTGCCACGACATAGGAAACTTAAAAGCGCAACTATGTCTGCTCATTTCGTATGTATTTTGTGCAGATGCCATTTACGCAGTGTAAGACATCCTTTTTGTTTGGCTCAATTTCTAAGTGGCAACACAATATTGGGGAAAAGCCATTTGCAATTCTTCTTACTTCTTCAGGATGTGTGTGATATGAACTGATTAAGCTAAATTATTGCATACTGCGCTGCATAAATCGCAATCCTATTTCCCCTACAGTACTTGGTCCTGCAGCAAACAAACTTTCAATAGCGCGTATGTAGCCAGCCGACCACCCTAGCGCAAGCAATGCGTTAGCCACTCTTTTAAGGAGTGGAGTACGAGGTCCCACGTTGCCAGCTGTAATACCAATTCCCGGAACATTTTCAGATACATTTCGGAAAGCATTATTCGGCTCGCTTCATTCCTGCTGGGATGTTCCGGCACATGGATAGGTCCTATTTTGCCAGCTGAAGCAGCCTTTCTAGGAAGCAATTGTAAGCACCTAAGCTAGACCGGTCCCCGGGTATCTCGTATGTCATATTGGAGATTCGGCAACTGATATTCCAACAAAATCGTATCAAATGGGCTCAGCAAATGAAGACCTGCAACTGCACCTATGGTGTGAGTACGCACTGATCCACCGTTAGGACGAAACCTAGAACCGAGTGGCAATCAATTTTAGAGGTTATACTTCATCGAAACCGAAGAGATTCGCGAGCTACTTTAGCCAGCAATTTTTTAGCATTTTCCGGTCAACAATTTCAATTGTCCTTGACTACACCGACGAGATCCGAGATCGCACATAACTACCATTACAGGATCAGACAGCTTACAGACAGGCATTAAACGACATTCATAGGAAGTCTCTTACCACCTTCCCAAACTGTCGAATCAAAAAATTCCATTCATAATATAAAAAATATTCTTAACATTTATCAACTGCAACCATTTTCGGTATACCATTTTCTTATATACGTAGGAGCATGCAGCTACAATTAATTTTCGCTGATTTTCTTTTTATATTTATTTTTCACCGTTACAACATAGTACATTCTACAACAATTTTACCTACGAACATTGAATTACAGTGCATTGAAATTAGGTATACCGTACATATAAATATGAGAGATACTGTCTTTACTTTGTAAAATGGACAGTAGTAGACTCAGTTCAACATTTCCCTTATGAGTGAATATCCAGTTCGAAATGACGAAGGTTACAACTAACTCTAAAGTCATTTCCTACCTCTTCGAACTCTCCTCTTCAATCTTCTCTGCTCACCTAAAGCTTTCTTTTGTGTTCTTTTGTAATACCAAACCTCGGCGCAAAATACCAAAACGGATAAGCTCACGCCAAAGCCATACATCCACCACAACCAGTAGAAATATGTCAAATCCAATGGTTCATATTCAACGAGCTTCACTATAGTTCTATTAATTTTTTTCGCCGCCAACATGTCATCATAGATCTGACGGATCCATAAATCAGTTAGACCTATACTCTTCGCCTGATGGATCATATTGTTGAGCGCTTCCGTATAAATGGAGTGTTCTTGCAAAGGTATTGACAGTAAAAGATTTTTTATCACATAGATATTTTCGCTCACATAGAAGAGTGGTCGTGGTAAATACGATTGATGTCTTGACAACGCCTTCCATAATGCGTCGCCTACTGTATAACCAAATCGTGTATCCAAAGAGGAACGCTGATGTTGCAGTTGCTCGGACGATGGTTCAATTATGAATTTGGTTTCTAAACTTTTAGCATATTTCGGATCGATATAAAAAGTCAGAGTACTATACATTCTTTCACTTTCTTTAATTTTTATTTCGGAAGTTATTAACTCCTCGAACGTTGTTAGACGGGAGTATTTGCGTGGATTGCTGGTTAAATACGAATTAAGGCCCGCAGTTATATAGGTGCTCATGAAGATGCCACTGAGCAAGAGAAAAATGTAAATAAAACGTTTTGTGAATTTCGCCTTGACGTGGACGACCGAGCACGAGGGCTGACCAATTATACTACGGAGCACAACATTGGTGAATATCCAAATGAAGAAACGTAAACTGTTTTTTGGAGAAAGTCGCCGCCAAAGTAAACCTTCCAATGTAAGAACGAATGAGAAGATGAGGAGTAGTAACAGGAGAAATAGTCCCAACACAGAATTGAGTAGAAATAAAAGTACTTCGCTATCAGGTACCAGGGGAGGTAAAGGTAGCATAATAATCCAATCAGTTGACACCAAAGTTGTCGAAATATCAACACCAGCTGACTTTAAGCTTGAACTTCCGATTCCAGTCACTATGTCGGCAGTATCATTCTTTAATAACGGTAACCAATTTTGTACTTCCGCCAAATTATCAATTACCGAATAGGTTAGTGTACCATTGTTTCGCTTAGCGAATTCACGCAAAAGTTTTGCCACAAACCCAGTAACCTGAATATGACCAAACCGGTCACGCCACACAATAATCCATGGTTCAATATTCTCGGGAAGAAAACGTATGGCGACACCCTTCATGTCTCTGATGCGATCGGGAAAGCAATCCTCCTTCATTGCCTTACGTTGGACATGGAACTGAGGAAAGTAGCTAAAAGTATAGAAGTGTCCATCGTCCACGTAGTCTCTGTAAATACTGATCACGTTCAATAAGCGCATTTGGGCACAATATTCGAAAAGTAGTTGTTGCTGTTTTTGAAGTTCTTCACGGTGTTTTATCAATTCAGTCTTGTATTCGGTATTCCAGATGAAGAGAATGCGGATATTGCGTTTGTTTTTGAGACAACCGACCATCGCCTCCAATGAATCCGACACAAATCTATTCGGTAAACAACGAATCAATAGAATCTCATCATTGGAGTGACTGGGCGTGTGCGAGCAAGAGCTGTTGGCCTGCAGTAGTCTAACAGTGCCATAAGCGCTGAGCATTCGAATGGTTTCATCACAGAGACAACTCTGACTTGAGTTGTAGGCATTTTCAATGATGAATGAGTAGATTTTTCGCTCCAATTGAATTTTGTTTATAATTTGGCTGATGTTGACGCACGAAGTGTTTGCGAAGTTCCAGTTGCTTGAGAAGGGAGCCACCGACAGTGGAGAGTTGAGGAGAAGTATTGCACTGCTTATTAGCAACATTTTGCCGCAGACTCGTACTTTACTCTTTAAGAAGGCTGCTAAGACTATTTTGCTTCTTCATATAATTTTACTACCGAAATCCGAAAGCAGGAACATTAGTAGCTAATATGTGAATGACCTAAAATGCCAGAATCTATGTACATATATAAAATTGCCGTTGTGATAGATTTTATCAGGCTGAAAATGATCGTAATTGAAGTGTCCTCAAATATGTTACGAAAGGAAATATTTTCAATCAACCAAGAATTTTATTGGCTTGAGTATTTATTTGGGTGTTGATGAATGGCTTGAAGCACTAACTGATTGATGAGCCTTATGGAGGGCAAATTAGAAATTTCATTAAGCGTTCATATAGAGTAGACCTGACGTGATTCGATTGCCATTAGTGAGCACTTAAATAGATTTAAGGAGCAAATTGCCGATGAGTTCGGTTGTTACTGTTTCTTGTAAGGGGAACTTTCTTGTAACGATGCTCGGCGTAAAGGCTTTATCAGCTTCGGTATTCAGACTCCCTCAAGATGGGAGCTTTATAAGATAGAGCTAGGATTCTCTAAATCCGAAATTGGGAAGGCTAAGAGGGACTCTTAGAGAAGCTTTTGTCAAAGCGTGGAGGGCTTTCATGAGTCGTCGAAGTTCATACAAGTTCTCTCGGTGAGTTTCCCACTCCACTTGAGAGACGCATCGGGATGTTGTGCGATGAGAGGCGAAGAGTCGTTGTCTGATGAATCCAACAGCTTATAACATCAGCTTGGGAAGCGCACCAATCCTTTTTGGCATCCATGGCTGTTTGATGTTCTGATGGCCCCACACCTGTCTAACTGCAGAATCATGCCGTTGGTTAACCCCTATGCGAGCTGCGTAGTCAGGGTCTATATACGAAAATTGGGGAGGACAAAACCGCCACATGTCTTCATACCCAAGGCAGGCAGGAGCTCACACATCTTCGCTAATGATTTCAGGCCAATCAGTATTTCATCTTTCTTGCTAAAACCGCTTAACAGACTGATTGACATGCACATAAGAGGCGCAAGGCAGTGTTCTCTCACCAGATCTCTGGGGTGTCATTGTCAGTGGCTTGCTAGAGGATTTCGGAGAAGAGACTGTAGGCTGATAGCTGACGCGGGTGATGCGACGATAATTGTTAGAGGGAAGTGTGTGATTTTTACCTTAACAACCGCGCTGTTAGTTCTGCCTTCTCCAAACTGGAAAAAGAGGCAAAGCGAATGGGTCTAGTGGTGAACGAGGACAAAAAGAAGTACCCCCTGTCATCAAACTCCCGCGTATCGGCACCCACGTCACTGTTGACAGTTATGATTTCGAAGTCGTAAAAGACTTCGTTTATTTAGGAACCAGCATTAACACCGATAACAATGTCAGCCTTGAAATCCAACGTAGAATCTCTCTTGCCAATAAGTGCTACTTTGGACTAAGTAGGCAAATGACTAGTAAAGTCCTCTCTCGACGAACAAAACTAACACTCTACAAGGCTCTCATCAGGTCCGTCCTAGCGTATGGCGCAGAAACTTGGACGATGACAACATCCGATGAGGCGAAGCTTGGAGTGTTTGAGAGAAAGATTCTGCGTAAGATTTTTGGACCTTTGCACGATGGCAACGGCGAAAAACGCAGGCGATGGAACGACGAGCTGTGAGTTTTACGACGACATAGACATAGCGCAGCGAATAAAGATCCAGCTGCTACGTTGGCTGGGTCATGTCGTCCGAATGGATGCAAACGCTTCGGCTCTGAAAGTATTCGATGCGGTACCAGCTGGTGGTAGCAGAGGAAGAGGAAGGCCTCCTCTGCGTTGAAAAGATCGTGTGGAGAAGGGCCTGGCTTCACTTGGTGTGTTCAATTGGCGCCGGTTAGCACGAGAAAGAAACGACTGGCGCGCTTTGTTAAACTCGGCCAAAATCGCGTAAGCGGTGAAAGCGCCAATTAAGAAGAAGATTTGATGCAGGTATATCTTAACGCAGACTGCGGCTTGTCGGTAAATCCTCTCAAGATGGAACTCATCTTTTTTATCAGGAAATGTAAAATATCCAGACATCTACTCCTCTCAATAGGGGCGCTCCGTTGGTGCTTTCTGACAAGGTGAAATATCTGGGTTTAATCCTAACATGGAAGTCCAACATTGAGGAAAAGATAAGTAAGGCAACATTCGCTTTGCATGGATCGAAAGGCGCTATTGGAAAAAGATGGGGTCACTCGCCTAAAATTGTGACTCTTGACTCTATGATACCATAATAAAACCAAATCTGCAGCATGGACAGTTTCGAATGTTTGTAAAAATATTTGAGCGATGTCTATCAAAACTATTATTATATTATTTTTAGTTAATCGCGCAGAAAATACAATTATAGATTTCAAGCAATTAGTGCAGAATATAAGAACATAATTAACTGGGTTTTTTTATTCCTTGATTAATGAACAGCTTCATTTAAAGTCAATTAAACTAGCGCTGTCACTGACAGATGTTAAGTCGCACGCTAATCAACGGCTGGGTAGGACTTGCAACCACATAAATATTACCCCAAAAACTGACATCTTAATTAGTTCTGAAATATTCGGCTACAAGAAATGTCGTATCTACTCTTATTGGTGCTGCTTTTTCTGCTTAACACCACCGACTCGGCGCATTTACAACGCATCCAAGACATGGCAGTGGATGATCCGTTTTTCGATGCACTACGTCGAATTTACGAAGAGGATCCCTTTGATACATTTTTTCTCTTACAAACAGCAAACAAAAGTTGTCTACCAATTGACGAATTGTGGAAGCACTTAAAAGTACCGTTGATACTCGTCTCCGGCTATAAGGCATCGGATGGCAAGCTAAAGGACCATTTCAACAGTAAAATTCTCACAGTAATCTGCTTGCAAGAACAGCTCAATCTCAAGCTACTCAGCATTATGGCCGCCAACTTACAACATAGACGTCAGACTCGTATTATTTTACGCATCGCAGTCGCAAAACCCTCGCCCACGCTTCTAACTTCGTTACGGAACTACTTGGAAGTTCAAATCATGTCGAATGTGATCGCGATCTTCAATGACTTCTACACAGAATCACTGATCTATCGATATTACTCATTTCCCAGTGGACATTGGTTGCCCGAGCCATTGAACCAAACGCAGAGCTACTTTTCTTGTCATTACACTTATCTGCAAGGGAAAACTTTCATTACTCTACCGGGACAAACTGAGCCACGTACTATGATTTATGAAGACGCCTCAGGTCAACAACATTTGAGTGGCTACATTGGCCGTCTGATGATCGCCTTTGCGGAAAAGTACAATGTCACATTCCAATATTTACATCCAGTCACACCAGGTGACGGTCTACATTCGAGCGTTCTGAGTGATTATGTCACGGAAGGTATTTTGGACATAGCAATCACTTTAAGCCCATCATCTTTTGATGTGCAGACCACCTATCCGTATATGTCGTACACCTTGGAGTCGATTGAATGGTTTATTGTATTGCCATGTCCGCAACCGGTTGAATATTCGAAAATATACTTGATGGTCGTCACGACACAGGTCATCACAATTTTAGCGATTCTGGGTTTGCTCTTCTCAATTCTGGACAATTTTATAAATCATAAATTCTACAAAGAGTCAAATGACTTCAATTTGGTCAATGTATTAGTTAATGACAATATCTTTCGTGGCATATTTGGTCTATCTCTACTCATACGGAACCGTCCAATACTTTCAATGAAAATACTTTACACTTTTCTCTTTCTACTCGGCCTCTTCGTTAGCAGCCTGTATTCAGCTTACTTCCAATCGTTGTTCACGAGCCCTCCACTAAAGCCGAGGATTCTTTCATTCAACGATTTGCGAATCGCTAAAATAAAAGTGATGCTTAACCGCAATGAAGTCGAAATAGTACAAAGAAGTCTGGGACCTGCTTTCAATCAAACATTCAAGGATATAATGCAACTAGAAGATACCAAAACATTTAAGCGTCATCGTGGTGAGTATGACACAACATTTGGCTATAGTATGCCGGAATCAATTTGGCCCATTTTCGAGTTACAACAACAAACATTCGAAAAAAAAGTATTCTGTTTGGCACCAACTTTAAAGATTTCTGACCGTATATTGATGAGCATACCCTTGGCTGAGAATTCATACCTAATGGAGCCCTTGAACAAGATGATACTTCGAGTAATCGAAACAGGTCTTTTGGAACAATGGCGCACAATGACTTTCATGGATATGTTGGCAACTGGGAAATTATCGCTCAAGGACAATAGTAGCATCGAGCACTTTCACGATATTCGTGTGGAAGATATGAAGTTGCCGTGGTGCTTACTACTCTGTGGACTGGGCATGAGCAGTTTTGTTTTTATTATGGAAATTTGTGTATTCGAATTGAGAAAAAGGAGGAAGCATGAGGAATGAGGATGGGGGCAAATTTAGTTGCAATTTGATTTATGTGAGTGAGGGAGTTGGCCATTGAAATTCATTTGAGAGATAAGGTAAATATTGTGAGTATTTCTATTATGTAAATACTTATAGAAATAATAATAAATGAGAATACAAAAATTTAATATTTCCATTTAAGGCAAACTACTACTTTTATTCAATTCAACGGTTTAGCCACAATCACTTACTTAGAAGAGTTCGGACGAAGTAGAACTTTATTTACCCGGCTTGCTTCTTATTTTCTAAAATTTCATTGTAACGTTAATACTTATGAGACATTTTAAAGTAGTTTCTTTGTTAGCTACATAAATGTCATATTTTTGGTGTGTGGTTTTCATTCAATTTGCTTCATATTTGCATAGGCGACAAGAAAGGAATGAAATTCTGAATGGGAGCCAATAGATTCGGTAATTTTTACTTTTAAGATTTATGCTCTAAAATAGTTTACTTTACTTAACGAAGCAGCTTTGAGGTTCTTCAAAAATAATGTTTTTTTTTTCTATTTTTGCATCGTTTTAGTTTTGCAAAATATTTATAGTTCTTAACATAAAAAATATCTTTTTCCCCTAAAAGTGGCAGTCAACAAATTTGTCATAATTTTTGCTTTATGTATTTTATAAGAGACATATTTGAGGAAAAAATAAAAACAAGCATACAAGGAAAATGCTATGAAAATTATAAATGTGAAGGTTTATAAGTATGTGGGTTTGGCAGGATTAAAAATATGCCACTTTTAAGACAGTCCCCATCTGTTAAAAAAATTGAATTAAATTAATAAATTCAATCAAATATTGCAAAACAGGTGTCTAACGAAAAATGGTTTTAATTTCGAAAATATTTTTGTAGAGGGTTGCCACTTGTTTGAAAATTATATTCAATAAAAAGTAATAAAACAAACTGAATAAACAGTATGGAAGGTTTAAAACAAGGAAGGAGGTTTGAAAAATCGTAACTTAGTATATATCTTTGATAAGGTTGCCACCTGTTCAAAGTTTTAATTCAATTAATAAGTTTGGTCAAATATTACAATGCAGGTATCTGATGAAAAAAAGTTTTAATTTCTAAAATAGTTTTGTAGAGGGTTGCCATTTGTTTGAAAATTAAGTCTCTGTTAAATCTTTGAATTAAAGTGAATTAATAAGTTCAGTCAAATATTACAATACAGGTGTCTAGGGAAAACAGTTTTTAGTTCGAAAATATTTTTGTAGAGGGTTGCCACTTGCTTGTATGATTCCTGTTAAACAAGTTTAAATAAAGTAGTAGTTTCAATCGAATATTACAACGCAGGTGTCCAGGGAAAAAAGTTTTTAGTTCGAAAATATTTTTGTAGAGGGTTGCCACTTGCATGAAAAATTAAGTACTTGTAAAAAAAGTTCAAGTGAATTAATAAGTTCAATCAAATATTACAATACAGCAAAGCAAAGGTTTAATTTCGAAAATATTTCTGCAGAGCATACAAATGAGTACTATTCGGAGGTCCTCAACAGTTTTCCTTGTATTATGTATAAAAAATGGCATTACAATAATGTGTGTATGTATGTATGTATACGGAGCAATTACGAAGTTGCCATATTCACTCATAGCCATTTGAACATTTAGTCATTACAAAAGGCAAAAGCGTAAAATTAAACTGGCTTCTTTTCTATTCTTCTTGAAGAATAAATCTCTATATTATAAATTTTTATTTTCTATTATTTTTTATTTTATTTATTTTATTTCCAGTTTACTTTTTAAATTTTTTCCTTTTTATTACACTCAAGCCTACAAATAAACCGAATTCTCAGAAAAATTTACGGTAATGTGTAAAATACTTGGATGACTTGAATCGTTTGCTTTAAAGAGATTAGTTTTGAAAGTTCATAATTTAAGTGACGTCATCTTTCAACATTGGTTAGCAATTTTATTTTTATAACAAATAATTTTATAAATATAGCAAAATTTCACGTTCTAAAATTACTAAATTTATATCTCCAATTCAAACGTTCTTCAATTTGGTTCCAAAGCGGTGCCAAGTATTGCTGACCGTCAGGCTTGAGCTTGATGCAAAACTTCCACCAGAATGCAAAAGCAACTAGTGGCAATACCTGAAATATAGATCCACCAAATGTAATACAGATCGCGCAATTGTAGCGCCTTATAACCGAGTGGTTCTACAAAATCTTCCAGGCTGAGCTTTCCCGCCTCGACCATTTCGAATAGGCTCATCGCTGTCCAATGATTCCAGAAGCCATACGCCTGCATATCCAACAAATAGGCATTGAACGATGCGCGATAAACGCTATTTTCGGCCAAGCGTACCGCCAATAAAGTCTGCCGATGAAACTGCACCTCCTCTGAGACACGAAATAGGCGTTGTGAGAAGTGAAGTTGCTGGCGTGCAACCATTGCCCAGATTTCCGAATGAGTTGAGTAGGCGAATTGTGTGTTACGAAGCGCATAGAAATCACGCAACTCGGGAATGATGAGGAAAATGTCTTTGTAGGTATGCATGAAGGACTTGGACATGAACTTTTCCAGCAAATCAAATTCCTCCAGAGGTATAGCAATTTGTATGCCACGCATCTTGAGATCGTCGTAAGTGTTGATTTGTTCACCGGATGGTGGACGACTAAAGAAACCATTGAGTTGCGCGCAATAAACGGTACTCCAAATGATATCCTACAGAAAGATTAGAAAGTAGAGCAGATAAAATTTGTAGTTGCGTTCTTTACGCAATTGAAAGGAGAGTCCAATGACGCCACGAAATATTTTATCGTTGAAGAACACCTCGTTGTAAGGAAACTTCCCGGGCCTGCGCACACTATGAGCTTCATTGGTAAACCAAGTGTAGAGTTTTTTCTGTATATGCTGCATTAAAAAATTGATTACTTTGCTCATTTCTGACAGATTTAAGATTTTATTTTCATTACATCCACAAGTTGGTTCAGAGAAGACTCAGGAGTGTAAAGGGCGCGCTTTAGAAGTGTCACAATGGAATTACTGTTCTCAAGCCTAAGTGCGTCAAATGACAGCCACTCAATCAAATTTAACCTATGCTAGTATTCAATGAGCTATGAATGAGCTATGAAACTGCATGCCCAGAATTAATTTTTTTTTTTTGAACATTTTGATGAAGCGGTTGATAATCAACTAAGTTATAGGGCTTTAAGTACGCAAAGGTGCGATAATACGGCTTTTTTTTTTTAATATAAGCCAAGGTTTTGGAGGTGTTTGGTTAATTTCATATTTTAATTCTTGTTTTATTTGATTTGATGAAAATCGATTATAAAAAATGTAACATCCCTCCCGAAATATTGTTGGGTGCCGCAAAGTATCATCTACCAAACGTTTAATTTCTTATTACTACATAAAACACCCCCTTTTTCAAATATGGTAGCTAAACATAGAGAAATACAGCCAATTCTTTTTTTCAATTATTTTTAATACTTTTCCAATTTATTGAACGAACTATCAAGGACCTATCTAAATAAGTTTCTTTAGTATAACGAATGCCTTCCGTCCTTTCATGAGACTCTAATAGTTGCATGATGCCAGATCAGGCTATGTTCGGAGGCGACACAGCACCAATTGGAGGAGAAATTTGTTCCAACATCTAATAGAAGATGAATATGCTAATTTTACATGTAAACAAAAATATGTCTATACATATATATGCAGTCCGTATATATACTCCCCTCGCTCCCATGATGTATAATACATTCATTCACTCATTTCTATTTGCATTTATTTATTTTATTTACTACGTTTTGCATACATAGTAGATTCTACCACAATTTTACTTCCAAACATTGAATTACAGTGCTTTGAAATTAGGTAAAACGTTCTTATAAATATGAGAGATACTGTCTTTATTTATTGTTGCTGTTCAATTGAACATTTCCCTTATGAGTGAATGTCCACTTTGACATGACGAAGATTACATTTAACTCTAAAGTCATTTCCTACCTCTTCGAACTCTCCTCTTCAATCTCCTCTACTCACCTACAGCCTTCTTTTGTGTTCTTTTGTAATACCAAACCTCGGCGCAAAATACCAAAACGGATAAGCTCACGCCAAAGCCATACATCCACCACAACCAGTAGAAATGTTCCAAGTCCAATGGCTCATACTCAACGAGCTTCACTATAGTTCTATTAATTTTTTTCGCCATCACCATGTCATCATAGATCTGACGGATCCACAAATCAGTTAGTCCTACACTTTGTGCCTGATGGATCATATTGTTGAGCGCTTCCTTATAAACGGAGTGCTCTTGCAAAGGTATTGAGAGCAGAAGATTTTTTATCACATAGATTTTTTCGCTCACATAGAAGAGTGGTCGTGGTAAATAGGATTGATTAGGGGTGTAGAGCAGATCGCCTCCGCGTGGTGCACCCTGGGTAGCGCTAAATGATCTGCGGCCTTAACGGCCTTTCTGAACGATGACGACCCCCCCCCGCTTTCTGATTTGGACTTTTTCTTCTTCAACACTTTTGGACATTTTCTGACCCCTGTGCTGGTAGTCGCGGCATTCTGCCACCTGAGTAGGCTGAGGTGAAACTCAGCAGAAATGGCTGGTGGGCTAATGACGCGACTGCCCCCGTCCCGCTAAAACCTTGGCAGGCCTCGGAGTACGTTCCAAACCCGTAGCCATTGGGTTGGCGGTGTAGGTGCGGTTGAGACGACTCCCGTCTTTGTGTCCGGTCTGGCTCTGAACGCATGCCCCATAAGGACATGCGTCAACCCTCGCATGGCCTCCCTGCTGCGGCACAGACAACCATGGGACCCTTTAAGGACGACTACACACTACGGGTTTGGATAGCGGCTTCGAGTGGGGACCCACTTAATACAATAATGTACAACAACAAAACAACAACAACAACAAACAACAACACAACTAGCAAAACAATAAACGGTGGCGGGAACTCGGAACCGAGTCCCAAAACGACTTCCCCAAGACAGGAGGAGCGAAATCGCCTCCTAAGAAATTCTTGCCCCGGGGGGCAGTCTCTAGTGGGGGTAACGCATCGGAATCGATGCGGAAGGTAATAACCAAGGGAGACACCGAAGGAAAGTCGGAACCGACTTTCAATACTAATCGGGGGGTAAAAGGTGGGAACCCACCTTTGATAGGTAACGGAATACAGGCGGAACCGTCTGTAATTCTTAAAGTAGGGGCGATGGATGGGAAAGCCAGCACCAGCAAGGGGCTTTCCCCTAGTTTTCCGGGGACTTCGGGAGCATCTCTCCGGGGACCCTCCACTAAGCCTAAACGGCAGCTAGGGCAGAGCAAACGGTCCTTCTCTGATCTTCGTATGGCTACCAAGATCCTGGAGCGCTACGGTGGGCAGAATGACTCTCAGGTATCTGAGAAGCATTCCCAGACGCTCGAGTGGGCCAGGAAGGTCATCAGAGGAGCAGAGGAGGCCAGTGAAAAGGGAGTGGAAGCGAATGCGCCACAACCGGACTCGGGAGTTAAAAGACAGCGCTCCCAGGAAGAGGATATCCCTCAAGAGAAGAGGCCCAGGATTGGTGGTGGCCCGCCAAAATCATTTAGCGAAGTCGCTAAACAGGCGGGCTCGATCATTCTGGGCATAATGGACAGCGGTAAAGAAGACGGCGCCATCTCTAGGGAAGAATGGAAGAGGGTAGCGTCCGCCATATCCGCAGTATTTATGAGGGTAGTGAGGGAAAACCCTGGCCCCCCCCCAAGCTGTGAAAGTGCGGGATGGCACTACGGTTCATACAAACGTATAGTCTGCGCTGACGAACGGTCAGCCTCAATGTACAGGGCGGCAGTAGCCTTGGTGGGAGAGGTGTGGGAGGGAGCGAAGCTGAGGGTTGTGGACCGAAAGGATCTACCTGTACGTCCGCGAGCACGTGTCTGGCTCCCCTCCGAACCCTCTGCCTCGAAGGAGATGGAGGAAATCCTCCGCTATTGCAACCCTACACTTCCCACGCACAACTGGAGGGTGGTGAAGGTGGAGAAGACTGAGGGATCCTATCGGCAAGCGCTGATTCTGCTGAATGCAGAGTCCCTCAGTCCTCTCGCTGAAGCAAAAGGGGTCATTAACTATGGCTTCGAGAAGGTAGTCCTTAAGGTCTACCAAACCGATGCCAGAGGAGATGCCCCTGCACATCCGGACGTGCTGGGAGACGTAATGCCCACAGTGGAGGAAGCTCCTGTGGACATGGAAGTGGAATCCGTCATGTCGGAGGCTGACAATGCTGATGACGTTCGCTCTTTACCGGGGTCCGTCATAAGCATCGGGTCGTTCTTCGACAGGGCGGAGGAGGAGAGGCTTCTGGCCTCGGAAAGCGAGGACGCCGTCCTTGGGGGGATGGAGAGGATACTGGAGGATGAATATTCTTCAGATAAATCTTCAACACTCTAAGGCGGCGTCCGCCAACCTACTAATCCACCTTGAGCAAGGTGGAGCTGATATAGTCCTGATCCAGGAACCGTGGCTGAGCAGCAACGGCATTTCTGGGCTCAGGACGAAAAGCTACAATCTGGTGGCGTATAGCGGGACAGGTAAACCAAGATCCTGTATACTCATCAGAAAGGAACTTAACGCATTTATTTTGCCTAATTTCAGCAATGAAGACATTGTAACGGTGAGCCTGGAGGGCCCTTCTGGGAAAATATGGCTGATGTCAGTCTACATGGCACATGACGACGAGGTGGAACCGCCTCCGGTGCTGCTAAGGAAAACCCTAGCCGAAGCAAAACGCAGGAAAATCGGCGTTATTATAGGCTCTGACGCGAACTCCCATCACACCTGCTGGGGAAGTTCAGACATCAATGCAAGAGGTGAGTCACTTTTTGATTATATTTTAAACGAGGACTTGTTTATTTGTAACAGGGGTAAAGACCCCACTTTCATTACCGCAGCCAGAGAGGAGGTGCTTGACCTCACTCTGGCTTCTTCTCTACTGATAAACCGAATCTCCGATTGGAAGGTGCTAAATGCTCACTCCTTCTCGGACCATAGGTACATTCAGTTCTCTCTCGCTGAAACCCGTCCAACAAGATCCCCCTATAGGAACCTGAGGAGGACGGACTGGGTTGCATACAACAGAAATCTACTGAACCTACTCCCCGAAGCGCCGGGAGGAAATCAAGATCTATCGGAAGAAGCGATCGACGAACTGGTGGAGACTTTCACCTCAGCTTGCAACAACGCCCTTGAAACCTCCTGTCCAACAAAGGCTTTTCCCAGGAAGGAAAAACCGCCTTGGTGGACAGCGGAGCTTTCTGAGCTTAGGGCCTCATGCAGACGCCTTTTTAACAGGGCTAAAAGAATAAGGTCTCCCTCGGGATGGGAGCTTTATAAGGCAGGGCTAGGAATATATAAGTCCGAAATTAGGAAAGCCAAGAGGGACTCTTGGAGAAGCTTCTGCGAGAGCGTAGAGGGCTGCCATGAGTCTTCCAGATTTAGACGAGTACTCACGAAGAGTTCCGCTCCCTTGGGGTACCTAAGAGACGAACTGGGACGTTGGGCGATGAGCAGCGAGGAGTCACTTAAGTTACTTCTCGACGCCCATTTTCCGACGAGCCCAGCACCTAGCAGCACCGGCCTGGAAAGCAGATCAACCTGCACTCGAGACCGGGGCTGGGTGATGGATAAGCGCCGCCTGTCCTGGGCCATTGAATCCTTTAGACCCTTCAAGTCGCCTGGTCCTGATGGCATCATTCCTGCACAACTGCAAAAATCAGTGGAGGTATCATGCCGTTGGTTGAGCCCTATCTATGCGAGCTGCATATCCAGGGGCTATATACCGAGGTCATTGAGGGCCGTGAGGGTTGTCTTTATACCCAAGGCAGGTAAGTGCTCGCATGTCTCCCCTAAGGACTTCAGGCCAATCAGTCTCTCATCTTTTTTGCTAAAAACCCTTGAGAGACTGATTGACCTGCACATAAGAAGCGGAATTCCTCGGGGTCGGTTGTCGCATACCCAACATGCTTACTGCAAGGGAAGATCGGTGGAATCTGCCCTGCACACAATTGTGAAAGAGATTGAGGAGTCTCTTTCTCAGAAGGAGCTTGCGGTGGGCGCCTTCCTCGACATCGAGGGGGCTTTTAACAACGTCCTCCCGGAGGCAATCACCCGGTCTCTGGGTAAACTGGGGGTCGAAACCGACCTGATCAGATTTATCTATAAAATGCTCAGCGACAGAACTGTCGCGGCAGAATGGGGCGGCATCTCCATTCACCGGCAGGTGGGTAGGGGCACTCCGCAAGGTGGTGTTCTCTCGCCTTTCCTCTGGGTCGCTGTTGTAAACGACTTGCTGGAGGAGCTGGTGAAAGGGGGCTGCAGGGTGGTTGCCTACGCGGATGACGTCGCATTAATCGTCAGAGGAAAATTTGTGGATACTCTGTACAACCTGATGCAGGGATATCTTAACGTAGTTGTTAGATGGGCAACGGACTGCGGCCTGTCGGTGAATCCTCTTAAGACGGAGCTCGTCTTATTTACGAGGAAACATAAAATACCCAGAGCTCAACTTCCCTCACTAGGGGGCGCTCCGCTGATGCTTTCTGACAAGGTTAAGTACCTAGGTATTATCCTTGACAGCAAGCTCACTTGGAAGCCCAATATTGAGGAAAGAGTGAGGAAAGCAACAATCGCCTTGTATGGATGCAAGGGCGCAATTGGTAAAAGATGGGGCCTCGCGCCTAGAGTTGTTTTCTGGCTGTACAATACTATTGTTAAGCCTATCTTGTTATATGGAGTCATAGTCTGGTGGAATTCACTAGAGAAGACGACATTGGTGAAGAAGCTGGAGAGAGTCCAGAGGTCGGCACTCATTGGAATCAGTGGGGCGCTTCGAACGACTCCTACTCTGGCGCTCAACGCAATGTTAAATGTGGTACCCGTAGACATCGCAGGCAGAATTGCCGCCTCGCGTACCGCAATCAGACTGAGGGGCTGGAGCTATAAGCTCAACCTCACTTATGGGCACTCAAGCATTCTCAGAAACTTCGAGTTCATCCCTCTGTCAACGGATCAGTGTATACCCTCGTTCATTCCAACCGGAACCTTCTCCACTCATATTCCGTCAAGGGAAGAGTGGAGGGAGGGCTACACTTGGGGACAGGGCATGGTGAACTTGTTCACGGATGGATCGAAGTTGGAAGAAAGGGTTGGCGGAGGAGTCTTTTGCGAGGAGCTCCCCACCAGACTCAAATTCAGGCTACCGGACCACTGCAGTGTGTTCCAGGCAGAGGTAGCCGCAATCAAGGAGGCAGCCGATTGGCTGCTCAAATGCGTATTAACGGTCAAGAAAGTAAATATTTACTCCGACAGCCAAGCGGCAATAAGGGCCCTCGGGTCCACGACGGTGCATTCGGAATTGGTCAAGGAATGCTTGACCTCGCTTTCGACTGCGTCCGAATTCTTTAACATCAGCCTCATCTGGGTTCCTGGTCACAGCGGCATTGCTGGAAACTGTGAGGCGGATGAGCTTGCCAGACAAGGGACATGCGAGGTGATTTCCCCGCGAAGGGAGAGAATTGGGATCCCCCTGACTACCTGCGGTCTGCTCCTGGAAAGATGGGCATCGCACCAACTCAGCGAGCGCTGGGCAAGTACACGAACGTGTAAGGTCGCGAAATCCTTCTGGCCACGTGTGGACCGCAGGCGCTCGGGCGAGCTCCTGAGGCTGACAAAATATCAGCTCTCTAATCTCGTGGGTTTTCTCACAGGACACAATGCGCGAGGAATGCATGCTGTGAGACTTGGAATCACCTCGAGTCCCTTTTGCGCTGGATGTATGGAGGATGAGGTGGAATCATCTCAGCATCTTCTCCTTAGCTGCCCTGCTCTGGCGGGGCTAAGATCTAGGCATCTTGGCTCCTACTTCTTTGTCACGCCTGCTGATATAGCTGGCGCTGACATCAAAAATCTGATGAATTTCATCAGCAGCATAAAGCGGTTGACGCAAACATAGTCATCGTTCGTAATCCGCACGCTCCCAACTATCCCAGCACCACCTCTCCCCGCCCTCTCCCTGTATCCCATCGGTCTTTCTCTCCCGCCGCACCCCTCCATAATGGTATCACAAAGGACGAATCCTTCTTCGTCCAAGTGTGCCCATTCCTTGGGCAACCATATCAACCTAACCTAACCTAATAGGATTGATGTTTTGCCAACGCCCTCCATACTGCATGGGTTAATGTGTAGCCAGATCGTGTATCCAGAGCTAAACTCTGATGTTGCAGTACCTCGAACGATGGTTCAATTATGAATTTCTTTTCAAGAATTCCGACGTATTTCGGATCGATATAAAATGTCAGACTACGATATATTTTTTCAGTTACTTTAATTTTTATTTCCGAATTTATAAACTCCTCGAACGTTGTTAGACGGGAGTACTTATGTGGATTGCTGGTTATATACGATTTAAGACCAGCTGCAATAAATGTGCTCATGAAAATGCCACTGAGCAAGAGAAAAATGTAAATAAAACGTTTTGTGAATTTCGCCTTGACGTGGACGACCGAGCACGAGGGCTGACCAATTATACTACGGAGCACAACATTGGTGAATATCCAAATGAAGAAACGTAAACTATTTGTTGGAGAACGTCGCCCCCAAAGCAAACCTTCCAATGTAAGAACGAATGAGAAAATGAGGAGTAGTAACAAGAGAAATAGTCCCAACACAGAATTGAGTAGAAATAAAAGTACTTCGCTATCAGGTACCAGGGGAGGTAAAGGCAGTATAATAGTCCAATCTACTAACACCAAAGGTGTCGAAATATCCAAACCAGCTGTCTTTAAGTTTGAACTTGCAATTCCAGTCACTATATCGATAGTATCATTCTTTAATAACGGTAACCAATTTTGTACTTGCGTCAATTTATCAGTTGCCGGATAGGTTAGTGTACCATTGTTTCGTTTAGCGAATTCACGCAACATTTTTGGCAGAATCCCAGTGATCTGAATATGACCAAATCGGTCGCGCCCCACAATAATCCATGGTTCAACCTTGTCGGCTAAAGAACGTATGGCGACACCCTTCATGTCTTTGATGCGATCGGGAAAGCAATCCTCCTTCAGTATTTTACGTTGGAGATGGAACTGAGGAAAGTAGCTAAAAGTATAGAAGTGTCCATCGTCCACATAGTCTCTGTAAATGCTGATCACGTTAAATAAACGCATTTGGGCACAATATTCGAAAAGTAGTTGTTGCTGTTTTTGAAGATCTTCACGGTTTTGTATCAATTCAGTCTTGTACTCGGTATTCCAGATGAAGAGAATGCGGATATTGCGTTTACGTCCGAGACAAGCGACCATCTTCTCTAACGAATCTGACACAAATCTATTCGGTAAACAACGAATCAATAGAATTTCGTCGTTGGAGTGGCTGGGCGTGTGCGAGCAAGAACTGTTTGCCGCTAATAACTTAACGGTGTTATTAGCGCTGAGAATTCGAATGGACTCGTCACAAAGACAACTCTGACTTGAGTCGTAGGCATCGATAATGAGAAATGAGTAGATTTCTCGCTCCGACTTAATTTTGTTTATAATTTGACCAATGTTGAATTTCAAATTATTTGCGATTCTCCAGTTGTTTGGTAAGTGAGCCATCAACAGCGGAGAGATGAGGATTATTATTGCGCTGCTTACAAGCAACATTTTGCCGCGGGCTCGTGGCTGCACTCTTTGAAAATCCTTAAAAGACTGTTTTGGAAGGAAGAGTGTATTGGCTTAAATAAATTTGCTTTGAGATGCACAATTAAAATGGGAACATTAATTGCTCGTATGTCAGTAAGCGGAAATATTTGTGCCTACATAAAATTACCGTTGTGATAGATTTTATCGGGCTGAAAATAATTGTAATTGAGGTGTCCTCAAATATGCGACGAAAGGAAATATTTTCAATCAACTAAGTATTTTATTATCATTAAAGTTGCGTATTGTTGAATAGATTGAGCCACTAACTGATTGATGAGCCTTATGAAGGGCAAATTAGGAATTTCATTAAGCGTTCATATGAATTTGAGCGGGCGTAAAAACTTACACAAAGGGTTTGTTTAAGAGTGAAGTAGCCTTATTTATATGAGTTCTGGTTTAACCTAGATTTGATAAGGAATTGGCCAATCTATTTTTAAGCAACTTTCCGATGAGATGGAAACTTCAACACTTTGAACATAACTCCACCCACGTCTGTCATATTTGGGAGTTTTGTCCAGGTTAGTTGCATAAAAGATGTAGACGATTTCAGATTTTTTGTTGTTATACTATGGAATTAAGACACAATATATATATAATTGGCGCGTACACCTGTTTTGGGTGTTTGGCCGAGCTCCTCCTCCTATTTGTGGTGTGCGTCTTGACGTTGTTCCACAAATGGAGGGAACGACTCCGAACGGCAGATATTTTTATGAGGAGCTTTTTCATGGCAGAAATACACTCGGAGGTTTGCCATTGCCTGCCGAGGGGCGACGGCTATTAGAAAAATGTTTTTCTTAATTTTGGTGTTTCACCGAGATTCGAACCGACGTTCTCTCTGTGAATTCCGAATGGTAGTCGCACACCAACCCATTCGGCTACGACGACCGGCGACTTCCAATAGTGATTTGTATTTATAACGATCCCTATTACCTTGAATAAATACTAATCTTCCAACTCCAGATACAGCAACAGCTCACCAAACCATTACATTGCCTCCACGATGCTTCACTGTTGATACCAAATTCTTCGGACTCAGTGCAGTACTTTTTTCCGCCACACTCCACTCGACTCATCTGTAAACAAAACTTTTTGCCAAAAATTCATCCCCTTTTCCCTGTGTGCTTTGGCGAACTCCAGGCGAAGTTTACGGTTTTTTTTTTTCAGAAATAAGAGGTTTTTTTCGTGGTGTTCTACTATGAAAGCCGTTTTTGTTCAGAGCCCTTTGAATTGTTCTTGGATGAACACGATTGTTGGATGAGCTTGCTATATCCTCGGCCAATTTCGGAGCAGAAACTTTTGGATTTTTGTCCTCTTCTTTTAGAATCAAGTTGACGTCTCTGCGACATAGTTTGTTCGGGCGACCACTGTGCGGCTTATTTTCGGTGGAACCACTATTTTTAAAGTTTTTTACAATGGTCTGGACTGTTGCACGACTTAAGTTTAAGATTTTTGAAATTTCGCCGTTTGATTTTTTTTTCTTTCCTGTGCTGAATAAGTAAATTTCTAACGTCAACTGATATTTCTTTTCAAGGAGCGATTGTAGATGCTTAAGTTTTCCAATTGCAACTAAAATCAGTATTAGCAAAGCAACAAACATAAGAAAAACAAAGAAATAGACAAACGGTATTTCACCGTTATCACAACATAGGATATTAGAGTACAAGCTAGGAAACCGCAAAGTATTTTGTACTTTGTAAACAACGAAAGGGAGGGGTGTATGTAGACTTCTGTCGGCCACTGTATGTTCTTGACTCGATTGTGTCGATATAGCGAGAAAATACGGCATCTATCGTTGTTCCTGATTTTGTTGTTGAAATATAGCGGTCATTACTCATTTGTAAATTAAGTTGATGTTCTAAAAATTCTATTAATTTCATGGAAGTGTCCGATGCAAAACTTACATTGAAATCCCCAGTTAATATGAGAGGTTTCAGATCGTCGCGTTGAGGAAGAAGCTTACCACCATCACGAGTGTATCTTAATTACGAACCATGTAAAAATGCGATAATGTCGTTGATATGTGAATTCGGAATTATGTAGACACCCACAATTACTATGTTTTGTCCATTTATCGCACGACACTCAGAAATACAAATATCACCGACATCTTCTGCTATGGTAAAGCTGCATTTGATGTTGACTGTACAGCGGTAAATCGTAAGTGTGGTGTGACGACATTCACGGTATCATTTTTGTTGTGGTAGATAGCGACTGCTCCGGTTCCAACATTACTTCTTTTACACTGGATGATGCAGTTAAAATTCGGTAAACTGATTTCCTAGTTTTCACGCAACCAAGTCTCATGAAAAACTACCACATTGCATTTTGCCATAACTGGATTCAATACGTCTGTGTAGCATGAGCACGTAGACTTTGACAATTAAAAGAGTATATTGACGATCTCTTGTTGTATAAATTGAATCAATTGTTGATCAAGAGCTTCCAACCAATTCATCGACAATCCTCGAAATTCTGCTTGATGTCATTGTTGTTGGTGGTCTCCGGCCATGGTAGAATCTCAAATCATCATTGCGTGTGATTATAAACAATCCCCATTGATGGATAGCACGTGACAGTGCGACATACACTAGCGATTGAGACTGCTTTTTATCGTATTCATATACTATTTCAGAATATGCTCCGCCCTGAGATTTGTGTCTGGTACTGGTACTGGCACATGCACAACCTACGAAGCACCGCACAAAGCGGAGAAAGAGACAAGCTTGTTTGCCGTAGGCTTATACATTTCGTGACGGTTTTTCGTAGCGCTAGCTCGTGTGTCGCGGCCTTGAAATTATACTCTGCCGCACGTAAAGAAGTTTCACTACAAAAATGTGAGAAACGGCTTGTGTATAATTTATTCCCTTTAAAATTTATTTATATTGGGTTGACAACTAAGTAATTTCGGATGACACTCATAGATGCATTCAGTTTAATTTTTAGGTTTGCAGACGTAGTGCAAATGTAAAACACATTTTCTTATTTGATAGTTGACAATTCAGCTGTCAATCAGTATAAAGAGTTTTTTGATCGGTTGTGTAGTTTTCGTTTGTCGTTCGCTGAAAAATGGAAACCAAAAGGAACATTTTCGTCATGTTTTGCTTTTGTATTTCCTCAAAGGGAAAACCGCATCGCAAACTCATAAAAAGTTATGTTCTGTTTATAGTGACGAAGCCTTAAAAGAACGGCAGTGCCAAAATTTTGGTTTACCAACTTTCGTTCTGATGAGTTTTCACTCAAAGATGAAAAACGCTCTGGTCATCCAGTTGAGGTTGATGACGCCCTAATCAACTTTGAACTCTTACCACCCAACCGAACGATCAAATCTGATGTCTACATTGAACAACTAACGAAGTCAAACAATGCAGCTGAAGAAAAGCGGCCCGAATTGACAAATCGAAAAGGTATTGGTTGCAGTGTACTGTAAAAAAGTTTGAAATTTAGACTGATAGCAAAGTCGAATAACTGCGAAAATGAATATTTATTTACTGAAGTATCTGATGGCATGAAAAAAATTTTAATTGCATGTGTCTACAATCCTAACAAAAATATTGCTCTTGATACACTATTTGTTGACTTGTCTGAATTTGTCCGAAATTACGAGCACATCCTGTTGTGTGGTCATTTTAATATAAACCTTTTAAAGAACGAGACTAGTAATAGTAAACTATTCGACCAGTTGGCAACAGCTGGACTTTGTGTTGTTAACGGAATTACACCAACGAGATTTGCAAATACCTCCCAACCTAGTCTTCTTGATTATTTTATAACATGTGACTTGCCACATATTCTTAACTTCGACCAAGCTGATTTTAACTCTGACCATGACGTAATATTTTGTAGTTTAGAAGTTGTGATGAATCGTCTAGATTTAAGTGCCACCTACGAGTATCGTGATTTTAAATGGTAGAATGGTAATTATCTGTATTCAGCCATGGGTTCTATAAATTGGAATGAATGTTGGTTTCTTAGTACTGTTGATAATAAACTTAACTTCCTTAACAGTAACTTATCCTCGTTGTTTAACATGTATGTTCCGCTTCGTTCTGTAAATGTTGTAAATAGTTCATGTCCTTAGTACAACTCGAAAGTTTGGTTAAAAAGTAATGAGCCTTCCCGCGCGGAGCGTCTGCCAAGCGATGAACCGAATCAGCTGGTGGGGGAAAATGATCGTTGGACCTTCCCCTTCCACTAGAAACCGGTCCCAGTTCGCTGGCAACAGCGATACAGTCAACATCGCTCCGCGCGTGAAAGCTGTTTTAAAAGTGTGTTAGGATTTTGCAGTGGCGAAAATGCAGCTGATCATCTTTTTCGACATCGTCCACAAGGATTTTGTGCCTCCAGGAAGCACTGTAAACGCGGCATTTTACAAAGAAGTGCTCCTTCGGCTGAAAACCCGCGTTGTCCGGGTTCGGCCCGACCTTGTCAACAATTGGACCCTTCATCACGACAATGCGCCGGCGCACACCGCCTTCCTCTGCACCTCTGCATTGGCCAAGATGGGAGTTCCGGTGCTTTCCCACCCTCTCTACAACCCAGGCCTGTCCCCTTCGAACTTCTTCTTGTTCCCGCGCCTGAGAAGAAAGCTGAAGAGGAGGCGCTTCGACTCCATCGAGGCGATCCAAAAAACTTTGACAGCCGAATAGAACGCGATTCCGGCGGATGAGTTTAAAATATGTTTCCTGCTCTTTACTTTTCAATCAAATCCTGTGTGATAAGTGGAGAAAAAACTTGACGGATACTTCTTGGCGCCGGTACAAGGAGATCCGAAATGAAACCACTACAATAACACGACAAGCGAAACGTTGGTACAGTTACTCAAAACTTGATCCGTCACCTCCAACAAGAGAACTGCGACGCAACCTAAACAAATTAAAAATTCATGGCAAAGAAAGTCCCGAATGTGAGATTGACCTTGATGTACTTAATGACTACTTCATTAGTGTTGGTAAGAAAACAAACTGTGCTCCTATTTTAAAACAGTACTCATCTTGTGCTAATCTAAAAGAACAGTTTCAATTTATGACAGTTAGTGAGGTAGATGTCCTGAAAGCTTTATCCAAAATAAAGTCTAAAGCTGTAGGCGATAATGGCATCTCGCTAAAATTCATCCGTATAGTCATCCGATATATAATAGGAAACCTTACCCATATAATAAACCATTGCTTGACTAGCTCATGTTTTCCAACAGAATGGAAAACGGCTGTAGTTTTCCCAGTTGCTAAAAAAACAAATGTTATTTATGCTGGTGACTATAGACTGTACTACCCACTAGACACTAGACTATACCGCCCACATTTTCCAAAGTTTGCGAAATCTTGATGGCCACGCAAATTTCATCATTTGTACAGGACAATCGCCTACACTCTCCACTACGATCTGGCTTCAAACTAAGTCACAGTTGCTTGACAGCAACGGTTAAAATACTGGACGATATTAGAACTAGTTTTGACAACGGAGATTTGACTCTACTTTGTTTACGTGACTTTTCTAAAGCATTTGACTCAGTGTATCACAAATTGTTACGTTTGAAGCTTTAGCACTATTTCGGCTCCAAAGACAGTGCTGTGAAGCTCATGGCCAACTACCTTGGTGGCAGAACGCAGAAGGTTAAAACTAGAAAATTAACATCTCAGTCTAGATACGTACACACTGGTGTACCGCAAGGGTCTATCCTTGGTCCACTTTTATTTAGTCTTCTGGTTAATGATGTTTTTACCGTTTGTCAGTATGTGAATGTCCACGTGTATGCTGATGATACACAATCGCACTTGTCCAGTCGTATTGGTCTCGTTGAAGATCTATGTTTCAAAATAAACAGTGATTTGTCTGCTATTTCTGTTTGGGCTAATGAAAACTCTTTATGTTTGAACGCGTCAAAGTCATATGCCTTACCTATAGGTAATAGTGTGGTGTATGTTGACAATATCACTAAACTGTGGATAGGTACTAGTTCCCTTACGTTTACGGATAAGGTAAACAATTTGGGGTTTATTCTTAACACAAAACTTACCTGTGCTGACCACATAAATAGGGTTGTGGGGAATATTTATGCTGCATTGCGTAAGCAGAGAGCCTCATTTCATTTCATTTCATTTATTGCCCAAAATCATTTTAACATAGCAGTTTACAAAGTTATGATAAAATTAGATTATTTAGCATTATCCTAACATATATTTGTATTTATCTAGGAGTTTAAAACTTATTTTTCTTTTGATTATACAATAGGTTATCATTATTATTTGGAATGTCTTTGGCATAAGGGCAAAAAGGGCTTAAAAAGGAGATAACGTATATTAAACTTCTATAATTTATTTGGCTATAAATTGATCAATGTTATAAACTAAATTTTCATCGTTGAAGTTGTAAGTATTGTATCGCCTATGATAATATATTGCTTTACTATTTTTATGTAACATATTATTATTTTTTAGTATTTTTAAATATATTGGTGATAAATGTTTTTCTGTTAGAGGTAATGATATTTCCCTTGCCTTTGACAGATATTTGTTTATCAGTTCATTTTCTATGAATGTCAGTTTATTAACAAATCTTACTGACGATTTCATTAAGAAAAAGTCTATGCGTGATATTTTACATTTTTCATATAAACTTTTATTAGAAACTCTTTTCCGAAAAGTACCACTTCTGTAAGGTTAGCGGTTAAGGCCGCTACAAATTCTTAAAACATATCGTTCAAATCGTCGGAGTCTCTCCATTTGGCTCGACGAAATGTTGAACCATATCGGATGAGCATAAGATATGATTGGTCTAATTATTTGTTTGTAAATATTTATTTTAATACAGTTCGATAGTCCACCCTGCCTTCTTAATAAATTACAATAGCTAAAGAACATTTTTTTGCTTTTGTCAAAATGAAATCTATATGTCTTACAAAGGTGAATTTGCTATCCAAAATTATGCCCAAGTATTTGATTTGTTCTTTGTATTTTATGTTGAATCCATTTATTTTAATTTGAGGCTCATATTTACGAGCATTTGGATATAAGTTTTTACGTATTCCTTTAACAATAGTTGTTTCGCTTTTATTGAAGTTTAGTTTTAGCTTCCATTTGTGAAAGTATGTATTTAATTCATTTAAGTATGAGTTAACGGCTTCATTAGCTTTGGTTATGCGTTGGTGATATCTCAATATAATTATATCATCTGCGTATATGAGCACTTTAATATCGCAATTATTAATTTCTGAACTTAATGGTGGGTCAGGGAAATCAGCTAAGAAGATGTTATAGAGAATTGGCCCCAACAAAGAACCTTGTGGCACACCTCAGCTAACGTCTCTTGCCTCCGGCGGCCGCCTTTTTCTAATATCTACTTTTGTCTTTTTTTTCTAAATTCCTCTTTTCTTTTCCTACTACCAAAGCCCAATCTGCTTATTATTAGAGTTAAGTTAATTACATAAATTGGATTGATTTATTAATGAAATAGTGGATAAATTTCGACTAAGTAATTTTCATGTTAGAGTCATTCTAGTTGTACGAGAATATACTAATAATGTTGAAGTACTATTAAAAGACCTTAGTCTTACTTTGTACTATTGATATTAATAAATAAATAAATAAATAAATAAATATCAGTGCATGGCCCCTTCTTTGCAAAGCTCGCATGACAAATGTTGCTTTCGCTTTAAGATTATTAATATAATTCTGTTAGGGGAGCTTTGCTTCTCCATCCACAAGGCTTCCAATTACAATAAAATAAATTTGTTTCTCCAAAATATTCAGCTGTAGTATAAAAATTAATTTAGACAGACTGCATAAAAACTTATCCCCTCCCATTATTTACACGGAAGCCAAATGTTTTATACAAAATAATTTGCACTCATTTCTGTTTGCATTTATTTATTTTATTTACTATGTTTTTCATCCATAGTACAGAAATTAGGTGTACCGTACATATAAATATGAGAGATACTGTCTTTACTTTGTAAAATGGACAGTAGTAGACACACTTCAACATTTCCCTTATGAATATCCAGTTCGAAATGACGAAGGTTCCATACTACTCAAAAGTCATTTCCTACCCCTTCGAACTCTCCTCTTCAATCTCCTCTGCTCACCTAAAGCCTTCTTTTGTGTTCTTTTGTAAAACCAAACCTCGGTGCAAAATACCAAAACGGATAAGCTCACGCCAAAGCCATACATCCACCACAACCAGTAGAAATGTGTCAAATCCAATGGTTCATATCCAAGGGGCTGCACTATAGTTCTATTAATTTTTTTCGCCGCCAACATGTCATCATAGATCTGACGGATCCATAAATCAGTTAGTCCTATACTCTTCGCCTGGTGGATCATATTGTTGAGCGCTTCCTTAAAAATGGAGTGTTCTTGCAAAGGTATTGACAGTAGAAGACTTTTCATTACATTAATGTTTTCGCTCACATAGAAGAGTGGTCGTGGTAAATACGATTGATGTCTTGACAACGCCTTCCATAGTGGATCGAATACTGTATAACCAAATCGTGTATCCAAAGAGGAACGCTGCTGTTGCAGTTGCTCGAACGATGGTTCAATTATGAATTTGGTGTCTAAACTTTTAGCATATTTCGGATCGATAAAAAAAGCCAGACTACTAAATAGTCTTTCACTTTCTTTAATTTTTATTTCGGAAGTTATTAACTCCTCGAACGTTGTTAGACGGGAGTACTTATGTGGATTGCTGGTTATATACGAATTAAGACCAGCTGCAATGTATGTGCTCATGAAAATGCCACTGAGCAAGAGAAAAATGTAAATGAAACGTTTCGCGAATTTCGCCTTAAGGTGAACGACCGAGCACGAGGGCTGACCAATTATACTACGGAGCACAACATTGGTGAGTATCCAAATGAAGAACAGTAAACTGTCTGCTTTAGAACGTCGCCGCCAAAGTAAACTTTCCAATGTAAGAACAAATGAAAACACGAATAAGAGCAAGAGGAGAAATACTCCCAACACAGAATTGAGTAGAAATAAAAGTACTTCGCTGTCGGGTACTAGGGGAGGTGAAGGCAGCATCATAATCCAATCCATTGACACGAAAGGTGTCGATATATCCATACCAGCTGGCTTATTGCCTGGGCTTATAATTCCAGTTATTATGTCGATAGTATCATTCTCTAATAACGGTTCCCAAAGTACGTACATCAAATTATCAATTGCCGGATAGGTTAGTGTACCATTGTTTCGCTTAGCGAATTCACGCAACATTTTTGACACAATCCCGGTAACCTGAATATGACCAAATCGGTCGCGCCACACAATAATCCATGGTTCAATAGTGTCGGGAAGAGAACGTATGGCGACACCCTTCATGTCTTTGATGCGATCGGGAAAGCAATCCTCCTTCATTGGCTTACGTTGGACATGGAACTGAGGAAAGTAGCTAAAAGTATAGAAGTGTCCATCGTCCACATAGTCTCTGTAAATACTGATGACGTTCAATAAACGCATTTGGGCACAATATTCGAAAAGTAGTTGTTGCTGTTTTTGAAGTTCTTCACGGTGTTTTATCAATTCAGTCTTGTACTCGGTATTCCAGATGAAGAGAATGCGGATATTGCGTTTACGTCCGAGACAAGCGACCATCTTCTCTAACGAATCTGACACAAATCTATTCGGTAAACAACGAATCAATAGAATTTCGTCATTGGAGTGGCTGGGCGAGTGTGAGCAAGAGCTGTTCGCCTCTAATAACTTAACGGTGTTATTAGCGCTGAGAATTCGAATGGACTCGTCACAAAGACAACTCTGACTTGAGTCGTAGACGTTGATAATGAGAAATGAGTAGATTTCTCGCTCCGACTTAATTTTGTTTATAATTTGACCAATGTTGAATGTCAAATTATTTGCGATGCTCCAGTTGTTTGGTAAGTGAGCCATCAACAGCGGAGAGATGAGGATTATTATTGCGCTGCTTACAAGTAACATTTTGCCTCGGGCTCGCAGCTGCACTCTTTGAAAATTCTTGAAAGACTGTTTTGGAAGGAAGAGTGTATTGGCTTAAATAAATTTGCTTTGAGATGCATAATTAAAATGGGAACATTAATTGCTCGTATGTCAGTAAGCGGAAATATTTGTGCCTACATAAAATTACCGTTGTGATAGATTTTATCAGGCTGAAAATAATTGTAATTGAGGTGTCCTCAAATATGCGACGAAAGGAAATATTTTCAATCAACTAAGTATTTTATTATCACTAAGGTTGCGTATTGTTGAATAGATTGAGCCACTAACTGATTGATGAGCCTTATGAAGGGCAAATTAGGAATTTCATTAAGCGTTTGCTTAAGAGTGAAGTAGCCTTATTTATATCAGTTCTGGTTTAACCTAGATTTGATAAGGAATTCGTCAATCTATTTTTAAGCAACTTTCCAATGAGATGGAAACTTCAACACTTTGAACATAACTCCACCCACGTCTGTCATATTTGGCAGTTTTGTCCACGTTAGTTGCATAAAAGATGTTGACGATTTCAGATTTTTTGTTGTTATACTATGGAATTAAGACACAATATATATATAATTGGCGCGTACACCCGTTTTGGGTGGTTGGTCGAGCTCCTCCTCCTATTTGTGGTGTGCGTCTTGACGTTGTTCCACAAATGGAGGGACCTTCAGTTTCAAGCCGACTCCGAACGGCCGATATTTTTATGAGGAGCTTTTTCATGGCAGGAATACACTCGGAGGTTTGCCATTGCCTGCCGAGGGGCGACGGCTATTAGAAAAATGTTTTTCTTAATTTTGGTGTTTCACCGAGATTCGAACCGACGTTCTCTCTGTGAATTCCGAATGGTAGTCGCGCACCAAGCCATTCGGCTACGACGACCGGCGACTTCCAATAGTGATTTGTATTTATAACGATCCCTATTACCTTGACGAACTCCAGGCGAAGTTTACGGTTTTTTTTTTTCAGAAATAAGAGGTTTTTTTCGTGGTGTTCTACTATGAAAGCCGTTTTTGTTCAGAGCCCTTTGAATTGTTCTTGGATGAACACGCTTGTTGGATAAGCTTGCTATATCCTCGGCCAATTTCGGAGCAGAAACTTTTGGATTTTTGTCCTCTTCTTTTAGAATCAAGTTGACGTCTCTGCGACATAGTTTGTTCGGGCGAACCACTATTTTTAAAGTTTTTTACAATGGTCAGGACTGTTGCACGACTTAAGTTTAAGATTTTTGAAATTTCGCCATATGATTTCTTTTTCTTTCCTGTGCTGAATAAGTAAATTTCTAATGTCAACTGATATTTCTTTTCGAGGAGCGATTGTAGATGCTTAAGTTCTCCAATTGCAACTAAAATCAGTATTAGCAAAGCAACAAACATAAGAAAAACAAAGAAATAGACAAACGGTATTTCACCGTTATCACAACATAGGATATTAGAGTACAAGCTAGGAAACCGCAAAGTGTTTTGTACTTTGCAACCAACGAAAGGAAGGGGTGTATGTAGACTTCTGTCGGCCACTGTATGTTCTTGACTCGATTGTGTCGATATAGCGAGAAAATACGGCATCTATCGTTGTTCCTGATTTTGTTGTTGAAATATAGCGGTCATTACTCATTTGTAAATTAAGTTGATGTTCTAAAAATTCTATTAATTTCATGGAAGTGTCCGATGCAAAACTTACATTGAAATCCCCAGTTAATATGAGAGGTTTCAGATCGTCGCGTTGAGGAAGAAGCTTACCACCATCACGAGTGTATCTTAATTACGAACCATGTAAAAATGCGATAATGTCGTTGATATGTGAATTCGGAATTATGTAGACACCCACAATTACTATGTTTTGTCCATTTATCGCACGACACTCAGAAATACAAATATCACCGACATCTTCTGCTATGGTAAAGCTGCATTTGATGTTGACTGTACAGCGGTAAATCGTAAGTGTGGTGTGACGACATTCACGGTATCATTTTTGTTGTGGTAGCTAGCGACTCCTCCGGTTCCAACATTACTTCTTTTACACTGGATGATGCAGTTAAAATTCGGTAAACTGATTTCCTAGTTTTCACGCAACCAAGTCTCATGAAAAACTACCACATTGCATTTTTCCATAACTGGATTCAACACGTCAGTAGCATTAGCACGTAAACTTTGACAATTAAAACAGTACAGGGTTTGATTAAAAAATAATTTTTTTTTGTGTAAATATTTTATTTGCAATCTATCTTAATATAATGATATTCAGCAAATTAGGTCTTATAATCTAATAGCAACGGTAGTATTTGCACAAATGCAAAACTACATATACAATTACGATAATTGTTCTAAGATTTGATCTTAAATGTATTAAATTTCATTTGTACTAATGAGTTGCTTATCTTCATATAGGAACTTATGTATTTTGTTTTTTATTTAGTGTTAAATAAATAATTTAATTCAGCAAAATTAGAGAAATGGCAAGTCTAATATATGATTACGCTTCAGTCGTATTGTTTCATTACTTAAGTCTAATAAGCATATAGCATTCGTATTTACAAGGTTTGACAGCCGTGCAAGATATCTGTTCGAAAATTTGGAATTTCACTCTTTACAAATGGGATATCTAAGTTCTTGTGTATTGCTTCATTTGTGACAAACCAAGGGGCGTTAACAAGCAACGTTTTTGATTGGTAGCGTTGCAGGATTTCTATATTCGATTTGCTAGCAGTTCCCCAAAGCTGTATACCGTAGGTCCATACAGGCTTTAAAATAGCTTTATATAGTCTTATTTTGTTTTCAAAACTAAGCTGAGATTTGCGACCAAGCAGCCAGTGCATTCGCTTGGTTTTATTTTTAAGCTGCTCTTGTTTGGCTTTAATATAGGATTTCCCAGTAAGGCGTCGATCTAAATGCATTCCTAAATATGTCACCTTGGTATTCGTTGGTATTACAGCATTATTTAAAAATATTCTAGGGCAGTTATCTTTTCTTAACGTAAAGGTGACATGGGTAGACTTGTCGGAGTTAACTTTGATCCTCCATTTATCAAGCCAAATTTCTAAAATATTTAATTGATTTTGCAGCAAAGAGGATGCTGTTGCAGGTGAATCGCTAGAAGCTATGAAGGCTTCTTCTGTTATTGGCATGTCGGTAGTAAATATTGTGAATAGGACGGGGCCCAACACACTACCCTGGGGCACACCAGCGCTAATATTGTATATTTCTGAAGACGCATCTCGGTGTCTAACATAAAAGTGCCTTTCACTCAGATACGATTTAAGGATCAAATAGAAATGTGCTGGCAGGAGTTTTTTAATTTTGTATAGAAGTCCCACATGCCATACTCTGTCGAATGCCTGTTGAACATCTAAAAAAGCTGCAGAACAGTATTGCTTCCTTTCTAGTGCATCCCCGAATGGTAGTCACGCACCAATCCATGAAAAATACAATAAATAATACTTTTTATTCGACTTTCTAAAACTTTCCAACGGTAATGCAGCTGCGGAAATTTTCGAAACTGATTAAAGATGCAAATGTTCCGGCTCTAAAAGTATTCGATGCGGTACCAGCTGGTTGGAGCAGGAGAAGAGGTAGATCCCCTCTACGTTCGGAAGATCAGGTGAAGAAGGATTTGGCTTCACTTGGTTTGTACAACTGGCGCCGGTTATTTAAATGAAAGTGAATTGGGAAACTGGAAATAGGATATTCAAACTGTTTTTCAGATAATATTGAATAAAAAAAACTTATTTATACTTAATTTTAAGTGGTCAAAACATGTCCAAGGACACACGTGAATCTACCGAATAATACCAAAGTTGGTGTGCCATGTCTTGCCCTGAACCCAAACTGATGTTCGGGAATGATGTTGTGGTCCCCAACTACTGGTAACATTCTCTTCAAAAATATTCGTTCGAATATTTTCGAGAACGTTACAAGCAAACTAATGGGGCGGTAAGACTTAAGAAAGTTTTCGGGTTTATTTGGTTTTGGCACCATAACAACAACCGCATATTTCCATTGTGTTGGGTAGTGATTTACATTGAGAATGGCATTGTAGATTATTGTAAGGAATTCAATAGCTTTCTCAGGTAGAGCTTTAACTATTTTACTATCAATGCAGTCATATCCAGGAGCCTTGCAGTTATTTAGTCTAAGTATTTCGTCAGATACTTCACTATTTGATATCCGGCTGATCGGAAAATCCATTTGACATGGGGATTCAAGAAAATTTGTGAACTCCGCATCGTCATTGGCGGCAATTGGAAGATTTGGCTGAAAAGTTTGATAGAGATGTTTGGCAAAAGCCTCTGTTTTACTTTCATCGCTTCTGCACCATACCCCATTAGAATCCCTAATACTGACATTACACTTGATCGGCCGTTTTATATATTTAGTACCCCTCCAGATTTTGTGTTCATCGTTTTTTGTAGGTTCAAGTGTTTTGATGAAAGAATTAAACGATTGATTTCTAAGATCAGATACAGGGTGGCGCACGAATCGTGCTACAAAAACAAAACGTAATAACTTTTTTTCTGTGTGAGTAATCGGCTTTTTTTTTTATTTTGCAGCTTAGTATTTAGATTTACAAAAAAATGGAGGCTTGGGATACCGAAAAGAGGTTTTGGATAGTGCAGCGGTACCATGCTTTGCAGTCCATCATTTCCGTCCAAAGGGAATTTTGGCGGGAGTTTGGCGGCACTCCCCCGAGCAGATGGACCATTATGAGGCTGGTGAAAATGTTTGCTGAATCTGGAAGCATCGCACGCAGACCGTACCATCGAGATCCCCATGTTCGGGTCGAAGCCACAATCGCGGCTGTAGCATCGTCAATTCAGGCAAATCCAAGAGTTTCGACTCGTATCTTGTCGGCGCAAATTGGAGTTAGCAGACGGTCATTGCAGCGGATAGTTCATGATGACTTAAACTTGTTTCCGTACAAAGTTCAAATCACAAGCAAATTAAACCCTCTGGATTTGCCTATTCGCCTGGAATTTTGCCAAAAAATTATTGAAATGGCCGAAGAAGACAACAACTTCATAAATTGCTTGTTTATGTCTGATGAGGCCCATTTTGATCTAAACGGCAATGTAAACAAGCAAAATTGCCGTATATGGAGTCAATCAAATCCGCAAATACTCCATGAGATGGAACTGCACCCAGAACGAGTCACAGTGTGGTGCGCAGTTTCATCAAGGTGCATTGTCGGGCCATACTTCTTCGAAGAAAACGGTGTAACAGCGACTGTAAATGGGGACCGTTATTTAAACATGTTGAAGGAGTTTTTTTATCCAGAACTGCGGCGAAGACGTATCCCTTTTAACAGCATTTGGTTCCAGCAAGATGGAGCAACTGCACATATAGCCAGACCGGTTATGGAGGAGCTCCAACGAAAATTTAGAAATAAATTGATATCCAGAAATTCCACTTTCCGCTGGCCCCCAAGGTCACCTGACCTCACTGCACCAGATTTTTTTTTATGGGGTTATCTCACACAAGAGGTGTATAAAACAAAACCAAGTAATTTGACTGAATTGAAGCAGTCCATCACAACAATAATTGAGGCGATCCCGACTTCAACCCTTCAGTGCGCAATGAACAATTTTCTCATCAGGTGTCGCATATGCGTGAATGAGCATGGAGGTCATTTACGTTCTATTATTTTCAAAACTAATTAGTTACATAAAATAAAATTGAATTATCTATACAATAAAAAAACAAAAAGTTAAATACATTGATTAGAAAAAAAGTTATTACGTTTTGTTTTTGTAGCATGATTTGTGCTGTAGTTTTGTTTTGAGTTCTTTCGTAGCTTTATTCAGTGCTCTTTTATTAGCGGGGTATCTGTTTTCCTGCCAGATTTTTCGTAATCTTCTTTTTTTATTAATTATTATAGAAGTAGAATTTCAGGTCATTAGAAGGAAGTTTCTCTCTCAAGGGGCTGGACAGATACGCTGCCTCATGAATAACATTAGTGAATGCTTCTATTGCTGCATCGAGTCCGACTCCTGTTTTTTTTTTTGACATATTTAAATCTATATGTTTATCTATCCAATATTGAAAAGATTTTAGGTCAGTTTTTGGGGTAAGGATCTTATACTTCTTAGAAACATTGTGGACATTGTCATTGTACGTTACAATTAGAGGCGAGTGGTCGGAACTAAGCTCGTTACTATGCTGTATGCTCAGCCTTCGGCTGGGTATACCAGAGTATGCGACAAAATCTAGGAGATCCGGAACTCTTCTTGGATCGCTTGGCCAATATGTCGGTGTGCCTGTTGACAAAATTGTATAGTTTTTTGGGAGATGCACCTTTGCAGCTCTCTTCCTTTCGGGTCAATGAGCCTAGAGCCCCACCATGGGTGTTTTGCATTGTAGTCTCCGCCTACAAAAAATTTAGAACCGAAACGTTTAAAAATTTCAACGTATTGGTCAGTTTTTATACTAAAACGTGGAGGAAAATAATATATACTGCGTAAATTCGTAGATATTGATCGCCACATTTTACTTTAACCCTAGCAGCTTGTAAATAATGCTCTCTGACTTCTTCTAAACCTTCGTACTTAAGACCGGACTTAATCAAAATTGCAGATCCCCCATGGGCTTTGTTGTCTGGATGGTTAGCACAAATGAGATCGTAACCGATAATTTTAAAATAAGTTTTGTTAGTAAAATGGGTTTCTGACACCAATAAAATATCAATTTGATTTAAATTAAGGAACATTTTTACTTCCTCGGTGTGGTTATTGAGTCCATTGGCGTTCCAAATAGCTATACGAAGATTTATTTGCATAATTTTTCTAATAAAGTGGGCATTATATTAAACAAACTTTGAGTAAGCTCAAGTTGTTTGGCAAGTAATGTTTTAATTTTTTGAAGTACATTGTTTTCTTGGCCTGCATTAATATGAACGCGTTGTGCATAAGTAACATTTGGATTGACAAATTGGTTTTCAAAAACAGGAGTATTATTTAGTTGAGGAAAGTTTTGAGGAGTATAAGAGTATGTGGGAACTGTGTGTCTTTTGTCTGGCATATTTGGTTTTTTCACAAGGTTTTGGTACACTTTACATCCCTTATAGTTCGCTGGGTGATTTTGCAAACAATTAAAACATCTCGCAGGTGTGTCTTTGCCTTTTACGCATTCAGCAGTTGCGTGATCAAGTCCACATTTCATGCTCCTGTAGGACTTTGTACAATAAGATTTCGTGTGTCCAAACTCTTGGCACCGATGGCATTGAACGATGTCACTTACCTTCTTCGGAGGATCAACCTTAACTACGGCATTACCCAAACATTTTATATCAAAGATATTTTTGTTTTTGTTGTTTGGTTCGAGGTCAACAAAGTGCATACATAAAGGCATATTTGTAAATTTACTTCTAATATTGCTGACATTCCTGATTTGAAACCCCAAACTTTCTATTTCTTGCTTGATTGCATCTACCGGAGTAGAGTAGTGTAAATTTTTTACAACAATCCTATAGGCACACAATCCTCAGTTGATAAGTATGGAAATTAATTTTTTTTCCTATCATATCCCTTATCAATGTTCTATATGCGTCTATTGACTTGACCATTACCATAATTTGACCATCCCGCAAAGCCTTATAACTAAATTCTGATTTTTTAATATTTTGTAATAGGACTATGAATAAGTTCGTGCGGTTTTTTTTCGAAATTTGAAACTTTATTGACGTAAAATGGTTACAAATTTAATATTCAAAGTATTGTCCATCGCTTACTACTACTTTTTCCCATCTTTCTGGCAATTCACGGATTCCCTTTGTGAAAAATTCGGTCGGTTTTGCCGCAATCTACGAATCGATCCATTTTTTGACTTCATCGTAATTACGGAAGTCCTGGTCAGCCAGGCCATGTTGCATCGATCGGAAGAGATAGTAATCGGATGGCGCAAGGTCTGGACTATACGGCGGGTGTGGTAGGACATCCCATTTGAGCGTTTCTAAGTATGTTTTGACCACTTGTGCAACATGTGGCCGAGCATTGTCATGTTGCAAAATAACTTTGTCGTGTCTATCGGCGTATTGCGGCCGTTTTTCTCGCAGTGCTCCGCTCAAACGCATCAATTGTCGTCGGTAGACATCCCCCGTAATCGTTTCATTCGGTTTCAGTAGCTCATAATACACAACACCCAGCTGGTCCCACCAGATACACAGCATAACCTTCAGGCCATGAATATTCTGCGCCGACGTCGATGTTGAAGCATGGCCAGGGTATCCATACGTTGCCCGACGTTTTGGATTGTCGTAATGGACCCACTTTTCATCGCCAGTCACAATTCGATGCAAAAAACCCTTTCTTTTGTGCCGTTGAAGCAGTTGTTCGCATGCCATAAAACGGCGTTCAACGTCTCTTGGCTTCAATTCATACGGCACCCAATGGCCTACCTTTCGGATCATTCCCATGGCTTTTAAACGTTTGGAAATGGTTGATTGATCAACTCCCAAAGTTTTTGCAACCTCTTCTTGCGTTTGAGCCGGATCTTGATCGAGCAATTCCTCCAATTCGGTATCCATGAACTTTGGCGGCGCACCCTCGCGTTCTTCGTCTTCCAAGCCAAAATCACCACTTTTAAAGCGTGCAAACCACTTCTGGCACGTTCGCTCAGCTAGAGCATGCTCACCATAAACTTCCACCAAGATACGATGACTTTCGGCTGCTTTTTTCTTCATATTAAAATAATGAAGAAGAATTCCCCACAAAAACACATTATTTGGCACGAAATTCGACATTTTCAAGTGTGGTAAAAATATTGTTGTTTACGCTTCAAATAAAAAACTTATACTGACGTTTGTGCCTTACGACAGTAGCTCTCCAATGAATGTTTGGAAATGTGGATCGATGGAATAATAATCAAGTTACGCCATCTGTTGTAAAACCGCACGAACTTATTCATAGTCCTGAGATGAATCGTCTAGATTTAAGTGCCACCTACGAGTATCGTGATTTTAAATGGTAGAATGGTAATTATCTGTATTCAGCCATGCGTTCTATAAATTGGAATGAATTTTGGTTTCTTAGTACTGTTGATAATAAACTTAATTTCCTTAACAGTAACTTATCCTCGTTGTTTAACATGTATATTCCGCTTCGTTCTGTAAATGTTGTAAATAAAGGGTTTTTCAATTGGCGCGGGTCGATTTTGGCGCCCTGTGGCAGCCATTTTGTTTTGGTGGCATCTGTCAAATCTTTTGTTTATTATTCAGTTGTTTATGCCAAATCATCACGGCAAGTTACACGATTGAATAACACGTTCAAATGATAAAACTTTATTATCAAAATGATTGTTCATTAACGCAAACGTTGCGCGCTTTACGCCCATTTTTCGGTAGACGTGGTGGCCCTTCAAAGTCGACTCTTCAACGTTTGGTGGCCAAATTTGAGACGACCGGGTTAGTAAACAATCAGCCAACACCCGTACGTTCAAGGAACGCAAGATCAGCCGAGAACATTGCCGCGGTCCGTGAAAGTGTACAGCAGAACCCGAGGCAGTCTATTCCTCGCCGTGCACAAGAACTTGGCCTTTCGCAGACTTCAACTTGGCGAATTTTGCGTCGGGTCTTGGGCCTACACCCGTACAAGATCCAACTGACCCAGGAGCTCAAAGTTGATGACTATAGACAACGCCGTTTGTCTTCGATTCGTTTGGAAGAAAACCCCAGTTTTGGGCCAAAAATCATCTTTAGTGAAAAAGTTACCGTTTGGTGTGGATTTTGGGCCGGCGGCGTCATTGGTCCGTACTTTTTTGAAAACGACGTTGGTGAGGCGGTCACCGTCAACAGCGAGCGCTACACAACGATGATAACCAATATCTTATGCCCATATTGAACCATATGGGCCTAGACGACATGTGGTTTCAGCAGGACGGCGCTACGTGCCACACAGCAAACGCCACGATTGACATTCTCAACATCTACCCGCCCCTATTGAAAAACCCTTTAGTTCATGTCTTTGGTACAATTCGAAAGTTCGAGCAGCCTTTAGAAAGCGCAAAAGTATGATATTACGCGACATTTTACAAAGAAGTGCTCCTTCGGCTGAAAAACAGCGTTGTCCGGGTTCGGCCCGACCTTGTCAACAATTGGACCCTTCATCACGACAATGCGCCGGCGCACACCGCCTTCCTCTGCACCTCTGCATTGGCCAAGATGGGGGTTCCGGTGCTTTCCCACCCTCTCTACAACCCAGACCTGTCCCCTCCGAACTTCTTCTTGTTCCCGCGCCTGAGAAGAAAGCTGAAGAGGAGGCGCTTCGACTCCATCGAGGCGATCCAAAAAACTGTGACAGCCAAATAGAACGCGATTCCGACGGATGAGTTTAAAATATGTTTCCTGCTCATTACTTTTCAATCAAATCCTGTATGATAAGTGGAGAAAAAACTTGACGGATACTTCTTGGTGCCGGTACAAGGAAATCCGAAATGAAACCACTACAATAACACGAGAAGCGAAACGTTGGTACAGTTACTCAAAACTTGATCCGTCACCTCCAACAAGAGAACTGCGGCGCAACCTAAAAAAATTTAAAATTAATGGCAAAGAAAGTCTCGAATGTGAGATTGACCTTGATGTACTTAATGACTACTTCATTAGTGTTGGTAAGAAAACAAACTGTGCTCCTATTTTAAAACAGTACTCATCTTGTGCTAATCTAAAAGAACAGTTTCAATTTATGACAGTTAGTGAGGTAGATGTCCTGAAAGCTTTATCCAAAATAAAGTCTAATGCTGTAGGCGCTAATGGCATCTCGCTAAAATTCATCCGTATAGTCATCCAATATATAATAGGAAACCTTACCCATATAATAAACCATTGCTTGACTAGCTCATGTTTCCCAACAGAATGGAAAAAGGCTGTAGTTTTTTCGGTCGCTAAAAAAACAAATGTTATTTATTCTGGTGACTATAGACTGTACTACCCACTAGACACTAGACTATACCGCCCACATTTTCCAAAGTTTGCGAAATCTTGATGGCCACGCAAATTTCATCATTTGTACAGGACAATCGCCTACACTCTCCACTACGATCTGGCTTCAAACTAAGTCACAGTTGCTTGACAGCAACGGTTAAAATACTGGACGATATTAGAACTAGTTTTGACAACGGAGATTTGACTCTACTTTGTTTACGTGACTTTTCTAAAGCATTTGACTCAGTGTATCACAAATTGTTACGTTTGAAGCTTTAGCACTATTTCGGCTCCAAAGACAGTGCTGTGAAGCTCATGGCCAACTACCTTGGTGGCAGAACGCAGAAGGTTAAGACTAGAAAATTAACATCTCAGTCTAGATACGTACTGCAAGGGTATATCCTTGGTCCACTTTTATTTAGTCTTCTGGTTAATGATGTTTTTACCGTTTGTCAGTATGTGAATGTCCACGTGTATGCTGATGATATACAATCGCACTTGTCCAGTCGTATTGGTCTCGTTGAAGATTTATGTTTCAAAATAAACAGTGATTTGTCTGCTATTTCTGTTTGGGCTAATGAAAACTCTTTATGCTTGAACGCGTCAAAGTCATATGCCTTACCTATATGTAATAGTGTGGTGTATGTTGACAATATCACTAAACTGTGGATAGGTACTAGTTCCCTTACGTTTACGGATAAGGTAAAAAATTTGCGGTTTATTCTTAACACAAAACTTTCCTGTGCTGACCATATAAATAGGGTTGTGGGGAATATTTATGCTGCATTGCGTAAGCTGAGAGCCTTTGCAACATTCACGCCAGAGGAAACTAGGCGCAAATTAGTTCTCCAGGTAATTATGCCACTCATTACCTACTCGGAGATGGTATACAGGAAACTTCACTCCGCATCCTGCCATAAACTTAATGTGGCATTTAATAATGCACGAATGTGATCTTGAGGTATTTTGGCCCATTCTCGTATAATCGCTTTTTTCAGCGCATCCATACTGGCATATTTTTTAGTCCTCACCTTGCTCTCCAAAATGGACCAGATGGATTAGTCCATCGGATTTGCGTCTGGCGAACTTGAGAGCCATTGTGTGGACGAAATGAAGTGTGGAACATGATTTTTTAACCACTCTTGGTTCACACGAGCTTTATGAGGCGGTGCCGAGTCCTGTTGGAACGTCCATGGTCTACGACCGAAATGTTTGCGTGTCCACGCCTCTAAAGCAGCTTCTAAAACATTTTCCCGATAATAAGTCGCATTCACTTTGATCCAGGCTCGATAAAAACGATTGGAGAGCGTCCATCAGCGGTCACTGCGGCCCACACCATTACTTGCGATGGCAAATTGCTTCGAGTGGCCATACGTAGGCTCAACTTCTCGTATGACCGTTCGGTCAAGTAAACACGATCGTTTTGAGTGTTTATGAACTGCTCAATTGGGACATTTTTTTCATCAGAAAACACAATGTTAGGAAATTCGCCACGTTCGTGCAAGCGCAACAACTCCTTTGCTCTTTCGCACCGAACTTTGTTTTTGCCGGGGTGAAAGATCGTGTGCTTTTTGGAACTTGTAAGCCTTGACCTTGAGCTCATTTTTCAATATGCGTCGGAGGCTGTCTTGCGATATTTTCAGTTCTTTGGCCATTTGTCTTCCACTTCGACGTGGATTTCGTTCAAGTCGAGTCTTCACTTTCCGAACCATTTCTGGCGTTGTTGCGGTTTTTTTTGGTCCACCTCCATAGCGTTTTGCAATGCTACCAGTATCATTGTAACGTTTTATAGTGCGATACATAAACACTTTATTCACTTTGAGGTGACTGAGCTCACGAACAATGGCTGGATGTGATTTTCCAGCCAAATATAACGCAATCACACTATTTCGTTTGAATTCCATCGCAGAAAAAAAAAAATTCAACAAAACTGAGACGCAAATTCTGTTGATGGCTTATAAACAATATATTCAGCTGTCATTAGAACAATTTTGACGTTGAAGTCATGAGCTGTTTTACAGATACAAGCAGTGTGAAGTTGGTAACACTTCATATCGTTCACCCTGTATATGGGACTGGTAGACATTATCATATATCCGCCTGGCGAACAAGGTTACTGGGCTGGTGCCTCAACAGTTATTTGTCTGCTCGGAATTGCATATTTATGTTCAAGCTTACATTATTCAAGTCCCCTCTCTACCTGACAGAGAAGTTGATACCAGTAAGATCTCATAGACACAACAAATTCATCGTTCCAACATTTAATTACCTACCATCCTCTATATTATTCTTCATTAACGCTATTAAAGTGTGGAACTCATTATGATGTTTCACCGAGATTCGAACCTACGTTCCCTCTGTGAATGGTAGTCACGGCCGCCTTTTTCTAATATCTACTTTTGTCTTTTTTTTCTAAATTCCTCTTTTTTTTCCTACTACCAAAGCCCACTCTTCTTATTATGTATTAGAGTTAAGTTACATAAATTGGATTGATTTATTAATGAAATAGTGGATAAATTTCGACTAAGTAATTTTCATGTTAGAGTCATTCTAGTTGTACGAGAATATACTAATAATGTTGAAGTACTATTAAAAGACCTTAGTCTTACTTTGTACTATTGATATTAATAAATAAATAAATAAAAAAATAAATATCAGTGCATGGCCCCTCCTTTGCAAAGCTCGCTTGACAAATGTTGCTTTCGCTTTAAGATTATTAATATAATTCTGTTAGAGCTCCTGTTTCTCCATCCACAAAGTTTCCAATTAAAATAAAACAAATTTGTTTCTCCAAAATATTCAGCTGTAGTATAAAAATTAATTTAGACAGACTGCATATAAACTTATCCCCTCCCATTATTTTCACGGAAGCCAAATGTTTTATACAAAATAATTTGCACTCATTTCTGTTTGAATTTATTTATTTTATTTACTATGTTTTTCATCCATAGTACAGAAATTAGGTGTACCGTACATATAAATATGAGAGATACTGTCTTTACTTTGTAAAATGGACAGTAGTAGACACACTTCAACATTTCCCTTATGAATATCCAGTTCGAAATGACGAAGGTTCCATACTACTCAAAAGTCATTTCCTACCCCTTCGAACTCTCCTCTTCAATCTCCTCTGCTCACCTAAAGCCTTCTTTTGTGTTCTTTTGTAAAACCAAACCTCGGTGCAAAATACCAAAACGGATAAGCTCACGCCAAAGCCATACATCCACCACAACCAGTAGAAATGTGTCAAATCCAATGGTTCATATCCAAGGGGCTGCACTATAGTTCTATTAATTTTTTTCGCCGCCAACATGTCATCATAGATCTGACGGATCCATAAATCAGTTAGTCCTATACTCTTCGCCTGGTGGATCATATTGTTGAGCGCTTCCTTAAAAATGGAGTGTTCCTGCAAAGGTATTGACAGTAGAAGACTTTTCATTATATAAATGTTTTCGCTCACATAGAAGAGTGGTCGTGGTAAATAGGATTGATGTCTTGACATTGCTTTCCATAATGCGGTGCCTACTGTATAACCAAATCGTGTATCCAAAGAGGAACGCTGACGTTGCAGTAGCTCGAACGATGGTTCAATTATGAATTTGTTTTCAATGATTCTGACGTATTTCGGATCGATAAAAAAAACCAGACTTCTATATAGTCTTTCACTTTCTTTAATTTTTATTTCTGAATTTATAAACTCCTCGAACGTTGTTAGACGGGAGTACTTATGCGGATTGCTGGTTATATACGAATTAAGGCCCGCAGTTATATAGGTGCTCATGAAGATGCCACTGAGCAAAAGAAAAATGTAAATGAAACGTTTTGTGAATTTCGCCTTAACGTGAACAACGGAGCACGATGACTGTCCAATTATACTACGGAGCACAACATTGGTGAGTATCCAAATGAAGAAACGTAAACTATTTGTTGGAGAACGTCGCCCCCAAAGCAAACCTTCCAATGTAAGAACGAATGAGAAAATGAGGAGTAGTAACAGAAGAAATAGTCCCAACACAGAATTGAGCAAAAATAAAAGTACTCCGCTGTCAGGTACCAGAGGAGGTAAAGGCAACATAATAATCCAATCAGTTGACACCAAAGTTGTCGAAATATCAACACCAGCTGTCTTTATGTTTGAACTTCCAATGCCAGTCACTATGTCGATAGTATCATTCTTTAATAACGGTAACCAATTTTGTACTTGCGTCAAATTATCAATTGCCGGATAGGTTAGTGTACCATTGTTTCGCTTAGCGAATTCACGCAAAAGTTTTGACACAAACCCAGTGATGTGAATGTGACCAAATCGGTCGCGCCACACAATATTCCATGGTTCAAAACCGTCGGCTAAAGAACGTATGGCGACACCCTTCATGTCTTTGATGCGATCGGGAAAGCAATCCTCCTTCATTGGTTTACGTTGGACATGGAACTGAGGAAAGTAGCTAAAAGTATAGAAGTGACCATCGTCCACATAGTCTCTATAAATACTGATCACGTTCAATAAACGCATTTGCGCACAATATTCGAAAAGTAGTTGTTTCTGTTTTTGAAGATCTTCACGGTTTTGTATCAATTCATTCTTGTACTCGGTATTCCAGATGAAGAGAATGCGGATATTGCGTTTACGTCCGAGACAAGCGACCATCTTCTCTAACGAATCTGACACAAATTTATTCGGTAAACAACGAATCAATAGAATCTCATCATTGTAGTCGCTGGGCGAGAGTGAGCAAGAGCTGTTTGCTTGCAGTAGCCTAACAGTGCCATAAGCGCTGAGCAATCGGATGGAATCGTCACAAAGACAACTCTCACTTGAACCGTAGGCGTTGATAATGAGAAATGAGTAGATTTCTCGCTCCGACTTAATTTTGTTTATAATTTGGCTGATGTTGATGCTCAAAGTATTTGCGGGGCTCCAGTTGATTGATAAATGAGCCATCAACAGCGGAGAGATGAGAAATAGCATTGCACTGTAAATAAGCAACATTTTGCTGCGGGCTCGTAACTGCACTCTTTAAAAATCCTTAAACGACTGTTTTGGAAGGAAGAGTGTATTGGCTTAAATAAATTTGCTTTGAGATTCATAATTAAAATGGGAACATTAATTGCTCGCATGTCAGCAAGCGGAAATATTTGTGCCTACATAAAATTACCATTGTGATAGATTTTATCGGGCTGAAAATGGTGTCCTCAAATATGCGACGAAAGGAAATATTTTCAATTAACTAAGTATGTTATTGTCATTAAAATTGCGTATTGTTGAATGGATTGAACCACTAACTGATTGATGAGTCTGAAGGGCAAATCAGAAATTTCATTAAGCTTTCATATAAATTGGAGCGGACGCGATTCGATTGGCTTTCGTGAACTCTTACGCTCAGGGCTTGTTTAAGAGTGTAGCCTTATTTATATCAGTTCGCTTTCTTGTTTAACCTAGATTTAATAAGGACCTAGTCAGTCTATTTTTAAGCAACTTTCCGATGAGATGGAAACTTCAACAGTTTGAACATAACTCCACCCACGTCTGTCATATTTGGCAGTTTCGTCCAGGTTAGTTGCATAAAAGTTGTAGACGATTTCAGATTTGTTGTTGTTATACTATAGGATGAAGACACAATATATTTATATATACAGGGTTGCCCATATTCGGCGGACCCATCTGGTTACCCTATGTCTTTTGACAGAGACGTCAGATCGCTTAATGACATACCGCGTTGGAAGCGTCAGAAAAGTCACTGTTTGGTGCGGCGTTAGTGCGAAAACGATTATTGGGCTGTTTTCCTTCGAAAATGAAGATGGTCAAGCTGTTACCGTCAATCAGGAGCGTTATCGCGATATGATAACCACTTTTTGATGCCAATAATTCGTCGAAAGCGTATGAGGCAGTTCTGGTTTCAACAAGACGGCGCTCCACCACACACAGCTCGCACCAAAATCGATTTTTTGAAGAAATTGTTTCCTCGCCGTTTGATGTCGAAAAATGGCGATTTTGACTAGCCACAGCGTTCGCCCGATTTAACGCCACTTGACTTCTTCTTATGGGGGTATTTAAAATCAAAAGTTTATATTAATAAGCCAAAGACCATAGAAGAGCTCAAGAACAACATCCGTGAGGAAATAGCCGCTATTCCAACCGAAATGTTAGCTAAAACTATGGAAAATGCTGCAAAACGGGCATAATACGCCGTACCGGCTCAAGGCGGCCATTTGAGAGATATCATATTCAAAAAGTGATGTCAACAAATCTACTTGAACCAAACAAAAACGATTATTATCGTCACCATCAAAAAAATTGTGCTTTTCTTTGATTAAAAAAAACACATGGGTCCGTCGAATATGGGCAACCCAGTATATATGTATATAATTGACGCTACACCCGTTTTGGGTGTTTGGCCGAGCTCCTCCTCCTATTTGTGGTGTGCGTCTTGACGTTGTTCCACAAATGGAGGGACCTACAGTTTCAAGCCGACTCCGAACGGCAGATATTTTTATGAGGAACTTTTTCATGGCAGAAATACACTCGGAGGTTTGCCATTGCCTGCCGAGGGGCGACGGCTATTAGAAAAATGTTTTTCTTAATTTTGGTGTTTCACCGAGATTCGAACCGACGTTCTCTCTGTGAATTCCGAATGGTAGTCGCGCACCAACCCATTCGGCTACGACGACCGGCGACTTCCAATAGTGATTTGTATTTATAACGATCCATATTACCTTGAATAAATACTAATCTTACAACTCCAGATGCAGCAACAGCTCACCAAACCATTACATTGCCGCCACGATGCTTCACTGTTGATACCACATTCTTCGGACTCAGTGCAGTACTTTTTTCCGCCACACTCCACTCGACTCATCTGTAACAAAACTTTTTGCCAAAAATTCTTCCCTTTTCCCTGTGTGCTTTGGCGAACTCCAGGCGAAGTTTACGGTTTTTTTCAGAAATAAGAGGTTTTTTTCGTGGTGTTCCACTATGAAAGCCGTTTTTGTTCAGAGCCCTTTGAATTGTTCTTGGATGAACACGCTTGTTGGATGAGCTTGCTATATCCTCGGCCAATTTCGGAGCAGAAACTTTTGGATTTTTGTCCTCTTCTTTTAGAATCAAGTTGACGTCTCTGCGACATAGTTTGCTCGGGCGAACCACTATTTTTAACACACTTTTATTAGGACGGGTTGTATGTATGTATGTATGTATGTATGTATGTATGTATGTATGTAACGGAATCTTTGAGCTTAATTTTCACTGGCTTCTAAACATCTGATCGACTTGAAATTTTGCACACCTATCAAGGATAAAAAATTTCCATTATCCTTATTGGGATTGCCAGGATTAATATTTTCTTTTTTTACCTGTGGGCAAAAAGTAAGGTGAATTTGGTTGTAAAATGAAACATCGTCATTTATTCTTGTAAATCAATTTCATCCCCTTCAAAATAATGCCCTCTCGATGAAATACACTTATGCCAACGAGTTTTCCAATCCCCGAAACATGCCAAATAGTCCATTTCCGGTAGTGGTCTCTTGAGTTTTGGGAATAGCCAGAAGTCACACGGAGCCAAATCAGGCGAATACGGTGGTTGCGGAACGATATGCGTGGAATTTTTGGCGAAGTAGTCACGAAGAACGAGTGCAGTGTGAGACATGCGAGATAAATTTTCCATTATCCTTATTAGGATTGCCAGGATTAATATTTTATTTTTTAACACACTTTTATTAGCTCGGGTTGTATATATGAATGACTGTAACGGAATCTTTGAGCTTAATTTTCACTGGCTTCTAAAAATCTGATCGACTCGGAACACACAACATAGATGTCTAGATGGGAAACTCTTTTTCTCGTGAGAGCGCTGAAAAATGTGCATTTTTTATAACATTTGCCAATATTGCCATACCGGTAGAAACATGAATTGCGTATTTTTTTAAACAAAAATTGGGAATTTTTAGTTTCCACACCACCATTGAGGTTAGTATTTAGTGTGCGGTTGTGTAATAGTATATTACTCGTAAACACCTACATATACTAAAAATAAAAAATAGTTAAAAAAAAACTAAAAAACACGCTTTTAGCCTCAGAACAGAATTATAACAAAAATTAAGATACAAATAGAGTAATTCAAATTAGAGTTAAAAGCGTGGGATGCATTTTGCTTCACTTTCATAACCCTCTGTACATAGGTAGTTGCCAATAGAATGATTGTAATATTTACTATATCAAGCATCCCACGCTTTTAACTCTAATTTGAATTACTCTATTTGTATCTTAATTTTTGTTATAATTCTGTTCTGAGGTAGTTGACTATGACTGATCCTTCGATTTGCTATTACTTCATTATAGGTCCCTTTGTCATTAAAACTTATTTTCTACTTTTTAGTTCGATTAGCAATAAAAGCGTGTTTTTTAGTTTTTTTAAGCTATATTTTATTAAAGTTTACAATAGTCTGGACTGTTGCACGACTTAAGTTTAAGATTTTTGAAATTTCGCCGTTTCATTTTTTTTTCTTTCCTATGCTGAATAAGTAAATTTCTACCGTCAACTGATATTTCTTTTCAAGGACCGATTGTAGATGCTTAAGTTTTCCAATTGCAACTAAAATCAGTATTAGCAAAGCAACAAACATAAGAAAAACAAAGAAATAGACAAACGGTATTTCACCGTTATCACAAGATTGGATATTAGAGTACAAGCTAGGAAACCGCAAAGTGTTTTGTACTTTGTAAACAACGAAAGGGAGGGATGTATGTAGACTCTTGTCGGCCACTGTATGTTCTTGACTCGATTGTGTCGATATAGCGAGAAAATACGGCATCTATTGTTGTTCCTGACTTTGTTGTTGAGATATAGCGGTCATTACTCATTTGTAAATTAAGTTGATGTTCTAAAAATTCTATTAATTTCATGGAAGTGTCCGATGCAAAACTTACATTGAAATCCCCAGTTAATATGAGAGGTTTCAGATCGTCGCGTTGAGGAAGAAGCTTACCACCATCACGAGTGTATCTTAATTACGAACCATGTAAAAATGCGATAATGGTGTTGATATGTGAATTCGGAATTATGTAGACACCCACAATTACTATGTTTTGTCCATTTATCGCACGACACTCAGAAATACAAATATCACCGACATCTTCTGCTATAGCTACATTTGATGTTGACTGTACAGCGGTAAATCGTAATCGACATTCACGGTATTATTTTTGTTGTGGTAGATAGCGACTCCTCCGGTTCCAACATTACTTCTTTTACACTGGATGATGCAGTTAAAATTCGGTAAACTGATTTCCTAGTTTTCACGCAACCAAGTCTCATGAAAAACTACCACATTGCATTTTTCCATAACTGGATTCAATACGTCTGTGTAGCATGAGCACGTAAACTTTGACAATTAAAAGAGTACTGGGTTTGATTAAAAAATAATGAGCCTTATTTTTTTCAATTCGGCTGTCACAGTTTTTTGGATCGCCTCGATAGGGTCGAAACGCCTCCCCTTCAGCTTTCTTTTCAGGCGCGGGAACAAGAAGAAGTCCGGAGGGGACAGGTCTGGGCTGTAGGGAGGGTGGGGAAGCACCGGAACCCCCATCTTGGCCAATGCAGAGGTGCAGAGGAAGGCGGTGTGCGCCGGCGCATTGTCGTGATGAAGGGTCCAATTGTTGACGAGGTCGGGCCGAACCCGGGCAACGCGGTTTTTCAGCCGAAGGAGCATTTCTTTGTAAAATGTCGCATTTACAGTGCTTTCTGGAGGTACAAACTCCTTGTGGACGATGCCTCGAGAGTCGAAAAAGGTGATCAGCATGGTTTTTACCTTCTTCGACGTCCTCTCGGCCTTCCTTGAACGACTTGTGCCACCGTTTTACCTGGGCACTTGACAGAGATTCGTCCCCGTAAGCTTCCTTGAGTAGCTCAATGGTTTCAGTAATCGTTTTGTTTAGATTTACGTAAAATTTGATCGAGTAACGTTGCTCCAACGATCGCTGCATTTTCGCAAATCCTAACACACTTTTAAAATAGCTTTCACGCGCGGAGCGATGTTGACTGCACCGCTGTTGGGGGCGAACTGGGACCGGTTTCTAGTGGAAGGGGAAGGTCCAACGATCATTTTCCCCCACCAGCCGAATCGGTTAATCGCTTGGCAGACGCTCTGCGCGGCAAGGCTCATTACTTTTCAATCAAACCCTGTATATCGACAGTCCTTCTCTTTGTTGTATAAATTGAATCATTTGTTGATCAAGAGTTTCCAAACAATTCATCGACAGCCCTCGAAATTCTGCTTGCAATGATGTCATTGTTGTTGGTGGTCTCCGGCCATGGTAGAATCTCAAATCATCATTGCGTGTAATTATAAACAATCCATCAATGGAAGTAGCACGTGACAGTGCGACATACACTAGCGATTGCGACTGCTTTTTATCGTATTTATAGACTATTTCAGAATATGCACCGCCCTGAGATTTGTGTATGGTACTGGTACATGCACAACCTACGAAGCACCGCACAAAGCGAAGAAAGAGACTAGCTTGTATGCCATAGGCTTAAACATTTCGTGACAGTTGTTCGTAACGCTAGCTCGTGTGTCGCGGCCTTGAAATTATACCCTGACGCGCGTAAAGAAGTTTCACTTCAAAAATGTGAGAAGCGGTTTGTTTATAATTTATTGCCTTTACAATTTATTTATATTGGGTTGACAACTAAGTAATTTCGGATGACACTCATAGATGGATTCAGTTGAATTGTTAGGTTTGCAGACGTAGTGCAAATATAAAACATATTTTGCTATTTTATAGCTGGCAATTCAGCTATCAATCAGTAAAAAAAAGTTTTTTGATAGGTTGTGTAGTTTTCGTTTGTCGTTCGCTGAAAAATGGAAACCAAAAGGAACATTTTTGTCATATTTTGTTTTTTTTTATTTCCGCAAACGAAAAACCGCATCGCAACACCTAAAAAAATTATGTGCTGTTTATAGTGACGCAGCCTTAAAAGAACGACAGTGTCACAATTGGCTTGCCAAATTTCGTTCTGGTGATTTTTCACTTAAAGATGAAAACCGCTCTGGTCGTCCAGTTGAAGTTGATAACGCCTTAATCAAAGCAATAATCGATTCGGATCACCACAGTGCAACACGTGAGATTGCAGAGAAGCTTCATGTATCCCATACACTAGGCCGGGTCGATTTGTGGGGAGGCAAAAAAATCGCCCATTGCTCTGTGAAAATCATATTCTAGGGATCAAAATAAGAAACTTTGCCGAATAGGGGAATAGAATACGATTTTCACAGAGCAATGGGCGATTTTTAAATCGACCCGCCCTGCCATACACGCATTGAAAATTACTTAAAACAACTTGGATATGTTCAAAAACTCGATACATGGGTCCCTCACGAACTAAGAGAAACGCATTTAACGCAATGCATTAACAGCTGCGATTTGCTAAAGAAATGTAATGAAAATGAACCATTTTTAAAACGACTGATAACTGGGGATGTAAGATGGGTTGTTTACGAGTACAACAAAATCAAGCGGAAAAGATCGTGGAGCAGGTCAGGTGAACCCACTCAAACAACATGAAAAATTGAGATTCATCAAAAGAAGGTTTTGTCGTCAGTTTGGTGGGATTACAAAGAAATTGCCTACCTCGAACTGTAACCAACCAACCGGACGATCAATTCTGATGTCTACATTGAACAACTAACGAAATTAAACAATGCAGTTGAAGAAGAGCGGCCCGAATTGACAAATCGAAAAAGTATTGTATTCCATCATGAAAATGCAAGGTCACACACATCTTTGGTCACGGGACAAAAAATTATTAGAGCTTAGTTCGGATGTTTTGCCACATCCACCATATAGTCCTGACCTTGCACCATCTGATTACTTTTTGTTTCGATCTTTACAAAACTCCTTGAATGGTGAAAATTTCAATAATGATGATGATGTCAAATCGTACCTAATTCAGTTGTTTGCTAATAAAAACCAGAAGTTTTATGAACGTGGGATTATGATGCTGCCTGAAAGATGGCAAAAGGTCTTCATCAAAATGGGCAATACATTACAGAATAGAGTTATTTAGTGCCATAAAAAGTTGTCTTTGATTTTCTAAAAAAATGCGAAACTACTTAGTTGCCAACCCAATACTACAGGGAATTTCTTAACACTCTCGCAACATATCTCCTCTATCTTTGTTAATGCCAGGCATTTTTGCAAACATACACTTGCAGTGTACTGTAAAAAAAGTTAAAAATTTAGACTGATAGAAAAGTCGAATAACTGCGAAAATGAATATTTATTTACTGAAGTATCTGATGGCATGAATAAAATTTTAATTGCATGTGTCTCTACAATCCTAACAAAAATATTGCTCTTGATACACTATTTGTTGACTTGTCTGAATTTGTCCGAAATTACGAGCGTATCCTGTTGTGTGGTCATTTTAATATAAACCTTTTAAAGAACGAGACTAGTAATAGTAAACTATTCGACCAGTTGGCAACAGCTGGACTTTGTGTTGTTAACGGAATTACACCAACGAGATTTGCAAATACCTCCCAACCTAGTCTTCTTGATTATTTTATAACATGTGACTTGCCACATATTCTTAAATTCGACCAAGCTGATTTTATCTCTGACCATGACTTAATATTGAGCTGTCATTAGAACAATTTTGACGTTGAAGTCATGAGCTGTTTTACAGATACAAGCAGTGTGAAGTTGGTAACACTTCATATCGTTCACCCTGTATATGGGACTGGTAGACATTATCATATATCCGCCTGGCGAACAAGGTTACTGGGCTGTTGCCTCAACAGTTATTTGTCTGCTCGGAATTGCATATTTATGTGCAAGCTTACATTATTCAAGTCCCCTCTCTACCTGACAGAGAAGTTGATACCAGTAAGATCTCGCAGACACAAAAAATGCATCGTTCCAACATTTAATTACCTAGCATCCTCTAGATTATTCTTCATTAACGCTGTTAAAGTGTGGAACTCATTATGATGTTTCACCGAGATTCGAACCTACGTTCCCTCTGTGAATTGCGAATGGTAGTTACGCACCAACCCGTTCGCCTCCGGCGGCCGCCTTTTTCTACAATAATATCTACTTTTGTCTTTTTTTTCTAAATTCCTCTTTTCTTTTCCTACTACCAAAGCCCAATCTTCTTACTATTATAGTTAAGTTACATAAATTGGATTGATTTATTAATGAAATAGTGGATAAATTTGGACTAAGTAATTTTCATGTTAGAGTCATTCTAGTTGTACGAGAATATACTAATAATGTTGAAGTACTATTAAAAGACCTTAGTCTTACTTTGTACTATTGATATTAATAAATAAATAAATAAAAAAATAAATATCAGTGCATGGCCCCTCCTTTGCAAAGCTCGCATGACAAATGTTGCTTTCGCTTTAAGATTATTAATATAATTCTGTTAGAGCTCCTGTTTCTCCATCCACAAGGCTTCCAATTACAATAAAACAAATTTGTTTCTCCAAAATATTCAGCTGTAGTATAAAAATTAATTTAGACAGACTGCATATAAACTTATCCCCTCCCATTATTTACACGGAAGCCAAATGTTTTATACAAAATAATTTGCACTCATTTCTGTTTGCATTTATTTATTTTATTTACTATGTTTTTCATCCATAGTACAGAAATTAGGTGTACCGTACATATAAATATGAGAGATACTGTCTTTACTTTGTAAAATGGGCAGTAGTAGACACACTTCAACATTTCCCTTATGAATATCCAGTTCGAAATGACGAAGGTTCCATACTACTCAAAAGTCATTTCCTACCTCTTCGAACTCTCCTCTTCAATCTCCTCTGCTCACCTAAAGCCTTCTTTTGTGTTCTTTTGTAAAACCAAACCTCGGCGCAAAATATCAAAACGGATAAGCTCACGCCAAAGCCGTACATCCACCACAACCAGTAGAAATATGTCACATCCAATGGTTCATATCCAAGGGGCTCCACTATAGTTCTATTAATTTTTTTCGCCGCCAACATGTCATCATAGATCTGACGGATCCATAAATCAGTTAGTCCTATACTCTTCGCCTGGTGGATCATATTGTTGAGCGCTTCCTTAAAAATGGAGTGTTCTTGCAAAGGTATTGACAGCAGAAGATTTTTTATCACATAGATTTTTTCGCTCACATAGAAGAGTGGTCGTGGTAAATACGATTGATGTCTTGACAACGCCCTCCATAGTTGATAGACTACTGTATAACCAAATCGTGTATCCAAAGAAGAACGCTGACGTTGCATTAGCTTCAACGATGGTTCAATTATGAATTTGGTTTCTAAACTTTTAGCATATTTCGGATCGATAAAAAAAGCCAGACTGCGATAAAGTTTTTCACTTTCTTTAATTTTTATTTCGGAATTTATAAACTCCTCGAACGTTGTTAAACGGGAGTATTTGCGTGGATTGCTGGTTAAATACGAATTAAGGCCCGCAGTTATATAGGTGCTCATGAAGATGCCACTGAGCAAGAGAAAAATGTAAATAAAACGTTTTGTGAATTTCGCCTTAAGGTGAACGACCGAGCACGAGGGCTGACCAATTATACTACGAAGCACAACATTGGTGAATATCCAAATGAAGAACAATAAATTGACTCCAGGAGAACGTCGCCGCCAAAGTAAACTTTCCAATGTAAAAACGAATGAGAAGATGAGGAGTAGTAACAGGAGAAATAGTCCCAACACAGAATTGAGCAGAAATAAAAGTACTTCGCTGTCAGGTACCAGAGGAGGTAAAGGCAGCATCATAATCCAATCAACTGACACAAAAGGTGTCGACATATCAACACCAGCTGGCTTATTGCCTGGGCTTATAATTCCAGTTATTATGTCGATAGTATCATTCTCTAATAACGGTTCCCAAAGTACTTGCTCCAAATTATCAATTGCCGGATAGGTTAGTGTACCATTGTTTCGCTTAGCGAATTCACGCAACATTTTTGACACAAACCCAGTAACCTGAATATGACCAAATCGGTCGCGCCACACAATAATCCATGGTTCAATAATGTCGGGAAGAGAACGTATGGCGACACCCTTCATGTCTTTGATGCGATCGGGAAAGCAATCCTCCTTCATTGGTTTACGTTGGAGATGGAACTGAGGAAAGTAGCTAAAAGTATAGAAGTGTCCATCGTCCACGTAGTCTCTGTAAATGCTGATCACGTTCAATAAACGCATTTGGGCACAATATTCGAAAAGTAGTTCTTGCTGTTTTTGAAGTTCTTCACGATTTTGTATCGATTCAGTCTTGTACTCGGTATTCCAAATGAAGAGAATGCGGATATTGCGTTTACGTCCGAGACAAGCGACCATCTTCTCTAACGAATCTGACACAAATCTATTCGGTAAACAACGAATCAATAGAATTTCGTCATTGGAGTGGCTGGGCGAGTGTGAGCAAGAGCTGTTCGCCTCTAATAACTTAACGGTGTTATTAGCGCTGAGAATTCGAATGGACTCGTCACAAAGACAATTCTGACTTGAGTCGTAGGCGTTGATAATGAGAAAAGAGTAGATTTCTCGCTCCACTTGAATTTTGTTTATAATTTCGCTGATGTTGATGCTCAAAGTGTTTGCGAAGTTCCAGTTGCTTGAGAAGTGAGCCAACAACAGCGGAGAGATGAGGATTATTATTGCGCTGCTTACAAGCAACATTTTGCCGCGGGCTCGTGGCTGCACTCTTTGAAAATTCTTGAAAGACTGTTTTGAAAGGAAAACTGTAGTGGCTTAAATAAATTTACTTTGAGATTCATAAATAAATTGGGAACATTAATTGCTCGTACGTCAGCAAGCGGAAGTATTTGTGCCTACATAAAATTACCGCTGTGATAGATTTTTCCAGCTTGAAAATGATGTCCTCAAATATGCGACGAAAGGAAATATTTTCAATCAACTAAGTATTTCATTATCATTAAAGTTGCGTATTGTTGAATGGGTTGAAACACTAACTGATTGATGAGTCTTATGAAGGGCAAATTAGAAATTTCATTAAGCTTTCATATAAATTCGAGCGGGCGTGATTCGATTGTCTTTCGTGAACTCTTACGCACAGGGCTTGTTTAAGAGAGAAGCTTTATTTATATCAGTTGTTTAACCGAGATTTAGGTAAAAACTTTTCGATCTATTTTTAAGCCATTTCTCGATGAGCTGGAAAATTCAAAGCCATATTTGCCAGTTTTCTTTAGGTTCAGCTATGGAGTTAAGACACAATATAGTAATATATTTAAATATTAAATTACTTTGCAAGTTAGTCTAGAAAACAGTTTTATGTAGTTCAATTCGAATCTGCAGGAAAATTTTGCTTGTAAGCAATGTAGTACTACTCCTCACCTATCCACTGTGAATGGCTCATTCTCAATCAACTGAAACACCGAAAGCTTTTGATACATCTACCGAATTATAAACAAAATCCAATTGGAGAGAAAAATCTCCTCTCTTCTTTTTTTTCGCGAGCCGTTTCTTCATGCTAGGGAACAAGAAAAAGTCGCAGGGAGTCAGATGGGGTGAATACAGGGGATGCGGTAGCAATTCATGCAGTTTGGCGGTGTCTACTTCGGATGAATTTGCTGGCGCGTTATCGTGGTGAAACAGTACCTTCTTTCCCGCCAAATGCGGATGTGTCTCTTACACTTTTTTGTTAAAGTGGTGCAGTAATTCACTGTAGTCTTGTCCAGTGATCGTTCTTCCTTTTTCTAAAAGATCCATGAAGATGACGCCGTTCGTATCCCAAAAAATCGACTGTCTTCGCCTTATTTGGAGCAGATTCACCGGGAGAAATGTATTGCTTTAATTGTTGCTTAGCTTCTGGTGTGTAATGACAAATCCAGGTGTCATCAACGGTGACAACTCGACGCAAGAAATCCTTCGAATCTCGCTTAAATTGCCCCAAAAACTGCTTTGAGGTTAACAGCCGCATCCGGTTAATGTTGCTTATGAGCAATCGCGGCTCCCATCGAACCGACAATTTTTTCATCGCCAACTTATCATGTAAAATATTGATTGCGGTTCCGGTCGCGACACCTATGGTCTCTGTTATTTCGCGCACTTTCGTTCGTCGATCAGCGAGAATCATATCATGGACTTTTTGAATGATTTCCTCGGTAAAGGAGTCTGCCGTGCGTTCTGGTCGCCGCACATCAAAAACGAATGTTCCCCCACGTTTAAATTTGTTGAACCAATATCTGACTGTGGTTATAGATGACGAAGCGTCCCCATAGACAGCGTCCATATTTGCTTTTATACCCTCACATTTTTCGCATCCAAAAACAAAAAGCGAGTTACCGAACGATGCTGCTCTTTTTCCATCTTAGCGAAAATCACGAAACACGTCTTACTCGAATAGATGTCAAATCCAAAATAATCTATCAATCAGTCAGAAATTTGTTTCGCCGTCGTTTGATAGATGGCAGCACACGATGCTAACACCAACTTCCCTCAGGAACGCCCTCTGTCATCAAAAACGGGCAATTTCGAGCTCTGTCTGCTTTGTCTGCTGCACGTGGCCGATACACCGACATTTCTTTCTCTTAAATTCAACGTTCAACTTCTGGCCCGAAAGTGCGAAAATCCTGTAATTAACATCTCTCCAGTTCCACCATGGACGGTAATAATAATATACTACACACCTCTCACTTCACGCACTGCATTCGTCTCAACCCTGACGAGAAAAATTAAATATTGAATGGTTTTTTTTTTATCGAGGTGTAAGCCTTAGTCAGTGTGGGACTTTAACCCCACTTAAAAGCACCTCAAGTCCGACGGTTCATCCTACAGGGATACTGTTTTGGTAATTACGTCTGGAGGCCGTCGTGAGCAATAAGCTCACGTCAGTTATATTCGTCTACTGTTCGTCTTGCTGCTTTTTATCAATGCGAGAGTTGTGGTTGCTGCCGCGTTCGTCTCGCGTCGTTCCTTCGCCTCCAATCAATGTAGCGAAGTTCCATGATAATTCGAGTTGCAAAAACTTGCACTGCCCTCCATTTTTCAATCGACTCAAGCATTTGTGGAATTAGGTTAATGGGCGTCAGAAACACTCCAGTTGTTCTTGCTAGGCCCTCGCGTTCCTTAACGAACCTGCTACAATAGAAAGCCACATGTTCGACCGTCTCCTCATCGTCCAAGCATTCTCGACAATAAGGGCTACCAGCTAAGTTTCGGCGATGCAGATATTTTTGGAAACATCCGTGTCCACTTAATAGCAGCGTTAGGAAGAAATCAACGTCCCCGTGTTTCCGACAGAACCACTTGTTAATCCGTGGGATCAATCTATGCGTCCACCGGCCTTTTGATGACTGGTCCCACTTTGATTGCCTGTCAGCTATCGAGAGAGAACGTTCTGCTTGTTTGAATTCGTCTGTCGACTTCATACCTTGCGAGCAGTACAACCTCTTAACCGTTCTATAGGCAAATGCGGTCCTCAACGCATTTGTTCTACTAACCGGCAGTAGTTCTTTAAAATGGCACTTTTTTGCTCCAGCCCAGATTGGAGAGGCGTACAACATAATGGAGTATGTCACAGTGGAAAGAATTTTTCTCCTGGCACCCTGTGGTTCTCTTAAGTTCGGTAGCATGCCCATAAGTGCGTTGTTAACCTTTGTCGCCATCACACTAACAGCTTTAAGATGTCCTTGAATGTTAGTCTGGCATCAATGTACATGCCAAGATATTTTATAGACTTCTGGGATGCTATATCGTGGCCACACACTGATACTGACAGCTTTTCTTCCTGCCTGCTTCTGCTGATCAGCACCAGTTCTGTTTTTTGGGCAGCTAGTTCCAGGCTGGCGCTATTCAACCACCTTTATATTCTTGTTATGGCATCATGACATACATGTTGCAATCTGTCTATGTGCTTATCAATCACTACCAGTGCGATATCGTCGGCGTATCCCACTATGGTTGTATTAGCGGGCATTTCGATTTTAAGAATGCCATCATACATAGCGTTCCACAGGGTTGGTCCAAGAACAGATCCTTGCGGCGCACGACCTGTCACGCTGTAGCTCTTTGGGCCCTCCTCTGTATCATACTGCAGTACTCTCTGGTTGTTTTGGCACCTAAAGATGGTCTGATATCCTTAGTTTCATTTGGAAGGAATGGAGCAATCCAGAATGCATGCAGGGAGGTTTGACGGATATTTTCTTTACCGATGGGTCCAAGAATGAAATAGGGTCTGGAGCCGGATGGTACTTAAACGATAGTAATAAGTATCACTATGCTATGGGGGGAATGGCAATTGTTTTCCAAGCAGAAGTTTTTGCCATCCTAAAAGTAATCGAATGGATAATCGAGAAGAGATAGAGCGGGAAACAGATTGGAGTCTTCAGTGACAGTCAGGCTGCATTGAAGGCCCTGGAGAGCGCGAAGCAAACCTCAAAGATTGTTCAAGAATGTAAGAAGAAGCTTAATTCTGTCGCAAGAGAGACAGAGAGGGAGAGATTTGGTTTCTCAATATGCTTCAATGAGTGCCATAATTTCAGAGATTTGGATGCTTGGTGTCGGGTTCACTTTCAGCTGCAATTCCATCTGTTCCTGGGGACTTGTTGTTTTTTAAGGCAGTAATAGCATCGGTTGTTAATTGCATTCGGCCTTTATACACTTCACTTTTTGAATTAAATGCCATGTACCGACAGATATCAACTCCTTACGCCGGCGGTCTGGGAACCCAATTATCGACTCTGCTGGAAGGGTGAATGTATTCTTAATAACAGCCCAGTGCCCACGTTAACCAGTGGGGATATTTGCATGTTGATCTTTCACTGCGTCGGCGTATGCTTCTTGGAATTCTACTGTCTCCAAGTCTGATTACGTCAAACTTCTGGCTAATTCTTGCTTTGAGTTTCGTTTCGCCACCAATTTCAAACATATGTCAGCGACTAGGAGATGGTGGTTGCCATATCCGCTCCTCTTTTGCTACAAACGTCTACAAGAAAGCCTCTCCCTTTGCAGTAAATCGGAATTTGGTCGATCTGGTTTTTAGTTCGCTGGTCTGGTTAAACCCACGTCACTTTGTGTATAACTTTGGGGTAATTATGTGTCGCCCACAACTAGGTCCATTTGAGTTTTTCCGGCCCATTCCATGTATGCCCATTAAGACTGGCGTTATCAGCCTCAGTTTGGGCATTAAAGTCTACCATACCGAGGAGTATAGCTCCACGATTCGGGGAGAGAAGAGCTCTTTCGTAGTATTTGCTAGACCAATCTACTACCTTGGACTGGGTACATTCAAGATTTTTTGGTGCATTTTCTGAAGCGTACAGAGATTATTCTGTCTGAGTACGGAGTCCATTTGATTAGAGCTGATTTGAGCATTAATAATAATGCAGCTCCGTTAGATTTGAGCTAATCCGCAGCTTTCCCTGAAAAATTATAGTATTTGCTCCAAGAACTTTTTGTTCATCGAAGTCAGGCCATTTGGTTTAACAAAGACTGAGAAACAAAGGCTTGTATCGCTCCATTTATTTTCTTGCTTGCTTGCGCCAGTCTTGACGGATCCAAAACAGTTCTTATGCTCCAAGTTCCTATTTTGTGCCCATTTTTCTATGCTGTAAGTTGCGCTGGGGCTGCCAGCAAGACTTGAGAACCGGCTCCCAGTTGCATGAGCGCGAGGAGCTGGTTATTTAACGGCATCAGGGATCACTGACACTAGGGCATATATGTGGTTAGTCGATGCAACTCACCTATCCTCCCAAGCCTCTCCACTTGCACTCGGATGCTCGAATTAGCTCTCAGGTGCTCGATGCAACCGATATTCCGTGCTTTCCTGATCGCATCTGAGACCTGAAAGGTCTTGCCATCCGAACTCCTTCCGATCGACCATGGACTATTGTGTGGAGCGATCGATATGTTCGTGTGTAGATCGGTGGTTTGGAACGAAAATCTCGCGCGAATTCGCTAAGTGAAACAATGGTACACTCGTCTATCCGATACCAATGGAACCGAAGATGACTAATATAATTCTGTTAGAGCTCCTGTTTCTCCATCCACAAGGCTTCCAATTACATTAAAATAAATTTGTTTCTCCAAAATATTCAGCTGTAATATAAAAATTAATTTACACAGACTGCATAAAAACTTATCCCCTCCCATTATTTACACGGAAGCCCAATATTTTATCCAAAACAAATTTCACTCATTTCTGTTTGCATTTATTTATTTTATTTACTATGTTTTTCATCCATAGTACAGAAATTAGGTGTACCGTACATATAAATATGAGAGATACTGTCTTTACTTTGTAAAATGGACAGTAGTAGACTCAATTCAACATTTCCCTTGTGAATGAATATCCAGTTTAAAATAACGAAGGTTCCATACTACTCAAAAGTCATTTCCTACCTCTTCGAACTCTCCTCTTCAATCTCCTCTGCTCACCTAAAGCCTTCTTTTGTGTTCTTTTGTAAAACCAAACCTCGGCGCAAAATATCAAAACGGATAAGCTCACGCCAAAGCCGTACATCCACCACAACCAGTAGAAATATGTCACATCCAATGGTTCATATCCAAGGGGCTCCACTATAGTTCTATTAATTTTTTTCGCCGCAAACATGTCATCATAGGTCTGACGGATCCACAAATCAGTTAGTCCTATACTCTTCGCCTGATGGATCATATTGTTGAGCGCTTCCTTAAAAATGGAGTGTTCTTGCAAAGGTATTGACAGCAGAAGATTTTTTATCACATAGATTTTTTCGCTCACATAGAAGAGTGGTCGTGGTAAATACGATTGATGTCTTGACAACGCCTTCCATAGTTGATCGACTACTGTATAACCAAATCGTGTATCCAAAGAAGAACGCTGACGTTGCAGTAGATTCAACGATGGTTCAATTATGAATTTGGTGTCTAAACTTTTAGCATATTTCGGATCGATAAAAAAAGTCAGACTACTAAATAGTCTTTCACTTTCTTTAATTTTTATTTCTGAATTGATAAACTCCTCGAACGTTGTTAAACGGGAGTACTTATGTGGATTGCTGGTTATATACGAATTAAGGCCCGCAGTTATATAGGTGCTCATGAAGATGCCACTGAGCAAGAGAAAAATGTAAATAAAACGTTTTGTGAATTTCGCCTTAAGGCGAACGACCGAGCACGAGGGCTGTCCAATTATACTACGGAACACAACATTGGTGAGTATCCAAATGAAGAACAATAAATTGACTCCAGGAGAACGTCGCCGCCAAAGTAAACTTTCCAATGTAAGAACGAATGAAAAGATGAGGAGTAGTAACAGGAGAAATAGTCCCAACACAGAATTGAGTAGAAATAAAAGTACTTCGCTGTCAGGTACCAGAGGAGGTAAAGGCAGCATCATAATCCAATCAACTGACACGAAAGATGTCGACATATCCAAACCAGCTGGCTTATTGCCTGGACTTACAATTCCAATTATTATGTCGATAGTATCGTTCTTTAATAACGCTAACAAATCTGGTACTTGCGTAAAAGTATCAATTGCCGGATAGGTTAGTGTACTATTGTTTCGCTTAGCGAATTCACGCAAAAGTTTTGCCACAATACCAGTAACCTGAATATGACCAAATCGGTCGCGCCACACAATAATCCATGGTTCAATAATGTCGGGAAGAGAACGTATGGCGACACCCTTCATGTCTTTGATGCGATCGGGAAAGCATTCCTCCTTCATTGGCTTACGTTGGACATGGAACTGAGGAAAGTAGCTAAAAGTATAGAAGTGACCATCGTCCACATAGTCTCTATAAATGCTGATCACGTTCAATAAGCGCATTTGCGCACAATATTCGAAAAGTAGTTGTTGCTGTTTTTGAAGATCTTCACGATTTTTTATCCATTCAGTCTTGTACTCGGTATTCCAGATGAAGAGAATGCGGATATGGCGTTTACGTCCGAGACAAGCGACCATCTTCTCTAACGAATCTGACACAAATCTATTCGGTAAACAACGAATCAATAGAATTTCATCATTGGAGTGGCTGGGCGAGTGTGAGCAAGAGCTGTTCGCCTCTAATAACTTAACGGTGTTATTAGCGCTGAGAATTCGAATGGACTCGTCACAAAGACAATTCTGACTTGAGTCGTAGGCGTTGATAATGAGAAAAGAGTAGATTTCTCGCTCCACTTGAATTTTGTTTATAATTTCGCTGATGTTGATGCTCAAAGTGTTTGCGAAGTTCCAGTTGCTTGAGAAGTGAGCCAACAACAGCGGAGAGATGAGGATTATTATTGCGCTGCTTACAAGCAACATTTTGCCGCGGGCTCGTGGCTGCACTCTTTGAAAATTCTTGAAAGACTGTTTTGGAAGGAAGAGTGTATTGGCTTAAATAAATTTACTTTGAGATTCATAAATAAATTGGGAGCATTAATTGCTCGTACGTCAGCAAGCGGAAATATTTGTGCCTACATAAAATTACCGTTGTGATAGATTTTATCAGTCTGGAAATGGCCATTACTACCATTTTCTTCAAATATGCGACGAAAGGAAATATTTTCAATCAACTAAGTATTTCATTATCATTAAAGTTGCGTATTGTTGAATGGGTTGAAACACTAACTGATTGATGAGTCTTATGAAGGGCAAATTAGAAATTCATTAAGCTTTCATACAAATTCGAGCGGGCGCGATTCGATTGTCTTTCGTGAACTCTTACGCACAGGGCTTGTTTAAGAGTGTAGCCTTATTTATATCAGTTCGCTTTCTTGTTTAATCGAGATTTAGGTAAAAACATTTCTGTCTATTTTTAAGCCACTTCTCGATGAGCTGGAAACTTCACAGCTTTGAACTTAATTCATGCCACGGCTATTTCATTTTCATTTTTAATCATTAACATTAGAACGTACGACAGTGACACTAGGTCGTTTGTCAGGAAAAAGGTCTTACATCTTATATATAAAATAAAGTCAACGTTTTGTGTGTGTTCGCTAACCGGCCGTGTCTTTGCAGCGAATTAAACCAAACTTACACACATTGTTAAGAAGGTATTGAAGATGGTTTCCGTATAGTTTGGATACCTATTGGTGGATAGGACTCGAAATATAGGTCAAAACGTGGACCCGGGTAACCTACGTATCTACAATATGGGTATCAAATGGAAGCTGTTGGTGAATGCTTTAGTTCAGAGTATTCTTCATACCGCTCCGTGACTAGGGTCTCGAGAGAGAGACCAAAACGTGGTATTGAATAAAGAAACAAATAATATGAGAATAAAGAAATAAATAATATGAAAACCATATCTTTTCTGTTCTAAACCATATCTATTATATTTTAGTGTGCCCAGCGAAGCGGGCCGGGTTTGCTAGTTTTACATATGTTACATCAGAACAATCGTAAAAGTTTAAATAAATCCATGTATAGATACAGTTCTTAGGATTTTGGCAGTAATTTAAATTAATTTATTTACTTAATTTTTTGTTTTTTAATTTATAAGCTTGTATTATGTATTGAATTGACTTAAAATTAATTTTCGATTTTCTATAGCACCAGTGATGAACTTAAATAAGTTATTATATCCAGAAGGGCCAATGCCATTTAAAATTTCTATGATTTCATCTCGGTTTAAACTATTGTACATTTTTCAAAAAATCTTTGACGAATTGTTTTAAGTATCGGGCATTTTCCTAAGAAATGTGTGATGTCTTCTAATTCATTTAAGTTACATAAAGTGCAATTTAAATTCCTTGGGCTTCCCAAGTATATTAAATCACATCTGGCTTTCATAATCCACATAATTTTATAGATTCCAGTATTATCGTTAAAAAAGCTTCTTGCGTTGTTATGGTCTAATTCCTTATATAATCGGGTCAGGCCCGACGAGAGAGGGGGGATCGGGTACTTTTTCCCCCGGGCCCGGAGTTTGCCATTATGACGATATCGTCAGCATATAATAGCAACCGGATATTTAACGCATCTATAAAGAGTCCCCCCTCCAAGCAGTCGTGCAGGTCATTCAAGTAAAGAGCAAAGGTGAAAGCAGGCACCCTTGCTTTACTCCTGACGATATTTTGAATTTTCCACTCATTTCATCTCCTACTTTTACTATCGAACATGTATTTCTGTAATAACTTTCAATAAAGCCATTTTGGTCACGAAGCTTGTATAGCAATAGTTGCCTAGGGACAGTATCAAAAGCGGCCGTAAAGTCCACAAAAAACGCGTACATTTTTTTCTTCTCACTTAGTCCAGTCAAAAGAGACAAAAAAAAATAGCCAACTAAGTAATTTTAGGAGTATGCGAGTTTATGGTTTTATTATGTAAAACCCATCACTGTGAACTTAAATTTGAGTTTTCGGGGTCGGGGGTTGTGTCCCGCGACCGCCATCTTGGAAATAAGGGTGCAACTGGTTTTTGCGATTATCTCGTGAATTTCGAAAGTTACGAAAATTTTGTTAAATACTTTTTTGAATTGTTTTAAAGCGTAATAACTTTTTTTATTGATTTTATGGAAAATATACGTCAGAGCTTTTTTATAGAGCATTCTTTTGTGAACATTTTTGTCTATAAGTTTTTTCCGCTATCTTTATTTAGTCTTATGATTTTGAGCTGCTAAGCGGAGCAACCAATACATTAGCGAAGCGCGTACATGATTACACAGGCCGACAGAATTTAACCAACATTCAGACCCAGAAATGACCCATTCTGGCCTCAGAATTGCTCTATCTGCTCTGGTTTTCGAGATATCCTAACCTAAAAGTGCAAAAAACACCATTTTTGCCCATATTTGAGGTTATGTAGCCTTGCAGATGTTTTCCTTCACCAAAATTAAAGGGTGGCATCTTTAAACACAAGCCTTCTTTTTTCAAATGGCGTTTTGTTTGCTCAAATATCATTTTTTTTCGCAGAGATATCGCATTTTGAAATTTTCATGTTTTGAAATTTTCCTACACCTGAAAATCGATTAAGATAACATAGACATGATATAGCCGATTACTAATTTTCTTGGGTTTGAGGGCCTGAGATATATGGATTAATAGTATGTAAATTTGGAGTTTGTGGGTGAGCCTGCTTGCGGTTAAGTGGGTTAGCCTGCTCGCGGTATGATAGGGGTGGTTTCTAGGGGTTAGGGCTGTGTGTGACTCGGTACCCAAAGGTTAGATAGTGTAGGGGTGTGGTGAGTCAGCACACTTATGGTGTGAGACAAAATTTTAAGAAAAATAAGACTCAATTCAAATATGGGCAAAAATGGAGTTTTTTGCACTTTTAGGTTAGGATATCTCGAAAACCAGAGCTGATAGAGCAATTCTGAGGCCAGATTTGGATTCAGCGCATCATAAACCTTCGGAAATATATAGTCTGGTTTCTGGGTCTGAATGTTGGTTAAATTCTGTCGGGCTGTGTAATCATGTACGCGCTTCGCTAATGTATTGGTTGCTCCGCTTAGCAGCTCAAAATCATACGACTAAATAAAGATAGCGGAAAAAACTTATAGACAAAAATGTTCACAAAAGAATGCTCTATAAAAAAGCTCTGATGTATATTTTCCATAAAATCAATAAAAAAAGTTATTACGCTTTAAAACAATTCATCCCTTAATTTTTCGCGTAATTTTGTTTATAACTTTTTTGTTATTAATTTTACAATACAAAGTTTTGAATGAAAGTTGTAGATAATATTGTTATCTACAAAAAAGTATTTAACAAAATTTTCGTAACTTTCGAAATTCACGAGATAATCGCAAAAACCAGTTGTACCCTTATTTCCAATATGGCGGCCGCGGGACACAACCCCCGACCCCGAAAACTCAAACTTAAGTTTACAGTGATGGGCTTTACATAATAAAACCATAAACTCGCATACTCCTAAAATTACTAAGTTAAATCTTCTTTTGACTGGACTAACTAAACTTAATATGGACTATTGCTGCTAAGTTATATATTGGGTAGTCGAAAAAGTCTTTTCGTATTTTGTCAATAGATGTCGTTGGAGTCATCTATCTCCAGTGCTACCAATCACATTGTGTCATATCATATGGTGTTAGAAAGGTGACATTTTAAGCTTCATTTAACCAAAAAAAAATTAAATTCGGAGAAGTTGAAAAAAAGTTATAGCTGTTCAAAAATGAGTGAAAATAATGAAGAAATTCGCTATATTTTGAAATTTTTGTATAAAAAAGGGAAGAATGCCACGCAAGCCACCAATGAAATTTGTGAAGTTTACGGAGACGATGCTGTATCAGTTCGTGTAGCACAACAATGGATCGCTCGCTTCCGTTCTGGGAATTTCGATGTGAAAGGTGCTCCTCGCTCCGGTCGACCTATCGTTGAAAAGGTCGATGAAATTATGGAAAAGAATGACCAGGACCGTCACATAAGCTGCCATGACGTCGCCAAGGCACTAAACATTCATTATCAAACGGTTTTGAACCATTTAAAAAAGGCTGGTTACAAAAAGAAGCTCGATGTTTGGGTACCAAATGAATTGTCTGTGAAAAATTTAATGGACCGAATTAACATCTGCGATTCTTTGCTGAAACGAAATGAAATCGAACCATTTCTGAGGCGAATGGTAACAGGAGACGAAAAGTGGATCAAATACGACAATAATGTGCGAAAAAGATCATGGTGCAAGGGTGGTGAAGCTCAACAAATGGTCGCAAAGCCAGGATTGACGCCTCGAAAGGTTATGCTGTGTGTTTGGTGGGATTGGAAAGGAATCATCCACTATGAGCTGCTCCAGCCTGCTCGAACGATTGATTCTACACTTTACTGTCAACAACTGATGAGATTGAAGCAAGCAATCGAAAAAAAACGGCCAGAACTGATTAGCAGAAAGGGCGTCGTCTTCCATCAGGACAACGCTAAGCCACACACATCTTTGATGACTCGGCAAAAACTGGGAGAACTTGGCTGGGAAGTTTTGATGCATCCACCATATAGCCCTGACCTTGCACCATCGGACTACCATTTGTTTCGGTCAATGCAGAACTCCCTTAATGGAGTAAAGTTGACTTCAAGAGAAGCCTGTGAAAATTACTTGTCGCAGTTTATCGCCGAGAAACCACAAAAGTTTTACACTGATGGAATAATGTCTTTAGAAGAAAAATGGCAAAAGGTGGTCGACCAAAATGGTACATATTTGGCTTAATAAAGTTCATTATAAATTTTTTCCCACTAAAAGAGGAGATCTGTGGTGGATTTTCTTTTGAGTCGGGTGAAAGCTATGGATTTGATATCATTTCGGTTATTAAGGAGTTAGAGTGAGCTTAGAGCCTGAGATTGTGGGATCTTGCATATTTCGCTGTTTCTTGCATAACAGTGGATATTTGGAGGTCACCGTGTATTTGCGAGTTTGTAATATAGTAGGGTGAGTTGGTGATCATTCTTAATGTTTTTGACTGAAATCGTTGTAAAATTTCGATATTGCAGTTTGCCGCAGTGCCCCAAAGTTGAATACCATATGTCCACACGGGTTTTAGAACTGCTGAGTATAAGAGCAATTTGCTTGCGACAGAAACTTTGGAATGATTATTTAAAAGCCAGTGAAGGTCTCAGATTTTAATACCAAGTGCTTTTCTTTTTGAGAATATATAGTATGTGGTTTCCACGTTAATGTTCTGTCTAGATGCATTCCTACATATTTGGTTTCATTGCTGTGTGGAATTTCCATATCGTTAAGTTTGACGGGTGGGCAAGTGTCTCGCTTAAGGGTGAATGTGACTTGTACTGATTTTGTTTGATTTTGATTGGACTTTATTCTCAATTTTTTTAACCTTAGGTTGATTTTGTCGAGTCCCTTTTGTAGTTTAGAAGAAGCTGTTTGCGGGAAAGTGTCACTTGCTAGTAAAGCAGTGTCATCAGCAAATGTGCTGATAGTTACTTCTTCAGTTTCGGGTAAGTCATATGTGTAGAGTAGGTACAATATTGGTCCCATTACGGTTCCTTGGGAACGCCCGCTGAACTTTCGCAGAGCTCGGAGAGATTATCTCCTTCCTTGACGAAGAAGTTTCGGTTATTAAGATAAGACTTTATAAGTATGTAGAAGTTTATAGGGAGGGTGATTTTAATTTTGTAGAGCAAACCGTCGTGCCATACCCTGTCAAAAGCTTGGGCAATGTCGAGGAATGCTGTTGTGCAGTATTTTGTTTTTTTGTTCGAATGCATTGTGAATGTATTCAACAATTCAATGAACTTGTTGTATAGTGCTGTGTTCTTTTCGGAAACCGAACTGATGATTGGGTATTATGGCCCGTAGCAACATTCGATCTTCGACTGTAGTTCGACTAGAGTGCTGATCGAACGAATTTTCATTTGGTATTATGGTGCTCATTCGCTGAAGAGTAGGACTATTGTGAAATTCGATCGCTCGACGCATTTACAATAGTTAATTTTTTCTCAGCTGATGCAGCAAATCAAAATAAAAGAAAAAGCGATTGTATTCAAATTCTTTGTTAACATTTTTAAAAGTAAAAAAAGCATTTTTTGTGAAAATGAGTATGAGGGGAAGTAATAGATATCCTGGAAAACTATATTATATTTGCCATTGATGGACAAATTTAGTGGTACAGAGGCTGATCTGCAACAAACAAAAGCACATTTTTATAGCAAATGCCGGATTCCAGGAATAATTGGCTGTGTTGATGGCACGCATATTAAAATTGTCGCTCCCAGGAAAGAAGTTCAACATTTGTATTACAACAGGAAGGGATTCTACAACATTAATGCTATGATTGCAAATAGACATTTGTATATATGTAAATATGAGTCATAAATTCTAAATGCGAATAATGTAGATTTTAAGTTTGTAATCATACAATAAAAATAACTTATATAAATGCGAAAAATCCAGGAGCTACTCATGATTCTATGGCTTTCAACATGTCGCCATTGAAAGCGCTTTTAGAGAAGCAACAACTCAATGGCCGTCACAATACTTGGCTCCTCGGTATGTAATAAACACCAATTGAAATTCCGTTTTTAATCATTTTTGTCTGTCTTAGGTGATGCCACAAAGGGCATACAACAAACAACATGCTAAAGCGAGAAGTATCATTGAGAGAACAATTGGAGTCTTGAAAAATCGATTTAGATGTTTGTTGCAGGCAAGAGCTCTCCACTATTCTCCAAAAACAGCAACACAAATTATTAATGTGCGTGCAGCTTTGCACAACATTTGTCTGCTTTAAAATGTTCAACTTCCGGATGAAGAGTTATCCGATGAGACCCTCAACTATGATGCTGCAAATATTGAAGTGGAGTCTAATAACGGAGGAGCAGAAAACATAAGAAACGAAATTCTTAAAATGTTATGGAAAAAACTAAAAAGTATTAAATAAAAACCTTTACGCCATAGCTTCTTCTTTATTTTTGTTATAAATTTTCTTTATTCAAATATTCGTCATTCGTCAGCCCATGCCTGCTGAGGGAAAATAAAAATGTTTTTCTACAATCTTTCTTATTGCCGTTTGGTACTCATGACTTACGACCTGCATAAAATTAACAAAATTGGTATATGTTTATTATTTGGTTACCATAAAACAATAAATATTCGCAAAAAACTTACATTTCAACAAATTTTCCCACAATACGCTACACAATCGAAAGCAAAATTGGATTCGACTCTAAATTCGGTATGCAACGAAAATTTCGACAGGACAGGCATGATAAATCAAAATACTAAATTGACATTCGCTTCTCGATCTTCGACAACCAGCGAATATCGAAGATCGAATCCAACTCATAATAGGGGCCTATTTTTCGTTCTTCGATGATCGGAAACAGTATTTTAAGAATAAGACATTCCATAAGTTTGGAAGTGATTGGTAGAAGACTTATTGGAAGATAAGATTCAACTGAATCTGATTTTTTGCCAGGTTTGAAGACCATTTTAATTTGAGCCACTTTCCATTGGGCAGGAAAATTTCCAATTAGTATAACTGCATTAATTAAATACGTAAACAGAGTAACTCCTATTCCTGGGAGCTCTTTCAGTACTTTGGCTGTAATAAGATCGTAGCCAGGAGATTTATTAGTGTTCAGATTTTTAATGGCAGATTTCACTTCAAATTTAGAGAATTTACGTATGGCTGGGTCCATTTGAGAGGTTTGTGTTAGTATAGAATTTATGTCTTCTAAGGTACCGGGTGAAGAGGCCATTGAGTGTGGGGTAAATACTCTTTGTAAGTGCCGTCCAAATGTCGCTACTCTTTCGGAGTCACTTTTAGCCCATTCATTATTTTCCATTCGAAGGGCAGGCATCTGGAGTATAAGTCTTTTTATATTTCTAGCAGCCTTCCAGAGCGAATACTCAGTATCTGTTGTAGCGTTTAGACTACTGAGATAGCGATTAAATTGTGTGCGTCGTTCAATAACAAGAGCTTCTTTAAGTTACCCTGTGAGTTGCCTTCTTTAAGTTGCCTTGTTTTTTTGACTTGATAACGTCTTATAATTCGATGTAGCCAGCTGCACGCACCAAAAATGCGGCGTTATCTTGCTCATGCGGCGTTACCTTGCTTGAACTGCAAGCGAGAGCGCGGAACGAACGACAAAGAGGCACAATCGGCCCCCGCGTTCGGCAACGTTCGACCCCTGGCTCTGTCCTACTTGAGTGAGCATACATAAATATGTATGTATATGCGCATATGTATATAAATTCACATATTTGTATTTGCATATACCTTCTTCCTGTGTGCATGGTAATGAACCACTTCTCTGTTGAGAATAGGACGATGATAGGAGAAGTCGGAAATGAAAGGGAGTGTTTCGAGTGTAATGTGTCTTAAAAAAGTCAAATCGATGATGGTGCCTCTTAGTGTTGTTGACTTATTAACGTCTGATGATGATCGAAATTGAACATATCTTTCATGAATTTGATAAATGTTTCGTCATTTTTCACGTTAGTGTACATGTAACTTGACCTATTCCATTGCGATTCCATTTACCTCCTTCTCTATAAAAAAAAACAGAGGTTGTCTGTAAAGTCGGTTTACTGACGATAGTTTAACGTGATAACATCATAAGAAAATACTGATTGAATGGTTGCATTTTTCAAAAGAAAATTTTAATTTTATTTGTTTGATAGATATTTTGTATGGATATAGAGAATGAGTTAACATTAACATAACATAATATACTTTAACATAACATAACATAACATAACACAACATAACACAACATAACATAACATAACATAACATAATATACTTTAACATAACATAACATAACATAACATAACATAACATAACATAACATAACATAACATAACATAACATAACGTAACATAACATAACATAACATAACATAACATAACATAACATAACATAAC